>NC_059160.1:117551862-118751862 GCF_019923935.1 Bubalus bubalis | reverse complement strand
AATTGCAAAATTAAGCTTTTTTGCATGGAAACAATAGGGAAGAACTTCAGAGAGAAGGTAAGAAAATAACTTTTTTTTTTTGCTTTTTCCTGACATTAAAAATTGATTTTTTTTTTTTTTTTTTTTTTTTTTTTTTTGCCCATTACCTTTCAGTTCTTCCTCACATAGGATACATTGATATTACGGAACTGTATTCACAATGAACATGAAGATCTGTTTTATCTTTCATTTATATAATACCGGCTAACGTTCACCTCTGCACAGTTCCAGCTGCCCGGAACACTGAGCCACCTAGCTTCCTTGTCTTCCTTTCTGGTCACATCTACCAAGTCACCCTGTTTGGTCAGGTTACTTATTTAATTAATGTCCTTCATCCCAGGCCTTGCTCCACCTCCCCACACTTCTTCCTAGCACGCGTCCTTTCTCACCCCATGACTACACCCACCTTGGTCACTTCCTGTCCCCTAGCTCCTCCTGCACTCAGCTAGCAGCCTGACCTCCCCACAGCACACCCATTATCAGTGTGTCTAGTCTTCTGCAGGCAGCACGACACACCCACCCCAGAGGAATATTTTCACACAGATCTTAAAGAATGCTTGAGGGGGGTGGGGGTGGTGGCAAGACATTTCTCACAGGGAAGTAACCCAGAAACTTCCTGGGACTGAAGTTATCCCGCCTCCAAATGCTTACCTTGGCTATTCAAAGTTATTGAAGCCCATCAGGCTGAAGTGGATGTCCTGAGCAGGTGCCAGTGATGAGAAGACATGACCCAGGGCCCTGAGAAACAGCCCCCTCGGCGCAGCAGTTAGTCCAATAAAACCCCTGTAGGCATCTGTGGAGGCCCCGCCCTCCAGTCCTCCCGCAAAGAAGAAGTTGTTTCAACATACACCCAAAGTCAGAACAGATCCATTTCTCATCGGTTGTGATCCTCTAAGTGACATTGCAAAAGCTCATACTTAATAAAAATTGTGTTCTGGCATCAGATGATATCTTCTTTTTCCTCAGCCACTTTCGCCTTTGAGGCCTTTTTGGACCTTTGCTAGAATAACACAAAAGATTTGTGCATCTCCTTTTCTCTGTGAGGGAAGCCTTCCTATAACACCAATCAAAACATGCACTTTAAGGATGTACAGTGAGTGGAAGATCAGTCATCCTGCCGGTTCACATGACAAAAAAAAAAAAGGCAATCTACTATAGAGATATTTGACATTACAAATGATTAAGGCCTTCAGAAAAAAAATAAAAGAAACTTTGGGAAAGCGAGGAATGATGCCATTTCCTAAATGCGAAACTTTTTCTCACATAAAAAGCCTATCATCTGTAAAGTGATTTACCACTTACAAAATCCTTCCACATATGTTTTTCTCATTTAATTCCCATAATAATTTTGTGACCTGCTGTGATACTGCTTTACAGATATGGAAATTGACCCTCAGAGAAATTAATCAGGATGCTCCCTGATCTCAGAATTAATAAGTGACAATCTTGAGTTAAATCTGTGTCTTATTTCTCCTAATTCAGTGCACTTTCCAGTTTCCCATACATTCCTTATGTAGGTGGTTCCATGCGACTTGAAGAAGTAGAGTGAAATGTTATTTTATCTATCATTTTCTGTAAGTTATAAGGAACAAATGGTGCATACAATGCATGTGATTTCTCATATAGTCATTACTTTTCTTTTTTGTTTATTTATTTTTTAATTGAAGGATAATTGCTTTACAGAATTTTGCCCTTTTCTGTCAAACCTCAACATGAATCAGCCATAGGTATACATATTCCCCTCCCTTTTGAACTCCCCCCCATCTCACGCCCCAACCCACCCCTCTAGGTTGATACAGAGCCCCTGTTTGAGTTTCCTGAGCCATACAGCACATTCCCAATGGCTATCTATTTTACACATGGTGATGTAAGTTTCCATGTTACTCTCTCCATACATCTCATACCGCATTTCAAGATCATAATTAAGAGGTTTGTTTGTCGGAAAGAAGGTGGGGCCGTGTTAAAGTGTTTTATTTTGCTATGCCTAACTGCTTGCAGGCTTTATGCTGCTTCTGCCACATTATCAATGGATATTTCAATGCCAAGACCATTGCTAGAAACTTTCTCTGACAATGTGCCATCTACCATATGTCATCACTTCTCCTTTGCCTTCAGAGTGAAGACGTACTATTCAGTAATGTAACAGGAGCAAAACTATTCGCCCTCTGTGATACTGACACACACACGTAATGATAATACTGGAGGCTGGAAAGGAAGGGTGACTTGTTAAGTCTGTTTGCAGACACCACTTCATTGTTTCTGTTACAAGGGATGAAAGAGTAGTCTGCATGTCTCAGAACTGAAATTTACTGACAGGTGGCACTCATGTAACCAATGTTTGACTAAGGGAAAATGTGAGTTTCTTCTTTTTTTCTGACTGGTTTCTATGTCAAAGCACAAAAACACCAACTGTTAACCCACTTCAAGCAATAATAATGTAAAATCATTAAGGGGCTTTATAGTTTACAAAGTCTTGTTGTATTATTTTCTTTAATCATAAAGCCATCCATTAGATAGAGCAGTTATCCCCAATTTATAGATGTGAAAGCTGAGGTCTGTTGACTTGGCCATGGTCATATAGCTGTTATTTGACTTGGACTCAAAATTTCTCATCCCAAGTCTCTTCACTTTTTCACAGATTCTGAGATGACTGAACACACACACACACACACAAACACACACATCCTTGTGACCTGCAGGAAATAGGAATGATGACAAAGAAAGCCTGAAAAAGTGGAGTTATATACATAGTTATTTTTGCTGCTCCTGACATTTCTACATGTGTTTTCATGTACCACATGGTGGTGTTTTCCTTAAAGTCTAGCACTTCAATATTGCGTTTTTCAAGCATGTGAATGGACAATGTCCAGCTGCCCCTAAAGACCAGGTTGACATAATATGAGCTCTTTGTTTACTCGCTGAATAGGCACAACTTGTGCCCTGCCAGCTGCTTTGTCCACAGTCTTAACCTTGTTCTGCAAGAACCACCTGTGCAAGTGGCTGAATAATGAATTCCACACTCAAATTTGTCTTGAGATCTTCTGTTAAGATTAAATCGGATACTACCTCTGAGCATGAATAATATACCACTCTCTGAAATAGATTTGAACCACTGCAGCCAGATGGACATGGACTTCAAAACACTACAATGAGAAGGAGTATATTTATGGGGAGCTTCTTAGATGAAGAAACTGCTGAGACAGAGAAACATTTAGTGTCACACTCAGGATGCCAAGTAACAGGTCTGGGTGTGTTAAATTTGGAATGTGAACAATTGCCGGGTCCTACTCATTTCATTTCAGATAGTACATTGCTCTGAGATTATGGTGTGAAAACCAGATTACATCCTTTTTACTGGCGGGAGAAATGATTCGTAAAAGACATCTATCCAGAGAAATGGGCTTCTTAACTTTGGGAACTGATGCCAGAATCACTTGAGATCCTGCAGAAACTTTGGTAGTAATTTAAATATCGAAAAAGACAAGCCTGTGACTCAATGCAGAGAGAGCCTTTTCTGTACATGCCCCCCCTTTGCACTGAACTTGAAGGTCAGTCCTTTTCAGGACTTAGAAGCCACTTGCAGTTTCACTGCGTAAGCCACTGGCAATCATCAGACAATATGTCAACAAAAACTCGGAAGCTCATAGTATTTAAATAACGTCTTCATGCTTTAATCAGTGCAGTCATTAAGGAGAGTTTACATATGTGCTTTACTCCTAGTCAAACAAAAACAAGCACCTCCTCATGCCCTGATGAAAGTGAACCTTATTTAAACATGGGTGGAGCATGTTGTTGCTGGATTGAGGGAAAGGGACCACGTTGGGTTTGCCTGAACGTTTCCTGTACTGTTTGTAGACAGAACCTTGAGATATCTGGAAGTGCGAGTCTGCTGCCTACAGTGATAGCTATTCTTCTGGAAATTTGATTGTGAATGGACTGTGGCATCAGACTTATTTGTTCCAAGTGACCTTATCTCAGCATCAAAACTTGACCTAGGGGGTGGGGGAGGGGAGGGGAGGGAGGCTCAGGAAGGAGGTACTATAGGTACAATTATGGCTGATTTGCATTGCTGTATGGCAGAAACCAACACAACACTGGAAAGCAATTTTCCTCCAATTAAAAAATTAAATTAAATTTAAAAGCTTGGCTCGGGGCCTGGAGGGCATGCCTTCTCCCTTCAGTCGGGAGAAGCAGGGGCCAGAGCAGGAGTGGAATGACATGTGACACTTTCGGAATGTGACCGAAAGTGGGGAAGCCACTTTTCGTGGAGAGGCGCTCCCTACCACAGAGAATGCTGCTTCTAAGCTGTTTAAATTTGGTCTGCAGGGGATTATTTCATGATCCTCGAGTGCTTCCTGCATCTGTTTAGTCTTAAATGCTTCCTAAAACATTTTTCAAAATCCACTCGTGATGTTCTAATCCTTCCTAATACATGCACTGCTTAAAATGCAACTCTTCTTTTTTTAAATCCTAGCTTTGAAAATGCAAATAAATGTGTGAGTCTTAAGAACAGATTGAAAAAAAAAAAAAGTGAGGGCTGGTGGATGCATAACTGAATGTCGAGGGTCCTATGCTTCATGCACCTTACAGAAAACTTCAATTTGTGTCTGGTCACGCCAGTAAGAAAAGTTAAGGCATTGCTGTTACAGGCTGGATGCTGTTCTAGGCTGGATGAGGGTAAAATAAATGTATTGCACTCCCTCTACTGGCTCCGAAGCTGCAGCAGCTTATTAACTAGACCTATTTTTAGACGTATTTCCCCATTAAAAAAAAAAAGTGATGTGTAGAAAAAGCAAGCAAAAACTGGGAACGCTATTAATTTTACTATTCATTTAAAATGTCAATGAAAGCAAACATCTGCTCAATGCCATTGGTTAGGATGAACAAGAAAGCCAGCTTGTTTTAGGCTTTGCAGCAGAGTACTAAGGGGCGAGGGGTGCCTCCCCCTCCCTGAAGCATATCTCTAACAGCCTTGTAAAAGTTACTCATGCATGCGTGCTAAGTCACTTGAGTCGTATGCCACTCTGCGACCCCATGGACTGCATCCTGCCAGATTCCTCTGTCAATGGGATTCTCCAGGCAAGAATACTGCAGTGGGTTGCCATGCCCTCCTCCAGGGAATCTCCCTGACCTAGCCTTGTAAAAATTACTCAGTCCTTTTCAAATGCTGAAATAATCTTTTCCCACAGCTCAATGAACCAAAATAAGTATGTTTTGTGTGTTCAAAACAGTCCAGGAAGGCAACAACATTTGTCTGACTTGGTTGATGTGGGAAGGAGCAGAGGGGCTGTCTTTCTCTTGGTGTCAGAAAGGAAAGCTAAAGGATCATCAGCTGAAACACTACAGCCCAGAGGAGGCCACCTCCTTGCTGGAAAGCATGGTCCTCCCAAGCCTGGAAAAGACTCACAGCCATGTGGGATCTCACAGCAGTGGTCCTGCTCGCACCCGGAGAGAAGGCTACCAGGAGGCAGACGCCGCAGGTGTCGGGCTCCTGCGGCCCCAGCCCCGCCTCACTCTCGTTGATCGGCGTGTCGAGGTTCTCCTGCAGAGCCTGTCTTCTGCCTGCGCTCTGCTCTCTGCTTTCCACTCTTTCTCGCTTTCTTCCCCAGGCGTCTGGATGCCAACCGCATCAGCTCCGTGCCCCCCAGCTGCTTCAGCGGCCTGCATTCCCTGAGGCACCTGTGGCTGGATGACAACGCGCTGACGGAGATCCCGGTCCAGGCTTTCAGGAGCTTATCAGCACTGCAGGCCATGACCTTGGCCCTGAACAAAATACACCACATACCAGACTATGCCTTTGGAAACCTCTCCAGCTTGGTGGTTCTGTAAGTTTTATTGATTTTTCCCCCCTAACAGTTTCTAAATTCACTAAGACCTTGTAATTCTCTGTGGGACCTTGACCTTAGAATGATAGCCCTTCAGACTTTGAAGAGGGACATTTTAAGGGAGGAAAACCCCCCAAAATGACTCTAAATATTTAATCGTGTAAAAGAATTAAACAACATTTATCGAGCACCTGGTAACTGCTAAGCACTGCTAGGCATTCAGAAATAACAAAATATGACCTCTCTCTCAGGGAAACCATTGTATATTACACAGGTAATCACCACACTGTATAGTTAGTCCCATGACCAAAGTTAATAAAAATCCCTTATTTCTGATACTAATGTGTAATGCAGGTCAAATTGAAATACGCCCTTCTTATTATTTAATAAGTACCTCTTGAACCCCTTCCAAGGTAACAGAAGCAAGGGACAAACCCTTAACAACAAATTATGCATTTGTAAGGCTTTTTCCCTTTGAGGTCTAGATTTCATTATTTTAAGTAAACTAAAATGATCTCAAGTAATAGTTGGAAAAATAAACGGTTCAAGAGGGCAGCAGTATGCCCCACGTGTATAATACAGTAGTCAGTCAGTGCTGCAGAGGACAACAGGAGCTGCTTGAAAGGCTCGAAGGTGAGCTTGCTTCGAGGAAAGCGGCTGCTGCACTGTTTCTGCCTTTGCTGCTTTCCTGCCCCCAGCCCACCGCGGGCTTCAGGCATTCCACTTTTCTTGATGGGGCTGTCTCTTGCCCTGTGGTGTGTACTCCTTTGAGGGCTGGCCAGCATCTCATCCATCTTTTGAGGTTCCCGTCATGTGTTGCCTGTAAAAGATCCTCAATAAGTACCACATAGATCTCACATGATACCAGCATATATTTATTAGAATAGCAATCTTTGTCTGAAAGGATCGGACATGTGGGGTGACATTAACAAATTTCTATCCTGAAGTTCATATACAAAGATGATGCTTTTGGTGCTTTAATGTTTCCCTCCACTATAGGGAATGAATTTACAGAAATTCAGCTCTTCTCTCCCTCCTTGACCTCCTTAAGCCCATTTCCCAAAAATCCCTCTGGGACTTGGTCCAGTTTTCAGTTATGCACACAGCTGTTCTCACTGGCCCTGATGTAACCGACTTATCATTGAGCCAAAGATGATAATCAAACACATTTATACTATGACAAGATAACTAATCTCCTTGGGCAGTCAAAAAATCTGATCCCCATTCTCTGTGGCTGAAATTGTTCTTTCCTATTAACCTGTGGCCCCACCCTGGCAAAGCAGCCACGATAAGCCGTCAGCTGTGGTAGAAAATTCGCTGCATACACCTCGGACGACCTCCTCTCCACCCTCCATTTGTTGATGTTGGTCAGAATCTCTATTTAATGTTCTGTATCCCAAAGCCACACTGAGCAACCTGAATTTACTTTTACCAGCCTTGTTGCTAATTCCACAATTATTATTCACTCCATGATATCTCAAACCCAAAAGGTAAAACTGTGACTGTTAAATTCTGTGGTATAGAGTCATCTCTGGTAAGAGTGAATGGGGCATAAAGCCTTCAAAGCAAGCAAACAGAAATGTTAAACAAAGCATTTCTTACATATAATTAGTGCATTCTTTAGAGTAAGTGTTTTTGGATTTCAGCAATCAAAACGTTTTGCCTCACTTTCCCTGTGCAATGCGCCTTCCTGACTGTCTGTAATGTTCTCCTGCAGACATCTCCATAACAATAGAATCCACTCCCTGGGAAAGAAATGCTTTGATGGGCTCCACAGCCTAGAGACTTTGTGAGTTGACCTTTTATTTGTTGCCCTTTTCTCAGTGTTTTCATGACTATTTGGAAGGAATCAAAATAGCCTTAAAGTCAAAATTGCCATTTGGTTTGGTTAATTGCCTGAGCCTTAAACAGACATTTACAGTGGCTTTATCTTACGCCCCTATACACACTCTACAGAGCCAAACCATAAAACTGAGATTTTATTTTAATCTAACAAGGGTGATAAATTAGTTGGAATCGTTAGAAGCTAAACGAGATGTCCTCTACTGAGCAGCGACTGTTTGCTCAGGAATGTGTACTCTCTGTCAGGGATCAGTTCAGTATTGTCACTCAGGCTCACCATTCATGAGTTAGGCCCTCTCCACTGAATGAGAGGATGCAAACGAGCAAGTGCCAGACTCTGTCCAATCAAAGAGGAACAGGCATCTCATCAGCAAACAGTGGAGGTTCCTGCAGGAGCAACTCAAAAGTCTAAAATGTAATAACACCTACCCTTTATTGAGTGTGTCTCTAACCAAATATTGTACTGAGCATTCAGCACACATGGTTTCAAATCAGTCCTACAACCATCCTATGAGAACAGGTACTATGACCCCTTTTTAGGCTCCAAGATTTCCCCAAGGGTCCAGTGGGTAAGACTCCACACTTCCATTATGGGGGGCTCAGGTTCAATCCCTGGTCAGGGAAGTTCTTCATTCTGAGTGGTACAGCCAAAAAAGAGAGCAAGAAAGAGAGAGAGAGAAAAAGATAACCATTTTTAGGGTCCACTAAAGTTATTTATCAACGTGACAGAGTCAGTTAGCAGCAAAACTGAGGCTTGCTTCCTTCTTTAATTTGACTCCAAAATCCATGTTTGGGGCTTCTCAGGTGGCTCAGTGATAAAGAAACTGCCTGCCAATGCAAGAGACGAGAGTTCGATCTCTGGGTCAGGAAGATCCCCTGGAGAAGGAAATGGCAACCCACTCCAGTATTCTTGCCTGAGAAATCCTATGGGCAGAGGAGATTGGTGGGTTACAGTCTGTAGGGTCACAAAGAGTCAGACATGATTGAAGTGACTTAGCGTGCACACAAAATAAGCCTCACAGAATCACTGAATCTACAACACCGGCTCTGACCTGGACAGCAGAAGGCTGTGACCAAAGAACGCCTCTCCTGTGGCCTTGGAGCCCACTGTTCATTTGCATATGGAACTTAGCGATATGTACCTGGTCAGCACAACGTCTAACCGGACCTGCGTTCACTCATTTCCTGAGGGACCTAACAGCTGTCCTTCCAGGTTACTAAGTCACTGTGTTTCCTCTGAGAAGGGAGGAACCATCCTCCTGTGGAGATGCCAAAGGTGAATGTGTCTAGGCAGGACTTTGAAGTCAGCTTAATGGCACAGGCAAGCTGTTCACATCAGCTGCTTGGAAAAATTAGAAATTCTCCTTTAATTACACAAGGGTTGTACTGGGGATCTTAGCAATGGAAAGCACCTTCCAGTCCTTTTCAACTCAATAGGAACAGAAAACAAGATGGGCTTTGATAGGTTATTTCCTTAAATAGTCTTTCTTTTTTTTTTTTTCCCCATGTTTGACATGAGGACCCAGGATTGCAAATTCAGGCGATTCATACATTCAGGGAAAATTCATAAAAGTCTTAATGTCCCCTCTTCCCTCACTTTGCCCAGGGCTCCAGAGGATAGGTAAAATAACCAATTTATTCCCAACATCTTCCTTTCCGTCACTAGAAATCTGAGTAACTTATAAGGATCCAATCCTCATTTAATCAAAACAGAGCATCTGGAGAGACTTACAAACAGGAAGAAAATTTATGTCCACAAAAGACACAAGTTTCCTGCCTGCTGTATAGCTTAAGGATGGTTTGTGCCAGACAAGTAGGAATCTTGATTCATGTTTAACTCGGTCAAATTATCTCTCTCTTAAAATTAAATAGCAATTCTTCCCCACAGAGGAAGATCTAACCACATCTGATTGCCTGACCAAAAGGTTTTTCTGCGTCATCTGGGAAATCTGCCTTTCCCAGAGATCAGGAGGCAATTACTTTTTCACATGGAGCTGTAGATCGGAGGTGGAGTAAGTCTATAAAGCACTTGTGAGCAATGGAATTGAAAAGTCATTTGTGTCATAACAGAGAGACAAATGACTTGAGATTGATGGTCTGGTCGTTCCCTGTCCATGCATGAAGGATGATAGAGCTTTGCCTCACAGACCAGGAAAACGAATCCTTATTTGTGACCATGTGGATATTCTAGACCTGATGTCCTTCAGAGCACCCTGTATCACATCAGCGCCTGCAGATGCAGGCCATCACCCTGGACTTCAGGCTGGGAGAAAGGCCGGAACTGCACCTGAGTCAGGAATAAAGCCTCCTTCCTAGAGGTCCTCTCAGGAGAGGCTCTGAAAAGCGACGGGCCAAAGTCAGAGGGTGGAGGCGGGGCCAGGAAAGCAGAGGCGGTCGAGCAGGGCACACACTCGTTGGCAGCTTGGTGACCCAGGTTCAGGTGAAGAACGGCATCAGCCAGCCACAAACACCTGGCCTGATGCTCAAGACACTTGGACATTCACAATGCCGTACATCCTTTAAAAAAAAGTGCTTATTTTGTATTAGGGTATAGCCAATTAACAAACAATGTTGTGATAGTTTTGGGTGAACAGAGAAGGGACTCAGCCACACATGTACATGTATCCATCCTCCCCCAAGCTCTCCCCTCCCATCCAGGCTGCCACACGACCTTCAGCAGAGTTCCACGTGCTATCCACAGTAGGTCCTTGTTGGTCATCCATTTTAAATATAGCAGTGTGTACATGTCCATCCCAACTCCTTCCCTTTTTTTAATGCCCAGGGCCATTGAGCCTTGACTCTTTGAAATTTCTCAGAATCAGTCTAATGATCATTTCAGTGCAGATACTTGTAGAATGATGGTGCTCAGCAAGCCAACAAAGTCTCTCTCCTTTAAGAGAAGGAATTGCTATCAGTGATACTGGGCCATTGGAAGATCGTGTTAACTTTCCTCGTAAATGTCATGTACATGAATTTTTAAATGAAAACCTGAACATGCTATTTACTTATTTTCAGAGATTTAAATTATAATAATCTTGATGAATTCCCCACTGCAGTCAGGACACTCTCCAACCTTAAAGAACTGTAAGTAGGACACATTTAGTGGGAGAACTATTCTTTGTGAATGTATTTTAAAATGTGTTTGACTACTGTATATCATATGACTAAGAAGAATTTGAAAGGTCATATAAATGATGGTTAACTACATCTAAAATGTATTTTAATTTGATTCTATCACCAAAAATAGCAGATAATCTTTTAAAATTTATGATGGATTTCTCTGTGTTTATTAGGAAAGAAGTATGTCTTTCTCTAAGCCATTCTCTTTTGCTAAGTCATATTTTTCCAACATTTATATATGCTCTATAGGTATGTAGAGAACTATATTGGAATTCACTAATTTGCTGAGCATATCCAGCAACAAACTTCTCTAGATTGCATGAGTCTAGGACTAGATGAACACAGTGTACAGGCTTAGTATAATGTTAGATGCCTTCCTATACATTATTCCATATTCCTTTAATGCTTCATAAATATTATTTAATTTTTAAAGAACCCCACCATTTTACTATGATAAAGCTAACTTTCAGCTATTAGGTTGCATATATTATCTTTTTATATTTATAATTTAATTACTTTTCTTAATACCTAAATACATGAATAGCATTTGTAATGTTCTAACACTTGGAAAGAAAAATAAACACAGAACCTCTTCTCTTGGCAGACAGAAATAAGACACACAGCTAAAGGAGGTAGACAGCAGGGCTTGTTTATAAGAAAAAGCCTCTGTGGGGTTCTGCCGCAGGACGCCCATGTGGCACTTACCCAAGAAGTCACCACTGTCTGGCTCAGGCAGCCCCAAAACTGCCACTCACCTCCTTCAGCCACAGACCCATGTAGACCAAGACCACTGACTCTGTCCCTCTGCCAGTCAGATGACATCACACCGATAGATGAGAATCAATTTGTTATTACAGACTCACTGAGCTGGGGCACCTTTCTTCAGCTCAGGAAATTTTGTCCTCATAAGGAGATTACCTAAATCTCCACTTAACTGCAGCTTAAGTCAATTTTCTCTTCTCCTGGCTGCAAATGGGGTCAGGAGGAGTGATCATAATCCTTTCTCCAAAGATGGTTTCCTCTGTCTCAAGTTGTTAGACCATGATGCTCTGTTGGATAGTAATGGATGGATGGTTTCTTTTTATAACACTAGGTTATAAGTTTCCATAAAGCACGGTTATTATTTTCAGATTCCTTATTCCTCATTCAAGATGACAGCTTGTGATTTCCTTTTCTCCTAGGGAGTGAGGGCGTGAAAGTTTCAAAATGCATGGACAAATTTAACCTTATCCTCTGGTTACTAAAAATGCTGATTATTGCCACAGGTTTGGGGAAGGGACTATGAAATGATTTTACCCCACAGGTTACTTTCTATAAACTGTCTTTTCCTCTCTTTCTAGAGGATTTCATAGCAACAATATCAAGTCGATACCAGAGAAGGCCTTTGTAGGCAACCCTTCTCTTATTACAATGTAAGTGGTTGTAGCTCTTTTCAATTTTTCTATCCGGCAATATAGCATGCATTGTACTTTTAAGCATAATACAATAAATGTTCTATATTTGCCCAAGTTTTGTCTCAGTCACTGTAAAAATCCATACAGAGAAGTATATGTGGAGATGTTTTGCTAGATTTTAGCTGAATGCTGAAGTTATATCAAAGATTCTTTTTCTAGGACCTAAAATGTTCATTGCCTTATGTTTGGTATCTTCAAATGCTTAGTCTCACTTCACAATCATCTTATGAAATGCTTTTTTGCTTATCTCTATTGTCTAAGTAATAAAACTGATTTTTTAAATGTCAATGTCAAAGTCACCTGATCATTCAGAATTTGAACCCAAGTATAGTAGAAAAATAGATTATTATATTAAATATTCTCACCAAAAAAGATAAGTAAGTGATAAATAACTACATGGGGGGAATTCATTCACAATGTATGTGTGTATGTGTACTCAGTTGTGTCTGACTCTTTGGGACCCTTGGACTGTAGCCCACCAGGCTCCTCTACCCATGGAATTTTCCAGGCAAGAATACTGGAGTGGGTTGCCATTTCCTACTCCAGGGTATCTTCCTAATCCAGGG
Organism: Bubalus bubalis; assembly: GCF_019923935.1. Lineage (NCBI taxonomy): Eukaryota > Metazoa > Chordata > Mammalia > Artiodactyla > Bovidae > Bubalus > Bubalus bubalis. The sequence goes on along the minus strand of NC_059160.1, from coordinate 118,739,016 downwards.
ATTGAACCTGCATCTCCTGCATTGGCAGGCAGATTCTTTACCACTGTGCCAACTGGGAAGCCCTCACAATATATACATTCAACCAATAGCCACCATGTAAATTTTAAATATACAATTTTATGTTTCAGTTGGGGCTTCTCAGGTGGCTCAGTGGGGGGAAAAAAAAATCCACCTGCCAATGCAGGAGATGCAGGAGACTTGGGTTCGATCTCTGGGTCAGGAACATCCCCTGGAAAAGGAAATGGCAACCCACTCCAGCATTCTTGCCCGAAAAATCCCATGGACAGAGGATCCTGGTGGGCTACAGTCCATGGGGTCACAAAGAGTAAAACACAACTGAGCATGCACAATAATACATGCGTGTGTCAATTATACCTCAATAAGCTAAAATATAAGTAGATATATATATTATTACATACAATGGAGGTCCCTTACTGCAAGAAGGAGGGGGAGATGAGGGAACTACCATTTTATACTAAGTCTCTATACACATTCATGTTTAAGTCCAAACACTGAGTTACTTTTATACAAACTAGGGTGTAATTCTAGAAAGATGCCTATGTTCTAGAAATGTGTATATGAGGATTTATATGCCATAATGGCATAAGATAGAGTTACCGCTTCAAAATATGATTAATTTTGTGTTTCATATTTAGCACAAACAGAAAATTAATCATGTGTAGGTATGTATAGGAAGGTGAAAATATGTAAGTATTAGTCTGGCTCTTAGTTCAAAGACAACTGGCAGGTTTGGGGCATAGTATTGGCCTGAGGTCATGGGGGAGAGGTCTGAAATATGGAGGAGGGGGAGTAAGGATAACTTCTGAACAGGACTCTCAGGGCACTTCTTGGCAGATAATCCGTGTCCTGTGCCAACTTGACGGAGAGGCTTTCTGGGACCGGGTAGCATTTGTCACAAATGAGCTGGAATCCCAATTAGCCCTGACAACTGAGAAAAAGACATACCATTCATCATTTCTGAAATGTTCTGACAGTCTGTTGGCAAACTAAGGGGTTAAAGTTTATTGCCAACAAACATTAGTTCTCATTAGAGACTATTTACATACTGGAAGTTGGCAGATTGTATTGCCTTTCTTTGCCCCTTTTGTTTCTTGAAGCCACAGGACTGGTTTCCTTAATCACTCTTTTGATATGGTAATGACCCATGAAGAGGACTCACAGTCCCCAATATTGATTAGCTCTCCTATCCACTACACGGTGGCCATGAATATTTCTCCAGGAAACACTTTTCTCCTTGCTTCTGCCGCTATTTCTAGCCCTTGCCACTGCCACTCCCGCCCACACTCCCCACCCTGACTCAATTTCTTTGTTTTTCTTGTTGCATTGGCTACCCAGGCTAATTTCTACCTCCGTAGACCCCATCCTATCCATGACTTCTTTCCATCCCCTCTGCCACTTCATTCCCCCCCCCTAAATCCTCTAGATTTTGACCAGTCTAAGACTCACCTCCCTGCCTCTACCACTAGCAGAGTGATCCCCCTGGAAGCACAGCATCCGTGTTGTCATTCTCTTGCTATGAAACACAGTCAGGGTTGTCTATTTAACTTAGACACCTACTTGTTTCACCGATATTCTCAGCTTTCTGCATGGCTCAAGCCAACCCTCCTGACCATCCCCCCAAGTTCTCTTCAATTCCCAGTTACCAGGCAGTTCAAATATCATTACATTGAAAACACCCATAAAACAAAATATTTTTTCAGTTCTAATAATGTGTTAACTTTTAGAGCAATAATTAAATTTTAAAAATCTAATGTTACAAAACCCAGAGTAGCAAATTTCCTCTCAAATATGAAGAATCCTTTATGTATGCTGTAAGATTTGACCAGAGGATATTGACCCTCATGTAAATATAGAGAATTTCATCTTCCTTAGCTAATGATATAACTGCCAGCACCTTGAATAACATTTTGCCACTCGATGGATATTCTAGATATTGGAGGTAGAGGAAGAGTCTTAAGTGTTACACAGTCAGTTCAGGCTTCCCAAGTGGCTCTTGGTAAGGATTTCACCTGTAATGTAGGAGACCGGGGTTCATTCCTGGGTCAGGAAGATCCCCCTGGAGGAAGGAATGGCAACCCACTCCATATTCTTGCCTAGAGAATCCCATGACAGTGGTGACTGGTGGGCTATAGTCCATGGGGTGGCAAAAGAGTCAGACACGACTTAGTGACTAAAAAACAGCCAGTTCACTTGCTTTTCTCATAGTAGCTAACATTCAAATCTGCCTTGTCAGAAATTTTCAATAGTATGGATTTCTTACCAAAAGCCTCATAATGTGAGTGAAATAGTTTTGAAGTTTACCTAAAGTCAAATAATCAAAATTACATAAATAATGTAATTTTATTTGTTGAAATTTGGAAGGAATATTCATTTGTCATTCAAGTTTTATGATAAGACATTGGTGTTTGGATTTTTTCAGACATTTCTATGACAACCCCATCCAGCTTGTTGGGAGATCTGCTTTTCAACATTTACCTGAACTAAGAACACTGTAAGTGTTTATTTCTCCTACTGATTATTTTCCCTTTGCAAGGTTGCTGTGAAGACCAAATGAACATTTCAAGTGTTTTGAAATGGCCATAAAAATGACCCCTTCCTAGAATTTTCTCCCAGTAATACTCAGGTACTCCTCCTTCTAGGACTTTGAATGGCGCCTCACAAATAACTGAATTTCCTGATTTAACTGGAACTGCGAGCCTGGAGAGTCTGTAAGTACTTGAGTAGGCTCTTGACTTTGCCCAGAATCTCCATTGCCCTTCAAGCCTGACCAGTCTTAACATCAATGAATCAAAATATGTCCCTGTATGATGTCTGAATACAAGAATGATGTCTGGTTTGTGTTTCAACAGGACTTTAACTGGAGCACAGATCTCATCTCTTCCTCCAACTGTCTGTGATCAGTTACCTAATCTCCAAGTGCTGTGCGTATCAGTAAGGCAATAATATTATATAAACTGGGCTGAAATGACAGGCATTATTTCAGTAATCCTTTAAAGAGGAGAAAGTTCTTTCCTTGAAGGTCTTCAGGAGGTCAGGCCTCCTTTGCCTGCCTTGGTCCAGGGAAGTGGCTCTTGGATATGACCCTAGTAATAACAGCAGTGGAATGTTCCAGGTGGCTCAGTGGTTAAAAAAAAAAGCCAATGCAGGAGACGCAGCTTTGATCCCCATGTCAGGAAGATCCCCTGGAGAAGAAAATGGCAACCCTCTCCAGTATTCTTGCCTGGGAAATCCCATGGACAGAGGAGTCCGGCGGGCTACAGTCCATGGGGTCACAAAGTGTCAGATACAACTTAGCAAATAAACAACAACAACAACTATAATGGCAGTGGACCCCTGTTTCCAAGTCCCAAACAGTCTCCCATCAGCGTTTCAACTGGCACACGTTTCCTTTCAGAAAATGGATATGAACAAGCCAATATAACTTCATTCCCACCTCCCTCTAAATCCTCTGCAAAGCAGGGAAAAAAAAAAATCATGGATCAGAAACCCAATATGGATGCCAAAATAAAATTATCCGACCCACACAAACCTTGATAAAGGCAACCAAAAATTCTTGCAGTATAGTTGTGGGTGCCATGTTCTAATGTTTCATCTAACAGGTAAACAATTTGCGTGTGTTATTCCTGTTGCCTTGGGACTTTTGTTCTCTGCCTTTTCCACATTTTACAAAACGTAGTTTATAGGAATTGGGAGAGCCTGGTTTTGACCTTCCATTTTTCAGCCTCCTCCTTCCATGCCCTGTTATCACCTCCTCCAGCATTGCGGGGATGTCAAGAAAGCACCCTGGGTCCCTCTCAGGGCTCTGTTCTCAGAAAGGAGATTTATGTGGCAGCTGTGATTCTAGCACAAGCTTTGTCCAGTAGCAAACAGCACGCAGCTCTACAATGTTAAGTGGAAGAATGGGAACTTTCTTCAGGGACTGAATAACTGGGAGAAAGCGTCTAGACACCAGTAGGTGGAAATCTCAGCAGCCATCTTGGAATTCTGCCCGCCATACCTAAGACAGGCTGGACACATGCTCAGTTTTGAGGAAGCTGGCTGAGTAACAGGACCAGGATTTCACCCATTATAACTGATAAGTAAGGAGGCAGTATTTAAATTGCATCTGTCTCCACAAGGTCACACAGAATGGTAAAGCACCTGAGTCTAGAGCTGCCTATGCTGAGGCTGACTGGCAAGCTGGTTAAGAACAAAGGCTCTGGGGTCTATTTTTCTGGTTCAAATCTGGCCTTTCTGTCTGTGATCATAGTATCTTGAGCGAGTTATTTATTCCTTCAAGGGCTGCATTTCCCAATCTATAAAAGACAGGCTCCATTTCCCAATCCATAAAAGATCTATAAAATCTACTTCCTTCAGGGGATCATCATAAGGATTCAGTAAGTTACGACAAGTCAAACACTTATACCAGCACCTGGAGCACGATCAACGTGCCCATGTGTTTGCACTTCCCCAACTTGCCCAAGTGTTAGCACTTATGGTCATCTTTCTCACTTCCTTTACAACATTATTCTTTCCTAAAGTGGAAACCTTGAAAGGCCTGAAAGAATGCAATTGTATGAATGGCGGCTGCTGCTGCTGCTGCTGCTAAGTCGCTTCAGTCGTGTCCGACTCTGTGCGACCCCATAGACGGCAGCCCACTAGGCTCCTCTGTCCCTCAGATTCTCCAGGCAAGAACACTGGAGCGGGTTGCCATGTCCTTCTCCAATAGTATGAATGGCAGTATCTTGCTATTTTCTTTTTTGTTTTTTGGGTTATTTTGGTTTTTGTTTTTTTGTTTGTTTGCTCTTTTCATTTTTTCTTTTTTTGGCCATGTGGCATGTGGGATTTCCTGGCCAAGGATAGAACTCAAGCCCCCTTTATTGGAAGTGTGGAGTCTTAACCACTGAACAACCAAGGAAGTCCCTATCTTACTATTTTCAAAATATGTCAATCTATAGTATTAATTTGTTCTTTATAACAACCCATATCTTTTCATTTAAGGAGAGAATTGAAGAAGACATTAATGATGCATTCAGCACATCAACCAAGTAGAATTAAAGTTGAGAGCACAACCACAGGTCTTGACCTTTACTCCAGTCTGCTTAATGTTCTGGAAGTACAGGTCTGAGTGCTCCCTTCCTGTGGCTGGATCATCCACTGAGTACCTGCTAAATGAGACAGTGTCGCCGTACATGAGTGATTTTGCCTCCACGTTACTTCTCTTCCATGGGAATGACTTGGCTATGCATGGCTTTCCCCACTGAGTAGCTGGTGATCTTAGTCAAGTCATTTTGCTTTGTATGGGAATCAACACAATATTTCCCTCATAAGGTGACCACTAGGATTAAACAAAATAATTCAGGCCAAGCTGTAAACATGGTGTCTATATATAAGAAGTGCTTGATGAATGTTAGCCATGAAAATCATTGGGTAGAAGGTAGGTAGGAGGTGACAGTGTGTCTTTATGTAGAAGGTTTCATATGCCTCTACTGAGAGTTACACAGGACGGCTTGGCCCCCTCGCAGTCTGTGGAGGTGAACGAGCCAAATTATTATCAGCTTTTATGTGTGTCCACTTTATCACATTCACTACTTTTCAAAAATGCACACGGCATTGTTAATCAAGTGTTATTTGTGTATAGATGCAGAGTATTTTTTTCACTGGTTTGGTTTGGTCTTTTAAATCTCTAGTGTAAACTACAAATTTGTGTTTCCACACAGCTTTATCTGAATTATTCATGTGTAGTAAGTTGAACTGTACTTCTATTTAAATTCCATGTATTCAATAAATATAAGATAAAGTAATCAATTACCAGAATAAAATAATTTAAAATACTCTCAGAAAACAGTATGGATTTTTTAAGTTGCATAAGTGGTGATCTGGTTTTAAGAGTTAGAATCAGGCATGAAAATAAGTTAGCTGATTAGCAGATAACTTTTAAAACATGAGACAAGATTTTTTTAATATCTATCTGTTACTTTATCTACTAGCTTTCTTTTTTTAAGCTTTCTGCAAATTACCATGGCTTGTTTTAGATTAGCTATATTATACTATAAATATGTCCAGATGTTTTTGTTATTCTGTAATTTGTTGAGTTTTGGCTGAAGACTTGCTTAGATTTTCCCCCCCTTGTAATGATTGATTTCAAAGTTAGTGCTGTGTTTTGAATTGTTGATGGGATTTTTTTTTTTCCGTTGATTAGAAAAGAACCAACAGTCATTCTCTTAGCTGTAGAGATATAGCAGCTCTTAGAAACAGAGGCACAATTATTTAACTTAATTTGTACTCGTTTCTGTAAGATAATAGCTAGAACATTGTAGATCATCACTAACAAAATATAAATAAATTCATTAAGTAAATTATTTAAATCAATTAAAGAAGTATAACAAGTTACATTTCAGTTGACATCTGAATCTCCTGCTTAATCCAATAATGCCTATGACTACCTGCTCCATGTCAGGGCTGGGGAAACGTTCAGAGTCTGCCTTTGGGAGCTGGATCATCGTGAAGGGAAAGGGAGAGAAAAGCATATTTCCTGACGACTAATATGTAACAGATTTTTCCCTTTTGTACCTTCTGTTTTTCAGAGACCTTTCTTACAACCTGCTAGAAGATTTACCCAGTTTTTCAGTCTGCCAAAAGCTTCAGAAAATGTATGTCTGTAAGAGTCTCTAAGTCACCAAGTGAAAACCAAGAGCCAAAACTCACATTTCCAGGGGTCGTTGGTTTGGTTACCCTGTGGTTCACTGGGGAGACACGTGAAGCTTGCCCTTCTTGCACACATGACTGCATAGGATGGCTGTAAAGTTGGGAAACATAGATAATATTATTTTACCATACATTACACTATAAGCAAAGCATTTATTATAGTTTTTTCTCTCTAACCTGGTATAGTAATGAATTGGGTTTGTTTAAGCTGTGGATTTTTTCTAAACTTATACCTTCAATGAGTGGCATTAATATCTTTTTTTTCCTGAACACAAGTGAAACTCATATGTATGGCATTAATTTTGAAAACTGAGAAACTTGAGTTTATTGGTATGTTTGCTTCACGATAATCACCTTCAAAGGAGATTCCATATTTGTCTTATTTCAGGTGCTACGGATGCAACTTCTGCATAAAATATTTTAGAATTCCTCTCTTAAAATTGCCTCCTGCATTAGACATCAGCCTTTTTGAGTCATGCTTTGGTTTTGATCAAAACAATATTAACCATCTATCCTTTGCCACTTAATTTTTCTCTGAATGCCTTTGGGCAATTAAGGGAGGGGGAAAAAGCCATCTTTGGAAGATAAACATTTGACCCTCCTGAAGACCCTCAAAGAATATAAGAAAGGCTCAGAAGGCAGAACCTGGAAAGGCATCCTCAAATTGTTTGAACGATGCTGCATTGGGAATGTAGCTCTAGGCTCAGCAGTAAAGAATCCACCTGCAATACAGGACACTCGGGTTTGATCCCTGGGTCTGCAAGATCCCCTGGATGAGGACATGGCAAGCCACTCCAGTATTCTTGCCTGGAGAATTCCATGGACAGAGGAGCCTGGTGGGCTACAGTCTAGAGTCTCACAGAGTCAGACACGACTGAAGCAACTGAGCATGCTCACCCAAAGGAATAATAAGTATTTGTTTGAAAGAGAGGCAATACTATTTAAGTGTATAAATTGTCCTGTTCTTTTTAAAACAAAAAGAAATTTTTTTCAGTGGTCACTTGGCAGTCGTAGTTCGCGTGTTCCTTGATTGAGGGAAGGTAATCACTTGTAAAATTTCTCTGAAGACTTATCTTTGAAACCGATGACTCTGAAGTCAATCTCTGGAACCTGTCATTTCAGAGACCTGCGACATAATGAAATCTATGAAATTCAAGCTGACACTTTCCAGCAGTTGTTCAGCCTCCGATCTCTGTGAGTACTGCCTCCCAGAACTTTCCCCATCATAGAGCAGTTTTTATCTCTTTTGGGTCTTCCTCTAACAGTTCCTTTTCAATGTATGCATGTACTGTTGGGCCTTTGTATGTGTATCTGCCAATAAGAAGGCAAATATTTTGCTCAGGATCATTTCCAGGAACAAGTTCAAAAGTAGTAAATTTGCAGTCAGCTCTTTGCTGGTCAGCAGACATGAGACTTAGATAAAGAGGAAGGAGGCCAAGCTATTAAATAGCCTGCAAAATGTGATTCTATTCTCATCCAGGAACTGGCAGAGATCGTTTGGCATGCAAAAACGAGGTGACCACAGAGTTCTTCCTGCCTGTTTTTCTTTCCTGGTCAAACAGTTTTTCAGTGCAAGTCTCTCTGAGTGCATAAGAGTCACCTGGAGGTGACTGTAAAAAAATTCAGAGTCCAGGCTCTCACCTGCCTCAAGAGTTAGACCCTCTGGAGTGGGGCCTGGGAGTCTACATTTTAACAAGTACACAAGGGTTTGAGCACAACTGTCCTAGAAAATGCTTCTGTTGCTCAGGTGACTAAGATTTGTAAATATTAAATTCCATTCTATGATTGAAAAGACCATATATTAACTATAGGTTTAAAAAAAAAAAAAAAAAACTTAGTAATAGATTTTTTTATGTGTGTGAGACAGTTAAAAAAAGTTTAAACTTTTCCATCCCGAAACTGGATTTCAATGTCATTTTGATGAATGATGGCAGTATGTAATGTTTAAACTGCAGGACATAAACCTTTTCTTTCCTAAAGTTTTTCTTAACATTTAAGAGACCATCTAGGTGATCACTTACCTAGAGCCAGCCATCCTGGAATGCGAAGTCAAATGGGCCTTAGCAAGCATCACTACAAACAAAGCTAGTGGAGGCGACTGAATTTCAGTTCAGCTATTTTCAAATCCTAAAAGATGATACTGTGAAGGTGCTGCACTCAATATGCCAGCAAATTTGGAAAACTCAGCAGTGGCCACAAGACTGGAAAAGGTCAGTTTTCATCCAATCCCAAAGAAAGGCAATGCCAAAGAATGCTCAAACTACTGCACGATTGCACTTATCTCACACACTAGCAAAGTAATGCTCAAAATTCTGCAAGCCAGGCTTCAATAGTACATGAACTGTGAACTTCCAGATGTTCAAGCTGGATTTAGAAAAGGTAGAGGAACCAGAGATCAAATTGCCAACATCTGCTGGATCCTTGAAAAAGCAAGAGAGTTCCAGAAAAACATCTATTTCTGCTTTATTGACTATGCCAAAGCCCTTAACTGTGTGGATCATAACAAACTGTGGAAAATTCTTAAGGAGATGGGAATACCAGACCCCCTTACCTGCCTCCTGAGAAGTCTGTAAGCAGGTCAAGAAGCAACAGTTAGAACTGGACATGGAACAACAGACTGGTTCCAAATAGGGAAAGAAGTATATCAAGGCTGTGTATTGTCACCATGCTTATTTATATGCAGAGTACATCATGAGAAATGCTGGATGAAGCACAAGATGAAATCAAGATTGCCAGAAGATATATCAATAACCTCAGATATGCAGAGTCATCTGCAACCACCCTATGGCAGAAAGCAAGGAAGAACTAAAGAGCCTCTTGATGAAAGTGAAAGAGGAGAGTGAAAAAGTTGGCTTAAAACTCAACATTCAAAAACTAAGATCATGGCATCCGGTCCCATCACTTCATGCCAAATAGATGGGGAAACAATGGAAAACAGTGAGAGACTTTATTTTTGGGGCTCCAAAATCACTGCAGATGGTGACTGCAGCCATGAGATTAAAAGATGTTTGCTCCTTGGAAGAAAAGCTATGACCAACCTAGACAGCATATTAAAAAGCAGAAACATTACTTTGCCAACAAAGGTCTGTCTAGACAAACCTGTAGTTTTTCCAGTAGTCATGTATGAATGCGAGAGCTGGACTATAAAGCTGAGTGCCAAAGAACTGATGCTTTTGAACTGTGGTGTTGGAGAAGACTCTTGAGAATCCCTTGGACCGCAAGGAGATCCAACCAGTCCATCCTACCAGTCCATTTTCCATTCAGGAAATCAGTCCTGAATATTCATTGGAAGGACTGATGCTGAAGCTGAAACTCCAGTACTTTGGCCACCTGATGTGAAGAACCGACTCATTAGAAAAGACCCTGATGCTGGGAAAGATTGAAGGCAGGAGGAAAAGGGGAAGACAGAGGATGAGAAATGATTGGATGGCCTCACCGACTCTATGGACATGAGTTTGAGTAAACTCCGGGAGTTGGTGATGGACAAGGAAGCCTGGCGTGCTACAGTTCATGGGATCCCAAAGAGTCAGACATGACTGAGCAACTGAACTGAATTGAACTGAACTGAAGCGACCATACCCCCATAAAATAATACCATTCCTCAAAACATTTTAAATTCACCTTTAAGAATCACTTTCTCCCCAGAATTTAATTTGAAAACCATCTTGCTCTGAATTTAATTGTGTTGCCCTTTCCTTACCTTTGGTCTAAAATCATCTAATGACTTTCTTTTACTTTTTAAAATAAATGTCAAACAAAAATATGCATTACCTACTTTTATTACCCACCTTATTCACCAGGTTGGAGTTTTGGCTGTTTCCAAAAGTTAGTTTTTTTGTAAAAAAGAACTTTTTTTTTAGTTGATAGTTTTAATAATTGGAAAAGGAAATGGCAACCCACTCCTGTATTCTTGCCTGGAAAATCCAATGGCAGAGGAGCCTGGCGGGCTACAGTCCATGGCATCGAAAAAGAGTCAGATAAGACTTAGTGACTAAATAACAAAGAGATATTTGATAACACTGTATTGCATAACTGAAATTTGCTAAAAGCATAGAACTTAAATATTCTTCACCAAAGACCCATGGATTCACTCTCCTGGGTCACCATCCTCACCCTCCTAACCAGCCTCTCTACCATCAGTCTCTACCCATTCATCTCATTCTCCAAAGAAAATATTTCTTAAGCAGAAATTGACTCATGTCATTTCCCTGCCTCAACAATCTTCTCTTATTCCCCTACTGTCTTTAATACCAAAACCAAGCTTCCCAGCACCACCCTTCAGAACCTGATCCCAACCACTGGAATACCTTCAGCTCTCACCCATCAGCTCCCAGGACCTGACACATGGGCCACTGTTTCTCCTGGTCCTGTCACCCATTGCATTCATCCCCACCCTCAACGTGCCCTTGTCTGTCCCATAAGCACAAGCTCCCCTGTCTTTGAACCTGCTCCTCTCCGATGTGCTTTGCACATTCTCTGCAACAGGACTCCGCGCTCCGCACTGCCATCAGGTAGACCATGCCTGACCTGAAAATGACAAGGATTTTCTTCATTTTCTTATCCCCAGGGTCTAGTGCAGTGGTTTCTCTCATTATTTATTCAGAAAACTAAGATCATGGCATCTGGTCCCATCACTTCATGGCAAATAGATGGGGAAACAGTGGAAACGGTGTCAGACTTTATTTTGGGGGGTTCCAAAATCACTGCAGATAGTGATTGCAGCCATGAAATTAAAAGATGCTTACTCCTTGGAAGGAAAGTTGTGACCAACCTAGATAGCATATTCAAAAGCAGAGACATTACTTTGCCAACAAAGGTCCATCTAGTCAAGGCTATGGTTTTTCCAGTGATCATGTATGGATGTGAGAGTTGGACTGTGAAGAAAGCTGAGCACCGAAGAATTGATGCTTTTGAACTGTGGTGTTGGAGAAGACTCTTGAGAGTCCCTTGGACTGCAAGGAGATCCAACCAGTCCATTCTAAAGGAGATCAGTCCTGGATGTTCATTGGAAGGACTGATGCTAAAGCTGAAACTCCGATACTTTGGCCACCTCATGCAGAGTTGACTCATTGGAAAAGACCCTGATGCTGGGAGGGATTGGGGGCAGGAGGAAAAGGGGACGACAGAGGCTGAGATGGCTGGATGACATCATCGACTCGATGCACATGACTTTGAGTAAATTCCGGTAGCTGGTGATGGACAGGGAGGCCTGGCGTGCTGTGATTCATGGGGTCGCAAAGAGTCGGACACGACTGAGCGACTGAACTGAACTGATAGAAAAACCCGAACAAACATTTTAGCCAACCCAATAGTTTAAGAATTCCAAACAAGTTCTGTGCCAAATACTGGGACTCTGGAGCCAGTTTACTTAGATTTGAATCTCAGCTGCTGAGTACTCTGTGACTTGGAGCAAGTCACTTAATACTCTGTGTTTTATTTCTCACCAGTAAAATGGGGCTAATGATAATACTTACTTTATCAGGTTGTGCTGAGGGTTATGAGATTTCATGTGTAAAGAAGCTGGTGACCATACCTGGCACGTGGTAAATACGTGGCAGAGTTGCTGTTGCTGTCCTCATTATTAGAACAAGCACACATGCTTTTAGGGTTATATAAGTGAGAGTTCTCACAGAGTCAGTGCTCACAGAATCAAATGCCCTGATGGCCCAAACGGAGGGACACCTACACAGGTATTGGCAAGCAAGGGACGGGCGTGTAGAAACCAGCAGCATGACGGAGACGGGGGCTGAAGAGACAGGGAGGAATGAAGTGTGTTTCCAAAACCCAGGAAGCCCTGAGGCACAGACAGGGGGTGCCATGGTTGAGAAAGTGCACAGCTGTGCCAAGATTCCAAAACCGAGGAGCAGACCACAAGCCCCCGACCGCTCTCCTCCAGGGACTTCCACTGGGAATCCAACAGAGAACCTCAGGGAGCCTTGAAGGTGTGACCTGAGAGATCAGGGCAAGAGAGGAGAACTGGCTTCCCTGGGCCTGTTGGGAGGACTCCCAACAGGAAACCTCCTGTGCAACCTGTGCAGCCCGTTGGGTGCACAGGTTCATGACTAGGAATGGAATTACTGTCCTCTGAGTATATAAGTGCTGCACTCAATATGCCAGCAAGTTTGGAAAACTCAGCAGTGGCCACAGGACTGGAAAAGGTCAGTTTTCATTCCAACCCCAAAGAAAGGCAATGCCAAAGAAGTCTCAAACTACTGCACAATTGCACTCATCTCACATACTAGCAAAGTAATGCTCAAAATTCTCCAAGCCAGGTTTCAGTGTGTAAACCATGAACTTTCAGATGTTCAAGCTGGATTTAGAAAAGGCAGAGGAACCAGAGATCAAATTGCCAACATCTGTTGGATCATCAAAAAAGCAAGAGAGTTCCAGAAAAAACATCTACTTCTGCTTCATTGACTGTGAATCACAGCAAACTGTGGAAAATTCTTAAAGAGATGGGAATACCAGACCACCTGACCTGCCTTCTGAGAAATCTGTATGCAGATCAAGAAGCAACAGTTAGAACTGGACATGGAACAACAGACTGGTTCCAAATAGGAAAAGGAGTACGTCAAGGCTGTATATTGTCACCCTGCTTATTTAACTTATATGCAGAGTACATCATGAGAAACGCTTGGCTGGAAGAAACACAAGCTGGAATCAAGATTGCTGGGAGAAATATCAATAAACTCAGATACGCAGATGACACCACCTTTATGGTAGAAAGCGAGGAAGAACTAAAGAGCCTCGATGAAAGTGAAAGGGAGAGTGAAAAAGTTGGCTTAAAACTCAACATTCAAAAACTAAGATCATGGCATCCGGTCCCATCACTTCATGCCAAATAGATGGGGAAACAATGGAAAACAGTGAAAGACTTTATTGTGGGGGGCTCCAAAATCACTGCAGATGGTGACTGCAGCCATGAGATTAAAAGATGTTTGCTCCTTGGAAGAAAAGCTATGACCAACCTAGACAGCATATTAAAAACCAGAGACATTACTTTGCCAACAAAGGTCCATCTAGTCAACGCTATGGTTTTTCCAGTAGTCATGTATGGATGTGAGAATTGGATTATAAAGAAAGCTGAGCATCGAAGAACTGATGCTTTTGAACTGTGGTGTTGGAGAAGACTCTTGAGAGTCCCTTGGACTGCAAGGAGATCCAAGCTTTCCATCCTAAAGGAAATCAGTCCTGAATATTCATTGGAAGGACTGATGCTGAAGCTGAAGCTCTGGCACTTTGGCCACCTGATGTGAAGAACCGACTCACTGGAAAAGATCCTGATGCTGGGAAAGGTTGAATCGGGAGGAGAAGGGGACAACAGAAGATGAGATGGTTGGATGGCATCACCGACTCGATGGGCATCAGTTTGAGCAAGCTCCGAGAGTTGGTGATGGACAGGGAGGCCTGGCATGCTGCAGTCCATGGGGTTGCAAAGAGTCAGACACAACTGAATGACTGGACTGAACTGAATGAGGTGGATGAACCTAGAGCCTATTATACAGAATGAAGTAAGTCAGAAAGAAAAGCAAATATTGTATATTGATTCACATATATGGAATTTAAAAAGACAGGTCTGATGTACCTATCTGCAAGGCAGCAATGGAGATGCAGACATAGAGAACAGATATATGGACACAGTGAGGGAAGGAGATGGGGGACAATTTGAAAGAGTAACATTGAAACATATACATTAGCATATGTAAAATAGGTAGCCAGTGGGAATTTACTGTATGATGTAGGGAGTGTAAAGCACAGCTCTGTGACACCCTAGAGGTGTGGGGTAGGGTGGGAGGTGGGAGGAGGGTTCAAGAGGAAGGGAATACATGCTTACCTGTGGCTGGTTCATGTTGATGTATGGCAGAAGCTAACGCAATATTGTAAACCTATTATCCTCCAATTAAAAAAAAAAAGCTTTCCAGTTTCCCCCAGCTTGGGGGGGACTTTCAAACAAGAATGTAAATGTTCTGTGAATACCATTTATCCTAGGTAACTTAGGGGCCCGACACTATGAATAAATTACTTTGCATTAGCGAAAAGTTGACAGTGGTCATTTTCAGTTTCCTCAAATGCCTACGCTTTAGCTCCCCTTTTGAGTCATGAATTTTAAAAATACAAATTTTAAGTTCCTTGCTCTTTTTTAAAAATGTGGAAGTTCCTATTCTTGTAAATTACCTACATGTTGTTACACATAGGTATGGAGGAGAGGGGCCAGTGAATTTCTCAATAAATTATAGGCTTTGTTATCAAAGAATTATACTTCTAACATATATTAGCCCCTTTTTTCTTCATTTCCCAGTTAAGAATTTATTTATTTATTTATTTATTTTTTGCGTGTATCCTTTTTTTTTTTAATTTTATTTTATTTTTAAAACTTTACATAATTGTATTAGTTTTGCCAAATATCAAAATGAATCCGCCACAGGTATACATGTGTTCCCCACCCTGAACCCTCCTCCCTCCTCCCTCCCTACCATTCCAGTTAAGAATTTAAATGTCCATTCTCTTTACTGGGAATGTTTTTGAAAGTATCTCTGTGTTTCTCTTAAGGTCTGACATGCTGGAAAATATACACAAATTCTTTTTGGGTTTCATTATGTATCTGGGAACATTTTATAACTTAAAATTTACTTGCCCATCAGAAGAGCTTCAGAAGTTCCTGTCTCTCCCAACTCCCCAACCCCCACTCATCTTAGAAATGCCTTAATAAAATTTTACAACCATGTTAAACTCAACTTTTTATCAAGAAAAGAATAAAAACTAAAATATCCATCTGAGTGATTTTCCTGGATTGATTTAATAAACAAGGTTGCTTTAAAATTCTCTCTTTAATCATCTTATACTATCCATACATGCATCTGAAGGATGATTTTATAAAGTTAATTGTCCGTGTCCTGAATGGAAGTTAAATTTCGTTAGAAGAATGAATATATATGGTAAAACTTCACAAGGTCTTCTTTTATTCTTTTATATAATCTTCTCACTTGCCTTTTTTTTTTTTAATAGGAATTTAGCTTGGAACAAAATTGCAATTATTGACCCTAATGCATTTTCCACCTTGCCATCTCTACGAAAGCTGTGAGTATTTCATGACTTGTTTATGGCATGTTTTTTGATAATTGGGCAGCATCTGAGTAATCAAAAATGAATGTTGGTTTTGCTGGAAAAGCCTGGGCACAGAATGCTGAGTCCTCAGTGTCCTCCACACTAGAGTTGGATCAAACCAGAAAGGAGCAATCCTGCTCCCTGCCCCTCCAAGGCCATGTGGATCCTTATAATTGAAGATCTGGGTGACAGCTGGTTCTGGTTATTGAGGTGAAATTTTCCATTTTTGCAGGCTATCAGGTGGAATGGAATAAGACATCAGTTCATTTCTAAAGGGCTTTCATTTCACAGTTTACCATATTGACTAACAGAAAATCTTCCTGTCCATTTTTATCCTCCCTTCCCACCCCTTGCTTCTTCCTCTTCTCCACTCCCGTCTCAGAGAGAAAGAAGGAACTGGGTCAGACAGAAGTTAAAGAGAGGAGGAAGAAAATAAAACGCAAACAATGTTTTCAAATTAGATGTAGCACCTCCCACTAGATTTTAGATGTCCCCCCCACCGCACCCCACCCCGCCCCCTGGCAAAATTGAGGCATGGCAACCACTCCAGTATCCTTGCCTGGAGAATCCCATGGACAGGGGAGCCTGGCAGGCTACAGTCCGTAGCATCGCAAAAGTGTCGGTCATGACTTAGCACGCAGCACGTCGCATCTGCCAAAATCAAGCTCAATGTAGAAATTACAATTTGGATATGATTAAAACATTTTTCTTTCTGCAATTCTGATTGCAGATAGAAAAGTTGTCAGGAGCTAAAACCAAAATGGTTCCTTTTACCATTAAGAGTAAGGACCCTGCTTAGAGGTTTTATGGAGCAGTTTAATAATCTTGAGGTTGCTTTTTTAATGTAATCGTTATATGCTAACACAGACTAAAAGCCAATTGTTGTTTGATGTTTTGCAGGGACCTCTCATCCAACCGCCTGTCGTCTATTCCTGTAACTGGGTTACATGGTTTAACTCACTTAAAATTAACAGGAAATCATGCTTTACAGAGCTTGATATCATCTGAAAACTTTCCAGAACTCAAGTGAGTTTGTCATTAAAGCTAATAAGATACATTTGTGGTCATGTGAAATAATAGACGTGTTATAGTGGTTTTCAAAATTTATGGGACTCTTTTGAATTGCATTTCATGCCTTCATGTCCCCCACCCCTGGGGCATTGTTAGGACAAACCTTGGAGTAGGAGAATGTGTCTTCCTGACCACATTTCCTTTGTTTCTCTAAGATGCCTCCTGGAACATAGAGTTCATAGAAAGAGTTTGAAAACCATTGATCCATGAGATAGAAACTAGAACATGTAATTAAATAACATTATAACATAATTGTACTCCTGTTGACATTTCAAAATTCATCTTGCTTATGTATATGTTCTCATAAAATCTATTAAATTAATATTTGTTTGAAGAAGTAATGCTCTTTAAAACCTGTCACACTTATTATCAATAAAGAAGTCCCTTGAAAAATTTTATATTCTTTACCACTGAGCCACCAAGGGAATATATATAATATATAGAGAGAATATACATGTATATTCTCTGTATATATTAAACCATAGTACTTTTCATATAATTTTAAAACCCCAAAACAGAGTTTATAAATAAAAGAAAGGAAAAAAGTCTATAAATACCTCTAAAAACATTTTGCTATTTCCTTCCAGATTTGGTTTCCAATGTATTTTTAATTGTTACACCACAGTATGTATACAAATTTATATCACATTTTTGTCACTTAACACTATATGATACTATAAATACTACTTAACAGTGCTACAATTTCCCCAGCGATCCTTTTTTTTTTTTATGTTTTTATTATGGAAATTTTCAAGCACAAAAGTAGAGAAAATAATATATCCATTGAACCTCAGTAACTATCAACATTTCATGACAATAATTTCTAACTCCATTGTTATTATGAATAGCACTGTAACCAACATCTTTATGCACATAGTTAATAATTTAGACTATTTATTAAGGCTAAAACCCACAGGCAGAAGCATTAAGTGAAAGAAGAGCACTATATTTAGCAATCTGTTTCTTTAAGTGTGTGTTTTTGTTTGGTTTTGTTCATTCAAAGGGTTATAGAAATGCCTTATGCATATCAGTGCTGTGCATTTGGACTGTGTGAGAATGTCTATAAAATTTCTCATCAGTGGAGTAAAGGAGACAACAACAGCGCAGAAGACCTTCATAAAAAAGATGCTGGAGTATTTCAAGTTCAAGGTAAGATCAGCTGTGTCACTGACAAACCTGTGTCAGAAAGGCGCCTGAAAAAGTCATCAAACAGATCATCTGAACTCCAGACAAGCCTCCATATAATCACCCCAGCAAGCTGAGAATCAATCCTACTTTTTAAAGAGTCTCAGAGAAAGAGAAAACTCCTTTAGGACTCAGTCTGAAATGTCATATTTTCTGTAAGTGAATTCTTCATGCTTATCATTAGATCCCTTTTAGCATACAGTATCCTCTGGGGCAAATATTAACACTGATTATGAGTACTTTCATAAACTTTTAAGAGGGTCTCATCCCTGTGGATACCTTTTTCAAACATGCTTCTGAGCTTTTTACTCCAGAAGATAAATATTTTTATTCTTGAACCCGAGTAGAGCGGAGGATATAGACATTTTCGGTGCCTCCATATCTCAGCAGAAGAGCTTAGGAATCCAACTTCTTACCCAATTAATCCTAAAACATTCTCACCTCCTACCCCCCACAAGGCTATGTCAGGAAAGTGAAATGAGATAATGTCTGTAAAGCACTTGGCTTTCCTTGAAGTAAGACCTGACTTAAATAGACAACAATGCACCTCAAACCACACCTGTGGTAACAAGCGGGTGCTTTCCTTTTCTTGCCAACCTTGCAAGTTTGCACAGAGTCTAAACAGACTGGCTTTTCTTCCTCTGGGGGTTAATGATTTGTTGATTCCCAAGTAAGTATGCTTTGTTCTGTCTGCACATTTTGTTGACTTGGCTTCCTGCACATGTATCCGATTAAGGAGCAGGTATTCCAGCCCTTGGCTTTTTTGTTTCAGGCTATAGCGTGTGTCTTGCTCTCGTTCTTGCTTTCATTTTTGCTTTTCCTGCCTCATTCACCCTAATTTCTAGTATATTTATTCACCAACCCCTTCTCCCCCTCAAAAAAAAAAAAAAAAAAAAAAAAAACAGAATGTCTAAAATGCGCCAGGCACTGTTCTAGGTCCTAGAGGCACACAATGAACAAGAGAGAGGAGGTTCTTCATGGAGTTTATTTTCAGAGACTGTGATTCCCAATCCTGGGCTGTCTATTGGAATCACACAAAAGTTTTTTAAAAACACTGATGCCCGAACCCCATACCAGACCAATTAAATCAGTGTCTCAGGGAAAGTATGTTAGATTTTAAAAAACTCCTGTTTCACGGGTAGCTAACCCAAGCACCGAGCAGTTATGTGCTTCGTCCTCTGTTTAGCAGAATACCCCAGAAAGATGGAAACTTACTAATTCTCCCTCTTGTATTCAGAGAACACAGTTCAGAACATGTGCACTGTAGCCATCTAAGCGTTAGAACACTGGATAAAGTGGTTCTTCCACTGAATGCAGAGACCCACGCTCTCTCTCTAATTTAGGTCAGAGCGATTCAGGACCGTAGTGAGCTGCAGGGAACAAGAACAGAATGAGAGAGCTCCAACATTATGACAAGGAATCCAGGGTTGGTTACCATCCCTCGTCCCCAGTTCTGCCGGGATAGTTGTCAAACAGTAGCTTGAGTGGAACATCCCAAAGCAACTACATCATAGGCTTGAGAGAAAGCCCAGGGAGAAGTGGGATGTTTGCCCTTCAGTTTCCTCTGTGACATTTCTTGTCTCCAGGGCAATCCAGGCCTCTCCTCTCTGGGAGTTGGTCCCTCTAAAGACAGACAGAACTAATCATTCCAGAATTTCTCATTCCTGCAGATGAGCGTGATCTTGAAGATTTCCTACTTGACTTTGAGGAAGACCTGAGAGCCCTTCATCCAGTGCGGTGCTCACCTTCCCCAGGTGAGAAAGATGTCCCAATAGCCTCAGGAGTGGTACCCACCCTTAACTCTGAAGCCGTCCGTCAGTGACATTCAGCTACACCTCCAGGCAAAATCTGTGCCATCTTAGCAGCTCATCAATATCCCACCTCATGCAGACATTTAAAATACAAATATTCATTTCCTAGAGTTGGTCTCCAGTCATAAACAGGATTTTTATAGGAGACTTTTGATTCAGATTAATGGAAATTAAAGAACCAATCATGTAGTTAGAGGTATATGTAATTTTTAAAATAATATTAGCTCTTTAGCCTGAACTGGTATGCAACAGTCTTGCTTCATGTAATCACTGATTTTTGACAGTGGTTTCTTAGGTTCTCTCTAAAGAGAACCTATTTGGTTAAAGCAAATAATAGTTTTAGAGATAAGTAAAAATACCTATGTATGTTAATTACTTCATTGTTAGTCCCTTTCTCTGAAATAGGATAATCCAGTTGGGGGGAGTAGGAAGACAGCAGAGGAGGGTTGATATTTTACTTTCAACAGTTTGATGGTTCTTTGCTCCTAAACAGCAAATGTCAGTCTAAACCTAAGATGACATTCTCATGAAATGCATACGACTCACACTTCCTCTTCTAAAATCACAGAGTGTTTCCCTAGGATTCTGCTTCCCTGTTTACAGAACCTTTTTGAAACATTCTAGAAAAAATATATTAATAATAAAAAGTCCAGGAGATCTGGTTTGTTACCTGGCCCCCACACCGCTATATTTGGGGAGCCAGAATCCAGTAATATAAAAACTCTCTGGGTATAGGTTGAAAACCTGGGCACCTGGTATACTCATCTTTACATTAAATAATGGTTTAATGAAGGGGATTCCCTGGTGGCTCAGAAGGCAAAGAATCTGCCTGCAACGGAGACCCTGGTTCGATCCCTGGGTCAGGAAGATCCCCTGGAAGGGAATGGCTACCCACTCCAGTATTCTTGCCTGAAGGATTCCCCCGACAGAGGAGCCTGGTGGGCTACAGTCCATGGGGTCAGACTCAACTCAGCCACTAACACTTTCACTTTTTTTTTTCCACTTAATAAAGTGGAAAAAAGAGAACAGTGCCACAAGAGAACAGTGTGTTCCCAGGGCTGTTATTGGCTTGTATCTCTTGGTGTCCCGATAAAAGAAACCAAAAGGGGAGTGTGGCAAAAGTCGTGAACCCTCATTTGACACCCATCTGTCTCTTCTTTGTACTTCTAGGCCCTTTCAAACTTTGTGAATACCTGTTCGGTAGCTGGCTGATCCGAATTGGAGTGTGGACCATAGCGGTTTTGGCACTCACGTGTAACGCCTTGGTGACCTCCACAGTGTTCAGAGCGGCAGTGTACATATCCTCCATAAAACTGTTAATCGGGTTAATAGCCGCGGTCAACATGCTCATGGGGGTATCCAGTGCAGTGCTGGCTGGCGTGGACGCCTTCACTTTCGGCAGCTTTGCACAACATGGTGCCTGGTGGGAGCAGGCGGTCGGCTGCCAGGTCGTCGGCTTTTTGTCCATTTTTGCTTCGGAATCTTCAGTTTTCCTGCTCACCCTGGCAGCCCTGGAGCGTGGGTGGTCGGTGAAATGCTCAGCAAAATTCGAAACGCAAGCTCCCTTCCCCAGCCTGAGAGCGACCCTCGCGCTCTGCGCACTGCTGGCGGGGACCGTGGCCGCCGTGCCCCTGCTGGGAGGCAGCGAGTACAGCGCCTCCCCGCTCTGCCTGCCGCTGCCCTTCGGGGAGCCGCGTGCTACCGGCTACATGGTGGCCCTCGTCTTGCTGAATTCGCTCTGCTTCCTCGTGATGACCGTTGCCTACACCAGGCTCTACTGTCACTTGGAAAAGGGAGACCTGGAGAGCATGTGGGACTGCTCCATGGTGAAACACGTGGCCCTGCTGCTCTTCACCAACTGCATCCTGCACTGTCCCGTGGCTTTCTTGTCCTTCTCCTCTTTACTGAACCTCACCTTCATCAGCCCGGAAGTCATTAAGTTCATCCTCCTGGTGATCGTCCCCCTTCCTGCCTGCCTCAATCCCCTTCTCTACATCCTTTTCAATCCCCATTTTAAGGAGGATCTGGGGAGCCTGGGAAAGCAAACCCACTTCTGGACAAGATCGAAACACACAAGCCTGATGTCTATTAACTCTGACGATGTGGAGAAACAGTCCTGTGACTCAACCCAAGCCTTGGTGACCTTCGCCAGTGCCAGCATAGCCTACGACCTACCTTCCAGTTCTGGGTCACCACCAGCTTATCCAATGACTGAAAGCTGTCATCTTTCATCTGTGGCATTTGTCCCGTGTCTCTAATTAATATTAGAGAAAAAGTTGTCAAAAATTGAAAACCCATAAATATGAGGTTGAGTACATCAGAGCAGGAACCAAAAAGAACTGAGTTGAAATTCGATTTTTTTTTTTAAATCTCTGTGTCAAAAAGCTGATAATTGTTGATACTAGAGAGTGAAAAATCAGTATAAATGCTGCTTATATCATTTGTTCAGCTATGGTAGATAGTCCTACTTTTCTGGTAAGCCTAAACTATGTATATATTTAAAAAGCAGATTGAAATATCCAAAAAATTATCCATGATTTCAATTGAATTCTTTTTCAACTCACTTGCTTACAAAAGAGGTTTTAAACCAGAAAATCCCTTAAAATATGCCTGGAGATATCAGGAGAATAAGAATTTTAAATAGCCTACATTACTAAGTAATGGTTGTGACCAATAGGATTTCATCTTAATGACCATGTGGAGATGTTTTAGTACTGCTTCACTTTTCCCAGAAAAGATCCTTCCAGGTCACTAATCCCCCCATGAATGGATAACATGAGGTACTACTCATTCATTCATGTTCACATCATTTTTAGAGATGCTAGATTTTATGAATCAGCACTAGATGATTCTACCCTCAGTGGAATAAAATTGCTTACAAATATTCTGAAAGGAAAATGAACTTAAATTCTTAAATTACTATGAAAGCAATCAGGTACAGACAAGGTCTGATTTCTCTAATTCATTTTAACTCCTTGGTGCCCCGAGATGAGAAGAAAAGTCCATTGCTGGCAATGGATATATTTAGAAAAGATGGAAAGCAACCTGGGATTTTTTTACCTTGGTTGAGTACACATTTTTCACAGGAGGTTTTATCACTTGATTCACACTGATGTGTATCATAAGGTAATAATCAAATGCAGACACAACATAAATTAAATCCACTGACATAGCTTCTCACATGTATCTCTAGTAGCTTTGGCAAGTGTCTGAAACCAGTTTTGGCTCACCAGAAACTTGGTAACATATTCTCCTGTTTATTTGGCTTGGTTTTAGCTATGTTGTCTTTGGGTCAACCCACTTGATGTCAAGAACATGACTTCTCTGCTTATTCCATGTTTAATATGTGTTAGGTATTATAAGAGGCAAATTATTAAATACTAAAGGTCAAAGGATTAATTCGTAACTTCTGTTATACTACATTAGCTTCAATAAATCCAAACCAAAAGACTATTAGGTAAATGTATTTTTATATAAGCATGTTTATTTTGATCA
Source organism: Bubalus bubalis (assembly GCF_019923935.1). Lineage (NCBI taxonomy): Eukaryota > Metazoa > Chordata > Mammalia > Artiodactyla > Bovidae > Bubalus > Bubalus bubalis. The sequence goes on along the minus strand of NC_059160.1, from coordinate 118,715,641 downwards.
GATGTTTTAACTTGGAATTGAAAAAAATACATTTATGAGATGTTTTATAAGATGTGTAAATATAGAATTGTATTTATTACTACAATAAAGATTCAGTAACACTAAGAACCTTGATAATAAACCATGTACAGTGGCATATTCTTTCATATATATTGTTTCTGTGCCCATTTTTCTTTAAATTCATTAACTGTATGTAATATATGTAAATGTATATAGTTCTTGTAAATAGATTTCAAACTTGCTTTTCTATTGGGTACAAAATAAATTTGTAATAAAATGTGTGACTATAAGACAAAATATTTTCAAGTGTTTTATTGAGTCCATACATGGACTCCTAAATACATGATCTCCTAAATGTTTTTGACTTTTGATGTATAAGAGTACATTTGCTATCTGAGTATCTTAAGTATTTTGGGCTTATTTTAAGAAGTAAATCTTTCATAAGAACAAGTCAAAATATCTTTACAAACTCCTGGATAGCTTTAACTATGACTGATAAACTATTTTGTCACAACAAATGACTTTGTGAATTTCATTGTCCCCAGTGATAGTTTGGACTTTATAGCCAGAATCTACTTCTTTTGCAATGTAAAAACAAAAACACAATTAGAAAGAAATGTATAAAAGACAAATCAATCCTAAAATCATTCAACATGAACATGGCTTTTCTATAAATTCTTCCTTTAAAGGAAACATATTTTATGACCATGTCAAGGCCAAAAGAAAACATGTGATTCTCAGGGCACACAGAAATACACTATTCCCCTTTTGTTCCCATCCCCCAAAATATAAGGAATGAAATTATTTTTCTAAACACCTAGTGCCAGCCCCTCCCAGCTTCAATGATAAGACCTGCTCTGCTTGTACAAGTTGCAAAATGAAACCATCAGGTAGTAGCTGGAGCTTCAGCAGTATTGCTAAGATGAGTCCATATCAATAAATTATGTGTGCAAGTGTTTAAAAATAGAAAATGAGCCCGTATCAACTGAGCCCCTCCAGTGTACCTGGCACTGAGTTTCCCACCCATCTGTCAGACATGGGTGACGGATGCTTCAACCTAACCTTGCAGTCTACACTTAATTTCTCTTCCACTGAGACAAGATGTGTAGTAGTGTTAGTCACTCAGTCATGTTCAACTCTTTGCAACTCTATGGACTTTAGCCTGCCAGGCTCCTCTGTCCATGCAATTCTCCAGGCAAGAAGACTGCAGTCGGTTGCCATTCCTTTCTCCAGGGGATCTTCCCAACCCCGGGTTGGAACCAGGGTCTCTTGTATTGTGTGCAAATGCTTTACCATCTGAGCCACCAGGGAAGCCCAACTGACACAAGGGCCATAACATAATCCCACTCCTCCTAGTCCAGGCAGCAGATACATAAGTCTAGAGCAATGGATCACAGTCTATCTTCTCAACATACTTGTTTTGGGGGGCCCAGGGTTAGAAGCATCCTGGCAGTCGACCCCTTTCTCTTTCAGAAAACACAAGTCAGTGATGTGGTTTTTTTAAAGGGGGAAAAAAAACCCTACTCTGATTTAGTTCTTCAAAAATCCACGAGCTCTATTATAACCTAGTTATAATACACCTCACACCAAACACTGCTCTGTTAAGTGTCTGAAAAATGCTCTCCACTATAATCCAGTAAATCAGAATGACTGGAATCACATCCACAAATAAATAAGTCTACTTCCCTGGTGGTTCAGACAGTAAAGAAGCTGCGTACAAAACAGGAGACGCAGGTTTGGACCCTTGGTCAGTAAGATCCCCTGGAGAAGGGAATGGCAACCCACTCTAGTATTCTTACCTGGAGAATTCCATGGACAGAGGAGTCTGGCAGGCTACAGTCCATGGGGCTGCAAAAGAGTTGGACATGACTGATCAACTAACACTACAGTGAGGAGAAAAGATATAATAAAATGTTGACAGACTGAATAACAATAAAAACAAACAAACACAAATTGGTGGGCTAGCCTAGAGTAAATGGTTAACATTTTTATGTTTTCAAAACGGATTCATTCAGTCAACAAGTATCACGTGCTTACTATGTGCAGTGTTCTAGGCACAGAGGTAATAAAACATGGTCTAGAGTTTGTATTTCAGCGGAGGAGAGATAGAAAATAAGCAAATATAAACAAGGAAATATATGATAGGAATATGAATGAAAGGAATGAAGCTAAATAGCATGACTAGAGTGGCAAGTTACTCTAGATGCAGAGCTCAAGGGAAATCTCTTCAGAAAGGCACATTTTAACTAAGATCTTGGGACTTCCCTGGGGACCCAGCATTTAAGACTGTACGCTTCCCACTGCAGGGGATAAGGGTTCAATAGCTGGTCAGGGACCACATGCGGTGCAGCACAATCAAAAAAAAAATTAAGCTAAGATCCTAGAGAGAAGTTACTTTTGCTTTAGTGTTCAACCACTTATGTCAATAAAGCTTATTCAGTTCCTCTATTCTTATATCACTTCTTACAAACTGTTTGGAATGACATTTTAATATAAAATATATTAGGTGGCTGTTACTGCACATAATTTTTTCTCACAGCTGTTACTGGAGAAAATCATTCTTACATGAAATAGGAAACATCTTTTTGTTTTGGCCAAAGGAGAAAAGGCCAGGTAGTAAAAGGTAATAAAATTAGTTACACCTTGTTCAATTAGAACCAGAAAATCTCTAACATCTGAAAAAATACAATTCTTTTTGTTGTTGTTGTTTCATCACATTTAGCTCAGGGGCCCACTGACCAACAAGAGAGTAAGTCCTAGATAAATAAGAGGGGGCTCCTTGTGACGATACAAGCCCCATTCTTGCTCTTCAGCGTTTGGAAATCTTATTTTACAGTTTAACTATGTGGATACATTATCAGCACCTAAGGGTTCCCTTTTGTCCACATCCTCGCCAACACTTATTTCTTGCTTATTGTAAAGATAGAAGGTGAGGGATTTACTTGGTGGTCCAGTGGCTGACTCTGAGCTCCCAAAGCGGGGCCCAGTCCCATCCCTGGTCAGGAAACTAGATTTTACATGCCACAACAAAAGCGCCCACATGCCACAACTAAGAACTGGCACAGCCAAATAAATAAATAATTTTTTTTTTAAGTTGTGAGGTCATTTCTTATTGTGGTTTTAATTTGTATCTCCCTGATGATTGGTGACATTGAGCATCTTTTTATGTGCCTGTTGGCCATCTGTATGCCTTCTTTGTAAACTGTCTATTCAGATCCTCTGCCCATTTCTAAAAATCAGATTTCTTGGGGTTTGTTTGTTGTTGTGGTGGTGGTTGTTGTTGTTTCGCTATTAGTAGTATATTTTGGATATTAACACCTTAGCAGATATGTAATTTGCAAATATTTTCTCCCATTCAGTAGGTTGCCTTTTCATTTTGTTGATAATTTCCTTTGCTGTCCAGAAGCATCTTAGCTATTATCCCAACTGTTTATTTTTGCTTTTATTGCCTTTGCTTTTGGAGTCAGGCCCAAAAGCTCATGGTCAAGATTGATGTCAAGGAGTTCAGCACCTGTGTTCTCCTCTAGGAATTTTATGGTTTCAGGTTGTATATTCAAGTGTTTAATCCACTTTGAGTTAATTTTTGTATAATAGTGTAAGATAGTCTAGTTTCTTTTTTCTAAATTTATTTTTAATTGAAGGATAATAGCTTTACAGTATTGTGTTGGTTTCTGCCAAACATTTGCACGTGGTTGTCCCAACACCACTCACTGAAGAGATGGCTCTTCCCCACTGTTTAGTCTTGGCTCCTTTATCATAAATTAGCTGTCTATATATGCATGGTTTTATTTCTGGGCTCTCTGTTCATTTTATCTATGTCTATTTCTATGCTAATATCACACTGTTTTGATTACAATAGCTATTGAATACAGTTTGAAACCACGGAGTGTGATGCTTCCTGCTTTGTTCTTTCTCAAGATTGCTTTGGTTATTTTGGGGTCTTTTGTGGTTTTCTATAAATTTTAGGATTATGTTCTACTTCAGTGAAAAATGCTATTGAAACTCTGATATGGTATGGTAATATATACATTTTAACAATATTAAGTTTTCCAATTTGTAAGCATGGAATATCTTTCCATTATTTGTGTGTTCTTCAATTTCTTTCATCAGTGTCTCATAGTTTTCTGTATACAGGTCTTTCATCTCCCTGGTTAAATTTATTTCTAGGTATTTTATTATTTTTGATGTCATTGTAAGCAAGCTTGTTATTAGTTTTTCTTTGTGATAGTTCATTGTAAAGTGTATAGAAATGCAACAGATTTTCTATATTGATTTTGTGCTCTGAAACTTTACTGAAATCAGTTATTAGTTCTAACAGGTTTTTTTGTTTGGTTGGTTGATTTTTTTGGCGAAGTCTTTAGAATTTTCTATGTATGAAACCATGTCCTCCACAAATAATGACTTCTTCCCTTCCAGTCTGAATGTCTTCTCTTTCTTTCTGTTGTCTAATTGCTCAGGCTAGGACTTCTACTGCCATGTTTCAGTGGTGAATGCAGATGTCTCTGTTCCTAATCTTAGAGAAAAGCTTTCAGGTTTTCACTGCTGAGTGAGATATATATATATATACACACAGACATATATATATACACACATATATATATATATACACACACACACAATATAATTGTTTTACCTACCATCTGAGACTACATTTTTAACTCCCTTTTTGCTCTCAAATAGGACATTTGGGCAAAGAGAATGGCCGGGTTCTAGGTCACACTGTCCTATGCTTGAGCGCCAGCACCACCATTTATCAGCTGGGTTGGCATATTACTTAATTCTGGGTGGGTGTATTTTTAATGCAGTACAGGCATATCACTGAGTTCCTCTAAACAGACATTTTCTTATCTATAAAATGAATAAAATAATGGCATCCATCTCATAACTTGCCTTGAGAAATTATTAGTGTGTAATTGAGTTTTAATGTGCAAAGTGCTTAATACTTCATGAGTGCTCAATAAGTGTTTAACTATTGTTTGGGAAAGCCCGATAAATAGAATCTCCTTTCCTACCCTTCATTCTGAATTTGTTGAAAAACCAGGATGAACAGTAAGGCAGCTGGAAGTCAAACATCTCCCTTATTACTGAAAAGCTGATAAAAGACAACAGACTGTTCATCTGCAGGCAAGTAAGATTCCTAATATTTAACCAGAGAATTAAGCAAACTCATCCACTGAGTCACAGAGAACACTGAACCACCATGGACCACCACACGCATAGGAGTGTGTTTTTGTGAAATACAGCACAAAAGAACAGAACTAGATGTAAATGTCTTAAGGGCACTAACAGAGGGAAGAAAAAGACTAAGTTCTCCTACATTCTAATAAACTATGTCACCTTATTCTCCCTACAGGACAAGTCAGTGATAGAGCACAACACTGCCAGGACTGTTACTCTAAAGAGCTCCTTCCAGAAGGATGAATCAGGAAGGGAATATAACACCCCTCAACCTAACTGTGCGGAAAAGGCAATGGCACCCACTCCAGTACTCTTGCCTGGAAAATCCCATGGACAAAGGAGCCTGGTGGGCTGCAGTCCATGGGATCGCTAAGAGTTGGAGATGACTGAGCAACTGCACTTTCGCTTTTCACCTTCATGCATTGGAGAGGGAAATGGCAACCCACTCCAGTGTTCTTACCTGGAGAATCCCAGGGACAGCAGAGCCTAGTGGGCTGCAGTCTATGGGGTCACACAGAGTTGGACATGACTGAAGTGACTTAGCAGCAGCAGCAGCAGCAACCTCACTGTGCTGTATTCTTTTAACTTAGTCTGCTAGGCTTAACCAGTAGGGCTGTGGTCACTTGGAAGGGTTGCTGTCCCTTTAGAGGTGGCTCTCAGCTGTGTATTTGGGCAATTTTAGTCCCACCTTCACAAAGTTACTCCCCTAAAGTATCAACAGCTCCTAGATGTATCTTTCTGGATTCACTTGGGGAAAGAGATTTGATCTCCAAAACGATCTCTGATGCCATATTCTCCAAAGACCCAGTCTTTTCTCAGCTTTCAAATGCCCCAGTTAAGACCAGTGCAGAGTGAGTAAAAACATACACTCATCTGTGGATACAAACCTCTGTCACCTTAGTAATCTGCCAAAGTCAAAATACTACATAGCTGAAGGCTCTACCTCATATTGGATTTCAAATGTTCCAATAAATAGCATCCTTTCTCTCAGCCTGAGTTCTAAATAAGTGACAAGAAAAAAATAAGGTAAATACGGATCAATCTGTCACATTTTCTAATAACAAACTCAATAGGGAAGAATGTAGCTTAAATATCTTGGCAAATGAGTTTTCCAAAGTTAGCTATATTTTCTTTCCCAGACAAGGGCTACATTGGATGACCACAGGCTTTCCACGTGAAGGCCAGGCTTTCTACAGTTACCCTGTGGAGTAGTAGAACTGTTAGCTTCTGTGGACAGCCTAGGTCCAAATTTTAAAAAAGAGATGAAGAGGGGTTACTCAGGCAGACCAGATGTCTCTCCCAAACTCATCAATAGTCTCTATCACTCTTACTCCCCCGGGAGAAGTGAGTGAGTGGGCAGAGAAGCCAGAATACCAACAGTAATGGAGCTCTCACTGCTGAGAAGAAAGGATGAAGACTGATGAATATGTTTGTATTGCTAATAGCTATTACTTTGCTGTTAAATACATTAAGTGGTTGCATGTCTGGAAAAGCCAGCTCATAACAATAACCTTTATTGGAGGCTTGATCATGCCTGGCAGTGTTAGGTGCTTTTCTGTACAATACTTGATTTAATTAGGAGACAAGTTTATGAAGTCAATCCTGTTATCATCTGTTTTGTAGATGAGGAAGCTGTAGCACAAGGTGTGATTAAACAAAGGTTTGACCACTTGCCTGATGAATAGTGAAGCTGGGTCTCAGGGACATTTCTTTGTAATTTTCAAAGTGTGGTCCCCAGGAACCTGTGTGTGCTCAGTCACTCAGTCGTGTCCAACTCTTTGCGACCCTTTGGACTGTAGCCTGCCAGGCTCTTCTGTCCATGGGAATGTTCAGACAAGTATACTGGAGTAGGTTACCATTTCCTTCTCCAGGGGATCCTCCCATCCCAGAGATCAAACCCGCATCTCTGGTGTTCCTACATTGCAGGCGGATTCTTTACCGACTGAGTCAGACCTCCTTTCTGATCTACTGAATCAGAAACTGGGGTGTAGCCCAGAAATGTGTTTTAACTGGCCCTGCAGGTGACTCTAATGCAGGCTCACGCTTAGGCCGACTGCACTTCACTGTCCACGGGACCTAGGTCGGAAGGGGGAATTGAGCTGTCACTCCTAGAGCAAAGGACACCAGGAAACAACGACAAAGTAGCGATCCTGAGTGTAAAGAAAAGGGCAGTTGTGGAGGAGAAAATCTATTTCAAATTAAAGAAAAATGAGTGAAAATGTTGGCTAACATATTGACAAGGAGAAATATCTATTAAACTCTCTGAACATCTCCATCCTTTGTTTACATTTATCTACAAAGAATTTGTGTAGCACACATTTAGATTAATTCAATCATTCAGTAAACATGCACTGAGTGGTTACTTTGAAGACGAATATAATACAGTGATTAAGCATTGAGATTCTGAAGCCGGGTGGTCTGCATTCAAATCCCAGCCCTAACACTTACTAGTCATCTGGCCTTGAGCAGATTTCCTTACTTCTTCAGAGTGCTCATCTATAAAATAGGGCTAATAAAATACCCACAGTGTACTGCCAACAAATTTCATTTTCCAATTAAATGTAAAAATTAAGAGTAAAGGGGCATGGAGGTATACAAGTTACAGGAAAGGTTTTATTTTTGTTGGAGGGATTTGCAGTTCATAACTGATACTTATCTGACTAGCTCCTCAAATTTTAAATCTTCATTCCAAAGTAGAAAAAAACATCTTACTTGACATTTTATTCAAAACTTGCTGACCACCAACAGGTTTATTGGAAACAATGACAAAAAACTGGTCTACAAGAAGTAAAAGAAAAAAAAAAAAAAAACGCTTATACTTTCTACCCAAGTTTTTTGTCTTAGCAGATTCGGCCCTCTGGGATATAGAGGAGTCTTTGATCAAAAGTAGACTAAATGTCATTGTTTCCGATTAACATAACTTTATTTTCAAATGGAAAAATGAGTTTTTGATATGCTGCTTTGTTTCAGTAATTAGAAAAAGATTGTGTAGTTGATTTTGCCAATTACAATCTCTGGAATATTCAGAGGTTTTCCTCTGAATACGTTTGTAATGAGGAAGAAATTAAAAAAAATTTTTTTTCAGCCACACTGCATGGCATGTAGGATCTTAGATCCCTGGATGAACCCATGCCCCCTGTAGTGAAATCTCCAACTCTTAACCACTGGACCACAAGGGAAGTCCCTTAATATTTTTTATGTATGAACTGGAGGTATTTGTCCCAGTCAAAATTCCATGTAGATGGACAACAGTAACACTTCTATACACTTTTTTTTTTTCAATTTTAATAGTTTATATAGACAATGGGATGTAAAATGGGTTGGGCTCATCATAAGCCTGGTTCAGAGCGAGAGGTTGCATAAAGATGCACAGAGCTGAAGCACATGGTGTCACGTGAAGCAGAAGGATGACATCTCATTTCAAAGGCAAGTGATACCAAAGTGACAGAAGCTTTTTTCACTATCTGAAGGTCTGTTTATAAGAGGAGTTGCAAAAGTTTCCCCAACATTTGGCTGTATTCATCATTCATTGTGGGCAACCTTTGATGTAGGAAGGTTAGTAGACTGGCAAGTATGGCCTGTTTAAAGGAGTCAGTTGACTATTTTCAAGTAGAACACCCTTCCCTACTTTTTCAATTTTTAATTTTTCTATTGAAGGATAATTGCTTTACAGAATTTTGCTGTTTTCTGTCAAACCTCAACATGAATCAGCCATAGGTATACATATATCCCCTCCCTTTTGAACCTCCCTCCCGTCTCCCTCCCCATTCCACTCTCTAGGTTGATACAGAGCCCCTGTTTGAGTTTCCTGAGCCATACAGCAAATTCCCGTTGGCTATCTATTTTATATATGGTAATGTAAGTTTCCATGTTACTCTCTCCATACATCTCACCCTCTCCTGCCCTCTCCCCATGTCCGTAAGTCTATTCTCTATGTCTGTTTCTCCATTGCTGCCCTGTAAATAAGTTCTTCAGTACCATTTGTCTAGATCCCATATATATGTGTTAGAATACAATATTTTTCTTTCTGACTCACTTCACTCCATTTAATAGGTTCTAGGTTCATCCACCTCATCAGAACTGACTCAAATGTGTTCCTTTTTATATCTGAGTAATATTCCACTGTGTATATGTACCACAACTTCTTTATCCATTCATCTGTCCAGGGACATCTAGGTTGCTTCCATGTTCTAGCTATTGTAAATAGTGCTACAGTGAACAATGGGATACATGTGTCTTTTTCAATTTTGGCTTCCTCAGGGTTTATGCCTAGGAGTGGGATTGCTGGGTCATATGGTGGTTTCATTCCTAGTTTTTTAAGGAATCTCCATACCATCTTCCATAGTGGCTGTATCAATTTACATTCCCACCAACAGTGCAAGAGTGTTCCCTTTTCTCCATACCCTCTCCAGCATTTATTGTTTGTAGACTTTTTGATGATGGCCATTCTGACCAGTGTGAGGTGAAATCTCACTGTGGTTTTGATTTGCATTTCTCTAATAATGAGTGATGTTGAGCATCTTTTCATGTGTTTGTTAGCCATCTGTATGTCTTCTTTGGAGAAATGTCTGTTTAGGTCTTTTCCCACTTTCTGACTGGGTTGTTTGTTTTTCTGGTGTTGAGTTGTATGAGGTGCTTGTATATTTTGAAAATTAATCCTTTGACAGTTGTTTCATTTGCTATTATTTTCTCCCATTCTGAAGGTTGTCTTTTCACCTTGCTTATAGTTCCATTTGCTGTGCAAAACTTATAAGTTTAATCAGGTCCCACTTCTTTACTTTTGTTTTTATTTCTGTTATTCTAGGAGGTGGGTCACAGAGGATCTTACTTTGATTTCTGTCATCGAGTGTTCTGCCTATGTTTTCCTCTAAGAGTTTTATAGTTTCTGGTCTTACATTTAGGTCTTTAATCCATTTTGAGTTTATCTTTGTGTATGGTGTTAGGAAGTGTTCTAATTTCATTCTTTTAAATGTAGCTATCCAGTTTTCCAAGCACCATTTATTGAAGAGGCTGTCTTTGCCCCCATTGTATGTTCTTGCCTCCTTTGCCAAAAATAAGGTTACTGTAGGTACATGGGTTTACTTCTGGGCTTTCTATATTGTTCCATTGGTCTATATTTCTGTTTTTGTGCCAGTACCATACTGTCTTAATGACTGTAGCTTTGTAGTATAACCTGAAGTCAGGAAAGTTAATTCCTCCAGCTCCCTCCATTCTTCTTTCTCAAGACTTCTTTGGCTATTCAGGGTCTTTTGTGTTTCCATGTGAATTGTGAATTTTTTTGTTCTAGTTCTGTGAAAAATGCCATTGGTAATTTGATAGGGATCACATTGAATCTGTAGATTGCATTTGGTAGTAGTCATTTCCACAATATTGATTCTTCCTATCCAGGAACATGGTATATCTCTCCATCTGTTTATGTCATCTTTGATTTCTTTCATTAGTGTCTTATAATTTTCTGTGTACAATTCTTTTGTCTCCTTAGGTAAGGTTAAGTTTATTCCTAGATATTTTTGTTACAATGGTGAATGTGATTGATTCCTTAATTTCTGATTTTTCATTGTTGGTATATAGAAATGCAAGCAATTTTTTGTGTATTGATTTTGTATCCTGAAACTGCTAAATTCACTGATTAGCTCTAGTAATTTTCTGATACTATCATTAGGGTTTTCTATGTACAGTATCATATAATCTGCCAACAGTGAGAGCTTTACTTCTTTTCTGATCTGGAGTCCTTTTATTTCTTTTTCTTCTCTGCTGTAGCTAGGACTTCTAAAACTATGTCGAATAATAGCAGTGAAAGTGGACACCCTTATTCCTGATGTCTTATTCCTGATCTTAGGGGGAATGCTTTCATTTTTTCTCCATTGAGAATAATATTTGCTGTAGGTTTATCATATATGGCCTTTGCTATGTTGAGGTAGGTTCCTTCTATGCCCATTTTTTTAAGAGTTTTAATCATAAATGGGTGACGAATTTTGTCAAAGGCTTTTTCTGCATCTATTGAGATGATCATATGGTTTTTATCTTCAATTTGTTAATATGGTGTATCACATTGATTGATTTCCATATATTGAAGAATCCTTGCATCCCTGGAATAAACGCAACTTGATCATGGTATATGAGCTTTTTGATGTGTTGCTGAATTCTGTTTCCTAAAATTTTGTTGAAAATTTTTGCATCTATGTTCATTAGTGATATTGGCCTGCAGTTTTCTTTTTTTGTGTTGTCTTTGTCTGGTTTTGGTGTCAGGGTGATGGTGGCCTCGTAGAATGAGTTTGGAAGTGTTCCTTCCTCTGCAATTTTTTGGAAGAGTTTTAGGATAGGCATTAGCTCTTCTCTAAATGTTGGATAGCCTTCTCCTGTGAAGCCATCTGGTCCCGGGCTTTGGTTTTTTGGGAAATTTTTTTTATCACAGCTTCAATTTCAGTGCTTGTGATTGGGTTGTTCATAATTTCTATTTCTTCCTGGTTCAGTCTTGGAAGATTGAACTTTTCTAAGAATCTGTCCATTTCTTTCAGGTTATCCATTTTATTGCCACATAGTTGTTCATAATAGTCTCTTATAATCCTTTGTATCTCTGCATTGTCTGTTGTAACCTCTCCTTTTTCATTTTTGTTGATTTGGTTCTTCTCTCTGTTTTTCTTGATGAACCTGTCTAAAGACCTTCCCTACTTTTGCTGCAATTATGAATTAAAGAATGGCTGAGAGTGTTCTGCATCCAATTTTTGGAATGTAAAGGCAATTCAACTGAGTGGGCTTTCCAAGGGGTGCTAGTGGTAAAGAACCCACCAGCCAATGCAGGAGACATAAGAGACCTGGGTCAGGAAAATCTCCCGGAGGAGGGCATGGCAACCCATTCCAGTTTTCTTGCCTGGAGAATCCCATGGGCAGAAGATCCTGGTGGGCCACAGCCCACAGGGTCAAAAAGAGTCGGACAGGTCTGGGCAACTACACACGCACACACAGGAGATCTGCAAGTCATCGGTTGTTTCAGTTCCCTTCTTGCCACAGAGACCAAAGATACTCCCAGCTCTACAAGACACACCAGAGTAGCCAGACTCTAAGATGCTCTATCACTGATCTCCACCTGCTGATATTTACACCCTTGTGTCATACTGTATCAAGGTTGGTCTGTGTGACCAACATATGGCAGAAGTGATGGTATGATTCCATTGTTAGGTTATAAAAGACTGCAACTTCCATCTTTAGCGCCCCCTCTCTGTCTCTTTCCCCCTCTCATTCACTCTGGTAAAACCAGCTGCTTACTCCATGAAGCCACTCATGCAGTCGATGGTGAGAAACCGAGGCCTGCAAACAACTATGTGAGCAAGCTTGAAGGTAGATCCTTCAGTCCATATTAAGCCTCAGATGACTGACTGCAGCCCCAGTCAATAGCTTGATACTGGGACTTCCCTGGTAGTCCGGTGGTTAAGAATCCACTTTGCAATGCAGGGGACTTGGGTTCCATCCCTACTCTGGGAGCTAAGATCCCATGTGCTATGAAGGCAACTAAGCTCATGTGCCACAAACTACAGAGCCCATATGCTCTGCAGCTCATGAGCACCACAACTAGAGAGAAGCTCACATGCCACAGTGAAAGATCTCACATGCCTCAACTAAGATCCTAAGTAGCCAAAAATTGAAAATAAATATTTTTTTTTAATTAGCTTGATACAATCTCATAAGACATTTTGAAAATAGTTAACCCACTCCTGGATTCCTGACCCACAGAAACTGTGATAGAATAGCTTGTGGCTTTAGGTTGCTTAGTTTTGGGGTAATGTGTTAGACAACAATACATAACTAACCCAACTCTCCTGTGAATAAAGGAGTTAGCACTTAAATTTCACAACCACCTAAAGATTTAAAACTTGGAGAGCCAGAATCCTTGGCATCAGTTTTAGTGTAAACGACACTGATGAGGATATAGATCAATGGTTAGTGCTACATTTCCAAAACCTGGTAGGCATAAACCTCATCATGAGACAGAGCCTGAAGAAAATTATGTGGCATGTAGCACTGTATTCCCAATATTTAAATAGACGTTGGGACCACATTCTTGCACTCTTTTGTATTTCAAACAATGAGATCCATGCACTTCTCTCTAGCCTTAAGACTCAGTTCAGTTCAGTTCAGTTCAGTCGCTCAGTCATGTCCAACTCTTTGCGACCCCATGAATCACAGCACGCCAGGCCTCCCTGTCCATCACCAACTCCCGGAGTTCACTCAAACTCATGTCCATCAAGTCGGTGATGCCATCCAGCAATATCATTCTCTGTCATCCCCTTCTCCTCCTGCCCCCAAACCCTCCCAGCATCAGGGTCTTTTCCAATGAGTCAACTCTTCGCATGAGGTGGCCAAAGTACTGGAGCTTCAGCATCAGTCCTTTTAATGAACACCCAGGACTGATCTCCTTGCAATCCAAGGGGCTCTCAAGAGTCTTCTCCAATACCACAGTTCAAAAGCATCAATTCTTCGGTGCTCAGCTTTCTTCACAGTCCAGGTCTCACATCCATACATGACCACTGGAAAAACCATAGCCTTGACTAGATGGACCTTTGTTGGCAAAGTAATATCTCTGCTTTCAATATGCAATCTAGGTTGGTCATAACTTTCCTTCCAAGGAGAAAGCGTCTTTTAATTTCATGGCTGCAATCACCATCTGCAGTGATTTTGGAGCACAAAAAAATAAAGAGTGACACTGTTTCCCCATCTATTTGCCATGAAGTGATGGGACCAGATGCCATGATCTTAGTTTTCTGAATGTTGAGTTTTAAGCCAACTTTTTCACTCTCCTCTTTCACTTTCATCAAGAGGTTTTTTAGTTCTCCTCACTTTGTGCCTTAAGGGTGATGTCATCTGCATACCTGAGGTTATTGATATTTCTCCCAGCAATCTTGATTCCAGCTTGTGCTTCTTCCAGCCCAGCGTTTCTCATGATGTACTCTGCATATAAGTTAAATAAGCAGGGTGACTAGTGCTTCCCAAATTTTAATGTGTATAAAATACTTCAGGGATCTGATTAAAACGTAGATTCCAGTTCAGTAGGTCTGGAGTGGGGCCTGAGATTCTGAGGGTCTAAGAAGCTTCTAGATGTTCCTGATGTGGTAGATCTAGAATCACACTGAAGAGAAAAGCCTAGATCACCATAATCTCTTTAGTACATTCCCCACAGTAGGGAATTTCCAGCTTTTTAAAAAGCCATAGTTTCACATCTTTTCAAGTGCTATTCTCATCCATTAGCACCATTTTGTTTCCAAACCTTCATTGGAATTTTATTTTGCAAAATAAACATAGGTCTAAACTAGATTGATATATGTATATCATAACTAACTTACTTGATTACTCCACTCTTTGTCCCAACTTGTTCTTCAGGTCTTATTTACTCTTGGGCATTTTATCAAGTAATGAGAACAACCCCCCCCCCCCCCGCCCCCCCCCCCCCCCCACAGCAACCACAGGCCTTCTCTTGTTGTACTGAAATGCTGCCCTAGCTGTTTCTGTAGCTTCTTCCCTCAAACTGCTTATATAATCTCATGTCCGCTGTAGGAGGCTAATGCTATTGAGTATTTAGTGTTCCAGGCACTGGTCTGGGCCCTTAAAACTATATGACCATATTAGCCTCAGATCCCCAAGCAAGATAAATAAATGCTAGTTTTAATCTCCTATTACGAAAGATATGTTGACTTAGAGGAGTGAAGTGAACTTTCCCAAGGTTATGTAACCAGACCTTGAAGTCAAATTGAAGAGGCATTACTGCTATCGTTGTCTCTGAAGTTTGTCTTTTTTCAGCCACCTCCTGCCCCCTGCCACGTATCTACATATGCAACCTTCTTTCTGTCCTTTCTCCCATACCTCTCAAGTTCAACATAAAGTTAATACATCTGTCTAGTAGGTAGCTCTGAGGACCTACTCCATTTTCAATCTTTAGTGTCTTAATCAGTGTTGCAATTTATGTTCTTCAGGCATAGATCCACAAATGTTTAACTGAACGTGGTTAACCTATTGTGCTGTCAGAAGACAACTCTACTGAATCTCAGAAGCTCCAATTAAAAAAAAAAAAAAGTGCATGGGGCAGGTGGAGGTAGTTTATGGGAATAAAAAAATTTAAATACCTGAAACATCCAGGGATTTCAGACAGTGGATCGCATGAGCACCAGGATGTATCTGAGCTCGTTTCCTCTGGCCCCACTCTCAGCGGGCTTTCACAGCACCGTGGTGAGGTGGTTTCAGGCTTACATTCTACTAGTTCAGTGACAACAGCAATAGAGAGCCCCCTTCTCTATATTCCCTCAAAGGCCCCAAACTGCTTCTGGGTGAACCAACTGAAGTCACTTTAAAGGTTCTAGGTTTCCAATTAAGGGTATCACTCAGAAGTCAACTTCCTGGGTTTGTCATTTACTACCTTTGTGTCTCGGTAGTTACTTAACCTCTTGTGACTCAGTTTATCATCTATAAAGTGGGGATTTTAACAGTATCTCATACTTAATAAACCTCAAGTACTGAGAACAGTGTCTGATATCGACTAGACCTGGGAAATGTGCTGTTTTCCTATTTCCAACTAAAGACTTTTAGAATAGGGTTATAAAACTGGAAGGGCTTTTAGTGGTTCACCATTAAAGAGTTTTAGAGATCAGAACTAGGTTAAAGCCACAAACCTTATTGTAGTCTGTTTACTCTATTTGATTGTGGTGTGGCAGAGATGTTTATCTGCCCCAATATGTGTTGTCCTTCATCCTTGAATTTTTGCTGTTCACATAGCCACCTAAATAAAGACTACATACCCCAGCCTCCCTCACAGTGGCCTAATGTCTGAAGAATGGAACAAAAGCAGATATGGTTATATTTAGCTTCTAGGAAGTACTCTTGAGAGGCGGTTTGGGGGTGAAGGAGAGAGTGGGATGAATAAACACACTACCATTGTGACGAGCAGACAGCTTGTGAGAAGCTGTCACGTAACACCGGGAGCCCAGGCTGGTGCTCTGTGATGACCTAGAGGGGTCGGGGCAGGGGAGGCTCCAGAGGGAGGCAGGAAATGTATCATTATATCTGAAATACATTGTATGGCAGAAACTAACAACCTTGTAAAGCAACTTTCCTCCAATTACCAAATTTTTTAAAAAACAGAGGAAATTTGTTTCTCCTTGTTCTTTCCTGCTAATTGGAATGTGAACAGAAGACCTGGGACTGGAAAAGCCATCTTGAATCAACAGGACCACCAAACTGTGTGCGATTCAGAAAAAGGCCCCTTCTCCCTACAGAACCAGGTGTCCAGGGGGTCCTTGTGCGTGAATTAGAGAAAGGCCCTTCTTCCTCCAGACCGACTCAACCAGTGCCCTAGGATGCTTGATAAGCTAGCTGATCATTGGCGTAATTTCAGCCCCTATTTAAGTCTTTCCACCAGGTACAGGACATGACCAGCAGAACCACATGTGGAAACTCTCTTGGGAAAGGAGATCACAGAGGACAGAGTAACAAGACATGCAGTGCCACATCAGTCAGCCCCAATCCACCTACCAGGATCTTGACTTAAGAAACTTCTATCTTGTTTAAGCCACTGCTATTTCCTTTCTTCTCCTTTTTAAAATTTATCAATTTTTAACTTTAGTTATGTAATTTTTTAAGTTGATGTACAATGTTGTGTTAGTTTCAGGTGTATAGCAATGATTCAATTAAATATGTACACATGTACATTCTTTTTCAGATTCTTTTAAAGTTACTACAAAATATTAAGTATAGTTCTCTGAGTTATACAGTAGGTCCTTGATATTTATCTAAGCCGATGGTATTTTCATCTGCCAGTTCTACCACAGGCATCTCGTTTACAACACACTGGAAGTCCTGGGTTTTACTCTTGGCGATTTGTACTCAGACTCTCCTTCCTCTGCCCCTCACCAGATCACACTCACTACTGCATTAATCAATCACCAAAAGCAAATGTTACCAATTATCTCCTGTCTGTGCTCTGTGATGTTTATCTCTTTCCACCACTGAGACCTGAGCTCCCGCCAGATTTGGCCTTATTACAGTAAAAAGTAAAATCATAGTTAAAAAGAAAACAAGGCAATTTTCTTAAAAGCATGTTCCTGCAGGGTTGTCTTCAGGCTGTGGATCATGCACTTTATGCAAGCTCTCTAGCCTGATTAGGTCATTTTACTACTCCTGCCTGGAAGCATAATTTGGTCAATATTGCCACACCCTTCATAAGCAATTCCAATAAAACTGGGGAAAGTGTTTGGATTACTGACTACTCTTTGCACTTAAAAACTAGCAATGATTGCTCGGTCTAGACACATCAAGTGAACAAGTATTAAGTTAAGAAGTGGTCTTTATCCTCCATTACATCAAAGAACAAACCCACCCAATGTGCTGAGAATCCTCAGAATTAGAATCTTCGTTTTTACCCCTCTGACTTATTTCTCATGGATTCTTATCTGTAATTTAAGCCCATAATGAGCCACTGAATTTAGCTGGCAGTGATCTCTTGTGCTTTTCAATTAAAGTCAACGATTAACTCATTGTTATGCACTCCAACTGATGGTAATAAAATTATGTCCAAAAGAAGCAAACTCTTATAGCGGCCCTTTGCCTTCAAAATTTTGGAAAGTATTTTTTTAAGATAATTTCTACTATATGATCTCTCAACACCCCTGAGCTAAGTACACGTATTTCCCTATGTTGTGTATGTAGGAACAGACAAGGAGCAGTGAAATGGCCTGCCATGACTGCATAGCTACTTAGTGGTGGAGCTACATCTAATATCCACATCTTTTAGATACGTGCTTTTTTCATTACATTGGTTCACACTTCTCTATTTCCTAAAACTATCTTTCTGTAGCTCCATTTCAATCAGCATGAAGTGCCAAATAAATCCACAAGCAGTCTCCTAATTTGGACTGTAAGTTGTGCCAAGCTGAGTGTTTGTTTTGGCCTTGGCTGTAGATGTCCTGATTATCTCCATGAACACAGACAGCTCACCAACTCTTCTATCACCCTTCCTAATTGGTTCAGCCCCTTAGGCTGTTGGCTATCACTCCATTTCATAAGGCTTACATACCTAGGTAAGAACATTTGCAAGATTTAATTTGCTTGGTAGATCAAACAATATTGTAAACCCACCTTTGATTTTGGCTGAAATGATAATCAATCTTGAAGCTTTCAAATTACCCGGTAAAGGGCAAATGCGGTGTATTCTCTTTTAGAACAGCTGTGCAAATAGCCTTCATGTGTGGAGTTAGGCTTTTACTTTATTGAAGATGGCCTTTAAGAGTCATATTTGTTTCTATCTTTGGGTGGGCTCCAAAATTTACTCAAGAGCCTTACATCGAAGCAAAATACTCATTGCTCTACATGGTACGTGTGACACGATTGACTCATGTTAACATTCTATTCAGTGTCTCCTACACACAGTTGTGTCTTTAAACTGGAGGAAAGCACTGAGACCCACCAGCACTCACTGTAGTCACATCACTTAAGGCCAAATTGGCCTCAAGTATTTCAGATCTTCTGCTTTCTTGTTGAAAAAACCAAGCAGCACCTATTCCTTTTAAGATCATGCAAAATTTTTTGCTCCCCAACTATATTAATTTTCTCCTGGCATTACTGAGTTCCTATCAACTGAATTATTTCTGTTATTGGTTAAAATACGTCATTTGGAAAAATCAGTTTAAAGCATTGAAGGCTGGGCCATCTCTGGGTAGTTTTTCTATACAAATGATTCATAACAGAGTCACAAAATATATCTTATAGCCTTGAGTAGGAATGAAACAGGGCTCTACAAGTTGTAATACTAATAAATGTTCAATGTATCATTTTTTTTTTTTCATGTACTACCCAAAGTTAGGGGGAAAAAAACGAAAAAAAAAAAAAAAACCCCAGCAGAAGCAGCTGCAATGCCAATCTAACTTTCTATGTCAAGGCTGTTTAAATTGAGCTTGATATGGCTGACTCCCACTCAGTCTTGCTCATCGGGATTTAGAAGCACTGTATGTCTCAAGAGGTCTCTCTTCTAGATCGACATGGTTGTTATGGAGTTTCATGTCTTACCTGCATCGTGTCTAACAAATTGTCAGCTGTGCATGAATCAGCACAAAGCCAGAGGTTTTTTAGGAAGTTTTTAAAAACAGCTTTCTAAACACTGCAAACTGTCTTATAATACTCAGGTATATAGTAGTATATACTTTTTGAAAATAGTATTACTGGCCTCAACTTTTCCTCCTCCTGTTTTGTGACTCAGCCCATAATCCACTTCCATCTGGGAACACTTTCCCAATCTCCTTCCCCAAATTTGGAGGCTTTTTGGAAATGCTTTCTTGGCATATACTCTTCTAAGACTCAAGGACCTCTTTATTTCTCCTTGTATTGCAGGTGTCTAGCACAGTGCTCAAATTGATTCTGGAATGAAAAAATGCCTGACTCTTCACTGTGGGTCCTCTGAAAACATGCTGTTGGGTCCCACTTGTGAAGATCACTAAAGGAAAGTGGAGACAGATTCAATAGCCATTGTACCATCCTACAAAAGACCGACACCACTTTCTATTATCTACCTCAAATATGTCAGAGAAAAAAATGAAAAACTCTCTTCACAATTATTGCACGTACCTCCAGCAAGCAGTACTCAGGAAGCATCCCATCACTGTGTTACTGAGGAAGGCTACGTGAGTTGTTACTGAGGAAGGCTACGTGAGTGCTGGTGGAAGATGGGGATGAAACGCAGGATGGGCCCACACACGCTCAGGTGGCTGTTCACCGGCCCCTGAACAGCGAGCACACATCTGAAGGACACCTCAGAAAGCAACTGGCTTTTGTTTGGTGGTATATGGAATATAGTCCTAAAATTTTTTAAAATATTAAAAAGTCCTCCCTTTTCAGTTCAGCAATTCCACCTGCATTAGGAAGTACCACAGCTTGGAAAGACAGAGACCCAATTGTTAAACTGTGAAGGACAAAAAAGAATATAAAAAATGTCCCTTAGAAGCCTACCTTCTCTTGCAAAGCTCTTGTTCCAAAATGCTCTGTATAATTACTGTTAATTTGTACTAAGGGGCAATGATATATGGGCAGGCAATATCCTCAAACTGCAAGGTCACGTAAGTTGTATTCCCCATTCTTCCCTCGCACTAATGTTAACAGAGATATGAAAGCAAGTGACTTAAGGCAGTTATAACTCGTCTGTGAGTGCACGACAGCCTCAAGCGAGGGTACCGCCCCTGCTTTGTATTATAGCCACGTGCTCCTGCTTTTTCAACAACCTTGAAAAATAAATATTTGAACCACATCCTTCAATAAAGCCCCTCTACATTTGTTGTCAGTCTTAATCACTTTCTGCTGTCTGCTTAGTGCCTTTAGCTCTTAGATGTTGCACCTGGAGATTCTTGCCTGCTTTATGATGTAGGTTTATATGCCCTTTAATTGAAAGCAAACCGCCTTAGATAATCCAGTGACAACAATGTTACAAGGTCCACTTTCCGTTAAAAGGTAAATAGAAATATTAGGCTGTTCTCTAAAATGAAGAAAAACACATAAAAATACATTGCAATCTACCACACCACTTCCTTTATCAGAGATAAAACCCCATAGCCTAAAAAAATCCCTCTTTTGTGTTTTTCCCCCATGACAGGAGTGGGAGAGTGTAAGGAACTGCAGTTCTCAATGACTAATCTCTTCACCCTGTATAATATTCTTTGCCCAAGAAAAGACTTCAGTCATACAGTATGTTAAATATTATATTCATGTTACAATACCTCTATCAACTTTAACCCTAAGTTTTGTTTAATGTTCTAATTATTACTTGTTGAAAACACTTCATCAAACAACAAATGAATATGGAAGGATGACAGGAACATACACCACACCTGTAAGCAATGTTTACTATTTTTGGGGGAAGGTTAGAGTGAGTTTGGAGAAGGCAATGGCAACCCAGTCCAGTACTCTTGCCTGGCAAATCCCATGGATGGAGGAGCCTGGTGGGTTGCAGTCCGTGGGGTCGCTAGGAGTCGGACACGACTGAGCGACTTCCCTTTCACTTTTCACTTTCATGTATTGGAGAAGGAAATGGCAACCCATTCCAGTGTTCTTGCCTGGAGAATCCCGGGGATGGGGGAGCCTGGTGGGCTGCCGTCTCTGGGGTTGCACAGAGTCAGACACGACTGAAGCGACTTAGCAGTAGCAGCAGCAAAGTGAGTTTATAAAATGGTAGAGAAAAAAGTGGTATTATCTTTAAGGCAATGTAATTTCTATAAAATAGCTTCATGATTTTAAGTAGCCACATGACAAGTGATTAAAAATTAAACAGCTGCTTAACATATGCTAAGACCTCATGCTAAGTCACAGCCTGCATGACTGTGCACATGTGAACTGGGACCTCTGGAGTTGGCACAATGGACAGTCTGCATGGCTGGATGTTACAGTTGCACGCACCAATGCAAAGTATTCTTTTTTAAGGGAAAAAAAAAAAGAGGCAAAAGTCATTGCCGATGGAATTGTTAATGCAACAAATGATAGATAGGTTTTGAACCAAAGTTCAAAACTGAGGTATTCAATTAATACCAAAAATATTATACTATGGGGGGGAAAACCGTGTTTTTCCAAGCACCTAACTGCTTTTCAAATAATCAGGCAGGAAAAACTTCCAAGGTTAAACAGTGAAGTGAATACATTGGAGGAACACCCCTCAGAGATACTATCTTCCACGCAAGTTTCTTTGGTTTTAGATAAAAACCATATAGCTTCTTTTTGGTTTAATGAAACATACTGGTCAAATGGATTCTGTTCCTGACCTCACCAAACAGAACTTACTAGTGAAATCTGCACTATCTGGTTGGCACATTAGTAGAGCCTCAAACATGGCTTTATTTTAACTAAGCATTATAAAAATGTACAGATGTATAAATTTCCCTAGTATTTCATGGGGCTGCTGCTCTCCTTCAATAACAAGATTGCACTTGTAGCTGTAAGACCACATTTGCGACAGTGTGTGTGTGTCATTAACAATTTTTCATCAAGTGCAAACAATCCACTATAGACTGATAACAAAGCAAAAAGTCTCCTTTGCATGGAGTCATATTGATATTCAACATAAGAAAGCAGTCATTAAGTAAGGCATTCACACTATAGTTGGAAAAACTTCCTAAACACTACGGGCTTAAGAACAAGGAATTTAACAGTAGTGCAAGCCTGTATGTTCACGGTCCTCAAAACAGAAAGGGACCCACCCTTCTCATGGATGTGAGAAGACACTGGAATGTTTTTAAGGGAAAGCAAGTTCAGGAGAAGAAGGTACTGATATAGTCACAGTGAATATCCATCATCTCCTACTTCAACCCTTTCCCACCAGAATGTGAAAAGTGAATAAAGACAGCAACATTTTTCAAAAAGTTAACTTATATTAAAAATATTTTATAAACAATTTTAATACTACAAAGTAGTATTGCCATACAAAGCAGTTCAAATATTAACTGTTCTTTAAACTGTTAAACTTTATTATAAATTAAAATTTCTTTACAAAAAAATTGCACATAATATTTGACCACTCTTAGGTTCTGATGCACTGGCATTTGCAATAGTTTCTTTAATCTTCAAGTTAAACAGTCTCGGCAAG
The DNA here is from genome assembly GCF_019923935.1 of Bubalus bubalis. Classification (NCBI taxonomy): domain Eukaryota; kingdom Metazoa; phylum Chordata; class Mammalia; order Artiodactyla; family Bovidae; genus Bubalus; species Bubalus bubalis. Next base: position 118,692,864 of record NC_059160.1, on the reverse strand, counting down.
GAGTCCAGAACGTAGAAAGGGCAATAAACAACCCTGTTAGAGCATTCAAGTGCAACTAGCAGACTTGTGGCCATGGCAGTTACACTTTCCTTAAGATGGACTGCTTAAGTTTTAAATCCTGAAATGAAGAATCTCAAAAGGTTTAAAGAGGAAAAACTAAAAGGGACTGCCGGCTTTTTACTGTAAACACAGCCCTGGAAATTAAATCCCAAACAAGAATCTCTCAGGCATCAGAGAGTGTCAAGTGAATCAGGAATAGCACAACATAAAGGAAGGGGGAAAAGTAAAAAATAAAAACAAAAACAAAGCAAAATGAAAATAAATGTCAGTCACTTTGAGGAACTATACTTACGTACATGATGTTATGAGAATCTGGCAGGGCCCAGAAGCAGGCTAAACAGGAAGTTCATTTATCCAACCGAAGAGGGTCATGTTCATTGCTTCCGGTTTTGAGGATAGGATATTGTAGGGGACTTGATATGATCAGTAATGCTTGTCTGCCTTACACAGACCTTAGCCAGGGATCAGCCTAATCTTGAAGGATCATTCAAATAATTTTGGCAATTATTATAAGGACTGAGAACTGACTGCACCCAGTGTTCAGTGATTCTTGCTTTCTGTTTTGTAACTGTTTAAATTTAAGAGCTCATTTAGGCTGACTCCAATCTCTTGGCACTTGGAAACTAGTTTTCTCAGGTTATCAGTTTTACCTCCTTCTGATGCTTCAAACAAGAGTTGCTGTAAAAGACAGGGAAGCATAGAAGTAAGACTTAGCTAGATTTTAAGCATTACCACATCAATGGATATGGCACATGCAGAAAATTTATAGGAAAACTTCAAGATGAAATAAAAGATAAAAAGCATTACATCTTTCCACAGTGATGCACAAAGAGGTAACTTCTGTAAGGCTCTCTGATATAAACGGTGGACCTATAAGATAGATATATATACAATTGCATCAGGAAATGTGGTGAAAAGCCCCTTCATAATCCTAACCATCTGAATGGTAACTTCATAATATAATAACATTCAAGACAAAATGGTTTTGGAGTTTCCAAACATGTAGAGTTCTTAGGATGTTAACCTCTATATTTTAATCCTTTTAAATTGAGAAGTCAACAAAAAGGGTAGAATAACTACTTAAAAAAAAAAAGCAACCCATCTGATAATCATGGCTTACCTCTCTTTGTCCCTTTAGAACAATCTCAGCAGCAATGGCTCTAAGAAAAAAAAAAGGAATATAGAAAAGGGAAAAAAAACATTTATATATCTTTGAACAAAATGAAATACTACCACTCGCAGAATACTGACTGTGGGAATCTGAGAACAAAACTTCCTGAAAGTAACAGGCTAAACTTCCAAGGAGGGTAACCTATAGTGAAAAGAAAAATTCAACAATTTTTATCAACTTTACAATAATAAAGCAGACCAGTGTTCTGAACATAAATTAAGGTTCACGAAAAATACTCATAATTGCTAATAAAAAAAAATAATTAGCACTAACACCTACAAAAGAAAGAAGACATCCAATTGTAACAGGGGGAAAACCCTGCATTTCAAGAGAGACACTCTTAAAATGTGTATAACAGATCTGTTTGATAACAGTAGTGTTATCCACATGTTCTCCTTCAAGGAAAATTAATCTAAATTAGAGATCTCTCCACATGGAGAAATAGATGTCATTTCAGATTTACCTGTCTGGAGCAAACCTTATAAATAAAAGCAATTGCTATAAGAACATGTACAAGCTTGTTGCATTACATTTTCCAGGTGGCCAGGCATGTTGGGATATTATATGTAAACATCTTGGCTTGAAGTTTCAGAATCTGAACATTGCTTTCTTCCCATTCATGTTGAAGTAGCCTGTAAAGTACATTCAGGGAAATGAACAAAAGCATTGCAAGTATGAGGAACTCAAATGTGCTCTATGAGCAGAATGTTTGATTAGTTATAATTTTTGATCCATTAAATTCCATCAAGGCTATTCAGCAAGTATTTGTAGAAAGCCTCTTATTAAAATTACCCTGGGAAAGAAACATGCAAACTAGCAAAAGGAAGCAAAGCACCTCTCCAAATTAACACTCTACATGGCCCTCCTTTAAGCCCCAAGTCTTCTAAAATAATGAACTGATATACTAATATGATTTCTTAGTATTTTTCTTTACTAAACAGAGTATACTTAATTTCCTTGAGCTAAAATGTAATAAGTACATTGACTAATTATTAAGTTCTCTACTCTAAAAAAAATAGGACAGGAATGACTATAAGGAAATAAGAAAGATCAAAAGCGGAGCTTTACCAACAAAACCAACAATTAAACTACCTATATTCCAAAATACCCACCATTACAGAAACTAGTCAAATACCACTACATTTTCTATTTCACATGTTCTACCAAAAGTGATGATTTATAATACAAATTTCTGTAATTAACTTTGGTAGATTAGCATGCTTACTGAGAATTTTTATTATAAAACACTGTAGTGTTATTTTGTTATTTTTGTCATAGTCTGAGGCTTTTGAGTTTTTCAGTCTCTTACACCATTTTCCCACATACACGCTAAGTGGAATGTAAACATAAAGGAATACTTGATAACTGCTTTAGGCACCTTGTGTGAGTGCGTGTTCAGTCACTAAGTTGTGCCCGACTCTTTGTGACCCCATGGAATGCAGCCTGCCAGGCTCCTCTGTCCATGGGATTTTCCAGGCAAGAATACTGGAGTGAGTTGCCATTTCCTCCTCCAGGGGAACTTCCCAACCCAGGGATAGAACCCGCTTCTCCTGTGTCTCCTGCATCGGCAGATAGATTCTTTACCACTGAGCCACCTGAGAAGTCCTTAGGCACCTTATAATCCGTAAAACAAGCTTAGAAGCATAAGACACAACTGATGCAGTGGAAATGATGGCACAAGTAGAAGCCAGAGCAGTAGTACGCAGGGTACCTTTTTGAATCAAAAAGCACAATTCTTCACAGTTAAAATGGATTTTATTCTATCAGAGCAGGAAAACTACAAACAAACGCTCTAAAAAAAAAATCTAACTGAATGTATGAAATCACTGGATGAGTGTTTCTCCAACATCATTAGAGAGCTCTAACTCAGGAAACTGCATTTTAAATGAGTATCCCAGGAGATTCTGATACATGCTAATAATTGAGAATGACTGACCTAAATGAAGTCATAGTAACTAAAATATACATGGATGGCTGCTTTTCTCTTTCACTCTTGTCCCCTTATAATCTCCAGTTTTCTGAAGTGACTAGCTTTTTACAATCACTTTTACGTGAATAACTATGTATTGCTAACAGCTCTGAAATTAAAGTGGAATGAGGAAATAGTGAAAGAACAGACTATTCTTAGTAAGTCTTCAAGAATAATTTTTTTTGAAGAGCCGATACAACTGAACTGAGAATTTTATTTTTACTTACCTCAGTGCAAGTCCAGAATTAGTTGGCATAATTGAGCAAAACCGTTCCAAGGTTTTGGAATGCTGGGTCTTTGGAACACAGCTCAAATAAAAGAAAATAACCTGTAAAGGTTGAGGAGGGAAAGGAATGCAACAAAATGTGAAATCCAATTACCTATGTGTTTTAATGAGAAAACTAAAATAAAATGGTCTTTAAGACATGAATGTATAAATTATAATAATGTATGATGCTGTGAGTTATAGTTCCTATCATTAACTATATTAGTGACTTTCCAAGTATGAATTAGGAAATATGATCCAGTGATGACCGCCATGGACTGAGAACACTGACAAGAAGCCAGGAGTCTGGGTTTTTATTCCTGAGTCCACCTTTACTTGCTGTATAGCTGAGCAAGTCATAGGGCTAATAATACCTGCCACATCTTGCTCATGGAATGCCCGTGTATAAATGACTTAATGTCCATAAAGTGGTTTGAGATCCTGGGATAAAGAATGGCATAGAAGTACAAAGCATAGTAATTGGTTATCCTGATTAGCAACAAAACCAACCCACTAAAAAAATAAATAAAACACAGAATGTTTTAGTCTACACTGAGCTTCAGGCAGGAGCTTTTAGCTTACACTGCACTGAATGATAGGGGTCTCTGAAAATAAAACAATTTTAAAAGAACACTTTGCTTCACTGCCTGTAAGATGATACCCTTATAAATATATCAATATTCAGATTCTATTTTAAAAATTCCAAACGTCATCTGATTTCAGTTTTCTTATGTCCCATGTATGCCTATATTTGCTTGACAAAATACTGATACAAAGGGCAGCTACAACATGTAAGGACATTATTATTCATTTTAAAGTTACAGAATTTTTCATTCAGTAAAATTTCCAATTACTCAAGAAAAATATTACTGATATTATTAGTTACTTCTTTTGATCTCTGTTTTTTAATATGTATTAAACCTTAATATCGCTTCACTTGTGCTTCAATGTTAAATTTGCTTAAGTAGAACATAATTAATATGCACATTTATCTTAACTGAACTTTAAAGGGCTCTGTTTTGAGACTTTGAAGAGATAAATAGAAAACAAGGTCAAGAATAATAGTCAATGCTAGCAAAGTGGTCCTAAGAAAAGCTCTCCTGATATTAAACAGGAGTTTTGCTATCATTTAAGTTCCCTTCTTCTGTACAAATATCTAAAGAAAAAAAGTTTTAAGCTCTTACCCTATTATGAAATTCATAGTTGGACCAGTAATCAGCACTGCTAAAAGGAATGGGGTATCGGGCAGGGACTGTAACCAAACATCTATTCACTAAATCAGTAAAAAATTTGAATTCTTGGACTTTGTTTCTGGATCCAGCGGCTCTATTATTGGCAAAGACAAGATAACTGCCAAAAGAAAAATATTATAATTTAGAATAATTAAGCCAGCAGTTCTCTAAGAAGAAACCCAACCAATTTCCCTTATTTCAAATCCCATTCTTATTAAGAGGAACTAAACTTACTCCATCCAAATCTTCTGCACTATATCAGATCTCATGGCCACCCCTAATGCTGCCTCATATGCCTCCACTGTCTCTTTAATACTTGATTGAAGAGGATGACAAAGGCTGTTTAAAAAATGAAGGAAAACATTGTATGTCTACAGCTCAATTCAATTAGATAAAGGAATGACAAAGTATAAACACTACAGATATTATTACAATGGAATCCTTCTTTTGATCTTCTTTAATAATGAATAAACCTTAGCATCCCTTCAATTCTGCATCAGTGATTTTAACAACAGGTTAATTTTAATATAGTGTAATTCAGTAGTAAATAACAAGTGCAAGCCTCGTATGCAACATTTCTCTCCACAGTAGATGTCTTACCAGTATATCAGCCACAAATAAGGAACTTGGTGGTTAAACATTTCATCATCAAAATTTCCTTTACATAAACAGGCTGGAATGTCAAGTGGTCCTGGGATATTCAGGAGATACCTGAGGGGAAAAAATCATACTCTTTAAAATTATGCCTATGTATATATGGATTATTAATACTTTTTAAAAAGTCCTCAGTTTCAAGTAAAATTTCCTTGAAAAATTTTTATAAGGTAATGAGACTTTATTTTGGGGTGTATATCATATCATTTTGGTCACATCTCTAGCATCATGTATTTATTATCTTCTACCTATTTAAATGGGATTCCCTTGTAGCTCAGTCGGTAAAGAATCTCCCTGCAATGCAGGAGACCCAAGTTCAATTCCTGGGTCGGGAAGAACCTCTCTGGAGAAGAAAATGGCAACCCGGTCCAGTATTCTTGCCTGGGAAATCCCATTGACAGAGGAGTCTGGTGGGCTACAGTCCATGGGGTTAATAAGAGTCGAACATGACTCAGTGACTAAACCACCACCACCACCTACTTAATTAACTCTTCTAAAACAAATTTTAAAAAATCATTAGCTCAAATTAAACAACCACCATAATCATCTAATGAAATCTAATTAAAAACAGAGAACAAATGAGACTACCCACAAAATCTATACATTTTTGTAAAGACAAAATTCGAGTTACAAAACTTGCTATCTGAAAACTGTTTCTCCCTCAAATAACATACATACAGACAAATACCACTATACTTAATTTTAGACATATCAAAGTGATTTCTATAACATATTGGCCCATAAGGCACTTGTCAAAAAGAGGTCTATGATCAAATAAGACTGCTGCTGCTAAGTCGCTTCAGTCGTGTCCGACTCTGTGCGACCCCATAGACGGCAGCCCACCAGGCTCTCCCATCCCTGGGATTCTCCAGGCAAGAACACTGGAGTGGGTTGCCATTTCCTTCTCCAATGCAGGAAAGTGAAAAGTGAAAGTGAAGTCGCTCAGTTGTGTCCGACTCTTGGCGACCCCATGGACTGCAGCCTACCAGGCTCCTCTGTCTATGGGATTTTCCAGGCAAGAGTACTGGAGTGGGTTGCCATTGCCTTCTCCAAATAAGACTGAGAAATACTGAAAAATAAAGTCTGCTCTCTGTGTACGAGACAGCAAAAGAGACACTGATGTATAGAACAGTCTTATGGACTCTGTGGGAGAGGGAGAGGGTGGGAAGATTTGGGAGAATGGCATTGAAACATGTAAATATCATGTATGAAATGAGATGCCAGTCCAGGTTCGATGCACGATACTGGATGCTTGGGGCTGGTGCACTGGGACGACCCAGAGGGATGGAATGGGGAGGGAGGAGGGAGGAGGGTTCAGGATGGGGAACACATGTATACCTGTGGCGGATTCATTTTGATATTTGGCAAATCTAATACAGTTATGTAAAGTTTAAAAATAAAATAAAATTAAAAAAAAAAAAATAAAAGACTACAACTCAAAAATTACGAGGCAAATATTCATAAGGCAATAAACATTCATTGAATTTAAAAAAAAAAAAAAAAAAAAAAAAAAAAAAAGCCACAATACTAAAGGATACTAAAAACTATCTTTTTGACTTTGCTAATTCAGATTTCCCCCAATATATTTGAATCTGTGTGTATAACACTACCAGCATCTTCAGGAACAATGTTTTTAAAGGAAATACATTGATTTCAACAAGGACAACCAACTGGATTTAAAAAATTATTTCAAGGGGCTACGTTTTAATGTATTAGAGAGGCTGTATGGGGTCTGGGGTGGGGAAGATTGAGTGGGGAGCCATTAAGACAGGGAAGAAATCTAGAAGTTATCATCCCAGCTTGGCCATAACTACCTGTATCACCATGAGCTAATCACTTAACTTCTAAGGGTATCAGCTTTCCTCAAAACTGAGGTAAGAGAAGATAACTTCAACTCTCATGTATGTAAGATTATCCCTACTAACTTCAGTAAGGTGAATTAAACCCCCAAGTTAATTTTTATGGTTATCTACTAACCTTCAAATTGATTTGAAACACATGAAAATTACTCCTTCTAGCTCTGTTTTTATACTAAATTTGACACGCAACATTTTACAGCATAAAATGTATACTAAATGTTACACAGAAAGAGAAATGAGACTCCAATTCTAATATTACAGTTTTAAGTACTTTACAATTTCTACTCATGAAATAAAAATATTTTGAACCTATTAAGAGCACTGACAACTATTAATAAGCTTTGGTTCTTTTATAATAATTAAAAATATTTGTATCAGGGACTACCCTGGTGGTTCAGTGGTTAAGACTCTGAGCTTCCTATGCAGAGGGCATGGGTTCAATCCCTGGTCCGGGGCTAAGTTCCCACATACCGAGTGGTGTGGTCAAAAAAACTTGTTTTATCAATACTAGTAAGTATGGCCGGAGAAGGCAATGGCACCCCACTCCAGTGTTCTTGTCTGGAGAATCCCAGGGATGGGGGAGCCTGCTGGGCTGCCGTCTATGGGGTCACACAGAGTCAGACACGACTGACCCAACTTAGCAGCAGCAGTAAGTATGGCAATGCTGAACACTCTCTAACTTACTGCCGTTCTCTTAATATTTGACTCAAAAAAGATTTCCTCAGTTAACGGAAATGCACTCTGTAAGAAGGACTTCAAATTGTCTACATAAACTAAGCACAGGATATTTTTTCCTCATAATTCTTGGTGAACTGTGAATTATGCCTTTACAGTAACAAATTAATTAAGCAAAATGACTTAGTAAACAATGAGAAGATTATCTGGAGGTAGCCTGCTTTCAAATTTTTATTGACCCAGAATAAATTTCTGCTTTATTAAGCTGACATCAAGAAGATCTCAACATTTTTGACCATGGCACACACTGGCAGTATTTTCTTCAAAACTAAAATAATTACCTTCATGCCAAAAGGAAAATCAGAATTGTCAAGTTTTAAAAAAGTCTTGTTCACACTAACAGATGGAGAAATATACCATGTTCATGGATTGGAAGAATCAATATAGTGAAAATGAGTATACTACCCAAAGCAACTTATAGATTCAATGCAATCCCTATCAAGCTACCAACAGTATTCTTCACAGAGCTAGAACAAATAATTTCACAATTTGTATGGAAATACAAAAAACCTCGAATAGCCAAAGCGATCTTGAGAAAGAAGAATGGAACTGGAGGAATCAACCTACCTGACTTCAGGCTCTACTACAAAGCCACAGTTATCAAGACAGTACGGTACTGGCACAAAGACAGAAATATAGATCAATGGAACAAAATAGAAAGCCCAGAGATAAATCCACGCACATATGGACACCTTATCTTTGACAAAGGAGGCAAGAATATACAATGGATTAAAGACAATCTCTTTAACAAGTGGTGCTGGGAAATCTGGTCAACCACTTGTAAAAGAATGAAGCTAGAACACTTTCTAACACCATACACAAAAATAAACTCAAAATGGATTAAAGACCTAAACGTAAGACCAGAAACTATAAACTCCTAGAGGAGAACATAGGCAAAACACTCTCTGACATACATCACAGCAGGATCCTCTATGACCCACCTCCCAGAATATTGGAAATAAAAGCACAAATAAACAAATGGGACCTAATTAACCTTAAAAGCTTCTGCACATCAAAGGAAACTATTAGCAAGGTGAAAAGACAGCCTTCAGAATGGGAGAAGATAATAGCAAATGAAGCAACTGACAAACAACTAATCTCGAGAATATACAAGCAACTCCTACAGCTCAACTCCAGAAAAATAAATGACCCAATCAAAAAATGGGCCAAAGAACTAAATAGACATTTCTCCAAAGAAGACATACAGATGGCTAACAAACACATGAAAAGATGCTCAACATCACTCATTATCAGAGAACTGCAAATCAAAACCACTATGAGGTACCATTTCACACCAGTCAGAATGGCTGCGATCCTAAAGTCGACAAGTAATAAATGCTGGAGAGGGTGTGGAGAAAAGGGAACCCTCTTACACTGTTGGTGGGAATGCAAACTAGTACAGCCACTATGGAGAACAGTGTGGAGATTCCTTAAAAAACTGGAAATAGAACTGCCATACGACCCAGCAATCCCACTGCTGAGCATACACACTGAGGAAACCAGAAGGGAAAGAGACACGTGTACCCCAATGTTCATCGCAGCACTGTTTATAATAGCCAGGACATGGAAGCAACCTAGATGTCCATCAGCAGATGAATGGATAAGAAAGCTGTGGTACATATACACAATGGAGTATTACTCAGCCATTAAAAAGAATACATTTGAATCAGTTCTAATGAGGTGGATGAAACTGGAGCCTATTATACAGAGTGAAGTAAGCCAGAAAGAAAAACACCAATACAGTATACTAACGCATATATATGGAATTTAGAAAGATGGTAACAATAACCCTGTGTACGAGACAGCAAAAGAGACACTGATGTATAGAACAGTCTTATGGACTCTGTGGGAGAGGGAGAGGGTGGGAAGATTTGGGAGAATGGCATTGAAACATGTAAAATATCATGTATGAAACGAGTTGCCAGTCCAGGTTCGATGCACGATACTGGATGCTTGGGGCTGGTGCACTGGGACGACCCAGAGGGATGGTATGGGGAGGGAGGAGGGAGGAGGGTTCAGGATGGGGAACACATGTATACCTGTGGCGGATTCATTTTGATATTTGGCAAAACTAATACAATCATGTAAAGTTTAAAAATAAAATAAAATTTTAAAAATAAATAAATAAATAAATAAAACAAAAAAGTCTTGTTCAGCCTTGAATTTAACCTATTCTCTGAAATGTTAAAGCAATCTAACTCCAATAGGGAGAAAGTCAGCACTGGGAAGCCGAACAATCTCTACATTTCTCATCTTTAATTTGCCTTTCAAATTATTCTTTTGTAATTAACTGTAAGATGTTAATCTAGGTATGCTGCTGCTACTGCTGCTAAGTTGCTTCAGTCGTGTCCGACTCTGTGCAACCCCACAGACGGCAGCCCACTGGGCTCCCCTGTCCCTGGGATTCTCCAGGCAAGAACACTGGAGTGGGGTGCCATTTCCTTCTGCAATGCATGAAAGTGAAAAGTGAAAGGGAAGTCGCTCAGTCGTGTCCGACTCTTCGCAACCCCAAGGACTGCAGCCCACCAGGTTCCTCCGTTCATGGGACATTCCAGGCAAGAGTACTGGAGTGGGGTGCCATTGCAATCTAGGTATAGCAAAGCAGAAAGACCTTTAGGAAGAGTACTAAAATCATGATGTCAATAAACTGGCAACTATCAGAGGACAGAAGAAAAGACTCAAGTCTGGTAAAGAATAGTGACCCCAAACTTTTTGTCAAAGTTCAAAATCTACGGCAGATAAACCACTGACTTAACAAAATGTGGGTTATTTTTGAAAATATGTTTTCATATAACATTACGATACTGAAGGGTAGGATGCAGGGACGGGGGTACCTAAGAAAAGAAAACTGCATGCAAGCATTAGACTTGCACATATAAATCCAAGACTTTACCTTTGCTCAGTATTTTCTATAAGAATACTTTTTAGGAGATATTCAGCTTAGACCTTCCTTCTCTCAGCTCTTCCTAACGTAAAATAATAAAGCTGTATCATGATATTTTCCTTTCAATGCTATTTTACTTACGCTCAGCAAACTACATGCATTTTCATAAATAACTTTTATTGGAACATAGCAATGCCCATTCATTTATATACTGTCTATGGCTGCTTTCCTGTTATAAAAGCAAGGCTGACTAGTAGTGACAGGCCATATGGCTTGCAAGTCTAAAATATTTAGTATCTGGCCCTTAAGGAAAAAAGTCTGCTGATCCTACTGAGAGATGAGGAGGAAGAATAAAAGAGAACTTTTTAAAAGCCTCCAAAAAACCCACCCCATATGATGTGCTGCGGCCTCATTGTTGTTAGAACAAGAACTCACAGGGAAGCAAATAAAGGCAGTAAATACAGAATTCTCGATAAGCTACTGAGAGAGTGATGGTTGAAAAGAAACTTCACTAAAGGTTCTAACTCAACAACCTTTCAGAAGTTGAAGTAGTCCTCTTCAGAATTTTTTTTCAAAAAGGCATATTATTTAGATTCACTTTAAGCCACCAATCCAATAATTTGAAATTTATTTTTCCATAAATCACTGAGATTATCTCAGGATAGTCTGTTGATATAGTATTAAGTGCTAAAGTTAACAACAACAATAATTAAAAGCAGAATGGATCACCACAGTGTTAATTCAAAACTTCCTTTGTAAGTGTTCTTAATACAGAGAATAAAGCATTTTACATTTTGTGTCCATTTTTACTAAGTTTTATTGCTCTTGTAACAGATCTATAAGAGGGTATTCAAGTATCTTAAAAAAAAAATAAATCTAATCTAAAATATAATCAATCCACCAAAAACTGGCAGTCTTTCCACTAAGCTACACCATTTCTCAGTCTTCTACAAACTTACCGAAACAGATCCAAGTTACTATACTTCTCAAACCCAGGTTTAAAGAAGGATGCAATAAACTTCCGCAAAAATGGAAGAAGATTATCTCCTCGATTCTATTTTTAAAAGAGGGAGGAGAGATATACATTAGGCTTACAATGTCTAATTAAAATTTTTCAAGGGAGAAAAAGCCCCACCATCAACATCACCCCCAAAATAATGAGTAGATTAAGTTTTTTGAGTAGGTGGAGGTAGAGATGACTTTTGTATTTTGATTTCCAAACTGAACTAACCAATAAACAGCTTAACATCCAATATACCACAAGCAAATTTCATTCACCAATTAGCCACTAAGCTCTATTACATGTTTGGCTCTGTGCTAGGTGAGGAGTAGGGGAGCTCTTTCCTCTCTAGGAGTTCTTAGTATAGTATATAAAGTAGCCATAAGCAAATTCACAATGTGATACAATGGCTGAACTATGGATGGGGTGTTCTGGAAGAAAGAGAAGGAATACCTAACACAGTTTGCAAAGAGCAGACAATCAGTAAAACATCCCGGAGAGCCTGATGCCTGAAACATCTTAAAAGACAAATGAATGTGAAACAAAACCATCATATTTAAGAATTATGAAAAACAAAGAATTTTTTCTTTTTTCTTTACCTGTAAGATGAAGAATTTGCATGTATGATAAAAAACCTCTGCATTCTGAGGACTTTTTTCAAATGCAGTAACCCACACTGCCCTGGCTTTGTCCTGCTGATTCATTTTCAAATATAAAGCAGTAAGGGATTCCAACAACTGGCAGTTCATGGGACATGATTCCAATAAACATTTACAAAGCTCCACTGCAGCCTCATACCTTCACAAGAAAAACACACATCTTAACACAAGAAAAACTGATTTTTAATATGAGGCTAACGGCTTGTCAATTAAGTTTTACCTCTCAAGAAGCTGGTGCAGAACAATCATGTTAGTGTAAAGTGGGACACAGGTCTCTACTCTTTCCTCAACAGTAAGGCTCTCATCTGTGCAAGCTTTCACCGCATCTACCCAAAAACATCACAAAAACATGAATCAAATACAAAATGAATTTTTCTTCTTTTGTTTGACTGTATCTTATTCACCTTTATTAAGCTCCTGGCTTTCACCTGAAGGAGATATTTCAGATTATCTCCAGACTCCTAAAACTGATCTCTTATCCTCACTTTCCTGTTAAGAATAAAACATCCATTGTTAGCTCTTGCATCTAAATATATATCTTTGCATTTATATTAGAGTCTCGAAAAATTATATCAAGAAAATTAAAGAATCAATCATCTTCTCATCTTTCTCTCACCTGCTTCAAGAGGCCTTGCTCTGATAATCTACAGTCATTTAAATATTTCCCCTAAACTTGATTTTTTCCCCCCAGTTTTCTATCATGGTTAACCCTTTCCTTATCTTTTTTTTTAAGACCTGAAAAGCACTATGAACCAATTCAGCATAATTAAGATTTATACAATTCTTCTTTACTCTTTCAGAACATTTTCCCTGTATAGAGAGTCCTTTACTGGATCTGCTTCTTAGAGACAGTCCTCCATGGCTTCACCCTGCACCACTGTCACCGTTTCCTTCCTGCCCAATAGTGATGTGACGTCTCAGATGTGCCAGGTTAAACTCGGCAGATGTGCTAAGTGAAAGCCACTCTGAAATAGCACTTACGAAGTTAGCTTGTAAGTATCCTATCTAAACAAATCTATCTTTACATTAGCATATGATAATGTTCTTCTTCTTAATTTCTGCTTGCTTCTGCTTCTAAGAGATTGTATTTTTTCTTGGTCTCATTCAACTACTGAATAACTTACTGTGGGAGCACATTAAAAATTGCAAAATACTACATAATACAATAATCTCTATGTTGATAACTTTCAAATCCATTTCTCTCCATAACTGTCCACTTAAGGTATACTTCCTTGTCTCCTTGTAGCAACAAGCATTTCTACTTGGGTGACCAATTATCAGTGACACCAATTATCATTCACACTCTTACTAGCAGTCTTTCCAATTCACCAGTTTTCTATTAGCATACTTTCCTTTTCCTGGTCTCAAAACCCTGAAATCATCTTTGACTATTTTTTCTCTTCTTCCCTGATATTTAATCTGTCTCTTAGATATCTCCAATAAATACTGTTTCCCAGGTTACTTTCTTTAACGCCTCAGTTATGGAGATTGGCTTCTGGTTGGTTTTCCTACCTTTGGTATCATTTCTCTCCAGCACATTCTTTCTTTAAGATTCTCTATTACCATCAAACCTACCACACAAAGTTCTTGAAAACCTAGTATCATTCCACTTATCTACTTTAATTCCTACTATTCTTTATCACAAAAGTCTCCCTTTGATTGGAGAAGGAAATGGCAAGCCACTCCAGTGTTCTTGCCTGGGAAATACCATGGACAGAGGGACCCTGGCAGGCTGAAGTCCATGGGATTGCAAGAGTCAGACATGACTTAGCAATTAAACATCACAACTCATTTTGATAAGGACTCTTCCATCTTCTAATTTCTCTTTAAATACATTGCACCAATTCTTATCTACTTGTTGCTTTTTGTTTACTTACTTCCCCTAATAGGAATGTCCTTCTTTTACTTTTTTCTTCCCTGGTTTATTCAATGAACATTTACTAAGCACTCAGTATGCTGCCAGACATTACAGGCCCTTGAGAAACAGAAATAAAACAGAATCCCAGCTTCGAGAATAAGGTTCACTATGTCAGTCACGTCATAATCAAGCTCCAAAATGCAGGTCCAAGTCCTAACTGTTCTATGAAGACATACTTGATCGTGTCAACCTGCAACAACCTCTTCCCTTTAGGTTTATGGCCTGTACCATGTAATTCTCTAAACCACAGATCTCAGCCTCTTTTCTAAGCACAGAATTTAGACTATATGCTGAGACAGTCATACTTCTCATATGTTGATTGATGTTATATGTATAGATTTTATCTTCTGACTAGGCTATATACTTCTTCTTAGAAGGGAACAGACTTTGTATCTTATTATTTCAAAGCAGATACTTTGGTTAGTACAGAGAGGAATCAAACTCAACTGATGGAGGGAGAAAATACTAACTACTTGAAAAAATAAGGTATTATCTTTTAACTTTCACAATGATAGATTGCTTTACAAAATTTACCTGGTTCTGTGACTCAATCAACTCATTAAACCTATGTAAACATGCTGTATTATTTACATGCTTAGCTGAAACCCTTTGCCGTAATCAGAAAACCTACGTAATGTAGTACAGTTTCTGGTTTTCACACATGACCATGCTCACCTTATCTGATTTAATCTTTAAAGCATTTATGAAATTAAACTACAGGGGCTTTGCTGGTGGTCTCGCAGTTAAGAATCTACCTTGCAATGCAAGGGACACCAGTTTGACCCCTGGTTCAGGAAGATGCCACATGCAGCAGGAGCAACTAAGCCCATGTGCCACAACTGCTGAAGCCCGCACACCTCAACCAAGAGTAGCCCCCACTCACTGAGACTAGAGAAAGGCCTGCATGCAGCAACAAAGACCCACCACCGCCAAAAATAAAGGTAAATCTTTTAAAAAAAGAAATAAAACTACAATTTGCAATACATAAATTTGTTTCACTTTGTTATGAAGAATCATAATAAGCAATAAGCTGATGTTCTAAATAATTTATAAACATTTATACTTACCTTCAAATACTGCAAACAACATGTCAGGATTAGTCTTTACATCTTGAACTGCTTGCCACGGCATTACAAATGGTTCTATGTTAACAATTCTTGAAGGATTGGCATTAGATGGATCATAAAATTTTGAAGGAAGGATGTTGAATTCAATAAGATGTATGTAGGCCAGCCATGCCAAACATCGATCACTTGTTTTAAGGTATTCAGCTACTCTTCCATCATTAGCCAATTTCAATGCATTCTAGGTAAAATGGAAAAATAATCTGAAGGTGTTTTTTAAAATATTCCTAATAAGATTCAACTGCAAAGGCAAAGAAGATTAGAAGTGTTTTATTTCTTTGGCATGATTCTTAAACAGATAAGTCCAATTTTTGATAGTCACCAATTTTTTAAATGAAAAAACTCTTTAGAGAGATCAGTAACAGATTAACATAGTTTTCACTATACTAAGGTTTATGACACAATTAATGAAAAAGTTAAATTTATTTATATATTTAAAGTGTCTTAATATTCAAAATCTAGTAAGAATAAAACTGACAAACAAAAAACCCCACCACACCCATATAGAAGATTTTCACTATGGACTAATCCCCTTAATGGTGTGAATCCCCAGAATATTGAAGTTTATTCTGGTGGGTACTCAACAAGTATTATTTTCATTTAAACCTCATAAATATTCTAAAGACTGTTCTAAAGATTTTGTCACTACTAAATAAGCAAAGGAGGAAACAGTCACAAACTTGCCCAAATTCACACAACTTACTAAAAAGTGGCAAAGATTTAGAATGTCATTAAATGCTGTAATAAATGCTTACCTGTAAAATTGCAAGTGCACTTTGGCATCTTCCAGTAAATATGTGCAGCTGAACTCTAAACAAAAGAGCCTCTAAAAGTTGAAAGGACAGAGTATCTGATGCTTCCCTCTTGGCTGCTCCCATGAGAAACTCCACCATTCTCTCACATACGTAATCTTTTTCTTCAAAGGTGCTTTCCAGATGCAGAAACTGTCCAAAGGGATTTCATATGATTAGTCCTGCTTCACAAGAATATCTAATACTACATATTTTTCACATTTCACTAAGAAATTGTCATATATTAAAAATTCAATTTCTGCAAAAAGGATAATTACAAATATGTATAAACCCGTCTTCCAGTACTAAGTTGGATACTGGAATCAGATGACAACTAAAACAACAGAGATATACTGTTAGAATTATCACTGAAGCCATTTCACCTTTGATTGAATCAATAGATAGATGGCAGCAAGACCACAGTGGATCTTCAAAAGCTCATGTGTTTATGACCACATACAATTTGCATTGCTCAGGTGTGTGACTGTATAAAAATTTAGAGAATAACATTCATGTAAGAAATACGTGACAAAAGAACTGCCAAGAATTAAGAAGTCCTTTAAAGACCAAACAACTTCAGGAAAAACCTGAGTTGATCAACAGCATTAATTTTTATATAAAGCTTCAGGTTAAACTCAAGCATTTCTCACTGTCTGAATCCGTTCACTGAGTTGGGGGAATAAGAAAGTGGCATGTTCATTCACTAAGGGTGTCTTGTCATCCAAGTCTGTCTGTTCTGAACTTCAGTTAGCAAGTAAATAACAGATCTGACAGCCATAGGCTTATATGAAGGCTTATCTGAGTCTAATAATTCCTGAGTTCAGCTAGTAAAACTTCATGTATCAATGAATATTTACAAGTGGATTAATTATAATTTTAAGCATAGGTAGGCAACATCCCATTTTCTCACAGAATGAAAAACTCTGTCACCAAATCTTTTTAATTTGGCAAGGTTCGATATTAGTATGATTTACAGATTATTTTCATAAGTAATGAGAACATAATAAAAAGCCCAAAATGTTTTTCGGCCTTCATGAAAATGTTACATAAGCATAAAAAGTTTTTTTAAATTATTTTCAGGTACTTAGCAAAAATTCACTTAATTTGTCCCAAATAAAATTGCTTATGAATAGGTAAGTGTGAAATGCTTTAAAATGTTTATCTTTTTTCATTACCAATAAAGTAAACAACAACAACAATAAAAAAACACCTCTTCACTAAATACTGACTTCTTTTTTAAGTTTAAATTAATCTGGACCCAGAGAAGTGGTTTTAAGGTTACTGGACAGTGAAAGTAAGCTTATTATTATATCTGTATGCTGACAAAACAAATAATCTATGAAGTTACACATCAATATTTAAGATGGCCTGAAGAATTATATGATAATGCGCACACACACACAACTTTATTGTTTCTACTCACAGTCCAAAAACTTTGATAATCAGGAGCATATTCAACAGCTGTTTCACACATTTCCTGTACCTCCTCCTTGGTTCCTCTTTTTGAGAACAATCTGAGATAATGGCACCAAATTTCTGGATTGTCTTTGTTGTTTTCCAAAGCTCGAGCCAGAACATTTAAAGCAGAATCCAAGGACTCTGAACACAGCCTACATATTTGAAAGAAAAGGAGGAGCATCTTTTTTAATGCCTGAAAATACTTTTTAAATCAGTCTAGTCTAATAAGTCAACTTTTAAATTCCATTTTCTATTAGAACCTATCAAGAAGCTAGAATTACCTATGATAAAGAGAAGTAGATTAAAATTTTATATCACATTTGTCCAAAAATGTCCTAATTTTCCCATAAAGCCAACAATTTCTTTTTAAGTGCATGTTCAATGTGCATTTACCAGATAAAAATATGGTGGTGTAAAGCCATTAGATCATCAACTTCAAATGTGCTTTCTGTCCATATTCAGCAATATGTCATGATTTACAGTGGTCTGGGAATGGGAAAAGTTAGACAATTCTCAAGGCCAGCTACTACCAGCACAAAATAATCAAGGCTTTCAATATAATAGTTCTTTTCAACAGTCAAGGGCTTGCTGTCTCTTGGAGAAGAAAATTGTCTCTTATGATCCTATTCATAAAATAATGTACAGTTTTTGGACCTTCATTTAGTAAATGAGTCAGAAAAGAAAACACTTTAACTTATCCCATTAACATGAAAATGACACACAAAGCAAGTTAAAAAGCACCATATTCAGGTATGTGTGACGTACTAGCATTTGTACTGCTGCCTTAAAAAAGTTTTTAGATAAAGCAGCCTTTAAAAAAAATAAACCTATTCCAAAATTATAGCAATAAATATTACTCCTGGTCATAAAAGATTATTTCTGCAATCCTATCAATAAGTAGGAGTCAGAAAACATAATTATGTAATAGGAGTTGTCATTTTTGAGATAAATTAATATTTATCTTATGTGAATATACATAATGTAACACTGACACAGAAAATCAGTCCACCAGAATTTAGAGGTTCTTAGACAACCTTTAAATCTCTAAATGATAATTAACATAAAATTTAACCTGTTACACTGTGACTTTACCAAAATTTTAATAAGAGACCACGATGACCTGACTTATTAAAAAATGCAATGATTAATTCTTGGACTGCTCAGAATTTACTGTTTTAACTGATACTACTTTGAAGTAGCCTACTTAAGTTAAAGATTGTAGCTAAATTATTACCCATACACTGAGCCATGCACATAACTCAAGATGTAATCTTAAACTTTTTCTAACAGCTTTTAAACAATTAAGTACTTTACGCTTTGTCAAAAAACAAAGGCTCCACCGATACTAGGAGGGAAACCTGATTACCAGAGAGGAAATAAACCTCAAACATAAAAATATAAAAGTGCAACAGCTTACACAAAGATTAGAAGGAGACCTACCCCTCATTTTGGTTCAAGTACTTGTATGCAAGCTTGAGCCAAAGTTGTACATGAGAAGGATTTTCTAGCACACTTGCTTCTAAATTAGCAATGTCATCAGTCTCATTTGTAAAGTATCTGACATCATCCGGAGTGACAACTGTATCCAGAGCTGGAACATTTATTCGGTTCTCTGGCTGGAAGGCTATAAGGAAAAGTAAGTTAGCCTCACAATTTCTCTAATCCACAGATCTAAGGAGCACATCTTCTAATCTACAAATAGTACATAATTATGAAAATCTGAGATTATAATGTAAGATGTGCTTGACAGTAAAGCACTCATTCATACATTACTTTGTTCACTCATTTAATTAATTCATTCTGTGAGCCTACTGTATGTCAGAAAACACAGACTCATCAAAGGTTAAACAAAATAGGATGCCTGTTCTCAAGGACATAGGCCAGGCAGTAGTTCTCAAATGGGAGCAGTCTCCCCACTCAAGTAGGTTTAGCAATATTTAAAGCCTTCACATTTACCAAAGGGTGATCCTTGCATTTACTGAACATGGGTCATGGAACAACATTCCTGCAATATAAGGGGTAGTCTTGCATAAGGAAGAACTAATTGCCTTAAACACCAAGCAGCATCACTGCTTTTTAAAAATGAAAAAATTTTAAAGGCTAGTAGATTATACCAAGGGGTTTCCCAGGTGGAGCTAGTGGTAAAGAACCCGCCTGCCAATGCAGGAGATGCAGGAAACACAGGTTCGATCCCTGAGTCGGAAAGATCCCCTGGAGGAGGAAATGGCATCCCACTCCAGTATTCTTGCCTGGAGAATTCCATGGACAGAAAAGCCTGGCAGGGGCTCTGTCCATGGGGACCCTGTCCATGGGGTCGCAAAGAGCCAGACACAACTGAACAATTGAGCATGCATTCACAGATTATATCAAAAGATTAGCAAAGTGTTAGACAAAGAAATGACACCACAATTTCATGATTCTGGATCTTAAATTACTTCTTACCATACTTAATTGGTCCTGTAGACTGTTCCTCATCACTACTGAAATTGTTCTCTGAAATAGGTTTTCTCCAAAACTTTGGCTTCCACTTTCTTTTATCTTTGTAGGTTGTAAATGGAGGTGCTAAAGTAGATAGAAGACTGTTAACAGAACTAGTCTTTTACAGTTCTGAAAAATAACTAAACAGTGCTCAATAAGAGCTAAATTTATTCTATCATGTTACTCAGAAACGATAAATGTATTTTTTATGTAATGCCAAAAATTTGTTCTCATAAACTATAAGGTCCTTTTGTGTGAGACAAAGATATATATACTTACTATGGCCTTTACTTTCATTGATATTGCTCACAAGGAGAACAGCCATCTGGTCCATTGACATTCGATCTTTGTTTACTCCAAAAAGTTTCTCAACATATTTTTCTGAAATTAGAACAATGTTATCTTCATAAAAAGTATAAAAACACAGATTACGGAGATGAGGCTAATTAAAGAGTATGAACAAAAGAATAGTTTAAAAATTAAAGGCACTAGTCAAAAACATCTATGACTTCTAAAGCGCAAGGCCTACATTATCTCAACTAATACAGCAAACCCTACCATATCATGCACCCCAATTTGGGTTGGAAAAAAAGTAAGCAACCTAAACAAGTGAAAATTAAGGTCCTTAATTAGGAATGATTAAACAGATTGTTTTGTTACAATCACTAAGAATTGTGATTATACTGAATTTAACAAAGATCAATTTCCTTACTTCCAAAAGACTTATTTGGCACTAAATCTGGGGAAAAGTTGAACAATATTTACACACAATGTCTGGCAGTAATCTACGCTTTCTACAATGTCAAACTGTATAAACTTCTTTTTTACTTCATTGTAGAATTTGAACCTACAGTCATCTCAACTTCCAATCCCCTCTATTTCTAAAAGGAGTAAAATAGAGTCTATTTTTAAATCTCAGTAAAAGTTCTAACAACCATGTTAACATACTCTTTTTAAACTGAAATAGTTAGATGAGCTCTGTGAAGAATTTCCTACAATAATGGAAATGTGCCACAACTGCACTGTCTTACTGGTAAGCTACCGACCACGACTAAGCTCAAGAGTGGCTACTAAGCACTTGAAATGTGGTTAGAGTGACTGAGGAAGTGAATTTTTATTTTAGTGACTACTGTACTCGACAGAGCAGATCTAGATGAGGTGTCATAGATAACTGTACTGAATTTTTATAGCTATTTAAAGATATCAACAACTGAATATAAAACATTTAAATTGCCTAAATTCAATTTTCATTTGGGAAACAAGAGGTCTTTAAAACCTGCTGCAGCAGCAATTTCTTCATCAGTGCTTCCTTCTGAACAACCAATCAAAGACAGATTATATGACAGAACATCCTGGAACAGCTGTTTTCGGCTAAGTGTATAGTCTTGTGTATGCTGCCTAAAATAAAATAACAACACAAAAAAGATAATCATGTATATATCAAAGCTAAATGACCAAGACTGGCTTTTAAATTATAAAATATTCACAAATAAAAACTACTCACCACTGACAATCATCATCATTACATGTTCCTGTTAAATCAAAACGGCAGAAACACTGATCCGGTTCGATCATATTACTGTATGATACTGAGCTTAGGGGAAGTTTTTCCTTGGTTCGATAGTATGGACTAAATCTAAGAAGAGAGGCACATTATGATGCTCCATTAACAGTCCTCAGCAAATTTTAAATTTTTTCATTTTTTTTCTTTCTCAATTAAAGTGTCTATACTTTGAGTTTACTATTTAATTACTTAATACTAAAATTAACTCTAGAAAACAACCAGAATATCAAGTCATAAGGACAAACTACTTCTACACTCAGGACATAAAACATCTGAAATAGAAAACAAAGAACAAAAATATCCTAGTGTTTTTAAAGTAGTGTTTTCTTACCACATAATAAAATGCTATATAACATTGGTATTTCTTCAACATATTACCAGCCACCCAAAAAACCAAAGAAAAAGTCTATACTACCTGGTAGGTGCTTTGCAATTTTATGATTAAATCATACCAATTTAACAGTTTCACAGATTCTAATAAAATCATATCAATTTAACAGTTACACAGCTTCTAAAGAGTCTCAAAAAAAAAAAAAAAAAAAAAAACCTGGCAAAGTTAATCATCTGAAAATGTCAAATCAATTTTATGAAAGCTAGCTAATGTATTCCTTAAAGTAATAGTATAATTAAAAAGCAAAATTAAAAATTCACATAAGAATCTCTCTCAGTTACTTTTCTTAAAATCCTTAACAGATAGTAATTCAGAATTCTTCACAATTCCATCAGTAGCCAGAAATTAGTATTTGATAAGAATTAATAAACCCAAGTGTAAGTTAACTCTTAGTTCCTGTTTGGTTCAAGTCCTACAACAAAGCACCTGAATTTTTTATCTCCTAAAATGACGAGCTTGTTTTTTGAGTGATTGTGATTCAATTTTTTCCCTGTCATCAAACATTAAAGATTAAGATATTATTAAGAACAAGGAGCAATCCTGAAACTCAAGCTTACTGAATCTTTCTTCTATACCTGTAAGATTTAAAGACTAGAAGGGGACTGTGGTAGGGTCTGAATGGACATGGCTTCACTTCTGTTGTTTTAGTCTGTGCTGTCACAAAATCCACATCCACAGAAATCTCCTGCAAAAGAAAACAGCAATTTCAAAAGGCAAATAAGGCTAGGGTGAATTCTAGATTTCATTAAGAATATGAAATGTTCGGTTACCTGACCATGCAAAACCTTGTCTGAAATGCCTGTGGTGGTTTTTAAAATCAGTTGTTTTAAGCTGTCAGCTTTTGAATATAATTTCTGCAATTCACCGATTTTTAACCCTAGAAAAAGTTCTGGTTTTTCTACTGTATTCTTAGTAGGTTTGTTTATACATTCTTTGTTAGGTGTATCAGTGTGCTTAAGGTTAGGTTTAGTAAAAGAATTGGATTCTAAGAAAGATCTTCTTCTTTCTCTATTTGAACCAGACAGAATCTCATCATCAACATCATTTTCTTCAGTGTCCAAACTTAATTTATCTTGAGTCAGATCATGAAGTGAGGGCTGAGGTAAAGAAAATTCAGGTTCTTCTTCCACAAGTGGAGCAATATTTTGTTGTTCCTTTGCTTTTAGGGCCCTGGCTTCTTTTAGTTTCTGAATTTTCAGGGCATATTCATATTCTAGCTTTTGTAACCGTCTTTTTTCCATAGCAATTAGTTCTGCTGAATGCCTTCTTGGACTTGATATTGGAGAATTGTCCAGTCTCATCATTTTGTTTGGCTGGGGGGAAAATGATATCAATATTTTATATTGCTATGATTTTATAAACAATTTTTGTTAAGATAATTGTGCTATCCCAACAATGCCAACATTATAAAACTAAGTCAATAACAAGAATAAACAGTTTAACAAAAGCCTCCAACAGATTTGCTAGTTAATTTGTGGTGTATAAAAAACAAACAATAAAAATAAAAAAATAAGCTTCCAAAACTGTGGATGTCATTTAAAAACAAAGTTTTAATCTTATTCTCTTTGAATATGCAGAGAAAAACCTTGAAGTTTTCATCCATCTCTTACCCCCAAAAGAATTATTAAAACCTTCTCCTTTTCAAACATAAAATATTTCTACCAACAACTTACTCCAAGGCGATCTTGTTCCAGTTTACGTTTTCCTATTTCTTTACTAGCCACTGCCTTTGCCCGAGCAAGTTCTTCTCCATACTTCAGAGTCAAAGCTTTCTTAATTGTAATGCGTTGTTGAACTCTGTGAATCTGAAATAAAGGGTAATTCTGAAAATGTAAATCTCAGAGGCAATACCTTCTTAAACATAATAGCTTTAGGGTATTCAACTGAAAATTTAAAATGTGCTAACATTATGTCTCAATGAAGAACAATATATAGGTTATATATTTTGATGGCTTTATTGTTTTACTAAAAATTTGGCCCATAAAAATGTGTAGTAAACATGAGACTACAATATTTGAATTAAAAAAGAACACTACCTGTTCCTGAAGTTTCTTCAAAAACATTCTGTTGACACTGAGAATTTTCTCTGTTGCCTGAAGCTGCTCTGTAAGTTTTGTAATTTTTGTTTCAGCATTTCGAACAGATTCTTTCTTCTTAGCTTCTTGCTGTACTAGATTCTTTAAAACAGATTCATCTTTCATCAAGAGAATCCTAATTGGGAAATAACAAAATTATTAATGTTTTTCTAAACTAGTGGACTAACGTTAATCATCAGAATAAAAAATTTACAAAGTAATAGCTCATTTTTAAAATTATGTTCATAATAGAGAGAGGTAAATATTTAAAAGGATAAATATTTTCATATTCATCAATCACCAAAGTGTTCAGATACACACTGCTAAATTTTATGAAAGCAACTAAGGGTTAATCTTTTCCTGGCTCCACCATTTGGTTTGTGGGATCTTAGTTCCACATCCACAGCAGGTATTGAACCTGCACCCTCAGGAATGAAAGCACAGAGTTCTAACCACTGGACCACCAGGGAATTTACAAGTCTGAGTAATGTGAATTATAGCTGAAAAGCCATCAACAGTAAATTTCAACATAGCCCTAAATAACTCCTGAAAAACCAGGACTTAAGACAGAAAATCCTTACGTCGGTTTCATTTATAATGTTCCTAATAAACACACAAATAAACATCTAATAAACATAAATAAGCACATTTAATTTTAACTTACAAGTGTGAACTTAAGAAGTATAAATCAGGACAGAAAGACAAATTTATGGATACAGATTTCCATCTTTTCAACTACTGAATATTATGCTAAAAAAAATAAAAAAGCATCTTTCCCAGAAAGATACCATATTTCAAATAGTCACAACAACTGACATCTAGAATGAATCATAAAGACAGAGGATATGTGATAAATATGTGATAAAGAGGATGGGGACTAGAAAGACAATTTTAAAAAATCTTTTCATTTATGAAAGTTATTAAAGAAACAGAATCTAAATGAATTTATTTTAATTTCCTTTAAAATATACATACCATACCATTTCCTTAAAGATTTATGGTCACCACAGTATTTCATCTATGAGCCTTAATACATCTTAATGTTACTGCATATAACACTCTGGATACGTCTTAAGGTTATTGCATATCATAGTTTTTATAATAACACAATATTTGACCATGTGTCTTACTGAACACATTAAGTAATGACTTATTCCGAACAATTAAGTCTACCTTTAACAATAAAAATATGCTTCCAATAAAAGGTATTTCTAAAAACATGCCAGAGGTTTTAAAGAAAATTCCAAAACAAAGAGTTTCATTTTAGCAATGAATAGGCCTTACATAAATCTAAAGAAAACTCTTCTGAAGTCTTGGTATTTTTGTTTAAATATTAATACTATTACTTTATGTACTGTAAATGGACAATTCCACAAAATGATAGCCTCTCTAGGTCTACCAAGTATGAAAGGATTAGTAATCATACAGTGTACTTATTATTGACACACAGCACAAAAATACATCCTTCTGATATAGAACATTTTGATACATGCAGTATAACCAGATAATGAGACTTACCTATGTTTTTTAAGCTTTGCTTCTGCATCTGTAACCTGCTTAGTAACCAATGCTATCCTGCCAATCCCGTCAATTTCTACATCAGAGTTTGCTGGGGATGATGAGCTTGTCTTCACTTGATCTGATTTAATTAATCGCTGTTTCTCACGACTGAAATAATCAATAAAGGTTGATAAATTATTCCCTGAAGAACTGAAATTATTTTTTAAAGATGTATTCTTTTTCATAAAATAATGTAAAAATATTAAGTGACTAACACTGACTAATAACAATGATGACCAATATGCATGCAAAGCTAATGGTGTAGTTCTCCTTATAACAGCATTTATCTATTTCTAGGCTGTCTGTATCTCAGCGCATTAGTGACTGAATTCAAGTTTATAGATGATCATCTGGCTCCACCTTCTGTGCAACTTATAAAAACATTAACTCTTCATCTTGGATAAAAGCATCATTTTCATTTCCCAATGCCAATAAACTCTATCCAGATTAAGTGTTGCAAACAGCACACACCTTTAAAGCAAACTACATAAAATGCTACTTACTTGGCAATCTCTTCCTTTAACAATCGATACTCAATCTTCTTTTCTTCAGGAAGAGCTTCAGGTGTTCGCATGGGATCATTCTCTTTTTCAGATTTTGGAGGTACTTTCGGTTTTGAAGCTTGCTAGAAAACGTTTGAAGTCAACCAGATCAAAAACTTTCATAACCCCAACTTAGATCTAAATTTTACATTATCCAGTACACATCTGTATATTAGAAATAAATATCTTCATCATTATTTTCTATTACTTTAAAAAAAAACAATGCTGGCCTTTAACCACCAATTAACTGTATAATCCACTAAGCAGTCAAGACCTGTGGTTTAAAAATAACTGAACCATTTCATATCTAAACAAACGCTGCAATTACAAATAGGGACAAAAGCTGTACTTAGATCACACACTTGAGTAAAACTATTTTCTGGTAATATAACACAACTGCAAACCAATAAATTTCCTTAGTACAGAGGACAATTATCCACACTATTTTACTATTTTGGAAGAAGGATTAGTCTGGAGACAAAGGGGGTTTTTAAATAGTTAAATCTATCTAAATTTACACACACTTCATTATATAAACTCAATCATACAAGTACAAAAAAAATTTCCAAAAATTCAATATATTAAAAAATCTAAACCTCCAAAGTCTAGTTTTTAGGAAAAACAAGCAAATTTTAGTAATTGTCAATAAATCTTTCGATATTTCATTACTGCACTTAATTACCTCAGCAGTTCGTCTTGCTTCTTTAATCATAGACTCCAATCCACCAAAAACACTATTAGTTGACTTGGACGCCTCTCCATCAGATTCACTATCATCAGAATCGTTTAGTGTTACGACCACTGATTTATGCTTTGGAAGCTGCAAAGCCAATATACTTGTTATTCTTGACAACAAATGTATCACTATCCTTTTCTTAGCTCTACCACACACAATTAGCTTCATGACAATGAACAAGTCACTTTATCTATATGAATTTAAATTCATAAAAATAATAGGTTTCAAGTAGACAGTCTATGGTTCCTTCTGTTTATATTGCATTAATTGACCAACTTTGTCCCACTCCACAGATACACCAAAACATAAAAGATTCTATATTTTACCTGATAGACCAAAAACTTAAAATATTCTATATACTAAAATGAAATATTCTAGATACTACTATCATCTTTTTCATTAAATTTTATTTTAACCAACTTTCTATAAAGAAACATAATGCAATCTAGACTAACCTTTTAAAGTCAGAGAAAAAATAGTAATTCCACATTATTACTAATAAAACTTCATGGCTTTCATGTGTATATAGAGGATATACAGAGGATATGTTTACCTAACAGAGGCAAGATTTCAACTTGGCTTTGCTTCATTTATTTTACGCATGCATGCATACTAAGTCGCTTCAGTCGTGTCTGACTCTGTGCGACCCCATGGACAGTAGCCCACCAGGATCCTCTGTCCATGGGATTCTCTAGGCAAGACTACTGGAGTGGGTTGACATTTCCTTCTCCACATTTATTTCAAAGTAATTAGAAAACAAAGTAGAAATAAAATGTCATTTCAATCTCCTTAACAGTGAAAAAAATCATAAATTCTTCCATTATAGTACAGTCATTAACTGAAAAAATATGAGCAAAGATAGAAAAAACTATATATATATATATATATATAATTTGCTAAAACTGACTTTAGAATAGATGAAAAATCTAAAAGGACCAATTTATATAAAACAAAAGTTGAGGAAATGGCAGGGGAAAGAATACCCCTCAGATGAAAATAATGCTTTCCCCAAAATATTATCATAAATTCCACCAGTTTACAAGTGAAAAAGCTGCTCCCATTTCACTATTAATAAATAAAAATAAGTGGACAGGGAGGCCTGGCGTGCTGCAATTCATGTGGTCGCAAAAAGTCGGACACAACTGAGCTACTGAACTGAACTGAACTGATGTTTGTATATAATAAACTAGAGGCAGGGAACAGGACAGCAAAACTGCATAAACTTTCTCACAAGATATTTAAGTAAGAGTAGGGACTAATTATTTTGTTTTTACCGAGATCACAGTTCGTGGAAGACGAGGTCCTCTGTGAAACTTTGGGTTTTGTATCCTAGGCTGAGACACTGTATTAATACTGACTATGGACAGATTGCTTCTTGGCATAGGCTGTGAATTGTTTAGAACTGGAGGTGAAGGTGGGTCACTATTACTGGATGTTTCCTAAAGAAGGAAGAGACAGATATGAAGCCATTTTAAATGAAATTCCTGTCATCTTTAAAGGTATTGAGCAAATTAGTTAACCGACTTATCCCTACTTTACTGAAAAGCCCAATAAATCCCAAACTAGCAGAGTAGTCCTACCTAAAACTAAGCTCAACAGCACCACCTAGAGGTTCAGGTACCTAAATTACCTCTGGCTTGAAAGCTCTTTTATTCGCTAGAGATTTAAGTAGCTCTTCTCGAAGCAGCATTTCCTCCTCTTCTTCCTCATCTGCAAAAGGTGGTTTTGGAGGTTGTTCTGGATCTTCAGGTGGAAGAGGTGGTAAAGGTGGTAGAGGAGGTAGAGGTTCAAGAGAAACACACAAGCCTTCCACATAAGGCTGGCTCAAAGGTGGTACAGACTAGTTAATTTAAAAAAAGAAGAAATAATAATTACCATGCAAATTTTACTCATTCCAAGCATTTACTGCTACAGCAATATCAAATTAGAAAAAGGCAAACATCAGGTGATTACTTTACTGTAAGAATAAGTGAACTAAGTATACTGGAAATCTTAAAACTAACCCAAATTCAATATTCAGCCAAGAAAAAGTATAATTTTTACAAAAAGTTAAAATCAACTGTAATTTAATTTATGAACTTCATGATAGAGAAATCAAATTTTACAGGATCTCTCTAGGTGACTACCTGAAAACAGATATTTAAGTAAAAATTAAAAATTAGGAACCAAAGGGATTCTGGATGGGAACAGTCTAGAGTATAAGAATTAAATGTGAGAAATCACCACCACTACCCTCATAAAATCCTTGTGAAATGGCTTCTTAGAGAGCATCTGTAAAGATAGTTAATTTTACCCAAATCCCTGCATTGGCACACATTTTTGCTTCAAAGACCTTCCAACATTTCTCTTGGAACTTAAAATGATTCAAGGAAGAAAGAAAAAATGTTTCTCTCTCACTCTCTACTCTAATATTCCCCTCATCTTAAACTTCCCAGGAGGACACCAGGTGTCTGCCTAACACCTGTGAAATAGCAAAGTTCCTACTAACCCATTAAGAGAGAACCAGTGTGAGCTCCAGGTTCTCTCAATCTAGAGAAAACTTTCAAATCACTTTGTGATTCCCCCATTTCCTTTTTTATTTTTTTAACAGGGGACTGGCAGTTCTTTCAAAAGTAGGTTGAAAAGAAATTAACTTTTCTTTAACTAGTCAATGCTTTTCCTTTACTGAATTTTCAAATTAAAAACAACTATATAATCAAAAGACGAAAAAGGAAAAAGCTTCTAGAAGAACCTTCAGTTCAGTTCAGTCGCTCAGTCGTGTCCAACTCTTTGCGACCCCATGAATTGCAGCACGCCAGGCTTCCCTGTCCATCACCAAATCCCGGAGTTCACTCAAACTCACACTTAAATCCCAATTACCCTCTAAAAAAATCCAAACAGGTAATTCTTATTCTGCTTAAGAATATATTTTCTGAGGAGCAAAAATAAAGAAGGAAACATGCTAAATATTGAAAGAAAGTCCAACATGAGACTAAAAATTAGCTATGAAAAAATCTACCAGATCGATAGCCTGCCAGGAACTAATATACCATAGATTTCATAGCTATTAACTCTGGCAAGCAGACTTTATGCTCTCAAACCTAACTATTAACTACATACCAGCTTTTCAAAACAAATTAGAAAAGACACAAGGCAACAAAACTTTCTTAGAAATCATACCAATCCTCACTTACAGAAACCTGAGGTGGTGGAGGCAAAGAAATAGATGGTGCTGGAGAAAAATACCCCAATGAACATTCAGAGAAGAATGGTGGTTGCACTGGTGAAGGAGCTGTTAAAAAAAAATTTTATAGGAATTTAATAACATATATTCAACAGGAATAAATTAAATTTATCATATTTTTGAAGACATATAACTACATCTAAGTAAAGTACAAGTGAGATTGTATTAATCTCCAATAAAATACTTAACCTCCATGAGACTACCTCTGCCTATTTATAATTGCTCTTATATCACTCTAAAGTTAGCCATCCACTTAAGCTGATATTTAATCCCTCGTACACTTTTCTACCTTGTTCTACTTTTCACCTACTTGTGGTAAAAGGGAATAAAGCAGGAAAGGCTTTTATTGCTTTTTGGAAAAAAACATACTTTTTAAGAAATAATAAAACAAAAAATTCCCCTGAAATCTCTCAAAGTATCATAACCAAAGGAAAACAGTGATGTGGTGACTCCATTCCTCCCTTAATGTGAAGAAAAGTGAAGAAATGGACTATTTAAATTGAAGAGAAAGCAAAGAGGGCTAGGAATGAAAAGAATTACCTATTACATTTAATCATTAACGTATACATTTTTTTTCAAATTTAGTAATTCTGAAATAGTTACTGATTCATCTCAGTTAAATTGTTAGCATTTTTTCCTTGGTAGCAGATAAAAATAGCTGCTTATTTTACCTTCAGTGGTTTCTTTAGACTCACTGAAATCTGACAGACTTGAAGATTACTCTTGCTACCTCTAAACCATGTAACCTTTAGGGAAACTTAATATTTCTTCTTTGCCCCAGTTGTCTTTCAAGTCAATATGAGTATTAACCACATGACTTATATGGAGCTGATTTGTGACCCAAATGATGCCATTTGATTATATTTTTTTATATTATTTTTTTACAAAATTCTTCTAAAGGGTAAATCATAAAATTATTATAGAGTAATAATAATGTCAATATTTGAGAACTACAAAGAATCATTTTCAAGAACTTAGAAATAATTAAAGGCTGACCAAAGATAATTATGACATGAAAATACAAGATTATTAAATATGAAGCTAAACATTATAACCTGAAAATGAGCTTTTGCTAAACATTACCAAATCATATAGATTCTGCCTTCTCTCTAGACACACTAAAGTGGAATTCTAGTTTCATTTGGTCTCACAATACAACCACTGGAAGAAAAACACTAATCATATGACCTTGCAAGTAAGTATTCTAGTTTCTAGAATGCTAATGGCATTTTGTTGTCTGCCCCATTCTTATGTGTTTTAATTAGTAAGAGGATAGCTTTAATTAGTAAGAGGGTAGGTCCCTCACAGTCCATTACTCCTGAAAATCAACTAAAGCAAGTCTCTAACTCTCAAGGAGGGCCACATCCTAAACCATGCACTCTAACTGAAGTATAGCCGTCCAGTTATAATCAGCTGATCCTAAGGCACCACTAGGATCACTTTCCATCTCCCTATTCCTACAAAGTATCATCAGAAGGAGAAAAGAAGCCTGAACAAAAGAAAGACTTCTTTTTTTGACTAAAATGAAGAATGCCTTAGATATAAAGATACTTAAACATAAAGATTTATTAGTTCGTGTGTTTTTTAAGGCAGCGTTCTCACCTTTCCCACAATATTCACTTCTTAGATCAAACAGTTAACAGCAGAATACTGCCTTTTTTATTAAAATACTATACAGGAAGAAATACTAGAAAATAAAGGTTAATACTACAGTCTGAGGTTTGCTTTTGAAGTATTTAACCACCAAATAATGTCTTTGGTTGTACAACCTACCAGCAAATTCATTCTACGTTTCTTTCAATGTTTTGGGTAGCTTCTTGACCATTTTCTACTTAATAATTGTGAATGTACAAATGTTTTAAGTTTTAGCTCATACCTGGAGAATTGGTTTCACTATCTGTATCCATAGCAACTTCTTCATAGTTATCATATTGATAAATGCCTCCTCCACTATCAGTAGCTTGCTTCTCTAAGGATCGTCTCAGGTCAGGATCTGAAGACTAATATACAAGATTTATTTTTAGTTTCACATTTTCTGTCTTAGTCTATTCTTAGGCTCGAAATTATAAAAAAATTAATAGTTATCTTTTACATAGAACAGTATCAAAAATCATGATGATCCAGTTAGAACTATCACATCTGATTTGGGAAACTCAATATACATGATAGGTATATTGTGGCTGACATTTTATAACTGTCAGACAGAAAATGAAGCTAGAAAGTACTACATGTACAGATGAAATCCCCCAGTGAGCTGAGCTACTAAATAATCAGCTATTCCTCTAGAAAGTAAGATGACACCAAGATCAGAAATACTAATGGCCTCTCTCTGTAAATTAAGAAATCAGATAAATGAATTCAAGTTTTATGTAATCAAGCTTTATTTAGAATATTGCCCAAATAATCCATTAACATTTCAGTTACGAATAAATTAATGATAACTGAAAACTAGAAAGTCTTGGTCATATGCTTGTACGTTGTTTTCTTTTTTTTCACTTCTTACAATCTCCACTTGGAGACAGTTTATAAGAATTTAAAAATTAGCAAAACCTATCCAAATGGATACAAATAATGCACAATACTTTTCTATAAAAAGATTTCATCAAAGTACTTTTCGGAAGCTCAAAGCATGAATAGTTATAAATTCCTTACTTAAACAAATCTAACCCTTGACTCCCTACAATTAAAGAGCTCTTACTCTTTAACATCCCTCTATTCTTTAATATCAATAATACACTTGCAAGTATAGTCTCAAAGCTCAGAATTCTGAAATTTGTCGCTGCTAATAGCACCAGATCAATATTAAATCTCCAATTTACTTCCTGACACCAGCCATAAAAGGCAATGACTCGTCCAGTCATTATCAATGACTTACACAATAAAGGTCACAAATGCTTGATAACTAAAGTAGCCACATGCACTAAGGCTATTATGATATTATGATTTAACTTTCTTATAAATAATCCATATCGACTAATTATGATACATTTCTAATTCTACATTACTAAACAATGGAAAACTAAAAGGGAATAGTAATTTTAAAAATAAGTTCTCACTGCAACTCAGGAATGCTTCTTTCTTCTAAATAGAAAAGAGCACAAAAGCCAAAGGGAGGCTTTTCTAATCATAATTTTAGTCTATTTCTTCTATTTCTAGCATCTATAACTACAAAAACAATTCATTCGCAATTATAACCTACCTTCCCTTCTTCCCAAAGGAATTATTTATATATAACAAGCATATATCATATATATATGATATATATATATCAAACAAAAGAACTTAATACTGTTTCCTAGTTGACTGAATTTATGAGCTAATACAAGGATACTCAAATTTGAGTAATACTTTGATTTTGTATTTTTGTACTCCTTACTTTACTCCTTGATCTCCTCTTTCCACCAACCAATTTCATAAATCGATTGTACTGTTCTTCCTGATTTGAGAGATCTCGAATTTTTCTGATTTCTTCTTCTCTTTTCCTTCTTTCTTCTTCTTCAGCTTGCTTACGCTGATCCTCTTCTTTCTGTCTTTCCTGTTCTTTTTGCTGTTGTAGTTTCTTCCATGCCTTTGTCTGCTGCTTCCTCAATGCTTGTTTAGCTTTAAAAAATATAGAAACATCAGCATCTATTAGAGTTAGAATTTTCAAGAAGATAGAGAAAACAAAGCTTTAATAATTATTTTAATTATTAAGTTCTATTTATACAGGACTATCCTTTATTCAGGGCCCTATATAATTCCCCAGCTCAAAACTTTCTGAATTAAAATCTAGAAACTATACTGATATAGGAAATCAATTAAAAGAGTTTAATAGAAATGATCACCTGTAGTGCTAACTTTTTTGGCCGAATGTGTTTTTGTACTGGTTTTAACTTTTTGCTGCACAGTTTTCGTCTTAGTCAACTTTTCTTTACTTTCTTTCATCACCTGCTGTTCTTTCTGTTGCCATTTTTTACTGGCTGACTGAAGAGCCAAAAGACGAAGTTGCAGTTCAGATAACTCCTCTTCATCTTCACCAAGCTTCTTTAACAAAAGAAATAGTTGCCATTTAAAAATTCTATTTGACTTTAGACATATTACCAAGTCAAAGCTGCTATAAGATCAAAATTTAAAGTTAATTTTAAGACAAATACTTAAATGGTAAATACAAATAAAATAAGGAAACTGAATAAGTTAACATAGCCCTATACTCTAATTCAGGCCCTGTAATACAAACTGAAGATCAATCTGTAGATTTATGTACACATGAGAAGGGTTAGAGGAGGAGGGTACAACTGACGAAAAAAAAGTTTGAGATTGGCATTTAACTGCTTCCCAAACAAGAGAAGAAATCTGACGGCAGTGAATGCAAGAAGAAATCAACCCAGGGCGTGTAATGACCAAAGAACAAACTGGTTCCTTAATCATGGGCATTTACTAGCCTTACAAGTACTACACAGAACAGGTACACTGAAATGTCAAGATTCAAATTTGCAAACTTTTAAAAATATATTTTATAATTCTTCAAATCAGTTTTGAAGGAAAAAATACGTCAAGATTTGCTTATATTTGAGCATTCCATGTTCTAAAGGTACAGATATTTATCTGGTACGGACAATATTTTTAACACCCAAGACTTCTTCAGGGAAGCTAAAACAGGGAAACAGGTTAGGAATAAATGTTTGAGAACTTTTTTCCAATTGAAATAACCTTTATTTTTTCACTGTATTTTTTTTTAGGTTAATTTTAAAAATTATCTATTCTGTACATTTTGTAACAGAAAATGTCGGGCAACCTAAGCAAAAGTGTTAGACAGAAGTCCATGAGACTTTGGAGGGAGGGCAATAAGGGGGTCCTTTGGCATCCCCACTCCTTGAAGTTCAACACAAAGCTGTGCATGTTTGTCCCTTTTGTGTATAAATAGAAAAGGAGAGGAAACTAAAAAGAGGCTAAGACTCAAAAAAGTTAAGGCTCACTTATCTAGTAAGTGAATTGTAATTATACTTTTAAAATCAAATTAAATTATTTAATTCTTAAACATAGAGAAAACAGTAGAGTCTACCTAGTGGTTTAACCTTCTACAGACTATTATAAATCCCTAACTGAACTACCATCACGTATTTCGGTAGTTCAGTTTACCCAAACCAGGATATAGTTACTCTTTGCTTTCTTGGGAAATATATGTAAAAAATGAG
This sequence comes from Bubalus bubalis, assembly GCF_019923935.1. Lineage (NCBI taxonomy): Eukaryota > Metazoa > Chordata > Mammalia > Artiodactyla > Bovidae > Bubalus > Bubalus bubalis. Next base: position 118,657,342 of record NC_059160.1, on the reverse strand, counting down.
CTGAAAAATTATCATGAGTCTTTTTTACTCTAAGTCATTTAATCATTAAACATCAAATTCTACTGCTTGGTACTGAAGATCTCGAGTCATGCTATCCAAAAAATGGAACCAGTAAGTCATGTGTGGCTATTTAACTAAAATTCAATGAAAACTTCCGTTTCACAGCCACAGTAGTCACATTCCAAATATTTAACAGGCACATGTGCTTAAAGCTACCATACTGGAGTGCAGATATAGAACAGTTCCATTATTATAGAAAATTCTACTGGGCAGTGCTGATCCAGAGTTTAACTAAAATAAAGCTATCATTACTGTTCCACAGAGACTTAAAAGTCTTTGATTATCTTTTGCTACTTGCCCTTGTGGAATGAAAGAGACCACTGATACTGTCCCTCAAAGCAGCTACTTGATCAGTAAGAAGAGTACTGAAGCTCATTCAAACTCCGTGCTCTGATATCTAATTCTTATAAAACTTTAAGCAAGTCAGTTTATCTACACATCTGAACTTTAGTTCTTCTGTAAGAGATAATGTCAACCTACCTTATAGTCATTGTTAGCATATTCAAAACTATATATATACATATATACATGCATGCCTGTGGGTATATCTGTTATTTTATCACCCTTAAATTCAAGACCATCTCTTTCCTAAAACTTCTAAGCTGTTTTCATTTCAATTTACTCATAGAAAGAAGAAACCGAAGATATTTCAGCTGTCTAATTCAGCAAACAAAGGCTTGGCCCAGTGAATACCTATTAAACGTCAAACACAGTGCTTGATGCTCTTGCACTTTACCCTGCTGAACCTCACAACAATCCAGAGAACAGATGACATTAAACTCATTTCGTAGAAAAGAAAACAGAGGCAAGCAAAGCCTAAGCAGCTAACACAAGATCACCCAGCTATTAAGAGGAACTAGAAGTGGACACCAGGTCAAGGTGTAACTTCAAAGCTTTCTCACACAGCATAATCCTTCAAAATAAAGAAAAGAAAATGTCTGGAAGAAAATTAAAAGTTTCAAAAAACAAGCAGAAAGTTCATCTATCGAACATATAGCATTTCAATTAAATATGTTAATTGAATCCAGTGGAGATATTGATATTCCAAGATCTCACTCCAGATTTTATCTTTAAGGCTTATATCAAAATGGAGGTACAGCAATGAATAAAAAAAAAAAAAAGAAAGAAAGTAAAAAACAAGACAGAATTTTCCATTCAAGAGAAGAGAGTAAAGCAAAACAAGAATCAGTCTTACAGACATATCCAATCCCACAAAGCATTATCTTACCTTTTCAGATAGAATATCTGAGGCACTAATTCTTCTGGTTAAATTTTGTTCCTTATCTTCTAATCCTTTAAAATAAAACAGCATACTTTGAATGCTTTAAAAGACTGCTACAATCAATTTAAAATAAAATGTTATGTGATATTTATACTAGTAATTATTTTTATAAAGGGTTTCATTTTCTCAATCTCTCAACCAAAAGGAAAGAATGTTGCCAGATGAAAATCTGAAAAAACTTTCCATATCAGCTTCATTTCTTAAAGTTAGAAAGGCAAAAATAATTCAAAACATTAAAATACAAATTAAAACTGCACTATGATAAAAATGACTTCTGAATTAAAAACAATTATTTCAAATAAGAGAATTTAGAGTAGACAGGCAAAAAACAAAGCTTCCTTACTAAACAGATAACACATAAAAAAGAATATGTGATGATTAATTCAAACCTTTGAAGCTGAAATGAATTCAAACACTTAGAGATAGTATTGATTTATTAAAGAAATGTCCTCAGGACGTCCCTGCTGGTGAAAATGTACCAAAAAAAAAAAAAAAGGAGAAGAAATGTTCTCTACTTATCCAGAAAAGTATTTGCAGAAGTAGATTAAATGACAACAAAATTAAGTCCATCCACACATTTTCCAGAATTCTAGCCTTGGACCCATATTTCTGATTAAGTTATTACAAAATCTTACTTAAATATTATCTAATCCGGGCTTCCCTGGTGGCTCAGTGGTAAAGAATCCACCTGCCAATGCAGAAGATGTGGGTTCAACTTCCCAGAGCTTGGGAAGATCCCCTGGAAAAGGAAATGGCAAACCACTCCACTATTCTTACTTGGGAAAACCCATAGACAGAGGAGCCTGGGGGGCTACAGTCTGGGGTTGCAAAGAGTCAGACATGACTTAGCAACTAAATAACGATATCTCCTCTATGACAGCTCTACAAATCACGCAATAAAGTTATAGTACCTGCAACGGTTATGAGACTCTTTCATAGCTACAACAGATTAAGTTAAAAACTAAAAATATCTCTCAAGATGACACAACTGGATTTGCAAAGCTAGGATTCAAACTAAGTCTGAACACCAAGCCTAGGTTTTTCTCCATAATACCACTGCGAGTATTCCAAATATCTTAACTTGATTGCTCAAGATCTACTGGTAAAAGAATAGGCAACTTATTCAACACAAAAAATTAATCAACTACCCTAAAAACGTAAATGGAAGGCAACCACCAAACTTTGAGTTAGGTCAGTTCTGCCACATTGCTTGTTTTGGAAATACGAATTTGTTGCAACATGATTGCCATATTAGAAAATAATTTGAAGACAATACAAATTTCACATTTGCTTATGTACAATTTGCGTCCAAGAAACACTACAAGAATGCAGAAAGCCACACCCAGCTGATCCTAGTAGGAGCCATGTAGGAACGTACAAACCCCACAGACTCTGAGCCATCTACCAGCTCTTCAGTTCACTGTACACCCATCCCCATCTGGTGTTACAATTTACTGTCCAGTTTCAAATAACCTCCCTTGCTCTACTCACAGTAACTTGTAAGTGGAGCTGCTTCCACTTGTAACTTGTAGGCTGCTTCCATAGGCACATTTTAGGTCTTTTTCAAAGTAAAGTGACATTATAGTATTTCAGGCATTTTTACCCATTTAATGTGTAAACCTGAACTACCATTTTTATTAGATTCCAATCTTTTTTTTTATGTGCCACTGACAAGGTTTTTGAGTGTTTTTTCCCCTAACATGATCTGCCCATAAACCCTGTGGTTTTTATTGTGTAATTCCACAGTGTAGTAATTTTCAGGAATGCATGTCACCTTATAGCAAAACTGACCGTACTTTAAAGAATACCAGAAGAGTAATAACTATTACATAAAAATTAACAAGGAAAATTAAAAAAAAAAAGACAGACTTTCCATAATAAATGTAAAAAGAACTGAACTTTCCTCATACATGAGAGGAAATCATTAAGTTAGGCGAAGTCTATTAGTTGATGAGACTCTCTATAAAAAGCTGGAATCACCTCCCTGTCAGGGAAGTAAAAGCAACCATCTACGAAGCTGGCGGATACCTAACGAGCACAACGTCACCTGAAAAACAAGCACAGACCAGAAGCTTCAGACCATAAACTCAGCTTCACACCGAGAGTAACAGAAGCAGGGCGCAGCGTAACTGCCAAATGTGCGGTCGGCCCTCTCGTCCTACCACTGTCATCGGTCTTTACGACATCATTCCATCAATTCTTACTCAAAACTTCCAAAATGAAAATGGGTCTTGTGCAGCCATGTAGAATTTTTAAAATTATTACCTGAAATTTTAAACTGGGCAAGAGATAATCAGGATTTGGGGGTAGCTGAAACCATAATAACTGAACTTTGATGGTGGTTCAGTGGTTACAAATCCACCTGCCAATGCAGAGGACACGAGTTTGATCCCTGGTCCCAGAAGATTCCTCATGCAAGGGAGCAACTAAACCCATGCATCACAACTACTGAGCTGAGCTCTAGAGCCTGTGAGCTGCAACTGCTGAAGCCCGCGTGCCCTACAGCACGCAACAAGAGAAGCCACCACAATAAGAAGCCCACACACCCCAACTGGAAACTTAGCCCCTGCTCGCCACAACTAGAGAAAGCCTGCACAGCCAAAAATGAATAAATAAAAAAAAACCTGTAACAACTGAGAACCACCACAGAGAATAGAACACCAAAGACATCAACAGATAAGGAGTTATAAAGGAAAAGTATTATAAAAAGAACAAACAGGAAAATCAGAAGGAAGTTGTACGAAATTACTGATGTGTATGGTATCATTGAAACCCTGAAATTTCAAGATTAATGAGAAAAGTATTATTGAATGTAACAGATGTATCTACTCCCTATAGAATATTCTCAAAATTGCAGCCAGGGTGAGCCTTAGAGAATACAAAACAAATTATGCCAATCTTTTGCTCAAAATCCTATAATACCTCCTGTTTCACTCAGAATAAAAACTAACATTCTTGTAAGATACTGCATGATCTGTCCCACCCTTTATCTCTGACCTCTTCTCTCCCACTATTCATCCCCCTCACTCCCTCTTCTTTAGTGGCACTGGCTTCCCTGTTATTCCTCAAATGTGCCAGTACCCCTCTGCCTAAGGGTCATTACTCTAGTTCAGTGAGTCTCAAAGTTTAGCAGGTATCAGAATCAACAGGAGGGTTTGTTAAATACAAACTGCTGGGCCCCATCTGCAGAGTTTCCTCTTTAGTAGATCTAGGGTTGCTGTTGTTCAGTCACTCAGTTGTGTCCAACTCTTTGCGACACCATGGACTGCAGCGTATCAGGCTTCTCTGTCCTTCACTATCTCCCAGAGTTTGCTCAAACTCATGGCCATTGAGTCGATAATGGCATCCAGCCACCTCATCCTTTGTTGTCCCCTTCTCCTCCTGCCTTCAGTCTTTCCCAGCAGGGTCTTTTCCAATGAGATCTGGCGGAGGGCCTGAGAATTTGCATTTCTATTAAGTTTCCAAGTAAAGAAGGTCTAAGAACCACAGTTAAAAAAACCAATACTCTAAGCTATCTATTCTCTTTGCTTGGAAACCTCTTTCCCACAGGTATACATTTAGCTATTCCCCCACCATCTTCAAAGCCTTTGTTTAAATCTCACCTTCAAATTCAGGCCTCTCCTGATCACTCATTAATACTGCAGCCCGTACCCACTGCCTCCATTCTAACCTACTTACTGCTATGCTTTTCCTCTCTCTACAACTGTTATTTAGTCATCATAATTATTGTTTCCTCTTCTTAAAATGCAAGCCCATGACGGAATAAATGACTGTCTATTTTGTTCACTGATGTACTCCCAAGAACCTGGAACAAAGTGCTCAACTAACTTTTGAATAAATGGAATAAAAATGAAATAAATTAAATAAAAAATGAAAGAAAATGGACAGTAAAATCTGTAACTAGGTTAAAGTAATCTTGCCCTGAGTAGTTTCAGTACTCTGGTAGGGGAAGAAAAGCAAACTGCACTGAGGTAAGAAGGAATGAGAGGTAAAGTGAAGAGAGTCAGCGCAGGGCCTTTCTGGAAGTCTGGGTGAAAAGACAGAAGTTAAGGAACAAGGCAGAAGGGGGAGGGGGGATTGTTCAGATCTGGGGATGGAAAACACCAGTGTGTTTATAGTAAGTACTTGTGTTTATAGTAAGTACTCTTTAAGAGAGAAAAGTGGTTAAAGAGGAAACAGAATAAAAAACCTTTGGAGTAAGATCCCAGAGAAAGTGGGAGAAATCAGAGCCAGGAATCAGGTTAAAACAAAATGGTCATAAACAAAAAGAGGGTCACCACTTTCTCAGAGTAGAGAACTGAAATGAAAATTGATATGCATATAAACTTACAATTAGGAAGTGAAAAGTTAGAAGTTGAGTGAGATCACCTGAAATAGGAGGCAAGCTCACAGGCTGACAATAGGGTGAGTAAATGGCCTGAAAAAAAGAGAAATGGAGGGGGGGAGGGGTAGGGAAGGAAGCTGACCCATAGCACCGAGTTTTGCTGAAGACTTGAGAAGGGGTACATGTGTTTTAACACTAATCAACAGAATTTCTTGATTCAGATAAATTTTAGCTTTTTTGGTTTTCTTCCAATCCCTCTTTTTACACTGCTGCCTGTTACTTTTCTAAAGCAGACATCTGATCACGTCATTTTTCTGTTTAAACATATTTGATGGCTCACCTGAGGTTTAAAGAAAATCTAAATCCCTTAAGCAAGATATTCAGTGCCCTTTGCATTCCAATCTCAACCTGTACTTTTAAAAATTTATATCCAACCACTCAACAAACATACATATATTTCACATTGCACCTGTATTAGATCAATCTCAATATCCTTTAAAAGTTCTTTATGCTTTCAACTGTTCATTTGGTTCCTTCTGATGGGAATTCCCAAGTGGAAAAGATACATCCTCAAGACATTGCCATCACACATTACCATCACAATGAAAACTTTCTAAATCCAAATGAAGGTATTTGATCCTTCCTTTGCATTACTGGGCTTCCCTGGTGGCTCAGACAGTAAAGCATCTGCCTGCAATGCGGGAGACCCGGGTTCGATTCTTGGGTCGGGAAGATCCCCTGGAGAAGGAAATGGCAATCCACTCCAGCACTCTTGCCTGTAAAATCCCATGGATGGAGGAGCCTGGTAGGCTGCAGTCCATAGGGTCGCAAAGAGTCCGACACGACTGAGCAACTTCACTTTCACTTTCACTTTGCATTGCTGCAGGCTTTCATACATAACTCATTATATTCCATATTTATCTATGTGTCTTCTCTATCCCACTGGGGTATATATAATCTTTGAAACTGCCTGTCTGGAATCATGGTGCTAAACTGAGGAGGAAAAAACATGTCCCTAAAAATGTGTAACCAGAATCAGTCACCATTCAGGTTTGCAATCAAATTTACATCACATGAGTTGCCTGAAGATGTCAAATATAACACAGCCCAAATCAAAAGTCTACTTAGCTCCTTGGCAGCAGCAAAAGCAAATCCTCTCTAGGAAATTCACCTTTGTACACGCCACCAAAACTCCCCACCAAAATAATTCAGAGGAAAATGAACACCTTACTTAAAAAAAAACAAAACAAAACATTAAACATGCAAGAAAAGAAGGTACCAAAAAATGAGAACCAGCAGGGATAGCAAAAATTAGAAATTAGACCCAGATACCAGAAACTAGCAGGCAAAGAGGAAAATCAAAACAAGCTCATAATTAAAATGTTTAAAGACATAAAGATAAATTTGAAAAACAGAAGAAAAAATTTAAAAAATGACCAAAGAACAAAATAAAAATGAAACACTAAAACAAAAACTGTAACTGAAATTTAAAATTCAATAAGTGGGCTTAAGGCCAATCAGACAAGAGATAAAGAATTTGAGAACTAGGTGGACTGAAAGATACATCAGAGGAAATTTTCCAGAATGTATCACACAGTTACAGATGGAAATTTAAGAGAAATGAAAAGTAAAGTGAGATGATTTAATAAAACATACTGATACAATACAGAGTTCAAAACAAGAGAATGGGACAATATAAGAGATAATGACAAGTTTCAGAATCAATGAAAACTAGGAGCAAAACGGGTCCCAAGCTGAATAAAAATAAAAAATACAATTATCACAGTTAAACTGTAGAGTTTTAAGACAAAAACAGGGTCTTTAAAGCAACTAGGGAAAAATGATAGATTACCTTCAAATGAGAAACTGTTAAGATGGACAAAACTGTTAAGATGACTTTTCAAAGTTAACAATGGAAGCCAAAAAAATATCTTCAACATATTGATACTTAATTAACTAATCTAGAATTCTAAACCTGGGAAAACTGTCTTTGAAGGGGGGTAAACAGAAATAACTTTTTCATATGGTAGACACAAACTACTACATGGAGATTCTTAAAAACGTATTTTAAGCATAAGTGATTCTAGACACAGAAGAGTGAGTCAAGAAAGAGTTAAATACACAGCCAAAGGTAGGAAAAAACTGTCCTTGTGTATCAGGGAGGGGGTAAACAACTTGATTAACTTTAAACATTGGTAAGAATTCATGTTACAATTCTTAAAGGAATCAAAATGAGACCCAAAACTTAATATCTAACTTTCAAACCAGTAAAAGAAAAAAAAAATTTTTAAACAAAAAAAAACCAAAGAGGCAAGAAAGAAAAAAAGGAAATACAAAGATCAGTAATCATGAAAAAGTGTGAACAAATTACATGTTCTTGTTAAAAGACAAAGATTATCAGGTTAAATTAAAAATGAAATAGGCTCCATACAATGTGCAAATAACCTTTGGAACAAGAAGATACAGAAAGACTAAAAGGATACTGCTAAGCTGCTAAGTCACTTCAGTCGCGTCCGACTCTGTGCGACCCCATAGACGACAGCCCACCAGGCTCCCCCGTCCCTGGGATTCTTCAGGCAAGAACACTGGAATGGGTTGTCATTTCCTTCTCCAATGCATGAAAGTGAAAAGTGAAAGTGAAGTCGCTCAGTCTGCAGCCTACCAGGCTCCCCCATCCATGGGACTTTCCAGGCAGGAGTACTGGAGTGGGGTGCCACTGCCCTCTCCGGAAAGGATAGGTACTGACATACAAAAAACATACACTTCTATGAAGAGAAAGATGGTGTGGCTGGCTATTAATATGAGACAAAATAATCTTTTAGGCAGAATTACTACTAGACATAGAGGTCACTACATAGTAATAAGAATAATAATTCCCTAGCCTCAATGTATTTAAAGTAAAAACTGAAAACTAGAAATCCACCACCATACTGGCAGATTTTAGCAAGCCTCTCACTAACTGATAGATCAAGCAGGTCAAAAAACTGTTTACATCTTCCTTCTAAGATGTGAACATAAAAGCCTGATCTAACAACCCAAACATTCCTTTCAAACACACAAGTTACAAAAATTGATCACATGCTAGACAATAATGCAAGTGTCTAGAAATATTTCACAAGATTGGTACTACATAGGTCTCTGATAATGTGACTGCCTTACAAGTGGATAACAGAAAAAGAGCTAAAAAAACCTACATGCTTGGAAGTTAAGAAATAGTTCCAAATAGCCTACAGGCCAAAGAACAACAAAAATTAGAAAATACTTAGAAATGAATGAAAAGAATTTACATATCACAAGCTGAGATGCAACTAAAATAGAAATTTTATAGCCCAAGTGAAAGTTGCTCAGTTGTGTCTGATTCTTTGCAATCCCATGGACTGTACAGTCCATGGAATTCTCCAGGCCAGAATACTGGAGTGGGTAGCCATTCCCTTCTCCAGGGGATCTTCCCAAACAGGAATGGAAGTGGGGTCTCCTGCATTGCAGGTGGACTCTTTACCAACTGAGCTATCAGGGAAGCAAAATTTATAGCCCAAAATGAGGTTAATAGAATTTTATATCACAAAATGATGTCAACAGTAGAGAGGCTAAGAATTAATGAGTTAATAAGCAGGGAACTTATTTCTGAGGAAATTTTAAAAGGTATGGGGAGATAAAATTTATAAATGCCACAGTTAATAAAAAGGTAAGACACTTAAGAATAACTTAGTATAAACTGTTCAACTTACGGGAAATTAACACATTACTAGAAAAATAGTTTCCCTAAACTGCTTTACCCAGAAATAGAAAACATGAACAGTCAGTAGTTTAAAACCTCCCCAGGAAAACTCCATCCTGCCCCAGATAATTTTACCTGCAAGATCTACCAAGTATCCCAGGAATGAGTACAACCTTAAACCTATTCGAAAGAGCAAAAACCACTCCTTAACTCATTATGAGCATCATAATTTTATACTAGGCTCCCCTTCCCCCACTTAGTAGAGAATCAGCCTGCAATGCAGGAAATAAAGGAGGGGCAGGTTCAATCCCTGCATTGTGAAGATTCCTGGGAGGAAAAAATGGCAACCCACTCTAGTATTCTTGCCTGAAAAATCGCATAGACAGAGGAGCCTGGTGGGCTACAATTCATAGAGTCACAAAGAGTTGGACACACTACCAACCTTATACTAAAACTTGTAAGGAAAAACAAGGAACAAAGCTACAGGCTATGAACATAGATGAAAATTTCTAAACAAATATTAGCAAACCTTTATTTATGAAGGCTTTATAACTGCCCAAAACTGAAAGAACCAAATGTCCCTCAAGTGGGAAATGGATAAAAAAACTGCAGCAAAGCCATATAATGGGACATTCAGCAGTAAAACAGAATGAACTACTGATACATGTAACCACATAGATCAATTTCAAACACACTAATCAAAGAAGCTAGGATTAAAAAACAATGTTCTACATGACTCTATTTATATGACATTCTGGAAATGGCAAAAGTATAGGGTCAGAAAAACAGACCAGCGGTTACCAAGTAGGGTTGGTGGCATGAGGGAACTGGCAGGAGTTAATGCAACTGTTCTATATCTGAATAGTGATGGCTGGCAATGATTACCAACTCCTTCCATCTGTCAAAACTCAAAGAACTACACAGTTAAATAGCTAAATTTTTACTCTATCTAAATATACACTCACATAAAATAAAAAAAATTAACAAACTGAATCCATGATGTATAAAAATAATGTATCATAACTAGCTGGGTTTATCCCAATCATACAAGAGTGGTTTAACTCTAAAAAAAATCAGTTAATATAATCCATTACATTAATAAACAAGAAAAATTAGATGCTCTTCTCCACAATGAAGAAAAAATATCTGATGAACTTCAACATCCATTCACGCTGAAAATTTCAAACAAGGAATGGTGGTGAGGTCTGAACTCCTACAATAAACTTAACCAACACTATGTTTAAAAGTAAACAGCAAAGAAGGGATATATGTATATGTATGGCGGACTCACTCAGCTGTACAGCAGAAATGCAACACTGTAAAGCAACTAAACTCCAATAAAAAAAAAAAGTAAATGGCAAAAGTATCCCCTGTAAGTCAGGGAACAAAAGTGCCCATTACCACTTATGTTAAAATTGTATTATTAGCCCTGATCAGCACTTAAAGCCAAAATGAAACAGAATTTGTCATCATCCAACAACATGACTGTCTATGTAGACAGTGCAAAAAGAATTCAGACAAAATATCAGAATGATTTCAATGAAGTACACTACCAAAATAACCAGTTACCCCTTCAAAGGAAATCTCATCACTAACTGAAATGTGAAATTCCATTACCTGGACTAGATTCAGTAGTGTCAGATTTCAGGGAAAGCTGTTTTGTTCCATCTTTAACTTTTTTCAATCGGTTCTTATCTCCTGGTAAAGTCAATTTTTGCCTGAGTGGTTTTAACTCAAATGCCTGAAAAGTTTTGACCTGTGTTTTCTCCTCAGGAGCTACTTCTTTACTTGAGTCTTTTATAATACTGACATTATCAGTGCTCGTTTGGTCCTCAAAGTTCAACGTTTTAGGATCTTCTTGCACATTCTCCTCTTTGCTACTCAAAGCCAGTTTTTCATCCTTATTGATGCACTCTAGTTCCAACTGTATTTGCTTATATTTCAAAAGTAAATCTTCAAAAGTTTCTTCCCCACAGTTTTCACTTTTTGATGAATAATTCTGTTTTCTTGATGGAGATCTTCCAAAACTTTTGGCTGAACAGCATATTAAGGAAACCAGTTGCCAAAAATTTTCCAGTTAATTTAACAAAAACACATTAAGTTATAGATGAATTGTCACCCTTTTTTGTGTTTTTCAAAGATGAATTGATATTTTAAAATTACTAAATTCCATTTAATACATGTGCTGTTATGTGTTAAGCACTTTCATTATGTACCCGTATTTCAAATTTAACAAGTATTAATATAAACAGTCCACTTACAAGATCACCAGTGTCACTTATTACCCACAGTATACACAGATACAGCACCTGGTTAGTTTACAGCATGTTTCTGCAGGTATCAGGAAAGCCCATAAGCTGGTTGGTAAAGATTTGTTTCTGAAGAGGGGAGAAACTGAATGGTTTGTCACAGATGTTGATAATTTACACTTCAAATAATAAGACGTTTCTTCTTTTTAATTAGTTTCTTCTTGTGTCTCAAATTTTTAAAAATAGAGATAAAAAATGAACACTGATAATATTTAAGGCTAAGTTATGAATAAGAAACACTGTATTGAAAACCTAACATAGCTATCTTAGAACTCATCAAGTATACATCCAAAATAGGTACAACGAAGACAATGAAACCAATTTAAAAAAAAAAACAAAAACCTTAAGTTGTATTCAAGATGTATCTTCTAAACTAATTTTTCCTTGAAGATAAGGATATCAAAACCTGTTATTTTTGGTCTTTCTTTTCTTTAACATAGTGATATATAAAACATAACTTCATGGTTGGAAGTGGTTACAAAGTTCCAAACTAAAATTTTTATTCAAAATAATTCACACATGTAAAAACTGTTCCACCTCACTTCTCCAGTCTAGAAATTAATAAAAGACAAGTATTTTATTTGGTTTTAACACAATAAGGCATTAATAGATCATTAAATTGGCTAGGATATAACATTACATTTCCCTATATATAGTTTCTTCTGTTTAACAACTTACTAGACAATCTGCAAAGATTTTTAAACTTCTCTAATGACCAATTTAAGAATGGTAATTACCACCAAGTATTTTAGAAACTAAATAATCATTACAACTGAAAATCTTTAAAAGTTCTGCAGCAAAACTGTTCTAGCAAGTCTTTGGTTTTCTGATCTCCTTTTACAGCTGGGTTTCTTGAAATAATACTAGTTTCTCATTACCTGTCTTTCTCAACCAAATGGAATCTGGCTTCTGCTGGCTGAGTTTATCCATCATGTTTTCAAACCTTATTCTATCTGATTTCTCTGCAGCATTCCGTAACTCCACTCTTCGTTTGTTTCTCTAGGTTTTGGGGGTTTTTTTTTTGGTCTTTAATGACACCTCTCTCTCCCAACTGCTGCAACAATAGTGCTCTCCAGTGAGTCCTACTTAGTCTCTCTCTTCATTTTGAGCATTCTAATGCACTCCCATAGTTCTGCCTGGTGATATTTGGGGTTCTATCTCCCACAAGCCATCTTCCATCCTATTGTTAATCTTTCTAGAACACAAATCACATCTTATCCCTTGTTTTAATCTCACTAAGAATAGAGTCCAAAATCCTTACAATGGCATATAATGCTTTCATGATTCCCTTCCAATCTCATCTCTTCCAGGTTTATCACAATTTATGCATAGCTTTGTGTCTAGGTTTTTCTGGTCTTCAAATTTACCCCAATTCAAAGGCCCCCTCGCTATATGAAGCTAGATAATTACTTGCTCCCCGACCCCACCATTACATACTCTTTGTACATAAACTTGGGTAATTATCTACATTTAAATCTCACTTTTTCAATGGAGTCACAACAACTAAAAAAATAAGACTAGAGTCCTTGGAAATATTCAGAAAGAGAAAAGATTCAATACACTAACAAAAAATAAAATAACTAAAGGACAGAAAAAAAGGAAAATCAATTGAGCTATGACTAATTAATCTCCTTCAAGGCTAAATGAAGTGTCCTACTTCTACCTACACAGAACAGTTAGAATGAAACTAACACTTAAATGATTTAATATAAAATTGGTCAACATGGAGTTTCTAACTGAAACCTGGTTTATGTTAGCTATGACAGATTTGAAAGTTTAAGCAGCAGCCATCCAAAGGAGACATATGCTAAGACTGACTGACGAAGTGCCTATCAATACGGAAAATTAAAAATGAACGAGAATGAAAATAACTACCTCCAACAGAATCTGGTTTATTCCATTTCTTTAAAGCTGCATCTAGCATATTTTAATTATTACTGAAAAAGTTTTAAAAAATACCTACCTGTACTCATGCTACTTCACTTCTACATTATGGAAATAAGTCACAGAATAACTCTTATTCTTTCTTAATGCAATTCTTGTAACATAAAAATGTTACAATCACACAGTGGAAATAAAAATTAAACAGTATAATCATGGTATTAAAGGAATTTAAAGTAACAAAATCTTTTATTACAAAATTTATTTGCTCACATTACATAAAAGTGGCTGGGAACTGTTTCTCTTCACAAATTCTTATAAAGAATTCTACCTCTAGGATGGATTACTGATACACCTCAAAGAAAACAATGAGCAGAGAATCAAAACAATCATCCTTATGCAGGATGTGTGAAAAGTAAAACAGCAAGACAGCTCATTTCTGATAAGTTACTATAGAAATCAGACTGGATACTTTCCATACTTGTTTCACAACACCATATGCCTGTTGATTAATAAAAACATCTAAGGTTAACAATAAAGGTATATGCTGCTGCTAAGTCGCTTCAGTCGTGTTCGACTCTATGCGAACCCACAGACAGCAGCCACCAGGCTCCCCCGTCCCTGGGATTCTCCAGGCAAGAACACTGGAGTGGGTTGCCATTTCCTTCTCCAATGCATGAAAGTGAAAAGTGAAAGTGAAGTCGTTCAGTCGTCTCCGACTCCCAGCGACCCCATGGACTGCAGCCTACTAGGCTCCAAAGATATATATGGTAGAAGCCAAATTTATATCGAATGCATGGACAAAAAGAAGGCAAAAGCAGGAAGTAGGCAAGTCCATGGCATCACCTCCTTTTCTAACATAAAATAAACTAAGAAAAAACTTTAAGCTCCCATAGTACTTTTTACATACCTCAATTTGAACTTTTTACATACCTCAATTTGAACTTTTTACACTGAATATAATTAACATTTGTCTCTTCACACAAGTTTCATTCATGTTTGTATTCCTTTTTTATGCTTTTTTAAAATTTTTTATTGAAGGATAATTGTTTTACAGAATTTTGTTGTTTTCTGTCAAACCTCATTTTTGTATTCTTAAATAATTTACATGTCTGTAAGTAAACAGCCCTTCTGTTCTTAGGCTCAGAACTGACAACTAACAAATCCTTGGTTAAAAAAAATATCTTGGGCTAAGGTTTTCTATCTTTATTCAAAGAATATTTTCTTTTTAAAAGTTAAACACCTAAGTGATTTTTTTCCTTCAACAGTCCTGCGTGCTCCTGACCCAACTTGTGGTTGCATAAGTTTTTTCAGAGCACTAGCATCAGAAGCTCCTCCTCCTTATCTAAACTACATTTCTGGTCCTCTTTCTATCCTGATATCTGGCAAAGACCATTTGATCTTAAGTATTCTGTGAAAATAACGTTGAGTGTCTCCCCAACAAATGTCATTACATGTAGGTTTCATATATAATGAATATATTAAAAACATTACAGCATGGAAATTACAATCAGCAATAAGTATTCTCAATAATAATAGGCAGTTATCATGGAGTATGTCAAGACATAGTTCTACAAATAATCTGAAAGAGAATATTAATATAGTTACTATAATATATACATCTGCAGCACTTTGCTGTATCTTGAAACATATGTATAACTTAAAAAAATTTTTTTAAAGGATAGTTCTATAAACACATCTTAAAATAGCAAATTCTCAGATGAATAAACTCAGGTTAGAGGGGACAAGAATCTGATATTTGCTATTTTCCTCCTTAACCTCTCCATTAGCTCCACCTCCCCATAAACCCCATGGTTTCCAATGTATTAAAATTAAAATACTGGTAAGTTTCATTCTCTCTCTTAGTCCACAACTGTCAGCACCAAGAGTTATAAAATGCCCAAAATATGAACATAAGAAATAAAGACGTTAAGGAGGTAAAGCTTCTGCCAAAGATACATGAATTTCAAACCTCCGAATTAATAGTTGGTGACACCAGGACTTTTTCCCCTCCAACTTTAAAACGCAGCAATGTATAAGAATAAATCAAGAAAGGTTAAAAAAAAAAACACAGAATCACAAATAAAAACAGAAGGGTTCGGTGTAACGAAACTTCATAATCTTCAATGTGACAGTGCAATACGATATAAGCAACAGTATTTCTCAAACTTTTTATGGCTAATACTTTTTTCTTCCTCTAACAATTCTTGAAGTTGCCTCTAAGGCAACTTCACGTAACAAAGTTTACTAACAAAAACAAAGGCTAACGAAACCTAGGCTTGTGATGTAGTATTTCAAATCTGATTCCACTAGTTTGGCCCCCGTCCAATACAAGTTACTATTAAAAAAATATACCCAATCAAGCAATTTTAAGAAACAACGCGACAGTTTCACACGGGGTTTACCAACGAACGACCTACGTTAAGTATTCTGACACAATGACAAATAAGCGGTTCTGACGGTTCAGAAAAGTTACTCATCTCATACCTAGTAATGACGCTAAAGGGAACTTTAGTGACACACCCAGGGCAGACAGCCACGTTAAGGATACAACTCTTCCGAGGTGGAGAGGGCTCTCGCCAGCTCTGACTGCTGCCGAATCCGGATCCCGCTCCTCCTCCCAGAGGTCTGCCCCCCGGCTTGCCTCCTCGCTCACCCCCTCCTCGTCCCCGACTCCAGCGACTCCCACCCCGGTAAGGCCTGCCTCGAAAACGGAAACGGTCCAAGGCGATGTGGCTCCGTTCCCAAAACGACGGCCGGGGGCTGCTTTCGGACAGTGAGCTGGAAGGCATCCTCACGGAGGGCGGGTGAGACCGGAACGGCTCTTTGGGTCGGTAGCTGCTGTGTCCCCTGAGGTGGCCCCGCTCTGACGCGTGCCGCGAGCGTGAGAAATTCCTCAGCTGCAGCTGAGAAGAGGACGACGACGAGGAGGAGCCACCGCCTCCGCCGGATCCACCGCCCCGGGCCGGGTGAAGAGGCCTTCGCCGCGGGTACGGTAACAGCCCGCCGCCACTGCTGCTGCTGCTGCTCCGGCTCCGTATCTGACTGTTATTATCGTCGTCGCTGATTTCCCCATCTTCAAGCTCCCCTTCTTCCTTAGGCGAGAGGCCACTGGAAGCCAGGGCCGGAGTATCTGCGGTCGCCATCCCGGGACCAACGCTTTCCACACAACCTTAGCCCTCTATCCGGGGATCCGCCCGACTACTGCCTTCCTCTTCGGTTTTCTTCTTTCCTAACGGACCCGGTCGGTGCGGCCTTATCCTGTTTGGAGACCTAGCGGGCTCTGCTCCCCAACTTCCCCGCACCCCAGCTCTTTCTCGCCGGACCGTCGCAACCCACTTCCCTACCCTAGCGCCCCCTTGCTCCTCCGCGATCGGGGCTCTTCCGCCTCGCGAGAAAGTGGCTCTCGAAGTGGCTCTGCTCGGCCGTCACTTCCTGCCGCACGCCGGAAACAAGACTCCTAGTTCACGCGATAATAATTAGGACAGCGCGATGCTCCCTGGGAGTTGTAGTCTTTCTTTTTATTGCCGCTCGGTTTGAGGTTATCCTTCCAGTCTGAGGCTCGTACCTATTACTGACTGGCCTTTGGGGTGGGGGTAGGTGGGCCTGTTTTTAATCTTGGCCTCGAGAGAGTTTCATAGTGATAGGGGGGCACACCTCGTCTAATTGCTCGGTGGCTTGCAGCTAAAGAGACGCTATATAGTCCCACTCCCTTTCGGGAGCCGGGGAGAGGGCGGGTTGCGTCCGCCATGTTGGTGAAGGCAAACGGGAGCGACTGGAGCTCCAGGACCGTCGGCTTTGCTGGCTCAAGTCCGCCATATTAATAAAGAGAAAGGGCAGGTTGACCCCTCCCGCCCCCCACCCGCTACACATACACACACGCACACGCATACACACACAGCCGTACACTTCCCAGCCATCTCTGGCAACTCAGCTCGGTGGGCCCTTCCCCAGCCTTTTTTGCCTAGGGTCCGCCCGAAGGAAGCGTAGCATCCCGCGCCTCAAATCAGGCTTAAGACAGCGCCGAATGAGGTGGAAAGGGAAATGCCGACCAATTGCGCCGCGGCGGGCTGTGCTACTACCTACAACAAGCACATTAACATCAGCTTCCACAGGTAACCTGGGCAGGGAGTGGGGCTGACGGAAACGGGAGTTCCTACACTGGGTATCACTTGTGTGAGAAGAACAAGAGGATTCTACTAGTTCTAACTTAGCTATTAAGTAGCAGGGACGCATCATTTTTGGCTTTTGTGTTTCTCAAATCTGTCCAGTTTTTCTCTCCCTTCGGGGAAGGTTTACTCAAGTTGTGTACAGTGATTTGTCCTTCTCTAGAAAGCGACAGGAGGATATCTTAATTTTCTGCTCTCTTATTTCCTATGTATTCGACCACGTCTTGATGTTAATGACGCCATAAGAGGAAGCGAGATCTTTTCAAGTCAGCAATCACCTAAAAAGCCGACTACGTTCCCGTTATAATTAGACAGTTCTCACTAGCTATATTGACATGGGAAGCGTTTAAGATTTCTGATAGTCACATACGGTAACTGCGGAGGAATTGTCATTAATAGCAGTAGAATTAAGCTATGTGAATGAAAATGGAAAAGATAAGCTTTCTATTCTTACTAGAACAGAGTAGTATACAAAGAACCCAGGTTACGTTCTTCCTTCGTTTGCTGAAAAGCAGTCAAAATTCTTTAATTCTGTCAAATCAGAACTCTGGAAAGCACGTTGAATACTACATGAAATAATGACTCGGTAAACATTTGCCTTCTCTGCAAGTGCCTGCCATATGCTTGAAGAAAAGAAGCATTCAAAAAGTTAAGTACAAACAGTTCTGCATTTATATACTTTGCAACTTAATAAGATCTTAGAATTCAGAAAAGGATATCCTTGACCTTTCTTCCCACCTCATTATGACTAAATGTACCCCCTATTAAAAGTTACCACTTAAAAAACAAAATCCTTGTGGTGGTTATGTTTTTCATGTATGTCATGAAAATGTAGTGCTTTATTCATTGATCTATCTAATGTATTAAAAAGCAAAGATATTACTTTGCCAACGAAAGTCCCTATAGTCAAAGCTATGGTTTTTCCAGTAGTCATGTATGGATGTGAGAGTGGGACTATAAAGAAAACTGAGCACTGAAGAATTGATGCTTTTGAACTGTTGGAGCATCAGTGTGTTGGAGAAGACTTGAGAGTTCCTTGGACTGCAAGATCAAACCAATCAATCCTAAAGGAAATCAGTTCAGAATATTCATTGGAAGGACTCATGCTGAAGATGAAGCTCCAATACTTGGGTCACCTGATGTGAAGCACCCTGATGCTGGGAAAGACTGAAGGCAGGAGGAGAAGGGGAGGACAGAGAATGAGAAGGTTGGATGGCGTTACCAACTCATGGACATGAGTTTAAGCAAGCTTGGGGAGTTGGTCATGCACAGGGAAGCCCAGCATGCTGCAGTCCATGGTGGCATCATGGGGCTGCAAAGAGTCGGACACAACTGAGTGACTGAACTGAACTGAATATGTGCCAAGCTCTTAGCACCTGACACGGTGCTAAGGATCCAGAAAATACTTAACCTTCTTGGACTTGGAATAAGAAAGACAGACATAAATAATTATGGTTAAATGCCACAGAAGAGACTTTCAGGGAGTCCTAATTTAGCTTTGGAAAGTCAAATAACACTTCTCAAAGGATGTGAAGGATTTCCATATTAAAAAGCCCTCAGGCTGCAGTGTAGCAAATTACAGTGTTTCCTAAAGTGCTGGATAAGCATCATCATGAGATGAATTTGATGAGAAAGGAGCTTATTACAGAATGTTAGCATACCTACTATTTCACAGAGAAACCCTGATGCAGCTCAGTGGAACTAAACAATGAGTACTTCTGATGCTGACACGATCAGCCCTAGATTGATAGAGAAAAAAGTTAGGACCCTGTAATAAAATAAGGGAGACTCAGTGGCCTAGACGAGAGTAGTACTGAGAGAAGGGATGGGAAGAAGTGGACAGATTTGAGAAATGTTTGAGGAGAAATTATTGTATATGGTAATTTGATTTGGAAGATGAGGAAGAGGGTGGAGTCACGGCACCAGCAAGGGACGTTTAGGAGATGTGTCGTGGCACACTAACACACACACCTCCTTTCCATGTTTGACCATTTGCTTGCTATGAAATTAACATCCTCATGTGTCACCTCAGAAGTTTAGGCCTTAAAATAGCATTATTCATAATGAAATTAATTCCTATTTCATAATTAACATTTAATTCACTCCTTTCCTAGGCCATTGGTAGACTTCTAATTGCCTAAACTTATTGTCCCCATTTTTCTTCTCTCTGCCTCAGCCCATTCCAGACTGAGTCTCCCCAGTAATCTTAGGAAACTGTTCTTGCTAACATGAATTGTCACTCCTACATCTTTTTTCATGGCATGTGATCATTTCCTCCCTAAAATACTCTCTACTTTGAATTATTTGACACTAATTTTGTGATTTTCATCTTACTTCCTTGGCCTAACTTCAGTCTCCTCTACCACTCTATTGCCTAGCCCATTCTCATCAAAAGGGTTGCAGCTGTTCCTATGGTCTTGGTTAACATTTACTTGTTGATGCCTCCTAAATGCCTCCTAAATTTGTACTTCCAGTCCAAATCTCCAATGGGTTTTAGACCTTTAGATGAAGTGTCTCAATTATTTCCCCCATCTCTTCAGGTCCTCACATTCAGCATACTAAAACTGTACTCTTGAACTTGCCCTTCCCCAAAAACTACATTTCCCATATTCCCTTTCTCATAAAAGGAAACACCAGCCACCCAGAAGCTGAGAGGTTATCCTCCCTTGACTTCTTACCATTCCCTCTCGATTGAGATATTAAAACAACTTCTTAAGTGGTTCACTGCTTCCATTCATGTCCTTCTAACTGCTCTTTTATAGCAAATGGTGTGTTGCTAAATGTTTAACAACAGGATCTCCGGGGAAGGGCAAAAGCCCTGATTTGTAGTGTTTGTCCAATTTGCAGGATATAAATACTCCCAACCATAACTGGTTTTAAGCTACCAACATGACATCACTGATAGTGGAGTTGGAAAGAAATGTACAATACTACCCTATTGTGTATCATTTATTTCATACAGGTTTCATACATATAAGTAACATAAGAGTGTAGATAATAGTAAAATAACTAGGTGCTGGGTTTTTAATATGTATTACCTTTGTTTTTAATCTACTTAAATGCAAACTTACATAATTTTTAATCATGGCTGTGTTTAACAACCAGTTAAAACATTTTCTGTTAACAGTCACCTCTAAATTAGGTTCTTGATGACTTACCAATACCATTTTGGATAAAATTCAAAATCACTCTTTATCTTAGCAGGCCCTCCATCATCATTTCATGTCATAACACTTCCCTGTACCCAAGATACTCTTTAACATTCTTCACTACTACCATTTCCCTAGCTAATTCCCATACTCTCTTAAGGCTTCTTGATGAGATTAGCTCTTCCTATTATGGTTCCATGCAATCCTGTACTTACCCTTTTCTAAGTTCAAATAATTACACTTGTAATTACATTTGTAATATTGGGTTGGCCAAAAAGTTCATTCAGGTTTTTCCATAAGACGCTATGGAAAAGCCCAAATGAACTTTTTGGGCCAACCCAATAATAAAAACTATTTATTTAATATTTACCATGTACTATACACTGGGCTAGGCTTCTCTGGTGGTCCAGATGGTAAAGAGACTGCCTGCAGTGCAAGAAGCTTGGGTTTGATCCCTTGGTTTGGAAGATTCCCTGGAGAAGGGAATGGCAACCCACTCCGGTATTCTTGCCTGGAGAATCCCATGGACAGAGGAGCCTGGAAAGCTGTAGTCCATGAGGTCACAGAGTCGGGTAGGACTGAGCAACTAACACACACACACGCACTGAGCTAAGCATTTACTCACATTGTCTCATTTAATTCCTAGAACCCCACTAGATTCATTATTACTCAACTTTATGGGTGATAAAACTGAGGCCTAAAAAGGTTAAACAACATCCTTAAAGTCACCCAGCTATTATGTGAAGGATCCAGGATTGATACCTGGTTTGATTCCAGAGAAACTGTTCTCGGCCACTCTTTTCTGCTACTTCAAGCTGTTTGATTCTGTACCTTCCTCATTACAGTATACCCTCAAAAAAGGGGGATATCATAAAGGTAGGTCAGTTTTATTTAGCACCATGTCTTCAGTGCCCAGGACAGTGCTTGGAATGTTATTCAGTTATTTATTAAAGACCCTAGCAAAGTAGCACTGTTTAAAATACTGAGTGATTTTCCAAAGCATCTAATGCTTCTGAAAGCCTGCTTCTATTTTTGTTTAGGAAAGAATATATCCATCTGTTAACACTACTTCACTTATTTAAAACTAATATTTACAGGATTTATTATTACTTAAATTCAGCTTACAGGCTGTTTCACTCACCCTTTGGGTTTGCTGGGAAAAATCCAAACAACATGTGAAAAACATAATTCAGGTTAATCTTTATAAAACATTATCCAAAATAAAATATAAAATTGTTGATTATTCTTATTTTATTTCAACACAGATAATCTGAAGATTATTTAGTAATGCCAAACTAACTCCACTAGCTTGTATATTCATTGATTCACTCAGAAAAGTTTATTGAATGCTTACTTAACAGGATAAAGTAGTAAAATAAACAGCTTCTAACCAGGAGAAACCTGTGATCTAGTAGTGGAGATAGTAAAGTAAACAATTGGAATACAGTTATATTTGCACTATATGATACAAGAACATCTAACCAAGTCTTCTGATCATGAAAAACTTGTTAGGAAAATGAGTATTATTTAATACTATTATTTAAGTACTGTTATTTAATAGTACTCAGTACTATTAAACTGAGTATTAAAAGAAGTAGAATTTGATGAAGTTAAGGTCCAGTTGGAGGCATTGATTTCATTATTTAAAAAAGAGCTAAAGGTGGGTATGAAAAATAATATCTGACAGTCTTCATATATCTGTAGAGTCTTATACAAATGCTAATACAAAAGTACTGCTGCTGCTGCTAAGTCGCTTTAGTCGTCTCCGACTCTGTGCGACCCCACAGACGGCAGCCCACCAGGCTCCCCCGTCCCTGGGATTCTCCAGGCAAGAACACTGGAGTGGGTTGCATTTCCTTCTCCAATGCAGGAAAGTGAAAAGTCAAAGTGAAGTCGCTCAGTTGTCTCTGACTCCTAGTGACTCCATGGACTGCAGCCTACCAGGCTCCTCCGCCCACGGGATTTTCCAGGCAAGAGTACTGGAGTGGGGTGCCACTGCCTTCTCCGATAGTACTGATAGTACTTATTTATTCTGAGCCTTTATTGAGGTCCCAGCAAGAAGTGTGCTTATGAATTAATAGCTTAATTTTTAGCTCAGTCCTCAGGAGAATTTTCAAATCATTAAATATTGGAACAGAGCTTTGAAGTGAGAATACATTATTGTTAAGAAGTGAGAGCTAACAGAGTAGATTACTTCTCCATCAGAAGTGTCTAGTGAAATAGAATAAAAGTATCTTACGAAACTACAGGAACTGTAGAGTGACATACAAATGCTGCCTTCAGATCAGGGTGTATTTGAGGTTGTGGGGAATGGGGACATGAGATGGCAGGGTGTATAGGTAAACCTGGGCTTTCATCACTGTGCCCCTCCCTGCTGATAATTTGAGCAACCCTAGTATATCTAATATAGCCAAAGCTGTTCTAGTGAATCTTCAGCTGGGGGCTTCGGAGCCACAGGATCTTCTAACATAAATTTAATGGTTCTTTTTAGGCACTAGTGAGTTCATAATTAATACTTAAAGGATAAGGTAGTCAAACTAAAGAGTTCAGTTCAAACTTATTGCGTGTGAATGTTGATGCTTCTATTTGCAAGTCAGTCAACACAGGGGCTTCCCTGATAGCTCAGCTGGTAAGGAATCTGCTGCTATGCAGGAGACCCTGGTTCAATTCCTGGATTGGGAAGATGTGTTGGAGAAGGGATAGGCCACCCACGCCAGTATTTTTGGGCTTCCCTAGTGGCTCAGCTGGTAAAGAATCCACCTGCAGTGCAGGAGACCTGGGTTCAGAACCCCTGGGTTGGGAAGATCCACTGGAGAAGGGAACAGCTACCCACTCCAGTATTCTGGCCTGGAGAATTCCGTGGACTCTGTAGTCGATGGGGTCACAAAGAGTGGGACACAACCAAGCAACTTTCACTTCACAGCACAGCTGCCATCAGAATTTTTAGAAGTCCCTTATATTTTCTCTTCTTTAACAGCTGTACACCGGGTGATATCACTGTTATGTTTGAAATAAATAGGAAAAACATTCCAACTGGCTTGTCATTAGCATTTTACTTCTTGTAGTAATTGTGCTTTCAACTGTACTACATAGCTTAAGAGTTCATTTTTTCAAAAATATATGCAGTTTAACTTCATGAAAGTAGTATAGTATAGTATTAATTTATATATTCTATATTTATAGTAACTAAGCACATTTTTGTTGAGTCCCAACTATTTGCAAGGCAATACCTAAGTGGTAAAGATAGATAAAAAGATATAATGATCCGTGTCCTCAAGAAACTGATCATCTTTCATTTCATTGGAAATTTTTTAAAATGAAAAATTACAAAGCATGCAGTAAGTATCATAATGAACACAGAGGGAGGAATACCAGAATCTGTCTTGATAAAATTTAATCTGTGGATTATCTGAGTTGTCTTGACCATGTATATCAACAGCAGATCAAATCATTGTGAAATTATTCCTGCTTACAATGGTTTCACATAAATTTGATATAGATCAATTTAGTTTTACTTGTTTTTTCTCCCTTGTTAAGGACTAGTTTGGGAAGAAATGTCTCTTTTTAAGACCTTGAAAAACTGATCTACTTAAGTTAGTTTTTTATTAAGTTTTAAGAACTTATAAAAATGAACATGAATTGGTTTCTGTTCCAGTGTTTGGATATTAGAAATTTTTAATTTGTTATATAAATGGAAGACATTTTAAATTGTCATTTTTCAAAATTTCTTTTGACTATTTAGTGCAACCAGAAGTGTGTGATAGTTGGAATTTGAGTTGCCCTTTTTTTCTTTTTCTTTTTTTTTTTTTAAAGGTTTCCTTTGGATCCTAAAAGAAGAAAAGAATGGGTTCGCCTGGTTAGGCGCAAAAATTTTGTGCCAGGAAAACATACTTTTCTTTGTTCAAAGCACTTTGAAGCTTCCTGTTTTGACCTAACAGGACAAACTAGACGACTTAAAATGGATGCTGTTCCAACCATTTTTGATTTTTGTACCCATATAAAGTCCATGGTACGTAATGCTGCTTTTCTTTAACTCCATTTTTAGAATCCATCCTTTTTTGTTTTTAAAATGGAATGATTCAGAATATATTGAAATTCAAATATAATACTGTAGCTCAAGGAAGTTGGAAAATTGCAGTAAAGATGCAGGCTAGAATTAGTGCTCAGATCTCCTGATTCTGTTATTCTTTCCCTAATCCAAACTGTTTTATCATATTGGAATGCTACATTATTGTTAATTCTTATCAATAAATGACCCAATGGTTAAACTGAAAAATATTAATGAAACCTCTAGCATCATTCTGCCCTGGTTTTAGGATGACATACAAATAATGTGTGATAAGTGCTTTCATGGCAGCACACCCAAAGAATACCAGAGTCAGACCAAAGAATATAAGGTCAGAGCGAGGCGTAACAGAAAATTTCGTAGAACTCCAGCACTTAGACTGGGTTTGAGCTTGGAGTTTGGAACTTAGGAGAGAGTTCTTGACCTTGCACAGGGCAGCTGCAGTAGTACAATCAGAACAAAAACTAATGAGTTGAGGGATGAGTGGAAAATAAGTATGAGCAAGTGATACTTACTTGTATCTTATTTGAAGGAGAAATTTAAGGTATAGTATGAATGTATTAAAACAATGTTTTATCTACTCAAGGAAGATCTGATCAGAAAAGAGAAAAGCTAGCTGCGAAAGACAGGGTCACTAAAATGTTAAGGGGTAGAATGAACAAAAAAAATGTAAAAAATTTAGCTTTGAAAAAAAGGACAGATATCTTTTCCTCTGAAAGAGGAAAAAAAAACTGCTTTTCTTGAGTTATTTTTGATGGGTAAATTTGTAAATCTACATGGTTAATATCTGAATGGGAGAGAAGAGAGAGGAGATTGTGGTAAACTAATTATTAATGTTAACATCACAGATATTAGAAAAGCTCCAGGATGGCAAGCATTTCACTTCTGAATCCTCAGAACCTCAAATAGTGCCTGGTACATAGTACACACTCAGATGTTTGTTGAATTTGAAGGATACCTTGGTTTTGACACTTTGATCATTTATTCTTTCAACAGATATTTACTAAACTTTACATATGTTGAAATCCAAGTTAGATGCTGGGAATATAAAGATGAAAATGGAGCTCCTGCCAATTGTTTTAGGCAGAAAGAATGCCAGTTTTAGGTTTCATGAGGACAGGAACCATATTTATCTTACTTGTTCACTGTTGTGTTGTTTCAATAAATGTTTGTTGAATGAATGAAAGACACAAAGTTATGAAATTGATGACATAATGTGGGAACTAAAAGTGTTTTAATATTTTTGGAATAAAAATTAGGATAGTGAATGGCAGAATGGGGTGAGATCCTAAATGGTATAGTATGCCATGTAAAGATTTTTTTGTTCTTTAGAAAATAGGCAAATAAGAATGTAGCCAGTATTAAAACATCAAATCTGTTAGAAAATTATGCCAGTGGCAGAAAATAGATTCAGCTCAGTTCAGTTGCTCAGTCGTGTCCGACTCTTTGCGACCCCATGAACCGTAGCACGCCAGGCCTCCCTGTCCATCACCAACTCCCAGAGTTCACTCAAACTCATGTCCATCGAGTCGGTGATGCCATCCAGCCATCTCATCCTCTGTTGTCCCCTTCTCCTCCTGCCCCCAATCTTTCCCAGCATCAGGGTCTTTTCAAATGAGTCAGCTCTTCACATGAGGTGGCCAAAGTATTGGAGTTTCAGCTTCAACATCAGTCCTTCCAATGAACACACAGAACTGATCTCCCTTATGATGGACTGGTTGGATCTCCTTGCAGTCCAAGGGACTCTCAAGAGTCTTCTCCAACACCACAGTTCAAAAGCATCAATTCTTCTATGCTCAGCATTGTTTATAGTCCAACTCTCACATCCATATATGACTACTGGAAAAACCATAGCCTTGACTAGACAGACCTTTGTTGACAAAGTAACGTTTTTACTTTTTAATATGCTGTCTAGGTTGGTCATAACTTTCCTTCCAAGGAGTAAGCGTCTTTTAATTTCATGGCTGCAGTCACCATCTGCAGTGCTTTTGGAGCCCCCAAAAATAAAGTCACCCACTGTTTGCACGGTTTCCCCATCTATTTCCCATGAAGTGATGGGACCGGATGCCATGATCTTAGTTTTCTGAATGTTGAGCTTTAAGCCAAGTTTTTCATTCTCCTCTTTCACTTTCATCAAGAGGCTCTTTAGTTCCTCTTCACTTTGTGCCATAAGGGTGGTGTCATCTGTGTATCTGAGGTTATTGATATTTCTCCTGGCAATCTTGATTCCAACTTGTGCTTCTTCCAGCCCAGGCCTTTTCATGATGCACTCTGCATATAAGTTAAATGAGCAGGGTGACAATATACAGCCTTGACATACTCCTTTTCCTATTTGGAACCTGTTGTTCCAAGTCCAATTCTACCTGTTGCTTCCCGACCTGTATACAGGTTTCTCAAGAGGCAGGTCAGGTGGTCTGGTATTCCCATCTCTTTAAGAATTTTCCACAGTTTGTTGTGATCCACACAGTCAAAGGCTTTGGCATAGTCAATAAAGCAGAAAAAGATGTTTTTCTGGAACTCTCTTGCTTTTTCAATGATCCAGCAGATGTTGGCAATTTGATCTCTGGTTCCTCTGCCTTTTCTAAAATCAGCTTGAACATCTAGAAGTTCACAGATCACGTATTGCTGAAGCCTGGCTTGAAGAATTTTGAGCATTACTTTACTAGCATGTGAGATGAGTGCAATTGTGCAGTAGTTTTGAGCATTCTTTGGCATTGCCTTTCTTTGGGATTGGAATGAAAACTGACCTTTTCCAGTCCTGTGGCCACTGCTGAGTTTTCCAAATTTGCTGATATACTGAGTGCAGCACTTTTACAGCATCATCTTTTAGGATTTGAAATAGCTCAACTGGAATGCCATCACCTCCACTAGCTTTGTTCATAGTGATGCTTTCTAAGGCTGACTTGACTTCACATTCCAGGATGTCTGGCTCTAGGTCAGTGATCACACCATATCCGTGATTATCTGGGTTGTGAAGCTCTTTTTTGTACAGTTCTGTGTATTCTTGCCACCTCTTCTTAATATCTTCTGCTTCTGTTAGGTCCATACCATTTCTGTTCTTTATCAAGCCCATTTTTGCATGAAATGTTCCCTTGGTATCTCTAATTTTCTTGACGACATCTCTAGTCTTTCCCATTCTGTTGTTTTCCTCTATTTCTTTGCATTGATTGCTGAGGAAGACTTTCTTATCTCTCCTTGCTATTCTTTGGAACTCTTCATTCAAATGGGTATAGCTTTCCTTTTCTCCTTAGCTTTTCGCTTCTCTTCTTTTCACAGCTATTTGTAAGGCCTTCTCAGACAGCCATTTTGCTTTTTTGCATTTCTTGGGGATGGTCTTGATCCCTGCCTCCTGTACCATGTCACGAACCTCCGTCCATAGTTCATCAGGCACTCTATGAGATCTAGTCCCTTAAATCTATTTCTCACTTTCACTGTATAATCATAAGGGATTTGATTTAGGTCATAACCTGAATGGTCTAGTGGTTTTCCCTACTTTCTTCACTTTAAGTCTGAATTTGGCAATAAGGAGTTCATGATCTGAGCCACAGTCAGCTCCCAGTCTTGTTTTCGCTGACTGTATAGAGCTTCACCATCTTTGGCTGCAAAGAACATAATAGATCTGATTTTGGTGTTGACCATCTGGTGATGTCCATGTGTAGAGTCTTCTCTTGTGTTGTTGGAAGAAGGTGTTTGCTATGACCAGTGTGTTCTCTTGGCAAAACTATTAGCCTTTGCACTGCTTCATCCTGTACTCCAAGGCCAAATTTGCCTGTTATTCCAGGTGTTTCTTTACTTCCTACTTTTGCATTGCAGCCCCCTATAATGAAAAGGACATCTTTTTTGGGCGTTAGTTCTAAAAGGTCTTGTAGGTCTTCATAGAACCATTCAACTTCAGCTCTTCAGCATTACTGGTCAGGGAAATAGATTAGTGAGGATTAAAATGAGCCCAGAGATCAATAAAGTTTTTAATATATTCAAGCTAGACATGAATGATATGGGCCTGATGTGGGTAGTAGCATTAAGAATGATGGGAAGATCCTAAACATCCTGATGAGATATTTAGGAGGTAGAATTAATAGGACTTGATGACTACCTGAATGAAAGAAATTAAAGGGAAAAAAGGGTCCTCAGGTTTCTTATCTGGACTGAAGTTTTCTAGCCAGATCTTAAGTCCTTGATAGTATGATATAACTGTGCATAATTAATAAGTAAACCTATTCAGGAGCTTGATTTTTGGGAATGTTTTTATTAAGTAGGATCACAGGTCTGATATATTAATCAAATTGAGAGAATAGTATTTACTTTAAAAAGAGATCAAATCAGTATCACAAATAAATGTCTAAATGCATTCTATATTGGTCTTGGTGAGAATATTGCAAATAAATTTTTTAAGTCTATAGAATCATATTTAGTTATTTGAAAGAAACCTGGGAAGGGCATTGTCTGGTTCCAAAAAGAGCAGTTTAAGTACTGTTACCCAAAATTGGACAGAATTTGCTTTTTTGTGATATTCCATAATTTATGTTCAACCCTCTAATTTTATTTGGCTCAGAAACTCAAGTCAAGGAATCTTTTGAAGAAAAACAACAGTTGTACACCAACCGGACCATCTAATTTAAAATCAAGCATTAGTAGTCACCAAGTACTACTTGAACACAGTTATGCCTTCAGGAATCCTATGGAAGCTAAAAAGAGGATAATTAAACTGGAAAAGGAGATAGCAAGCTTAAGAAGGAAAATGAAAACTTGCCTACAGAAAGAACGCAGAGCAACTCGAAGATGGATTAAAGCCGCGTGCTTGGTGAAGAATCTGGAAACAAATAATGTATTACCTAAGGGCACATCAGAATACATTGTACCAGCAGCCTTAAACAGTCTTGCTTTGGAAGATTTCAAGATTCTTGAACAAGATCAACAGGGTAAAACATTATCAGTTCTCTAAATCTGAAACAGACCAAGAGTACGCTCATTTAGGATTTGTTACTTAAACTCCATTCTATTCACAAGTAAAGACAATTAAAGAAATTATTCCAAATTTGAGTAGTTAATGAAGTTTTACTTGAAATAACATTACTGTATAATTTATGAAGACTTGATTACAAAAAAATGGAGAACTTTCTATGAAACATTTAAATGAGAAGAGAAGTGCCTTATTGTGAGAATTACATACTTAAAATTTTTGCTAGAAAACTTAATATTTGTAGAATGTTTTGTGTTTTTGTTTTTTTAACCTCTTTAAAGAACAGTCTATTACAAGTAATGTTTTTAATTTATATTATAAAAAATTTTTTTCCTGTACCAAAGTTGGGATATTACATTCTAAGTAATTTGCCTAGTAGGGATTAACTGACATATAACTGTAAAATTGTTCAGTTTTTTATTAATTGAATTATTATTGGCACTGTGATTGGGAAAAATTATAGGGAAAAACCCCCTGAAATACAGGGCAAATTATTTTATTTAAACTTTCTATATCTTCTTATCTGTAAAATAAGCTAATCATGGCCTCCATCATAACAAAATTAGCTTTTGCAATATCTTGTAAAATATTTTGAAAATAATATTTTCAAATGTAAAGTACCTTTGAGTTATCCAAGTACCTCAGGCTTCTAAAAACTGGTAGCTGGTTATAGTCACCTTCTGAGAAAATATGCTATGAAATAACACAGAGATTGAGATCTAGCTTTTACTTTAATTGAACACAAAGATAAATGTATACCACATTTTTCTCATAAATAAAAATACATTTTCAATTTCAAAGTTGATGCATTAATAGGCAAACATGCGACAAAGTTTCATGTTAGAAATACTCCCTCTGTCTCCACGTGTATTGATACCAAAATTCTTAAGCTTTCTTTTTTTTCTATAAACCCATAATAGAATTGAATTATGGAAAAGTACTTACCAGATTGTATCTCCACAGCTTATAACCTAAAATGGAATCAGTTTATCTTACATATCAGTTTGCTTTTTATCTCTTTTAGTAAGTAGAGTAACCATACTGCATAAGGGAAATGAAGTGTAGATCTCTATAAAAATTCTTGTGTCTGTGATAAAGCTATACAGGTGCTAATTATTTTACAACAGAGAATATCAGAACTCTTCTTATAGTTTCCACTTGAACAATTAAAGGGTTTGCCTTATTTTGCCAGATAAATGTTTAGTAAGAGCCCTTCAAACAGCTTTGGTCAAATCATATAAAAATTTATTAATGAACAATCAGGTTAACCAGGCCTAACTTGAGTTTCCGACAACAACATATGAAAGTACCATATATATAATCACATATTACTGTAAATCTTTCCCATAAGGTCATGGTTCCTTGATGATAAAAAAGTTTTTATAACATTTGCTTAAATCCTAGCAACAGTCTTTTTAGATTATTTACACCCTTTTAATAAGGAGTGCCTACAAGAGTTAACAAAAGCAGTGGTAGAAAAGATCTCTTTTAGTTTCCATCAGGCACTTAAAGTAAATATTTAAGAAAATCCTTTTGTGTATAGTGTAAACCTTGTTAGTCATGTTATCTTTAATACTGGATTCACTTCTTGGAATTGTCCTTTCATGTTTACAACTGTCTTTATATGGTTTCAAACATAATCATCAATACTTACCATTTCTATACTTCACAATAAGTTGGGTAAATAATCATTTAAACATAAACTATGTTTTCCAAACATAAACTCTCATGTGGTTCACCACCCCTCCCCAATACAAAACAAAACACCAATGCAGGCTGATTCCCATGTACAATAGTACCTTAATATCTTAATGTAACATTTTTTAAATCACAAAAATGAACCATTATAAAATACACAAACTTTTGGCACATTAACTTGACTTCATTATTATTTGAGAGCACTGAATAAACTACCACTCAGTACATTTTTTGCTGTTTTTTCCCCATGTCATTTTCATGTCACTGTTCTGATAACATGCTACAAACTCTGTCTGCATCAAGTATGTTAACATATATCTGTCTCCTTAAAACTACTTTCATTCATAGAGAAAATCAGAAGGAGTTTAGTTTTACTTTAAAAATTAAAGGAATCTTTTAAAATCCTGTTTTCAGTTTGTTGATAAACTTATCACTTAGCCCGTATATCATGCAACTCATCAAAATTATAGTAGCTCTTTGTCCTCTGCTGTACACATATATCCTGTTTTATGTCCATCATTCATGCTGTGTCTGTTAGGCACTAACCTTTACAGAGAACCAGCCAAAGGCTAGGAATTTGATATAAAGATGAATATGATATGATTTTTCTGCCCTTAAGTTGCCCAAAGTCTTTTGAGAGAAACAAATATTATTTATAATACAATATGATAAATGCTATGAAAGAGGTGTGTGTGAAGTGCTTTGGTAAATGCCATTAAATTGGAATTTAATGAGAACATGTAAACTTTAGACCTTTTTATAATAGTTTTCTTTTGAAATAAATGGATGTCTTCTTATAATGACTTACCAAAGGAGATTTTGTAGAACATGGGTGTTAAGGTGAATTACATAGTGTTTATTTAATGAATTGTAAAACTTTCCTCCCATTAAAATGAACACTGAACAAATTTGTTGTTTATGATATCTTGTTAAAAGGAAAACATAACCAAGTGAAATATTATATCAAAGACAAGATTGGAGTTTATTTGATATTTGATATTTTTACTAAACAAGCCCTACTATCACAAATTTTTTAAAAAAATAGTTTTAAATCAGAGTCTTCAAGTTAACAATGCACTATGGCAACAATTAGTTCTCTTGTTCTTTACAAGTATTCTGTGTGGTGGGCGGTGTTATCTCTAATTTATAAATGAAGAAATCTTTGTTAATGCAATTATTCAGACATTTATAATGTATCTGGCACAAAGGGTAGAAATGCAGTGATCAAGAAAGTTTTAGGTTGAACACTGGTCTTTAGCCTCCAAATCCTATTCTCTGACCTCTACATTATAACCCTCTGTTAACTACATCATTAAAATAGGGCAGGTCATGTGTTTCAAAAAACTAAAAAAATATTGTGTGTATAAATATAGATAGATACATAGATATACAGTAAAGACAGTCTGAAGTCATTGTTGATCTCTTCTAGGTAGACTTTATAATGCTGGGGTTTTCTTTAATCTCACTTATCAATCTTAGAATACGGGTAAATTGTAATTTTGGTATAATATAGAAAATGGTTCCTCTTTATGTCAGATTATGGGATTCTTTTGGCATTTAGACAGTTGAAAACTATAAAATTAAGGAATTTATAATATATTAAACAGCTGTGTATTGTTTTCACACACAAAAAAAATGTATTCTGAGTATGTTGATACTAAAAGCTTTTCTAAGGAAATTACTGTCATGCCTATTATTTCTAAAATATGTACATAAACATTTCCGTGGAAATACTTCCCTTAAATTGAACCCCTGAAATACTTTAATAGAAGTCCCTCTCCTTAAATTGAAGCAAACTGTAAGCAAAATAAAGATATGTAAAGCCTAGAAGAGGAATTATCATTTCATTTTATGGCTCAAATTATATCTAAACATACATTATAGTTTATTTTCACTGTTTTAAATACTGGTTATACAATCTACACCAGAAATATGAAGGGCTATAAAAATTTATGTCTCTCCTCACAATAATTTGAGGCTCACACACAGATTGTAGATACACTTGAGGTGAAAGTCGCTCAGTCGTGTCCGACTCTTTGCGACCGCATGGACTGGAGCCTGCCAGGCTCTTCTGTCTGTGGAATTCTCCAGGCAAGAATACTGGAATGGGTAGCCATTCCCTTCTCCAGGGTATCTTCACAACCCAGGGATTGAACCTAAGCCTCCTGCATTGCAGGCAGATTCTTTACCGTCAGAGCAACCAGGGAAGACCATAGATATGCTTCAGGTCAGTTCAGTCACTCTGTCGTGACCGACTCTTTGTGACCCTATGAATTGCAGAACACCAGGCCTCCCTCTCCATCACCAACTCCTGGAGTTCACTCAAACTCATGTCCATTGAGTCAGTGATGCCATCCAGCCATCTCATCCTCTGTCGTCCCCTTCTCCTCCTCCCCCTAATCCCTCCCAGCATCAGAGTCTTTTCCAATGAGTCAACTCTTCGCATGAGGTGGCCAAAGTACTGGAGTTTCAGCTTTAGCATCAGTCCTTCCAAAGAACACCCAGGGCTGCTCTCCTTTAGAATGGACTGGTTGGATCTCCTTGCAGTCCAAGGGACTCTCAAGAGTCTTCTTCAACACCACAGTTGAAAAGCATCAATTCTTCGGCACTTAGCTTTCTTCACAGTTCAACTCTCACATCCATACATGACCACTGGAAAAACCATAGCCTTGACTAGATGGACCTTTGTTGGCAAAGTAATGCCTCTGCTTTTGAATATGTTAATCTAGGTTGGTCATACCTTTCCTTCCAAGGAGTAAGCGTCTTTTAATTTCATGGCTGCAGTCACCATCTGCAGTGATTCTGGAGCCCCCCAAAATAAAATCACCCACTGTTTCCACTGTTTCCCCATTTGTTTCCCATGAAGTGATGGGACCAGATGCCATGATCTTAGTTTTCTTAATGTTGAGCTTTGAGCCAACTTTTTCACTCTCCTCTTTCACTTTCATCAAGAGGCTTTTTGGTTCCTCTTCACTTTGTGCCATAAGGGTGGTGTCATCTGCATATCTGAGGTTATTGATATTTCTCCCAGCAATCTTGATTCCAGCTTGTGCTTCTTCCAGCCCAGGGTTTCTCATGATGTATTCTGCATATAAGTTAAATAAGCAGGGTGACAATATACAGCCTTGACGTACTCCTTT
This sequence comes from Bubalus bubalis, assembly GCF_019923935.1. NCBI lineage: Eukaryota > Metazoa > Chordata > Mammalia > Artiodactyla > Bovidae > Bubalus > Bubalus bubalis. The sequence continues at coordinate 118,622,586 of NC_059160.1, read as the reverse complement.
TGCTATTTGGAACCAGTCTGTTGTTCCATGTCCAGTTCTAACTGTTGCTTCCTGACCTGCATACAGGTTTCTCAAGATGCAGGTCAGGTGGTCTGGTATTCCCATCTCTTTCAGAATTTTCCACAGAAGCACACTGGCTGCGACGGACCGCGCAGAAGCGTAGCTGAGAGGAGCTACCCCTTGCCCAAGGTCAGGGGCAGCGGCCGGGAGGAGCTACCCCACGTCCAAGGAGTGGTGGCTGCGACTGTGCAGGAGGGCACAGGAGGGCCGAGAGGAGCTACTCCACGTTCAAGGTCAGGAGGGGCAGCCGTGAGGAGATACCCCTCGTCCAAGGTAAGGAGCAGCGGCTGTGCTTTGCTGGAGCAGCCGTGAAGAGATACCCCACGTCCAAGGTGAGAGAAACCCAAGTAAGACAGTAGGTGTTGCGAGAGGGCATCAGAGGGCAGACACACTGAAACCATACTCACAGAAAACTAGTCAATCTAATCACACGGACCACAGCCTTGTCTAACTCAATGAAACTAAGCCATACCGTGTGGGGCCACCCAAAATGGGCGGGTCACGGTGGAGAGGTCTGACAGAATGTGGTCCACTGGAGAAGGGAATGGCAAACCACTTAAGTGTTCTTGTCTTGAGAACCCCATGAACAGTATGAAAAGGTAAAATGATAGGATACTAAAAGAGGAACTCCCCAGGTCAGTAGGTGCCCAATATGCGACTGGAGATCAGTGGAGAAATAACTCCAGAAAGAATGAAGGGATGGAGCCAAAGCAAAAATACCCAGTTGTGGATGTGACTGGTGATAGAAGCAAGGTCTGATGCTGTAAAGAGCAATATTGCATTGGAACCTGGAATGTTAGGTCCACGATTCAAGGCAAGTTGGAAGTGATCAAACAGGAGATGGCAAGAGTGAATGTCGACATTCTAGGAATCAGCAAACTAAAATGGACTGGAATGGGTGAATTTAACTCAGATGACCATTATATCTACTACCGTGGGCAGGAATCCCTTCGAAGAAATGGAGTAGCCATTGTGGTCAACAAAAGAGTCCAAAATGCAGTACTTGGATGCAATCTCAAAAACAACAGAATGATCTCTATTTGTTTACAAGGCAAACCATTCAATATCACAGTAATTCAAGCCTGTGCCCCAACCAGTAATGCTGAAGAAGCTGAAGTTGAACGGTTCTATGAAGACCTACAAGACCTTTTAGAACTAACGCCCAAAAAAGATGTCCTTCTCATTATAGGGGACGGCAATGCAAAAATAGGAAGTCAAGAAACACCTGGGGTAACAGGCAAATTTGGCCTTGGAATACAGAATGAAGCAGGGCAAAGGCTAATAGTTTTGCCAAGAGAATGCAGTGGTCATAGCAAACACCCTCTTCCAACAACACAAGAGAAGACTCTACACATGGACATCACCAGATGGTCAACACCAAAATCAGACTGATTATATTCTTTGCAGCCAAAGACGGTGAAGCTCTATACAGTCAACAAAAACAAGACTGGGAGCTGACTGTGGCTCAGATCATGAACTCCTTATTGCCAAATTCAGACTTAAAGTGAAGAAAGTAGGGAAAACCACTAAACCATTCAGATATGACCTAAATCAAATCCCTTATGATTATACAGTGGAAGTGAGAAATAGATTTAAGGGACTAGATCTCATAGAGTGCCTGATGAACTATCGACAGAGGTTCATGACATTGTACAGGAGACAGGGATCAAGACCATCTCCATGGGAAAAAAAAAATGCAAAAAAGCAAAATGGCTGTCTGGGGAGGCCTTACAAATAGCTGTGAAAAGAAGAGAAGAGAAAAGCAAAGGAGAAATGGAAAGATATAAGCATCTGAATACAGAGTTCCAAAGAATAGCAAGGAGAGATAAGAAAGCCTTCCTCAGCAATCAATGCAAAGAAATAGAGGAAAACAACAGAATGGGAAAGACTAGAGATGTCTTCAAGAAAATTAGAGATACCAAGGGAACATTTCATGCAAAGATGGGCTCAATAAAGGACAGAAATGGTATGGACCTAATAGAAGCAGAAGATATTAAGAAGAGGTGGCAAGAATACACAGAAGAACTGTACAAAAAAGATCTTCATGACCAAAAGAATCATGATGGTGTGATCACTGACCTAGAGCCAGACATCCTGGAATGTGAAGTCAAGTGGGCCTTGGAAAGCATCACTATGAACAAAGCTAGTGGAGGTGATGGAATTCCAGTTGAGCTATTTCAAATCCTAAAAGATGATGCTGTGAAAGTGCTGCACTCAATATGCCAGCAAGTTTGGAAAACTCAGCAGTGGCCACAGGACTGGAAAAGGTCAGTTTTCATTCCAATTCCAAAGAAAGGCAATGCCAAAGAATGCTCAAACTGCACAATTGCACTCATCTCACACACTAATAAAGTAATGCTCAAAATTCTCCAAGTCAGGCTTCAGCAATACAAGAACTTCCAGATGTTCAAGCTGGTTTTAGAAAAGGCAGAGGAACCAGAGATCAAATTGCCAACATCCGCTGGATCATGCAAAAAGGAAGAGAGTTCCAGAAAAACATCTATTTCTGCTTTATTGACAATGCCAAAGCCTTTGACTGTGTGGATCACAATTGATATGCTTACTACAGCATTATTTGAATAACAAGGAAATAAGATTATTTTATTAATTTTCTGATTATTAAATATTATTTATACTTTAATTTTAAAAACACTATCTTAAACATTCACTAAAAGACATTAAGCAAACGATAATGAACATGATTCCTGTCCTCAAGTCTGTAGGGAAAAGAATATTCCATTTTTTTATTTCTCCCCTACCATCTCCCTATTGTCCTTTTACAATAAGTTGAATCTAAAACAACATATCAGTCTTAGCTGCCTGGGCTTTTAAAATTTGTGCTCCAAAAGTTAAAAAAAAAATAAACAACTTTGGGTTCAACTTCAAGAAAGCAGATATGTGCCTGTCTTTTTCTGTTTATTTAAGTAGTTCAGTTCAGTCGCTTAGTTGTGTCCGACTCTTTGCATCCTCATGGACTGCAGCACACCAGGCCTCCCTGTCCATCACCAACTCCCTGCGTTTACTCAGACTCATATCCATTGAGTCGGTGATTCTATCCAACTACCTTATGCTCTGTTGTCCCCTTCTCTTCCCACTTTCAATCTTTCCCAGCATCAGGGTCTTTTCAAATGAGTCAGCTCTTCGCATCAGGTGGTCAAAGTATTGGACTTTCAGCATCAGTCTTTCCAATGAATATTCAGGACTGATTTCCTTTAGGATGGACTGGTTGGATCCTCTTGCAGTCCAAGGGACTCAAGAGTCTCTCCAACACCACAGTTCAAAAGCACCAATTCTTTGGTGCTCAGCTTTCTTTATAGTCTAGCTCTCACATCCATAGATGACCACTGGAAAAACCATAGCTTTGACTAGAAAGACCTTTGTTGGCAAAGTAATGTCTCTGCTTTTTAATATGCTGTCTCGGTTGGTCATAACTTTTGTTCCAAGGAGTAAGCGTCTTTTAATTTCATGGCTGCGGTCACCATCTGCAGTGATTTTGGAGCCCCCAAAAATAAAGTCTGTCACTGTTTCTGCTCTTTCCCCATCTATTTGCCATAAAGTGATGGGACCAGATGCCATGATCTTAGTTTTTTGAATGTTGAGCTTTAAGCCAACTTTTTCACTCTCCTCTTTCACTTTCATCAAGAGGCTCTTTAGTTATTTCAGACCTTGTGTTCTCAAAATCCTCCATTCTCATGAATGTTTATTTTCATGCTCTTAACCACCAAATCTTTATATATTGCCTGTACTTTAGCTTTGTCATTTAGCAAACTCACTATCATCTTTTTTAAGTATTAGCTCTGATGCTCCCACTCTGATACTTTCCTATAACATATCAAAGTGGCATAAGCACTTTGCTCCTTAAGTCCTGTTTTATGCATAACTTGGATCAAGTAATCATCTCATTATTAATGTCTACACATCTATTTTCTTTTTTCTTTTTTTTTACACATCTATTTTCATTTTCTGTGTTTCTTCAAGACTGTGTGTGTTTTGTTTTAGTCTGACATGTTTTGTTCACGTGTTTTGTTCACAGTCTGACATGTATATATGAAAGTGAAAGTGTTAGTTGCGCCATCCTGGCCAACTCTTTGCGACCTCATGGACTATCTCGCCAGGCTCCTCTGTCTGTGGGATTGTCCAGGCAAGAATAATGGAGTGGGTAGCCATTCCCTCCACCAGGGGATCTTCTAGACCCAGGGACTGAACCCAGGTCTCCTGCACTGCAGTCAAATGTGTATGTGTGTGATGGTTTAGGCCTGACATGTATATTTTAGCCATTAGCACATTTAGATTTCACAAAATCTAAAACACTCCTTTGGCTTAGATTCAAAGTGATTGTACACAGAACGCACTGATATTTTCCTAGCATCAGTTGAGTGGTTTTTGCCAGCAGGATGATTTTTACAATTGGTGGTTGTTGTTTAGTTGCTAAGTCCATGGGATTTCCCAGGCAAGAATACTAGAGTACTATGTATTAAATGTTTACCCCAGAAAATGTTTATGTCAAAAACCACATAAGTAGGTATTTACATTGTGAAATTTAAAGATTATTAGTCCAACAATGAACTTTCAGGCTGTTGCTCTGATTATTATAACAGTTATCAAACTGTGAGGTTTTATGAGGGAAGGAAATCTGTGGTAAAACAACTCTGTTGGAAACATTTAAACAAAAGTGTTCAGTTTCTTAACTTCTCAGGGCCTTTACTGCACTCTCCCAGTCCTTTGAGGAAACAAACCTCATATCTGAACCTTAAATTTTATCAGAGGTATTTTGGAGGGCTTCCCTCCTGGCTCAGACAGTAAAGAATCTGCCTGCAATGCAGGAGACCTGTCGATCCCTGGGTCGAGAAGATTCCTCCAGAGAAGGGAAAGACTACCCACTCCAGTATTCTTCCCTGGAGAATTCCATGGACAGAGAAGCCTGGCAGGCTACAGTCCATGGGGTCCCACAAAGAGTCAGACATAACTGAGCAACTAATACTAACTAAGAATATTTTGGAGGGAAGGTGGGGGGGGTCGCATATGTAATAATATCTTGAGCATAATTTAGAAAATGCTTACCCAGAAATTCTGCTAGAGATGGCTTTTAAAGCAAATAGAAAAAGACTTTGTTGAAATATTTTCAGATTATCAAAGTCTGTAAACATTATCAGATTGTAAAATGATGTTTCTTTTTAAAGAATATTTTAATTATGTCAATTCCCCCAAATTGTTTCAGCTTTAAGAGAGAATAACTTATTTTATGAAGAACAACAGCAATAATTGGACATCCGGAATAAATGGAAGAGCACTATTCATTTGAAGAGTCAACCACAGATACTGTTATTTAATCTGCAAATTTAGCTAACATATTCATGAGAGAGAAAATCATCCCTGACAGTCAGGAACTAGCCTGACATAGCTGGACTTGAGTGTTGTCTGAAGATGGCTAGACACAGGTTTCCTATTGGACATAAAAATCTCATAGAACAGGATCAGGCAAGAAGACCCTGCGACCATACTGATGTGAAGGGGATAAATAAGCAATACCAGTTCATAACTTTGTCTAAGCAAAGACAAAAACAAGGTCACTTATTAATAATAACTACTGAGTAGTCTAGTATCACTATGATTGGCCAATATGCTTTCTGAAGTAATCCAGTTGTTTACCTGTGCTGAACAGACCCAGACTAAAGTGGGTACATCATCTCTGCATAAAGACTATATATGCATGTAGTGAAAGAAGTCCATTACTATTTAGTCCTACTTCACAAATGTGGTTCTCAGGTAATTAATCAAATGCTTCCCTGATGGCTCAGCTGGCAAATAATCCACCTACAATTCAGGAGACTGCTTGGATTCCTAGGTCGGGAACATCCACTGGAGAATGGATAGGCTACCCACTCCAATACTCTTGGGCTTCCCTGATGGCTCAGCTGGTAAAGAATCCGCCTGCAATGCGGGAGACCTGGGTCGGGAAGATCCTCTGGAGAAGGGAAGGGTTACCCACTCCGGTATTCTGACCTGGAGAATTCCATGGACCCTATAGTCCATGGGGTCGCAAGAGTAGGAGATGACTGAGCGACTTTCACTTACTTTCCAAAAGAAAGCGTTTTAAATAGTCTTTGCATATAACACTGTGTTTTCAAAAAGTTATTACTCTTAACAGGTTAAAACACATTTGGGTATTATGTCTGAAAATGAGTTGCTGCTGCTGCTTACACTGTCAGCAATTAGCGGGAAAAGTTCAGAATATAATGTAATTATCAATTACTGATAACTCAGCAAATAAAAATTAATTTGAAATAAAATGTGAAGTCACAAGATTCAGATTTTTAATGATGACAAGCTGTTCTGCTTTCTAAGTGAACTGACTGAATTCAGACCTCAAATAGGAGAGGTGTGGGAACAGATTTCCCACAGTTCCAGACAGTAACTGTTTGAGAGTTCAATAACATGAGCTATGTGGAGCTATCTGAGTATCTCCAGTGGCCAACAGTGTCCAGCACCTTACAGAACGACATTGTTTTTAAACGACGTTCTCAGTCAAAATTCCCTTTCTACAGCCCAATATGTCCCCTTCCCCTAAAAAGCCCGTTAATATTGTATGGCATGAACAATTCATCCGAATTTGATGCTTGACATGGACTTAACTGGATCTCAATCCACTTGCCTTCATTTCTCTTACTCTCATGGTGGCAGTTTCACTTTTCCGCGCTTGGGGATGACCTCAAACGCAAGACCTTTATATGGTGTTCCAACTGCCTAGATTCTAAAAAGCACTACAAACGCACAGGACACTAACGTCGGCACTCGCTTGCGGGATCCTCCAGGCCTACCTGCCCTTGGAGCCGCCCTTTAAACGCTCTTGTGAGCGAAGCCACGCCCGCGGTGGCCGCGGAGCATGCGCGCAGGAGGCGCGTCTCGGACGCAGAAGAGAGGGCAGGCGCGGGCGGAGATCCGGGAGCCTTGCGCCCGGCCGACTGGACCAGGCCTCTAGAGCCGCGCGGGCTGCCGCGCGGAGCGACCACGCGCGGTTTGGCGGGACTCGCCGCCGGGACACTCCGCATCCTAGTCCCGCGTCCCGCCCCTTCGCGCCGCGGGCGCCCGGCCTCCCTCCCACGGGTGGGCGGGGAAGGCGGAGCTCGCCGCCCCAGGCCTCTGCTTGGCTGCCCCCGCTTCCCTTTCCCGTTCGCGGCGGTGAAGTTCAAGTGTGAAGTATCCGAGCTCTGCGAGCAGGCGCCCATCACGGGTGCGGCTTGATTTCCTCGCCTAAGCTCCCGCGGCAGTGCTCAGCCCAGTATCTAGAAACAGTGTCGGTTTATACTGTTTTCTCGACTGGTGACAAATGTTAGCATTTATGTTCGCCTCTATACGAATATTTTGCTGGCCACTTAACTGACTTTATTTCTCTCCGAAACGCGAGATAGTTTCTTCCCCAGGTGTTTATATCTCTATTTTTCATGCGAGATCTTGACGACAATACGTACAAAAAATACATAAAGATGATAACTAATATAGTTATATTGAGCCTGATCATTTGCATTTCTTCAGCTTTCTGGATTATGTCTATGACTGCAAGCACCTATTATGGTGAGTATGAATGTTCTAATTTGTCTTTAATCGGTGAAAGTTAGAATGTCCCATTTTGAAGGTCAAAACTCGTGTCCTCTGAAGGGGTATAAACTGTTGTGTTTATTTAACTTCTGTGGCCTGACTTGGATTTACTAACATGGAAATATACCTTGAACGTTTTAAAGCTTTAATATTGCTTGTCTTACTAGTTATACCTGTTCCAAAATATGTTTTATATTTTATGTAATTGTTACATCTATCTTGATGAAAAGCAAGTGAAGTGAAACATAATTTTGCAAAGCAATTGCAGTGATACTTTTAATAAGAATATTCATAAAGTTCATCAGTTTCATGTGTCCTGTTAAAAAAAAATGAAAATAAACGACACAGTGTTCACATTTGGAGATTTGGAAGATTTGCCTGCTGTTTGGTCACTGCCGAGGAGCAAAATTGTTTTAAAGCCTGAAGCCAAGTTGCATAAATATGAGGTACTCTGAACTCAGAACTTGAAGGTTTTGAAGCTGCTGTAGAGCACAAGTATGCTTTTGTACAGATTCCTTGATACCCCTTTATAAAAACAGAATACTGTTCAGTTGAAAGGAAAAGTGAAAAATAGAGAAAGTAAACTTATAAATGCTTATGCTGCTAAGTCTGCTACTGCTAAGTCGCTTCAGTCGTGTCCGACTCTGTGCGACCCCATAGACGGCAGCCCACCAGGCTCCCCCGTCGCTGGGATTCTCCAGGCAAGAACACTGGAGTGGGTTGCCATTTCCTTCTCCAATGCATAAAAGTGAAAAGTGAAAGTGAAGTCGCTCGGTCGTGTCCGACTCTTAGCAACCCCATGGACTGCGGCCCACCAGGGTCCTCTGTCCATGGGATTTTCCAGGCAAGAGTACTGGAGTGGGGTGCCATTGCCCTCTCCAATAAATGGTTATAAGTGATTGCCATTTTAGACCTTAGTCGTTTTGCAAAGAAATGTGTGAATAATCTAGTGTTTTCCAAGATACAGATTTCTGGCTGTTCATTCAGTAGGGAATGAGGGCTTGGGGAGGAAGGTAAGTAAGTAACACTGCCCTTTCTTGGGGCAGTGTTAACTATGACTTAAACTAAATAGAATAAGCCAGGATTTGTAAATGTAAGTGACCCCTTGGAACCAGGCACCTAATGCAGGTAAGTGAAGCTGTCCAAGGCTTTTCTTTGCATGTTAAGCACATGAGAACAGTTTGCACTTCTAGAAATAGGATTTTCCCAATTTTTTTTTTAACGTTTCACCCTCTTTGTCTTCCATTTTCCTTTTTTTTTCATTTTTTAAAAATTTTATTGTTTTAGTTGATGTACAATATTATATGTTACAGGTGTACAATAAAGTGAGTCATAATTTTTAAAAGTTATGCTCCATTTATAGTTACTATAACATTTTCCAATTTTTGGTAGAAATGTGGGCACAAGCAATAGTTCACATTTATAATCACTTTTAAAGGGGGGACTTTAAATGGTAACGCCATGAATGGTCTAAAGGAGGTGGTTTCTCTTCCTCTGTAGTCAGTTCTGCCTTGTGAGCCTGAACATCCAGGTTTTAAAACAGGAAACAAGAGTCTGGATTTTTTATACTAAATTTCCTAATCTTTATTGACTCAATTATCTGAAAAAAAATTATGCTAGCCGAAACAAAACAAAGGATGCCACCTTTGGAAAAATCAGTTGCTAACCTTTGAATCCTGAGGTGTGTATGTAGCCTGTGGGAATGTTACCTTTTTAAGAAATCTCTGTGAAAGGCAGAGAGAGGAATAATTGGATCATGTTAAAAAAAAATTGGATCCTGTTTGTTCTGTGCAGTTCTTGAGGTTGAATATGTGCCTGATTTCCAAAGAAAGAACCAGAAATGCATTTCACATCTTCAAATATGTATCAAATACCCATTATTATAAATAGTTGTAAATGGTTCTTAAAACTTAGACAGGACTTATTTTGTCACTCACCAGTAGGATTGTCTCTCTTAGACAAGTTTCAACGTAAATATTTCACTTTGGTGGCTTCATCTCAGTTTCTCTGCTTACAACAGTATTTTAATCCAGAATACAGTTATCAAAGCTTGCACCCAAGACTAATCTGTGTAGACCTGACACAATTTATGCTCTACTTCTATAATTTTCCAGGTGACTTTCAGCCTGTTTCTCCCTGGCGTTGGCTGTTTTCTGTTGTTGTTCCTGTTTTGATCGTCTCTAATGGCTTTAAGAAGAAAAGTCTAGATCACAGTGGGGCTTTAGGAGGTATGTTTTTCTTTTGAACGTTTGGCATATAATAATTGCTTGCTTGCTTATGTAATTTAAACATGTGGTTTCTAAATTCTGAACATATGAGACTATAAATCACAATGTTACTTAGTGTAGACAATGATAAAGTTATGCATTGTTCGCCATTCCTATTCTGCCAGAATTTCGGATACTAACATATCCTTCCTAACAAATTGAACTTTGTAGTTGATAACAAGTAAATTAGTGGGCTAGACTTTTGAGGACCTTGATGACTCAGCTCCTGAGTTGTATTACATTTTCTGCAGGCAGACACATTGGAGCATTTTACCTCAAGGTAAATGGAGGAGCCATTGGGAAGAATGTGCTCAGTCATGTCCAGCAGTACAGCCCAGGGACCCCAGGGACTGTAGCCTGCCAGGCTCCTCTGTCCATGGGATTCTCCAGGCAAGCGTACTAGAGCCTGTTGCCATTTCCTGCTCCAGGGGATCTTCCCTATCCAGGGACTGAACCCACGTCTTTTGCATCTCCTGCACTGCAGGCAGATTATTTTCCACTGAGCCACCTGGGAAGCCCATTTGGGGAAGAATAGCACTTGGAAATTACTATTAGTAGCCTCAAGCAGAGTAGTCCCAGCTGAGTATTCTCAAGTCTTTAGAATTGCGATGAGGACAGGCCATTGATTTATTCTTCTGGCAGATACTTATTAAGCATTTACTGTGTGCCACTCTGCTAGAAACTGGGGAATAGCTGTGAACGAGGGCAAGTTTCAGATTGTATGGAACTTCTATTCTTTAGTACAGATAGATAATAAAATACATAAACCTTTACATATAATGATAAAGTTTATGAGAAAAATTAAAGATAATAAAGTGTGAATATTGGGGAATGTGGGACATTTTTCTGTGAATAGGCTCAGGATTAACTTTTGTGTTAAAGAGATAGTTTTGAACTGGGACCTAAAAAAGTCAGATATGAGAAGAACTGCAAGAAGCATGTTCCAGGCTTGACAAAACAAGCAGAAAGGCCCTGACATGTTCAAGCCTGGTTCGTTTGGGAGTGAGAATAAGACTCATTCGACTGGAAAAGTCATCAGAGATAAACATTAAAGAAAGATGCAATGGCCAGATAATACAGGGCTGTGGGGCACAAAAAAGATTTTATCCCAAGCTAGAATCCCCCTGTCTCAAACCAGAGGAGTGATGGGATCTGATATGACTTTGGGATTTTCATATTCTGCCAATGGTATAAGCCCCAAGACATGAGGATTCCCCTCAAATACGTCCTATAGGCTGGGATCACTACACGATGCTGATATTTAGAACTGGCAGGTCTCAAAGCTGTCTACCCAGCCTTCAAGTGGCTGCTCATCATTAGCCCTAATGTATTGTAAACGTGCTCTCTTCTGTGTTCACATACAGCAGAGATTTTATAAACTTTTATGAACTAGAGTGGGCCTTCACAGAGGTAAGATAGTCTGATAGGTAAAAGAACAAACACTAGAATCAAGCAAGATGAGTCTGAATAATGGCTAGGAAAGTCGTGGGACTTTGAGAAAGTCACTTAACCTCCCTGTACCTCAGTTTTCTCTTCAGAGAAGAGGGTTTTTAACATCTAACCTAGAAATTAACATGCCTTTGTAAATCAACTATACTTCAACTTTTTAAGGACTCAGAAGATGAATAAGTGCTTCCTGTGCATTAAAAATATCCAATCTAGAGAAGGACAACACCATGAAAGCAACAGCTTAAACTCCATGGCACCTCATTTCCAGTAGTACCTTTCAAAGTCCTAGGAAGGGCCCTAGCAATGTGCTCTCATGGTCCTCTTGTTTTGTAAATTTTTCAGAGGTAAAAGATTTAAAAAAAAAAAAAGCAGGCTCCCGATTTATAAGCTTCAAGACCCACAAAATTCTGATCTACCCCTCATTTCATTCTTAGAGTTGCAGCAAGAATGAAATAACTTCTGTGAAGTTTTTAGCTCAGTGCCTAGACACATAGCCGGCATGTATAGGGTGATTACCATTATTAGGCACAGGTCCTCGGGGAATCATGCTCATTCTCGTTCTTCAAAACTGAGATACACTCTTCAAGTTCTGTTGAGAAATTGAGAAATTTATTGTTAGCACTTTGACAGTACTAACTCATCTATACCAAACAATTTGAACAATCTCTGATTAAATATAATAATATAGAGTTAGGCTTTGCTAAAAATGTTTTTTCTTGGGCAGCCTTGCCTTGGTTTTTATCGTTCTTGACCTGTGGGAAGAAGCATCAAGTTCTTGAAGTGCTGTCTTTCTTTGACTTCCATGCTGTTTATTATCCTGTTTTCTCCTCTTACTTTTCTGATCTCCACTTTCTTTTCTTTCCTGCTACCATTTCCTTTTCTGCCTTCTAGCCATTTGGCCTCTATTCCTCTCCTACTTGGCTTGATTTAGAAATAGAAGATAAACATTTGAATCCTGGCATTGCCACCTCTCTCTCTGTGAACTTGGCCACGGCACCTATCTCCTCTGAGCCTCACTTTCTTCATGAAATAGGTCCTTATGGGCTTCTTGGTGAGGCTCAAACAACGAAATGTGTGGGACACCATATCTCTCTAGTCTGTGAAGTCTTATACGGTAGACCGCCCCCAGACAGACCGCACGTGCGCTTCTGTGCCCCGTGCTGTTTGAGTGGTGCTGGGCACTGTTCTAGCAGTGCTTGGGGAATACGTGTGGATGGATTTTAAAACCTCCACTCTCTACCTAATTACTCATTCTGTAGAAAGTTGGTATCTTTTTTGTTTGGAGCTTCTTTTCCCTTTAAGGATAAAAAAACTGTACTGTTGATTTAAAGTATATCATCGTACTTGGGAAATCTGTCCTAACGTGTGACTGCAAGTCACTTAAACTTCGTCTTCATGACTACCCAGCTGTAAAATGAGAAGGAATAATAACGTCTATAGCACTGACTCATCGTGAGGAGTCACACGTATAAGATGATTAGCATAGGACCTGGCACTTAAAATATGTATCTGTAAACGTTAGTATTGTTTTCCTTCCACAATTACTATTATAGTCATAGGGATTTTACTCAGTTTTGCCATAGCATGTCTTTAGTGTGCTTTGAACTGAGAAGGGTTTCAGAACATCCTCAGGATCTGGGTATTTGGAGTGCTCTCGTCCCCTCAAGAGAAAGAATACTTCTAGAATAAGGAGAGGATCACATAGGGCTTTAAAGCACTGTGCCAGTGATCTGCTCCAGTCTAGTTATTCAGTGTGTTCCTTTGAACATGTCTGTGTAAATAATTTGTCATCAATCTCTTGACAAGTTTAAATTTAATTTCACTTGTCAAGACTCTCGGGTTTAGTGATTTTTGCTTTTTTTAATTCATTCCTGCAATAAATATTTAGTTTGCCAGACACTGTTTTGGGCACTGAAGACTAAGAAATGAAGAAAATAGGTAAAAATTCCACTGTCAAAGAGCTTGCATTTCTAGTCAGGGGAAGCAGATGAGAAGTAGGAGGTGTTTGAGGCATTTAGGCCCAGGAAGAAGATGCTGTAAGGGTGATAGGAGTACACAGCCAGTGGGGTGTTGTCAGAAAAGGCCAGTGGTTGTGCTTCATGTGGTCTCACAAGAGTGGCCTTACCTCTTTGGTTATCATAGTTCAGGTACGGTTTTCAGTCTTTTCAAATAGAAATCTCATTCAGTCAGGTACCCAGAATTGATCAGAGCCAAGGAAAACTGGTTTATGTTACCTACTGCCACAAGGGACTAATCAATGAGCCAGAGTGATACTTTATTAATCTGATTAAATATAGAACTCCTGGGCCAACTGGGTACAAACATCACTATTCAGGTCAGGCCAGTTGAGAAGTCAGCTTGTATTTAGAAGGTTGCTTTTCAGGTGGCTCAGTGGTATAAGAATCTGCCTGCCAGTGCAGGAGAATTGGGAGACATGGGTTCAATCCCTGGATGAGGAAGATCCCCTGCAGGAGGAAATGGCAACCCACTCCAGTATTCTTGTCAGGAAAAATCCCACAGACAGAGGAGCCTGGCAGGCTGTGGTCCGTGGGTCGGAAAGAGTCGGACACAACGGCATAGACACACCTTACTGAGAAACAGTCAGTAATGCAAATGCATAGTTCAGAGAGTCCTGACCTTGATATAGTATTCAAGTCTGCCAAACTCTGGTTCTCTTGGCCTTCATATTCTATATTTTGGGCTAACCAGCCTTCTTTTGATTCTCACAGCCTTTTTCTAGGCAATAGTATATATGATATAATTGATTAGATTTGAGTTTATTAGATTAAAAAATTACAATCATACCTTTCCCTTTTCTGCCTCCCAGAGATTATTCCCAGGCCCCTTTGGTTGCAATTCTAGGTAACTAGCAGCCTAGAGATCTCTTCAAGAAAATTGCAGATACCAAGGTAACTTTTCATGCAAAGATGGTCACAGTGAAGGACAGAAATGGCATGGACCTAACAGAAGCAGAAGATACTAAGAAGAGATGGCAAGAATACACAGAACAACTGTACAAAAAAGATCTTCACAACCCAGATAATCACGATGGTGTGATCACTCACCTAGAGCCAGACATCCTGGAATGTCAAGTGGGCCTTAGGAAGCATCATTATGAACAAATGGAGAGGATGCTAGTGGAGAGGATGGCATTCCAGTTGAGCTATTTCAAATCCTAAAAGGTGATGCTGTGGAAGTGCTGCACTCAATATGCCAGCAAATTTGGAAAACTCAGCAGTGGCCACAGGAATGGAAAAGTCAGTTTTCATTCCAATCCCAAAGAAAGGCAATGCCAAAGAATGCTCAAACAACCACACAGTTGCATTCATCTCACACGCTAGCAAAGTAATGCTCAAAATTCTCCAAGCCAGGCTTCAGCAGTTTGTGAACCGAGAACTTCCACATGTTCAAGCTGGATTTAGAAAGGGCAGAGGAACCAGAGATCAAATTGCCAACATCCGTTGGATCATCAAAAAGCAAGAGAGTTCCAGAAAAACATCTATTTTTGCTTTATTAACTATGCCAAAGCCTTTGACTGTGTGCATCACAACAACTGTGGAAAATTCTTCAAGAGATGGGAATACCAGACCACCTGACCTGCCTTCTGAGAAATCTGTATGCAGGTCAAGAAGCATCAGTTAGAACTGGACATGGAATAGCAGACTGCTTCCGAATTAGGAAAGGAGTACATCAAGGCTGTATATTGTCAGCCTGCTTATTTAACTTATATGCAGAGTACATCATTTGAAATGCCAAGCTAGATGAAACACAAGCTGGGATCAAGATTGCCGGGAGAAATATCAATAACCTCATATATGCAGATGACACTACCCCTATGGCAGAAAGCAAAGAAGAGCTAAAGAGCCTCTTGATAAAAGTGAAAGAGGAAAGTGAAAAAGTTGGCTTAAAGCTCAACATTCAGAAAACTAAAATCATGGCATCTGGTCCCATCAGTTCATGGCAAATAGATAGGGAAACAAACAGTGGAAACAGTGACAGACTTTATTTTTGGGGGCTCCAAAAGCACTGCAGATGGTGACTGCAGCCATGAATTAAAAGACGCTTGCTCCTTGGAAGAAAAGTTATGCCCAACCGAGACAGTTTATTAAAAAGCAGAGACATTTCTTTGTCAACAAAGGTTCGTCTAGTCAAAGGTATGGTTTTTCCAGTAGTCATGTATGGATGTGAGAGTTGGACTATAAAGAAAGCTGAGCGCCAAAGAATTGATGCTTTTGAACTGTGGTGTTGGAGAAGACTCTTGAGAGTCCCTTGGACTGCAAGGAGATCCAACCAGTCCATCCTAAAAGAAATCAGTCCTGAATATTCATTGGCAGGACTAATGCTGAAGCTGAAACTCCAATACTTTGGCCACTTGATGTGAAGAGCTGACTCATTTGAAAAGACCCTGATGCTGGGAAAGATTCAAGGTGGGAGGAGAAGGGACAACAGAGGATGAGATGGCTGGATGGCATCACAGACTCAATGGACATGGGTTTGAGTAAACTCTGGGAGTTGGTGATGGACAGGGAGGCCTGGCGTGCTGCAGTCCATGGGGTGGCAAAGAGTTGGACACAACTGAGCGACTGAACTGACTGATTCCCTCTGTCAGAGCTATATATAGACAGCGTTGTTTCACTTCCCCAGATCACATCCGCCAGTTACAGAATTAACATGTTTTAAATTCAGAAGATAGCCATAATCCTTGAGTCTTCACATTCTTTGAAAGCCTCCCATTGTTTGTTACACGTATTAAGTCCTTAGCACTGAGGAACCATTAGAGATGTTAGAGGTGGGTTGAGGAGGTGGAATAGACATGCGCTGGAAACAGCAGTTACTAATCTAAAAGTTCAGACATAACTGGGAGATACAAAAAATTCTAAGATTTTTAGACTACATCAAAGAAATCATTCCTTTGAAGCACGTTGCCTTCAATTTATTCCTCATTCTGAACCTATCCTCAACTCAAACACTGATTGCTTCAAGTGGTATTTTGAGGTGGCTGAAGTACAGGGCAGCCCCCTGGAGAAGGACGGGGCATGGTGGTGGTGAGGGAGAAAGACACTGACTGTTGCTTCATATACCTCCGTATGTTTTGGCTTTCCTCTCCGGCGCTTGTGTACTGCGAGCATGTGTGCACATTTGCTCAGCTGTGCCCAACTGTTTGTGACCCCGTGGACTATAGCCCACCAGGCTCCTCTGTCAGTGGGATTTTCCAGGCAAGAATACTGGAGTGGGTTATCATTTCCTTCTCCTGGGAGGGCAGGCCTTCCTTGATAGCTCAGTTGGTAAAAAATCCACTTGCAATGCGGGATACCTGGGTTTGATCCCTGGGTTGGGGAGATCCCCTGGAGAAGGGAAACGCTACCCACTCCAGTATTCTCGCCTGGAGAATGCCATGGCGTGGGTAGCCTGGGTTGGACATGGCTGAGCAACTTTCACTTTTCTCCAGGGGATCTTCCTGACTCAGGAATCAAAGCCATGTTACCTGCATTGGCAGGTGGATTCTTAATCACTGAGACACCAGGGAGGCCCACATGTGTGCTGCTTGTGTAATATATTAAAGAAACAATTGAAAAGACTTAAAAGTTGGATAACATAATAACATCATTATTATTATTACAATAATAATCATAATTGCAACAATAATGTGATTATTGAGGTTTTGCCACTGTAACTGCTATTTAATGTTATTGCCAATGATCCTCATTAACATTTATTAAGGACCTCCTACGTGCTGGCTTATATAGTAAGCATATTATTAAAATTATCTCATTTAACTTTTCACAGTAA
This sequence comes from Bubalus bubalis, assembly GCF_019923935.1. Taxonomy (NCBI): domain Eukaryota; kingdom Metazoa; phylum Chordata; class Mammalia; order Artiodactyla; family Bovidae; genus Bubalus; species Bubalus bubalis. The sequence goes on along the minus strand of NC_059160.1, from coordinate 118,605,424 downwards.
GCCAGTGAGGTAGGAATTATTATTATTATTAATACACTAACGAGAAACTGAAGCTTAAAGTTAGGTAACATCTAGTTATTCAATAGTAAGTGCAGCAGTTGAGGTTTTAACTTCAGAATGTTCAGCTCCAGAGGTGAAGCACTTTATTACTTTATTAGTACTTTATACAGCATTATCCTGTTTCTTGCACTCTCAATTAAAATGCCAATAATCAAGTAATTCAGTGACTGATGAATCAGTCTAGCTTGAGCTAACTGATGGAAGGAATTACTTCAGAAATAGGAATCTGGGCCCTTGTTCTGTTCTTTAATACTTAAATTATTAAATACATAGTAGCATACTTAATTGTTTAATATCTATTCTGTTACTTAGCAGTGTTTTGTTGTTTTATTTAATAAAAATTTCATATAGCAAAACTGAATATATTTAACTTAAGAGTTACAGAGAGCAGAGATTGTCCACCATGCAGTTAGGAGTGGAAGAGGTTGTAGTTAGTAATATTATACTAGCAGGTAGCCTGGATAGGGCCATAGAAGATAGCTGTGCCTGAATGTGCTCGCCACATTCTCGGAAAATGCCAGGCTGGAAGTACTCATCTATGTGCATGAATATATATGCATGAGTGTATATTTCTGTGTGTGTATTCACTTGCTTTATCCACAAAAAGCAAATATATCTCAGTAGACATGGAAAGACCATGAGCCTAGATTTTGACCTCTAATATCCATTCCCTGGAAAAGGCAATGGCACCCCACTCCAGTACTCTTGCCTGGAAAATCCCATGGACGGAGGATCCTGGTAGGCTGCAGTCCAGGGGGTTGCTAAGAGTTGGACACGACTGAGCAACTTCACTTTCACTTTTCACTTTCATGCATTGGAGAAGGAAATGGCAACCTACTCCAGTGTTCTTGCTTGGAGAATCCCAGGGACGGGGGAGCCTGGTGGACTGCCGTCTATGGGGTCGCACAGAGTCGGACACGACTGAAGTGACTTAGCAGCATCCATTCCCCAGTGGAATGAACCAGAGCTCCTCAGAGAAATGGCTGGTTTCAGGGCTGGGGCAAAGTAGGTTTAAGATGAGCCTCAAGCATTCTGTTATGCCAGAAAGAAAAGAAATGCTTAAAAATATATATATAGAGAGATGATCATGTCATATGAATACAGTTCTAAGCTTGTCTATTTTGTGTGTTTTGTCTGATATTGGTATACCCACCCCTGGTCTCTTTTGGTCACTTATTTGCATGGATTATCTTTTTCAGTTCTTTCAACCCATTGTGTTTTTAGATTTAAAGCAAGTCTCTTGTAGTCAGTATATAGTTGGACCAGTATTTTTATCCATTTTGCAGTCTCTGTTTTTTTGATTGGATCACTTAACCCATTTACATTTAAAATAATTATTAATAAGTAGAGACTTCTGTCATGTTGGAATTTGTTTTCTATGTGCCTCTTTCTCCCAGATTCACTCTTGGATGGTCTATTTACTGAATTTTTTGTAAAGTGGAAAAAAAATCCCAGGTATGGAGGGGAAATGTAAAAAATAGAAACTTGAAAGACTGTGCTGCTGCTAAGTCGCTTCAATCGGGTCTGACTCTGTGCGACCACGTAGATGGCAGCCCACCAGGCTCCCCCATCCCTGGGATTCTCCAGGCAAGAACACTGGAGTAGGTTGCCATTTCCTTCTCCAATGCATGAAAGTGAAAAGTGAAAGTGAAGTCAGTCATGTCCGACTCTTAGCGACCCGGTGGACTGTAGCCTACCAGGCTCCTCCATCCATGGGATTTTCCAGGTAAGAGTACTGGAGTGGGTTCCCATTGCATACTGTTTGGTAATGTCTTAGTTGGTAAAAATGTAAATATATTAGAAATGAACATTTCCAGTTTTAATATGAAAATAACTGAAAAAATTCATTCTTTTTTTTTCACAGTATTAGTGTATGGACTAAGTGTAATTTTGTATATATGTGTTTCTTTCAGGGCTCGTGGTTGGATTTATCCTAACCATTGCAAATTTCAGCTTTTTCACCTCTTTGGTGACATTTTTTCTTTCTTCCTCAAAACTTACTAAATGGAAGGGAGAAGCAAAGAAGCGTCTAGATTCAGAATACAAGGAAGGTAAAATGAATTATATTTAATGTCACTTAAATTAGTAACTTTTATTTCATCTTAACATATCATAAGCTTTTAATCAGAACCTGTTTAGACTCATGAAACATAAATTTTATATGAGAATTACTTAAAGTAGTGGCCTGATATAGTTTATTATTACTTTACCATGATAGCAAGAACAGCAGAATTTTAGAAGTACTGAAGTCTATCATTAATTATTCTGAAACAATATAGAATGTGGGCAGTGTTATCATCCCACTTTTAGTCATTTTAAAAATTACAGTCATTTTTCTTTTCTTAAATTCTACAATGTAAATTAGGAGCAGTTACAGGTACCTGCATGATTTTCCTCCTGAGGAGGAAACACCCTTGTGCTCTTCATTTTCTTGTTGGATCCTAGGTGGGCAGAGAAACTGGATTCAGGTGTTCTGTAATGGCGCGGTGCCCACGGAGCTGGCCCTGCTGTACATGATAGAAAGTGGCCCTGGGGAAATCCCAATAGATTTTTCCAAACAGCACACTGCTTCCTGGATGTGTTTGTCTCTCTTGGCTGCACTGGCCTCCTCTGCTGGAGACACATGGGCTTCAGAAGTTGGCCCTGTTCTGAGTAAAAGCACGCCAAGGCTAATAACAACCTGGGAGAAAGTTCCAGTTGGTGAGTCTTTATTTAAGTTTCTTTAAAAAAAAAAAAAGTGAACAGGGACTTCCATGGCAATCCAGTAGTTAAGACTCTGAGGTTCCACTGCAGGGGATCCGGGTTCCATCTGTGATCAGGATCTAAGATCCCTCATGACACACAGTGTGGCCAAAAAAAAAAGCCTCTTGATTTATTGTGTTTCTTATTTAAAAGCCTCTTAAGAATTTCAGTTTGGGGTCTTCCCTAGTGGTCCAGTGGCTAAAGCTCCATGCTCCCAGTGCAGGAGGTCTGAGTTCCATTTCTGGTCAGGGAGTTAGATCCTGCATGCCACAAGGAAGAGTGAGGACCCACATGCCAAAACTGAAACCCAGCGCAGCCAAATAAATAAATAATTTTTTTTTAAAGAATTTCAATTTTCCCCCTTAATTGGAAAATGACTATAGGCTATTAAACTGGTGATAATAAGTAATATCTGAGGAAGTATTAGTAACTCCTAGATTGGAGAAGGAAATGGCAACCCACTCCAGTGTTCTTGCCTGGAGAATCCTAGGGATGGGGGAGCCTGGTGGCTGCCGTCTATGGGGTCCCACAGAGTCGGACACGACTGAAGTGACTTAGCAGCAGCAGCAGTAACTCCTAGATAAATTGTATGCAAACATAGAGATTGACCTGCAGGCTTATCAGTAGGAAGGGAAAAGGAAAGAAATGGTAGAGTATCTCTTGGGAGCCTGTTATGTGGTTAGTGCTTCGATGTGTATCTCATTTCCCCATTATTGTTATCAACTATTGCTACTGCTGTTAATAGGACTACCACTACTAGTGCTTTATCACCATTTCCTCCTCTCTTCTCCTTTTTCCTTCCTTTTGGCCTCTTCATTATCATCAGCAGCTGCAACATAACAATTAATATATTTGAGTACCTGCTTTGTGCAAAGCAGTGTTCTGACTGCTCTCCATTATTACTGTTTAGTCTTAATAATCGGAGAAGGCAATGGCGACCCACTCCAGTGCTCTTGCCTGGAAAATCCCATGGACGGAGGAGCCTGGTAGGCTGCAGTCCGTGGGGTTGCTGAGTCGGACACGACTGAGCAACTTCACTTTCACTTTTCACTTTCATGCATTGGAGAAGGAAATGGCAACCCACTCCAGTGTTCTTGCCTGGAGAATCCCAGGGACGGGGGAGCCTGGTGGGCTGCCATCTATGGGGTCACGCAGAGTCGGACACGACTGAAGTGACTCAGCAGCAGCAGCAGTCTTAATAACCATGTGAATTGGTCCTTTTATTGTTTATATCTCACAAACAAGTAAACTAAGGCATAGAGAAGTTACATAACTTCATCACAGTCACCAAGCTTGGAAATGACAGAACTGAAAGTGAAACCAAGCAGCCTGGCTCTCCTAAACTCACTGCTGAAAATGTCAGGAATTATTGAGGAGAAAAGCCTCCTTTCTAAGTAGGAGGGTCTTTGGATTGCATCAGAGTGAACCCTTTCTTTGAGTTGTTTTTGATTAGACAGGTACCAGATGTTTTGCTTCTTTTGACTTCATGTGTTGGCTGATTGTTCACCAGCTGATTTTGTCATGTTCTTCTTTAGGGACCAATGGAGGAGTGACGATGGTGGGCCTTGCCTCCAGTCTTCTTGGTGGAACCTTTGTGGGCATCACTTACTTCCTCACACAGTTGGTTTTTGTTAACGATTTAGACATTTCTGCTCCCCAGTGGCCAATTATTGCATTTGGGGGTCTGGCTGGATTACTAGGATCAATTGTGGATTCATATTTAGGAGCCACCATGCAATTTAGTGGTAAGAACATAACCTTATTATTGCAACTCATTGGTGTATTAAAGAGATGAGGACTCAGCCACACACAGTGGTAGCAGTGCCTAGCCGCTTCAGAGAAGATATGTTTTAGACGTATCATAGATATGTCATGTTTATGGACAAAAAATTCTAGGACTGTATTTTTGACTAATTGTAAACAAGTTATTTTAGTTTCTTTTCTGTGGAAAGTGGAAAGCATTACAACAGAGATATTTAATGTAGGGTTGTTTTTTTCACCTATGCTGCTGGTTGATTGCTAAAGGTAGTAGTATGATCATGACACTGAATAAATGTGTCCTTAAAACCAAAAGAAAAGAGACAGGGGCTTCCTTGGTGGTGCAGTGGATAGGAGTCTGAAGATCCCACATGCCGTGGAGCAGCCGGGCCTGTGTGCCAGCACGAAACCCGCTGTGCTCGCCCGAGCTCTGCACCAGGAGCCGGCACGCTGAGAAGCCCGCACGCCGGAACGAAGGGACGCTCCCACTCTCCACAGCTAGAGAGAGCCCATGCGAAACAGTGAGACACAGTGCAGCCAAAACCAAAATAAATGTGTAAAAAAAAAAAAAAGAGAGAGAAAGAAATGGAGAAGAAATACGGAAAAGAAAAAAAGAGAGATAAGATAATAAAAACAATCCCAAAGACACAGGTTGTTCAGGGAGCCAGAATAATAGGGCAAAGTCTGTAATACAGTTTTGAATTTCTTATTCTTTTGTGGTAAACTGACTGACAGAGAATTATTCCTGCAGAGCAATGAGTAGAAGCTATACAGGGAATGACCATGCAGGCGACAGATGCATTTGCTTATGGGATTTTAATCTCAGGGAAGCAGACTTTGGGAGTCAGATCAGTCTTATGCCCCTCTTTCCATTTGTTTTCCAAATCCATTTGAGAAATAATTCTTCTGCTAACCTGACGCTACATGGATGATGTACTTTTCTACTGTGACGTCATGTCTGCTAGTCCTGCATCAAGATACGTAAGCGTTTCTCCAGCATTTTCTGTGCTTTGCACCTAAGGCTCTCCTGTCATGTCAGTGTACCGACTTGTTCTCTTTGGTGTGTCTTTGCTCCAGCCTCTGACCAACCACATCTTCTCCTTGATTCATACAGTGAAGAGGCTGGAAGTCTCCAGACAGTTCCCCAAACACAGTGCTCCGAGTCTCTCTTCACACCCCCGTATAATCTGGTTCCACCAACAAAACATCTGCTCTCTCAGCTTCATTAGTCTTATCTAGATGCTGGGAGGAAGCAGTTGGATTTTAATTTATACTAAAGGGTCAGTAACCAAACACACAATGCATTACACTTTTTATTTTAAAGCGCCTAGGTTTTATTCTAAACTGAGTTCTTACTTGGAAATTTCTGATGATATTGAGTGGGTTGGGAAAAAATGTGGGCTGGGGGGCAGATTGGATTCATCTCTGTGTGCCTCCTTTGTGTGAGCACCTTGCTGGGCCTTATTGTCTATTGTAGAGGTTGCAAAGGTGACCCCTGCTTTCAGGAGCCTTCCATGTGGTCTTAGAGGGGAGCCCCTGGGAAGGCAAGCCCAATCTGCCAGTTTCATGCCACCTCTGCTGTTCAAGGCCTCCCTTCTCCTTCTGAAAGAACTCCAGCATTGTTGAGAGACCAGTATTGAGGCGTACTGAGACCCACTTCTTCAAGGACACCTTTGGTAACCATGGGATCCGTGTCACTCACCGTGTAGGTATCCACTAAAGTCATTCTTTGAATGGCCAAGAATCTTCGCAAGGTTAGCTTCTTTAGAGGAGAAAGCTAATTTGGTTTTTGCTGTTGTTTTTTTTAAATCAAGTCATTTGGATTTTCCACTTCATTCGCTTCTTTTTCATTCCAGGTTTGGATGAAAGCACTGGCATGGTGGTCAACAGCCCAGGGAAGGAGGTGAAGTACATAGCCGGGAAACCCATCCTCGACAACAATGCCGTGAATCTGTTCACTTCTGTCCTCGTAGCCCTCTTGCTCCCAACAGCTGCTTGGGGTTTTTGGCCTAGACAGTGAACTTTATTTCATTTACCAAAGTTAAAACTATGATGAATTTAGCTAAACTTGCAATTCCAAGTTTTGTCCCAAGAAGAATAACTGTAATGACAAAGCAGAAATGCCAGTTCCTCCTCTAGTCCATTATGATGGCATGCCAGTTTTCCTCTCTGTGATGCGTTTCTAATAGCTAATATCTTCCCAGTGAAAGACAAGACTCAATTTAGCTATTTTTCTTCTGCTGAATAGAACTTGAACAGTGAAGTTATAATGTCCCAATATATTGAACTGAAAGTTCCTGCATGGTAGATATAAATTTTGTTTTGTTTATTTAAATCAGCAAAGGGACTAAAAGTGATAACATTTTTAAATGGTTGAGTTGTGATGGAGAAATGCCTCCCTGCCAGTTACCCAGATGTCATATCCGTTTTAAGTATTTAAACGAATGTGTGCGGAAGCCTGCGTAAGTGTAGTATCCTGGATGTTTCCCGTTACCTGCCACTTCGTACTGTAAAAAGTGTGGAGCTTGGTTCCTGGTGAGCTGCAGCGTCTTCTCCACATTTGTTCTTCCTTCCTCAGAGTTAGTGATGGAAAAAAAAGTAAATGTCTTTTTCATGTGACCATTAGAATGCACACAAAAAAGATTATTTTTAAGTAAAAGCAAAAGAGATACCTGAGATCTAAAAAATGTGTACCTTTCTATATATTTCAGTTGGTCTCTGAGCAGAAGTTATCTTAAATTTAATACCTTTAAGGTTTTTTGTAGCTTTCTTTGAAATTTGTCTATGAATGTGGTTTACATTAGCATCTTGACCAGTGAGAGTCACTGGAAAATTAGTGCAATTATTGTTTCATTTGCTGTCCTAGAATTCACTGGAAGATGCTGTGACTTCCTGTTAAGGTACGCTGTCCTCTACTATAGCCTCAACCAAAGTGAATGCCACTTTCAGTTAAGTTCTTCAGTTTGATGGAAGTGCTAAAGGAGTTTAATATAGTATGGATTGTTGTGCTAAAAGTGTTTTGAAATATCTCATGTGATTTCAATATTTTTCTTCCCCTGCCGCTTGCGCATTCATAGAAAAATTGAGGAGAGATTCATGAATAAGCCACTATCAGAGTGGAGAAAGCTTAGAATTCTTTATTGGTGACTGCTTCAGTAATTATCTAGAAATGACTTGGTTCAGGAAGAATTTTTTAAAAAACAGTTGACACACTTAAGCCTTAAGCCAAGCAACTCAGTGGGTCTCAACCTATCTGCTTTGTGTATACATTGACATCACCTGAACATCTTTTTAAAGAAATACTTAGTCTGAGCTTCTCCCAAAAATTCTGATTTATGTGGTCTGGGACACAGACTGAGTATTGGGACTTTTAAAAGCTCTGCCGCACCTTAGAATTGTGTTTTTAAACACAATTTTAATAGGGAGTTTTTAAAAACACTGTTGTCAAGGCCGCTCTTTAGACCAAGTAAATCAGAATGTCTGAAAGTGAGATCCATGCATGGGTTATTTTTAGAAAACTCCCTAGGAGAGTCCAGTGTTTAAACAGTTTGAGAACTATGAAATAAGAGTATGCTGTCCTCAGTCACTCAGTCGTGCTTGACTCTTTACAGCCCTGTGGATGGACTGTAGCCTGCCAGCGTCCTCTGTCCATGGGATTTTTCCAGGCAAGAATACTGGAGTGGGTTGCCATTTCCTGCTGCAGAGGATCTTCCCAACACAGGGATCGAACCCGCTTCTCCTGTGTCTCCTGCATTGGCAGGCTGATTCTTTACCACTGAGCCACTAGGGAAGCCCCAAATTAAGAATATCTTTATACAAATGTCAAATCATTATGTTGTATACCTGAAATTAATGTTGTATATCAATTATAGTTCAATAAAAATAAATAAAAAAAAAGAATACCCCATACCTAAAAGTCTCCAAAGAATGGGGCTTTTCATTTTTATGCAGACAGCTATTAGCAACAGTACTGGGTGCTGTCTTTATGGATGGATAGCTTCTGGTAATACGGAGTCTTACGTGACTTCCCAGATCATTTCTCTGTCGTTTTTTCATATGCAGCTTGTATGTTCCTACAGCTGTTCTAACATTCCTCTTCTCTCTTCTCCTGGAGATTTAACTTCATGACATTCTTTGGGGCAGACATACTCATTGGAACCATTTTGTGGTTTGGAGGAGTCACCACATTGTTAACAGTTTGGGGACATATGCTTTACAATCCTTTATTTGAAAACCAAGGGCTAGTTGTGTTTTGGAATCAAAATTTTTCAGATTTTAGACAAGTGATAGGGTAAATATAAAATATTTTACTTAAAACTGTGCAAAGAGTCTAGAAGAGCACCCATTACCAAATACACTGATATTTCTGTGGTGGATATATGAATACCACTAATAAATGTGATAACTAAAGACGCCGAGAGCCTCAGATCAGGTCAGATCAGTTTTTGTCACAGAATTTAGGAAGAAACTCTCTGTTTGCAGAGCATATTTGGATATGATAATTGTAGACTTTTAAAAAATGTGCTTTTTAAAAAATTTTCCGTGTATTAGATATTTTACTGTAACAATAAACAGTTTATGTAAAAAATGCTTTTCATGGAAAGAACTCCATGGAGGCATTTAATAAAGTAATACGTGTACTGCTGCCTACCTGGCAGCCTAAAGGCATACATTCTATTTCTTGCCATACTCTCACACAGTAGAAAAGAGCAAGGTATATGTGGCTCAGGGCAGCTCCGAAAGGAGATCTGAAGACTTCAAGCAGTATTATTTGAAGACTCATCAAAGGGAGCCATCAAGAGAACAGTGAACTGATAAGGCATTCCATTAGTAACTTTCCTCATCACTAAGTTATCTATACGTTGGCCCAGGTGTGGATGGTGGTGGTTTAGTCACTAAGTCATGTCCAGCTCTTGTGACCTCATGGACTGTAACCTGCCAGGCTCCTCTGTCCATGGGATTCTCCAGGCAAGAATACTGGAGCGGGTTGCCATTTCCTTCTCCAGGGGATCTTCCTGACCCAGGAATCAGTATCTCTTTCTTTTTTCTAGCTGCTTTACCTGTAGGATGCTGAGTCCAGAAATGCCAACCTCATCCCAATTAGGCATAGACTTAGTATAAAGAAAAATCATGTGAGGTGACGTATTGTAAACGTTGCCACGTGCCTGCAGTGCAGACAGCTGCTGCCTGTCTGCACCTGGGCGTCCTGGAGCCCCACCCTCTGGTGTTCCTGATGCCACCACAGTGAGAGAGACTGCTTGGCCAGCAGATCCCAGGTGACTTGCAAGAGCTTTCAGCATGAATACACAAATGTGCAACTGCACCATGGAGTATTGTTGCTATAACTTCAAATGGTTCTGAACATTTAAAAAATAAGTGTTCAGTATATGTTAATTAAGTTGTTTGAGCCTAATCAGCTTTCCCGTTTAAGGCAGGAAAAAAAAAGTTGATGATCAGGAACATATTTCTGGAAGAAAATTAAAATACCAGTTTGGTTACCTGAACTTTACAGGACTGCCGTGATGCCAGTGTTTCTCAATCGTGTGACACAGTTCTAATGGCTTTGGAACTAATGAATCAGGAAGTGATTGTAGAAAGGCTGGGGTTGAGGTGGGTTAAAAGGGCAAAGCTCCTGAATTTATTTTTTCTGACAATACATGTTAATTCCCTTTCATTTATCATAACCACATCCTTCAAAACTTATTTTACACATGTGGCAACTCTTTTTTTAATGTTTGAATTTTTTTAATGTGTAATTGATACTCTGAATCTATCCTTCTTTTTAAAAAATTGTAACACTAAAGGTAAACTAAAATATCCTTTGCCTCTACTATCGCCTCAACAAATCTAGCTTTCTCCCACCTTCCTCAAGATAACAACTGCTAGAAATTTGAGATATTTTCTAGATATTACTTGTTTTGGATGTGTTTTAATATATATAAATCAGTCAGATTTTCTTATAATTTGCACTGTCATTTTGCTGCTTCAAGTCAGGTACTTAAACCCAAGAAAAAACTATTTAGGAAAAATGATTAGAAGGATATATACCAAAATATTAATGTGTTATCTGTTATGATTATAGATTATGTTTATTTTTGAAATAATTTTAAAGTTTGTGATCTATTAATTATTTACCAATAAAGCTACTGTTAAAATACTTATACAAAAATAATTTTAAATACGTCTCTATGAGGTTTTTGTTTTTGGCTGTGCCGTGCTTCTTGTGGGATTTCAGTTCCCTGGCCAGGGATTGAACCTGGGCCTCAGCAGTGAAAGCACCAAATTCTAATCACTGGACCCCCAGGGAATTCCCTAAATATTTTTCTACAAGTCTGCAATCAAATAAGTTTCTTCTGCAAATGAAAAAATGCTCAGAGTAACCAAAATAATCTCTGGGAATAACCCCTCTTCCCTACCACCCTTCCCCATTGTTATTTTAAATGGTATTCCCTCTTTTTATAAACAGCCTTATTAGCAATGAATTTGAAAAGTAAAATGGGGTTTCAAGCAACATAAATCCAGTCGCCCAACTGATGTCTTTATGCTTCAGGCACTGTGTTCCGGATCTAGTGAATCAGAGATGACTGGGATAAGGACGGTGCCCTCCGGGTCTGATAAGAGCGGGGAAGACAGACGTGTGTAACTAGCATGTTGGATAAATGTGACACGTGGACTGTGTTAATCACAGCCCACTTTTAGTCTTCTATTGGCCCTTCAAACTTCCCATATAGAAACATGGACATTTGCCATATGAATAGCAAGCTGTGATCACTCCTTATTCCTAGAAACAGGTGGGAGAATGGATGAACTCTAAGAGAGCAGAAAAACATTCCCCTTCCCCACTGCAGGCTTCCAGCTGAAGCAGGTTCAAGCTGAGAGTGGGGATTTGGTGGGGGAAGATTTGTTTGTATGTTTGGCTTTTATTTTTTAACCCAGGTGTGTCTATTCTAAATCGTGAATTAAGACTGCTGATGAACTCAAGTTTTGCTGATTCTGGTTGACTGAATGTTCGTATGGCCCCACATGTTGAAATCGTAACCTCCAGTGTGATGGTGATAGGAGGTGGGGCTTTGGGAGGTGATTGGATCATTGATCCTCCTGAATGGGATCAGTGCCTTATAAAACAGATGCCAGAGAGCTCTCTTGTCCTCTCCACCACATGAGGACACTTGAGAAAATGGCCATCTGCAACCCAGAAGGGGGCCCTCACAGAATCCGACCTTGCTGCCACCCTGACCTTGGACTTCTAGCCTCCAGAACTGTGAAAAGTAAATTTCTGTTCCTTGTAGGTCACCCAGTCTCTGGTACTTTTGTTACAGCCATTGGAACAGACTGAGACACTAGTGTAGAAGTGGGAAGGGAGATAGAGGCAGGAAGAAATAAGTCTGCAATGATAGTTTTGGTTGTCTAGGCATGGCAGATGGTGACTGCAGCCATGAAATTAAAAGACGCTTACTCCTTGGGAAAAAAGTTAGACCAACCTCGACAGCATATTAAAAAGTAGAGACGTTACTTTGCCAACAAAGGTCCATCTAGTCAAGGCTATGGTTTTTCCAGTAGTCATGTATGGATGTGAGAGTTGGACTATAAAGAAAGCTGAGCACCAAAGAGTTGATGCTTTTGAACTGTGGTGTTGGGTTAGACTCTTGAGAGTCCCTTGGACTGCAAGGAGATCCAAACCAGTCCATCCTAAAAGAAATCAGTCCTGAATATTCATTGGAAGGACTGATGCTGAAGCTGAAACTCCAATACTTTGGCCACCTGATGTGAAGAACAGACTCATTTGAAAAGACCCTGATGCTGGGAAAGATTGAAGGCGGGAGGAAAAGGGGACAACAGAGGATGAGATGGTTGGATGGCATCACTGACTCAATGGACATGAGTCTGAGTAAACTCTGGGAGTTGGTGATGGACAGGGAGGCCTGGCGTGCTGCAGTCCATGGGGTCACAAAGAGTCAGACAGGACTAAGCGACTGAACTGAGGCATGGCAGATGGCAAAAGCTGGTGTTACTGGATTAGTCTCATATAGGAGGTTAGACTTGGTATTACCTTGTGGGGTGCTTTTGTGGGCTATTTGGAGGTTTCCTGGAAGCACTTCCTCCGGAAGTGGTAGCCAGTCTCAGTGCAATCTCTGGCTTCACCGTCAAAGAGCGAGTCAAGCACTTTCTTGCCCTCTGGGATCCCAGGCAGGGATTAGTCCCCTGGGGGTCTAACTTTCTACAGCATGACTCGGGTACTGGCTTGCTCTCTCCTCTCCTTCACAGTTCTTAACACCAGCAGCTGCATCTGTAGTCCAAGTGGTTCGTTCCATCAGTTATCTGTTAAAGCAAACTACCCCAAAACTTAGTGGATAACAGCAAAAACCATTCATTTGCTCAGTTTGTGGCTGGCTGTTGGGGTTGAGCTCAGCTGGGCAGTTCTGTTTTAAGTGATGTCAGCTGGGCTCACTCAGCCATGTCTGCAGTCAGGTGACAGGTCAGCAGGAGGGTGGACGGGCTGGTTGTGATGGCCTCTTTTGTATGACTGGCTCCTTGATGCTACCTCTTGACTAGGCTTCTCTACATGACCTGTCTGTCATCCTTCAGTAGGCTTCTTTACCAGAAGACACAGGCATGTCAAGAAACCAAAAGTAGGAGCTGCAGGTTCTCTTAAGGCCTTGTCTTAGAAGTCTCATGATGTCATTTCTGCCACAATTATCGGTCCAAAAGTTAAAAGGCTCCTTAGATTCAAGGAGTGGAAAAATGTACTCCACCCTTCATGGAAGGAATACTAGAGTTACATGCGTTAGTCACTCAGTCATGTCCAACTCTTTGCAACTCCAGGCTCCTAAGGTACCCTTCCAGGCTCCTCTGTCCATGGGATTTCTCGGGCAAGAATACTGGAGTGGGTTGCCATTCCCTTGTCCAGGGGAATCTTCCTGACCCAGGGATCAAACCTAGCTCTCCTGCATTGCAGGTGGATTCTTCACCATCTGAGCCACCAGGGAAGCCAAATTAAAGGAGAAAGGTGACAGGCATGTGATGACGTGGCGGGCATTATTCTAACAATCTCCCACTCTGTTACTTGTTGATTTCTGGGCATCTAGCCTCCTCCTGCTTGAGGTCATCTTACCTCTCAAATAACCCCACTGGACAGGATTCAAGACCACCTTGTGATAAGGCTTCACAGGTGAATTTCATGTGCTCTGTGGGAAAAATCCGTGGGTTGCTTTCACAACCCCTGGAAGTGCTAGCCAATCTAAGTGAAATCTCTGGCTGCAGCATCTAACAGGGAGTCGGACACTTTCTTGCCCTCTGGAATCCTGGGCAGGGCTCAGTCCTTGGGATGAACGTTGGCATTAACTTTCTCAGGTATGACTTGGGCACTGGCCTTCCCTCTCTCTCTGAACTAAAGGAAAAACTCTCTCAGGGTGCACTTGAAGTTTCCTCCCCAGGTTGAGGATTCACAGCTTGGCTACCACTCCCTCTAAAGGAACTGTTCACTCTCCACACAGCTTTCTCCTCTCTGGCTGCATTTTATAACTCTGGTCCGGCTAAGGAGTCCAGGAGTTCTGCAGCAGGTTTCAGGTTCTCTGTGGAAGGGTGTGTGCACTATCCTCAGTTCAGCCTCCAGATGCCAGTCATACTTGCATCTCCATCACAACGAGGCAGGTAGAGTCATTGGTGTCCTAACACTGTGTGTTCACATACATTATATTTTATCCAGGATACAAGGGTAAGACAAAGGCAAGTGAGAACCCTGCCAGTAGCTGCTTGGTGATCTGAGAACACCTGGCAGAAAATATTAACTGGGACACTAAAAGATGAGTAAAAGTTTGTCAAGTCAAGATGGTGGGGACTCCCTCCCAGAGGGTATGACGACACATCCAAGTCCTGGGTTGCAAAGGGTGTAACATTTTGAAGGGGCTGTGGCTAGAGATTTGGTACTGACTAAAGATGTAAGCATCTGAATGCAGAGTTCCAAAGAATAGCAAGGAGAGATAAGAAAGCCTTCCTCAGCGATCAATGCAAAGAAATAGAGGAAAACAACAGAATGGGAAAGACTAGAGATCTCTTTAAGAAAATTAGAGATATTAAGGGAACATTTCATGCAAAGATGGGCTCAATAAAGGACAGAAATGGTATGGACCTAATAGAAGCAGAAGATATTGAGAACAGGTGGCAAGAATACACAGAAGAACTGTACAAAAAAGACCTTCACAGCCAAGATAATCACGATGGTATGATCACTCACCTAGAGCCAGATATCCTGGAATGTGAAGTCAAGAATGGGCCTTAGCATCACTACGAACAAAGCTAGATTTGAACAAAACCAATTCCAGTTGAGCTATTTCAAATCCTGAAAGATGATGCTGTGAAAGTGCTGCACTCAATATGCCAGCAAATTGGAAAACTCAGCAGTGGCCACAGGACTGGAAAAGGTCAGTTTTCATTCCAATTCCAAAGAAAGGCAATTTCAAAGAATGCTCAAACTACTGCACAATTGCAGTCATCTCACACCCTAGTAAAGTAATGCTCAAAATTCTCCAAGCCAGGCTTCAGCAATATGTGAACTGTGAACTTCCAAATGTTCAAGCTGGTTTTAGAAAAGGCAGAGGAACCAGAGATCAAATTGCAAACATCTGCTGGATCATGGAAAAAGGGAGAGAGTTCCAGAAAAACATCTATTTCTGCTTTATTGACTATGCCAAAGCCTTTGACTGTGTAGATCACAATAAACTGAAAAATTCTTCAAGAGATGGGAATACCAGACCACCTGACCTGCCTCTTGAGAAACCTATATGCAGGTCAGGAAGCAACAGTGAGAACCGGACGTGGAGCAACAGACTGGTTCCAAATAGGAAAAGGAGTATGTCAAGGCTGTATATTGTCACTCTGCTAATTTAAGTTATATGCAGAGTACATCATGAGAAACACTGGGCTGGAAGAAGCACAAGCTGGAATCAAGATTGCCGGGAAAAATATCAATAACCTCAGATATGCAGATGACACCACCCTTATGGCAGAAAGTGAAGAGGAACTAAAAAGCCTCTTGATGAAAGTGAAAGAGGAGAGTGAAAAAGTCCCATCACTTTATGGGAAATAGATGGGAAACAGTGGAAACAGTGTCAGACTTTATTTTGGGGGGCTTCAAAATCACTGCAGATAGTGACTGCAGCCATGAAATTAAAAGACGCTCACTCCTTGGAAGGAAAGTTATGACCAACCTAGATAGCATATTCAAAAGCAGAGATATTACTTTGCCAACGAAAGTCCATCTAGTCAAGGCTATGGTTTTTCCAGTGGTCATGTATGGATGTGAGAGCTGGACTGTGAAAAGAGCTGAGCGCCGAAGAATTGATGCTTTTGAACTATGGTGTTGGAGAAGACTCTTGAGAGTCCCTTGGACTGCAAGGAGATCCAACCAGTCCATTCTGAAGGAGATCAGCCCTGGGATTTCTTTGGAAGGACTGATGCTAAAGCTGAAACTCCAATACTTTGGCCACCTCATGTGAAGAGTTGACTCATTGGAAAAGACTCTGATGCTGGGAGGGATTGGGAGCAGGAGGAGAAGGGGATGACAGAGGATGAGATGGCTGGATGGCATCACTGACTCGATAGACATGAGTTTGAGTAAACTCTAGGAGTTGGTTGTAGACAGGGAGGCCTGGCATGCTGCAATTCATGGGACTGCAGAGAGTCGGACACGACTGAGCGACTGAACTGAACTGAACTAAACCGAAAGACTGAAAGTGAAAGCGTTAATCACTCAGTCACGTCCAACTCTTTGTGACCCCATGGAGTGTAGCCTGTCATGCTCCTCTGTCCCTGGGATTCTCCAGACAAGAATACTGGAGTGGGTAGCCATTCTCTTCTCCAGGGTGTCTTTCTGACCCAGGGATGGAACCCAGGTCTCTTGCATTGACAGATTCTTTACCATCTCAGCCATCAGGGAAGCCCTGGTAGTTTGGAATCTGTAAAGGACCCTAATACTAACCCTGTGACCTTGGGGCAAAACATAGTCTTTCTATGAGGAAAATGGTGTTAGTATGCGTACTTTAATTTCACATATCGTTGATATCAAATCAGTCAATATAAGTAAAAAGCCTCTGGGAAAACCATGTGCTCTAGGCAGAATAATGGTCCCCAGAGGCTGTCCATGTCCCAGTCTTTGGAGTCCATGACAACCAGACCTGTGAAAGGAGACTTACAGATTAAGGTTAAGAACTTTGAGGTGGGGAGATTAGCCTGGATTACCCAGGTGAATTCAACTTCCTCACAGGCATCCCTTAAAATGGAAAACTTTTCCAGGCTGTGATCAAAGAAAGAGATGTGACAACAGAAGAAGAGTCAGAGAGATGCTGGTTTTGCAGATGGATGAAGCGGGCCATGAGCCAAGGAATGTGGGAAGCTTCTAGAAGCTGGTGAAGTGAGGAAATGCATTCTTCCCTGTGGTCTGCAGAAGAATGCAGCCCTGCCGATGCCTTGACTTCAAGACTTCTGACCTGCAGAACTGTAAGGCTATTGCAGTGATTTTGGAATCCAAGAAAATAAAGTCTGTCACTGCTTCCACTGTTTCCCCATCTATTTGCCATGAAGTGATGGGACTGGCTGCCATGATCTCAGTTTTCTGAATGTTGAGTTTTAAGTCAACTTTTTCAGTCTCCTCTTTCACTTTCATCAAGAGGCTCTTTAGTTCCTCTTTGCTTTCCGCCATAAGGGTGGTGTCGTCTGCATATCTGAGGTTATTGATATTTCTCCCGGCAATCTTGATTCCAGCTTGTGCTTCATCCAGCCCAGCATTTGTCATGATGTACTCTGCATATAAGTTAAATAAGCAGGGTGAAAATATACAGCCTTGACGTACTCCTTTTCCTATTTGTAACCAGTCTGTTGTTCCATGTCCAGTTCTAACTGTTGCTTCCTGGCCTGCATATAGGTTTCTCAAGAGGCAGGTCAGGTGGTCTGGTATTCCCATCTCTTTCAGAATTTTCCACAGTTTATTGTGATCCACACAGTCAAAGGCTTTGGCATAGTCAATAAAGCAGAAATAGATGTGTTTCTGGAATTCTCTTGCTTTTTTGATGATCCAACGGATGTTTGCAATTTGATCTCTGGTTCCTCTGCCATTTCTAAATCCAGCTTGAACATCTGGAAGTTCCCAGTTCGTGTACTGTTGAAGCCTGGCTTGGAGAATTTTGAGCATTACTTGTCTAGTGTGTGAGATGAGTGCAATTGTGCGGTAGTTTGAGCATTCTTCAGCAGTGCCTCTCTTTGTGACTGGAATGAAAATTAACCTTTTCCAGTCCTGTGGCCACTGCTGTACTACCTGGGGAGGCCTTAGTTAATATAGTTTGATATAAAAAATATATATTTTTCTTCCCTCTTGAAAAATAAATTACATGAACCTAGTTAATTCATGTAACATTGGAGGTTATCTTTTTCACAGAATAATACCAATAATGTCAAATATAACAGTGACTTCCCTGAGGTTCCATCTCAGGTCCATGAAGATTCCACATGATGCGGGGCAGCTAAGCCTGGGTGCCACGGCAACTGAAGCCTGCGCACCTAGAGCCCGTGCCTGCAACAAGGGAAGCCACCACCGTCAGAGCCTGCACTAGCAGTAGCCCTGCTTGCGGAAACTAGAGGAAGCCTGAGAGCAGCCCCGGAGACCTTGCACTGCTGAAAATAAATAAATAAAAATTCAGAAAAAGTAGAAGTAACTTGCTTTCGCATGGCACTTTGGATGTGTCAAATAGCAATGATAACGTGTATGGGTGCGTGCTCATTTGCTCAGTCGTGTCTGACTCTGTGACCACATGGACTGTAGCCCTCCAGACTCCTCTCTCCATGGGATTCTCCAGGCAAGAATACTGGACTGGGTTGCCATTTCCTCCTCCAGGGCATCTTCCCAACGCAAATTGAATCTGAGTCTCCTGTGTCTCCCACACTGGCAGGCAGATTCTTTACCACTGAGCCACCTGGGAAGTCCAATGATAACATTCACTATCTGCATATTATAATACTAGAGACTGTGCTAGGTAGGTTAGAAGGGTGAACTCACGTGATCCTCACAGCAACATCGTGAGCGAGGTGCTATTAATAGCCCCATTTTACGGATGAAGAACCTGAGGCCAGAGAGGCTAAGTAAACAGGGTCATGCAGCTCGTGAGTGGCAGAGCTAGGCTTGGAACCCAGGCAGTCTAGCTGTAGGACTTGTGCTGTATCCGGCTGCCTTTCAAAGCTCACATGGTCTATTAGTTTTCTGTGGCTGCTGAAAAATGGAAAAATGATCACAAACTTAGTGGCTTAAAACAACACTGATTTGAAGGGGACAGCAGAGGATGAGATGGTTGGATGGCATCATCAACTGAATGGACATGAGTTTGAGCAAGCTCCGGGAGTTGGTGATGGACAGGGAAGCCTGGCGTGCTGCAATCCACGCGGTCACAAACAGACACAACTGAGCAGCTGAACTGAATAGTAATCACAGGGCTCCCTATGCTCTTTAAACTCATCAACAGTTGTTTCCTTACTCATGCTGCACGTATCCAGGCCATCTGGACTATTAATACTCTCAGGGTATCTCCTATGCTTTCAGATATCTCCATGTTATTCCATACATTCTTACTAGAAGGCTTTTGCTTCTATTCTGGCAGGAAGTTGACTGGCATCTGTGAGAACACATATGTACTTGCACATGATAGATTAGATCCTAGAGTGATAGGAATATGGTAAAATAATTTCTGTGTCCACTTTCCAAATTCCTTTATTCTTTTAATTTCCACCCCATATTCCTACCCTAGAAGCCTCTATCTTTAGAGCCTTTGAGGGAAGAAACAAGAGACATTACAAAAAGTAGGAAGCACTATCTAAATATCCCGATCACCATGGTCCCTACTAGGTTTCTGCCTGGTGGAAGAAAAGAAAAATCATCTGGCTTGAGAGGACATGTCTTTGAACCATCTCTGTGTCATGCTCACTGTCCCACTCTCCCTAGGAGCTGAATGAGTCTCACCCATTTTTACATACTGACAGGTTAGTGGGTGCTCCTGGAAGATTTCCTCACCTCCCACCACCAGATTTTTGTTTCCCCACTTATGATCAGGGTTGCTAAGATGACCTCTCCTTGAGTGCATGCATGCATGCATGCTTAGTCATGTCCAACTTTTGCAACACATGGACTATAGCCTGTCAGGCTCCTCTGTTCATGAAATTTTCCATGCAAGAATACTAGATTGGGTTGCCGTTTTCTCCCTGATCAAAGGATTGAGCCCAAGTTTCCTGTGTCTCCTGCATTAGCAGGTTGATTCTTTACCACTGAGCCAAGGGAACCCACAGGGAAGCCCTCTGGGCACATTTTAAATGATTATTTTTCTTCGTCTCATGGAGGGAGACTTCTCTGTGGTATGACTCTTGGAGGTAAAATTCAGGAAATTGTGGAACCTCTCTAATCTGGGGTCCTGTAGTGGTTTTTAACTCTCAAGACGTTCTACACCGAGCTTCCAGCAATTCCTCAATTTTAGTTTAAAGTCCTTCTACTGATACTGGCTCCATACTGGTTCCAGCTGCTGGATTTTGCTGCTGGGCTTCTGCTCCCTGTTATAATAGCTGTGATTCTCTGTATTCATCTGTCTCGTTCCAGTCTGGGGGGAAGCAGTTTGCTCTGTGACCTCAGTTCTCTGGGAAAGAAGAGTCGTTGACTTAGTGTGTTCAGCTTTTGCCTTGTTGTCAGGTGAGAAACTTGAATTCACCAATGTGATTTTAATCCTTATGTTAACTGATTACAAACTGTGCAATAATAAGCCTATTTTTCTTATCAGTGAATAGTCATATATACTTTGCAAAGTTGCACAGAGATTTGGAGTTCATGTATGCAAATCACTTGTCAGTTCAGTTCAGTTCAGTCACTCAGTCGTTTCCGACTCTTTGCGACCCCATGAATTGCAGCACGCCAGGCCTCCCTGTCCATCACCAACTCCCAGAGTTCACTCAAACTCACATCTGTCAAGTTGGTGATGCCATCCAGCCATCTCATCCTCTGTCGTCCCCTTCTCATCCTTCCCCCAATCCCTCCCAGCATCAGAGTCTTTTCCAATGAGCCAACTCTTTGCATGAGGTGGCCAAAGTATTGGAGTTTCAGCTTTAGATCATTCCTTTCAAAGAACACCCAGGGCTTATCTCCTTTAGAATGGACTGGTTGGATCTCCTTGCAGTCCAAGGGACTCTCAAGACTCTTCTCCAACACCACAGTTCAAAAGCATCAATTCTTCATTGCTCAGCTTTCTTCACAGTCCAACTCTCACATCCATACATGACCACTGGAAAAACCATAGCCTTGACTAGACGGACCTTTGTTGGCAAAGTAATGTCTCTGCTTTTTAATATGCTATCTAGGTTGGTCATAACTTTCGTTCCAAAGAGTAAGTGTCTTTTAATTTCATGGCTGCAGTCACCATATGCAGTGATTTTGGAGCCCAAAAAAATCACTTGTTGGGGAACTTAATGACTGGTAGGTTTATTATTGATTGATGGCACACTTTCTAAGGAACTGGGTGTGTTCCAAATAGTAATCCAATCTGAACTAAACATTAACTTTCAAAAAATTTAAACTAAGCCTTCATTCACTTCTGCTTTCAGTTGGAAACTGAAGCTCCGTTCAGTTTCCTGTGTTTCTAGTACTCACTTTACATTATTGTACAGTAAAAATTGTTTTTGTGTGTAATGACTGTGATAAACTTTCATTCATTCCATATATCTAAATTACTTTCTTGATCCTCTTGTTTTATATCAGTACAGCAAATCATTTACACTAGAAAGTCCACTGGACTGAGAGATGGGAAAAATGAGACTGAGTCCTAATTCTAGCACTAATTAGCTGAATGATTTTGGGCAAATCACAGTAATACTTGAGTATCAGTTTCTTAATCCGAACCACAACCTATTTGAAATAGACAATCAAAAGCCCCTTTCAGGGCTAAATTTCATTTATTCGTTTCTTCAATATTTATTCATGATCTATTGGATATACAGATCTTCTTTGACTTATGATGGTGTTCATCCTGATAAACCCACTGAAAACTGAAAATATCCTAAGTTAAAATGCATTTAATACACCTACTGAATATCATAGCTTAGCCTAGCCTAGCTTAAAAGGTCTCAGAACACTAACATTGCCTATAGTTGGGCGAAATCATATAACACAAAGCCTATATTATAATAAAATGTTGGATAGCTCATGTAGTTTATTGAGCACTATACTGAAAGTGAAAGCAGAATGGTTATCTGGGTGCAGGAAGTGTATCAGTTGTTTACCCTCACAGTCACGTAGCTCCCCGGGAAACCCAGCTCCCTGCTACTGCCTGGCGATGTGAAAGAGTGTCCTAGTGAATATCACTAGGCTGGGAAAGGATCAAAACTCAAAATCTGAAGTGTGATTTCTACTGAATGCGTTTCACTTTCACACCATTGTAAAGTCAAAAAATCATAAGCCAAACCACTATAAGTAGGGAGTATCTGTAGTATACACTCTTAGGCATGAAGCACTGGGAGTCAGACAAAACAAACATAAATCTTATACTCTAGCCAAGAGTTAGGCATTAAGCCAGTAATCCCACGACTAAACACATAATGACACATTGTGAAGGACATGATAGGACTTGTGAAGGCAAAATAATGTTGGTGGATGATTAAAATAGTGGGACCGGGAAGGGCTAATTGTGTTGGAAAGTCAAGAAATTTTTTTTTTTCTGAGCAAACAATAGTAGGCAATGGCCAGGTTTTGTTTGTTTTTAAAAAGGGGGGTGGGTGGGTAGGGAGTAGAGAGCATTCCTGGAATAAGAAACAGCCAGCAGAAAAACCTGGAAGCAGAAAAGAGCTTGGCCTGTTAAAGGAAGGCAAAGGTGGCTGTCAGGCTGGAGCATAGTGAACAGGGGGGAGAGTCATTCAAAGAGCGTGGACGGAGCCCCTGAAGACAGGACTGAACCCTGACAGAACTTTGCCTTCTCAGACTCTGGGTTCTATCTCAGTGCCACAGAGAACAACTGTGAAGTTTTTCCAAATTTCCTTGAATCTGAGATTTAGCCTCACTCTATTCCTGTCTGTAAGATCTGCATTCTACAAAGCAAAAGAATCTTTTTGAGGAAACTCATCTGCAGTGACTAATAGAAAAGAAACTCAATCTACAAACGCTCAATTTTCTTTGGTGTACGAAGGAGTTAAGGCAATGTTTTCAGTGTTGGCTGCAGAATGAAATCACCTGGGAAGTTTTGATAATTTCCATTGTTTTGTTTCTCCTTTGGGGAAATTTGATCTAACTAGCCATGGGGTTGCTTTGAGTCGGACACGACTGAGCAACTTCACTTTCACTTTTCACTTTCATGCATTGGAGAAGGAAATGGCAACCCACTCCAGTGTTCCTGCCTGGAGAATCCCAGGGACTGGGGAGCCTGGTGGGCTGCAGTCTATGGGGTCACACAGAGTCAGACACGACTGAATCGACTTAGAAGCAGCAGCAGCAGCAGTCATGGGGTCGCTAAGAGTCGGACATGACTGAGCAGCTTCACTTTCACTTTTCATTTTCATGCATTGGAGAAGGAAATGGCAACCCACTTCAGTGTTCTTGCCTGGAGAATCCCAGGGATAGAGGAGCCTGGTGGGCTGCCGTCTATGGGATCACACAGAGTCAGACACGACTGAAGCGACTTAGCAGCGGCGGCAGCAGCCTGAGGTACATAGCAAGAGAGTTTCTAAAAGATTCTCTGTGATTCTAATGTGCAGCCAAAATTAAGAACAATTTAGAGGGAAAGCTAGAAAGCTCAGTTTTAGCAATTTGTGTTCACCACATATGCATCTAATTTCAGCACGAGTTTTTTTTTTTTTCTTTTAAACAGCCCATATGTTTGCCAGGCACCGTTCTCACAAACGTAGACTTTGAAAAAGTAGTACTTCACAAAAGTAGACTCATAACTCTCACAATAAACCCATAAGAATACTCACCATTTCCCCATTGGCTAAATAAGGAAATTGAAGCATAGAGTGTGAATGATTTGCCCAAGGCCACATCACTGGTAAATGCAGAGCTAGTATTTGAACCAAGGCATCTGGCTCCAAAATACATATTCTTATCTGCTTTGTTGGAAGACCTCTGTGAATTCAGAAGAGAGGAGACAGCTTGCATGCTTTCTACACTGCCAATGTCAACTGAAAGAAAAACACGCAACATAAAAGTAGTGGGTTAAGTTTTATTCAACATCATACTGAGGACTATAACCCAGGAAATATTCTCTCAGTGCTGTGCTAAGTCACTTCAGTTGTGTCTGACTCTGTGCAACAGTATAAACTGTAGCCCACCAGGCTCCTCTGTTCATGGGATTCCCCAGGCATGAATACTGGAGTGAATTGCCATTCCCTTCTCCAGGGGATCTCCTGGACCCAGGGATTGACCCTTAGGTCTAACCTGCGCTGGCAGGCAGTTTCTTTACCAGTAGCGGCACCTGGGAAGCCCGTTCCCTCAGCAGCTCTAGGAAATTGCTCCAAAGAAGTAGGGGAAGAGACAGTATACATGTGAGTTTTTTGGCTAGTTACATGTGGTTATACATTAAAAGATTACTGACATGCACAACCTGGTAAAATTCTTGAATTCTAAAGAACAAATATTATTAATGCTACCATTTAGAAAGAATAAGCTGCTGGGGAAAAAAAAAAAAAAGATGCACCTTTGCATTACCTCTGTAACACTAGTAGCTTGAGAGAAAGCAAGTTAGCTATGATGTAATTAATCTGAGAATGTGCAATAATTCAGAGATAAGATCATTCCCATGCCTTGACTAGAAAAATATTAAAGAAAAGACAACAAATTAATATGCACAAATACTTCAAAGCAGAAGCAGAAGAAACAGAATGAGCAATACACGTTGCTAGGCAAATGCACAGTTCGATATAAATAGCTGAGGATAGACTGGGCATGTGGAGAATACGTGTATAATATAAATAGGAAAACTTGAAACGAAAATCTAAGTGTCTAGAACTGAAAGTATGAAACTCAGAGGGACAGTATAAGAAGAGAGGAATTAAAAGTTTCTAAGACCTCATGGATAGAGGGAAGAAGGAGGCACGCGAAATTATTCTAAAGATCTTAACGTATTGGTAACGAGAAGTGGAGGAGAAACAGAGTTCCTCAGTTGAGGAAATTGTGTGTCTAGATAGGGCAATCTTTTGTGTTTTGTTTTCAAATAATAGTATAAAAATGTGTGTCTGATTAAGAAATGTAACGGAAGGTTTTAATACAACTGTTGAAGAGAGGGGAGAGTGAAATATTAACATGATTGAAACAGCTAAAATATGGAAAAGTATATGTAGAAAAGTAAGACATAAGTGTTACATATAAAGTATGAGGGAAGGAATAAAATAAAGAGATCATTATCCAAGGTGCCAACTCAATTGTATCCAACTCTCTACAACCCCGTGGGCCATAGCCTGCCAGGCTCCTCTGATTTCCCAGGCAAGAAAACTGGAGTGGGTTGCCATGGCCTTCTCCAGGGTGACCGCCCTGGTCGCTCAGGTGGTAAAGCGTCTGCCTACAATGCGGGTGACCTGGGTTCGATCCCTGGGTTGGGAAGATCCTCTGGAGAAGGAAATGGCAGCCCACTCTAGTATTCTTACCTGGAAAATCCCATGGATGGAGGAACATGATAGGTTATAGTCCATGGGGTCTTGAAGAGTTGAACACGACTGAGCGATTTCACTTTCTTTCTCCAGGGTATCTTCCCAACCCAGGGGTCAAATCCAAGTCTCTTCTCTTAAGCCTGCCACATTGGCAGGTGGGTTCTTCACTACTAGCGCCACCTGGGAAGCCCAATCATTACACTAACTTTAAAAAGACAATACCCAGGGACTTCCCTGGTGGTTCAGCGGCTAAGGCCGCACACTCCCAGTGCAGGTAGCCTTGATCCCTGGTCAGGGAACTAGATCCACCTAAAAATCCTGAGTGGCAGAACTAAGATTGGTGCAGCCAAAGAAATAAAAATAAATAAAAAGACAACATTCACATTAAAAGATGAAAAACTGTTTAAAAGAAGCATAATCAAACTGATAGAACTGACAATTAAGGGAATAGGCAAAAGATATCAAGAAAATTCAAACAAAAAGAAAGCAGAGGAGACTTCTTCAGTGTTCCAGTGGTTAACAGCACTTCCACTCCAGGGAAGTGGATCCCCGGGTGGGGAATTAAGATCCCACATGTGGCGAGGCCAAAAAAAAAAGCAGACTGGAGTTTCTTTTTTTTTTTTTTGGCTACGTGGCATATGGTGTCTTAGTTCCTAGATCAGAGATCAAACCTGCAGCCCCCTAGTTGAAAGTGTAGTCTTAACCACTGGAACACGGGGGAAGACTCAAGACTAAATGGAATTTGAAGTTAAAAGAATTGACATTATGTAATTTTTAAAGACACAGTTTATGAAAAAGATATAATTAAAAATGTGTATGCACCTAGCATCAGAGCGATCAGATATGTAAATCAAAACTATTAGAAATGCATGATAAAAAATGTGATATTTAGTTAAAGACTTAACTATACTCCTCTTAGAAATCAATTCTAGGAAAGCTAAATAAATCAATTAACTTAATTAAATAGCTATATATAGGATCTTCATGCTTAAGTGCTCAGTGTCTAACTCTTTTTGACCCCTTGGATTGCAGCATGCCTCCTCCTGTCCACACAGGATTTTTCAGGCAAGAATACTGGAGGAGGTTGCAATTTCCTCCTCCAGGGGATCTGCCTGAGCCCAGGATCAAAACTGCATCTCCTGTGTCTCCTGCATTGCAGGCAGATTCTTCACTGCTGAGCCACTGGACAGCCCATATAAAGGGTCTTAGGTTCCTCTAATACACAATATTCATTTTGTTTCCTTGGAAATTTTACATTTATCACATACTTGTCCACATAGAAAAGTTTAACAAATTAAAAAAACAAATAGAGATATCACTGCCTACTTTTTTTCTAATCATAATCCGGTAAAAATTAGAGGAAAATATATAGAAATGATAGAAAATGTAACTTCACTGAAATTAAGAAATACACTAATTTCTGTACCTTTGGATCAAAGAGTAAATTAAAGATAATTTATAAACTATGAAGCAATGAAAAGGAGAAGACTTCACAACAAAATGTAGGGAACATTCAAAAGCTGAACTTAGAAGGAAATTATTCTCTCTAAATAAGTTTATTACTAGATAAGAAACAAAAATAAAGGAACGAAGTCTTTATCTTAAGAAATTAGAAAATTAACAAAGTGTACTATAACATTAAAATTTTTTTAAAAAATGCTGAAATTGAGGAAACAGGAAACAATAGAAGAAACAAATAAGCTGGCTCTTTGAAAATAAACTAGATAAAGTTATAGGTCTACTTAAGTGAGAGAGAGCAACAGTTAGGTATGAGAAAAAAGGCATACAACGTATGCAGCAGAGACTAAAACCATTATGAGAATACTACTAGCAATTCTATAACAAGATACGTTATGTATGGCTGAGTCCCTTCACTGTTCACACTATCACGACACTGTTAATTAGACCAGGGAACTAGATCCCACATGCCGCAACTGAGACCTTGTGCAGCCATATAAGTAAATTAAATAAATCTGAAAAAAAAATTTGAAAGCCTTGAATGAAATGAATAATTTCCTAGCAAAATATAAATTACCAAATATGTGTATTATATATAAAATTACAGTCTTTACAAAAGAGATATTAAAGATTATTTTTTTAAAAATTTACCACTTAAAAAAGATTCCAGTACAAGATGGGTTCACAACTTTTAAGAACAGATAATTCTGTTCCATTTTTTAAAGTTATTGTTTATATAAGAAAGTTTTCCAATGTATTTTAGGACATGAGAATAAATTTTAAATATATTATTTTATGGAAGCAAAAACTATAGTCCTATCTCACAACTACAAATGTATAATTCTCTTCCAAAATTTAGTAAATAGAATCTATATATATATATATATATATATCAAAAAAATAAAAATTAGGTTCAAATAAGATTTGTTTCAGGAAGGCAATGTGTCTGAACATCAGGAAATATAGCAATGTAATTCATTACTAAGACAATTAAAGAGTGCCTAGAACAATTAAAGAGTGCCAAAGAGATCCAGTGAAATATTTATTAATTAATTTAAGTAACAAATTATTTTATTTTATTCAAAAATAATAATAAAATTAAGTAATAATTTAAGTAATAAAACAATACTTATTTTGTTAACCAATAAAATACTAATCAATTATACTATTAGTATGAGAAATTAGTAAGGTGGCTACATATCAAGACAATATATTAAATTAATTAGGTTTTTAATTTCTGGTAACAAGCATGTAGGAATGAAGAATGAGAAAAATATTCCACATTTTATTCATAATAGTTGGAAAACTGTAGAATTCTTAGAAATAAGTTGGTCAAAGTATGAAAAGAAATTTATAAAATAATATAAAAACATTAGACCTAAAGAACTGGAAAATATACTATATTTGTAGATGGCAAAAGTTAGCATAAAAATAGTATTTCTACCCAAATTAATATATTATTATCATTCCAACCATGTTTATTATATAACTAGATTAAATGGTCCTAACGTTTATCTGAAAGAGTAAATGCTATAGGGGAGCCAAGAAAATTGTAAGAAATAAGAACAATAAAGTCATTACATTTTGAATATTTAATATAAATATGCTATCAAATCAATATGATGTAATACGAAAAGACAAAAAGTTTGATGAACTAGAATAAAGGAAATACTTTATATACATTGAATTTAAGAATCACAAAGATGATAGATTACCTGGAGTGAGGATAGATTTTGCACCATTTTACATTCCCACCAAAAGTGCACAAGAGTTATCCTTTTAGAGTACTGATTTTGTTCAGTCTACTTGAGGATCAACTTGATCCTTGTGAGGCTTATTATTAAGCTTTGCTACAGGAGATTCAGAGAAGACTTTACTCTGGGCTTTTTATTCTTACTCCTAAGGCCTGACTCTCTTGAAGGCTGTACCTAATGCCCTGTATATGACAAGGTCTGTGACCGGTGTGAACACAAACTATTCTCTGCCCTGTGTGAACTCCAGGAATTGTTTTGCTTACTCCTTTTCCGTGGCAGTTTCTAAGATTCCTCTCTCTCGTGTGCATATCAGTACTCAGATATTTGAGGAGAACCCTCTACAGTTCTCCAGACATCTCTCTTTGTGCCATGCCCTACTCTCAAATTCTGTCTCAGAAATTCTAGCAGCTTCCACCTCCCCGAACTCCCATATCTGCCTCCCCAACTTTTAAAATTATATTCCTTTGAAAATTTTACAGTATTTCTTGATGAGTGTTAGATTTTGTTCTGGCAGAAAGTTAAGTTACTTTGAGGTAAACTTCATCTTTTTTTAAAAAAAATATTTATTTACTTATTTGGCTACACCATGTCTTATTTGCCATACACAATATCTGCAGTCTTTGTTACCGTATGGAGGATCTAGTCTTCTGACCAGGGATTGAACCCAGGCCCCCTGCATTGGGAGCATGGACTCTTAGCCACTGGACCACCAGGGAAGTCCCCAACCTCATCTTTTTGAGGTTTGAATTTAAGTGTGTTTTAGGTATGTGTATGTGTATCCTCTCCAATACTTTGGCCACCTGATGCGAATAGCTGACTCATTAGAAAAGACCCTGATGCTGGGAAAGATTGAGGGCAGGAGGAGAAGGAGTGACAGAGGATGAGACGGTTGGATGGCATCACCAAATCAATGGACATGAGTTTGGGTGAACTCCAGGAGTTGGTGATGGACAGGGAGGCCTGGCGTGCTGCAGTTCATGGGGTCGCAAAGAGTCGGACACGACTGGGTGACTGAACTGAACTGAATGAAGCCTTTATTTAGAACCAGTTTAGCTCCACTGCTAAGACGGAACCTCTGAGATCTCTACTTAATAACCCATTTATTCAATGAGGTCTCTTCATTCTGTCTGATGGGCACTAGAATCATCTCAAGGCTTGGGCGAGCTCTAGGAATTTTCTTGCATTAGATCCTCTGTAAACATTCTCTCCTCAGCAGTGTTTTGCCCAATCTCATGGAGTTTTCCTTTTCATACAACAAGACTAGAATTCAGTCTAAAAGAATCAAGGGAGGGACATCTGTGAACATTTCTGGGGTTCTCTTTCTAGTTCCTTCCTTTCTGAGTCACCGTCCCACATATTTCAGCTGTCTTGGCCTCCCTGAACTTTAATCTGTATCTTCTCATCTTAATGAGGCTTTCTGGCACTGTGACGAAAATCGTCCTTAGGGAGAAGGTCAGGGCCTTCCTCGAGCTCACTTGGTTTGTTTCCCTTTGCTGAACGATCACAGTCCTGCGCGGACTGTTGTCTAGTTGTTTCGTATTTCTCCTACTTCCCCGCTGCTTTTTCTAGTTGTTTCAGTTAGGGGAAGGGGAGTCCCAGAACAGCAGAAAGACAGCCTTGACTTAGTAACCAGATTCTTTGTAACAGTCCCTGATGTTCTTAAAACTTAACATTATTTTAAGGTCAGATGTTTAGCAACCTTAGTTCCATCTGCAACTTTAATTCCCCTTTGTCGTGTAACCTAACATATTCACAGGATCTAGAATTAGGATATAGACATCTTGGAGGTTGGGGACAGAGAGAGGTGGGACATTATTCTGCCATCCACAATAGCCTATGAGTGAAACAGGAAATTTCACAAGGAAAAAAAAAATGTATATATATATATATATATATATATATTTTTAATGCAGCTTCCCTGGTAGCTCAGCTGGTAAAGAATCTGCCTGCAATTTGGGAGACCTGGGTTCAATCCCTGAGTTGGGAAGATCCCCTGCAGGAGGGCATGGCAACCCACTCCAGTATTCTTGCCTGGAGAATGCCCATGGACAGAGGAGCCTGGTGTGCTACAGTGCATGAGGTCACAAAAGAGAAAGACACACCTGAGTAGCACAGCACAGCATATATTTTAACAGAGTGAAAGTGAAAATATATGGTGTTAAAATTTGTGAATGTGACTATAACAAATACTTAGAAAACAATAAAGAGATTTTTTTCTGGTGGTCCAGTGGTTAAGAATCCACCTTGCAGTGCAGGGGATGTGAGTTCAATCCCTGGTCAGGGAGCTTTTAAGTTTCCACATGCTTTGGGACAAGTAAACAGAAGCTCCTGAACTAGAGAAGTCCGTATACCACAAAGAAGACCTAGCACAACCAAAATTCTAAAAAAGAAAGAAAGAAAAAAATGAAGATCTTAAATCAGTAATCTAAGCTTCTACCTTGAGAACCTGGAGAAAAAAGAGCAAATTAAGCAAAAGGCAGGAAATAACAAAGATTAGAATTCAGTAAAATTAAGAACTGAAAAATAACTGAGAAAATCAATGAAATCAAAACTGATTCTTAGAAAGATAAGTAAATAACACATTTCTTACCAGACTGACCAAGAAAAAAAAAACCAGAATATACAGTAACCAGTATCAGGAATAAAAGAAGAGAGATCACTATGTATCCATTAATACTAAAAAGTTATTAAGGAGATACTGTGGACAATTTAAATTAAGGCCAGAGGTAGCCTGAGGAGAGTTTGCAACAGTAGTAAAAGGATGGGAAGAAGCTGAAGCCAGAAAAGTAAAGGAACTGACAGGTAGCCCAAGATGAACGTGATGACTTTGATTTTGTATTGATGCACAAAGTCTAGGTGGCTGGGAAAATTTTTCCAGAAGTTAACTTGAAGGTTGGTGTTCTATTATGATGCAGTGGAAATACTGAGTTGTCCAAAAAGTTATTTCATGTTTTTCGTAAGATGTTACAGAAGACTCGAACGAATTTCTTTGCCAACCCAAAATAAGGCTATAAGAGAACCAAGAATGCTGGTCAGAGAGAATCTAGATGCTCAAAGAGAAGTCCAAACGTATTGGAGGACTCTGGGGATATGAGGGAGCTAGAAGTAGGGGGATGAAGAGGCCAAGAGCAGGCTGACAGAGAGATGGACTAGGGGATGAGGGTGAGTTTTCTACAGTACAGCTTCTCTGGAAATGTTCCCTCCTCAGCAGCTGTTCTTTGCCCTCTCTCATGGAATTCCACCCTTCACCCACACGATTGGAATTTAATCTAAAAGATTTAAGTGAGAGACCTTTACGCAAATGGAGGTTGGGGGTTGGCAGCAGATGAAGGTTCAAGGAGTTAGAGGTTTGTGCAAATGCAAAAAATATATATATATATTGAAAAGGAAGGCCTGAAAGAGTTGGTATTTGGGAGATTTGGTCAGGTTTTCTTTGTATCTCTCATGTTCCAGACATTAATCTGGACACAGAAGATAATGGAGAGCAAGGCAGACAGGTATTTACTACCATAGAGCTTACAGCTTAAGTACTGATAGGTAAATGGGCAATTGTGATATTCAATGATACACACTAGGAAGCATTTAGAAATGGTATGGAGGAATGATAAAATTTTAAATGAGACCATACAAGGCAGAAATGAATGGCTAAGAGGAGAAAACACTCAAGCAAGTAGTGCTGAGTGCTATAATCCTCAGTATACATGTGTACTACTTACAAACTTCCTATTAGACAGTCCACAGCTATCAAAAAGCTCTCCAAACTCAACATCACAAATCTCCCATAAGAACTCTCAGCCATATTATTTCACCAGGACAAAACAATTTTTATAAGAGGTTTTCTATCTCTACACTGATTTATTTCTCAAGATAGAATAGTCATTCAGGCCTAGTTCAAGTGGACAAATCTCTAGAATTTCCAGTTCCATTTAACTACTGATATTTAGTTTTCAAAAGTGACACTGACTCAAACTGCTACCATTCTAACTGAACCTTTTCAGTTAGATACCTTCCTACACATTGCTAGAACACAGTTCTATTGCCAAGTATGTTGAACATGCATTTCCATTTGATACAACCTCATGCTCTGTTTGAAGAAGGCAATGGCACCCCACTCCAGTACTCTTGCCTGGAAAATCCCATGGACGGAGGAGCCTGGTGGGCTGCAGTCCATGGGGTCGCGAAGAGTCGGACATGACTGAGCGATTTCACTTTCACTTTTCACTTTCATGCATTGGAGAAGGAAATGGCAACCCACTCCAGTGTTCTTGCCTGGAGAATCCCAGGGACGGGAGAGCTGGTGGGCGGGTGTCTATGGGGTCGCAGAGTCGGACACGACTGAAGTGACTTAGCAGCAGCATGCTCTGTTTATTTCAAAATACATGTAGAGTTTATAAATGGAAAAATAAAAAGCACATTACTTTTAAATTGTTTGGCTTCTTTGTTTGACCTCCCTTTTTCACTTTTGAGATTATATATTTTTACTATAAATTGATAAGTTCTGAGAATCTGTAAGTTTTGGTTTAAATTTCTTCTTTGACAGGAATATGTAAAATTTCTTGACACTTTTACTCACCATTGGCATCTGAGGGATAAATGGCTTGGAAACTGTTTCTTCTCCCTCCCCTAGCCCATATGTCCCTTGGAATTTTCTTGTTTTCTACAACTCAGGAGAAAATTGACTTCAAAATCAGTCTTGACAGTACTCAGCCAACCTGGTAAACCTCACTGAGCTGCTAGTGCCCCCTTGCGCCCAGTGCTTACAATTTCAGCTCAGTTTCTGTTTGCTAGGAAGAGGCATGTGAACTGCTGCTTCACATGCATGAACTATGGCCTCTAAAAGCTAGAAAGAACCATAGACAAATGAGATGAGGACCAACTGGAAGCTAGAGGCACATGGGCTGCACAGGAGAGAGTGGATACAAGAGCAAGGAACAGACTCTCATTAAAAGGAGAAGGAAGTGTGAATGCCGAGTTGGCCACTACACCTTACCTTATGGTAGTTGTTTTCTGTGTTGCCTGCCACACATACAAGCGCTACGAAGGCAAAAATGCTTGCCCGGCATTCAACGAAGGTTGTTGAATGACTGAGCAAGGAGAGAAACAAAAGGGTTTAATTCACAGAAATTTTGCAGTAGATGATAGCTATTTTTCTTTGTATGATTAATTACTCTTTGTTGTTTTCGTTTAGTCGCTAAGTCCTGTCCAACTCTTTGTGACCTCATGGACTGTAGCCTGCCAGGCTCCTCTGTCCATGGGATTTCCCAGGCAAGAATACTAGAGTGAGTTGCCATTTCCTTCTCCAGAGGATCTTCCTGACCCAGGCACTGAACTGGTATCTCCTGCATGGAAGGTAGATTCTTTACTGCTGAGCCATCAGGTAAGCCCTGATTATTCTTAACAGATTCTTAAAATGAAAAGTTTTTTGACAGTTTTATTTAACAAATCCCCATATGTCCAAGAGCATTTCCCAACCTCAGTATTTTATAGGCTTAGCTTTTTTTATTCACTTGTTTTAATTAACAAATATGAATTGAGCGCTACATTCCAGGATCTGGAGATAAAAAATGTGACAAACACAATTCTAGCCGCTAGAGGAGAGCACATCAGACGGTTATATTGAAAATCCCTATCTTGCTGCCACGCTCCAAATTTCAGCTCCCTCAGCTCTGGCAGCTGCAGGAATAATATCTCTACTTTGTTTCCTCCATTTCCTTTATTTTCTAATTGTATTCCTGTTTTCTCTCCACTTTATCTCCTCATACTCAACTTATTCTTTGTCAAATGATTGCACAATAAACTCAGATTTTTTGCACTTGTAGGAATTAGCTATACAGAAACATGCATCTATACCAGAATCAAAGGTGTGTTTGAATTCCCTTTTTGTCCCTAAGGAGAAACCTCATTAGAATAAGAATGTACTCCCTGTAACACTTGCTTAAAGGAAAATATGTTCATGGAGGATTATAAATACCTTGGGAATACAAGATGATTCTACATGAAGAAATGGAGCTGAGAAAACACTTAAATGATGATTTAAAAGACATACATAGATAATAGTGGGAACATTGGAAAGAGTTTTCTGAACTCTTGAGTTTCTCTCTATCTCTCTCCTTTTTTTTTTGGCCACAAGGCATTTGGGAACTCAGTTTGCTGACCAGGGATTGAACCCTTGCCCCCTGCACTGGAAGCACAGTCTTAACCACTGGATCACTAGGGAAGTCCCAAGTTTCTCATGCTTTTTCTGCTTGTTCAGGAATACTGTGTTTGCCTCAATAATATTAATACACCCAGCGTTCATGGATGTGTGTGTGCTCAGTTGCGTCCAACTGTTTGTGACCCCGAGCACTGTAGCCCACCAGGCTCCTCTGTCCATGGTATTTTCTGGGCAAGGATACTGGAGCGGGTTGCCATTTCCTATTCCAGAGGACCTTCCAGACCCAGGGATTAAACCTGCATCTCCTACATTGGCAGGTGGATTCTTTATGACTAGCGCCCCCTAGGAAGTCCCTGATACACCCAGGAGATTTCTAATTATGATAGGCCCCAAAAGTGTACAGACTTTATTAGGCTAAAGCAGAGTTTTTCGATCTTTGGCATTATTATAATTATCTTGCCAATTAACCTTGGCAGGATAATTCTTCACTGGGGCAGGGGAGGGGAGTTGTGCTGTGCATTGTAGAAGGTTTAGTCTCATTTCCAGCCTCTTCTCACTAAACGCCAGTAGCGAAAATGTCACCAGATGTTGCCAATGTCCCCTGGAGAGCATAATTACCTCTGGTTGAGAACTGTTGATCTACGTCCACCATTTTTAGTTCATTCCTGAGCATTACCACGTTTAATTCAACCCCTACCATTCTACTGAAACCATTAAACCAAGATCTCTAATTGCTACCTTGGAGCTAGTGACTGAGAGAGCACACACACACACATGCATGCACACACACAAAAACCAGTAGACATTCGCAGGTCCTTATTTAACTTGAATTCTCCAAAGCATTTCAAGATTCTTTCTTCCTTAAGACATTCTCTTCTCCTTCACGTTGACTCCTAGTTTGCCTTTTACTCCTTTGGTCCCTCGAAGCTCCTATTTGTTGTTGTTTAGTTGCTCAGTCATGTGCAACTCTTGGCAACCACCTTGTCTGTAGCCCGTCACGCTCCTCTGTCCATGGGATTCTCCAGGCAAGAATATTGCAGTGGGTAGCCATTTCTTTCTCCAGGAGATCTTCCCAACCCAGGGATCAAACCTGTGTCTCCTGAACTGCAGGCTGATTCTTTACCACTAAGCCACCTGGGAAGCCCTTCGCCCACCCCTTAAAAGTCAATACTTTCAGGACTTTCCCAGTGGTCCAGTGGTTCAGAATCTTCCTGCCAATGCAGGGGACGTGGGTTCAACCCCCGGTCCGGGAAGATTCCACGTGCAGCTAAGCCCTATGCGCCACACCTGCTGAAGTCTGTGCACCCCAAAGCTCATGCTCTGCACCGTGAGAAGCCACTGCAGTGAGAGGCCTGAGCACCGCAACTAGAGAGTAACCTCCATTCGTTGTAACTAGAGACAGCTCGTGCGCAGCAATGAAGAGCCAGTACAGACAAAAAAAAAAAAGTCTGTGATTTCAGGATTTGGTCCTAGGCCCTGGGGCTGCTGATTTTTACACATTCCCTCTGCAGGATCTCATTCACTCCCGCGTCAATTTCCCTGTTTGTATTGATGACTCTCTCATCCTTGCCTCAGGCCCAGATCTCTCTCCTATACTAGCAGGTAGGGATATTTCTATTTGGGAACTTCTCAAGCCTTCAAAACAAAAATGCCCCAAACCAAAAGAATATGACATTTTTTCCTTCTAGTATGTTCCTTATTTCAGTGAAAGGCATCACCATTTTCCAATTGCCTAAGCCAGAAATACAAGACTTCAATCCCTTCTTATCTCTCTCACTTTGCTTAACCCTGTCTCTTAAAATCAGTGCTGTATAAACTTTAGTATGAATAAGAATCACAAGGAGGATTTGTTAAAACTCAGATTCCCCCAGAAATTCTGATTTAATGGGGATTGGGGGCGGGAGGAAGCAATGGTTTAGCATGCTATGGGCTCCCCTGATAGCTCAGTTGGTAAAGAATCCACCTGCAAAGCAGGAGACCCTGGTTCAATTCCTGGGTCGGGATGATCCCTTGGAGAAGGGATAGCCTACCCACTCCAGTATTCTTGGGCTTCCCTTGTGGCTCAGCTGGTAAAGAATTTGCCTGCAATGCAAAAGAGCTGGATTTGATCCTTGGGTTGGGAAGATCCCCTGGAGAAGGGAAAGGCTACTCACTCCAGTATTCTGGCCTGGAGGATTCCATGGACTGTACAGTCCATGTAAAGTGGGGACTGAAAATCTGAGAATCTGCATTTCTAACAGGCTTCCAGATGACCCTGACGGTCTGCAGACTACATTTTGTGTCACATTGTCCTAAATGACTTCTCACTGTTTTTTATGATAAAGCCCCAAATTTTTAGCATGACATTCCAGGTTCCATATGATTTTATTTAGTTCTTTACATTCATTTCTTACCATGCTCATCTGATTCCTGGTGCTTGTTTAATGGCATGCTGTGTCTTGAAATCTGAATATTTATCTCATTCCTTGGCTGATTCTTACTCCTCTCTCAGTATTCAGATTACTCATTTATTCTACAGAGGGTACAAAGTTTTTGCCCACAAACAAGAAATTTTATTTTTCTAAAATTGAACTTACTTGTTTGACTTCTAGATAATAGAAATGAAATATCAGTGTTAGTAATCTTAGTCAGTTCAGAATGTCCTTCACATTCTGTCTGGGTTGTCTGGGTTGCCTGGATTGTATCAGTATTTGAGGGGACCTATTTTTACCAAATTCATTGATTGGACCAACACTGGGGACCTAGCCCAGGTTGAGACCCATTGTCTCAGCTTCTTTTTCCACTCAGATTTGTAGTCAGATTTGACTGTGGCTCAGGTCATGAACTCATTATTGCCAAATTCAGACTTAAATTGAAGAAAGTAGGGGAAACCACTAGGCTATTAAGGTATGGCCTAAATCAAATCCCTTACAATTATACAGGGATTGACAAATAGATTCAAGTGACAAATAGATTCAATGAACTAGGTCTGATAGAGTGCCTGAAGAACTATGGATGGAAATTCGTAACACTGTATAGGAGGTGGATCAAAACTATCCCCAAGAAAAAGAAATGCAAAAAGGTAAAATGGTTGTCTGAGAAGGCCTTACAAATACCTGAGAAGAGAAGCTAAAGGCAAAGAAGAAAAGGAAAGATGTACCCATCTGAATGCAGAGTTCCAAAGAATAGAAAGGAGAGATAAGAAAGCCTTCCTAAGTGATCAGTTCAAAGAAATAGAGGAAAATAATAGGATGGGAAAGATCAGAGATGTCTTCAAGAAAATTAGAGATACCAAAGGAACATTTCATGCAGAGATGGGCACAATAAAGGACTGAAATGGTATGGACCTAACAGAATAAGAAGATATTAAGAAGAGATGGCAAGAACACACAGAAGAACTGTACAAAAAGATCTGAATAACCCCGATAACCACAATGGTGTGATCACTCACCTAGAGCCAGACATCCTGGAGTGCAAAGTCAAGGGGCCTTAGGAAGCATCACTACAAACAAAGCTAGTGGAGGTGATGGAATTCCAGCTGAGTTATTTCACATCCTAAAAGATGATGCTGTGAAAGTGCTGCACTCAATATGCCAACAAATTTGGAAAACTCAGCAGTGGCCACAGGACTGGAAAAGGTTAGTTTTCATTCCAATCCCAAAGAAAGGCAATGCCAAAGAATGCTCAAACTACCACATGGCTGCACTCATCTCACACGCTAGTAAAGTAATGCTCAAAATTCTCCAAGCCAGACTTCAACAGTATGTGAACTGTGAACTTCCAAATGTTCAAGCTGGTTTTAGAAAAGGCAGAGGAACCAGAGCTCAAATTGCCAACATCTGTTGGATCATAGAAAAAGCAAGAGAATTCCAGAAAAACATCTACTTCTGTTTCATTGACTACACTAAAGCCTTTGGCCATGTAGATCACAGCAAACTGTGAAAAATTCTTAGAGATGGGAATACCAGACCACCCGACCTGCCTCCTGTGAAACTTTTATTCACATCTAGAAGCAGCAGTTAGAATTGGATATGAAGCAACAGATGGTTCCAAATAGGGAAAGGAGTGCGTCAAGGCTGTATATTGTCACCCTGTTTATTTAACTTATTTGCAGAGTACATCATGTGAAGTTCTAGGCTGAATGAAGCACAAGCTGTAATCAAGATTGCAGGGAGATATATATCAATAACCTAAGATATGCAGATTACACCACCCTTATGGCAGAAAGCGAAGAGGAACTGAAGAGCCTCTTGATGAAAGTGAAAGAGTAGAGTGAAAAAACTGGCTTAAAACTCAACATTAAGAAAATGAAGATCATGGCACTGATCACTTCATTGCAAATAGTTGGGGAAACAATGGAAACAGTGACAGACTTTATTTTCTTGGGCTCCAAAATCAAATCAGATAGTGACTGCAGCTATGAAATTAAAAGGCACTTGCTCCTTGGAAGAAAATCTTTGACAAACATGGACAGCATGTTAAAAAGCAGAAACATTACTTTGCCCACAAAGGTCCATATAGTCAAAGCTATGGTTTTTCCAGTAGTCATGTATGGTTGTGAGAGTTGGACCATAAAGAAGGCTGAATGCCAAAGAATTGATGCTTTTGAACTGTGGTGTTGGAGAAGACTCTTGAGAGTCCCTTGGACTGCAAAGAGATCCAACCAGTCCATCCTAAAAGAAATCAGTCCTGAATATTCATTGGCAGGACTAATGCTGAAGCGGAAACTCCAATACTTTGGCTACCTTATGCAAAGAACTGACTCATTTGAAAAGACCCTGATGCTGGGTAAGATTGAAGGTGGGAGAAGGGGACAACAGAGGTTGAGATGGTTGGATGGCATCACTAACTCAATGGACATGAGTTTGAGCAAGTTCCGGGAGTTGGTGCTGGACGAGGAGGCCTGGTATGCTGTAGTCCATGGGGTCACAAAGAGTTGGACTCGACTGAGTGACTGAACAACAACAAGCCCAAGCTGAGAGCCACTGTTGGCTTCTTTTTCTGCTCAGCAT
Source organism: Bubalus bubalis (assembly GCF_019923935.1). NCBI lineage: Eukaryota > Metazoa > Chordata > Mammalia > Artiodactyla > Bovidae > Bubalus > Bubalus bubalis. The sequence goes on along the minus strand of NC_059160.1, from coordinate 118,565,858 downwards.
TGCATAGCCAACAAAGAAACTGATGCTGAAATACAGAAAGCCTGTGCATAGCAACAAAGACCCAGTCCAACCAAAAAAAAGAAAAACTGATGCTGAGACTGGAGCAGCAGAAGCTTTATGCAATAGCCAAAGAATGGAGAAGCAGGAACTTAGTTTGCAAATCAACTTCTCAACCCAATGTGGGTGGAGGCACCATCTGTACAGGAGAGTTGAGGTAAAAGGGAGTGTATTGGAAAGAGAGGGAGGAATATTCATGACTTATCCGAGAACACAGGTGTGGTTTGAATCTGGAACTAGTGCAACACTCCTTTTCAGTCTTTGTTTGGACTTTTCTGGTTATTGTTATGACAATTGTCAACTGTCATGGTGCTGGTGGGTGTGTCATTTAGCGTGCTATTACAGTGAGTGTATAATGAAGATCAAGGTCTACCGGAAGTCAAATCTTCTGTCATTGGTTGTAACCAATCCTTGTTTTTCTTTTTGTAGGCTCCTCCTGAAATTTAGGTAAGAGTAATTGGTTTCCACTCAAGGGAGGGGCAGGGTATGGTTCTGGGGCAACAGCTTCGGTAACACTATGAACTCTGGAGATGCTGGGCATCAGGGTCTCGGTTATCATCAGCCAGACATGCAGCCATTTGTCATCCATCTGCATTCTCATAGCCACTTGGCCCTCAAGTGCTGCTGTGCCCTCCTTGTCTTAGCTACGGGGTCTATTCAAGTAGGGTTACCAACCATTCCAGCTGGTCCAGGAATGAGAGGTTTCCCAGGATGTGGGACTCTCAGTGCTCAAATCAGGAGAATCTGGGGCAAACTGGGATGACCAATCGCCCTGTCTCCAAGTCCAGTTCTTTGTCAATTTTTCTCTGTAGCTCATAGAAACATTTGAAGACTCTCTTAACACTGGCATTAAGGAAACTCTGTAAGTCTGTTTCAGGCTTTCTGTCTAGACACTGGATGCAGCCACCTCTACTCTACAGCTCCTGGTCCATCCTAGACACAGGTGAACTTTAAAAAGCATGTTACCTTCTTGGCTTTTTTTTTTAGGAAGGGAGAAATTTGTTTTCCTTGCTCTTGGATTTCCCAAAACTTGTTGGGATGCTATCCTTATGAATATATTGGGCCACAAATAATAATCATACTACAGTGGATTATATAAATTAGGTATTTGTCTTCTTCAAGAAGAAGTCCAGAGATAGGAAATTCAGGATCAGAATGCTTATTCAAGACTCTTTCTAACTTGCTGCTGCTGCTGCTGCTAAGTCGCTTCAGTCATGTCCAACTCTGTGCGACCCCATAGACGGCAGCCCACCAAGCTCCCCCATCCCCGGGATTCTCCAGGCAAGAACACTGGAGTGGGTTGCCATTTCCTTCTCCAATGCATGAAAGTGAAAAGTGAAATTTTTAGTATATGATTTTGAGTCTCATAGGTGTAGTATAACTATTATAACTCAAAGACTATTCATTCAAGTGTTTCTCTTTTTATATCTATAGTAGAGGAAGGCAAGACAAAAGGGGTTGGGATATTTGAGAAACATTGGAATCTGCCACAGGAATACTCACCAATGTCTAACTCCCTTGCTTTTCCTCTGATTCTCCTTGACTAATAATTACTAATCAAGCAGTTACTCTGTGCTGGGGTCCAGCCCCAGTGGATCCAGGGAAATTCAAAGGAGAGACAGCGTTGGCAAATACACTGGCTTTAATTAGATATTAATTAGAGATATAAAGAGTAATAGAATGAGGATAGCTCAGCAGGAAAATTCAGTGGAGAAAAGAGGCTGAGTAGCTTGGTTTACGCGGGAAACCAGTAAAACTTCAAGACAAGAAGCTTGCACCACTTACATAGGCCGCAGGCGTCCTTCCATTCTCCCGAAGGAGAGGAGACACTGAGGCCTCCCCGGTCGGATCTTAGAAGCCCAGGCAAAATTAGTAAGTTTGGCGGGCTCCACGCTCCAGATGGAAACTCAGCCAGAGTTTGAGAGAGAGAACGACATGGGGAGACCCGTATTTCGAGGAACTGATCCCATTTTTTATTTTTCCAGGGTCTGTTTTTATACACTGAGATGTTATACAAAAGTCACGCGGGGTCAGCAGTCCTGACTTTTATTAAAGTCAGATGCTTCATACAGATGTATACAGAGGTCTTAGGGGTATTACATTATCTTCTGGCCAGGGGGGCCTGCTGACAATTTATGACCCTCTTCTTGTGACAGCGGTCAGTCAACCATAATACTTATTTCTCCAGGGGTGACTATTCTTAAAACAGATGCCACCTTCCGAAGGTACCAGATAAAGTTACATTCCTATAGGGTGAGGGTGTAGTGGGTTTTAATTAAGGAAAGAATTTGCTTAGCCTAAGGTCTAACATGATTAATATCAAAGGTTAATACTTATTTCTTCTATATATTCATTAGTGTGTATAAGGGCAGGGGATGTGGAGACTTAGCAGCAAACATTGGCTCAACAAATGAGAAACCCTTCACCAATACAATTTCTAATCAGCCCACTATACTTATACTAATGGTTTTCTAACTTTTCTTAGGAACCTGTTTTTAGAAGGTTTAAAGCATCTCGTGCCTCTCACGGTTGGGAGGCTGTGAGCAATCACATGTGGCCGAACAAGCCTGTCAGGCAGGCTAGAGAACCTTCAGAGGAGTTTGTAGGTTGAAACACTCCTATCACGCCCAGGAATTATTATTAACTGGAGCTCTAAGTTAACTCCTTCTCTGAAAGAGGTGGTGGGGGACAGCCCCCTGTAAGGTCAGAGGTGTAGGTGAGAGCACAAAGTAGTAAAGTAGGCAGGCTCTGGTTATGGGGGTAGATGCTCAAGAATTTCCAGGGGGACTCCTGAGGCTCGATCCTGTCTTTGTGTATGTTGAGCCTCCTTCCTCATGACCTTTGCCACGGGTGGAGCACCTCACGCTGGCCCCCAACATCTCCCCCTTTTTTATTTCTTAAAACAGCCAGATGCAGCTCAGTCGCGAGCTTCTGAATGCTCTGCTGAAGAATCCTGACAATACAAGGGAGAATGATTATGAGATGTAGGATTAGAGCACCAATGGCAGCATAACTAAGGATATTAGACAGAATATTTTTTCCAGAAATAACGTTATAGAAGGTGTGAAAAAAAAGTCATTAGCTGCTCCAGCGGCGGTAAAATCCAGTCGAGAGTGTTCCAAGGTCTGTATTTGATTATGAAGTTTCCCTAAGTCCAGGCCAATATCAGAACTATTCCAAACACCTGAGATATGATTTTTAATCTTTTCCCATTCATAATCTGTCTCGTTTACCTTCAAAGATGTCACGCATATCCACCTGTAATCAGCGTGGCATGTCAAAGCCATCTTCACCTTTAAAGCCTGTAACAGTTCCAATATGCATAATTGCCTCTTCCAAGGCGTCTATCCTCATCTCCAACTTTCTGTCTATAGCTTTCTGTGTTGCTAGAGTTAAAGAAACATTTTTCGACATGGCATCAACATATTGGGCAGTATGCACCTGTTGTGTCAATGATAATGCTGCCATAGTAACAGAAGTAATTGCTGCTATTAAAGCTGATATTCCCAAAATAAGTAGACCCACAAACTGCCGTTGTCTCATTAAATCTTGCAGTTGTTGTAACACGGCGAGACCGTAAGTGTCATACCAGTGGGAGGTCACAGTCATGGATAACATGAGATAGGGTGGGCATCGCAACACCACAAAAGAGCAAACATTATATTGAGGGGTCAAACAGGATGAAAGCATACATTGTTCACAAGTTACCACGTTAGGTCCACCTGAATAATTCATGCATACATTAAGTTTGTTGGAGTCATTAGTAAAAAGGAAAACATAAGGCGAGGGTAAACAAGCTAAAACAGAATAAGTGGAATCGTTATCTGGGCGAGATAAAGAAACAGGGGCAGTAGCAGCAAGGGCTCTCCAAATCTCAGGTTGCCAATAGGTTTTGCTTTTAGCTGTATAAGACAGCATAGGACTAATACAATTATGTAACGTTTTAAAATTAAAAAAAAAAAAAAAAGACACCCACCTGGGATTTTACAACCAGTTGAAAAAAAAAAAAAGACAGCATAGGAGGAACAAATTGGTTAGTATGCCATCTAGTGGCTTATGTAATCCAAGGAAGAGGGATTCTATTCCAATTCTCAAATCTGCCTTCAAATGTTTTCTTGATCAATGGATCCTCACCCAGATTCGGTTTGCTCCAGTCTTGAATAGTATAATTCCCACCGCCTGGTATCCTATAATCAATCCTTGAACTATAAGTACAAGTTGTCCAAGACGGATACCCAGTATGACCATCTATGGTCTTCCACACTTCATCTGAAGGAGCAACCTTATAGCACTTTGGATAACCAGGAGGGGGTGTAAAACGCAGGGTAACATAAGGGTCAAGGATTCCAGGCAAGTGGGCCACTAATGCCCAAACTACCCAATGACATAAAGACTGGGAATCTATTTTTGAGGAATCTGTTATATTTATTTTTGTAGAGGCCCCAATACACCCTTCTTTAGTGGGTGTAATAAAACTCTTTGGATTACTGGGGAAGTTAAAGCAAACAGAAAGGTCGTCTGTTAATCCCCTGAAGGTATAAGTAAAATTAATAGGATATTTATCTTTAGTGTAAGAAGTATAGAATCCTCCCAAAAGCTGAGGTTGATCTGTGTTGACCCGTATAGGCTCATTATTCCAGGTAACAACCTGGAAAGTTGGAGGATCTGGGAGATATGCCCAATATTTAGCTGGAATAGGGGAGGCGCTTACCAGGCAGGAAAGCAAGGCAAGCATGGCAATAAACATTTTCTCAGGAGAAGCTGGAGATCCCTGCGAGGAAGTCATTCCTCATGCCTGGTGACAGAGTGTTTTTATTTGTCCCCAAGTGGGTATGGGGGCATTCCGGGTCGCCTGAGTTAGGTGGCCTGGGATGTTTGTGCGGCGCAGGGAATCAGGGGGAGTAGTGTCCCGTATGTGAAGCTGAGACACCTGTTTGGTGGGCAGATCTGTTTCTTGCTCATCCGAGGTCTGTTGGGGGCCGGCGTGAGGCACTCCGCCCATGGCAAAGGTCATGAGGAAGGAGGCTCGACATACGCAAAGGCGGGATCGAGCCTCAGGAGTCCCCCTGGAAATCCTCGAGCATCTACCCCCATAACCAGAGCCTGCCTACTTTACTACTTTGTGCTCTCACCTACACCTCTGACCTTACAGGGGGCTGTCCCCCACCACCTCTTTCTGAGAAGGAGTTAACTTAGAGTTCCAGTTAATAATAATTCCTGGGCGTGATAGGAGTGTTTCAACCTACAAACTCCTCTGAAGGTTCTCTAGCCTGCCTGACAGGCTTGTTCGGCCACATGTGATTGCTCACAGCCTCCCAACCGTGAGAGGCACAAAATGCTTTAAACCTTCTAAAAACAGGTTCCTAAGAAAAGTTAGAAAACCATTAGTATAAGTATAGTGGGCTGATTAGAAATTGTATTGGTGAAGGGTTTCTCATTTGTTGAGCCAATGTTTGCTGCTAAGTCTCCACATCCCCTGCCCTTATATACATTAATGAATATATAGAAGAAATAAGTATTAACCTTTGATATAAATCACGTTAGACCTTAGGCCAAGTAAATTCTTTCCTTAACTAAAACCCACTACACCCTCACCCTATAGGAATGTAACTTTATTTGAGTGATGTCTGTTTTAAGAATAATCACCCCTGGAGAAATAAGTGTTGACTGACTGCTGTCACAAGGAGAGGGTCATAAATTGTCAGCAGGCCCCCCTGGCCAGAAGATGATGTAACACCCCTAAGACCTCTGTATACATTTGTATGAAGCACCTGACTTTAATAAAAGTCAGAACTGCTGTCCCCGCGTGACTTTTGTATAACATCTCAGTGTATAAAAACAGACTCTGGAAAATAAAGAATTGGGATCAGTTTCTCAAAATACTGGTCTCCCCATGTCTCTCTCTCTCTCAATCTCTGGCTGAGTCTCCATCTGGAGTGCGGAACCTGCCATGCTTACTAATTATGCCTGGGCTTCTAAGATCCGACCGGGGAGGCCTCAGTGTCTCCTCTCCTTCGGGAGAACGGAAGGACGCCTGCAGCCTATGTAAGTGGTGCAAGCTTCTTGTCTTGAAGTTTTATTGGTTTCCCGCGTAAACCAAGCTACTCAGCCTCTTTTCTCCACTGAATTTTCCTGCTGAGCTATCCTCATTCTATTATTCTTTATATCTTTGATGAATAAATAAATAAATAGGTCGCCGACGCCATCCCCGCTTCGAATACCCTGGATCAGCCAGGGCTGGACCCCGGCAGAGGTCTCTGAAGTCAGTTGTCTCGATGTTGGCGGCATCTCCCGTGCTGGCGGGGGAAGCCGAGGCAGAGGAGGCCCCTTCCTCTTTTGGGGGCGGCAGCCATGGAATCCGGTATCGGAGGGGCTGAGACATGACGAATCAATCTGTCCGGAACCCAAATTGGAGAATCTGCGTCCTGTGGAAAAACACAAGCATATCCTCGACCGCTGGTTAACAACGGGTCGGGACCTTTCCATTGTCCGGAGAGGAGGTCCTTCCATTTGACTAACGGCTTTGCATTCAATTGCTCCGGGTACCAATGGCGAAGCATTGCAGTAGTTCCGGCTGAATCGGCATTTAAAATATTTATTACAAAAAGAGCATGTTGCAAGATTTGATGGGGAGAGCTATACTTAAACTCCCCTTCTTTTAATTTTTGAATTTGAAGATTTAATGTTTGATGTGCTCTTTCCAAAATGGCTTGTCCCTGGGGATTATAACAACTCTGGGCTTCCCTGGTGGCTCAGCTAGTAAAGAATCCACCTGCAACTCAGGAGACCCCGGTTTGATTCCTGGGTTGATCTCCTGAAGAAGGGATAGGCTATCCTCTCCAATGTTCCTGGCTTTCCCTGGTGGCTTGGATAGCAAAGAATCTGCCTGCAGTGTGGGAGACCGGGGTTCAGTCCCTGGGTTGGGAAGATCCTCTGGAGGAGGACATGGCGACCCATTCTAGTATTCTTTTTTCCCCCCATTCCAGTATTCTTGCCTGGACAATCCCCATGGACAGAGGAGCTGGTGGGCTGGAATCCATGGGGTTACAAATAGTTGAACACAACTGAGCAACAAACGCAAGCAGTTATTCTAGTTGATTCTACTAAAAAAAACCTCTTTATATAACAGTGGCTTAGTCTTCTGAAAATCAAAATCTAAAAATGAAAATCAGTCTTCCCTGATTATATGGTAGATAAAAATCCACCCGTAATGCAGGGCACACACACCTATGCTTTACAGCCAGAGAGGCCACTACAATGAGAAGCCCTCACACCACAAAGAAGAGTAGCCCCCACCCACCGCAACTAGAGAACGCCTGCATGCAGCAATGAAGACTCAACACAGCCAAAAATAATCAAATAAATAAATGGTTTTTAAAATTAAAATCTTTGTTGTACTATGTTCTGCTCTCCCTATCTTTCCTTGGTACATAGGATGCCTCATGGCTCATGGAAATACTAGGGGGAAATACCCACAAAGTATCACAACTTTATCCTACCTCAATTCATGCAGCGAATGTTTATTGAGTGACTGTTATGTCCTGGGCACAGTGCTAGGCCCTAGAGACTCAGTGGTGTGCCAATCATCAAGGTATCTGTTCTCAGGGAGCTTATAAACATGGACACAAATAAATGTTAGGAGTGTGACAAAAGTACTGAAGCTGAGCAGTGTGGTCCTCTTGGGTACAAATCCTTTCTGTGTCCCCTGTTTCTTGTTTGCAGGAAAAAAGGCTTCAGCCTCCTAGAACTTCCTTGAGTTCCAAAGCAGATTCACACAGTTACTGATCAGAGAAGTGTGGGAACACAGAAGCAAAAAAGAAGCAGTCAACCAAAAAAAAAAATGCAGGATGATCAGGGTCCTGGTTCCTCATCAAGGTACACACACACACACACACACACACACACACACACACATATGCTGCTAGGTCACTTCAGTCGTGTCTGACTCTGTGCGAACCCCATAGACGGCAGCCCACCAGGCTCCCCCGTCCCTGGGATTCTCCAGGCAAGAACACTGGAGTGGGTTGCCATTTCCTTTTCCAATGCATGAAAGTGAAAAGGGAAAGTGAAGTTACTCAGTCGTGTCCGACTCTTAGCGACCCCATGGACTGCAGCCTACCAGGCTCCTCCGTCCAAGGGATTTTCCAGGCAAGAGTAATGGAGTGGGGTGACGTGCATGTATATAATATCTCTGAGTTCTTCTGCCAGAACTAAGTGCCTCCCAGGTGGCGCTACTGGTAAAGAACCAGGAACTAAGGCTCCCACCCAGGTGGAGGATGGCAACTTTCGGCTTAGGACAAGATTCCTAGAGTAGTGCCCTGTTACCTCGTCAACCAATCAGAAGAAAGTCACACATCCTGCAGCTCTTACCCCAAATTTGCCTATAAACACTTCCCTGAAAACCAGTGGGGAGTTTGGGGGGTTTTGAGCATGAGCCAACCATTCTCCTTGCTCACCCCTGCAATAAATCTTTCTCTGCTCCAAACAAGAACATGGAGGCAGATGAGGACTAGGCCTGTAAGAAGATCAGAATGGAAGCACGTGAGACCCTCCTACCATAATGATAGGAAGAGAAGATGGTATGAGATGAGGATGGAAAGTCAGGCAACATCCTGATCACGTGGGGACTTTATAGGTCATGGTAAAGAATTTGAGTCTGTTTATTTTTAAGTTTTGTAAGTTTTATTTTTTGGTCAAGGGCAGTTTTTATTTTTGTGTACTTATTTTTGCTGCACTGGGTCTCTATTGCTGCACGCAGGCTCTCTCCAGTTGTGGCGAGTGGGGCTACACGCTAGTTGCAGTATGAGGACTTCTCATCGCAGTGGCTTCTCTTGTGGAGCATGGGCTATAAGGGCACGGGGTTTAGTAGTTGCAGCACGTGGGCTCTAGAGCACAGACTCTGTAGTGTGGCACACAGGCTTAGTTGCACAGGCCTATGGAGTCTTCCCAGACCAGGCACTGAACCCTTGTCCCCTGAATTGTCAGGCGGACTCTTATCCACTGTGCCACTAGGGAAGTCTGAGTTTATTTTTTAAATTACTCTGGCAGCTGCTTGAAGAATATATTGCGGTGGGTAACAGGGCAAAAAGCAGAGGCAGGGAGGGGCTTCTTTGGTGGCTCAGTGGTAAAGAAACCACCTGCCAACGCAGGAGCTGAGGGTTCGATCCCAATGGTGGGAAGATCCCCTGGAGAAGGAAATGTCAACCCGCTCCAGTATTCCTGCTTGGGAAATCACATGGACAGAGGAGGCTGGTGTGCTATAGTCCATGAGGTCAAACACACTAAACAACAACAAGAAGCAGGGAGACATGTTAGAGGGCTATTGTAGTAGTCACATACACACAAAAAAAGTTGATTGTTGGTTTCACTAGGGTGGTAGACATGGAGAATTGATGAATGCAAGATCTGTTTCATACAGGGAGCCAAGCCAGATGCTCTGTGATGACCTAGAGGGGTGGGATGGGGAGGGAGGCTCTAGAGGAAGCCTATATACATATAGGCTGATTCATGTTGTTGAATGGCAGAAACCAATACAACATTATAAAGAAATTATCCTCCAATTAAAAAAAAAGAAGCAAAAAATCTGTTTTTTGAGCTATAGTGGATGGATGTGAAGATTAAGAGAAAACAGAAAGATATTAGCTAGCTTTTAGCTGTAGTAAATAGATGCATAATAAAATTATTTACCAAGACAGGAAAAACCAGGGAAGAAACAACTTTTGGAGAGAAATTAAGGGATCTATTTTAAACATATGGTGTTTGATATGTCTATTTGACATTTGAGTGATGATGTTAAATGGGAGTTGCCTATATACATGTCAAGCACACAAGGGAGTGATCAGGAGTGATAGATGTACATGGAAGAGTAATGAATATGTAGTAGATATTTCAAGCCAAAGGACTGGGTGAGGTCACTAGAGAGAGGGTTTTATTGGAGAGAACTGAGTCTGGAAGCCCACTAACATTTAGAGACTGGCACAGAGAGTCGGCCACACTGAAGTGACAGAGCGTGCCCTCGTGCATAGGTGGAGAAGCAAGCAAAAGGATAGAAAAGATGTGGCTAATAAAGTAGGGGGAGACTGGAAGACTGTGATAGCCTGGAAGACACAGGGGGCACAAATGCCACAAAAAACAGAGTGGCCAGCTGAGTCAAACCTACCGAAATATTGATAAAATTGAGGATAAAGGATGTGCCCATTTGATCTGACTTATCTTGTGGAACAGCTGGGTTAGTTGATGTTCCTACGGTTCCATAGCTCCATGTACATGTCCTATAGAGCACTTACCAAAGTTTACTGTAACTGTTTCAGTTATTTGTGGTTCCATTAGACTGTAAACTTGATGAGGATTACATGTAAACATGTAATCCATGTCTTACTGGATTACATTTGCAGCACAATATCTGTTGTCCAAACAAGGTAACATTTCCAGGCACAAGGTATTCAAACCTGATATCTCTGAAGGGCCATGACCAACCTGCCACAATTTACATCTATATTTCCCTACTCTGTGCTCAAAATTGTGCCAAACTGACTTATTGAAATCTGTGAACATTCCTTAAACCCCACTGTAAGCTAAGACTGGAAAATTATTTTAATTTTAGACACAATAAAGTTTTCATTGTTTTTCAGTGATGAATACTACTGCGTTTAGATTCCAAGATGATTAAGCTATTAAATGATCTAGGATCCATATTATTTGAACAGTGGTTGAAATGATTGGCTATACTGAAAAGAGAAGGCTTAAAGGAAGATCATATAGCTTCTTTCACATGTATTAATATAAAGATGTTTCACAGAGAATAGAGATTAGATACATGTTGTGTAGGTTGAATGAGGGACAATTTATTGTAGGCAGTGAGAGCTAAATTTCAATTCAATATTAAAAATTCAGAATGGAGAATGGAATGGGTCCCTTCAAAATGAAGTCTCTTCCAAATTCTGGAACAGCTCATGAATATCCAAAGACTCTGAGAGCAGGAATGTGGAGTGAAGTAGAGAATACAGCCTTAGAGGCAAGGATGAGGATATTTTATAAAAACATAAGGTTTCTTTAATGGCTGATTCTAAATAGAAGGAGTATTATCTTTCTCCAATCCATTTTTCAAATTATAGCCAGAGAGATCCTTTAAATGTCAAATCTGATTATATCAGCCTCTTTAATTAAAACCCTTCATTTGCTGAAAGGTCCTTTCAGTATTAATTCCTGGCTTCCGTGCTAGTCTCATCTGAAGTTCTCTGCATTCTTATCTTACTTGTTTTTCATCTCTACCTCAAGGCTGTAGGTCATGCTATTCTCTCTGCTTGCAGAGCTCTCCTCCCTTCTTAACCCAGATTACACCTTTCCAATGGCAGCAGCTTTCCCTAGTAGGCTAAATCAGTTGGGTCCCCATCATTCGTGCTGTGCTCAGTCGCGTCCAACTCTTTGCAGCCCGCCAGGCTCCTCTGCCCATGGAATTTTCCAGGCAAGAATACTGGAGTGGGGTGCCAGTTCCTACTCCAGGGGATCTTCCCCACCCAGGGATCGAACCGGCATCTCTAGCCTCTCCCGCATTGGCAGGCAGTTTCTTTACCACTAGCGCCACCTGGAAAGCCCCTGGGTCCCCATATACATTTGCAAATACTCAGAACTGCTTTATAAAGATGAAATCATTCAATTGAATAATGACCGTTTCTGTTTTTCCTGCTAAACAGTAAGTCTTAATGACAAGGCATTGTATCTTATTCAGCACAGTGCCTGGCATATGGTTCAGTTCAGTTCAGTTCAGTCACTCAGTCGTGTCCGACTCCCTGCAGACCCCATGAATCGCAGCACGCCAGGCCTCCCTGTCCATCACCATTTCCCGGAGTTCACTCAAACTCACGTCCATCGAGTCGGTGATGCTATCCAGCCATCTCATCCTCTGTCGTCCCCTTTTCCTCCTGCCCCCAATCCCTCCCAGCATCAGAGTCTTTTCCAATGAGTCAACTCTTCGCATGAGGTGGCCAAAGTATTGGAGTTTCAGCTTTAGCATCATTCCTTCCAAAGAACACCCAAGGGCTGATCTCCTTCAGAATAGACTGGCTGGATCTGCTTGCATATGGTGGGCACCTTCAAATATTTGTTGAATCATTGAATGGACTATCTAGTTTGAAGTGGAAGAGGAATCTCATGAAAAAGAATGTTTGATGACATCAGGTTTCTGGTTGCAAACTTTTAGAAACACTGGTATGGTATCTCGGAAGAATTTATTTCATGAAAGAAAGGGGAGGCACACGAGGAAATCATCAAATCAGACAGGTTTGTCAAGGCGGGGTCAACATGGAATGTCAAAAGTTTCATGATGGAAAAAGCTTCATGAAAGACAGGAAAAAATGGGAAACCAAGGCATAACGGCCTGAGAAGTACCATTTATTCATTCCTTCCCAAATATTTATAGAATACTAGTAATGTGTCTGGCACCTGAGGTCAGAAACTCAAGGGTGGGCAAGTCTCGCACAGTTCTTGCCTTTAAGAAGTCTACAGCCTAATAAGGAAAAACAAATATTGAACATGGTAATTTCCACGAAGTATGGTAAGCTGGGCTAGAGAAGATACACCGGTGGGGAGAGAGATGAAATGACAGGGAAAAAGATGGGGTGGTCCGGGAAACCTTCTGGTTTAAGGTGAGACACTGAAATTTAAGGAGGAGTCCAGGTGGTCTGGAGAACTGAAAGAAATTCAATAGTTAGGATTTGGGACCCCAAAGAGAAAGACTGTCAAGATACTGAGCGGGCACCTTGGCAAAATCGTTTTACCGGGACCTCCGGAAGGGAGAGGTCATTAGCCTCGTGAACATTCCCTGGGCAAGAACGAGAACACTGTGTACTTGAACATTCCACCTGAGCTGGGCTCGCCTCAAATTCCTCATTCCTCGTTGTACGCAAGCTCCCACCAGCTGCAGAGATGTGGCGGCCCGCAGACAATCGAGCAACGCTGGAGCTGGCCCAGGGGGGGTCTCGCTCGGGCCCGGGGCCGGGCCCGCAGGCTCCGCCCACGCCCAGGCGCGCTCCGGGGCCGTGTCCCAGGGGCCGCCCCCGCCGCGTCCGTCACGTGACCCGACGTGTGACGTAGGAGGAAGGAGACGCCATTAGAGGGAGGCGGAGAGCGGGCGCTGCTCGCCTCTTCCCAGGTTCCTGACGTGGTGCCCGGGGCCCTGCACTCTCGGGCTTTCCCCTCGGCGCTTCCAGGCCTCTCCCGGAGGCGCAGTGGGGTCGGCGTCCGGGGCGGGGGGTGCCGGTGCGGAGGGGCTGAGCGGGCCGCGGCTGTGAAGGTGCCGCGGCGGCTGTGGGGAGCTCGGCGCGGCGAGGACGCGACGGGATGGCTGCGGCCGGCGGCGGCGGGGCGGCGGCGGGCCGAACCTACTCGTTCAAGGTGGTGTTGCTCGGGGAAGGCTGCGTGGGGAAGACGTCGTTGGTGCTGCGCTACTGCGAGAACAAGTTCAACGACAAGCACATCACCACCCTGCAGGTGCGGGCCGCGGGGGGCGGGGGGGCGGCGCCTCGGGGCCCCTGCGCCTCCGCGCCTCAGGGGACTTTGCTACCGCGGTCCTTGGGTCTGGGCGTCCAGATCCCAGGCCTGTCCCCTCCGCCTGCGCATTGCCTTTGCGGTCTGGCCCTGGGGACACACGTCGTCGGGGCAGCCCGGAGATGGGACTAGGCCCTCGGGAAAGAAGTGGAAGGGCCCTGAAAAGTCCCCGGGGTCCCCAGAGTGCCTTCGCATGTGGTGGGTCCCCGTCGGGGGGCTAGTTTTTCCTCTCTGACTCGCTTCCGCTTGGGCGCAAGGTGCCTTCACCCTGCAGTCAGTCAACCGAGCGTCAGCCCTTTTTCTTTCTTTCGGAATTAGGAACTTAGCTGCCGGTTTGATTTTGCTAACTAGGTGATGTGTAACTTCAGCACTTACTGATGACTAAGTGTTTGTGCAACTTCCATTTTGTCCTGTCTTCGAACAAAGTGCCGATTGGCAAGTCTTTTCTTTCTGGAGGGATTTTGAAATGACCGCTTGCTGGTGAGGGTTACGCAGTTCCATTGCAGCCTGCGTGGGTCTGACTTGTGGGTCACTTACATTCACCGATGCAGGTCGACCCATATTTATATGGAAACGTCATATGAATACTGGCCAACAATTGGTCCTCAAGCTAACAGCTTTACTGCTGCTATTTATTTTCTTTGCTTGTAAATGTAGGGCCAGTTTTCATTTGCAGATACATGATTGTTAGTCAGAAAAGTGTTAAAATGTAATCATTAATTGGGCGTGAAATCAGTTTGCACGTGTTAGAACAAAAATACCCAACGAGTCCCCCCTGATCAGTTTCATCAGAGGCAGTCAAGTCTAGTGGACTTTTGATCCTGATTGTGTGCACCTCTGTTCGTTTAACTAGCTGTGTGATTTGGGGCAAGTTAATTAACCTATCTGTGCCTTGGTTTCTCGATTTGTTAAAATGGCCATAATAATAGTATGTAGTTCATACGGTTGTCAGGACAAATATACATAAACGCACGTTAGGACCTGGCCCAGTGTAAGCTCTCCATCTTTATTATTACTATCCCACAATAGATCTTAATTAGTGATTGTGTAGTGTGTAAGTCCATGGACACTATTTGATAGAATGCAGTTTTTTAATTGTTGTGATACTAGATATTTGATGCTATTATTAAACTACTGAGTCTAGAATTTACAAAGATGCTCTGATTCCATGTTCTATTTTTACTCCTCTATTTTTACTTCTTTATAAAGCATAAGACCTGAAAAAGTGAATGTCAGGAACCTGGGTGGTTCTTTTTTTTTTTTCCCTTGCATTTTTGTACAAGATCACTTAACACAATTTTAATAATTATGGTTGAGTGTTACTAGAGAGATAAAGGAAATTTGTAGGGTAAATACCTGTGATCAGTTGGAAATTTAAAGATTTATTAAGGTAAAGTAATAATAATAATAGCTAACATTTAGTGAGTTCTTACCGTGCTGAGTATTTTACTTTTCTTCTATTCTTATCACAGCCTGTTTGTGAGGTGGATAGTTTTATTAGCCTCATTTTACACATGCTGAAACAGGCATGGTTAAGTTGAGTAACTTCTTGGTCATCATATTGCTACAAGTCTTGGTTCTCAAGCTGAAATTTGAATCCAGTTTAGATTTAAAATTTTGGAGCACTGTTTCTGGATGTTGGTAAACCACCCCTTAGTGATTTCTTTTGTGCTACAGATCTTAGAGAAAAGAGAAGACCATTTTAATTGAGCTCTTAATTTTTATAAAAGATAATTTAGCCCTTCAGCCTAAAAATTACATTTACATTATACATTCCAAAAATATCCTCAAAGCTTTTAGCTGGGTAAAGATTTTTAAATATCTGAGAGGAAACCTCTGCAATCTACATAGATCTCTAGTATCAAAAGCATAGCATATAACTCTTATCACAAACGTTATCTGGATTATGTTCTAGAATTGAGGCTTTTGCTGTGTACCAACATTTTATATACAATCTCCTTCTCTTGGATATCAGTTCATTTCATCTTTTTAAACAATCTTTTTGGAGAAATTTTATTTCAGTGAGACCCATAGAGAGTCTTGTACGCCTTTCATTCCAAATGGAGAGGAACTAATGCATCATAAGATGTGAGAGAAAGAATTTCCCTTTTTACTTAGCAAAAAGAACTACGTACTACTTGGAGAAGGCAATGGGGACCCACTCCAGTACTCTTGTCTGGAAAATCCCATGGATGGAGGAGCCTGGTGGGCTGCAGTCCATGGGGTCGCCAAGAGTCAGACACGACTGAGTGACTTCACTTTCACTTTTCACTTTAATGCATTAGAGAAGGAAATGGCAACCCACTCCAGTGTTCTTGCCTGGAGAATCCCAGGAATGGCGGGGCCTGGTGGGCTGCCATCTATGGGGTTGCACAATAAAATACTTTGTGTTTTGCTTGCAAAGTACACTCTTAAACATTCCTATTTTAAAGACTAAAAGGAACCTAAGATCGTTCAAGGTTTACTATTTCAGTCTTTAGTTTAAAATTTCAGTCAAGTAATTGTCTACTTTAGTCTGAACATCTTGGACGTGAGATGAACTGATAAAGAAGGTGGAAAACAATGTATCCTGAGATAGCTTGTTTCATTTTTGGACAGATTACTTTCCAGTTTGTTTTTCCACGTCTAGAGACAAAATCTGTTTCCCTGCTCTCTGAATCTGAATCACATGGCATCTGAATCTGAATCACGTGGCATCCCTTCTGATAGTTGAAGATGGCTGTACATCCCCTTGAGGTTTTTTTTTTTTTTTTTTTTTTTTATCCCCTTGAGTTTTGTCTTCTCTTGGTAAACAGTTCTGGTTCCTTTTAGTAGATCTCCTGTAACATTGTTCTAAGTCATATCATTATTTTGACATCTCTTCTGGATACTTGGTATTTAATTATTGCCTTCTTTTCTTAAAATTTGATAGCTTGAGCTGTAGAAATGACTCTTAGTGTGGTTTGAACTGTGCAAAGACGTACAGGCTATCACCTCCCCTGTGGAGAATCCTTTTCTAACTCTGAAGTCGAAAAGATCCTGTGAGTTTTTGGGTTGCCACATTGATTAATATTGGGCATGCTCTCTTAGTTTTGTTTGCTGAAAGGAAGGAAGAGAGATACAGGGAGAGAGTGAGGAAGGAAGACTACGTCCTTCAACTTGATTTTACTTTCATTGTGTAGTTGCCTTCCTTGCCAACCCCCAATGTATTTGACCCATTAAAGTCGGCTTTGATAGGTTTGCTCCAGTGCTTAATGCCTGTTAATATGCTTTTGAATTTTGATTTTGTAGCTCAAGAAACATTGATGGAGCTACTGTGAGTCAGGCACTAGATTGGGTCCTGGCCATGCCCATAAAAATAAAGCATGATCTCTACAGCTGTATTAGGCACCTATTTTAACTTTTTACCTGAAGATTTGGTAAGACTGTCTTCAGTGTTCTCATCAGTCATTAATAGACTCTGAAAGAAAAGGGTGAGCTGGGGCCAAGCACAAAGCCCTTCACAAGTCTCTATAATCTGGTGACACAGGGCCAGAGGTTGGTTTCTCTTTAGACTCGAAGTCTAGTTCAGTTCAATCGCTCAGTCTTGTCCGACTCTTTGTGACCCCATGAATAGCAGCACGCCAGGCCTCCCTGTCCATCACCAACTCCCGGAGTTCACTCCAACTCATGTGCATCGAGTCGGTGATGCCATCCAGCCATCTTATCCTCTGTCGTCCCCTTCTCCTCCTGTCCCCAATCCCTTCTAGCATCAGGGCCCTTTCCAGTGAGTCAGCTCTTCTCATGATGTGCCCAAAGTATTGGAGTTTCAGTTTCAGCATTGGTCCTCCAATGAACACCCAGGACTGATCTCCTTTAGGATGGGCTGGTTGGATCACCTTGCAGTCCAAACGACTCTCAAGAGTATTCTCCAACACCGCAGTTCAAAAGCATCAATTCTTCGGTGCTCAGCTTTCTTCACAGTGCAACTCTCACATCCATACATGACCACTGGAAAAACCATAGTCTTGACTAGACGGACCTTTGTTGGCAAAGTAATGTTTCTGCTTTTAAGGGTGGGGCTTTTCCCAGACCAGATACAGGCCACAGCCTTCTTTCCTTGTGACTGCGCATCAGTCTTTAATGGAGTGTTATACATACTAATGACGATGGAAACAGAAAACAAGACTGACTGCTATGGGCTACTGCCTAGCGGATATGAAACTTTGAATGAAAATGGCTATTCCAGCATTACAACTCTTTTTTTTTTTGCCCTTGCTACATCAGTCTTGCCCGTAGGGGATATCATGAGATACTTTGTCAAATGCTTGCAGAAGACAAGATGCTTTTTTTTTTTTCCTGCAGTAGGAGACCATCTGATGTGGTAAAAAGGGACAGGACTTTGAAGTTAGTTTGAAGGTTTGGCTTCTACCTTTTAGCTATCATGATTTGGGCAGGGTATTCTAATGTTTGTAAGCTAGCTCTTTATCCATGAAGTTGGAGAATCTCAATGATAAGATTTTTATATGGGTTAGAGAACCACAGTATGTAAACCTCCTGGCACAGTGTTTGTTTAATGAATGTTAGCTGTTGAATGAATTGTGTGTGTGTGCTTGGTTGCTCAGTCATGTCCGACTCTTTGTGACCCCATAGACTGTGGCCGACAAGGCTCTTCTGCCCATGGAATTTTTCAGGTGAGAATACTGGAGTGGGTTGCCATTTTCCTCCTCCAGGGGATCTTCCCCACCCATGGATTGAACCCGTGTCTGTTGTGCCTCCTTCATTGGAAGGCAGGTTCTTTACCACTGGTGCCACCTGGGAATGAATAAATGGTGCTTAATTTCTGTTGGTTTCTTTCAGGGTAACACAGACAAAAAGGTAATAGGATTAATTTGACATGAATTATTTTGAGAACTCATGCAGTCTGAGGGACTGCTCCCTTTTATATTTTTATACATACATATGTATTTGTTTATTATCCATTCTAGAGTTTGTCTCGGAGAAGGCAGTGGCACCCCACTCCAGCACTCTTGCCTGGAAAATCCCATGGACAGAGGAGCCTGGTTGGCTGCAGTCCATGGGGTCGCTAAGAGCGACTGAGCAACTTCACTTTCACTTTTCACTTTCATGCATTAGAGAAGGAAATGGCAACCCACTCCAGTGTTCTTGCCTGGAGAATCCCAGGGATGGGGGAGCCAGTCGGACATGACTGAAGTGACTTAGCAGCAGCAGCAGCAGAGTTTGTCTGGGCTTGTGACATTTCTGGAAGGTCACTTCTTTTTTTATTTTTAAAAATTGTGACATTTGCCATGCTTTGGTGTTATAGTACTGTTCCTTTTTTGCAGACCTCCTCCTCATTTCAGTTCAGTGGCTCAGTTGTGTCCGACTCTTTGTGACCCCGTGAATCGCTGCACGCCAGGCCTCCCTGTCCATCACCAACTCCCGGAGTTTACTCAAACTCATGTGCATCGAGTCGGTGATGCCATCCAGCCGCCTCGTCCTCTGTCATCCCCTTCTCCTCCTGTCCCCAATCCCTCCCAGCATCAGGGTCTTTTCCAGTGAGTCAGCTCTTCGCATGAGGTGCCTAAAGTATTGGAGTTTCAGCTTCAGCATCAGTCCTTCCAGTGAACACCCAGGACTGATATTCTTTAGGATGGGCTGGTTAGATCTCCTTGCAGTCCAAGGGACTCTCAAGAGTCTTCTCCAACACCACAGTTCAAAAGCATCAATTCTTCCGTGCTCAGCTTTCTTCACAGTCCAGGTCTCACATCCATACATGACCACTGGAAAAACCATAGTCTTGACTAGACGGACCTTTGTTGGCAAAGCAATATCTCTGCTTTTTAATATGCTATCTAGGTTGGTCATAACTTTCCTTCCAAGGAGTAAGCGTCTCTTAATTTCATGGCTGCAGTCCCCATCTGCAGTGATTTTGGAGCCCCAAAAAATAAAGTCTGACACTGTTTCCACTGTTTCCCCATCTATTTCCCATGAAGTGATGGGACCAGATGCCATGATCTTCGTTTTCTGAATGTTGAGCTTTAAGCCAACTTTTTCACTCTCCACTTTCACTTTCATCAAGAGGCTTTTGAGTTCCTCTTCACTTTCTGCCCTAAGGGTGGTGTCATCTGCATATCTGAGGTTATTGATATTTCTCCCGGCAATCTTGATTCCAGCTTGTGCTTCTTCCAGCCAAATGTTTCTCATGATGTACTTTGCATATAAGTTAAATAAGCAGGGTGACAACATACAGCCTTGACGTACTCCTTTTCCTATTTGGAACCAGTTTGTTGTTCCATGTCCAGTTCTAACTGTTCCTTCCTGACCTGCATATAGGTTTCTCAAGAGGCATGTCAGGGGGTCTGATATTCCTGTCTCTTTCAGAATTTTCCACAATTTATTGTAATCCGCACAGTCAAAGGCTTGGGCATAGAGGTCAAAGACCCCCTTTAGGTTACTGATGATTATGAAGTAATGTTGTAGGTGAGCTCTCTGAGGACTCAAGATCCTTTAGCTGGCTTACCAAGAAAGCTTGGGCTTATATAAAGTCCCCAAGCTTCCTTCTGTGATTTCTTTTTTAAAAAAATTTTTTATTATTATTATTTTTTTTAACTTTACGGTATTGTATTGGTTTTGCCATACATCAACGTGCTACCGCCACGGGTGTACACATGTTCCCTATCCTGAACCCCCCTCCCACCTCGCTCCCCATACCATCCCTCTGGGTCATCCCAGTGCACCAGCCCCAAGCTTCCTGTATCCTGCATCGAACCTGGACTGACAATTCGTTTCTTATATGATATTATACATGTTTTAATGCAATTGTCCCAAATCATCCCCCCACCCCCCCCCCCCCACCCCCGGGGTCCAAAAGACTGTTCTATACATTTGTCTTTTGCTGTCTCACATATAGGGTTGTCGTTACCATCTTTCTAAATTCCATATATATGCGTTAGTATACTGTATTGGTGTTTTTCTTTCTGGCTTACTTCACTCTGTATAGTAGGTTCCAGTTTCATCCACCTCATTAGAACTGATTCAAATGTATTCTTTTTAATGGCTGAGTAATACTCCATTGTGTATATGTACCACAGCTTTCTTATCCATTTGTCTGCTGATGGACATCTAGGTTGCTTCCATGTCCTGGCTATTATAAACAGTGCTGCGATGAACATTGGGGTACACGTGTCTCTTTCCCTTCTGGTTTCCTCAGTGTGTATGCCCAGCAGTGGGATTGCTGGGTCGTATGGCAGTTCTATTTCCAGTTTTTTAAGGAATCTCCACACTGTCTCCATAGTGGCTGTACTCGTTTGCATTCCCACCAACAGTGTACACCAACATTCCCTTTTCTCCACACCCTCTCCAGTATTCATTGCTTGTAGACTTGGATCGCAGCCATTCTTGACTAGCGTGAAATGGTCCCTCATAGTGGTTTTGATTTGCATTTCTCTGATAATGAGTGATGTTGAGCATCTTTTCATGTGTGTGTTAGTCATCTGTGTGTCTTCTTTGGAGAAATGTCTGTTTAGTTCTTTGGCCCATTTTTTGATTGGGTCGTTTATTTTTCTGGAATTGAGCTGCAGGAGTTGCTTATATATTTTTGAGATTAGTTGTTTGTCAGTTGCTTCATTTGCTATTATTTTCTCCCATTCTGAAGGCTGTCTTTTCACCTTGCTTATAGTTTCTTTTGTTGTGCAGAAGCTTTTAATTTTAATTAGATCCCATTTGTTTAATTTTGCTTTTGTTTCCAATATTCTGGGAGGTGGGTCATAGAGGATCCTTCATTGTTTTGGGCTGTGTTAAACTTGACACAGACAAGAAAGACAGTTGGATCGAGGGACTTACTGCTTTGTCTTTGGAATTTATTGTTGAACCTAAGCAGTTAAATTCAAGAATTGTTATTTCATACCTGTTACATGTCAAACATTGTGCCAGCTGGGGAAAGTAAAGATGAGAAAGATATTTTAACCATCTGTTAACTTTATTCTTAAATGGTTGTGTGATTCCAGTTATCTTTGTTTCTCTCTATATTTGTGCTCTTAGGTAGTCACTTCCTTTTCTTCAGCTGAAGCTCCCTTTCCCCCTTATTGTAAGACTGTGCACTCTGACTTAAATGCCTTTTACCTCTTTCAACTAGTCTCCTGTGTAAAAAGTAGCATTTTTCATAATCGGAACCATCCATCATCTTTCCTTTTAGAACGCTAACTGGAATTCCACCTGTCTGCCTCCTGAAGTCTAGGGTAGGTGCCTGTCATTTGATTAGCAAAGCAGTGCTGTAAAGTTGGCTGGGAAGACAGTATCCTAAGAGTTTGCAAGTGAGACAACAAAGACTTGGGTTAGATTTCTGAGGTCCTATGTATAGTGATGGTGTACTGTTTTTTTCTTAAGCTAAGCCAGCTACTTTTTTTTATTCATACACCTTAGCCTCCAGAGCAACACTTGGCATTCAGATTCTAGCAGTTAGCTTTATACTCAGCTGCTGTTGCTGCTAAGTCACTTCAGTCGTGTCCGACTCTGTGCGACCCCATAGACGGCAGCCCACCAGGCTCCCCCGTCCCTGGGATTCTCCAGGCAAGAACACTGGAGTGGGTTACCATTGCCTTCTCCGTTACACTCAGCTAGGAATCTTAATTTCCTTGTTTATAAAATTAATGTTTCAAATGTCTGAAAGACCTTCTAAGGTAGTACTGGAAACCACTTAGAAGATTCAGCCAATTTTTGTTTACAATATCTTTATAAAATACCATAGTAGAAATCTTTCCTTTTTCCCTTAGTATTTTACTAGATATATGTGGGCTATGGAAGGGTGGATTTTTTTTTTTTTTTTTTAAGAAGAGTTTTTCGGAATTATTGCTTTGAACATCTAACATACAACTATTCTATATCTTATTTTCTGCTGTTATGTTTTGAGCTAATCCTTAGAAGTGACTTTTTGACTCTTCTTTTCCAAGTATTTACTTGGACTCTAAACTGATTATAATACCTCTTTATAGAAGCTAAAGATAAATGAGGTATTCAAGCACCCAGCTTAGTTTTCTTTCTTTCTTTAAACTAAAAGTATTTGATATATAGCATTTTATAAACTTAGGTTGTATAACATGTTGATTTGTTACCTTTATATGCTGTAACATGATTTTGACCTTGTAGAAATTCATCTTAGTTTTCTGGTAGCTCATTTTTATTGCCTTGCTACAGAGGACTCATTTTATGAGTTATCTGACTGAACCCTTTCATGCCTGTGGCTTCAGTTGAAAGTAGTCAGTGGATTACCCCCGCCCCTCCCAGCCCAGTTTGCATAATCTTAGTCCCTGATCAGGGAAGGACCCTGGCAATGAAAGCACCAAGTCTTAACCCCTGGACCACTAGGGAACTCCCAATAGATACTTTAAATCCTTAAGCTGGAAACAATGTTAGTAACTGTAGCAAAAATAATGTAACTGGAAAGTCTATTGAATTTAGATAAAGACAGTTGAGTATTTGTCTACTGCATTAGGTATTTTGTTTTGCCAAAGGAACAAGTGGTTTGGCCAAGAAAAACAAAAAAAATTAAAACTTGGATGAAACCAGTTATGAAAAGACTTTCATTTGGCAAATGCAATTTATTCTTATTATATCTCACCTATAAGCATTTTTAAAAAATACAGATTAAAAAAATACCCACTGTGACTTCAAATAAAGTGCTGGGTAAATAAGCATCAGGTGCGAATGACAGGTGTCTAATAAGATTGATAAGTCTTTTAATCCACCTAAAATGTGGAAGTTGAAATCTTTGGAATTAGAAGAAATAGTGATGCTGTAACTCAGGGTTTTCAGGTGGTGCACTGGTAAAGAATCCACCTGCCGATGCAGAAAGTGCAGGAGAGGTGGGTTTGATCTCTCGGTCTGGAAGAGCCCCTGGAGTAGGAAATGACAACCTGCTCCAGTATTCTTGCTGGTGATAATTCTGTAGACAGAGGACCCTGGCAGGCTGCAGTCCATGGGGTCGCAAAGAGTCAGACCTGACTGAGCAACTGAGCACGCTGTGTGCACGCGCACACACAAACACATACAACTCAGGGTTTGGAAGATTAAAGGGAGAAATGTACCATCGCTTCGATTCTCACCGTTTGTGGCCACCCTGAGAGTATTTTGGGAGATGAGTTGGTGTCCAGGAGCACTTAGTCCGAGTGGAGGGAAGCCAGGTTAAGAACGTGTTTGTGTTCTAGAATAGGCAGCTTTGTGCAGTGGCGAAAGCGCTGTGGGGTCAGACAGCCTTCCACCCACCGTGGTACCTCACTGAGTTGTCTGACCTTGGGTGAATCACTATTTCTTTAAATCTCGGATTCACACCTGTAAAATAGGGCTAATTGCCTACTTCACAGGGTTGTTATTAATACAAAGATAAAATGAGAAAGACGAAGTGTGGCGGCACATGGTATGTACTATTTTTTTTCTTCCCATATTCCTCGAAACCTTTGACTTGACATTGTTTATGCCACTCTCCCCTTCTCTTTCTCAATGGGATTCTTTGACTGAGATGTTGCCAGGGCTTTATCCCTTAGGAACATGTGTGGAAAAAAAATTTTTTTGGATATTTTGATATGTGCATATAAGCAGTTTTCTTGACTGTTGAGTGGGTTGGTGGCTTTTATCTGATTCTCAAAGCAGTCCATGATTATACCTCCCTCCCCTTTTTATTACCATGTAACAGAATTAAGACTCTGCCCCAGAGTATTACATGACCATGAATAGTATCTCAGTAGCTTGGCCAAATTAAGTATGCCTCATAGAGGTAGTTGGGGAGAGAAAAAAGAGGTTTCAACCTTCTGATCATTTGCTGCTATCTTGATGTCATGTAAAATCTTTTAGCTTTATTCTCACCTATAATAGTTTTTAAAACAGAAGATTTTTGTTCTTTAAGAAAATATCTATGAAATATTAAGAATTTAGGATTTATATAAAATGAGATGATTTGTATTACAGAAGGACTCTTTCCATAGAGAAGGACTTAAGTTTTTTTGTTATAAAGGCAGAAAGAAAAGATTTAGTGAGTACCGTGTTATAATGTGCTTTCCTGGTGTACCAGATATTTGAGTTAAAATTATTTGGAAACTTTTCGAAACATATCTTTTGCGTAAATTGAGTTCTAGCAGGCACACTGAGATGAATTTATCCACAGGAACAACATTTGCAAGTCTGCTGGGGCAGCACTGTGCTTCCCCCGCCCCCTTCAGTGGAGAAGTGTGCGTTCACCTCTCAGTCTGAGAGGCACCACAGCACAGTGAGTGTGAGTCACGTCTGTAGCCAGACGGCCTAGATTGCAAATCCTACTCTGTCGCTGGTGACCTTGAACAAGATACTTAACATTCCTTTGCCTCTGTTTCCACTCCTGTAATATTTGGGTAATAACTATATCTAATCACAGAGTTTTATGAGAAGTGAATTAATATTGAAAAGTATTTAAAACACTGCCCATTTCATTGTAAGCACTGTGAAAGTGTTAAATAAATAAAAATATGTAATCTAGTTAACAGAATACTTATACCCATGAAAAGATAACTTAAAATATGAGGTGGTATGTGCTGTATATTGTAAGATTAGGTTCCCTAAAGTTCTGCTGCATAGAGAAATCCAGTGTGGGCTGTATGGGTGGTATGAGACAATTTAAAAATTCAAAGAAGATGATTACAGATCTATGAACTGGTCTTGGAGAGATGAGATTAAGATAGAGAATAAAGAATAGGCCCAAGTTAGAGAGGAATTTTATGAACAAACAGTTGGAGGGAATATATAGTATAGACTTTATGAATACTGGAAGCTTTCTAGGAAGATAGATGTAGACAAATGGTGGAGGTCCTTGGATACAAAGATAAGGGTTTGAGATTTTTATTTCTGTAATAGGGCTCCCTGACTTTCATAAAGGAGAAGCTTATGAATGACTTTGTAAAAAGTGCATTGCACAGTACTTGGTGAAAGGTAAGCATTCAGTAACTGTTAGCTGGTATTAGTTATAGCAGTAGAAATGACTGTGTAGTGTCTCACTATATCGATGGGCTACATTTGTATATTTTTTAAAGAATTGCCTAGTGATGGACACTCAGGTTATTTCTTTCCATTTTCTTTCTTTCTTTTTCTAAAGAATCAATGCTCTAATGAGCACTCTTTTCATAAAATTGTTCTATACATCCATGGTTCCTTAGGAGAGACTTAGCACTGTCTCTCAACTCACCATGGAAAGTGATGGTAAGTTTCAGAAGGAATGGTAGAAAGGAAATGATGGAGCTTTCCCAGCTATAATTCACTCCCCTCTGCTGAGAAATCCCCACAAAACTCTTGACAAAAGGCTTTTATGGTATTAGCTGCCAACAGGATATAGTTCAAGTATACTAATGTAAAGTGATAACTTATTAGAGAACTCAGCTGTGGGTGTGGTAAGGGCTTTTTGTTTTTGTTTGTTTGCTTGTTTTTATTTTTAATCATGGAGGTTTGGGGAAGATAATGTGGCATGTAGACTAGAGAACCAGAGGGTGAGGTGAGATCAAAGGTATTTATATTATGACTTAATATGAGACTGGTGGTCATAGAACTCCAGAGGAAATATGAAGGCAAGACTTGATCAGTTTTTTTGGAATATGGGATGACAGGGAAGGAAGAATATTCAATGATGATATTCCTGAGATGCTAAACCTCAGTGACTTGGTGAATGCGATCAAAATACTAATGTTACAATGGAAAGCCAATTTTGGAGGGAAGATCAGTTTAACTTTAAATATCTTTGAAAGAAGAGAGTTTAAGTTTACTTAAACTTTTAAGTTATTTAAGTTTACTTATCTATTAAACATTTGTATAGGAGTCAGATTTTGAGTTTCTTTATATAACTGCGACTGCTAAGTCACTTCAGTCGTGTCCGACTCTGTGCGACCCCATAGACGGCAGCCCACCAGGCTCCCCCATCCCTGGGATTCTCCAGGCAAGAACACTGGAGTGGGTTGCCATTTCCTTCTCCAGTGCATGAAAGTGAAAAGTGAAAGTGAAGTCGCTCAGTCGTATCCGACTTTTAGCGACCCCATGGACTGCAGCCCACCAGGCTCCTCCATCCATGGGATTTTCCAGGCAAGAGTACTGGAGTGGGGTGCCATTGCCTTCTCCATCTTTATATAACATTGATAGTGAAATAGGGCAAATGGTTGAGTTCACATAAATTATACAACTGATAAGTGGCAAAGCTGAGATTCAAATCCAAAGAACTGCTTCAAAGTTGATATTCTTAACCTTATGCTATGAGTGAGAAATATTCCTTCATTCATATTTATTGTCATAACGTGTTTGGTCTTCTCATTTTCTAAGTTATTTCCTTTGTTGTTTTGCCACTGAATTAAATATTATACCCTTTTTTATAACCTTTGTTTTGTTTAATAAAATAT
The DNA here is from genome assembly GCF_019923935.1 of Bubalus bubalis. Classification (NCBI taxonomy): domain Eukaryota; kingdom Metazoa; phylum Chordata; class Mammalia; order Artiodactyla; family Bovidae; genus Bubalus; species Bubalus bubalis. Next base: position 118,538,895 of record NC_059160.1, on the reverse strand, counting down.
CTTGAAGGTAGACATTCCTGGATTTGACCTCTGCCGTTTGTGATTCCTTTGTATCTGGACTCCTTTGTTAATCATTCAATCTAGTGGCCTTTTCTTAGTTTTTAATTTTTCTTGGTAATATATACAGTAGAAAGTCCTTCCTGAAATCTAGGTTCTTTCTCCTTCAGTAATATCAATAATTCACCATCCTAGCTAGCCTTTTTATCTGTTTTACTTTCCATCTCTGCACTTTCTTTTGTATCAATACACTTAAATGTGATAATCTCTGCATAGCTTTGAACTTGGCTCTTTGTTCCTTTTTTAAACATGTCAACAGACTCAGGTTTCTGATTATATTCCTTCTTCAATTAGTCTTGATTTTATTCTCTTCTATCTTCATGCATTTAATTCGGCCCTTTCATGCAAAGATGGGCTCGATAAAGGACAGAAATGGTGTGGACCTAACAGAAGCAGAAGATATTAAGAAGAGATGGCAAGAATACACAAAAGAACTGTACAAAAAAGATCTTCATGACCCAGATAATCACGATGGTGTGATCACTGACCTAGAACCAGACATCCTGGAATGTGAAGTCAAGTGGGCCTTAGAAAGCATCATTACGAACAAAGCTAGTGGAGGTGATGGAATTCCAGTTGAGCTGTTCCAAATCCTGAAAGATGATGCTGTGAAAGTGCTGCACTCAATATGCCAGCAAATTGGAAAACTCAGCAGTGGCCACAGGACAGGAAAAGGTCAGTTTTCATTCCAATCCCAAAGAAAGGCAATGCCAAAGAATGCTCAAACTACTGCACAGTTGCACTCATCTCACACGCTAGTAAAGTAATGCTCAAAATTCTCCAAGCCAGGCTTCAGCAATATGTGAACCGTGAACTTCCTGATGTTCAAGCTGGTTTTAGAAAAGGCAGAGGAACCAGAGATCAAATTGCCAACGTCCGCTGGATCATGGAAAAAGCAAGAGAGTTCCAGAAAAACATCTATTTCTGCTTTATGGACTGTGCCAAAGCCTTTCACTGTGTGGATCACAATAAACTGTGGAAAATTCTGAAAGAGATGGGAATACCAGACCACCTGATCTGCCTCTTGAGAAATTTGTATGCAGGTCAGGAAGCAACAGTTAGAACTGGACATGGAACAACAGACTGGTTCTAAATAGGAAAAGGAGTACGTCAAGGCTGTATATTGTCACCCTGTTTATTTAACTTATATGCAGAGTACATCATGAGAAACACTGGACTGGAAGAAACACAAGCTGGAATCAAGATTGCTGGGAGAAATATCAATAACCTCAGATATGCAGATGACACCACCCTTACGGCAGAAAGTGAAGAGGAACTCAAAAGCCTCTTGATGAAAGTGAAAGAGGAGAGTGAAAAAGTTGGCTTAAAGCTCAACATTCAGAAAACGAAGATCATGGCATCTGGTCCCATCACTTCATGGGGAAATAGGTGGGGAAACAGTGTCAGACTTTCTTTTTCTGGGCTCCAAAATCTGCAGATGGTGACTGCAGCCATGAACTTAAAAGACGCTTACTCCTTGGAAGGAAAGTTATGACCAACCTAGATAGCATATTCAAAAGCAGAGACATTACTTTGCCAACAAAGGTTCGTCTAGTCAAGGCTATGGTTTTTCCTGTAGTCATGTATGGATGTGAGAGTTGGACTGTGAAAAAGGCTGAGCGCTGAAGAATTGATGCTTTTGAACTGTGGTGTTGGAGAAGACTCTTGAGAGTCCCTTGGACTGCAAGGAGATCCAACTACTCCATTCTGAAGGAGATCAGCCCTGGGATTTCTTTGGAAGGAATGATGCTAAGCTGAAACTCCAGTATTTTGGCCACCTCATGCGAAGAGTTGACTCATTGAAAAAGACTCTGATGCTGGGAGGGATTGGGGGCAAGAGGAGAAGGGAACGACAGAGGATGAGATGGCTGGATGGCATCACTGACTCTATGGACGTGAGTCTCAGTGAACTCCGGGAGTTGGTGATGGACAGGGAGGCCTAGCGTGCTGCTATTCATGGGGTGCAAAGAGTCGGACACGACTGAGCTACTGATCTGATCTGATGCTTTTCTTTCCAGCTTTAAAATAGCCTCCTGTCTTCCAGGTCTAGTCCTGTCTTTCTTCCTATCATAGTCATTCTCTTAAAAATACAGATTTTATATGTTCTCACTACTTAAAAACCCTTCACTGATTCTTCATTGTCAACAGTATTATTTCCTAACATTTACTTCTTTGGATGAGTTAGGTGTTTCTTTAGGGAAAAAGAAGTCAAATGAGTTTGGGAAATACTTGTATAAACACGATTAGCCAGTCTTTCTTTTGGCAGACTCTTGGTGTGCACTGTGAATGCACAAAGGGGATACAGAGCAATACACTGCTGCTGCTGCTGCTGCTGCTGCTGCTGCTAAGTCGCTTCAGTTGTGTCCAACTCTGTGCGACCCCATAGACGGCAGCCCACCAGGCTCCTCCGTCCCTGGGAGTCTCCAGGCAAGAGCACTGGAGTGGGTTGCCATTTCCTTCTCCAATGCATGAAAGTGAAAAGTGAAAGTGAAGTTGCTCAGCCGTGTCCAACTCTGTGCGACCCCATGGACTGCAGCCCACCAGGCTCCTCTGTCCATGGGATTTTCGATGCAAGAGTACTGGAGTGGGGTGCCATCGCCTTTTCCAAGCAATACACAGCAGTCCGCAAATATACCTGACTGTAATATACATTAAAAAGAAAAACCAAAAACCTTGTCTAGAGTCTTGAAACAGCTTTTATTGAGACCCATAAGGTTCAGTCCATACCTTTAGATATGGAGTTTCAGGTTTTTTTGATTCAATCTTTTCCTAACTTTAGAGATTCATCTCTGGCATACACCAGACCACCTTGTTTCCTGTGGCATGGGGAGTTACATGTTTCAGGCTTCAGTGGTTTCACCTGTCTGTCTGGAAAAACCCTTACTACTCATAAAGAGGAGCTCATTACTTTCTTTCTGAAGCCTTCTGTGACTTATCCAGGCTAGCTTTACACTCCTTTCTCAGCATTTTCCTTATAGTATACTTAGCAAGACCCTCCATTTTAACCATTATCTTTACATTTTAATATTTGCAGTGGAACTATAAGCTCTTTGAAAGCTGGAACTGTTTTCTTTCATTTCTGTGATAGTACCTGGTACAGTTATTAGCTATAGTTTAAATAATTGAATTGCAAAATAATGGCAGGAAAATTTCCAGTAGTAATGGTATTTATACAGCTAAGTAAACACCAGTAAATATTTCTTTTATCTCATCTTGGAAGTCTCTTAGACTCTTTCTATAATAAGTAGGTTAGGTGGCATCAAATTAAATGCTAAGAAAATGTTTTAATGAGGGAAAAAAAAAACTAAGAAAACATTTAATTACCAGCTCTTGGGTACTTTTCATAACTTGTGTTCATAAAACAAACTATCTTTTTATTAGAATAAAAATAATGTTCTGTTTTCAGTGGAAACAATGTTTAGTTATGAATAAAAACTCAATGATTACTTTTTCTCCCAGATAACTTGTTTCATATGACGTGATTCATTCATCTGTAGTTTTTAGGATAAGAAGTTTTATGTGAAACATCATTTAATGTATATCTGTTTTTTCTTAGGCATCATTCTTAACAAAGAAGTTAAATATTGGTGGGAAGAGAGTAAATCTTGCTATATGGGTAAGTTAATGTTTTCAGCTGTATGAGTTGAAGGCCTTTACCTATTCTTCATACTCTAATAACTAATTGGCTTAAGAAATAGGAATTTGAATTTCTGGATTTTAATTTTTTTGATTAACTCAGGGTTAGCCAAAATCTTTTTTTTTTTAATTAAACATCTTTTCCCCCTAAAATCTGGCTAAGAATTTTATCTTGAATACACTTGTTATACACGAAAAGTGCTGTCATAACTTTTCAACTGGAGAAGAGTGAACTCAAGGGATTCCATTTCAGAGAAAGGGGTGGACAGACTGCCTGGCCTTTATCCCCCCGTCTCCATGTCCTAATCTTCCAAGGGAGTGGCTGGTGGAGACTAGGGCAAGGATAATGCAGTAAGGCACCACTGCCAGGTGGTCCTGGTGCACGTTCTTTCTTCTTGTCTCCTCTCTCTGTGGAGAACTTAAATTCAGTGCCAGGCCTGTTCTGGCTTACAAGGCCATTGTGGTCTTTCCAGCCCTTTGGCAACTGAATTGGCTTTTCAGAAAGGGTGGGAAAGATTGCTGAGGAAGAGGGTTGGGGAGAGGAGAAGTAACCTTTACAAAACAGTAAAACAGTAATATTAATTATAACTTTACTTAAAATTTTTTATAGCTTGTTTCTTTTACTGCTGTTTTGGGGTTATCTATAACTTTATACCCTAGTTTATAATTAATCAGAAGCTCACTGTAGTTTAAATAATAGATATATTTTTTCTTCTGGTCTAATAAACGTTTGTTGCTTTATGTAGGACACAGCAGGTCAAGAGAGATTCCACGCATTGGGTCCAATTTACTACAGAGATTCAAATGGAGCTATTTTAGTTTATGATATAACAGATGAAGATTCTTTTCAGAAGGTATCTTGCTTACTTATGGGTGAATGACTTAATAGAGCAACAGTGATTTGTCAGGTCTGCATTAACATGTCTTTGTGATTAGCCTTGGATTTAAAAGTATAGTTTGTGCATAAATGATGACCAGTCATGATTTTTTAATGGCATATTTAATTCATGTTAACAGTATGGATATCATCTATTAATAGTTTATTATATGGCTTTCTCAGATATTAGGAAAGGGAAATAATCTGAAGTAAAGCTTCAGAAAAATATAAACGCCTTTTTTTTTTCTCCTTATTAAAGAAAAATCACAAACTTTTTTTTTTTTTTTTTTTTGATTCTGTACATACTGGGCACCTGAAAACTTGGTATGGCTGCGTGGGTGGGTTCCATAATTATGGAGAGGTAAAAGAAGAACTAAATCAAGTTTAAGCTCTTTTCTCCTCACTAGGTATCCTGGAGGATTCAATACAGATTTTAAAAGGAAAATCTAAATAGTATTTATTTTAAAGCACTCCATTTTTATAAAGTTAAATGTTTTATCTTTGGGATGCTGTTTGTTATCCCTTCTATCCCTTCTTGCCTTTTTGGCATGGAAAGAAATGGTTTAAGTATTTTATTGATTAAAAGAAAGTGGAGTCATTTAGGTTGAAAAGTGACCAGTTATCTCTTGCTGCATAACAAAACCCCCCAAATTTGATGGCTTAAAACAGCAATGTATTATTTCTCATGGTTTTGAGTGTTGCCTGGGCTTCCCTGATAGCTCAGTTGGTAAAGAATCCGCCTGCAATTCAGGAGACCTGGGTTTGATCCCTGGATTGGGAAGATCCCCTGGAGAAGGGAAAGGCTACCCACTCCAGTATTCTGGCCTGGAGAATTCCATGGATTATATAGTCCATGGGGTCGCAAAGAGTCAGACAGGACTGAGCAATTTTTACTCTCTTTCTTTTCTGGACAAAAGTGGAGTCACTCAGACAGCTGCATGAACTAGGGGTTGGCTGGGTGGGGACCTGGATCCAAGAGGGCCTGGTTTTCCTCCATGTGCCTTCTCACTCCATTTGGTGTCTTGTTCTCCAGTACTCTGTCCACATGCTCTCATTATTCTGTATTCCAGCCAAACCTTATATGACAACTAGATCCCAAGAGAGAGCTGCCAGACCTTCCTAAGGCTTTAGTCTGGAATTGGCATGGCATTAGTGCTGCCACATTCTCTTGGTCAAAGCAAGAGACTAGGCTAGACCAAAGTCAGAGAGAAGAAATAGACTCTTGGCAGAGAATTTTGACCCTCTTTAACTCATCACAGAGTGTATGGGTTAATGAATAGAATACCTGTGGAGGGGAATCTGACTGCAGATGAATAACAGTTAAAAAGAATATTGGTTAGAATTAGGGGTTCCCTTGCAGTCCAGTGGTTATCCATAGGTGATAGCGATCTCTAGAGACATCCTTGGTTGTCAAACCTGGCAGTGGCGCTGAGTCTAGTCAGTGGGAGGCCAGGGGTGCCACTGAACAGCATTCACTGCATGGGACAGCCCCTCCTGGCAGAGGACTGTCGAGGCCAAAATACTAGTGATGCTGAGGGTGAAGAAACCTACCACACACCAGTGGATAAAACTTTATTTTGCTCTTTTTCTACTCCTATATGTTTTGTTTTTCCTTTAAATGTGTGTCATAGAAGCTCCTGTGCCCTCTATTTTGGAACCAACTGGGGTATAAAAGACTTTTAATTAAGCTTGTGTATGTGTGTGTTTTTTAGTTTTTTTTTTTTGGTCGCATCATGTGGCTTGTAGGATCTTAGTTTCCTGACCAGAGATTGAACCCTGGCCCTGAGCAGTAAAGCACTGAGTTCTAGCCACTAGGGAATTCCCAAGCCCATACGTTCTTCAATGTGATTCTATACAAACATCTACTATCAGAGGCTGGTGTTGACATGCTTTTGCTCTGGTGAACAGCTTTGCTTAGATTTGTGGACGATTTATGAAAGTTTGTAATTAGAGATGCTTCTCTTGATACTTATATGTAGATGGAGAGAGAGATCTTTCCATGGGGGGGGGGGGGGGTGTGTGTGTGATTTGCAGTATAAATGATCCTATATAGTGAATCATTCCTAATAACTAAATATATGGACCATTAGACAGAATTTTGAGGTATTTTCACAACATTGCATTTTGGGATATTGTAATTGTAGTCATTGTAACAAGATTTGTTTTAACATTTACGCTTGTATACACAGGTTAAAAACTGGGTGAAAGAATTACGGAAAATGTTGGGAAACGAAATCTGTTTATGTATCGTAGGTAAGTGTCATTAATTTTTAAAAATGTCCTTTGTTTCTTTAAAACTTTATTAAAGAATAGTACATGCATAATTTTCATTTTAAAGTTACATGAGAAAAGAAGAATGGTATTTTAGTATTTAATATTTTAGAGTCATTTAGAATTTGGAAGGGGTCTTTCAGGAGATTGAAACATCTATAATTCAAGGAATGCCCTTGGGGAGCAGCTGGGAAACCCTGAACATGTAGGGCTTTGAGTCTCCCAGCCTTGCTTCAACTTGACCTTTAGTTTTTCATCATAAGATTATTTTAGAAAATAAGAGAGTTTGGCAACTACAATATAATTAAAATCAGTGACTTAAGCTGTGTTTTTGTCATATTGTTGTTGTTCAGTCGCTAAGTTGTGTCTGACTCTTTGTAACCCCATGGATTGCAGCACGCAGGCTCTTCTGTCCTCCACTATCTCCCAGAGTTTGCTCAAATTCATGTCCATTAAATGGGTGATGCTATCTAATCGTCTCATTCTCTGCCATTCCCTTCTCCTTTTGCCTAAGTCTTTCCCAGCATCAGGGGCTTTGCCACTGGGTCGGCTCTTCACTCAGTTGGCCAAAGTATTGGAGTGTCAGCTTCAGCATCAGTCCTTCCAATGAATATTCAGGGTTGATTTCTTTTAGGATTGACTAGTTTGGTTTTCTTGCTTGCTGTCCAAGGGGCTCTCAAAAGTCTTGAAGAGCACAAGTCAAAAGCATCAATTGTTCAGCAGTCAGCCGCCTTTATGGTCCAACTCACATCCGTACATGACTACTGGAAAAAGCATAGCTTTGATTACAGAGATCTTTGTCAGCAAATTGATGTCACTGCTTTTTAATACCCTGTCTAGGTTTGTCATTGTTTACCTTCCAAGGAACAAGCGTCTTTTTATTTCGTGGTGGCAGTCAACTATTCACAGTGATTTTGGAGCCCAACAAAAGAAAATCTGTCAGTGTTTCCACTTTTTCCCCATCTATTTGCCATGAAGTGATGGGGCCAGATGCTATGATTTTAGTTTTTTGAATGTTGAGTTTTAAAGCAACTTTTTCACTCTTTTTCAACCTAATCAAGAGGTTCTTTAGTTCCTCTTCACTTTTTGCCATTAGAGGGGTATCATCTGCATATCTGAGGTTGTTGATATTTCCCCCAGCAATCTTGATTCTAGCTTGTGCTTCATTCAGCCTGGCATTTTGCATGATTTACTCTGCATATAAGTTAAATAAGCAGGGTGACAGAATACAGCCTTGTCGTACTCCTTTTCCAATTTGGAACCAGTCTATTGTTCCATGTCCCGCTCTAACTGTTGCTTCTTGACCAGCAAACAGGTTTCTCAGGAGACGGGTAAGGTGTTCTGGTATTCCCATCTCTTTAAGAATTTTCCAGTTTCTTGTGATCCACCCAGTCAAAAGCTTTAGCATAGTCAATGAAGCAGAAGTAGATATTTTTCTGGAACTTCCTTGCTTTCTGCATCATTCAGCAAATGTTTTCAGTTTGATCTCTGGTTTCCTCTGCCTCATCGAGACCCACCTTGTACACCTGGAAGTTATCGGTTCACGTACTGTTGAAGCCTCTCTTGAAGGATTTTGAGCATTACCTTACTAGCATGTGAAATGAATGCAGTTGTACGGTAGTTTGAACATTCTTTGGCATTGCCTTTCTTTGGGATTGGAATGAAAACTGACCTTTTCCAGCCCTATGGCCACTGCTGGATTTTCCAAATTTACTGACATATCAAGTGCAGCAGTTTAACAGCATCATCTATTAGGATTTTAAATAGCTAAGCTGGAATTCCGTCACCTCCACTAGCTTTGCTTATAGTCATGCTTCTGAGGCCCACTTGACTTAACACTCCAGGATGTCCAGTTCTAGTTATCTGGGTCATTAAGACCTTTTTTGTACAGTTTTTGTGTGTATTCTTGCCACCTATTCTTAGTCTCTTCTGCTTCTGTTAGGTCTTTACCATCTCTGTCCTTTATCGTGCCCATCCTCTTATGAGATGTTTCCTTGATAGCTCCAGTTTTCTTGAAGTGATCTCTAGTCTTTCCTATTCTGTTGTTTTCCTCTATTTCTTTGCATTGTTCATTTAAGAAGGCCTTCTTATCTCTCCTTGCTATTCTGTGGAACTCTGCATTCAGTTGGGTTTATCTTTCCCTTTCTTCCTTGCCTTTTGCTTCTCTTCTTTCCTCGGCTATATGTAAAGCCTCCTCAGACAACCTCTTTGCCTTCTTGCATTTCTTTTCGTTTGGGATGATTTTGGTTACTGGTTCCTGTACAGTGTTACAAACCTACATCCATAGTTCTTCAGACATTCTGTCTACCAGATCTAATCCCTTGAATCTATTTTTATTACTTTTAACTATACATATTTTTGAGTTAAGGACTCCAAAGGTGACTTTTGACTCCAAAGATGAAAGTAGACCATGATTCACTAGAGTGGAGGAATATTCTTAATGGGTAAAGTAAAAGAACTCTAAAACTCTTTTTTGGACTTCTGGTTTTCTCTTGGTTCCTTTTTTCTTTAGATTATTCTAAGACTGCATATGCTTTTTAGCAGTCATGTCAGCTTAATTTGTCTTTTACATAGATTATAGTTAACAAAAATCAGAATTCCATTTTTATAAGTATTGCTCTTCTGTTAGGCTTTTCCTGTCTTCCTGCATAACTGTTATATAAACCTAAGTGTAAGAATTTCAACTTGCCACATGTTTCTGAATGTTTATGTTTGACATATTTATAATTACTAGCTTTTTCGTGTGTAAATTAGATAGCTTAACCTTCTTGGTCCTTATCTAAACCACTGATAATGTGTACATCAGGAATAGAGAACTCCATACTTCGCTAGTAGAGACTTTTCCCTCTAGTTTTAGTTAATCCATTGATCTGCACTCTTGGCTGTGGTTGTTCTATTTAATAGAATATTTTGTTAATAGTCCTCAACATTTGTATGTTTGTTAAACATATATTTGTTAATAACTACTTACCACGTATTGAGTGCCAGGTACTGTTGTAAGAACTACACCCTTATTATTTCATTTAAGCCTCCTGACAGCACTGCAAGAAGGTATTATTGCCATTGCCATTTTACACATGAGGAAATGGACCTAGACAGCGTGACACTTCCCAGACTACATCGTACTTAGAGATAGGCCTGGGATTTTAATTCAGGCCTGTCTGCTGCTTCAGGCCCATATCCTTAACCAACAGTATGTATTACTTGCTGCTATGTACCAGGCTTTGAGAGTAATACAGTGAATAAGTTAAAAAATAGATATGGTCCTTGTCCCGGAGCTTATCATGTGGGGTGAGAGAGAAAAACAAGCTGTTATTGTATATTATGGTAAAAGCTGTGAAGGGGTAAGGGGAGGGTGCTGGGATAACACAGAAGGAAACCTAACTAAATTGGGGGGTGAGGTGGGTAAAGGATTTCCTAAGCCAGTCAGGATTGTGATAAGAAGTGTGTTAATTACCATGAGCTTTAAGTCTCTCGTAACTGTATTGATCATTCACTTGATCATTCACTGTGATGGATATGGCTGATTTTAATAACTACTCTCCATTGCATGTGTACTATTTACTAGGCCTTTTACATTATATCTTATTTTCATATAAACCTCGGAAAGTTTATTAGCTACATTTGTACAAAGTGAGACTAAGAGGGGTGAAGTAATATGCCCCAAATCGTATAGTTTTGAAATGAGCCAGAAGTTAAAGCAAATTTTATCAGATTTAAAAGTTTCCACTACGCCACATTCCATCCAGTCTAAGCAAAATAAAGTTCCCTTTATTGCTGTTAGCCATCTGCTCTTAGCAATGGGTGTATCCCTTCCATGTTGTTTATTAAAATAGGTATTTTTAAAGAAGAAAAAGTTTTTAGTGTTCTTAGCAGGATAGGTTTTTCCTCTCCAGTGGCTTCAGCCCTCAGAAAATATACAGTACTTTCAAGTAGGTGCTTATTTTGGTGGTTATTCTTGTTTTCAGGTGTTTTAAGCCTATTGGAAAGATCCCAATGTGGCCACAGAGTAGTATTGAAACAGAAGTGAAGTGAAGTCGCTTAGTCGTGTCTGACTCTTTGTGACCCCATGGACTGTAGCCTGTCAGGCTCCTCTGTTCATGGGATTCTCCAGGCAAGAATACTGGAGTGGGTTGCCATTTCCTTCTCTAGGGGATCTTCCTGACCCAGGGATCGAACCTGGGTCTCCAGCACTGCAAACAGACTCTCTATCATCTGAGCTATCAGGGAAATAAGCCTCAAAACTGCCAGCTTTAGCTCTCTTGCCTTCAGAAGAACATAGGAGCTACAAAGGTCTTGAATTTTGGGAAGGTATCAGTCACTGACAGGCAGTTTTGTGACTTATTCTGTGCTGTTAATCCATCATGAGCACTTAACTGTTCAAAGAAACAGTAGTTATTTAGTAGAAGGATTTTTTTTGTTTAAAATATTAAAATAGCAGTTTTAATGGTAACAGATTTTAGGGAATTCCCTGGTGGCCCAGTGTTTAGGACTTGGTGCTTTGCCTGCTGTGGCCCGGGTTCAGTCTCTGGCTGGGTAACCAAGATCCTGCAAGCCATGGTGGTGAGGCAGAAAATTTAAAAAGTAAATAACTGGCTTTATTAAAGTTGGTTAAGTTTAAAATTACTAAATAATAAAGCAGTGTCTCAGTTTTCCCCCAATATTCATTTTAGGCAATAAGGTGATTGTCTACTTTCCCTATCCTCATTTTAAAAAAGTAGATGTTAGTAATTCTGGCAGATTTTGAAAAAAAAAAAAAAATAGAGACATTTAAGCTCTATCAAACCAACTCAGAGGGTTTTCATTAATTTCAACAAAAGTCTCCTTTTTCTATAGGAGACTGTTTACTTTTTTACTGTGGCAGAATCTTGTTCCTGTTTGTTGGAACCATCTGCCACTAGGTGGTGCTTTTTGCATTCTTCATGGTGTAGAACAACTTACCCTGCTGGTGACTGTTGGATATATTGGCTGTAATATTTAGCAGATTAAAAATTTTATTGACAGAATAATGTGGGAGACCAGAACTAATACGTGTTTTCTTGCTGAGGTAGACTGATAACTGTTCAAAGAAGGAAGAGTTCAGTACTGAATTTGTTAGGACCTTCTGAGCTTTAGCATGTCTGCTTCCCTCTCAGCCTTAGGCTAACCGTGTCAGATGTTGCTTGAGGCTGCACATAATTAGGGGCTCAGATTATTTGAGGTCTTCTATATACAAAATCTCTGGGCTTGTACCTCTCAGTTCTAAGCATTACATCTTTCATTGGGAGCTTAGTTCAATGCTTTATCTGAAATTGTCTTCCTGATGCTCTAAAGTTCCAAGAAAAAAATGACCTTATTTACAGGATTTCCCTTTTTACCTCTATAGGTCATAATAGAAGAAATGAAAATATTTTTTAACGTGTCCTTTCTTAGTGTATTTCCCCCTTTACTGTTATTTCCCTTGCCTTTAGCACTCAGTCCAGCCTTCTTACCTTCATCTCTAGCCTGTATATAATAAGGAATCTGCATTTTGAAGTTTCTTCACTTTTATTCTGGTTGCTTTGTAGTATAATTTGAGTTTGGTTCCATTGATTAAGGAAAGCCAAACTTATTTTCAGTAATTTAAAATCTGAATGGTGTTCATATACTAAGTTCTCTGATGTTTTTAAAACAAACAATACAGTTTCTTCCCTTGCACTGATGAAGTACTTCAAAAGCCATACGTTTTAATACTTTCTTTAATCAGTTCATATCATACAGAAAACCAAAATATTCTTAGGATCCAAGAGGCTAGCCTAATATATTTTCATGAGCAATAAGGTGGCTTTGTTGAATTACTGAGCATCTCTGAGTTGATTGGGGACCACTTAGACTTGGATAAAAGTCATAGAGTTTTCCTTAGAGTTCCCTAGTAAATCCTAATCCCATTTATACTCTAAATCAAAAAGAATGCTCATCTCTTTGGGCGAGGTCTTTTCTCTCTGAGGCCGCAACTTCAGGAGGTATATGCATTGAGCCATCTGAGGGAGGTTGAGGCATTCACCTTGACAGTCATGATCAGCCCTCATATCATAGGAGTTCACTTGATAGTTTCAAGACACTGAGAAGTCTGGTGGGGATTTGCATTATTTTTCTAGGGGATTAAAATAGAATTTGTATATTTAGAATTAGCTTAATTTCATTATAAAAAATGAATCAATGTTAAACACTGGCATTTACTTTTTCCAATTAGGTAATAAAGTAGACTTGGAGAAGGAGAGACATGTTTCCATTCAAGAAGCAGAATCGTAAGTGTTGTCTTTCTCTTCCTTCCATCAGTCACTCTCGGTAAGAAGTCTTCATCCTTGCACAGTGTTCTTTACCATTTCGTTATTACTCACACCTTTTAATATAGATTGAGCTATTGGATTCAATGAAGTGTGTTTACATTGGCAGTTTCTGGACTTTTCGTGACATTTAAAGATATTTCACTTTGAATTCTCTTTCTTCTACTACTACTACTACTATGTCGCTTCAGTCGTGTCCGACTCGGTGCGACCCCGTAGACGGCAGCCCACCAGGCTCCCCCATCCCTGGGATTCTCCAGGCAAGAATACTGGAGTGGGTTGCCATTTCCTTCTCCAATGCATGAAAGTGAAAAGTGGAAGTGAAGTCGCTCAGTCATGTCTGACTCTTCGCGACCCCATGGACTGCAGCCTACCAGGCTCCTCCGCCCATGGGATTTTCCAGGCAAGAGTACTGGAGTGGGGTGCCATCGCCTCTCCGAATTCTCTTTCTGGTTTCAGTAAAAAGGGTAAAAGTGATGCAAAAGGAAACTGCCATGGCCAAATAGCGAGTCACAAAAACTAAAATATTTGGGTTGCAAATTAATTTATAAAAATTTCAAGTCTTGCAATATATTCTTATTTAAAAGTTGGTTCAGTATATAGAGATATTAACCAGGATATAATTTTAATTTCACTAAACCTGGGTTAATGGGTAATAAGTCACCAAAAGTGCTACTGTAAAAAAAAAAAAAAGTTCAAATAGCAGTTGTGGCAAAAACTTGAAGCATTTTTTTACAGCAATTTCTGATGTCACTTTTCTTTTTAAGGTATGCAGAATCTGTGGGAGCAAAACATTATCACACTTCAGCCAAACAGAACAAAGGAATTGAGGAACTCTTTCTTGACCTTTGTAAAAGTAGGTGTATGAATGTGTGGTGTTTGCTAAATATATATTAAAATAAATGCAATACCATTAAAAATAAAAATGGAAGGGGAATATACAGAATAAAAAAGATTTAAGAGATGTAACAGCATGTTGCAGTGGATGGACCTTATTTGTATCCTAATTTGACAAACTAGTGAAAAAGAACATTTGTGAAATGATTGGGGCTATATGAATACTCACTGGATATTGATGATCTTAAGAAATATTGTGAATTTTGTTAGGCATGATTATGGTGTTGTGATTATGCCTAAAAATAATTTTTTTTTAAAGTTTTTATCTGTAGAAATCATAATTTATGAATGAAATTTATGTATCTGGCGCATAAATTTGATTTAAAAATAATGGTAGCGATGATTGCCAAGTATGGATGAAAGTGTGTGATGGACGTATAGATTTTCATTATGTTTTTCTTTTATGTATGTTTGTGCTTTTTCTTATTAAAAAAAAGAGAAAGGAAGATGTTTATCATATACAACCTGAAAGTCATTTCTCATATCACCAATAGAACACATACTATACTTAAGAAAACCCCAGTCTGTAGAATAATGGGTTGAGATGATTTTGTCAAATTACATTCCTTGACATCACAGACTCTTTAGAGAACATGATGAAACGATGGCTTTCTCTCTAGAAAAATGTACATAAACACAAACTTTGGAGTAAGTACCAGTTTTATGTAAACCTGAAGATCGTTCGTAGTTCACCTGGGAGAGTAATTCTCCAAATGTAGTCCCTTAATCAGCACCATTAGCATCATTTGAGAATGTGTTAGAAGTGCAAGTTTTTGGGCCTTACCCCAAACCTACTGAATCAAAATTCTAGAAGGCGGTTCCCCAAATCTGTGTTTTAATCATTCCTCCTTATAATTTGAGAACCACTGCTGTACATATCAGTCACTAGGAGATCTTGTTAAAATTGTAATTTGATAAAGCTGGTCTCATGTAGGCCTGAACTTCTGTTTTCTAACAGACACCCAAGGTTTAATGATACTAGTCCTCAGACCATACTTTCAGTACTCAGGTTCTAGATCAGTGGCTTGTAAATGTTATACATCACATCTTTATATAAAAAGATTGAGTATTCTCCATACATTATTTTAAAATTATAGAACATGTACAAGTGTTTATGTATTTTGTATATTGTAAAACATATTTAAAAAAATAGAAATTTTGAAAGGTTGGGGGAAACTTTTCTAATTTCATCTCAATGAATTGTCCCATATACCTCAATTTGGAAACCATTGTTTAAGATCAGTCTCGGGACCCAAGTTTAGAACCCTTATTCTGTTCTAAGGACTCTCTTTTCTCTGCTCATCTTTTCAGATATGTATTTTGCAACTATTTACTCCTAGTCTGTGTCTTATATTCTCATTTTTCTTAACTGTTTCTCAAAGAGCAAAAGATCTAAATTTTAATGAGGTCTGATTTATCAGTTTTTCTTTATGAGTCATTTTTTGTGTGTCTTACATGAGAAATCTTTGCTAACTCAAAGTCATAAAGATTTTCTTCTACAGAGATTTCCTCCTATTTTTTTCCCCTTTTTTTTCTTAAATCAGTTAGTTTATTTTTGGCCATGCTGGGTCTTCACTGCTGTATGGGCTTTTCTTCGGTTGCGGAGAGCGGGGGCTACTCTCTAGCTGTGCTCTGGGGGCTTCCCACGGCAGTGGCTCCCCGCGTGTGGAGCACCGGCTCGGGCCCGCAGGCTGCAGTAGTTGTGCTCCCAGGCTTTATGGAGCACAGGCGCGATAGTTGTGCTTTGTGGGCGTAGTTGCTCTGTCATGTAGGATCCTCCTGGATCAAGGATTGATCTCCTGCATTGGGATCTACTTTACCAGTGAGCCACCAGGGAAGCCCCTCCGGCTATGTTTTCTTCTAGACATTTTGTTTTACATTTAGATCTGAAATTATGGTGGGAGATCCAGATTGAACTTTCAATTTTTACATGTAAATGTCCAATTCTAGTACTGTTTCTTGAAAAGATGATTCTGTTTTCATTCAATAAACTTGGCACTTGTTAAAAATCAAGTGACCGTATGTATGGGAGTCTGTTTCTGGACCTGTTTTGTTTATCTCTGTATTTCTTCTTTCACCAGTATCTCATTGTCATCATTAGAGCAACTTTCTATTGTATCTTTAAACCAGATAGTGTGAGTCCTCCAGCTTTCTTCTTCCGCCTTCATCCTAAACTCTTTGGTTCTTTCAAATGTTATTTGCTTAAAAGTTTCACATTACTTGAAAAATAATCTTGTACCTTAAATATTGCTTGTACTTGGAACAATTTGACCTTCTTTGACATATTTTGAAGGCGGGAAGAGGGGACGACAGAGGATGAGATGGTTGGATGGCATCACCAACTCAATGAAAGGGAATTTGAGTAAACTCCCGGAGTTGGTGATGGACGGGGAGGCCTGGTGTGCTGCAGTCCATGGGGTTGCAAAGAGTCAGACACGACTAGGTGCCTGAACTGAACTGACATATTTCTAAGTATACTTGGAAAATCTTAAGGATGACACTTGTATACAGTCATTTGTTCAGATCAAAAACTTGTTTTCTCTGGTGATGTCACTGTGGCTGTGATGCAGCTGGACAAATACCTTTGCTATTACTTAGTTTCCTTGTTGGTTGAAAGTCTGCTATCATGATGGTAAATGGAAATTAGAGAAACAGAAGGCTCAGGTTGTGGTCCTAAATGATCTCTGCTTTCTCCCTCTCTTAGGAATGATAGAAACTGCACAAGTGGATGAGAGGGCAAAAGGCAATGGCTCCAGTCAGCCGGGAGCTGCAAGGCGAGGTGTACAGATTATTGATGATGAACCTCAAGCCCAGAGCGTTGGCGGAGGGTGCTGTTCTTCTGGATAACTGTTCACCCCTAATAAAGTAAAAAAAACAAACTGTGGATCATTGCCCTCAACATGAAGACTGCCATATTCCAAGTCACATTATTTTACCGATGGAGTTACGGAATTAACAGTATTTTAAATTACGTTTATAACTGCAGAGACCTTAAGTGCTAAACTTAGTGGAGTTTGTGACCAGAGAATTGGCATTTTCTACAAATGTTAACAAAGCAATTACCAATGGCCTTTTTACATATTTTTTTCTTTAATAAGAAATAATATGCATGTAGAAAAGACCTACTTAAAGGCTTCATTTATATTCTTTTAAATCAAATCTTTATTTAATAACTTATATATGTTGTTGGAATGGTATACATTTTTGCAGTCCTTTGTATTTTGTGGTAGTTTGAATTGTATCCCTTCTAAACAGCAAACTGTCTTTTGTTTTCTTCTTCTTTTGTTTTTGTTTTTTTAATTAGCAGATACCTGAAGTACTATTTTTGCAGGGTTTGCACAGGCCCCTAACTGTCTACTACACTTTGATATAATCTATATACATCCTGTATGCTGAGGTGGTAAAATACAATGTAAATTACATATTAAATATTTTATCTGCTTTTACAAGTGCAAGGTGCAAAAATATATACAATAGTCTCATTGATGACTGTAAAGTGAATTAACATTTGGTGATAATGCCTAAGCTTTTTGACTCTGATATAAAGATCATAGCTCCCCTTCACTTCTGTCTTAACTTAAAAGCGGTGTGTTTAAATTTTCTCATATACTTTACTTGAATTATTGCTGTTGTCATGTTTTTTGCCTCTAAATCCATCTGATGATTGATTGAGCAACAGCATTTGCCTTTGGGTTTTGGGTTGTTTTGTTCTTTCTGGGGTTTGATTTTTGGGGGACAGGGATAAAAGAGATGACTTCTGCCGTTTTTGCTGTAGAGTGGTTACCTTAGAAGTATTTGAGTGGAGCATGCTGAGTTTCACTTATGCAAAGCTTTAGTTTTCTCTTACGCTTTATATGAAATGGATTCACTGGTATGAGAAGAGAGGAAGAACTTCCAGATAGTAGCCACTCACCAAGACTCTTTTACACAGCAGCATGTTAGTGGTAGTTTCTGCTCCGGAGGCAGCACTTCTGGATCCTTCCTAAGCAAATTGTATTTGTTCATTGCTTGCCAGAGATGAACAGAGAAAGTTTTGTTTCATTTCGTAAGCGCTATCCTTCTGAGTTTCTTTGAAGGGAAACATTTCATGTAATGTAGTTATAGCGAACACTGGAAAGATTTATTATAAAATTATATTCTTGTATACTTTGTAAATGAGTCTCACTAGGTTTTTGTTTTTTTTTCCTTAAGCATAAGACTAAACTTAAATTTGTTAATTTTAATAGAATCCGGCACAGGAAGAACACAAATTGTGTAAATTAACATAAATTGTTCTTGTTCTAATATATATATTTTTCCATTTCTGTCATGCTTGGAAAACTAGTAAATGATATGTCTAAGATAAAATGGAATGGTCCCTGGATTTACTTCTTACAAGAAGCAGTAGTATACAATAAAGTTATTAGCTTGAACAGTTAAGAGAATATAAAGAAGTTATAGTTACAAAAAAAGTAATTTTCCCAAATGGGTTAAAGTTGAATGAATTGCCATCTTGATGTTATGATATTGCAATTTTAACTTAGTATTAAGTATTCTATAAGTCTGCATTTTTACCCTCTTTAATTGTTATCTCTGTCAAACTCAACACACCGCTTCTCTGTTGTGTGTGTTTAGGGAGGGTGGGTGGAAAGAGTTGCCTGAAAGATAAGCTAAAATTGTCTTCTTTTATGGGATGATCGTACTCTGTGTAGTTTCTTGGTTTCCTGGAGGGAGGCAGGGGAGATTCTGAGTACAGATACTAGAACAAATAGTTTTTGCCTTCCTGGTTTTTTTGTCTATAGAGAAAGCCTTGTTGTAGATGTAGATGGGAAATAAGCTCCTCTCCATTGGAGTGAAGTATGTTTTTAAAACTAATTAGAGATAAAATTGAGGTTTATTTTAAAAAGTAAAATCAAAAGTCATAATTGGAGAGTTGGACTCTTTGATTTTCCGCCCTATATTAATCATATAAAGTCCAGATAGAAACCTCTTCTCCAGAGTTGCCAGATAATTATTGGTGAGGTACAACCACTCTCTCTGTTTCTTTCTTTACTCTTCCTTGGTTTCTGTGCATCTTCCTTAACATCAAGCATTTCATTATTTTTTTCACCTGTAATTTAAACTAATTCAGTAGCAACAGTAGATAATATGGTATACCTGACCTTGCTCCAAAGCTCAAATGTTTTAGGTAGGAATAGACTGAAAGGGTAGTGAAACGGGACAAATCAGTTGCGGTGTGTATTCAAAGGAAAGATAAAAAAATTATAAACAAAGGCTAAGAAAATTTTTCTGGTACTTACTTTACCTCCCTATTACGTCTTTTGTGTTCCTGTCCTTAGAATTGTGCTACTAGGAAGAAGACACAAATTATCATGTTGTGTATTAAAAGTAGTAGGTAGGTAGAACCAATATATTTTTCAACTAATAAGTGTATTCTCTTGGTATATATAAATTAAAAGTTGGTTTAAGATAATCATTAAAAGGGTATCCAAATATTTAAAGTATACAATCATAGTTTCTGTAATGACAATGGGTATTCTGCTTGTTTTGCATTGTGATTATAGAGGAAGATTATTTTTAAAAATACACATTTCACAATTTGGGGGTAAACAGTAATCTGAAAAGAAATAAGCATCACATTATCATATGAAATATCTGAATTTCTTTGGTTCTGGGGATATCTTCTGAAAATAGCCTAAAGCTATGGCTGTAACAGCTAAATTAAAATCTTTTAAAAAATATTAGCTTGTATATTATTAGTAATTACTTTTTATTTGGCATTAAAATAAAAGCAGAATATTTCATTTTTAGATTTTCAGTGAGAAAAGAAATAGAGAAGGAAGGTAGTAAGAAGTAGAATGAAAATCAGGTAGATAGGAAATTCTACAACCTGACAATTTTAAAAATCATTTAAAAAATTACAGTACTTTTAACAAATAGTTTCTAAATAAGGCAAATTATGCATTGTGCCAAATATTTAGAACATTAAAAATGAGTTGTTATACTGTTTTATTTCTTTTAATCCATAATTTGCAATTTTCTGTATTACAAATGCTACCAGGGGTCTTAGATCATCGATCTTATATTAACTTCAGATGATATAACTTACATTCTAGAAGGGTTTGATCATGCCTTTGACTTTTGAAATTTACCTTTTGACTTCTGTTTGCCATTATAGTTTTTTAAAGTAGATACTTTAAAAGTATCTAAAAGTATATATATATCTAAAAGATACATGTTTTTTAAAGTAGATACAGTGTGACAAAGAGGGTATACTTAATTTGTGACCATTTAAAATGTGCAGATCCTCTAAAAAATGGGGTAGATAGTAATGACCAGCAAGAACCTTACAATAATTTCTAAAGATACAGAAACTAAATAGATCCTTAAGTGTTCTTTTCTAAATTATAAACTGCATTACCTAGATTTTAATAATTAAAAGCTGGGATTCCTTGAACTTGTACATTTACTTGATTTCATAATAGTCATTGATTCTAGTAAGCTGCTGTTCTGTAATATTTTATCAGCTAAAACAGTAAGAATATATTTGGTGTTATGGGCTAAAATTCATGCTACACATATGTCTGACTTTGATAGCTTTTCCCTTTTCAAGAAAACTATAATTTTCAGCAAACTTTCCTACATGTAAGTATTTTAGTATTAATCACATGTAATGAAAAAATATAGAAGTACTCTTAAAGGTTTGCAATTTTAAGCAAAAATGCTTTGCTTCTAAACAAATACCACTTTGGCAGATCTTTAGCACTGCTTGGGCTATCTGGGATTTATATATAATCTCTTCTAAGGAAGCTGAGTGTGCTTTTAGGTGTTAACCTTTCTACTGCAGCATTTTTTCTGCAGTAAATAATGAACATGGCATGGTACATGGAACACCCAGAAAGAATCTTATTCTTAAAGCATCTTGTCCTCTCCAAAATAATGCACGTATTTCCAGGTGCATTGGATTAAAGCCAAAGGATGAGCCCACCTACTTAAATGATCTTTGTTGTCATGGTATCGGTTCTCTCTGAGTTTGGTACTTCCTGGCAACTGAATCATTTCTTCATTATCAAATACTCAAGAAAAAGCTTATGTGATTTCCTTAAATTTGATCTTGTGTGGAGCAATGAGATAAAGGTGTGGGATAGCAGGGGTAAAGGATGATGATGATGAAAACCAGACAACAGTGGTATTTAGTAAACTATACCTTTAGTGGTGGGTTTCTCTGGGGGCTCAGTGGTGAAGAATCCGCCTGCCAGTGCAGAAGATGCGGATTTGATTTCTGGGTCAGGAAGATCCCCTTGAGAAGGAAATGGCAACCCACTCCAGTATTCTTGCCTGGGAAATGCAATGGACAGAGGAGCCTAGCCTGCTGTAGTCCATGAGCTCACAAAGAGTCGGACACGACTTAGTGACTAAACAACTCAACAGTCTTTAGTGGTAGCAAGCTATTTTAAGGAAACCATCATATGAAGTACTTCTTAGAAGTATAAAAATTCCTCATTTTTTATTTAATTACATATGACTATATTCTAGGAAAAAAATTAAAAATACAGATATTGTAAAAGTGCCACTGGGATACCCTCTCCAAAATGGAAACTGTTAACTGTTGCTCTAGAGTGTATACTCTTCAATCACGTTTTCTTTATGCATTTATATACATATATGTTTACCTGTAGAAATACATAATTTTGTGCATTTAAAATTTTTACATATTGTGTCTTACTATGCATATGTTTTGCAACTTGCTTTTTTTCCTACCAAAATGTCTAGGAGATTTTACGTCAATATATACAGATTTTCATTTTCTTCCAATCTCTTTGGGTATATTTTGCCTTTTTATATAACTTCTGGCTGTCCATAAAACCTTCTCCAGGGACTTCCCTGGCAGTCCGATGATTAGGATTCCTCACTCTCAATGCAGGGGGCACACGTTAGGTCACTGGTGTAGTCAGGGAACTGGGGTCCCACATGCCACATGGCCTAAAAGAAAACAAAGAAAATCTTCCCCGTAGGAATCTGGCCAATTATGTGGATTTCATTAGAATCATATAATTTAAATGCAAGGCAGGATTTAACTTAGAATCGGGGTCTCTTTTAAGTGTGTGAATCAAGAAATTAGACATCTGCCTACAATTCATTTGAAGTATTGTACTTTTGGCCTACTGTTGACTGATTAGTACATAAAATTCAGGAGTTAACTTTAGCAGATTTTTCTTATATTCAGAATAAGTTTTTATTTGAGGAAAGAAGGAAAAAAGGGAAGGTATCAGTTCAGTAACTTAGTCGTGTCCGACTCTCTGCAACCCCATGAACTTTATTCAGAATAAGCTTTTATTTAAGGAAAGAAGGAAAAAAGGGAAGGTATAATTGGTAGGAAAAAGAGGACAAACTAAAACGAGTCTTTATACAGCTTTGAGCGTTACATAACACAAGACTTCATGCTACCAAAAATTGAAAACTTCGTTAATTTGTGCCGTTAATACAGAATGAAAAATGAAAATCTTTCTTCAGGTCTTCCCCTCCCCAACCATCCCTCTTTAGAGGTAACTTGTTAACAACTTAGTATGTGTCTCTATCTAATATATAAATGTTTTAGTTTATCTTTGGCCTTTATAAATGTTCAGTTCCCTGAAAGCAATTTCTTGTTGAGTTGCTAAGTCGTGTCTGACTCTGTGACCCCATAAACTACAGCGCATCAGGCTTCCCTGCCCTTCAGTGTCTCCCAGAGTTCACTGAAACATCTGTCCATTGACTCAGTGATGCCATCCAACCATCTCATTCTGTCACCCCCTTCTACAGTCCATGGGGTCCCAAAGAGTTGGACATGACTGAAAGTGTTAGTTGCTGAGTCGAAAACAATTTCTACCCTATGTCAAATTCTGCCCTCAATCAATGACCAACTTTGCAAGAACAAATCAGAATCATACCGTTTAAAAGAAAGTTAAATCAGTGATGACAGTTCTTGAACTAGAAGTTAAGTACCTGACTCTTAAGATGTTGTACATTTCCTTTAGGAGTAACTAGCATTCTGGGGAGAAGGCAGTGGCAACCCACTCCAGTACTCTTTGCCTGGAAAACCCCATGGATGGAGGAGCCTGGTAGGCTGCAATCCATGGGGTTGCGAAGACTCGGACACGACTGAGCGACTTCACTTTAACTTTTCACTTTCATGCATTGGAGAAGGAAATGGCAACCCACTCCAGTGTTCTTGCCTGGAGAATCCCAGGGACGGAGGAGCCTGGTGGGCTGCCATCTCTGGGGTCGCACAGAGTCGGACACGACTGAAGCAACTTAGCAGCAGCAGCAGCATTCTGGGGAGAAGGCAATGGCAACCGACTCCAGTACTCTTGCCTGGAAAATCACATGGAAGGAGGAGCCTGGTGGGCTGCAATCCATGGGGTCGTGAAGAGTTGGGCACAACTGAGTGACTTCACTTTTCACTTTCATGCATTGGAGAAGGAAATGCAGCCCACTCCAGTGTTCTTGCCTGGAGAATCCCAGGGACGGGGGAGCCTGGTGGGCTGCCATCTATGGGGCCGCACAGAGTCGGACACGACTGAAGCGACGTAGCAGCAGCAGCATTCTGGGGAAGTCCATAAAATTATTGGTTTTGCCTCCTATGGAAATAGGGCTGGGAAAAAGGGGTGAGGGAGTCCAAAGTCCCTGATACCAGTGTAACTTTTGGCATATTTTCCCACTTCCCTCTTGGGAAGCATTGTAATGTCCCCAACAATTACTTTATGAGTATTTCTCTGCACTGTTAAGGTTATAGCTAAGCGTATGTGCTGAGACATAAATATGTGTGCTCCAGAACAACAGATTTATTCATATTTGACTTTTAATGAAAACAATTCAGACAGCAAGTTAAGCACAAGTTTACATGGTTTTGTTAATTGTTTCCATATGGTATTTTTAAAAATTTAAACATGTTCTCTGTTCATCATGACTTATCAATTTCATTCATTCATTGAGTGCCCAGAGCATGCACAGGGGAACCAGACTTTCTTTATAGTTAGAGCTTGGAGATGGGGAACTGATTACCATGGCCCACAGTCTAGGATATAAATGGTTTATTTGTGGATATGTGGTCAACCAAGCACATGCTAACGTTCTGTTTGATCACATAGATAGGTACTGGTCCAACTTGTGAGGTGCGGTAATGAGAATGACAGTAGTTGAAGTTGAGAAGTGAATTTGCAGTAAAGCTGAACAGAATTTTGGGTCTTGCAAACAGTACATTTTCTAGCCAGATTAAAATAGAATACGTTTTCTAGCCTTAAGTGGCAATTAAGTCCTCAAGTTCTTATTACTTTTGCAAATTTTGTGGTAGCACTGAAGAAGCATGTCTTTTGCTTGTTTACACAGCTTTTTTCTTTAATCTTGAAAAAAATGTATTAAAAAAAGCAGTTGTTTTCTTTGCCTTTGACAGATGTACCCTCTTGTCAGATAGTAATCCAGGACACAGTCCTTTCCCAAGTGATAGTAAACCCCTTTGGGGAGGGTAGCGTGCTGACGTGTATTCTTTCTTCTGGCTGTGTTGGGTCTTCACTGCTGCGCATGGTGCTCTAGTTGTGCACAGGCTGCTCATCACGGGCTTCTCTTGGTGTGGAGCGCGGGGCGGGGCAGGGGCTGCAGCAGTTGTGGCTCAGGCTCTAAAGTGCTGGCTCGGTAGCTGTGGCGCGCACGCTTAGTTGTTCTGTGGGATCATCCTGGGCCAGGGGTCAAACCTGTGTCCCCTGCCATAACATCTATTTCTAAAGGCACTTTCCAATTTAGGAGTATGGGTTGCCTTTTTCCTTCCTGAAATTGAAGATACAGGCCAGAAAGACAGCTTAATGAATACCAGGATTTCCTAATACTCTTTCCAGTGCCTTTTAAGAATATTTTTGATACTGTGGTGTGTTACTAAAGTTATCCATGTCTCTTCTTGATCCTCTTGGGTAGAAAACAAAGTCAATTCATTGACTTGTTTTTAAGAAAAACTATTCCAGGAACCAGTTATCAAGAAGTAACTTCTTTTCATCTTCATTAATTCATCTGCACTAGTTCACAAAACGTGAATACTTTTAATAATCTAGTGACAGGTCTTCAAAACGTAAAAAGCCTGTAAAGGAAAAACTGTATCATAAGAACAAGAGGCTTTGAGACTTCTGGCTGTCTCCTGGGTAACAAAGTTATTCCTCTTACCCAAATACTATGCAATATAAGCTCCTCACTCCCCATTTTGAGTCCCATGTTGGTATGAAACCTGAAAACATACTTTAGCTGAAGAAGTGGCATTTAGTATTTCCTCCCTGTCAAAGGTCAACAGTAGTGGCACAAGAAATTTATTTATTAAGGATATAATCCAGGATGAACTTGATTGAAAATTGCCAGGTATAGCATTGTTCATTTACTGAGAACTTAATCTTTAGTAGGTTGCCTTGAGGTTGTCATGTGACAGTTCTAGTTCCTCAGCATTTGATTCACTGCTTTGCCAGAACTACAGCTGTGCCTCTTCCAATAGAAAATTTAAAAATTATTAACTGGATATAGAATTATTTACAAAATAATCACCATACATGAGCAGTTCTCATCTATGAAAGGTTTAACAAAGTATGACTCTAATACGTGGGGGCGGAAAGGGGGAATTATCTTAAATACAGAACTAAGAGCTAAAGTTCAAGAGTTGTGTTGATCAAGAGCTTCATTCAATCTGGTAAATGAGTTGTCTTTTTCTATAAACAGTCAATCTAGGAATATAGGTGAGTTTAATTAGAGAAAATTTGGCAAGATTTGTGATTCAGAATATTAAAAGTCAAGAATGCAAAAATAGCCAGTTGAAAATATACCATCAAAGAATCAGAATATTTGTGGCAGTGCTAAAAAAGGAAGGAAGAAGCTCTAAGCTAAGCTCTGCTTTTTTTTCTTTTTAAAGAAAAAGCTTAAACACAAAAAAACAAACAAAAAAAAAATAAAAAAATTAAAAATTAAAAAAAAAAAGAAAAAGAGCTTGCATTTAATAATGATAGAGACATTTGAGTATGTCCCTCACCTAATAATAACTTCTACTAACATATTTAAAGTCAGTTTTAATATTATTAGGGAAGACTGAGATAAGTTCTGTGACCTTTAGTTAGTAAGATTAACTAATACCTTAGTCAGCTCTTTCCCACCCCCCAATTACAGTCTTTCTCCATGATAATTAAATTACACAGAAGCTTCCAGCTACTTGGCATTTCTGCAATGAATTCCCAAATTTTTCATATGCCACAAGTTCTGCTAATGCTGTCCTTGAATTTCCTGACCATTTTTGCTCTCTTTCTTTGGTGGTGGTGGTGATGGCAGGGTCTTTTTGAAGCTGATTATGGCACTGCCTGTTATCTTTTGGAAACACTTGAACTAGAGAACTTTTACCATGTCTCACCATTTTTGCCCTAATATTAACAACTGGGTGGAAGTTAGTATCCCCAAATTCTTAATTTCTAATAGAAAAAGATATTTTTTTTAATGTTTTTAGCTTCTTCAGTATTTCAAGGTGATTTAGCTGCTGTTGTTTCCTGGTTACTTTGCAGTTAAAAATGCACATGCCAGTTACTTATAATTAATTCAGTACATTTTAATGGGATATTCAAAGCAGATCACTACACTTACTATATTAACTGAATTTTTATGCTATTTTAATGTACACACCAAGAAATACTAAAAGGAAAGCTTGCATGTACCTGATAGGTGCCCGCCCCCCCCCCCCCCCCCCCCAACCCCAACTGAGAATTAAACAGTGAATGGACAGGAAAAGAGGCAGAAGGTAAAATAAACAAGTCATAATCTCAGGTTGTCATTTACACTGATTAGCCTTGTAGATGGACATTTATCTACAGGCATACCTTGTTTTAGTGAGCTTTTGCTTTATTGCAGAAAGAAGTTTTTTGTTTTTTCACAAATTGGAGGTTCCTGGCGACCCTGTGTTGAAGTCTATCAGCATCATTTTTCTAAGAGCATTTGCTTACTTTGTTTCACATTTTGGTAATTCTTATTTCAAGCTTTTTCAGTATATTTGTTACAATGATTTGAGATCAGTGATCTTTGTTAACTATTGGCAATTTTTTGATGTATTTAAAAATTATTATGTACTTTTTTTTTTAAGACATAATGCTACTGCTCACTTAATAGACTACAGTATGGCACCCCACTCCAGTACTCGTGCCTGGAAAATCCCATGGACGGAGTAGCCTGGTAGGCTACAGTCCATGGGGTCGCTAGGAGTCGGACACGACTGAGCGACTTCACTTTCACTTTTCACTTTCATGATTGGAGAAGGAAATGGCAACCCACTCCAGTGTTCTTGCCTAGAGAATCCCACGGACGGGGGAGGCTGGTAGGCTACTGTCTATGGGGTCACACAGAGTGGGACATGACTGAAGCGACTTAGCGTAGCGTATGGAGTAAAAAGTTATATGCACTGGGAGACCAAAAAATTTGTATGACTCACTTTATTGCCATATTTGCTTTATTTTGATGGTCTGGAATGAGACCTGCAATATCTCGGAGGTATGCCTGTATTTATCTAAATAAGAAATAATGAAAACTAATGGCACTTATATTACTTGAATGTTGTGGTCGGGATTCATATCTTGATCTTATGAACGCATTGGTTAGATCTCCAAATCTCAATTGCCTGCCTTTAATGGTCTTTGCTAGTAATCTTAGAATACTAGCACATTTGAAAATTTATGCCTCAGTTTTTAGGAGTTGGGAGTGTGAAATATATACAGTCAATATAAGATCTAAGGGATATTAGTCTACTATAAAATACAAGGAAGAATCAATTATTGAAGAAGTGAAAGAACCTCATCATGAGGTTTGAGAAGAGCCTTAGAGTTAAGCTGAGGGATAGTATCTTATGACCCTGTGAGGAATATCTACAAATATTTATTCATTTTGGCTGGGCAGTATTTTTTTGGTTCGTTTCTTATATTTTTAAAGTTTATTTATTGAAGTATAGTTGATTTACAATATGGTGTTAGTTTCAGGTGTATAATAAAGTGATTCAGTTATGTGTATATATATATATACACACACATGTATTTAATCTTATGTTTCTTTCCTGGATGTGTATTTTTATCTATAGTAGCATTTGAGCTACTTAAAATATTAAACATATGGAAACTGCTTTATATATTTTTTGGTTGGGCAGTTTTCAGAGCTGCTTTTTGGGGAGTTGGGGAGTTCCCTAGTGTCTAGTGGTTAGGATTCTGGGCTTTCACTGCTGTGCCCAGGTTCAGTCCCTGGTGGAGGAACTGAGATCCCACAAGTCATGTGGCATGCCCTCCAACCCCCCTCCCCACACCAAAAAGCTGCTTTTGTCTATACTTTCTTGAATTTTCATCTTATTTCACTGTATCATACAATTATTGCTAATTTACTTCACCTAATGAAAATTTTAATTTGGAAGTTAGAATTTTTAACCACATTTGAAAATGGTTTGGGGAAGGAACATTTGCTTTATCACGTGAAATTCTGATTTTGTGTAGTATTTTTAAGAAGGACACATGACTGATTTATTCTTCTGATATCCAGGTAACTGGTATACTTTGGAAATATTTTAATAAGATCTCTAACTATAAAGTAAGAAGACTGATTTTTTTGTATATAGAATTTAATCTTCTGTTTTGTGCATGTAAACATCTTTGGTTTAGATCTATGTGATGTTAAGCTTTAATGGCCATTTCCCCCATCATGTTATACCTAATGTGTATAGTTGTTACATGAAATCATACATACCTTTAGGAAAACTATTATGGATAATGAATGAATATTATCAAGGATGTTTAAGCAAAACTGAGACTAAAATTTTTACTTTTTGTCTGCAATTTCATATGTAAATCCAAGAAAAAATCTTATAAGCTGAAAGGCCTACTTTATTGCAAAGTATATATGTGACATTTTATTTAAAAAGTTATTGTGGTAGGAGAAAGAAATTAGATTCCATGAATGGGTAGAACTGATACATTTCTTTTTAGAAGGAAATCAGTTTTGGTTTCATTTGTGGGTGAGACCTGGAAAAAGAAATATGAGTGAATCACTGAGACAGATTCAGAATTTAGCAGGCACTTCATGTTTTTGTTTTCATAATAAAGAGCCATGAACTGTTCTATGCAGAGAATTTCACTGGTGCTCTGAAAGGTGTACAAAATGCAGTACTATAATTCATGTCCTCAAGGAACTTAAAAATCGAAGCGAAAATTATGTAACAGATGTGAGGGCATTCAGAGACATTAAAAATGGAGGAGGAAGTAAATTTATAGAAGATAGGAAAAGGCTTCAGAGAGTCAACTGAAAGGAGTATGCTAAAACTAATGAAGTCACTGGGTATAAAATTAGTCACAGAAAGTAAAAGCTTTCATTTAAACAAATAATAGGCAGTTCACAGGTATAATTGAAGAAAAGTCCCCTTTTAAATGCCTAGGAATAAACAGTATGCAAGACTACAAAAAGACCATGTTTTTTCTGAAAAGAAAGTTCGAGCACATGAAAAAGCATGTCTTATTCTTGGATAGGAAGACTTAAAATCATTCATGCCAGTTCTTTGTAAATTATTCTATAATCTTAATGCAACCCCAAGAAAACTGTCAGGATTTTCTAAAACTGGAAAGCTGATTCCAGAATTCCCATGAAAAGGAAGAGAGACTAGCCAAGAAGACTCTGAGCAATGAGGGCAGACTAGTCTTACAGGATTTTAAACTAGAGAGCACTAATAATTAGAAGAATTTGGCACTGGCATATGGCTACTCAGATGTTTAGAACAGACTAGAAGGGTAAGAAACAGACCCAGATATGGTAGTTCAGCACAAGGCAAAGATGACATTTCATTTCAGTGGGGGAGAATATGGTTTAACTCATTAAAGATATTAGGACATCTGATAGCTATTTGGAGGATAAATAGTTGGATTCATATCTCATACCAAAATAAAACCCAGTTTTAAATGTAAAACTGAAATGTTTAAAGTACCTGAAGAAATCATGGGGAAAATTTTAAAAGATTTTAGTGTGGTGAAGGCTTTTCTAAATTTGATATAAAATCCAGAAACAATGAAAAAGATAGATTTTCACTATAAATTTATAACTGATAAATCATACACTATATAAAATAAATTCTTCATGGCAGAACCCACTGTAAAGAAAAATGACAAATGTACAAAAAATATCTGCAAATCATGTCATGCTTTGCTTAATATATAAAGAACTCCTATAATTCAATAAGAAAACATTCACCAGTCCAAAAGAAAAAAGATCCAAACTGTAAACAGTTTTCACAGAAAGGGATATGAATGACTTAAACTGGAAAAAAGAAGTTCAGCTTCACTGTTAAGAGAAATACAAAATAAAACTATATCAAGAAACTATTTTTTAACCTATTTGAACAAGAAAGACTAATGTTTATAAAACACTCTTATATCCTAGATATCATTGGTCAGAATTGAGGAACAAGTATTTTTGCTGGTAGAGGTATAAATTGAAACAACCCCTGAGGATGGTGTGCTATGCCTTCTTGGATAAACTCACTCAAGTACCAGTTTGCCCACCTAGTCAGAGAAGTTGATAGATAAATACATTTCCCAGATTTGTGTGTGTGTGTGTGTGTAGCTAGGGTTCTGGAAGCTAATCAGGTTTTCTGAGTTAAATGTTCTCTGCATGATTTGAAAAGAGAAATGAGGCAAAGGCCATCTTCTGGAGGTCTTTGAATGTTGCAAAAGTATGTATGATTGCAGAGATAGTAGCTCCCCTGGTGAATTTGTTTTATATTAAGGTGGGATTAATCCTGGGAAACTCAACCTAGATTCCCAGACCTTGCTTCTTCAGCTCTTCCACTGAATTTGTAAGCACCAAATTCCCTATAACAAATGCCTTCCTGTTTTAAGTATCTAGAATGGTTTCTGTTTGCTGCATTGAATCAATTTGGTGATTGATCAATTTGGTAGTAGCAATAAGAATTGTAAGGGCATTTCCTTTTGACCTAGTCTAGGAATATATCCTATAGATATGCTTGTATATGAAGGAAATGAGTTTGTACAAGGTTTTCCAATGCATTATTTATAAATCGTCATCAATAGGGGAATTGTAAAATCAATTATAGTTCTTGTATATAATAGAGTTATGGGTAGCTAGCTATAAAAAAAGGAATTACGAAGCTTTGTATGTTTAAAAGAAACAATCAACAGGGCATCAGTTTAGTTCAGTCACTCAGCCGTGTCCGACTCTTTGTGACCCCATGGACTACAGGACGCTAGGCCTCCCTGTCCATCACCAACTCCCAGAGTTTACTCAAACTCATGTCCATTGAGTTGGTGATGCCATCCAACCATCTCATCCTCTGTCGTCCCCTTCTCCTCCCGCCTTCAATCTTTCCCAGCATCAGGGTTTTTTCAAATGAGTCAGCTCTTGCATGAGGTGGCCAAAGTGTCGGAGTTTCAGCTTCAGCATCAGTCCTTCCAATGAATATTCAGGACTGATTTTCTTTAGGATGGACTGGTTGGATCTCCTTGCAGTCCAAGGGACTCTAAAAGTGTCTTCTCCAAAACCACAGTTCAAAAGCATCAATTCTTCAGTGCTCAGCTTTCTTTATAGTCCACCTCTCATATCCATACATGACTACTAGAAAAACCATAGCTTTGACTAGACGGACACTTGTTGGCAAAGTAATGTCTGCTTTTTAATATGCTGTCTAGGTTGGTCATAGCTTTTCTTCCAAGGAGCAAACATCTTTTAATCTCATGGCTGCAGTCCCCATCTGCAGTGATTTTGGAGCCCCAAAAAATAAAGTCTCTCACTGTTTTCCATTGTTTCCCCATCTATTTGCCATGAAGTGATGGGACTGGATGCCATGATCTTAGTTTTTGAATGTTGAGTTTTAAGCCAACTTTTTCACTCTCCTCTTTCATCAAGAGGCTCTTTAGTTCCTCTTCACTTTCTGCCAAAAGGGTAGTGTCATCTGCATATCTGAGGTTATTGATATTTCTCTCTGCAATCTTGATTCCAGCTTGTGCTTCTTCCAGCCCAGTGTTTCTCATTATGTACTCTGCATATAAGTTAAATAAGCAGAGTGACAATATACAGCCTTGATACACTCCTTTTCCTATTTGGAACCAGTCTGTTGTTCCATGTCCAGTTCTAACTGTTACTTCTTGACCTGCATACAGATTTCTCAAGAGGCAGGTCAAGTGGCCTGGTATTCCCATCTCTTTAAGAATTTTCCACTGTTTGTTGTGATCCACACAGTCGAAAGCTTTGGCATAAAGCAGAAGTAGGTGTTTTTCTGAAACTCTTTTGCTTTTTTGAGGAGCCGACGGATGTTGGCAATTTGATCTCTGGATCCTCTGCCTTTACTAAATCCAGCTTGAACATTTGGAAGTTCACGGTTCATGTACTGTTGAAGCCTGGCTTGGAGAATTGTGCATTACTTTACTAGAGTGTGAGATGAGTGCAACTGTGCGGTAGTTTGAGCATTCTTTGGCATTGCCTTTCTTTGGGATTGGAATGAAAACATGTTTTTCACTCCTGTGGCCACTGTTGAGTTTTCCAAATTTGCTGGCATATTGAGTGCAGTACTTTCACAGCATCATCTTTCAGGATTTGAAAGAGCTCAACTGGAATTCCATCACCTCCACTAGCTTTGTTCGTAGTGATGCTTCCTAAGGCCCGCTTCACTTTGCATTCTAGAATGTCTGGCTCCAGGTGAGTGATCACACCATCGTGATTATCTGGGTCATGAAGATCTTTTTTGTATAGTTCTTCTGTGTATTCTTTCCACCTCTTCTTAATATCTGCTTCTGTTAGGTCCATAACATGCCCATGTTTGCATGAAATGTTCCCTTGGTATCTCTAATTTTCTTGAAGAGATCAACAGGGTATATTATTTGGGGAAAAAAAAAAAAAAAAGGCAGGGGGCAGAATTGTGTAAACTGTTTTTAAAAATTAGCTTTGTTGAAGTATAATAGACACAAAATACATATATAAAGTGTGCAATTTGACACATTTGACCTAGAAACCGTGATCACATAGATAATGAATATACCCATCACCCCCAACAAAGTTCCCTTATGCATCTTTGTAATCCTTTCCCTCACATGCTTGCTTTGCAACAGATTAGTTTGAATTTTCTAGAGTTTTATATAAATGGAATCAAACTGTGTATACTTTTGAGTGTGGCTTCTTTCACTCTGCATAATTATTTTAAGACTCATCCATGTTGTTGCGTTTATTCCTTTTTTTTTTTTGCTAAGTAATATCCCTTTTTATGCATGTACTACTTTTTGTTTATTCATTCATTTGTGGATGGACGTTTGGATTGTTCTCCATTTGTGGTTATTAAAATAAAGCTTCTATAAATATTAGCATACAAATCTTTGTAAACATAGATGGTTTTATTACTCTTGGGAATTTACCTCGGGGTAAAATGGCTAGGTTATTTGGTAGGTGTGTATTTAACTTTTCAAGAAACTGTCAAAGTGTTTTCCAAAGTAATTTTACATTCCTACCACCAGTATGAGAGTTTCGTTTCCTCTACATCCTTGCCACCACTTGATATATGGTCAATTTTTTAAATATACCTTTTAATAGGTAATGACAAATGCTGTTGAATGTTTTTCATATGCTTATTTGACTTCTGTATATCTTCTTGGTTATATGTCTGTTCAAATCTTTTGCCCATATTTTATTTAGTTGGTTCTGAGAGTTCTTTATGTATTCTGGATACAAGTCATTTATCAGACACATGATTTGCAAACTCTTCCTCCTGGCTTGGCTTGCCTTTTCATTCTCTTTCAAAGAACAGAAGTTTTAAACTCTTCTCTGGATTGTGCTTTGGTGTAGTTCCTAAGAACTCTTTGCTTAGTTATGGTCACAAAGATTTTTCTCCAATATATTCTTCAAAAGGTTTGTAATTTTAGGTTTTTACATTTAGGCCTGTGATTCCTTTAGAGTTATTTTTTGAATATGGTTCAAGGTAAATATTAAAGTTTTTTGTTGGTTTATTGCATTACCATTTGTTGACAAGACTGTTATTATTTATACCTTTGTTGAAAATCAGTTGTCCACCTAATGGGTGGTTCTGCTTCTGAACATTGATTTGTCTCTCTTAATGCCAATACCACACTGTACTGATTATTGTAGTTTTATACTTGGTCTTGACATCAAGTAGTGTTAGTCTCCAACTTTGTTCTTTTACAAAATTGTTTTTGTCCACTGTAGGTTCATTCCCTTTTTATCTTTTTAAAAAATTCTTTTTTTTTTTTTTGAGGGGAGTCATTCAGTTTCATATGAATTTTAGAATCAGCTTATTAATTTTTATAAAATTATTTTTTTTAAAAAATCTTACTAGAATTCTATTAGGATTGCAGTCAATCCATAGATTGAGTTGGGAAGAGTTGCCGTCCAGTAATGATTGAGTCTTTGAATCCATAAAGGTAGTATAGCTCTCTATTTAGATGTTCTTTAATTTCCTTAAACAACATTTTGTAGTGTTTAGTGTACAGGTCTTTTACCAGAGGTATTCCTAAGTATTTCATGTTTTTTATGGTATTGTAAATAATATTTTAAATTTAATTCTAATTTTTCATTGCTAACATAGAAACAAGGCTTCCCAGGTGGCTCAGTGGTAAAGAATCTGCCTGCCAAGCAGGAGATGAAGGTTCAATCCCTGGGTCAGGAAGATCCCCCGGAAGAGGAAATGGCAACCCACCCCAGTATTCTTGCCTGGGAGATCCCATGGACAGAGGAGCTTGGCAGGCTACAGTCCTTGGGGGGTCGCAAAGAATCAGACAGGACTTAGCGACTAAACAACAGCAGCAGCAATATATAGAAATATTTGGTATTTCTGTATTGAACTTGCATCCTATGACTTTGCTCAGCCCACTTATTAGTTATAATAACTTCTTTGTAGATTACATAGGATTTTTTTATATAGGTATTATATCTTCAGTGAATGAAGACAGTAAGATTTCTTTCTTTCTAATTTGGATGTTTTTACTTCTTTTTCTTGTCTTCTTGCACTGGCTGTGTTGAATAGAAGTGGTCTGAAATGATATATTTGTCTTGTTCCTGATCCTTTTGTTGTTGAAGAATAAAAAAAGGGTAACTATACATATTTGCCTCTATAAACCTAGAATATCTCCAAAAAGTTACATTAAAAATTGATGATATTGGTTGCTTCTGAGGAGAAAAGCTGAATTGGATGGGGAAAGGGATGAGAAGCAAACTTCTTTTATAGGTTTTTTTGTTTTGTTTTGTTCTTTTTTCACTTTATTCTTGAGAAGCAAACATCTTACTGGACACTTTTTGGTATATTTTAATGTAGGAGCCATTAGATACAAATCTTAATTTATGATGGGGTTATGATAAACCCTTCAAGAGTTGAAAATATTGTAAGTCAAAAACATGCATTTAAAATTCCTCACTTACCCACCATCATAGTTTAGCCTAGCCTATCTTTAATATGTTGGGAACACTTACATTAGCCTACAGTTGGGCAAAATCCTCTAACATAAAGCCTATTTTATAGTAGTGCTGAGTAGCTCATGTGATGTATTGAATACTGTACTGAAGGTGAAAGAATGATTGGGTACAGAATGGTGGTTGTAAGCTTATCAGTTACTTCCCCTTGTGAGTGTGTGCTGACTGGTAGCTGTGGCTCCTCCACTGCCCAAGAGAGAATCACATATGGCTAGTCTGGGAAAAGATCGCAGTGCGCAATTAGTATGGTTTCTACTGAACGTGTATTACTTTTGCACTATCATAAGGTCAAAAAATCGTAAGTTGAACCATCCTAAGTTGGGGACTGTCTGTATATTGCCTATTCCAGAAAATAAGAAAACTTAGGTGTATAAACAGATCATTTGCTAAAATACTGAACATTTCTGTAAACAAGCATCTTAAGAACGGGTCACAAGAGATCACAAAGTTAAAAATTAGCAAAGATTTGCTGAAATATTTAAGAATCTTTAAAGAATAGTTGGGAGTAGGTAGTCTTTGCAGTAAACTTTGAAAGAGGAGAGACATGAATTGAGAGTGAAGTAGATATTTTGAGAGGAAGGTATGTATAAAGGCATGAAAATGGTAAATGGCAAACTTTAGCAAGCAAATTAATTTGACTGGGGCATTGGGCCTGGGAAGGGAAATGAGAAGAATAAGTTAGATAAAGGAGGGCTTTGCAGAAGAATTAAGACTAACATAAATGCAGTTTCATATGGTTCACTCCAATACCCACCCAATCCAAGGCACGTATCTGCCTTCAGTTATCTTAACTGGTTGACAGACCCCTTCAGTGAGTGCCTGCTCTTCACTAGACCCCGTGCCAGGTGTTGCATGTGTATTCATTTAGCTGTGAACCAAATGGGCATGATGACTTTTCTGGTAGAGGTTTTAGTCTAGTGGGCACCTCTGGGCTTCAACAAAATGAGCCATGTTCCCCTTTGTTTCAAAGTTCTGGCTACAGATTCAGTCTGACACTCTTAAAAACCCTAACCCTTTGCCCACACCTAAATATAACCATTTCGATAAAGATTCAAACCATTACTCAAACCCCTTGATCTCCAGTCTTCCTCCCCTTTCACGCTTATCAGTACAGGATAGGAATGGAAACCAAAGACTCTGAAGCCAAATGTCTGAGTTTGAAATTTCACTTTACATTTCCCTTTGTGATTTGAGCAGTTAACTTTCTGTTTCCCAGCTTCCTCAATTATAAAATAATGATAGTAACAGTATGTACCTTGTAAGGTTGCTGAGAATATTAAATGAATTATTACATATAAAGTGCTT
This sequence comes from Bubalus bubalis, assembly GCF_019923935.1. Classification (NCBI taxonomy): domain Eukaryota; kingdom Metazoa; phylum Chordata; class Mammalia; order Artiodactyla; family Bovidae; genus Bubalus; species Bubalus bubalis. The sequence goes on along the minus strand of NC_059160.1, from coordinate 118,502,076 downwards.
AGAATATCTATATACATTTAAGTTTTAAATAAATATTAGAAATTATACTATTGTTAGTAGAAGATCTTGCTTGTATCATTTCACCCAAGCCTAATACTTCTCACAAACTGTGTCCCACCTTCATAGATGGTTTCTTTTTTCCCATAGCATATTGAACATTCTGGCCCTTTTCCTAGAATTATAAACATGCGCAAGAGCTGCCCACCTAAAATCCATCCATAATTGTGAGATCTCTTCTCTACTGTTTTGTAATGAAATTTAGTGAAAGTTCGCATTGGCACCTCTTTTCTATTCCTTAATCTATTGGAATCTTGGTACCTGACCCCATCACTCCACAAAATTGCTTTTGGATCATGCACAACTATTTTTAAGATGCTTCCTGTACATTTTCCCATTGTACCCCATGACCTGCCATCCACTTGAAAATTATAATTTTTTTTTTAACACTTCCTATTCCCTCTAATGGGGTTTCCTGGGTGCCTCAATGGTAAAAGAAAAAAAAAAAAAAATCTGCCTGCCAATACAGGAGATGTGCATTCAATCCCCAGATCGGGAAGATCCCCTGAAGAAGGAAAGGACAACCCACTCCAGTATTCTTGCCTGGGAAATTCCGTGGACAGAGGAGCCTGGTAGGCTACAGTATGTGGGATCACAAAAGAGTTGGACACAACTGAGCAATTAAAACAGCAATTCCCTCTAACATAGTATAATTTTTACTTATTTATTTTGTTTTTATCTGTTTTGCTTGGTTAGATTGTAAAATCAGGAAGGACAGGGATTTTGTCTGCTTTGTTTACTGCTACATACCCAGCACCTAGAATAATGCCAGAATATAGGTATTCACTAAATATGTTTTGAATGAATGAGCACTGAATTGTGGTGATCTATTAATGTCTTCTACATTAGATCAGGAGCTACTTTGAATACTGAAACTGATTGGTTTTTTTTTTTTAATCTCTTTATTAGCCCTATTAGCTTAGCAACTGACCCATAGGTAACAGTGAGTATAACGAATGTACTGGGGTCATTATGGTACCAATACTTTTGGTAAGTGCTTCTAGATCATACTCCAGGGCCTAAAAAAGTAATTTTAAATTCTGCAACCCTAGAGCTCCAATGAGCTAATACTAGGATTTTGTAAACAATGGAAATTTAAGTTGCCTAGAGAAACTATATAACTTACATGCAGAGTACATCACGCAAAATGCCAGGCTGGATGAATCACAAGCTGGAATCAAGATTGCAGGGAGAAATATCATCAACCTCAGATATACACACATGATACCACTTTAATTGCAGAAAGTGAAGAGAAACTAAAGAGCCTCTTGAGGGTAAAAGAGAAGAGTGAAAAAGCTGGCTTAAAACTCAACATTCAGAAAACTAAGATCATGACATCCAGTCCCATCACTTCATGGCAAATAGATGGGGAAAAAATGAAGCAGTGACAGATTTTATTTTCTTCAGTTTTAGTATCTCTGCAGATGGTAACTGCAGTCATGAAATTTAAAAATGTTTGCTCATTGGAAGGAAAGCGATGACAAACCTAGACGGTGTATTAAAAAGTAGAGACATCACTTTGCCAACAAAGGTCCATATTGTCAAAGCTATGGTTTTTCCAGTAGTCATGTACAGATGTGAGTGTTGGTCCATAAAAAAGTGTGAGCGCTGAAGAATTGATGCTTTAAAGTTGTGGTGTTGGAGAAGGCTCTTGAGAGTCCCTTGGACAGCAAGGAGATCAAACCAGTCAGTCCTAAAGGGAATCAACCTTACTATTCATTGGCAGGACTGATGCTGAAGCTCCAGTACTTTGACCACCTGATACAAAGAGCCGACTCATTGGAAAAGACTGTGATGCTGGGAAAGATTGAAGGCAGGAGGAGAAGGGTGAGACAGAGGATGAGACAGTTAGATAACAATGACTCATTGACATGAATTTGAGAAAACTCTCAGTGGAGGACAGAGGAGCCTGGGGTTCTATAGTCCATGGGGTTGCAAAGAGTGAACACAACTTAGCAACTGAACAACAAAAACAAAGAAACTATGTTCATCAGCAGCCTCCAGAGAAACAGGACCAATGGGAGATTATCTATTTATCTGTGCTCATCTATTTATTATGAGGGATTGACTTGTGATTACGGAGGCTGACAAGATCTACAGTCTGCTATCTAGAAGCTGGAGACCCAGGAAAGCCAGCGATGTAATTCAGTTTGAGTCTGAAGGCCTGAGAACCAGGAAAGCTGATTAAATACCAGATTCGGGACAGAGGATGAGTTGAGAAGTTAAAGCAGTAAGACTGGAGAAAAGAGGAATTCCTTCCTCCACCATTTGATCTATCCAGGCCACTAATGGCTTGGATACCCATCTGCAGTGAGGGAGGGCCATCTATTAGTAGTTTACTGAGTCCATCAAAGCAAATGCTAATCTCATCCAGAAACACTCACAGACACGGAAATAGTGTTTTATCCAGGCAACTGACACAGAAAATTAACCATCATGTTCTTTATCCCTTTAATTTGTGTTATTAAGATTCCTGAACTTACCTGGTGGCACAGTAGATAGGAGTCTGCCTGCCAATGCAGGGGCCACGCATTGCTGCAAAGCAACAAAGCTTGCAAGCCACAACTACTGAAGCCCATGCACCTTGAACTTGTGCTCCACAATAAAATAAGCCACTGCAACGAGAAGCCCTGGCTTCACAATGATGAGGAGCCCCTCTCGCCACAACTAGAGAGCCCTTGGGTGGCAATGAAGACCCAACGCCACCAAAAATAAATAAATAAATAATTAAAAGCTTTTTGAAAATTCCTTGAAAATTGTTCCGTTGCTAAGGAAGTTTGAAAATGGTAGCCACCAAAGATAGAGGAGGGAAAGAAGTATGAAGGAAGGACAGAGGACATGGTTCTCAAGCCTAAATCCACATTCAGATCACTTGGGGAATTTCTATATTGATTTGGACCCTACTCCCGGAAATACTGATCAGGGTGAGGGACTGAGCATAGACCTATTTCTGAATTCTTCAGATGCTTCTAATGTACAGTCAGGGTTGAGAACCGCTGAAATAGGTAATCTATAAGAAATGGGGCGAGGCTACCAGGGAAGAAGAATGTCTATTGAGAGAAGCAAAATACCCCCGATGGTTGCTTAGGTTTCTCTCCAGTAACACTGGGCCAGAGGCAGTCCCTGTCACTGATTTTCTGTGCTTATGACCAGTAATTGTATCCAGACACTGGAGGGGACATAAGAGCAAGACCAAGTACTAAACAGTTACTTTATGGGCCACTAACAGCCACTAAAAATTAGAAAAAAAAATCATTCTTCCTTGAAGTTTTCTAAAAGGTTAATTATACACCAGCTCTTTCAACCTTTAAATTAGTTCCAGAGGGTGAATTAGAAACAGGAGCATGATCCATGAGGTCATAAAGAGTCAGATACAATTTAGCGACTGAGCGCGTGTGTGCACATGCACGCACACACACAGACACACACACACGAATTCCATTAGCAGATTGTGGTACTTTAGATTAATTTTTCTTATTAAATGGTATCTTGTTTTTCATTTTTCCCCACAAAGAGGCCAACTTAATCTTTGTTTTGAGCTTGCATATTGAGCAATTCCGGATAATTGTATGTAGACTGATAACCTTTATAACAGGCACAATTCAATGCATAGGAAAATTTGTTCTTGGAATGCAATTTCAATTTCATAAAGTGGAACTTAGTATCTTGAAAAGGGAGTATATGAGTTTCTTGGTGTTGTATTATTCCCAAGGGAAATTTCCAATTATTCTGTGACTCAATGTAGACTCAGGATAAATATATGCTACAGGCACTACCTGAGGCATACTCACAAATTAACCACATTTGATTTATTAGCGGGTAAGTATGCTTAATCAAAAGTTATATAATTTTGGCCATGAGTATCTTGTTTTTCTTAGTATTCTCTTTATGAAAATACATCTCAATGACAGCAAAACTCTCTGTAAAGAAGGATAAGTTATAATCCAGTCCTTTGTAAAGAGTAAGCTATTTTCATAAAATACAGTAGAAATTTTTTCCCTTCAACTGGTTCTACTGAGTAAATTTGATGAAATAGTTTACCACAAGGATTGCCTTTTACATTCCAAAACAAAAGCATTAAACGATAGTTGACTTTAACAGAAATGGATATTGCACTAATTCTTCCTCAAGTGCATGTATTTTTTATTTTGTAATGATTTGTATTCCCTGATGTGCTTTATCTCATGCATGGCTGATTACAAATGTGAAGCAGGGTTAAATGTATTTGCTGTTGGCAATTTAGCATTAATTGTAATACGCTGTAATCCAAATTACAATCTGTCACTTCCAGTCAAATTGTGAAGCACTGTAATTGTATTTCAGAATTCCACTGCCATTGATTATAGCTACCTCATTTGTGTTTTAATATACCATGACGAATTTGTGAATGGAAATACAATCTTGTAACAAGGCAGGAAACAAGCATTGTTCTTCCTATTATAGCAGCAAGAAAATGATTTCTTAACAAATGAAAAGAGGAGGAGATGGTAAGAAGTAGAGGATTCAATTAAGGATGAAAAAGACAAAAATGACTTTAATTTTCTAGCAGTGCATAAAAATAAGTGAGCCATGGATTTTTAGAAAACACTTTTATACCAAACAGTACAAAAATATTCTTTAAATTAACATTATTTGTAGAATCTACTCATACTAATACAGATGCTCTAGTTTATTCATATGAATTGCCACACAGCATTCCACAGACATTCTCTCCCTGATGATCATTCAGGTTGTTTAGAGGTTTTTACCATGATAAATAATGCTGCAGTAAACATTTTTGTATATGACTCTTCATATACTTGGAGGATTCACTAGGAAACATACTTAAAAGTGGGGTTTCTGGGCTGCAGAGTATGTGTAACCTCTATTTAACTTTGTGTGTGTGTGTGTGTGTGGTAACAACGCAACATGAGATCAACCCTCTTGATAAATTTTGAAGTATATATTATTGTTGACTATAAGTACAGTATTGTATAACCACATCTCTAGAGCTTATTTCTCTTACTTGACTGAAACTTTTATGCCCATTGATTAATAATTCCCTCTTTACCTCCACCCCACCAGTCCTTGAAAACCATCATTCTGGATTTGTTTCTATGCATTTGAGTATTTCTGATACTCATATAAGTAGAATTGTGCAGGATTTGTTTTTCTGTGATGGCTTATTTCACTTAGAATAATGTTTTCAAGGTTCATCCATGCTGTCACATATATCAGATTTACTTCTTTTTGAAGGTTGAATAGTATTCACTGTATGTATATGCAACATTTTCTTTATTGGCTTATCTATCAGTGGACATTTAGGTTGTCTCCATATCTTCAGTTCAGTTGCTCAGTCGTGTCTGACTCTTTGCGACCCCATTAATTGCAGCACGCCAGGCCTCCCTGTCCATCACCAACTCCCGGAGTTTACTCAGACTCAGGTCTGTTGAGTTGGTGATGCCATCCAGCCATCTCATCCTCTGTCGTCCCCTTCTCCTCCTGCCCCCACTCCCTCCCAGCATCAGAGTCTTTTCCAAGGAGTCAACGCTTTGTATGAGGTGGCCAAAGTACTGGAGTTTCAGCTTTAGCATCAGTCCTTCCAAAGAACACCCAGGACTGATCTCCTTTAGAATGGACTGGTTGGATCTCCTTGCAGTCCAAGGGACTCTCAAGAGTCTTCTCCAACACCACAGTTCAAAAGCATCAATTCTTCGGCGTTCAGCTTTCTTCACAGTCCAACTCTCACATCCATACATGACCACTGGAAAAACCATAGCCTTGACTAAACGGAACTTTGTTGGCAAAGTAATGTCTCTGCTTTTGAATATGCTATCTAGGTTGGTCATAACTTTCCTTCCAAGGAGTAAGCGTCTTTTAATTTCATGGCTGCAGTCACCATCTGCAGTGATTTTGGAGCCCAAAAAAATAGTCTGACAAAAAAAAAAATAGTCTGACACTGTTTCCACTGTTTCCCCATATCTTGGCTATTGTGAATAGTGCTACAGTGAACATCATGAGAAACACTGGACTGGATAAAGCACAAGCTGGACAGCAAGATTGCAGGGAGAAATATCAATAACCTTAGATATGCAGATGATACCACCCTTATGGCATAAAGTAAAAAAGAACTAAAGAGCCTCTTGATGAAAGTGAAAGAGGAGAGTGAAAAAGTTGGCTTAAAGCTCAACATTCAGAAAACGAAGATCATGGCATCCGGTCCCATCACTTCATGGCAAATAGATAGGGAAACAGTGGAAACAGTGGCTGACTTTATTTTGGGGGGCTCCAAAAGCACTGCAGATGGTGATTACAGCCATGAAATTAAAAGACGCTTACTCCTTGGAAGGAAAGTTATGACCAACGTAGACAGCATGTTAAAAAGCAGAGACATTACTTTGCCAGCAAAGGTCTGTCTAGTCAAGGATATGGTTTTTCCAGTAGTCACATATGGATGTGACAGTAGGACTATAAAGAAAGCTGAGTGCCTAAGAATTGATGCTTTTGACCTTTGGTGTTGGAGAAGACTCTTGAGAGTCCCTTGGACGGCAAGGAGATCCAACCAGTCCATCTTAAAGGAAATCAGTCCTGGGCGTTCATTGGAAGGACTGATGTTGAAGCTGAAACTCTAATACTTTGACTACCTGATGCAAAGAGCTGACTCATTTGAAAAGACCCTGATGCTGGGAAAGATTGAAGGCGGGAGGAGAAGGGGAGGACAGAGGATGAGATGGTTGGATGGCATCACTGACTGAATGGACATGGGTTTGGGTGGACTCTGGGAATTGGTGTCGGACAGGGAGGCCCAGCGTGCTGCAGTCCAGGGGGTCGCAAAGAGTTGGACACGACTGAGCAACTGAACTGACTAGAACACTGGAGTGCCCATATTTATTCAAGATGTTGACTGAAATTCTTTGGATAAATACCCAATGGTGAGGTTGCCAGGCCATATGATAATTCTATTTTGAAATTTTTGAGAACTGTCCATACTGTTTCCCATAGCAGCTCTGCCATTTTGCATTCCCATCAAGTGTGCGTGAGTTCCAAGTTCTCCAACAACATTTGTTGCTTTTGATTTTGTTTTGTTTTTGATAGTTTGGAAGTGCTCCCTCTTCTGTTTTTTGGAATTGTTTGAGATATATTGACTTGTTTTTTAAATATTGGTATAAATCATCATTGGAGCCATGTTGTTCTATGTTCTTCCTTGTTGGGAGGTTTTTGATTACTGATTCAGTCTTATCAGTAGTTACAGATCTGTTCAGAATTTTTATTTCTTCAAGATCTAATCTTGGTAGGTTGTATGTTTCTAGGAATTTATTCATTTCTTCTCTGTTAAACTATTTTTTTGGCATATCAGATCAGATCAGATCAGATCAGTCGCTCAGTCGTGTCCAACTCTTTGCAACCCCATGAATCGCAGCACGCCAGGCCTCCCTGTCCATCACCAACTCCTGGAGTTCACTCAGACTCACGTCCATCGAGTCAGTGATGCCATCCAGCCATCTCATCCTCTGTCGTCCCCTTCTCCTCCTGCCCCCAATCCCTCCCAGCATCAGAGTCTTTTCCAATGAGTCAACTCTTTGCATGACGTGGCCAAAGTACTGGAGTTTCAGCTTTAGCATCAGTCCTTCCAAAGAAATCCCAGGGCTGATCTCCTTTAGAATGGACTGGTTGGATCTCCTTGCAGTCCAAGGGACTCTCAAGAGTCTTCTCCAACACCACAGTTCAAAAGCATCAATTCTTCGGCGCTCAGCCTTCTTCACAGTCCAACTCTCACATCCATACACGACCACAGGAAAAACCATAGCCTTGACTAGATGAAGCATATAGTTGCTTCTAATTGTCTTTTGATCTTTTTATTTGTGGCATCAGTTTTACTGTTTCTTCCTTCCTTTTTAATTTTGTTTGAGTCTTCTTTATTTTTTTTTTTTAGTTTAGCTAAGAAGTTAGCTATTTTGTTGGTCTTTTCAAAAAACGGTCTCCTTTTCTTGCTCATTTTTTCTATTTTATCTTTATCTTTGCCCTGATATGTTTTTCTTTCCTTCTACTAACTTTTAGCTTAATTCATTTTTCTACAAGACTCTGATGAAAAAAATTGAAGAGGATACAAATAAATGGAAAGGCACACTGTGTTCATAGATGGAAAGAATTAACACTGTTAAAATATCCATACAGCCTAAAGCCACCTATAAATTCAGTGCACTCCCTTTCAAAATCCCAATAGCATTTTTCACAGAAATAGGAAAAAAATCCTAAAATTTTAATGTAACCACAAGAGAACCCAAATAGAGAAATTCTGAGAAAGCAGAAAAAAGCTAGAATCTTTACACTTCCTGATTACAAACTATAGTCTATGGCCATACCATCCTGAATATTCCTGATCTCATCTGATTGCAAACTATAATACAAAACTATAGGCAGAAAGACAGTGTAGAATTGGCATAAAAACTGACATGTAGACAAATGGAATAGAATCAGAGAGCCCAGAAATAAACCCACACATACACAGTCAACTAGTATTTGACATGTGAGCCAAGAATACTCAATGGGAAAATGATAGTCTATTTAATAAATGATATTGGGAAAACGGTAATTATATGCAAAAACATGAAACAGCCCCTACCTTATACCACTCACAGAAATTAGCTTGACATGGATTAAATGTGTAAAGATAAGACCTGAAACTATAAAACTAGTAGAAGAAAACGGGGGAAATTCTCCTTGTTATTGGTCTTGGCAAGAATTTTTTTGGTATGCTCCAAGAGCACAAGCAGCAAAAGCAAGAATAAACAAGTGGCACTACATCAAACTAAAAAGCTTCTGCATAGCAAAGGAAACAATGAACACAATTCCCAACCTATGGCATAGGATAAAATATTTGTAAGTTATGCATTTCATAGAAGGTAATACCTAATATAGCAATACGTGAACTGTGAACTTACAGATGTTCAGGCTGGTTTTAGAAAAGGCAGAGGAACCAGAGATCAAATTGCCAACATCCTCTGGATCATGGAAAAAGCAAGAGAGTTCCAGAAAAACATCTATTTCTGCTTTATTGACTATGCCAAAGCTTTTGACTGTGTGGATCACAAGAAACTGTGGAAAATTCTGAAAGAGATGGGAATACCAGACCAACTGACCTGCCTCTTGAGAAACCTATATGAAGGTCAGGAAGCAACAGTTATAACTGGACATGGAACAACAGACTGGTTCCAAATAGGAAAAGGAGTACGTCAAAGCTGTATATCGTCACCCTGCTTATTTAACCTCTATGCAGAGTACATCATGAGAAACACTGGGCTGGAAGAAGCACAAGCTGGAATCAAGATTGCCAGGAGAAATATCAATAACCTCAGATATGCAGATGACACCACCCTTATAGCACAAAGTGAAGAGGAACTCAAAAGCCTCTTGATGAAAGTGAAAGAGGAGAGTGAAAAAGTTGGCTTAAAGCTCAACATTCAGAAAACGAAGATCATGGCATCTGGTCCCATCACTTCATGGGAAATAGATGGGGAAACAGTGGAAATAGTGTCAGACTTTATTTTTGGGGGCTCCAAAATCACTGCAGATGGTGATTGCAGCCATGAAATTAAAAGATGCTTGCTCCTTGGAAGGAAAGTTATGACCAACCTAGACAGCATATTAAAAAGCAGAGACATTACTTTGCCAACAGAGGTTGTCTAGTCAAAGCTATTGTTTTTCCAGTAGTCATGTTTGGGCGTGAGTGTTGGACTGTGAAGAAAGCTGAGCGCCGAAGAATTGATGCTTTTGAACTGTGGTTTTGAAGAAGACTCTTGAGAGTCCCTTGGACTGCAAGGAGATCCAACCAGTCCATCCTCAAGGAAATCAGTCCTGAATATTCATTGGAAGGACTGATGCTGAAGCTCCAATACCTTGGCCACCTGGGGGAAGAGCTGATTCATTTGAAAAGATCCTGATGCTGGGAAAGATTGAAGGTGGGAGGAGAAGGGGATGACAGAGATGAGGTGGTTGGATGATATCACTGACTCAATGGACATGAGTTTGTGTAAACTCCAGGAGTTGGTGATGGACAGGGAGGCCTGGTGTGCTGCAGTCCATGGGGTCGCAAAGAGTTGGACACGACTGAGTGACTGAACTGAACTGACAACAAGGAATCCAGTTTCTGTACAGAACAAGAAGTTTCTAACAATGAGAGGGAAAAAATAAACTGGTTTTTAAAATTTTAGACAATACAAATTGCTCAAAGTAGAAAGTGGGATTCCTCTGACTCTCAGGAGTTTGGTGTTTGGTTTAGAATCTGCACTGCAGACACTTAGGGTCTTTTGTATGTTCTCATTCATGCCTTAACAGGTAAGGAAACCACTTAAGTAGTGGGCTCTGAAGCATTCTTAAATTCCAGTAACAGGATTAGCAGGCAGGACTCCTGAATCTATCAGCTAATGAAATCATGTTCCGTGGATACTGTATGTTTTTTCTCAGTGTTAATATGGACTCAATTATGCATGCACATGCTATTTGTAGGCAGCATTTGCAATAATGCCTTTCCAGCTTTTGTAGAGAAATACATCCCCCAAACTGTGGATGGAGTAGTAGACTATAGCAACTGTTATTTTCAAGAGTTCAATTTATGCAAATATCTGAATGTACTAGTTTTGTTTTCCTTTACCTTCATCAGAGCACAAAAGCTAAATGCTGTAGATTCATACCAATATAATTTAAATGATTATTACATTGATATTCTTTTTTCTCCCCAAATAGCTAATAAATTTTCTGTTTTCCTCCTCCAATTATAGTTTTTTAAAAAAAAAAATTTAAAAACATAAATCTCTATGACACATTAAAGGAGAGAAAAATGTAAGTGGGTAAGCAATGAAGCTGAGAAGGAAACATTTAATATTGGGAAATATGTGTCCTGATAGGAGAAAACAAGAACACCTCCTCAGGCTTCAACAATAACTCCATTTCTCAGTAGTTAGCAATGTTATTCTTCTGAAATAAATGGAAACATTTTATGAATAATCAGCAGTTTGGGATGCTATTTTTTATTATTTGCCTAACAGGGGTTTTTAATTTCTAAGCATCATAACATCAGAGAAAAAAATATTGTATGTACAGGCTGCCACTGAGAAACAGTTGACACTCAAAAACTCCTTATATATAACCATGCCTCAGGTTTGAAGTTTTTGTTTATTAGTTTTTCAGTTGCTCTTTATTGCTTTTCTAGCTTATTTTTACAATTCTATTAGTAGAGGTTCTTTTGTCTATTACCACTCTGATGAAGGATTGTGGAGAAGCCTTCCAGGAGAAAGATTGATACCCTGGTTGATTCTTAAAGAATAAGGAGCCATTTCCTAGTGGAAGTTTATAGGTTTGGGAATGGAAAGCAAGGGCATGCAAGGCTGAAGAGGGCATATCAGCAAAGGAAGAAATAGCATAGTGTTCAGAGAACCTAAATAGTTGGGGTCATTAGAGTATCAAGCTCTGCACGGAATGATGGGAAATAGGCTGAAGGGTCAAGGAGGGGTCCTGAATTTCATTCCATCAATGTTGATGAAAAATTGGTGGATGATTTATGGGATTAATGACATTGTGACTTGAGGGGGGAAAAAGGAAAGATTAAGAAGATCACTGAGCCTCATTGTAGGAAAAGGATTAGAAGGGAAAATATTTTAGGCAGGGAGTATTTGCTGCACTTACTCAGGGGGTGATGACAGCGTCCTCAGATATAACGGGTAATGATAGAACTGTTACTTTTCAGTTGTATCAAGGGTTAAACAAAATTTTCAATCCCAACTGTACATATGTTGTGACAGACATACAGCCTGTCTACCCAATAACCAGTTTTCCCTTTTTCTTTGCTGCTTTCTAGTATTGAGAAAGTACCTCAGTATGCTCAGGACCATACTACATTTCCAGAGCCATACTAATTTAGGAATAAGATGCAATTCTGGCCAGTGATTTTACAGAAAACCTCCTGAGGTCTTTTCGTTAGCCTTAAAAAAGGAACCCAGGAAAGAAACGTTCTCCTGGTCTTTGCATGTTTTTATAGAAGGATGTGATTAATGGGGCTGCTGTAGTCATTTTGAGATTCAGTGGACAGTTTTAAGACCAGGTACCAACATTCTGGAAATGAAGAGGGAGAAATACAGCCCGAGGCTGGGTCTTTGATGACCTAGTTGGAGTGATGAATTAATCAACCCTGGCTATCTTTTGAATTTTTGCTTTATGAGACAAAACAAAATCCACTTATAATACATTTTTTGTGACAATTAAAAAAAATTTATTGGAGTATAGTTGATTTACAATGTTGTGTTAGTTTCAGGTGTACCATGGATATATCTACGCATTTTTAGATTCTTTTCCTGTATAGGCCATTACAGAGTATTGAATAGACACACACCACTATATGTAAAATAGGGGCTTCCCAGGTGGCTCTAGTGGTAAAGAACCCTCCTGCCAATGCAGGAGATGTAAGAGACGGGGTTCAATCCCTGGGTCAGGAAGATCCCCGGGAGGAGCAAATGGCAACGCACTGCAGTATTCTTGCCTGGAGCATCCTCATGGCCAGAGGAGCCTGGCGGCTAAGTCCGTGGGGTCGCAGAGTTGGACAGGACTGAGTGACTTAGCACAGTGCACAACTAACAAGGCCCTTATTGTATAGCACAGGAATTGTCACAGTTTTGACACAAAGTAGCATAAAGTAATATGATACAGCATAATTTTTCAGCATGACTTTCAAACATTGTGCTCTGGAATCTTTCACTTTTGCCCTTGCCTACCGACTCTCTTTCAGCTTCACCAGCCCTACACCCCACATGCCTCTGGAGCTGCAGCCTCTGCACTCAGCTTCATGCGGGCATAGGCGGGGGGCATCTGCCCTTGAGAAATGTCACCCTTCCTCCTCTGGACCCATCGCCTCTCCTCCCAAAGTACGCTGCCTCTGCAGTTACCCTGTCTGCTTCCAGCACAAGGTTCTCCCAGGCGGTGGTCCTTCTTTTCGGCAGACAGGCCTGCTCAGGAGTCTCCCATCCTGGCTCCATGGGCCTCTGACCTTCCAGCCCCTTCTCAGAGTTCCTTCTCCACACACCCTCTCGTGACCTTTGTCTGCACTTGATGTCTCCAACTACTCACCAGGTACTTTCTGTCTGACCCATCCTGATCTAACCTCCCTCTTTTTTTAAATATATATATATATATATATATATATTTGGATTGTTTGCTACTTGTGGCCAAAGTTGGCTATCCTAATACACATTTAAAAATATATAACTGAATTTCAAATATCTAATATACACAAAAACTTTGGAAATTTGCCAAAAAAAAAAAGGATGGGCAATTTCCATATACTTTTCACCCACTTTTTCCCAATGATAATATTTTATAGAACTGTAGTACAATACCAAAACCAGGCAATTGACTTTGATACAATCCACAGAATTTACTCATTTCACCAGTTTTACATGCACTTATTTGTCTATGTATGTGAACACTGAATATAGTATGCAATTTTATCGTGTCGATTTATGTAACTATCACTCTGATCAAGATACAGATCTGTTCCATCGCCACAAAGCTTCCTTCCCTTTATAGATACTCCCATCCTTTTCCCCTTCCTCCCTAATCCCTAACCCCTGGAAATAATAATCTGTTTTTAATATCTATTATTTTGCTATCTCAAGAACATTATATAAATGGAGTCATGTAGCATTAACCATTGTGGAACTGATTTTTTTTTTTCATTCAGCATAATTCTCTTCATCCATTCAAGTTGTTGCACATTATCAGTTTTGTTGTTCTTCAGTAACTGAGTCCTGTCCAACTCTTTGCAACTCCATAGACAGCAGCATGCCAGGCTCTCTTGTTCTTGTCTCCCAGAGAGAGTTCGCTCAAATTTTTGTTCATTGAGTTGGTGAAGCTATCTCACCATCTCAGCCTCTGCTGGCCCCTTATCCTTTTGCCTTCAGTCTTTGCCAGCATCAGGGTCTTTTCCAGTGGGTCAGCTCTTCGTATCAGGTGGTCAGAGTATTGCAGCTTCAGCATCAGTTTTTCCAAAGAATGTTCAGTGTAGATTTCTTTGGGGATTGACTGGTTTGATCTCCTTGGAGTCCATAGTCTATAGGGACTTGTGCATAGTTTTCATTTCCCTGGGATAAATGACCAAGAGAACAACTGCTGGATCATATGGTAAGTGCATTTTATAAGAAATTGACAAAGTATTTTCCAGAGTGATTGTCTTACTTTATAGTCTCACAAGCGATATATTAGTGATCCAGTTTCTCCATATCCTTAAAAGGTTTGGTGTTATCCATATTTTTTTATTTTAACCATTCTATAAGTAGGTAGTGATACTTCATTATGGCTTTACTTTGCATTTCCCTAATGACTAATGACAGAGAAGGCGATGGCACCCCACTCCAGTACTTTTGCCTGGAAAATCCCATGGACAGAGAAGCCTTATAGGCTGCAGTCCATGGGGTCGCTAGAGTCGGACACGACTGAGCGACTTCACTTTCACTTTTCACTTTCATGGCAACCCACTCCAGTGTTCTTGCCTGGAGAATCCCAGGGACGGGGAAGCCTGGTGGGCTGCTGTCTATGGGGTCGCACAGAGTCAGACACAACTGAAGCGACTTAGCAGCAGCAGCAGCAGCAGCAATGACTAATGAAGTTGAACATCTTTTAGGTGCTCATTTTGCCATCTTTATGTCTTCAATGAAATGTGTGTTTATGTGTGTGATAGGAAGAACAATTTCCTCCAAAACATACTATGCCACTATCCCCAGAACCTCAAGAAAATGTTACTTTGCATAGCAAAGTTACTTTGCTGATGTGATTAAAGGTATGGACTTTGATATGGGGAGAGTGTCAGGAATTATCTAGGTGGACTTAATCTAGTCTCATGAGTCCTTACATGGAGAACCTTTCAGGTGGAAACATGAATCAGACAAAATAATTTACTCTGTTGTATTGCATCTTCCCATGCTTTTAGTAGCAAGTTCAAATATGTATTTATTCTTGTCCTTTTCATGCAACATCTTTTCCCCCAACTGTGCAAGTTTTTACAATCTTTTGATTCTCATTGTCCTGAAATGTTACAATTACATCCCTTGCTGTTATTCTGTTACACTCTGCTGGGTGCTTAGTGTGCTGATTCAGTTTGAAAATACACATCTGACATTTCTGAGAAATTTTTTAAATTATTTTGTTTAGTAATTTCCTTTCCTCCATATTTTCTGCTTGCTGTCGTTTATTTGTATTTAAGATTTCCTGTCTACTCCACTAATTTTCTTAACTTTTCTCTCTTCATAGTGTTCTCTTTTTGTTCTGTTTTCTGGAACATTTCCTCAGATTATCTTTCAATCCATTTATGGGCTTTTGAATTTATGTTAGCATATTTTTAATTTCTAAAAACTTATTTTGGTTCCCTAAATATTCCTTTACATGGCCTTTTATTCTTGTTTCATGGATACAAAGTCTTCTCTCATCTCTTAAAGGAATTTATTACAATTAAAACATTTCCTTCTGGGCATTGCCTATTTGTCTTGAATTGCTTGTTTGTTGGTTTGTTCATTTTGGTCTCTGCCTTTCTGCTTAAAGATCTTCTTCAAATATGGAGTGATCCATAGTTATCTGTTCATATTTAAGAGACTGGAACCAAAAGCTGATTGGAAGTTTTAGGTATAAAGGTGGGGCCTGTTGATTTTTGTTTTTCATGGTAGAATGATGTGGTTGGGTCATTTCCGTGGAGATTCCTAACTGTCAGTACTTAGAGGTCTGATTTCTTCAGCTGGCCAATTTATCCCAAGAGAAGGGCAGAAATCTCTTGCTTTCTTCATGGCACCAACCTGTGTGTGTGCCCTCAGTTACTCAGTCATGTCTGACTCTGCGACCCGTGGTCTGTAGCCTGCCAGGGTCCTCTGTCCATGGGAGTTTCAAGGCAAGAATACTGGAATGGGCTGCCATTTCCTCATCCAAAGGATCTTCCTGACCCAGGGATCTAACCCACTTCTCCTATATCAGCAGGCAGATTCTTTACTCCTGAGCCACCTGGGAAGCCCACTACCTTATATAGTTAAGCACGAAAACAAAGTTTTTAGTCTGACTGTTATAAGAATTCAGGCAAGGTAGGGATAAATGAATGGTGACAAAATTGGGGAGATCGTAATACATGATGTGTGACATGGACTAACCCATGAAAGACGAACAGGTCAGTCAAACTGAGGTGCGTGAAAATCAAACTGAACAGTTAATTAAATTCTGTAGTTTAGAGAGGGGAGTGATCACTTTCGGTTGATAAGTGTAGCACAGCCGACTAAGACACATATCTCTAATGAAGTTTCTTGACAGCCATAAAGTAGCTCATGACTTTGGCAAACCGTTAATCTCTAAGAGCCTCAATTTCTTCAACTGAAAAACCTGGGAGATTCTCTCTAAAGTTCCGCCCAGGTCCAAAGATTCTTTAAGGTACTTCTTAAGATTCTTTTGCATTATATGATTATTTTGAGTGATAAGTTATAATTAGTGAATGGCTATGTAGTTTATGAGAGTGAACTTAGAAACTATAAAATTGCTCAATTCCATGAAGACAGTAATTATTTTAAGTCATACGAAACACTGACTTTATTTACATTAAATTTATGAATGTACACTTGTTATACATAAATAAACTATGTTTTTTTCCTTCTACTGTAGTAAATTCCTACAAATGAAAAAAATTAAACTGAAATTCTGACATTCTTGCTTCCCCTTTGCAAACAGGCAGAGGATATCATTGAAAATGGTCTCTTTCCTCTTGCATGTAAAGTTTCAGTTCAGTTCAGTCACTCAGTTGTGTCTGACTCTTTGTGACCCCATGGACTGCAGGACGCCAGGCTTCCCTGTCCATCACCAGCTCCCGGAGTTTACTTAACTCGTGTCCATCTAGTCGGTGATATCATCTAACCATCTCATCCTCTGTTGTCCCCTTCTCTTTACACCTTCAATCTTTCCCAGCATCAGGGTCTTTTCAAATGAGTCAGCTTTTCGCATCAGGTAGTCAAAGTATCAGAGTTTCAGCTTCAGCATCAGTCCTTCCAATGAATATTCAGGACTGATTTCTTTAGGATGGATGGTTGGATCTCCTTGCAGTCCAAGGGACTCTCAAGAGTCTTCTCCAACACCACAGTTCAAAAGCATCAATTCTTTGGCACTCAGCTTTCTTCACAGTCCAACTCTCACGTCCAAACATGACTATTGGAAAAATCATAGCTTTGACTACACAGACCTTTGTTGGCAAAGTAATATCTCTGCTTTTTAATATGCTATCTAGGTTGGTCATAACTTTTCTTCCAAGGAGCAAGCGTCTTTTAATTTCATGGCTGCAGTCACCATCTGCAGTGCTTTTGGAGCCCCCCAAAATAAAGTTTGTCACTGTTTTCATTGTTTCCCCATCTATTTGCCATAAAGTGATGGGACCAGGTGCCATGATCTTAGTTTTCTGAATGTTTACTTTTAAGCCAACTTTTTCAGTTTCATCAAGAGGCTCTTTAGTTCTTTGCTTTCTGCCATGAGGGTGGTGTCATCTGCATATCTGAGGTTATTGATATTTCTCCCTGCAATCTTGATTCCAGCTTGTGCTTCATCCAGCCCAGCATTTCTCACGATGTACTCTGCATAGAAGTTAAATAAGCAGAGTGACAATATACAGCCTTGACGTACTCCTTTTCCTATTTGTAACCAGTCTGTTGTTCCATGTCCAGTTCTGACTGTTGCTTCCTGACCTGCATACAGATTTCTCAAGAGGCAGGTGAGGTGGCCTGGTGTTCCCATATCTTGAAGAATTTTCCACAGTTTGTTGTGATCCACGCAGTCAAAAGCTTTGGCATAGTCAATAAGGCAGAAGTAGATGTTTTTCTGGAACTCTTTCACCTTTTCAATGAGCCAGTGGATGTTGGCAATTTTATCTCTGGATCCTCTCTGCCTTTACTAAATCCAGCTTGAACATCTATAAGTTTACAGTTCATGTACTGAAGCCTGGCTTGGAGAATTTTGAGCATTACTTTACTAGCATGTGAGATGAGTCTAATTGTGTGGTAGTTTTAGCATTCTCTGGCATTGCCTTTCTTTGGGATTGAAATGAAAAATGACCTTTTCCAGTCCTGTGGCCACTGCTGAGTTTTCCAAACTTGCTGGCATATTGAGTGCAGCACTTTCACAGCATCATCTTTTAGGATTTGCAATAGCTCAACTGAAATTCCATCACCTCGACTAGCTTTGTTTGTAGTGATGCTTCCTAAGGCCCACTTGACTTCACGTCCTAGGATGTCTGGCTCTAGGTTGGTGATCACACCATTGTGATTATCTGGGTTGTGAAGATCTTTCTTGTATAGTTCATCTTTGTATTCTTACCACCTCTTCTTAGTATCTTCTGCTTCTGTTAGGTCCATACAATTTCTGTCCTTTATTGTGCCCATGTTTGCATGAAATGTTCCCTTGGTATCTCTTATTTTCTTGAAGAGATCTCTAGACTTTCTCATTCCATTGTTTTCCTCTATTTCTTTGCATTGATCACCGAGGAAGGCTTTCTTATCTCTCTTTGGTCTTCTTTGGAACTCTGCATTCAAATGGGTGTATCTTTCATTTTCTCCTTTGGCTTTCTTTGGAACTCTGCATTCAAATGGGTGTATCTTTCATTTTCTCCTTTGGCTTTCACTTTTCTTTTTCACAGCTATTTGTAAGACCTCCTCAGACTACCATTTTGCCTTTCTGGATTTCTTTTTCTTGGGCATGGTCTTGATCCCTGCCTCCTGTACAATGTCATGAACCTCCGTCTATAGTTCTTCAGGCACTCTGTCTATCAGATCTACTCCCTTGAATCTATTTCTCACTTTCACTGTATGATCATAAGAGATTTGATTTAGGTCATACCTGAATGTGGGGTCGCAAAGAGTTGGACACGACTGAGTGACTGAACTGAACTGAATGGTCTAGTGGTTTTCCCTACTTTCTTCAATCTGAATTTGGCAACAAGGAGTTCACGATCTGAGCCACAGTCAGCTCCTGGTCTTGTTTTTGCTAACTGTATAGAGCTTCTCCATCTTTGACTGCAAAGAATATAATCAATCTGATTTCAGTATTGACCATCTGGTGATGTCCATGTGTAGAGTCTTCTCTTGTATTTTTGGGAGAGGGTGTTTGCTATGACCAGTGTGTTCTCTTGGTAAAACTCTAGTACCCTTTGCCCTGCTTCATTCTGTACTCCAAGGCCAAATTTGCCTGTTACTCAGGTATTTCTTGACTTCCTACTTTTGCATTCCAGTCCCCTATAGCAAAAAGGACATCTTTTGGGGTGTTAGAATGTAAAGTATAGCTGTGCCATTTCTAAATGGAGAATTAGTTGATATTAATTTGTTAAACCTTTATTTAATATCTTCTATGGGTCAGGCATTTGTGCCAGGTGCAGTGGTAACACATATAAAAAGCATTGTACCTGCTTTTCAGTAATTCATAGCCTAGTATGGAAAGGAAGGCAGTTCATTAAACCACAAAGTATTTTCCAGCATGACACCATGAAAGTGTAGAAATGGTACCTCTTTAGTTGATCTCTGCTTGTATGCTTAGGAGTCAGTCATTTTTTTTGGAATAGTTCATACATTTTTCTCTGAGAATTATTATTCTGCTATTTACGTGTACTTTGACTGGAGCTGTGGGTATGTGACTCAAATCTGGCCAATCAGAACATTATATATTTTGGGTCACTGTGATCAGCTCAATGATAATTCCATGATCCAAACCAAGTCAGTCTGCTACAGTGAGAAGCAATCTTGGGACACAGCATGGAACATTCGAGGAACAACAGTTATTTGGCTGTGGTTGGAGAACTGGGTCTGAGTTGGGAAGGTAAAGCTAAAATGGTAGGCAGCAACAATTTATGAAGGCGCTTCTAGCTATGCTGGAGAATTTGGACTTTTTCCTGAAGAGATAGGGAGCCATTAAGAGATTTTAAGCCAGGAGGTCACATGATCATGTTTATGCTTAGAAAGATTAATCTGGTAGGAATACAAAGGATGAGATGGGGTAAGATGAAGACAAAAGCAAGAGAATGAATGAAGATGCCAGAATAGTTGTTCAAATGAGAGACCTGAACTGCAGGAGTGGTAGTGGGGATAGGAAGGAGTGACATGATGGGGATGTCTCCCAGAAGACAAACCAAAAAAGCATACCATGATAGCAATACTTTCCTGGAGAAACTGGATTCTCACTGCATCTCTACTTCAGTAAATGGTAGTAATTTTCAAAGAAGAAAAGCAACATTTAAGTTTTATTTAAGACCATGTTTCTCAAAGTTTAGTATATACACAAATCACCTGGGGATGTGTTAAAATGCAGATTTTGATTTGGTATGTCTGGGGTGGGATGTAGGAGTCTGCATTTCTAACAAGCTCCCAGGATATGATGGTATTGCTTGTCTTCAGACTACACTTTGAGTTAGTAAAGATTTAGGATTTTTTAAGGTGTGAGTGGGCCATTCAACTTAAAAGTTCCAGTAGGCAGTATATCTAGGCTCTAGATTTTAGAAAAGGGAGAGAGACTGGGACTTGAGATATTTGGGAATGATCAACATTTAGGAGGTGATGATATCAGAACATCAAGATAATATTACAGAATTAGCTTTTGGAAAAAAGGAAGGAAGTCCAAGGATAATCCAAGGAAATCCAAGGTAACATCGTAATTTAAGGGGCAGTCAGAGGTCATGAGGCTTAAGAACATGATGTAGCAGATGAACCAAATTTTCAATGAAAAGCCTTTAATTCCCAAGTTTGTTATATAAATGTCAATAATAGCTACAATTTATTGAGTACTGGATTCCGAATACTGTACTAAGGGCTTCAATTTTCTCCAAAACACAGGGCATAAGAGATGTCATTAAAATTTTTCTCTAACCACACCCCATTACTCCAAGCTGATGGAAAACTTAATCTGTGTCTTGGTTAGGGCTCAACATCACACCTAGGATTGCATGAAGTTTCCAGGGGTCACACTTAGTCCAATACTCTTAGAGAAGGCCTTCAAGTCTTGACTCAATGCTCGTTACTGCTAATATTCTCCTTTCCCCAGCTTGTTCACACTTTGTGGGTGAGCTGTTTTGCCAACTGAATACCAAGCTTGGGCATGGGATCTTGGCCATGGGTGGCATCTCTGATGCAGTCCTCCTTGTAGTAGGACTGTATCCATTCCCAACTAAGGTCTTGCGACCTCCTTCACCCATTAAGTTTCCAATATTCCACTCCAGTATTCTTGCCTGGAGAATCCCAGGGACGGAGAAGCCTGGTAGGCTGCCGTCTATGGGGTCGCACAGAGTCGGACATGACTGATGAGACCTAGCAGCGGCAGCATTCCCAGAAGTAGTAACCCCCCTCCTCTGTTATTCCCATTGATTACCACTCAATCAACCAACCTCGAAAGCCTCTAACCTCTCTCCACTGTGGGAAGAGAGAAGTACCTCAATGCGCACAGGTGTTTTGCGTTCAAAGGGAACTTCTACTCAGTCCAGGGGCAAGGGAAGTCCCCTATTGTGTGCCAGAGCGATTAGGGGTAGAATCCTATCATTCTCTGACATTTTTCTCCAACACTGAGAACAAAACAAATTATTATCCTAATATCTCAAATCATCTCACCACATATGCACTGTCCCATGAGATCTTTACAACCACTCCATAAGTAATTCTCATTTTCCATCCTGAAGCTTGGATGAGTTTAAAAACTTGTTTCCAGTCAACTGTGTAGGAGTCATGAGATACTGTGCGCTGGACTCTGGAGCAACGAGGGCGTGGTATTATCGCAGTTCCTATCAAAATACCTTGGTCATATGTCAGTGGCAGTCACCAGACTCAACGTCAGAAACTACACGAAGGCGAAAAGTCTCTGTGTGTGCGCCTCGGATAAAGGGCTGGATTCTGTTAACTTCACTACAGCCCTATTTCAATTTTACAAATGAGACTTTGAGGCTGAAGGTGGAAGTGACTTGCCTATGGCCACAAAGCCACAGGTTTGTTGGGTCCCAGTATGGTGTTCTTTCCATCATACCAAGCTGAAGAGGCCTGCGAACAGCTCACAGCCTCGCTCCCAGACAAACTCCAAAATACGACCACTTCAACTTCTATACTCGTCAAGGAAAATTAAACTGGTACTTGAGCCAGAGACTCCACCCAAGTAGCCTCCGAGTCCTTCTCAGCGCGCATGCGTCAGGCGGCTCCTCCAGCCCCCGCCCCTTCACTCCTCCGCCTTCCCGCCTCTCCCCGCCCCTTTCCCGCCCGGATGTCTGTTTAGTTTTGCCGGATGTTGTTGTGAGTCCGGGAGACACGTGAGGCACTGCTACGTCATCACAGGCACGCGCAGGAAACATGGCGGCGGCGGGTGTTGTGAGCGGGAAGGTAGGTAACGGCCCTGGAGGGACACTCCAGTTTTTCTCCGGGTAGGGCTGCTTTTGCTGCTTGGAGGCCCGCTGGGGAGGGATGCGAGGGCCTTTTGTATCGGGAACAGCGTGTAGAGGATGTAGGAGAAGATGCCTAGTTGTCAGCTGTTTTTCTTGAGAATGCCGGCTCAGCCCGGGAATTAAGAGACCCAGCTCTTACTCCAAGACTAGCTAGGCCTTGGCATGTTTGGTCCGCTCTGCCCCAGGGCGAGAGGCTTTTATCTGTATTGCCTTTTCTAAGAGACAGGTGGTTGCTCTATTCCGTTCGTTTTCTGGCTCGATTTTGTCTGACTGTCGTTCTTTCTGTCACTCTTCGGACTCCAGGGATTTTTCTGTCTTCCTTTGAGGCGTCACTCTGACTCGCCTCTGCCTTCCTCTGCTTCACTCTGGTAAGGCATCTTTGTCCTCTTCGGGAGGAGCTGAAAACAGGTGCTTTGCAGCTGTGCACTTAGAAGAGCGCATTGGATCCATTTTACCAGATTGCCGAGTTGATTGGTGATGGTGAGCAGTAGGGATGTTTCCTCTCAGGGAGCTGGAGATTTACAACATCCCACGCTTGTCTAGGAAGGCGTTAGTTATGCTATTTATTTCGGACGCAAAGCTGTTATGTTCCCTTGGGAGACTCTGTGCTGCCTTTTTACGGAGTTGGTCATTGACCGCCTCGTTTTTCGTTAGGATTAGGTGCGGAGGATATTTCATTGCATACTGCCTATTCATGTTCCAAGGGAACGTCTTAATGCCTGTTAGTACTACCGTGGCATACTACTGGCAACATTTACAGTTGCGGGAGTATTTCGTAAACAGTTGGGTGGGGTAATGACTCATCTTATACCAAGGACTATTTCCTTTCCGCGGATAGCTACCTCTGTTCCTTGATTTCACTCATTTTCTTTACGCTGCCCTCTGCGTACCATTTTGAATTGCGTGACAGCGTTTGTGCTTTAGTGTATGAACTACTAGGCAGAATAACACACTACTTTTACTCTGAATTGTGACCTTGCGAAATTGAGCAAGCATGACTTCTCTGTCCTTCAAAGTCTTTATCTCCAGAATGCATGTGGTGCTAGTCATTATTTCTTGCATTGGAGTTAAGATTATATGAAATGATACAAGCATTAAGAAAGTACGTCCTTCTGCATACTGGATATTTTAAATGATGGGTTGGTCATCGTTTTCGAGTTTTCTCGGTCTTTGGTTGTCTGTTTTTGTCTTTAGGATGGGTGCTGATCTTCTCGTTGACTCATTACATATAGTAAGATTTTCTATCTGGACTGATCCAATCTAGGACTTTCCAAGAAGGGATCCTTTCTATTTGAACTACACTTCACTCTTTCAGGTGTGGATTGATTTTGATAGAACCTTTGCGATGATGAAGCGGAGTTGTGAAATAGGACTTTTTTCACCCTTTCCTTCTAGGCACTCACTACGTTTCATAATTTGACTGCGTCTTTTACTTACTTTATTTAGAAACCGCATTTATTCTCACACGTTGCAAACTTACACCCATTCTCATCACTGCACCTAAATTTGTTTTTTTTCCATGCCAAAGGCTGCCCATCTTTCAAATAATTCTGTTGTGACCAGTGAAACTTGCTTATTCCTCCTTCAGCAAGTTCAGATCTAGTTAATGGCGTCATCATTTACTTGGTTGCATGTAAAACAAACTTGGAGATGTCCATTTCTGTAACAGCATTTAATCAATAAGATGGTAGGACTAATCAGATCCTACCAGTTTTACCTTAAAGAGATTTCGTAAATTTGCTGCATCCTCTTCATTCAGACATTTAGTCTTGAGTTCTCTGCAGATTTTTCTTCTTTTCTACAGTCTTTTTGCCCAAAGTCTCCTCTCTACACAACCACTAGAGTTATTTTCTAATGCATGAGTCTGATTGTCTCTTGTTTTAAAAAAACAAACAGAAAAGTCTTCATTTTGTTATTGTCACCATTAAAATAATACTCAAGGCTGGTTAACATGGCATTAAAAATCTGTGTTGACTTTCTGGCTTTATCTTATGCTTTTCTACTTCTCAGTCTTGTTTCTTTGGGAAAAGGGGGAGAGGAAAGAAAGCACACACATTATATTTGTGAAAGAGAGTGTATATGTGTGTCTCTGTATATATTTATTCCCCATCCCCACCCCAAAGGTTCAGCTGCTGCTGCTGCTGCTAAGTAGCTTCAGTCGTGTCCGACTCTGTGCGACCCGATAGACCGCAGCTCCCCAGGCTCCCCAGTCCCTGGGATTCTCCAGGCAAAAACACTGGAGTAGGTTGCCATTTCCTTCTCCAATGCATGAAAGTGAAAAGTGAAAGTGAAGTCGCTCAGTCGTGTCCGACTCTTAGCGACCCCATGGACTGCAGCCTACCAGGCTCCTCCGTCCATGGGATTTTCCAGGCCAGAGTACTGGAGTGGGGTGCCATTGCCTTCTCCAAGGTTCAGCTAAGACCTGTCTAATTAGAAACCTAGGGCAGTGAATGTTAACCGAGACTTAGGAATCACGTGTGGTACTTTTAAAACTATGGATGCTGGGTCACAGCCCAGTTCTATTGATTAGAACCTCATGGAGTTGAGATCTAGGATATAGAGCAACTTTCCTACTGAGTCTACTTGCTTGAAGCTTTGATTCTAGGAAGTCATGCGGTGAGGAAGTTAATCTCTGTCATATGGAGAAGCAGTGTAATATAACAGCTAAGAGCATGGACTCTGGAGAGCCAAGCCAGTTTCAAAAACTAACTTCACACTTACTAGTGACATCAGTCAAATTACTTCATGTCTCTTTGTTTCAGTTTCCTTATCTGTAATACAGGGATGATAATAGTATGTACTTCATGGGATTTTTAGGATTCATAAGGAAATGTATTAGAACAAAGCCTGGTATATAGTGTGTAGATCCTGTGTAGGTGTTATTCATCATCTTGATTTCCCTGCAAGTCAGTAGTTAAGTATGGTAGAATTTTGAAGGTTTAGAATATGGTTTTTGGTATGAGTGTGAAATTCATTTTTGAATTTCAGTTCATTCGCTCAGTTGTGTCCAACTCTTTGTGACCCATGGACTGCAGCACGCCTGGCTTCCCTGTCCATCACCAACTCTTGGGGCTTGCTCAAACTCATGTCCATCAAGTCCACGATGCCATCCAACCATTTCATACTCTGTCGTCCCCTTCTCCTGCCTTCAATCTTGCCCAACATCAGGGTCTTTTCAAATGAGTCAGTTCTTCGCATCAGGTGGCCAGAGTATTGGAGTTTCAGCTTCAACATCAGTCCTTCCAATGAATATTCAGGACTGATCTCCTTTAGGATGGACTGGTTGGATCTCCTTGCAGTCCAAGGGACTCTCAAGAGTCTTCTCCAACACCACAGTTCCAAAGCATCAATTCTTTGGCACTCAGCCTTCACAAAGTCCAACTCTCACATCCATACATGACCACTGGAAAAATCATAGCTTTGACTACACAGACCTTTGTTGGCAAAGTAATGTCTCTGCTTTTGAATATGCTATCTAGGTTGATCATAACTTTTCTTCCAAGGAGCAAGCGTCTTAATTTCATGGCTGCAGTCACCATCTGCAGTGATTTTGGAGCCCAGAAAAATAAAATCAGCCACTGTTTCCCCATCTATTTGCCATGAAGTGATGGGACTGGATGCCATGATCTAAGTTTTTTGAATGTTGAGTTTTAAATTCTAATTCTCAGTGTTTTTTTAGAATTTGAAAAATACCTTGTTTTAGAAGTCACAGGGAGTTCTCTAGGGGTCGAATGGTTAGAACTTTGTGCTTCCTCTGCTGGGGAACTGGGTTGCTGCATAGTGTGGCCAACCCCCTCCAAAGTCATGTGGTTGTGATGAATGAGAAACCATCATGGTAGGGCAGTGGTGAAGGAGACGGAGCCTGACTGCTGGAGTCCAGAACTGGGCTCCACTGCTGTGTAGCTGTGTTACTTTGGGCAAATGTCTGAACTTTCTGTGCACCAGTTTTCTCATTTGAGAAATGGGAGCTAATGATTTAATAGGAGCTAATAATGTTGGATGGGAGCTAATGATTATTTTCCATCATGGGGTTGTGGAGAGGATTAAATGAGTTAATATTTGCAAGGCATTTAGAGTAGTGCCTGGTATCAGGTAAGTGCTTAATAAATATTAACTGCTGTTAAGGAAGATCTTTCAGACTGTCTTAAAGTTGTAAGGTTATTATTTGTTTGGAAATAGTTGAATATTTGTTTTTTGCTGCTTTTTTCTACAGAGATTAAAGCTGCCCCAAAATACTAAAGCACTATAGTTATGTAAAATAAATTGGAGGGGAAAAAAGGCAAAAGGAAAGTAAAGAATTGACATATCACTATATAAGCTTAAGGTGCACAGCCTGATGGTTTGATTTATATGTGTTGTGAGATGATTACCACAGTAGGTTCAGCTAACTCTTCTCCTCATATAGATCCTTCTATATGAGGATAGATCTTCTCATGTAGATTGTGTTGTGAATTTTTAGGGGAGAAATAGGGCCACTCCCTGCAAAAGCTGTCCTGCTTTAGGATAATTAATGGAATAAGTTGACTTATCACAAAGGAGGCAGGAGAAAAGAGATCGTTAGAAGTAGGTTTTGGCCTTTATACCCAGTGCCTATGAGGGTTGCAGTTTTCTTTTATTCATTTACAGAATATTTATTAAACACCTGCTTTTTTCCAGGCACTATTCTAGGCATTCAGGATACATCAGATAGTTCTTACCTTGGAAATTACAGATTTCAGTTTTTCAGAAGGAAAATATTCACTAAAATCCACCCCTTATTGTGTTTAAATAAATTCAGTGAGTTTCAGGTTTTTGAACTGGTGCTGTTAATAGTGATGTTTGTTTTCTTGGGGCTTGTAGACTAGACTCATCCTCATGAGGGCAAGGTTTGGAATGTTTCACCTGTATCTGGCATAGATGCTGTCACAGAGTATGTATTCACTGAGGAGGAAAGAGCAAGAAAATAGAGGGAAAATAAAATGAAGGGGGATTAGAGGAAGAGTGATGGGTTCACTGAAAGCGCTCTAGTTTTGGAGTTGAAAAGTCCTGTGTTAGTATATTTGCATTTCTCTCTAGGCCTGTGGTTTTTTACTGTGATTGTGGTAGATTTTGGTTCTGTTGAAAATAGCTTGAAACAATTGGGAAATCACCTGTTATTTTTTTTTCCTGAGTTTTTTTTTTTTAATGGTTTTCTTAGGAAGAATTTATTTTGTAGCTTAAATTTGGCCCTTTCCAGTTCCTTTTAGATACATTTATAGTCCTGTGAAATCCTGTGCTTAAGAAAGATTGATATTCTTATTATCTGGTAGGTTTCCCTGGAGAATTTTCTTAGACTGTATGTGTGTTAGTCGCTCAGTCATGTCTGACTCTTTGTGACCCCATAGACTGTAGCCTGCCAAGATTCTCTGTCCATGGCATTCCCCAGGCAAGAATGCTGGAGTGCATTGCCATTCCATTCTCCAGAGAACATCCCAACCCAGGGATCGAACCCTGGTCTCCTGCATTGCAGGCAGATTCTTTACCGTTTGAGCTACAGGCAAGTCCTTTTCTTAGACTAGATCTTATTAAATGGTAGTGTCTTCTTGGTTTAGGATACAATGAATATGTCTTCCTTATTTTTCTGGCATTGTTTAACAAACATTTGAGTACCTTCTGTGTGTTGAGTTCTTTATTCTTGAGACAGCACAGTAGTTTGCCATTTTAAGAAGTCATTTCAATCTGTGATTTAATAAAAACATGACTTGGGGAAAGAATTTAAATATTGTTTGCTTTGATGGGTTTTAGTTGCTGAGACTAAATGAAAGGAAGGAAATCCTTTTGAAATTTGTTTACGGTTTCTTGCACAGTGTGTGGCGTGTCTGTAGTCATTGGCATAAGAGAAGTCCTTCATTAAATCCTTGTTATGCCTCCTGTACTGCCTTCCTGTCTGACACGGTTTGGCACACTGATGCGCTTAAGAAGCGTTAGTAGTTCTGCCTGCCCTTTACTGAGAGCTGTACCATCCTCAGTGTCTCTCTGTCTTCACTCTCAGAAGTTGTGTGGTTTGTTACTCTTAAAACCACCTGTGTTCTACATTTCTTTGAGTTACACAGTCATTACTGACTGCTGCTGCTGCTAAGTCGCTTCAGTCGTGTCTGACTCTCCGCGACCCCATAGATGGCTGCCCACCATGCTCCCCTGTCCCTGGGATTCTCCAGGCAAGAACACTGGAGTGGGTTGCCATTTCCTTCTCCAGTGCATGAAAGTGAAAAGTGAAAGTGAAGTCGCTCAGTCATGTCGACTCTTAGCGACCCCATGGACTGCAGCCTACCAGGCTCTTCTGTCCATGGGATTTTGCAGGCAAGAGTACTGGAGTGGGGTGCCATTGCCTTCTCCTTCGTGACTGACTAACATGCCCCAAATAAAACTCATCGTTTACATTCTTTCTTCTGTATTCTCTCTCTCGGTGAATAACCACATACACTCAGTTTTGTCCTCGAGTCTTCTCCCTTCACCTCCCACATCTAATCAGTCATGAAGTCCTGTCATTTTGACCTTGTAATTAGCATTCTAAGCCATCTGCCTTTGCTCATCCCACTGCCGCTGCCTTGGTTCAAGCCACCATGAATTGCTTCCTCTGTGGATTATTGCGGCTGTTCTTTCTTGGCTCTGCAGCTGGTGTGTTGGCTTTGAAAAGGCAGGTCTGACATGGCATTCCTCTGCTAGAACTTTCTAATGACTTTTAGTGGTAAATAATTGTCTTCAGGGTAAACTCCAAACTCCCAAATTCCTGAGCATGGTTTAAAAACATTGTAGTCACTGGGGGCTTTCCAGATGGTAAACAATCTGCCCGCATTGTGGCAGACCTGGGTTCGATCCCTGGGTTGGGAAGATCTCCTGGAGAAGGCAGTGGCAACCCACTCCAGTATTCTTGTCTGGAGAATTCCATGGACAGAGGATCCTGGTGAGCTACAGTCTATAGGGTTGCAAAGAGTTGGACATGACTGAGCGACTGACACACATCATCTGACTTGGTTCCTGCTCTTGTGTCGAAACTGTTAGTCACTGCTTGCCGATCCGGGTTGCAGCCATTAATGAAATTACTCTCTGCATAGAACACATACCCTCTGCCAAGAACATACACCCTCTTTGAGGTAACATTGCCATGCTTGAGGTCTCGGGCTGTATGTCACTCTAGTTAAAGTCTTTCTGATTTCTCATCCTGCCTGACCCCTTTCGTGTAGGGTGGAAGTGTTGGTTGCTCAGTCGTGTGCAACCGACTCTCTGCCACCCCATGTACTGTAGCCCGCCAGGCTGCTCTGTCTATGGAATTCTCGAGGCGAGAAGACTAGAGTGGGTAGCCATCTCCTTTAGGGTCTGCTTTGGCAACTGTTTACATATTTATTAAATCATACGTTGCTTTTATCTGTTTCCTTGTCCTAACCCCCAATTAGATGGCTATGAAGGCAGTGACTGAGTCTTACTTTTTTTACCCGGAAGCTTGCTCAGTGCCTGGCACAGTGCAGGCATTCACTATATAACTATTGAAGAAATAGCTGTAATTGACATCTCATACAAGAGCCTGTGTACACTTCTGTCACATTTTTCTATGATCGTTGACTTACATGACATTACTAGTTAGTCAGACACTTTTTATGATGTATGTTTTTCCACCAGCACTTTTTATCTCCAAATCTAGTTGGTGCTAAGTAAATGTGAATGAGCAAAGAAACTTAAATCAGGTTAGGTGGAATGCAGAAGATTGGACGTGTTTGGATAGGCTCTACTTGTGTCCTTTTGAAGGACTTAGTAGAAGTTGTTTGCACAGAGAAGGTATAAAAGGGTGTTCTAGGTGGAAGGAACAGAATGCACATAACACGCAAAGGCACAAGGCTTTGAGGAACAGGGAAGTTCAGAGGGGCCCAAGGCACGAAGTATTGCGGAGTGACAGGTGTTGCATAGTTGTAGAAGGAAAGGGTGGAGCGTGGAGTCAGAAGATTTTTAAGCTCAGGTGTGGTATGGTGAGACGTACATTTTATAAAGGTCATTTTTGTCAGTTGTTATATACTATACAGTTTACACAGATTATTGGAAGGTGACTAGATTGGGGAGGAGTGATCAGAATATTAGTAACCCAGGCTAAAAATGATGAAGGGTCAGTGTCAGGGGAAGGTTTGAGGGGTTTTAGGAGGTAGCATGGGGATGGTGAAAGAGACATTTAGGTACTGGGTGGAGGGTTGTCTTACAGTTGGGAATATCAGAGGAGCAGATTTAGGATAAAACATACTGAGTGTAAGATGTCTGTGGATTGTTCAAGTGGAGACATCCAGTGGGTGCTTACATATTTCTCATTAGAGTTTCTGGGCTTATTCTGGCATTTCCTGCAGATAACATCTCTGATAAAAACTTTAAATTACTTATATGCTGAATAGTGTTAAAGAAACTGAATTTTGTAACTTTTTTGTTGTTAAATTTAGCTTAAAAATTCACAGTTGCTAAAGCTCAGAATGTATGTTGTGTATAGTAGGTGTTGGATTTCCAGTTTTGGATAGAGATTTAGGGCAGGATTTTATCCCTAAAGCCTAAATTTCAAATATTAGTTGAATGTTTTATCTTTAGTCTTTGAAAATAGAGATTATAATAATACAGATAAAAATCCAATTCCAGTAAGGAACAAAATTAAAAATTATCTGCCATTGTATTGTGCAACTTTATTCTAATTTCTGCTAAATTAAGAGGTCAGTAAGTTTATTCTAAATAATTTGCTGTGGTTCCCAGAGTACTTTTAATGAGTTGTGTGGGACATGGTTTCTTTGGTAAAGGAAAAAAAAAATTTGCAGTTTCTGTCGCAGGCTGTCATTGGAAGTTTTTTTTTTTTTGTTTGTTTGCTTTGTCTTAATGAATAGTATTTTTTTTTTTTTTTTGGAAGTTTTATAAATATAATTACCTAGTTAGGCATCTTAGCAAATATTTAAGACCATTTTATTCCAAATAGAGAACTTTTCTCCTTTTTTAGTACCTTTACACATTCTCCTCCCCTCCCCCCACCCCCAAGAGGGTGGGAAGCAGTTAGAATGCTCTAGCTTGTGTCAAGATTTTACCCTTTTTATAAAATTACCAGGTACATACAGGCAAGGAACTTTTATCTTGTTTATTTTTTCTGCTCTCCATGGTGTCTGGCACATAATAAGTGCCCAGTAAAAGTTTGTTGAATTAAGTTTAGATAATTGATTTATCACCACCAAGTGGCAAGTCTTTGAATGTGCTTGATACTTTCTGTTCGCTGTGGACACTTAATCCCCAAAGAAAAATAGATACGGTGTTTTGGCAGCAGGATCAACTTTTTTTTTTTTTTCCAGTAGGATACTTCTGCCATGTGTTCACTTTTATACAGGGTTTTGCGGTATAAAATAGACTTTCCTGTAAGTTGTTTTTTATACAGCTTTATTGAGGTTCTAATTGACAAACAGTAAGTAGCACATAGTGCGTATAATTTGATAACTTTTAATGCACTATAGACCCATCAGTAAAATCAAAATAATGGCATATCTACCACTCAGAAGTTTCCTCTTGACGTATTGTAATCTGTCACTACCATCATCCAGTCCACAGGCAACCACTGAGCGCTTTTTGTGACTAGATTAGTTTGCATTTTCTGCAGTTTTATATAAATGGAATTATATGGCATGTACTCTAGTTTTGGCCTTTCTTTATTCAGCATAATTATTTTGAGGTTCATTCCTGTTGTTGCATGTATCATTAGTTCGTAATTCCTCCTTTTTATTGCCAAGTAGTATCCTGTCCTATAGGTATATGGGTTTATTCATTGATCTATTGATGGACACTTTTTTTTTCACTTCTGGCTTTACAAATCAAGTTCCTGTGAACATTGATGTATGAGTCCTTGTATGACTATATGCTTTGTATTTTGTCAGGCAAATACCTAGGTGTAGAATGGCTGGATCATAACGTTAGTTGCGGGCTTCCCGGATAGCTCAGCAGGCAAAGACTCCACCTGCAGTGCAGGAGACACGGGAGTCCCAAGTTTGATCCTTGGGTCAGTAAGATTCCCTGGAGGAGTAAATGGCGACCCACTCCAGTGTTCTTGCCTGGAGAATCCCATGGACAGAGGAGCCTTGTGGGCTACAGTCCACATGGTCACAGAGACTCAGGCTGAGCACATGGCACAATGTAAATTGGATATTTAGGGTTTAAAAAAGCTGGCAAACTATTTTCCAGACCATTTTACATTCCCACGGGTGGTGTATAAAGGTTCTAGTTGCTCTACATGTTTGTTAGCATTTGGCATGTTAGTTTTAAAAATTATAGTCATTTTAATAGATGGTTTCAGTTCGCAGTTCCCTAATGACTTCGCAACTAAAAACAGCAACGACGACTTATGATGTTGAGCATTTTTTTCATGTGATTTTATGTCATCCCTATATTTTCTTTGGTGAAGTGTCTGTTTAAACCTTTTGCCCTTTTTCTAATTTTAAAATTTTTTGTTACTGAATTTTGAGAGTTATTTTTATGTTCTGGATATAAGTCCTTTATTGCACATACAACATGACTTGCGTGCGTGTATTTTCTCCACCTGAGCTGTGACTTTTCATTTGCTTAATGTCTTTTGAAGAGAAGTTTTCAATTTGATGATTTACTAGTCTTTTATGCTTTTGGCATCATTTCTAAATTTTTTGTTGTTGTTGAACCCAAGGCCACATAAATTTTCTGCTTAAAGCTTTGTAGTTTAAAGTTTTACATCTAAGTCTTGTTCTGTTTGATTTGTGTATGTAGTGTGATGTATGGGTTGAAGTTTTATTTTTTTGTACATAGGTATCCATTTATTTGAGCACTGTTAAAAAAACTATAAATTTAATTTTCTTAATTTATACTGTACTACTCAGGGCAGATTATCTTTTTCATCTGGTGAGTATTGGTGGCTATGTCTCTTAGATTTGTTTTAATTTGTCAAATTCATTAGTATAAATTTTTCATAAATATTCTTAGTATCTTTTTTACTTGTGTACATCTGTAGTGATGTTAAAGTTCTAATTCCTGATATTGGTAGTTTGTGGTGTTTGTTTTTTCCTCATCTGTTTGGCTAGAGTTTTAACCAGTTTTATTTAAAACTGGTTAAACTTTTTTGTATTTTATTTAAACTTTTTTATATTTTATTGATTTCTACTCTGATCTTTATTTCTTCCTGTCTTCTTTGGGTTTAATTGGCATTTCTTTTACTAGTTTCTTAAAGTAGATGCTGAGGTTATTAATTTGAGACCTTTTTTCCTTTCTGATAAAGGCGTGGAACCCTGTGTGTTTCCTACTAAGCACTGGTTTACTGGCATCGTACAGACACACACAGGTTTTAGTATGATAAGCTTGCATTTTGGTTCTGTTCAAACACTTTCTGATTCCCCTTTGATTTCTTCTTGATCCTTGGGTATTTAGAAATATGTTATTAATTTCCAGATATGTGAGAATGTGCCAAAGATATTCCTATTACTGATTCATAATTTGATTACATTGTGGTCACAGAATGTACTTGAATTCTTTTATGTTTATTGGTATTTGTTTTATGGCTCAAATTTTTTTTTTTATGGCTCAATTTTTGATCTGTCTTGGCAAATGTTTTGTGTATATTTGAAAGAATGAGTATTCTTTCAAATATTCAAATGAATACGTGTTCAAATAAGTATTCAAATGAGTATTGATGGATGGAATGTTTTTGTAAGCATAAATTAGGGTCCAGTTGGTTGATGGTGTTATCAAGTTGTCTATATTATTACTGATTTTCTTTCTATCATTTGATCAGTTATTGAGAGGGGTTTGCAGTTTTACAGTAATTGTGGACTTGTTTATTTCTTCTTGCAGTCCTGTCACTTTATGCTTCATGTTTTTTGAAAGTCGTATTAGGCGCATAAACATTTAGGATTGTTAGATCATCTTGAACCATTGACCACTTTATGATTAGGAAATTATCTTTCTAACCAGTAATATTTCTTTTGCCCTGAAGTTTTATTTTTGTCTGATATTAATATAGCCATTCTAGTTTTTTTCTAGTGTTAGTATATCTTTTCACCTTTTTCTTTTTAACTTATTTGTGTCTTTATATTTAAAATGCTTTTCTTGCAGGTAGTGTAGAATTTGGGCTTACTTTTCAATCTGATACTCTTTTTAGTTGGAGCCTTTAGGTAATTTGTATTTAATGAGGTATGGTTAAATTTAAGTCTTATCATCTTGCTAATTTTTATTGTGCCATCTCTTCTTTGTTCCATTTTCTTTTTTTGCCTTTTTTGTGACTAATCAAGTAGTTTTCATTATTCTAAGTTTTATTTCCTTTGTTGACAATTAACTGTTAACTCTTATTTTAGTGGTTGCTTTAAGGCCTGTAGTATCATCTTTAGCTTATGACATTTACCTTCAGGAGTTATACTTCTTCACATAAGGTATAAAAACCTAGAACGATATACCTTCATTTCTCTTCTCCCAACTTTTGTGCTATTTTTCTTATTTTACTATGGCATATAGTGCAAACTTAACAAAAACATATATTCATTTCTTTTTAAAAAATTGTATTTGTTTTCGGCCGTGCTGGGTCTCTGTTGCTGACCGTGGACGTTCTCTAGTAGAGATGCCTGGACCTGTCATGGCGGTGGCGTTTCTTGTTGCAGAGCACGGGCTCGGGGGTGCGCGGGCTTCAGCGGCTGTGGCCTGTGGGCTCGAGAGCGCAGGCTCAGTAGCTGCAGTGCGCAGGCTTAGTTGCCCCACAGTTTATGGAATCTCTCAGACCAGGGATCAAACCTCTGTTCCCTGCATTGGCAGACGAATTCTTAACCACTGGGCTGTCAGGGAAGTCCACGTGTATATGAAAGTGAAGTGAAAGTGGCTCAGTCGTGTCCGACTCCTTGTGACCCCATGGACTGACTATACAGTCCATGGAATTCTCCAGGCCAGAATACTGGAGAGGGTAGCCTTTCCCTTCTCCCCGGGATCTTCCCAACCCAGGGATCAAACCCACGTCTCCCAAATTGCAGGATTCTTGACCAGCTGAGTCCCTAGGGAAGCCCCCACATGTATTGATTTCTTTATTTAGGCTTTAAACAAAGGGATTTGATTAACAAAAATATATATATTTATTCACATAGTTACCATTTTTGGTGGCTATCATTTCTGTATGGATCCACATTTCCTTCTAATCTGTTCTTCCTGAAAAACTTATTCAAACATTTGTAATGTAGGTCTGTTAGTGATGAAGTTTTTAAGCTTTTATATATCTGAAAAAGTCTTTATCTCTCTTTTAGATTGTTTTTTTTGTTTTTGTTTTTGTTTTTTAATTTAGTTATGGCTGTGCTGGGTCTTTGTTGCACTGGGTCTTCCTCCAAGGAGGAAGGAGGAAACTTTGGGAAGTGATGGATACGTT
Source organism: Bubalus bubalis (assembly GCF_019923935.1). NCBI lineage: Eukaryota > Metazoa > Chordata > Mammalia > Artiodactyla > Bovidae > Bubalus > Bubalus bubalis. The sequence goes on along the minus strand of NC_059160.1, from coordinate 118,466,203 downwards.
TGTGGCTTGATGGTGATAGTCTCCTGGGTATATACTTATACACAACTTACCAAGATGTATGTGTTAAATATGTATAGCTTCTTATATGTCAATCATTCCTCAATAAAGTGATTTTATTTATTTATTTTTATTTTATTTTTTAACTTTACAATATTGTATTGGTTTTGCCATATATCAACGTGAATCCGCCACAGGTATACACGTGTTCCCCATCCTGAACCCTCCTCCCTCCCAATAAAGTGATTTTAAAAAAAGCATTGCTCCATTGTTTTCGATCTCCATTGTTTCTTAAAAGGAATCTTCTATAATCATTATGCTTAATTTTTTTCCCCCCTCTGGCTCACTAAGATTTTCTGTATGTTACTGATTTTGCATAATTTGATTGGTCGTAGTTTAGTCACTAAGTCGTTTCCAACTGTTGCGATCCCGTGGACTGTAGCCTGTCAGGCTCCTCTGTCCATGGGATTCTCCAGGCAAGAATACTGGAGTGGATTGCCATTTCCTTCTCCAGAGGATCTTCCTGACCCGGGAATCGAACCCAGGTCTCCTGCATTGCAGGCAGATGATTTACCAACTGAGCTATGAGGGAAGCTCATAATACATTGTAATTTGATTAATACACTGTAGTTTGATTACAGTGTGCCTTTAAATGATTTTCTTTGATTCTTGCTTTCATTTTGGAGTTCATTGGTATTTATATCTATGGGTTTACAGTCTTAGTCAAATTTGAATAAACTTTTGCAATTATTTTATCTAAAAAGGTTTTTTTTGTTTCTTTTCTCAGTCAACTCTTTCAGGTACATCAGTTATGTTAATACATACACTAGATCAGTTGAAATTTCCCTCCAGCTCATTGATGCTTTGTTCACTTTTTTTCTCAGCCCCCTCCCCTTTTGTGTTTTGTTTTATATAGTTATTGCTGTAACTTCAAGTTCATTATTTTTCTAAAATATTTAATCTGCCAGTACCCCACTAAGTGTATTTTTTATCTCAGACTTTGTATTTTTCATCTCTAGAAGATCGTTTGGATCTCTTATATTTTTGATGTCTTAGCAAGTTGTAACTTGTTTCTAGTTTCCTGAACAATAGAGAATTTAGTTATAATAATGTTTTAATGTCTTTACCTATGTTATTAATTGTGTCATATTTAATTGGTTGATTTTCCCCCTTATTGTGAGTCATATCTTTCTGATTGTTTTTTTGGTACCAGATGCCAAAATCTATCTGGTAGTTGTTTGTTTTGTTTTTTTTTTTTAGCCAAATGTCAATATTGTGAATTTTATATATATATATATATAAAATTTTTTTTTTCCCTGTAAAATATTCTTGAGTTTTATCTTAGAAGACACTTACTTGTGTGGAAACAATTTGATACCTTTGGGACTTGCTTTTAAACCTTGTTAGATGTGATCAGCACAGCTTTTGTTTTTTTGAAGTATAGTTGATTTACAGTGTTGTGTTAGTTTGCAGTGTACAGCAAAGGGATTCATTCATATATATATTTTCACATTCTTCCCATTACGGTTTATTGTAGGATATTGAATATGTTTCCCTGTGCTATACAGTAGGGCCTTGTTTTTGTCAGCACAGCACTTCATGTAAGACCAACAGTGCCCACTGCTGAGGCAGGACTGTTCTGAGCATCTGCCTAGTGCCCTGTGATTTGTTAGTTTTCCTGCACTGATGAGGGGCTTCCCGGGTGGTCAAATGGTAAAGAATCTGCCTGCAGTGCAGAAGACCTGGGTTTGATGCCTGGGTTGGGAAGATCCCCTGGAGAAGGAAATGGCAACCTGCTCCAGTATTCGTGCATGGAGAATTTCATGGACAGAGGAGCTGGTGGGCTACAGTCCACGGAGTCACAAAGAGTTAATACCAGAACAGTGTTCACACATGCTAAGCCTTAAATTGATTGTCTTTTCCATTATGTACTCTTGGACAAATAAAACTTGTCCGAGCAGACATGAGTCTCAATCCTGGAATAATGGAAATTGTTGTTTTTGTTCAGTTGCCAGGTTATGTCCGACTCTTTGTGACCCATGGATGCCAGGCTTCTCTGTCCTTCATTATCTCTTGGAGTTTGCTGAAATTCATGTCCATTGATTGAGTCAATGATGCTGTCTAACCATCTCATCCTCTGCTGCCCTCTTCTCCTTTTGCCTTCTATGTTTCCCAGCATCAGGGTCCTTTCCAGTGAGTCTGCTCTTCTCATCAGGTGGCCAAAGTAGAGTAATAGAAGAACTTTGATCAAATCACTCTGGGACTTTCCTGGCGGTCCAGTGGTTGGTCTCTGTGCTTCCACTGTGGGCGACATGGGTGTGGTCCCTGGTCACGGAACTGGGATCCTGCATGCTGCATGACCAAAAAAAAAAAAATTACTCTTTGCCTTTTTTTCCCCTCAGTTGCAAAGTGGGAGTGATAACATGTATCTAATAGAATTGTGAGGATCAAATGTGATAATGTAGAAATGCTTTGTAAATGAATAGTAAAAATATTACATGGCCAAAAATAGCATTTGAACTTTTCTTTTTATTTTACATTAGAAATTATTAATAAAACCAGAGTAAGGAAATTGGAAGCATGTTTTACTAAAAGTATTGAATATTACCTTAGATGAAATTCCTGATATCATAATTGTTCCCTGTTACAAAATAATTTTTCATATCAAACAAGCTTAGGGATAGCTTTTCAGGTATTAATCATTACTATTGGTAAATGGAGGAAGCAGAATGTCCTGTGGCAGTCTCATCCTCCTCAGGAATCAGTTCACTGTGGAGTTTAATGAAGAAATATCATCTTTCATGCTGCTGTCAGTGGAGAAGGCAATGGCACCCCACTCCAGTTCTCTTGCCTGGAAAATCCCATGGACGGAGGAGCCTGGTGGGCTGCAGTCCATGGGGTCGCTAAGAGTCGGGAACGACTGAACGACTTCCTTTTCACTTTTCACTTTCATGCATTGGAGAAGGAAATGGCAACCCACTCCAGTGTTCTTGCCTGGAGAGTCCCAGGGACAGAGGAGCCTAGTGGGCTGCCGTCTATGGGGTCGCACAGAGTTGGACACGACTGAAGCGACTTAGCAGCTGTTGTCAGAGGATCAAATTCTTTTTTTGGCTTCACTACACAACTTACAGATCTCAGTTCCCCAAACAGAGGTTGAACCCAGGCCCCTGTGGTAAAAGGGTGGGGTCCTAACCACTGGACTGCCAGGGAATTTCCTGAGATCAAATTCTTAATTGGATTTTAGTTTCTGTATTTTGAACTGTTTCAAGTAGTTGATACAACTGTGTTTTATTATATGCATGTACCCATAAACTGTGGTGATGAACATATATATGCTATGAATAGAAAATAAGTAAAATCATGCCCTCAAAAAAAGTAAAGGGTTATCATATTAAAACAAATGATTCAAACCAAGATGCTATATAAGGGGCTAAACTTCTCTTGTGAAATGTTTAGGCCTTCAGATGGGGGAGAAATGAAGGGTTTTTGTTTAAGGCCAAACTGTTAAATAGTTAGCTGTTACATTGATCTATAAATTAAAGGCATTTAAAAATTGTTGTTAGGTAATTCCCTGGTGGTTCCGTGATTAGGACTGTGTGCTTTCACTACTGAGGGCCTGGCTTCACTTTCTGGTCCGGGAACTAAGATTCCACAAGCTGAGAAGTGCAGCCAAAAAAAACCTGTTTTTTTTTTTGTTTGTTTTTAGTCCTTGAAGCAGCATTATTTTCTGCATCTAAGCAATTTCAGAAACCATCTTCTAAGGAAGCTATGTAAGATTTTTCTGGTAGATTCTTGAGGCAGTATTCATTGAGATTTAATGAGTGAAGGTGCCAGGAAATCTGAAATCCATTTCTTTCTTTGATATAAAGTCACTTAACAGCTCTGTGTCTCAGTTAATTCTTTAAAAATGGAGGTAATAAGATCTAAATATTATATTTGAAGTAAATTATGTACTAATGTAATGATTATTTATGTTTGTATGCCTTTGAGTCTAATAAGACTTAATGAAGTTCAGTGGGCATGGAGGTAAATTTACAAATTTTATTCCTTCTGCACAATTAATTTGTATTGGTTAACATCATACTTTTCAAATCAGAAAGCTGAACATAACTGCTTTCTAAAGACAGTACAAGTCAGGGTTTAGAATTGTCAAATTTTGGACATGTAATTTGTCCCTCAGAAAGTGCTAAAAAGTTAAGAACATGAGATGGGTACAGTTTTGACTTTTTTGATGAGGTGCCTGGTGCTTTAGTATTTTTAAAATATTTTCCCAACTGAATTACTTAGGAAACAACTTTTTCTTACATGAAAAAGAGTAAGGCTACACTCCATTGACATGTGTACGGGAAAGAAAGAGCCGCTTGATGTGCTTCAGTTAGGGGACACGTTGCATGTGATTCTTTAGGGCTCATTTATTTCATTGACGTTCCCGAATCTCTTTAGTGTTAATAGTACCACAGAATTTAAGAAGCAATATAACACTATTTTTGCACTTTGAAATATTCAAACAAGTCCAGCATTAACATAGAAAGTTACAGTTTCTCTTTCAACCTTTCTCTGTTCCATTCTCTTTTTCAGAAGTAACCTTTGCTAACATTAAAGTGTGTCCTTCCAGAGCTTGTTGTCTGTTATTTTACACAAATAAGAGTGGATACAACTGAAGTGACTTAGCGCCCATAGCACACACAGAGACACTTTTAAAAAATATAAATGTCATTATCTTATATATAATTGGGAGCTCTTTCCATGTATGCCTGTCTGTTTAATCTGCCTCTCAACTTCTGAGTACTGTTCTCCATAGAATGAATATTGCAGATTGTATTTGATAATTTCTTTTTGTGGTCATTTAGGTTCATACCTTCCCTTTCCTCCTTTCAGCTCTACCACCCACCGTGTTATGAATAATAGTATTGTGAATATTCTTATGCATGTCTTTGTGTACATCTGTGAGTAAATCTGTATGCTTTAAAATTTAATTTTTCATTTCTATACAAACAGTACAGACTTGTCTCCCACCACTCCTTAACTCAGACTGCCCCTAGTCTTTGCCTTCTGCTTAATGCTAGTCTGGTGTTTAACAGCTGTTTCATTGAAGGCCATCTAAGATTTATGAGATCAGAACTTCTCTTGTGATCTTGATTACTGAAAGGACTCTTTCTTGACTTGATGTAAGTCTGTATCAGAAGCGATTAACATAACAGGAGAAGTAATGAAAGTAATGTGGGAACTCTATAGTGCAGTGGCCAAGAGAACCGTTCTCTGGTGTCAGACTGCCTGGGTTTCAGACTCTGCACCACTCCTTAACCACTCCTTTCTATATGTATCTTCAACCTTAGGCAAGTTATTTAAGCTCTTTCAGATTTCTCAGCCCATAAATGCTCTCCTCATCCTAATGATATAGTTATAATAATATAGAACCTATGATTATTGTAAGGATTAAGCTATAACATGGAATTGTTGGTTCATAAATGTTCCATAAATGTCCTCTGGGGGGTGATAATGGTGAGCTTTGTTGCTCGTCCTACATCCTTGGTCCCTATGCTATTCAGTCACCCAAAGCCAGACATTCTGGAGTGTGAAGTCAAGTGAGCCTTAGGAAGCACTGATGTTAATAAAGCTAGTGGATACAGTGGATTTCCAGTGTGTGTGTTAGTTGTTCAGCAGTGTCCACCTCTTTGTGACCCCATGGACTGTAGCCCGTCAAGCTCCTCTGTCCATGGAATTCTCTAAGCAAGAATACTGGAGTGGGTTGCTGTTCCCTTCTCCAGGGGATCTTCCCAACCCAGGGGTCAAACCTGGCTCTCTTGTATTGCAGGCAGATTCTTTACCGTCTGAGCCACCAGGGAAGCCAGGAGAATCCCAGTAGACTGTTCTAAACCCTAAAGCATGATGCCTTTAGGCATCAGCGAGTTGCAGTCAGTATGTCAGCAAATCTGGAAGACCTGTCAGTGGCCACAGGATTGGAAAAGGTCAATCCTCATCCCAGTTCCCAACAAGGGTCGTACTAAAGAATGTGCTAATCATTGGACAATCGCCTTCATCTCCCATGCTAGTAAGGTCATGCTTAAAATCTTACATGCTTAGCTTCAGCATTATGAGAATCAAGAACTTCCAGATGTCCAAGCTGGGTTTAGAAAAGGAAGAGGAACCAGAGATCAAATTGCCAACATTCGCTGGATTATAGAGAAGGCAAGGGAATTCCAGAAAGACATCTACCTCTGTTTCATTGACCACGCTAAAGCCCTTGACTCTGTGGCTCATAACAGACTGGAAAGCTCTTAAAGAGATGGGAATACCAGACCATCTTACCTGTCTCCTGAGAAACCTGTATGTGGGTCAAGAAGCAACCGTTAAAACCGTGTGTGGAACAACTGTTTAGTTCAAGATTGAGAAAGGAGTACGGCAGGGCTGCCTGCTGTCACCCTGTTTGTTTAACCTATACACTGAGCACATCATGAGAAATGCCGGGCTGGATGAGCTAAAGCTGGAATCAAGACAGGCGGGAGAAACATCAGCAACCTCAGATACGCGGATGATACCACTTTAATGGCAGAAAGCAAAGATCAACTAAAGAGCCTCTTGATGATGGTGAAGGGGGAGAGTGAAGAGCCGGCTTAAAACTAAATATTAAAAAAACTAAGATCATGGCATGTGGCCCACATTACTTCATGGTAAATAGAAGGGGAAAGGTGAAAGTAGTGACAGATTTCCTCTTGGGCTCCAGAATCACTGCGACAGTGACTGCAGCCATGAAATCTGAAGACGACTGCTTCTTGGCAGAACTGACAAACCTGGACAGTGTTTTGCAAAGCAGAGATACTACTCTGATGACAAATGTCCGTATAATTGTGACTGCGGTCTTCCCAGTGGTCGTGTATGGTTGTAGGAGCTGGACTGTAAAGGCAGAACACCAAAGATTTGATGCCTTCGGATGTGGTGCTGGAAATGACTCCTGAAAGTCCCTTGGATAGCAAGGAGATCACACCAGTCAGTCTTAAGGGAGATCAGTTCTGAAAACTTGTTGGAAGGAGCAGTGCTGAAGCTGGAATTTCAGGATTTTGGTCATTTGATGCGAATAGCCGGCTCATTAGAAAAGTCCCTGAGACTGGGAAAAATTGAGGACAGAAGGAGAAGAGGGTGTCAGAGGATGAGATGGCTGGATGGCATCACCAATGGCAATGGACATAAACTTGGGCAAACATCGTTAGATGGTGTGGGACAGGGAGTCCTGGCGTGCTGCAGTCCATGGGTTTGCAAAGAATCCGACACAACAGCGTGGCTGAACAGCAACAACAAATGCTATTTTGAATAGTGTGATTGTGTTGATAAAAGGTCTACATAAATAGAAAGTAGACTGTATTCCAAACTTATGTCAAAATTACTTAGGTCTGGGAGTGACTATTTTATTTTCCTTTTACTTATTTTCATAATGAAAAGTAATTTCTAATGGTTTGAAATGGGTCCCAGAAATAGAATCTTACTATATCAGATAATGCTTTTAGCAAATAAGATTTAACTTTATAAACATTTCAGTTTACGTAGGAGTTAATCTAAGTCTGCCCTGTATTCCTGTAGGACACTGTACTGGGACCGTGTCTTGTGTGCTTAGTCGCTCAGTCGTGTCCAACTCTTTGCGACTCCATGGACTGTAGCCAACCAGTCTCCTCTGTCCATGGGGATTCTCCAGGCAAGAATACTGTAGTGTGTTGCCCTGCCCTCCTCCAGGTCGTCTTCCCAACCCAGGGATCAGACCCAGGTCTCCTGCATTGTGGGCAGAGTCTTGACTGTCTGAGCACCAGGGAAGCCTGTCATAGTCTTATACTTACCTTTTTATATGCTTTTACATATAGAGGCACTCAGCAAGTGTTTATGAACTTAAACTAGTTCTGATCATCCCAAGAAGGCCTCATTATTACTTTTTAATACTCCCATATTATTCCATGAATTTCTAGGCCATTGTGCTACAAAAGCACACCAAAATAAACTTACAGTAAAAACATATGCTGTTATAGAAATAGTTAGAAGTCATTAATTTCCTATTATATTTCATATTCTTTTTTTAATATTTCCTGGTTGAACCCAGTACTTTGCTTAATGTTTGTTAAACATATTTATGTGAAATTTGCATATAGTGTCACAACAATGAGCCTGACATCTTTGTCTAAGGAGAAGATCGAGATTGTGATTCCATATCACCAGCCTTGCATGTGTAACAAAGCAAATTCCTTTCTAGTTTATGTTTGAAGTGTTTTTAAGTCTCAGTAATATTTTTAAGATAATACACTTTTATATGAAATAATCAAAAACTTGATTCAGGCATTATAGAAAAACATCTCTTAAATATTTTAAGACAAATGTGGAAACCGTACTGCATAAAAATGGTTTGATTAATCTTATTTTTGCTGTTTCAGATCATATATGAGCAGGAAGGGGTCTATATTCACTCATCTTTGGGAAAGACCAATGACCAGGACAGCTTGATTTCAGGAATATTACGTGTTTTAGAAAAGGTACGTTTCTAGTAAATGACTTTATTTAACAATTGTTTAAATAAATTTTTTAAAATAATTGTTTAAATTAATAATAATTGGGACATTATCAGCAAGTTTGAATTTCACATGTAACATAAAATTATGTAATTGAACAGTGGTTGTAAATTTGACATGAAAGTGATGTTAGAAATAAAATTCTTCAGATAAGTCAGTAAAATGGCATGGAATATTTTTAAATTTAGTAAAAGTTACAGTAGTATAATTTTTTATAATGAAAATCGGAATTTAGAAATCTGCATATTGTTTGTTGTCAAATAGTGATTGTTTACATATGGTATGGATATTAAGGTGCTAATAAATTTAAGAGGTTAAAAATTCATTTTGGGGGCTTCCCTGGTAGTCCAGTAGTTAAGAATCTGAGCTTCCACTGCAGAGAGCATGGGTTCAATTCCTGGTCAGGGAACTAAGGTCCTGCATGCCTTGTGGTGCAGCCCCCCAGGGGATTAACTATCGGTGACTGAAAAATAAGATATTGCTGAAGAGTAAATATGGTTACTAATTTTTTTCCTAGGATGCTGAAGTAATAGTGGACTGGAGACCATTGGATGATGCATTAGATTCTTCTAGTATTCTCTATGCTGGAAAGGTATTTAAGGAAGAAATATCTGACTAAAGGAATGACATTTTTAAATAAAAGCTTTATTAAGATATAATTCATGTACCATAAAGTTCACTGTTTTAAAGGACATAATTCAGTTTCTTTAGTACAGAATTGTATAACTTCACCAATAACCAACTTTAAAACATTTCTATTCCAAAAAAAGCAGTCACCTCTCATTCCCACTTAACTCCAGTACTCTTCACTCATTAATTTACTGTCTGTCTCTGAGGATTTGCTTATTGTGGACATTTTATCTGAATGGAATCATATAACATGTAGTTTTTTGTGACTGGCTCCTTTCACGTAGCATACTGTTTTCAGGGTTCATCCATGTTCTAGCACCTGTCCTTTCCTTTCTTTCCTTTTTGCTGAATAATACTGCATTTATGGATATGTGCCATATTTTGTTCATTCGTTCATCAGTTGATGGCACCCCACTCCAGTACTCTTGCCTGGAAAATCCCATGGATGGAGGAGCCTGGAAGGCTGCAGTCCATGGGGTCGCTGAGGGTCGGACACGACTGAGCGACTTCACTTTCACTTTTCCTTTCATGCATTGGAGAAGGAAATGGCAACCCACTCCAGTGTTCTTGCCTGGAGAATCCAGGGACGGGGGAGCCTGGGAGGCTGCCGTCTCTGGGGTCACACAGAGTCGGACACGACTGAAGCGACTTAGCAGCAGCAGCAGTTGATGAATACTGGGGTTGTTTCCATCTTCAGGCTAATATAAATAATGCTGCTGTGCATGATCAGGTTCAAACTTCTGTGTGGACATATTTTCCTTGAAAACCTAGGAACGGGATAGTTGGATTAGTTTATGTTTACCGTGTCTAACGTGTTGAGTTCTCTCTGTGGAAGGTAGGGGTTTAGCTCTGTCTTATCTCTTAACTCACCTTGAAACTATGGCTCAATTGTCCACATTTCTTCTCAAAGTATTAATCACATAGGCGATCTAATTTTATCTTCTTAATAAACATTTTTTGCAGAATTTTCTTCCAAGTTCCTTCTGAACTGGCTGCTCTTTTGGTTTGCTGTGCAGCAATTATCCTGGGGGTTCCTTTTGCCTCTCTCCCATATTTTAATCCCTGTTTCTTGTCTCCTGTGCTGTCTTCTCTTTTGGTTTACTCTTTAATTTTGGTGCACCTCCAGTGCTTCCTCAGAAAAAGCATGTATGAGACCAAAAACATCTCTATTTTCAGACTTTTTTTATCCTTCTGTGAACATTTGGGTTGAGCTATCAATTCTGAATTGATGACTGGCTGGCATAGAATTATAATTTGAAAAGAAATTACCCCCATATTTTTGGAAGTTACTATCTTTACATTTCTCTTATTTCCTTTGTTGATGTTAAGTCTAATGTATTTGAATCCTGATCCTTGCTATATTTTTTTCCTCTTTAGAAGTTTTTAGAATTACCTTTTTGTTTGTAGTATTCTAGATGTCCTGGAAATGTGCCCTTGTGGTCCTTTTTATCCTCTGTGTGGGTGCTTGATAGGCCTTTTTAATGTGAAAACTTGTGTCTTTTAGTTTTTAGAAAATGTTCTTGAGTTGTTTTAGTGGTAGTTTCTTCTTCCTGTCCATTTTCTACTTTCATTCTTTCTGGAACCCTCTACATATTTTATATTGGTCCTGTAGTATTTTAATTGCTGCTGCGTTGCTTCAGTCATGTCCGACTCTGTGCGACCCCATGGACTGCAGCCTACCAGGCTCCTCCGTCCATGGGATTTTCCAGGCAACAGTACTGGAGTGGGGTGCCATTGCCTTCTCCAGTATTTTAATACTTGACTATTTTCTAATTCTTTGTATATGTGTATGTTATTTTCTAGGAAATTTCTTTAATCTTATGTTTCAGTTCTTCTGGAATCATTTTCATCTTTGCTGTTTTTTAAATTTTCAATGCATCTTGTTCAGTTCAGTCGCTCAGTCGTGTCCGACTCTTTGTGACCCCATGAATCGCAGCACGCCAAGCCTCCCTGTCCATCACCAACTCCCAGAATTTACCCAAACTCATGTGCATCGAGTCGGTGATGCCATCCAGCCATCTCATCCTCTGTCGTCCCCTTCTCCTCCTGCCCCCTATCCCTCCCAGCATCAGGGTCTTTTCCAATGAGTCAAATCTTTGCATGAGGTGGCCAAAGTACTGGAGTTTCCACTTCGGCATCAGTCCTTCCAGTGAACACCCAGGACTGATCTCCTTTAAAATGGACTGGTTGGATCTCCTTGCAGTCCAAGGGACTCTCAAGAGTCTTCTCCAACAACACAGTTCAGAAGTGTCAATTCTTTGGTGCTCAGCTTCTTTGTCCCCTTTCCCCCCTTTAAAAGAAAAATTGTATCCTGTTCTTCATGGATGTTATTCATCCATGATTCCCTTGTATCTGAGGAATTTAAGGATAATTTTTTAGATGTTTTCATTTCTGTATATAGTCCACTTTCTCTCACTATCTTTCCCCCTGTTTCATTTAGACTTTTATCATTTATATAGACACTTGCCTTTGTTTGGTGATCTTTGTATTGTGGTGCTAATAAACAGCACATACGAAAAACTGATCATACTCTCAGTGTATGGATAGGTTTGTTGATAGTTGGGACTCAGGGTGACCTGGCTAGGCTGTTTCCTTGGGGAATCCCTGATGTTGAAACCTGGGTCTTTTTTCTTGGGCTGGTCATGTGTCAGAGAAGAGTCTACAGATTTTTGCCTGAAGAGGGAAAACTGGATTCTACTGTCTGGGAACTGAGTGGAGGAAGAGAGCTGGGAGTCTTGCCACTCATTTCATGAACTTTTGATTCGTTGTCCTGTTTTCAGTGTATTATCTCTCTGCTCAGTGTCCCTGGTTACTTGTAATCCAGAGAGAATCTGCTTTACCTTTTCCAGTGAATAAACCTCCAGCCTTCTGGACTCTTGTTAGTAGTCCTTTTTTCAGCTTGACCTTTATCCTAGTTTCCAGAAGTACCTGATCCACCAGGTCCAAGCCTGCGGGTGGGGTTGGATTCTGTAAATGCTGCTTAGGTTTCCTGTTTATTAGTAGTGATGGTGGTAAAGGTTGCATTTTTTAAATTGGGCAAACAAGGAGGACTCCCTGAGAAGTGACATTTGTGGAAGGACTCTGAGGAAAAAGCACTCCACTTTATAATCTCATTCATTCAGTTTTTTTCCGCCCTATTCTTCAGTCTGTTTCTATTTCTTTATAATATATTCCTGTTCCTATAAAATCTTTTTTCCATTTTTGAAAAGAATTACACTAGTAATCCACATTGTAAAAATTCAAATAATAGAAGGTTGAAGCCCTCCTTGACCAGAATCCCATCCCTCATGTGTTTACTGTGTATCTTTCCAGACTTTTATCAGCACACATTTCCTGCCTTATCTGCGTAGCTGTGTATACACATTCATTCGTCCATCCTCCCTGGTTTTCTCTAGTGTGTTTCTCATTGTGTGTGTTCCATGCAGTTGTTACGCTGCATACATTGTTTCAGGATTTCCTTTTATTTACTTTTACATATTGAACATAAATACACATGAACAGATATCAATCTTTATAAACTTCTGCGTAGCATTTTATTGGCTACCCCTAGTTTATTTACTTTTTCATTGATGGATAATAAGATATGTTCAGCTTTTCACTTTTACAAGCAATGTTAAGAGGATTCTTATATCTGCCTCTTTGTATACATGTGTATTTCTTAATGTAGATAAACTTATTGTGAAATATGCATATTTTAAATTTTAATAAATATGACTCAGTTTTCATTTCAGTCAGTACTGATTATCCCTGTTATCAACAGTGGGAGATTACGTTTCCTCACACTGTCTTCTGTCTATTTTTTAATTGAAGGGGGCGTAAAAGCTGAAATTCATCTTGCTTCTCTTTGTGAAGTTGGACATCTTTCTTTGTCACTTCATGTTTTCTTCTTTGATTTGCTTGTTCAATGCCATTTCCTTTTCTCTTTTGATATTTGTTGATTTCTAAGTACATTGGTAGGGGTTATTTTTATATTCTGGATGTTTTCCTGTCCTCTTCTATGTATTTTAGAAAGACTTCACAAGTTTTGCTTATCGTTAACTTATGTGTAGTATCTTTTGTTGACTAGAAGTTAAATTTTTTGATTTAGTGAAATTATTAATGTTGCATTTTAGACTTGGTTTTTTTTGGGTTTTTTTTTTTAGGTTTTTGGTTGTTTTTTTGTTTTAGTCTCTTTTAAAAGAAAGTTCTTTAGGACTAAACATGTAGATATGTTATTTGTAGCTTTTAGTTTATTTTGATTAAGAGAAATACAGCAACCAATGATGATGACTTCAATAAGTGGCTGCTGTTGGCTGTTTTCCTCAAATAACCAGAAGTCGGGAGGTTTGGAGTTCTTTGCAGTGTTTTTCTTGCTTTGTCTCTATGGTTGTAAGGTGGCTGTTACATTTTTACCAACATAGCTGCATCGAAAGCAGGAAGTATCAAAGCATTCCCAAGGCCTACCGTTGCCTTAGCTTGTATTTCACTGATAACTCTGTCTGCAGGAGAGTCTGGACACGCTTTTTTTTTTTTGTTAACTTGAACAAGGGAGAAAGGATAGGAAACAGCGTTCAGTTTTGCCACCAGTGATGTCTGCCACAACCTACAAATGTAATTTATATAGAAGCTGAGAAGACATTATTGACTGAAATGAAATTCTAGTCTTAGTCCCTAAATATTTTATGTATTATAATTATTTTAGGACTCCAGCTCAGTTGTAGAATGGACCCAGGCCCCAAAAGAAAGAGCTCATCGAGTCGCAGAACATCTGAACAGTTACGAAGCAGAGTGGGACATGGTTAATACAGTGTCATTTAAAAAGAAACCACATACTAATGGAGGTATGACTTCAGTCTTTTGAAATCTTAAACTGATTTGCTGCAGAATAAACAAAAGTGCAAAGAAAATGCTTTCTTAGAGGAAGGATGATTTGGTGCTTTGATTAATATGTATAACTCTTACGTTTTTATTCCTTTATCATCTTTTTGTTGCCTTGGTTGTGACTTCATAAAGTACTTGTTCTGTTTAAGTTATTAATGGCATAAAATAGAAGCACTTTAAAAATTGCTTTGGTTGTCTCTCATGTATATTTTTCATAAATCCTGTAGAATTTTTTAAAAAGTCATGTTATTTCATCCTTAAAGCACCAGGGGGAGATGGAGGATACCGCTACACCATATCGTTCTAATTTCAGTGTTTACTGGGATCATCACAGCTCATTGCAGTCTCCCCTTTATATATACGTTCAGTGACTATTCTCCTTTATATATAAATTTATGTTTGCTGTGTGGTGACTGTCTACATGTAGATAACAAGAAAGAGCCAAGCCAGCAGTCTGGTAGAACACATACGTATACTATCCCAGATACAAGCTCGCTAGCCTGTCTGTGATGTGGCCAACTTACCGGAGGTCTCTTTAAAAAATACTAAACACTCTAAATTAGAGTTACATTTTTTTTTGTTTTGATTTCTTTGTATTTTATAACTAATAGGATATTTGATCTTTTAATGATTTTGGTCTGAATTTAGGATTTATCGGCTTTTACCATAGTCAAAAAGGCTAGCCAAAGTTTACTAGAATATGTATTGCTATGTTTAATATATGTATTGCTATGTTAATATAAGTAAAATTGATTTTCATGTATGGCCTGGGGAATCATTCTCATATATACTTTGTACTGTATCATTTCTTGGGAACAGTAGCAGTTAAGAAATACATAGTAAATCACAAGCTTTTTTTTTTAACAATCAGCTCATGCATATATTAGGCAAACAAAAAATAGCAATTCACATAAACCAACCCTGAAGGTCTAATCTAGAGAAGTTAAAAATCCCTCACATGCTAAATATACTAAAATCCTGTGGTTTTCTTTTCATAACATTTTTACATTGTTCTGATAAGAACCTTCCCTGTAGAATAGGAATGCCAAAAAAAAAAAAAAAGCATATATGCATGCATGGTGGTTTAGTCAATAAGGTGTGTCCTACTCTCGTGACCCCATGGACTGTAGGCTGCCAGGCTCCTCTGTCCATGGGATTCTTCAGACAAGAATATTAGAGTGGGTTGCCATTTTCTTCTCCAGGGGATCCTCCCAACCCAGGGATCAAACCCACTTCTCTTACATGTTCTGCATTGGCAGGCAGGTTCTTCACCACTAACGCCACCTGGGAAGCCTGGGAGCTAGGGCTAGCTTTCTCTTATAGAAACACAGTGGTCCACATGAGTGGGTTGAAACCTCAAGAAAGAGCTTTGAAAAGAAAACCACTGAGTTTTATAGTGTATTTAGCATTTGAGAGATTTTTAACTTGTCTAGATCAGACCTTCAGAATTGGTTTATGTGAATTGGTATTTTTCGCTGCCTAATATTATCGCTAAATCCTTGAAAATGAAAAAAGTTACAGAAATGAGCAAAATGAGTGAATTTTCAGAATTTCATAAAGGAAGCATTACATGTTTGAGAAAAGTATCTGACAGTAAACATCTTTTTAGATTAATGGTTTTTAACTTTGGCTGTGCATTGAAATCACATGGAGAAGTTAAGCTGTTAAAAAAACTACCAGTTGGGACTTCGCTGGTGGTTCAGTGGTTGGAAGCCTCCGTGCTCCCACTGCAGGACACAGGTTTGATCCCTGGTTGGGGAACTAAGGTCCTGCATCCTGCATGCTGTGCTGCATGGCAAAAAACAAAAATCAAAAAAGTACCAGTGCTTGGGTTTCATGCAGCAAATTAAATCATCCTCTGCAGATGGAGCCCAGGCACCTGTATTTCTCAGAAATTTCTCCCGGTGATTTTAGTGTTCAGAGTTGAGAATGTCTGTGTAACAGCGTACTGCGTAGCTTAGCAAGAAACAGACATAAATACTGCTTGTATATCTTGGCACTGTATGAGGGCTTGTAAAGAGCCTTTATTTAGTAATTATTAGAAGTTAAGGGCACGTTTTCTTTTTCTCTATTCTCTCCACTACTTAAAAAATTTTATGATAGCAGTAAGAAATATATTGCACAGTATGGCCCAGTGTGCAAACACATGTACATATTTAACAGAACAAGGAGTTAATGAAGTACATGTATTCCATTTCTTCCCATTCCGTCTCAGCTTATCCTCGGCTTAACCTCATCCAGTCATGTTTCATAAAAACTGCTTCTTAAAACATTTTCTGATCTTAATGTTTCAGAATTAAAAATTAGGCTATTAAATTTTGTTCATTTTTGAAAAGCAGTTTTTCAAATAAAATTTTTAATTTTATTATTATAACCTTCACATTTTTTACTTTTTTTGTGTGATTTACAGAGGAAAAGTTGGGGCAAACCTTAAAAAAATTGACTATTGAAAACTTTTTTTAAGTTTATATTTCTTAGGAAATATACTGCTAAGTCTTTGTTTTTATATTCTAGATCAGATGCTTTGAAAATACATCTTTCCAGAACAACAGACTGCCATGATGTTCTGGAAACCTATTCAAGTAAAATGTCATGACCTTCATGTTAATTCTGTTTAAGACGTACGGAGACTTACTATTTTATTCACTTTTCTGCTGTTGTAGCCAGTTTTCCCATGTCAGTGTGTTGGAGGTATTTTTTACATGTATTTGGTAACATGGTAAGTTCATCAGAACTAATTAGTTTTATTTACCTTTCTCTAAGGAGAAAGAAGGAAATTTTGTGTTAACTCAGGTTCTGTTAGTTTTCTTCTGTGACAGTTTCTAGTTCTGGCTAGCTTGCGTTGGTAGACCAGATTGCACATTACTTTCCTGTTGACTTGTTACTAGGTTGTTATTCTATTTAACACACCTTTGAATACCTACTATGTGCTAGTCACTTTTCTAAGCACTGGGCATATAGCTGTGAACGGAATTAAAACTTACACTCTAGTAAAGGGACTTCTAGAATTGACTTGTAATGTTTCTCTCATCGTTTATCAGAGCTTTAAGTGAGAAAATGTATGAGGCATTTTCTGTTGTATTTAGTATGAAATGTGTTTCTCTTCATTAACAAGAGAAAATCTGTGTAAAATTTTTACTTTGGGAATATGCACAAACTTCTGATAGTTTGTATAGTCTGCATATATTATTTAATATTCTTCATATGATATTCTTGCATTACTTTGGATTAAATACTTTTTATGTAATTTAAGAACTTAATTTAAAAATTGTATCTAGTTTCTCACTGTTGTTTTGCTGTGAAAATATTTTTGTCTTTGTAGATAATCGAGTAGTATGAATTCTTTATAGGTAGTCTAGATACATTCATATGTAGGTGACACATGTTGGAATTCTAGAATTGTTCTCACTTTGCTGTTCGTTTGTAATGGTGTTATGAGCCCTGTAATATAAATTTCAGTGAAACATGATGTGTAGTCATAGTACTAAATCTGTTATCAGCCTTGGATATGAGTTCACCATCTGAACAGGAAGTCGGCAGGTCACTGTGTAGATAAGTTACTTTAGCCTTTCTGGACTTTCTTTCAAGTGATACCTGTTAAAGGTATCACTTGACCACATGTCCGTGAAAGAGTGATGGTGTCTGCATTCCCTGCAAGTAGAGGTTTCTGTAAGGTGTAGATTCCTCTGGGTCAGTTTAGGAGATCTTGTTGGAGGTGATGGAACTGTAATGTTCCTGACTGTATAGGAAGGGGACATACGTTCAGGTCAGTACCGACTGATCTACCCTTTGATTAATTTAAGTTCTGTAAGCAGATATTATCTGTGTGGTTTATCTTTGTGGAATTGATAGTGTTGGGACAGAATTAGTGACAATTTTCAATAACAGGATAGTATGACACTTCTTATGAAATAACATTCAAGAAAGGGTTTTTTAAGATTTTAGAAGCTTTCCTGCTTAAGGTCTAAGTTAAAATGTTAAAATGACATTTTTAGATAAATTAATTATAAGTATTGGATAGCATTTTTTCCTTTGTTCTTTACATTTTTATTTAAATAGATAATCTTTAAGTTGATTATGATATTATTCACAAACCTAGGATTTTAAGTCTCTCTAAAGAGCCCAAATACTAGGAAATGCTTTATTTTACATAGCTATAGTTTGACTTGAACTGAGGTCTTAATTTAGTAAAAGGTTGATTTTAGCAGTGATATTGAATGTATTCATTCTTTTTGAAGCAGTCACAACTTGATTACCTTTTCATCCTCAATTTCCCACTGTTATGTGGGTTTTTGCAAATGTTAGTCTGTGTATTCACTCCAGTGTTACTTTTTATATTGGCATACTTTTACCTTCACTCAGTGTAGTCTGCTAAAAATAATTGCAAAAGGATGTGACGAATAAAGGTTGGTTTTTGTTTTAAATGCATTTTGTTTTAAACGCACTGTTGAAGTGCATCGTTTGATTTGTTTTTGAGGGAAGTGGAGAGGATGAATGTTTATTATTTGCTATATACTTGACACCATAGTAGTTAGTTGACAAGTATTTTCTTTTTAATTCTTAGAATAACATTGGGAGGTAAGTATAATTATCTCCATTATACAGATGAAGAAACTAAAGCTCAGAGAGATTCAATTATTTGCCCCAAATAATTCAGTTAGTAAGATGGTGGTGTTGCAGTTTGAATCCAGCCTACCTGCTTCTAAAGCCACTATCATTTTGGGACAAAGCTGATATTTTAAATAAGGATAGCATTTTTTTCAAATTTGTATGCAGTAAGATAATTATTTTAAAGACTGTTCTTTAAAGAAAATGTTTGTTGCCATTTCTAATACAGGTGGAAGACATGGTAATATGAATGCTGCAGTCATTCCCTAGGTTCAACAAATTTCTGTTAGGCAGTTGTGAAGAGTGCTGTCAGTACCTGTTAAAAAGGTGAAAAAAAATATTTTGCCCCACTTTCTTGTTTTTAAGATGCTCCAAGCCATAGAAACGGGAAAAGCAAATGGTCATTCCTGTTCAGTTTGACAGACCTGAAATCAATCAAGCAAAACAAAGAGGGTATGGGCTGGTCATATTTGGTGTTCTGTCTAAAGGATGACGTTGTTCTCCCTGCCCTGCACTTTCATCAAGGAGACAGCAAACTGCTGATTGACTCTCTTGAAAAATACGTGGCATTATGTGAGTAAGTATCAAACTGTTTTCTGCTTACTGAAACTGGATTGTTGTGTTGGTCCCAGGGCAAACTATTTTCACTTGTTGTTGGGTATCAGTGACCCATGTGCACATTAGGGGACAAGCAGCTTTGTTCTTTCTGGAATGCTGACTATTTTGGATGAGTGAATAACATTTTGCCAGTTTAGTAATTTGGGTCTGCAGTGTATCACCTTATTACTGCTTTAAAGAAAAAATGGTCCAGTATTTTTAATACACATTTAAATGAATGATGATACATCAGTAGTTAGTGGGTTATATATTTACCAATTTTACCTTTTATGTAGTTTCTCTTTAAAAGTTTCGTTTGTAATGTTACAGATTTAAGTCAGGCAAATTTAAGGCCTTTATAAAATTATTCTAAGTGTGGAAGTTAGGGCGTTCTCACTTTCCAAAAGTCTTGTGTCTAAATTCATTTATGCAGGTGTGTTTGTGCACACAGTTTTTCTCGCTTTCACTCTCCACAGATACATTTTTGATATCTACTATGTTCTGAGCACTGTGCTGGTTGTTTGATATTTAGAAGTGAACAAAACAGGCATGTTCCTGGATATCTGCGAGTTTACGGTCTAGTGAAGGTGGCTGGTCAGTAAATAGCAGTAAAACTCAAGAACTAAGATGGAGGAAGTACAAGGAAGGGGGGGAACAGTGCTTCAGATGGGGAGTTGGGTAGGTATCAGGGAAGACTTTGTGGAGGAGGTAATGTTTAGGTTGAAACCTGACAAATGAGTGAACATTAGCATGAAAGGGAAGGAGATACTTAGAGCAGAGATGTTTTAGATGGAGAGAAGAACATACAACATGCTGTAATCATGGAACAGGGTATAGTCAGTATCACAGGTCTGCATAGTGGGAGAAGGGAGGACACCAGATTTAAAGATAAGGTCAGAGAACTGAGTACAGGCCATAGAGTGAAGGATCTTGTCAGTCATGTTAGCCTCTTGTTCCAGTCATCTAGAAGAGTTAATGGTGGCATGAACTAGCAGAGCGATAGGAAAGAAGTATTGGAGGAATATTTAGTGTTAGAGTTTGCGATTGATTGGATATGTGGAGGTGAAAGAAGGGAGAAGTTGAGATTTTTAGTTTGGGAAGCTGTAAGGATGATTGTTAACTTTATTAATATTAATGTCCTCACTTTAATAGAGAAACATCATGCCTAAATGTAGATTATATAAAGCTAGGAGTGATCCAGAAGCTGAGAGATACTGTTTTCGGCATGGAGTTCTCCTCTCTTGCATGTTGACCACCTCTGGCTGGCACTGGGCATGCTGATGAGTACCTGTAACCATGAGAAAAGTCAAATCTGGTTGGTGGAATGTGGTCTTGAACTGAGAAACTGTGAATAGGCTACCACCCATGAGGTTAAGTGGATTTCAGAAGGAGCATGGTCATAACTGGGGCAGAAGGCTTGGTTGGCTCTTTGGGGGTTTTAGCGTCATAGCAAGCTCCTTTCGCTCACTGTTGGGATATAACTGTTACGAGTGAGGTGAGCTGAGACTGTTGATTGACGCATACTCCCTACAGTGAAGTGGTGGTCCCTCCTTATCCTAGTAAGATCGTATTTTGGAGAACTGGGCTTAGTTTTAAACACTGTGTTTAAATATATTAGACCAACTATACTACATGGAAAAGATGACTAGTATAATGAGAGGGATCAAAATGATATCATGAAAAACACTAGAAGGATGTGGGGATTTAACTTAAAGAAGAGTTTAATGCTGTACCATTAAATAAAACCCAAGCTTCTTACTGTGCTCAGTGACCTGCCGTATCTTAGCTCTGTTTATTTCTTAAACCTCATTTCATGCTATTCTCTTCTGTATTCTAGTCACATGGTGTTCTCTCAGTTCCTGAAATGCCCTAAACTCTTTCTTGTCTTAAGTCCTGTATGTATGTGTTTCTTTTGCTTAGATTCTTCTTCTCTCTTTCTTATCTCTGAGGTCTGTTTAATGTCACTTCTTCAGAGGGGCTTTTTTGGATCTTAGTCTCCTGTTTAATGTAGGTTCCCACTCCCGTGCCCTTTTGCTTTCTCATTCCTTTGTTTGCTTCCTTCATGGCCCTTAATAGAATGAAATAATTTTGTTTGATTACTTCTGTTATATTCTACTCTAGATACAAGCCCTTAAAGGGAGGAATTGTATCTATCTAGTGTACATTTTCTCCTGAATTCCTAACCAGAGTGCCTGGCATGTAGTATTTGTGCAGTAAATCTTAGTTGCATGAATAAATGGCAAGGTACTTACCAGTTCTACGAATAATTTTGAAAGCATTGTTAAATAAACTGGACTCCAAAGATTAATAGATAAATTAGAAGGGAATAGTTCCAAAATAGAAATTAGAAGAAAATAGCTTAAGAGATAGAGTTTTCTGTCCTGGATGAGTTCAAGGACAGACTCAACAATCACTTAGGTGCTTAAAAGAAAATATGTACCTTAAATATGTGTTCCTGATGTTTTAATGAAGGTTGTAAGTGAAACTATGTTTCCTTCTCTGTATTTGTAAAGAAGAGAGAAGTAAATATAAGAATCAGACACATGGTGATAAAAATATCATTATTGGTGAGGCTTGGATATGTAGCCTCATAATAATTCAGCCCAAAACAATCATTGTTGAATTCATCCAGCTACCACTTTTGGGCAATCACAGTTCTCCCTAGTGAGGGCAGACCACTTACGACATGAATGAGAGCAAGCTAGAAGCCACCTTCTCCCTTGGCAGGCGGATCCAAGAGGTAAAGAGAGCCTGGAAGGGGCTATGCCACACATGCACCTTCCTCTTTTCTGACCTCAGCAGTTAGATACGTCTTTATTAGATGTGTGTGCATCCACCTGGAAACAAGAAGCCATGGGAATGGTGTTCCCCTCTTTTTTTCATTCAACAGGTATTTTTTTGTTGTTGTTGTTGGGGACCCACCATGTCCTAGACGTCGTACTAAGTGGTAGAAAGGAGCACTTAGTCAAAGAGATAAGACCTCTGTGTTCATGGAGTTTGTATTGTTTGCAGGAAAGACAAACATTGCTTATACAAATAAGTGTAAATTTTCAGCTGTTAAAATTAGAAATTTAGCACAATGAAATATAGCATATAATAGGATAATATGTAAGTTTGTGTGTGTGTGTGTGTGTGTGTGTGTGTTACTAGTAAAGCTCTGAGAGAGAATGAGATTAACTAAGGAGAGGATAAAATGGGACAGAATGTGAACTTAAGTGATTAATTATAGCATTTAATGACCTGGTCAAAGGGAAGACCCTAGCAGAGGAGTCTGACTCCCTACACTTTGTTTTCTCTCTTCCCACCAGGGTTTATCACATTTATGGTCAACCAAGGATGTGACTGTTTCTAGGGGAGGAGATAGCAGTGTAAAGTGAGTCCTTTAAAAGCTACATCCCTAATACCAGCCACTTCTCTATTGTGTATTCTCCTGTGACACTGGGGGCCAGTTTATTCTTTGCCCCTGAATAGCCTGAAATGTACATCAAAAATTTTATCCCCAAGGCCCCGCTGTATTCCAGGCAGAAAATAAGCACCCCCTAATCTTTTTCCCATCATAAATTGTACCCAATTACATTGTGTCATGTAGGTTACCAGAGATTGTATGCCGAGTCCAGGTGGTAGGATATTAGAAATTCCAGATAAACAGTCACCAGTATAAAAATAAGTCACAAATTTGTATAAGCTATCTCCTATTATCAAATTCTTAGGGAGATACTAAAGGTTCTTGTTTTTTATGTTCACAACTTAGGATCCAAATAAATGGAATTTCCAACTAAGTCCAAAGAAATGAAAATTCCCAACTATCCCCCATTTTTTACTTTATTAGGTTTTGTTTCCTGTCTCTGGAGCAGTTATCCTAAGCAAAATGGTGTTTTCAGAGTCATGTTCCTATGGTCACAAATTGTAGAGACCAGAAGAAGGAGAGTAGGCCAGGAAAAGCTTGGTTTCAGCAGCTTTACTGATATCCTGGCCGCTGTGTTAACAGGTCATCCTTCTTGTCTTCTGAGTTCAAAACATCAGTAGAGGTAGAATCAGACTACGTTATCTTTTTTCTCTGATTAACCTTAATTAAGGAATGTGGCTTATATCTTTGGCCGTGATGTCTTCCTAATACTCCCTGAAATGAATTAAGGGCCTTAACCATACAGGTGAAAGGAAATTGCAGATTTGCTAATGAGACAAAGGCTGGGGCAGCTATGCACGTTTCCTTTGTTCAGTTTTAGCAAGTGGATCAGTCAGCACAAAATAGGCCAGCTTCTTGAGACTTAACTAGTTTCTCAACTAGTTTTCTTAACTACTGGGAAAAACAAATTGTCTTATTCGTTGATGTTCTGTACTGTTTGACTTACCAACATTTAAAACATCGTATTTAGTGGGATCAAAGAATGAGCCACAGACACATTCTTGTTATTTTTCTGGAACCAAGTTGGTTGCTAGGATGTCAGTGAAGGTTATTGGTTCTGTTAAAATTATTTTATATATTGGGCCGTTTAAAAATTAATGCATAAATATCCAAACAATGAAATATTTCCTTAAAAAGCCAAATTGGTTGTATCATAACACAAGCCATTTACGAGATTAGGTTCTTGACCCTTATATATTCTCTTTGTGAGATACATTTATGTGTGTGTGTGTGTGTGTATTCGTACATACATATGTACACATTTGTTTAGTTGCTGTTGTGTCCGACTCTTTGTGACCCCATGGACTGTAGCCCACCAGTCTCCTCTG
Organism: Bubalus bubalis; assembly: GCF_019923935.1. Classification (NCBI taxonomy): domain Eukaryota; kingdom Metazoa; phylum Chordata; class Mammalia; order Artiodactyla; family Bovidae; genus Bubalus; species Bubalus bubalis. The sequence goes on along the minus strand of NC_059160.1, from coordinate 118,442,231 downwards.
TCCATGGGATTTCTCAGGGAAGAATAGTGGAGTGGGTTGCCGTTTGCTTCTCCAGGGGGTCTTCCTCACCCAAGGATTGAACTGCGCCTTCTGCATTAGCAGGCATATTCTTTACCACTGAGCCCTCAGAGAAGCCTATATAGAAATTATATAAATAGGATTAAACTATACAGTTTTGCTGTAAATATTCTGTACCTTTTTATTAACCTTTTCTTCTTTGTATCTTTTGCAACATTATTATTTATTTAGCTTTCCATATTGATATCAGTAGCAATATAAAATAGTTACTGTTCCATCTCAGTGTGCAGACATTCTTCAGCTGTTGTAATTTCTGAATTCTGAAGTCTTTGAGAGAGGCTCACTCTAAAGTACTTCTGAATTTTCAGTAATTATACATCTATAGTTATGATGTTAGACAGTGGTTTTCTTTAAGTCCTTTAGTAGGATCTAATAGAATTGCTGATGTTAGCATCATTAAAAGTTCTCTTACGGCTGCAGTGAGGTTTTGAAAGTCTTGAATAACGTTGTTATGAGTGAGCAACTTCCCAGAATCTATAATACATAATAATATGTAAATATAATCATTAATCTTCCCAGATTCATTCAATATGGTAATCTGGCAGGTGGAAATGTGACAGTATTCTGGAATGCCAGGCCTCCTTCTGGTGAGCTCTGCAGTTGCTTAACAGCATATCACCTGTCCTCTTACTTATGTGCTTGAAAAAAATGCTTTGTTGATTTCTTTAGGTAGGGGCAAACAAGTATAATGTGACTTCCTCTAGCCCCTCACCACAGAGAATTAGTTATTAAAAAAATAAAAGAAATTCTTCCTTTTATAAAAGTGTCTGTGGTTGGTCGTTGGTTGAGCAGTCGTTTCTTCTTCGGATTTCCAGTCTTGTGACCATAGTTTTACATCTGGAGCCAAATAGTTGGCTGGGCACAGATAACTGAAGGTTGCATATGTATTCCCCTTCAACATGCATAAGCCAGTGTTTTGACTTTCATGATCACTTATTTGTAGTTAAAGAAAAAAATTGATTTAAACTATGTTTAGAGACAAATAACCATAGCGCCAGCACCACTGTGTTAGGAAAAAATACGTTCCTGTATTAATTATTTTCTTTTTCTGATGCTACATTTATAAGTTGAGCTGTCCCTTAGAAATGGCTTGTGAGAACCTGTAGGTCTTCATGTTAAGCATGAACCACCCCCCAGGAGAGATTCAGAAAAGTGATTAATGAAAATCGAACATTTAAAAGTGATTTTTTCCCACTACTTCAAATGACTCAACCTTAACTCTTTAAAAAAGCCAAGGGGCTTATTAAGCTGTTATTGTCTCTGAGGAGTGAGTTCTGACTAAGAGTAAAATCTGTTTTGGATTTCATGTCCCCCCATCATTGCTGTTGCATCCTCTTATGTAAGAATTGAGAAGAGATAACTGATACTGAAGTTCTTATCTCAAGTTTTTATAATAAACTAGAAGTAGATAGCAGCAAAACTGCATTTAATTTTTGTTTTTAAACACAGAAGTTGTGGATTTATTACAGCTGGCTTACTAACTTATAAAACTTTTGAATAGAAAAAGACTGGCTAATTCATTTGTTTACTTCAAATTGGGTCTCTTTTTGGAAAGCATTTTGTTTATTCTGTAGTTACTAGGAAATGTGAAGAAAAACTTGTGTCCAGACCTTAATAAGCAAGAACTAAAAATACACTGTTAAGTGAACTGTACATTACAGCCATGTATGTTATGATAATTATTTGCATAATTAATGATCTTTAACAGATAATCTTTTGTATCTTATATTTTTAACATCTTATATTGAAATACTCCCAAGCTGTGAAGTGTCCATTTCAAAATAGGATGTTTTCCTATAGTGTACATATTACGTATATCAATGAATCCTGAAGGGTGCTTCAACTTTCTTTATAAGAGAAAATATATTCTTATAATAAGGGAAGATATATTTGTAAGGATTTTTTACTATATTCTAAATAAGAGTTTGGGTTTGGGTTCATTATAATTTAGTTCTCTTGAATAAAATAAAATAGAAATACACTTCATCCTTTTTTATTTGTTAATTTAGTAGTTTCATGTAGTTTTGGAACTCACTTAAGATAGTTAACTAAATACTTGCTAATGCTGTCTTGATGGGAAATTGCCATGGAACTGGACATCTAAGGTTGTTGTTGTTGTTAAGGAAACATGACTATGCATAGTAATTATGAGGTATCACTGATGCAGTGTGCCACTGTTTTCTACAAAGCCCTTTTTTTTAAATTACAGATCTCCACAGGACAAAAGAACACTTCTTGTGAATTGTCAGAATAAGAGTCTTTCACAGTCTTTTGAAAATCTTCTTGATGAACCAGCATATGGTCTAATACAAGTATGTTTCTTAAGTCTCAGTTCAGTTCAGTTCAATCGCTCAGTCGTGTCCGACTCTTTGCAGCTCCATGAACCGTAGCACGCCAGGCCTCCCTGTCCATCACCAACTCCCAGAGTTCACCCAGACTCATGTCCATTGAGTCGGTGATGCCATCCAGCCATCTCATCCTCTGTCTGTTTTGTATTAATCTGTTAGTCTGACCCCATTATTTTATATACATGCTACCTCTTACTTTCTTAGAGATGATGCAGAATGAGGCACATGTCTGTTTGTGTGTAAACTTTATGGAACTATTCTCTGTAATTTTATAGAAACAGTATGTATCATCCTATAGAAATAGTATGTATCATCTGGTTTGAATTTTTATTTTCCATTTAAGAAGGTTCATTTGGGGTCAGGTTAGTCTAATTCCTCTTCAAGTATTTGAGTATATCCTTGAATTTGGCTAAAAAGCACAGGCAGAACTAAAGATAATTTTTTACTCAGATTTCTATGTAAACTTAATGGCATTTTTGTTGACTCATTTGTTGATTCACTTATTCATTCAACAAATGCTTGAGTGCTTAATTTGTCCTAGATGTTCTTTTCTTGGTTCTGACAATGAAGTGGGGACTTTTTAGGAAGGAGGACAGGAGAGCTCTTGAACGCTGATTAAAATAAAAAGTGAGGGAACAGTTTTTCTTATTATGAAAAATAATCATTTTAAAGATAGACCTTTAAGAAGTAGCTGTTTTGCTAAATATGAATAAGCAGGCAGTTTGGGATTTAGAAATAACTTTTGCAGTAGAAAAATGTTTTTTTACTGTTTTCTAGGACAGCAGTGTCCAAAACAAATTACTCTTACTGGCATGAGTTACCTGTATATGTCAGCTAATATTTAAATATTGTGAGTGTTTAAACTTAGCTGTCAGATATTTTGTATTAGTGTGGTACTGCACACTTTAAGAAGTATTTTTTTTTTGTGAAGGCAGGACTACTAGACAGAAGAAAGCTGTTGTGGGCCATTCATCAGTGGAAAGTAAGCACTGCATATATTTCTGGTGTATGCAGATTGAATGAAGCCTGCAAATCATTTGTTTATCTGCAATTCAATCAGTAGTGTTAGCTTGTCATTTAATACGCTATTTTAACCAAATGAAAAAATTGGCTTAGAAAATTTAAATTTTTCTTCCCAGAAAGAAATGAAATTTTAAAATAATCTTAGAATACTGTTTTAGCTCTGATTTCCCTCCCCCTTTTAAAAAACTTTGCTCTTATGCTAATCTTATCATGAAGTATTTTTATTGTTTATTTGATTTAATTGTGCCAATATTTTTCTCCTTACTACATAGAAAATTAAAAAGGATCCTTATACAGCAACTATGGTAGGATTTTCCAAAGTCACAAACTACATTTTTGATAGTTTAAGAGGCAGTGATCCTTCTGTGCATCAGCGACCACCTTCAGAGATGGCAGATTTTCTTAGTGATGCTATTCCAGGCTTAAAGATAAATCAACAAGAAGAACCAGGATTTGAAGTCATCACAAAGGTGAGTGGAGTTTGTGTTAATATAGCTCTTGTATTTTAGCAGGAGAAATGCTTTTTAATGCTACGGAAATGCATTTCTATAGAAATATAGAAATTAAATGATATATAGAAACTCAGTTTTGGTCATACCTGGCTTCTTTCTCACAATCCTTTCTTATAACTTTTTGCTGACAGATAACAATTCAGGCTTGTCCTGCCACCAGATTCTTGGTTGTTTCTTCACCAACTATACTGCTTTCCTTGTCTATTCATCAGTGTTAGATCTCTTTTCTTTGATTACTTTTTGATAATAATGAATAGGTTGTTCGTTTCATTGAGTGCATAGTGAAGTCGCTCAGTCGTGTCCGACTCTCTGTGACCCCGTGGACTGTAGCCTACCAGGCTCCTCCATCCTTGGGATTTTCCAAGCAAGAATACCTGGAGTGGGTTGCCATTTCCTTCTCCAGGAGATCTTCCCAACGTAGGGATTGAACCTGGGTCTCCTGTGTTGTAGGCAGACGCTTTACCATCTGAGCCACCAGGGAAGTCCACTGAGTGCATAGGAGTGAGTAAATAGTAAGCCTTGCATGTTGCCCACAGTTCTGTTCCAGATTTTTGTTTCCCAGTTACTCTACACAGGCAGCTAGTCAGGACACTACTCTTGGGCTTTCATTCTCATGTGAATATTTTCTTTTTAAGTAAGATGAATTTTGGCTTTGAATTATGTCAGATCTTTACATTTGCTCAACAAGACTTGAATTTGTTACAATTCTAGGCTCCACACAGAATATTATGAAATATCTAAATTATAGTACTTAACAGAGAAGGAAATGGCAACCCACTCCAGTACTCTTGTGTGGAGAATCCCATGGACAGAGGAGCCTGGCGGGCTGCAATCCATGGGGTTGCAAAGAGTTCGATACAACTGAGCAACTAACACACACACACACACACACACTTACTTAAAGAACTTATCTTACAAATGGCATTTAAAAATTACCAACATTAATTGAATAAAAAACTGTATAAAATGCAGTGTGAAGCTAATGAATCATGAATCAATTCTGAGAGCTACCAATTTTAGTTTGGAAGAAAACTTAATTTTAGAATATGAATGGAATAGTACTCTATTTTTTAAAAATAATATAGCATACCATTTAGTTTGAAGGGTTTGTTTTAGAATTTATATGTTGAATGTTCTATACTTAGGTAATTGAAACCCAAAGTAGCAAATGTTTTTCTGTTTCTGAATTTATCACTCAGTTATTTGTGTGTTTAGTAGGAGAGAAAAATGTATGTAGTGTTATTGCAGTTTATAAACTAATATTGGAAACTAAGGGAAAATATTAGAAATGTTGGAACTTATGTGTGAGTAATAGTATTTTAGTTTTAGTTGCTATATACTTTGATTTCATTTCACTTGTGAAAGGTGTCCTTTTTGCTTATCTTCTTATTTTAGATTGATTTGGGCGAAAGACCTGTTGTTCAAAGGAGAGAGCCAGTATCATTGGAAGAATGGACTAAGAACGTTGATTCTGAAGGAAGAATTTTAAATGTAGATAATATGAAGCAGATGATATTTAGAGGGGTAATTACTTTAGTATTTTAAATTGTTGGTATTTAAGTTTTCTTTTTTCTTTGAAATGTTGGAGAGATGAACTCCATTTTGATGAATGATATTTTCAAATCCCTGTAGGACAGAGTGAAGTGCTTGTGATGTCCTTGAGGGTTGGGTTGGAGGGATATACTGTTAAGCCTGTGGAAAGGCACTCTTTCTTACTTGGAAGTTCTGTGGGTGATATGAAGAAGGTGGTGTGTTTCTCTGTGGTAGCTGCCTTTTCCTGTAGGGTTTGGGTTTAGGAAGACTAATCAGTTCCACTGTCAGCTGTACAGTCTCCTGTATACTCTTCATTGTTTATGTTTTCTGGCAGCTGCTTACATCTTTAGAATCTCAAAGTCAAAAACAAGGTAGTATTCACTGAATTGAGCTATTTTCATATATATACGTACCTTGGAGATATTGTGGATGCGTTCTAGACTGCTGCAGTAAAGTGAATATTGTAGATAAGCAAGTCAAATTTTTTGATTTCCCAGTGCATATAAAAATTACACTTATGCTGTGTACTGTATTTAGTTGATTAATTGTTCAACAGTGTCATGTCTAAGGAAAAATGTACATATTTTAATTAAAAAAATACAAAACAAAAAGATTTAATAACAGTAACATCAGAGATCACTGATCACAAATCACCATAACAAATAATAATGAAACAGCTTGAAATATTGCAAGAACTACCAGATTGCAACTCAGAGACATGAAATGACAAATGCTGTTAAAAAATTATTGCACAGATTTGTTTGACACAGGCTTGTCACAGATGTTTAATTGAATTAAAAAATGCAATATTTGAGAAATGCAGTGAAACAAAGTGCAGTAAAATGAGATATGCCTGTATAAAACTATCTCTTAATCATTAGTTTTTCTGTTTATATGCAAGTTTTGTAAGATAAAATATTGCATTCATTTTTTACAAGTGTGTTTAATATGCATATTTTCTTCAGGGACTTAGTCATGTATTGAGAAAACAAGCATGGAAATTTCTTCTGGGTTATTTTCCTTGGGACAGTACCAAAGAGGAAAGAACTCAGTTACAAAAACAAAAGACGTAAGTAATGGTCTTTTGTATGCTTACTTAAGAAACCCAAGTAACTTACCCATATAAAGTGTAATATACTGGGATATGGGAGTATGTTCTTATTTTCATTTTTTTAATTTAAACATTATGAGTGCAGTGCTGCTGCTGCTGTGAAGTCGCTTCAGTCATTTCCGACTCTGGGCAACCCCATAGACAGCAGCCCATCAGGCTCCCCCGATCCTGGGATTCTTCAGGCAAGGACACTGGAATGGGTTGCCATTTCCTTCTCCAGTGCATGAAAGTGAAAAGTGAAAGTGAAGTCGCTCAGTCGCGTCTGACTCCTAGCGATTCCATGGACTGCAGCCTACCAGGCTCCTCCATCCATGGGATTTTCCAGGCAAGAGTACTAGAGTGGGTTGTCATTGCCTTCTCTGTTATGAGTGCAGTAGTTAATTTCAAACCAGAAATGCTTATTAGAGAGATTTTATTGCAATTACATTGGTGAATATATTGAAAGATGGTTAAAAAAATTCTAGTTCCTTTGTATCTACATTTTAAACATACTTAGATATAGATTTTTAAATATATCTCATTTATCTTGATTCATTTTTATAGTTTATTATGAAATTATAAAAATGGTTCATTAGAGTATTTGCTATTTAGGTTAATTGCATTTAAATTATTTTCCTGGTGCTCTTATAAACTGGTCTTTGATTCTTTTTTTGGGAAGTGTGTTTCTAAGTAATTAAAACTTAATTAGGAAAAAACTTAAAAAGAAACACAGACCAACTGTCCAGTTTGACTTATTCCCAGTTCGTCAGTCTAACCTTTAATTTAAAGCTCATTTTCAGTCATTATATATATATTCAAAGTCACACAGTCCTTTCTCATCTCAATATGTTTGCCAGAACTTCTTAGACATTTTCACATCAACAAATTTCTGCAGTAAACTGCTTGGAAAATGGCACTCTCATGTTACATTAAAGTAAAAAGAAATTTTTTTTCCTTAGGTTTATATTGGGTTGGCCAAAAAGTTTATATTGGGTTGGCCAAACAAGCTTTTTGGCCAACCGAATATTTGTCATTATTCAGAAACTCTAGTGGTTATAAAGTATTTAATGACAGGAATAAGTTTAGGTCTGATATTAAGGATTTAAATAATGTTTCCTTAAAATCTCATGTAAATTAATCATGTAGTTTAAACAAAGCTTATGACATAAGGTTATTTTCTTTTTCCTTTGTTTTTACTGATTTATTATAACTTGAAACATTCACTGTCATTTGTAAGTTTATATCTCATTAGCATGGCAGCCCACTCCAATACTCTTGCCTGGCAAATTCCATGGACGGGGGAGCCTGGTAGGCTGCAGTCCATGGGGTCGTGAAGAGTCAGACACGACTGAGCGACTTCACTTTCACTTTTCACTTTCATGCATTGGAGAAGGAAATGGCAACCCATTCCAGTGTTCTTGCCTGGAGAATCCCAGGGACGGGGGAGCCTGGTGGGCTGCCGTCTATGGGGTTGCCGAGAGTCGGACACGACTGAAGCGACTTAGCAGCAGCAGCAGCATCATAAATGCTTTGATATATTAGAATTTTTTTTAGGTGTTCAAGTAACTTTTTTTTTTGGTGTAAAATTGTTTTTTATAGTGATGAATACTTCAGAATGAAACTGCAGTGGAAATCTGTCAGCGAGGAACAAGAGAAAAGAAATTCGAGGTTAAGAGATTATAGAAGTCTTATCGGTAATTTTTTCTTAATTTTGGAAATGTTTGAAAGGATTGCATGGAAGTTTTGATGAGATTTAAGAAATGAAGATATATAGTGAGAGTTAGGGCCCAAATAAAAAATCAGAGGCTTGTGGCAAAGATTCTTACCCTGAAAATACCTCAAACCTCCTAGGACAGCCTTTGGAATATGATTTAGGTGCTCTTTCTAGCTGCAAGCCTCTCTCTGGCTCTGTAGCCTTCTGAGGAAACTAACATTGTTGTGAACTTGGGCCAGATAATAAGGTCATAAAGCTGTGTCTTAGAGAGACAAGATGGAGTAGAGGATGCAAAACTTACCTTTCCCCCTAAACACATCAAAAATCTACACGTGGAACAATTTTCACTGAAAACTAACTGGAGACTAGCGAAGAGAGTCCTGCACAGTCAAAGCCGAGAGAAAGATATACATGATATTGAATAGGAAAGGAAGACAAGTGATGAGGTTGGGACTTGTGTCGCTGGGAGAGGACTCAGGAAATTACATGGGTAGAGGTTCTCCTTGGGGACTGAGTGGGTTGAGCCACATACTAGGTACCACAGTCATGGGGTCCAGCACATGAAAAATGAGCCTCCTTGGCTGGTTGGAGGGCGAGTGGGCCTAACAGGAGGCTTGTAGGAAGCCTGAATTCTGCTCTTGAGGAGGGTGCACATACTTACTTGAGGTAGGGTGGAGAGGGTGGATCAAAAGCTAACCACCCTTGTACCGTCCTGGCCTGAGCTAAACAGACACTCTGTAGTCCTGTTTGGGAGACAGGCTGTGAGATACAGAAGCAACTCAGGCGTGAAGCAGCATATGAACAGGGTGGGGGGCACCCATTACAGGCAGAATATCAGAAGCAGTCTGGATCTATGCCCTTTGCAGGACCCGTAGCCCATGCCTCCACACTTGGAGTGCCCAGATTAGCACCTCTTATTCTACCACTGTTCCCACTGGGAGAGGTGTATAGGGTACATACTTAGAGGGAAGAGAACCCACTCAGACTGACCCCTGGGGCTTGTGCTCCAGGAATTTGAGTCCTGACCCTGTCCCTGAAAGGGAGATGACAGCAGAGGGTCAGACAGCAGCTCATAGCCGGCTCTGGCCCTAGCCCCTCCATCTTGAGCCACACCTCCTCCCAAGGTGATAGCTACCATCATGCTCTCAGGGAAAACGTGACCTGTGTTCAGGATGAATCCAGCTTTCCCTCCAAAGCCATGGGCACATGCTGACTGTATAGGGATTTCCCCACATAATGACACCCGTAAGCTGTTTCTCTATGAAATTAGGTAAAGATTAAACAAAACAAGAAGACAGAGGAATTTGTTTCAATTGAAAGAGTAAGAGAAAACCCCTGAAAAAACAGCTAATGAAACAGAAATAAGCAGTTTACCAGATAAAGAATTCAAAGCGTTTTTATGAGTAATAACACAGAAAATAGAAAAAAGAACTGAAAAATACAGACTGAAATGAAAAACACACTGTAAGGAATTAATAGTAGACTGGATGATACAGAGCACATAAATGGTCTGGAAGATAGAATAATGGAAATCATCTAACCAGAACAGCAAAAAGAAAAAAAAAAAGAACAGTGTAAGGGACCACTGGGACAACATGAACTATACCAACATTTGCATTATGGGAGTCCCAGAAGGAGAAGGGGCGGAGGTTGAAAATGTATGACATTTTCCACAAAACTAGAACAGATAATCCTAAAATTAATAATGTAACTGCAGAAGACCCCCAAAATGCCAAAGTAATCTTGAGACAAAAAAAAAGCTGGAGGTATTATGCTTTCTTGACTTCAGACTATACTACAAAGCTACAGTTATGGAAACAGCATGGTACTGAAACAAAAACATACATAAGTCCCAGTGGGACAGAATAGAGAGCCCAGAAACAAACTCACTTACTTACGGTTATTTAATCCACAACAAAGGAGGAAAGAATATATAATGCAGAAAAGATAGTCTCTTCATTAAAGGGTGCTGGGAAAACTGAAGAGCTGTGTATAAAACAGATTAGAACATTTCCTCACACCGTATATAAAAGTATAAACTAAAAATGGATTAAATACCTAAATGTGAGGTGTGAAACCATAAAATTCCTAGAAGAGAACATAGGCAAGGTACTCTTTGACGTAAATCATAGCATTTTTTTTTGGATTTGTCTCCTAAGGCAAAGGAAACTAAAGCAAAAGTAACCAAATGGAACTAATAAAAACTTAAAAGCTATTTCACGGCAAAAGAAACCATTGACAAAATGAAAGCCTGTTTCTGGATGGGAGAAAATATTTGTAAATGATAGGACCTTTAAATGGTTAGCACCCAAAAATACATAAACGGCTCAAAAAAATCAATTAAAAAATGGACAGAAGACCTGAATAGATACTTTCCAACGAAGACATCCAGATGGCCAACAGGCACATGGGAAGATGCTCAGCAGTACTAACCAGCAGAGAAATGCAAATCAAAACCACAGATACTACCTCATACCTGACAGAAGGCTATCATTTAAAAAGACGACAGATAACTAATGTTGGTGATGTGATTAAAAAGGAATCCTTGTACACTTTTGATGGGAAATGTAAGTTGGTGCGCCACTATAAAAAACAGTATGGAGGGCCTTCAGAATACTAAAAATAGAACTACCATTTAGTGCAGTTCAGTCTCTCAGTCGTGTCCAACTCTTTGCGACCCCATGAATCGCAGCACACCAGGCCTCCCTGTCCATTACCAACTCCCGGAGCCCACCCAAATTCATGTCCATCGAGTCGGTGATTCCATCCAGCCATCTCATCCTCTGTTGTCCCCTTCTCCTCCTTGCCCCAGTCCCCTCCCAGCATCAGAGTCTTTTCCAATGAGTCAACTCTTCGCATGAGGTGGCCAAAGTATTGGAGTTTCAGCTTCAGCATCAGTCCTTCCAAAGAACACCCAGGACTGATCTGCCTTAGAATGGACTGGTTGGATCTCCTTGCAGTCCAAGGGATTCTCAAGAGTCTTTTCCAACACCACAGTTCAAAAGCATCAATTCTTTGGTGCTCAGCTTTCTTCACAGTCCAACTCTCACATCCATACATGACCACTGGAAAAAACCATAGCCTTGACTAGATGGACCTTTGTTGGCAAAGTAATATCTCTGCTTTTGAATATGCTATCTAGGTTGGCCATAACTTTTCTTCCAAGGAGTAAGCGTTTTTTAATTTCATGGTTGCAGTCACCATATGCAGTGATTTTGGAGCCCCCAAAAATAAAGTCTGACACTGTTTCCCCATTTATTTCCCATGAAGTGATGGGACTGGATGCCATGATCTTCATTTTCTGAATGTTGAGCTTTAAGCCAACTTTTTCACTCTCCTCTTTCACTTTTCATCAAGAGGCTCTTTAGTTCCTCTTCACTTTGTGCCATAAGGGTGGTGTCATCTGCTTATCTAAAGTTATTGATATTTCTCCCAGCAGTCTTGATTCCAGCTTGTGCTTCTTCCAGCCCAGCATTTCTCATGATGTACTCTGCATAGAAGTTAAATAAGCAGGGTGACAATATACAGCCTTGACGTACTCCTTTTCCTATTAGGAACCAGTCTGTTCCATGTCCAGTTCTAACTGGCTTCCTGACCTGCATATATGTTTCTCAAGAGGCATGTCAGGTGGTCTGGTATTCCCATCTGTTTCAGAATGTTCCACAGTTTATTGTGATCCACACAGTCAAAGGCTTTGGCATAGTCAGTAAAGCAGAAATGGATGTTTTTCTGGAACTCTCTTGCTTTTTTCGATGATCCAGCGGGTGTTGGCAATTTGATCTCTGGTTCCTCTGCCTTTTCTAAAACCAGCTTGAACATCCGGAAGTTCATGGGTCTTGTATTGCTGAAGCCTGGCTTGGAAAATTTTGAGCATTACTTTACTAGCGTGTGAGATGAGTGTAATTATGTGGTAGTTTGAGCATTATTTGGCATTGCCTTTCTTTGGGATTAGAATGAAAACTGACCTTACTCAGCCATAAAAAAGAATGAATTTCTCCCATTTGCAGTGGTGCGGGTAGACCTAGAGAGTATTATGTATGGTGAAATAAGAGAAAGGTGAAAGATGAATAATCTATTACCTGTTATATATGAAATATAAAAAAAATACAGTGACCCAAATGTGTATGAGAAAACAGAAACGGAATAATAGATGTAGAAAACAAACTCGTGGTTATCAGTGGGAAGAGGGAAGAGGGATGGGCCAAGATAGGAGTACGGTGTTAAGAGATACACACTACTATGCATAAGATAGATAAGCAAAAGGATATATTGTACAGTACAGAGAAATGTGGCTGTTATCCTGTAGTAATTTTAAATGGAGTATAATATATAAAAATATTATCACTATGTTACATACCTGAAACTAATACTGTAAGTCAATTATAGTTTAAAAAAAGAGAGAAATCAGAATGGAAAATGTTTTAAAATGTGTATTTAATATTCTTGGTTGTCTCTTCCAATAGGAATATGAGTGCAGCCAGTATAAGTACTAATATATTTTGAGTTCCAAAAATGAATTAAAGAAATATTTAACTTTATTTGCTTGTTAATTTCATTAAAAAATGATCGTATTCCTCCTTACAGAAATACCTTGTTTATTATAGAAAAATTAGAAACTATAGATGAGCCTAAGAGAATGAAATAAAAATCTTGTTTCTGTCATTCAAAGAAAACAGCAATGGTTAAGAGGCTTTGGCTTATATCCTTCAAGACCTTCTTTAATTATACATATATTTTATTTTTTAATCAAATAAATGACTCCAGATAGTAAATCTTTATCAGTATTTAAGAACTGCATAACTTCATCTGGGAATATTTATTCTCTGAAGAAGAGATACTCGATAGAATTTTACATTAAAAGAATTACTTTTACCAAAGAGTTACTGGATTGTCTGGCTCTTATGATAAAGGCCAGGTTGGTATAAGTTACTGAAGGTGTGCATAGTCACTGTTATACATGTTTACCTGAAAAGTTCAGCTCATAACTTCCATTTTACAGATAAAGAAAACTGAAGCATTGAGAGCATAAATGTCATATAGTTAATAAGAGCAGTACCCAGTTTTAATGCTTACTGTTTGTTGCATGGCCTCTATATAATTTTAGGATAGTTTTTGATAGTAGTGAAACTTACTTGTAAAATTCTTATATTTGGTTTTGTATATCTGTAAGCTTTATAAATAAAGATTTGAGGGATGCTTTTGACCACCATGATCATCACTATCATCCCATGAAAGAAAAATTTGTCTAAATCATAGGAATCCCAGCATAAAAGACTGATTTGGCAGCTTTTGTAGACATAAAGACAAATGCTGAGATCTTTGTTTGATTGGAAAAAATCTTTATTTTCCTGAAAAATAAATTAGACCAGAGGAAACCACATCCTTCCTGTGGTTAAGGCGAAAGTTTGGAGATCTTGAGGAATGGGGTTATCTGAAGTTTCCACCTGAAGCCTCCTGCTATTTTCTGTTTCAGTAGGAAAACGATAATGTACTGTTCCTTCCTGCTTAGAAACATTGGGAGTGAAAGGGATCTTAGAGAAAAACCAACCCAGTGTTTTAAGCCCTTTCCTTCCACATGCCGTCCTTTCTTCCCTTTGTCAAGCAGCAGCAGTGATGACTGATCTTCTCACTCTTTCCTGTGTCCTGTTTTCAGTTTCCATGAAATTGAAAGAAAAATTTAGATGTTTTAAATGCCTGCTATGTAATTTGAATTGAGACAGAATTTACTGTAATTTTCTCATTTTTAGCAGATTATGAAATTGAAGCTCAGAAAAGGTTAGTAAATTATCTTAAGTCATCTATCTGGATCGTTCCATAGCATAGACTCTTTCCTAATCAGATCTTTCAACTGTACTGTGCTTTTTACAAATACAAGTATATAATCATTTGTTTAAAAGCATTTTTTTTCCTGTCATACATTTTCCCAAAAATATTCCTTAGGACTTTAGAAAAACTTAGCAAAAGCTCTTTCTTATTGTTTGATATAAATTTTCTGTAATTATTATTTTTTAAATTTATTTTTGTTGCACTGGGTCTTCGGTGCTGTGCATGGGCTCTTTCTAGTTGTGCAGAGTTGGGGCTCTTCTCTGTTGTGGTGTGTGGGCTTCTCACTGTGCTGGCTTGTCTGGTCGCCGAGTACAGGCTCTAGGTGGACGGGCTTCCATAGTTGGCGGCTCTTGGGCTTTAGAGCATGAACTCGGTAGATGTGGCACAGAGCTGCTCTGCGACATGTGCGATCCTCCTGGACCAGAGATCAAACCTGTGTTCCTGCAAACCTGTGTTCCTGAATTGGAAAGTGGATTCATAACCACTTGACCACCAGGGAAGCCCTGAATTCTCTGTATTAAAAAAAAAAATGCAGATAAGGCCTGTAGGCCTTGTGGATCATGCCAAGAAGGTGACTTTTATTTTAAATATGAAGGGGAACTGTTGAAGTATTTGAAGTAAAACCCTATTTATATTTTAAAGTCATTTTTTCTGCTGTATGTAAATTGGATTGAATCAAGATAAGAGTAGGAACAAGGAGACCACTTAGTAGGAATGACTCCAAAACAAGAGATGGTGGTGGTGGAGATGTAGAGAGGTAGATTGATACAGGTTATATTTTGTGATAGAATTGGTAAGACTTTGTGAGAAATTAGGGATGGGACTATGTTTCTTGGCTCGAGAAATTGATCATTTGGTGGTGCTACTTAGTGAGATGCATGGAGTATCAGTTCAGTTCAGTCGCTCAGTCGTGTCTGACTCTGTAATCCCATGAACCGCAGCACGCCAGGCCTCCCTGTCCATCACCAACTCCCAGAGCTTACTCAAACTCCTGTCCATCGAGTCGGTGATGCCATCCAACCATCTCATCCTCTGTCGTCCCCTTCTCCCACTTTCAATCTTTCCCAGCGTCAGGGTCTTTTCAAATGAGTCACCTCTTTGCATGAGGTAGCCAAAGTATTGGAGTTTCAGCTTCAACATCAGTCTTTCCAATGAACACCCAGGACTGATCTCCTTTAAGATGGACTGGTTGGATCTCCTTGCAGTCCAAGGGACTCTCAAGAGTCTTCTCCAACACCACAGTTCTTTGGCATGAAGCTTTCTTTATAGTCCAATTCTCACATCCATACATGACTACTGGAAAAACCATAGCTTTGACTAGACGGACCTTGGTTGGCAAAGTACAGTGTTGTTGTTGGCATGGAGTATAGTGAAATTGGACTAGATGTTACGTATATATCTTAAGGTAGGATGTACAAATGGAATGTCAAGTGGCAGTAATCTGCAGTAGTCTGGGTAGGTTATATAAATTTGGTTATTATTAATGTAAATATCCATGGTAATAGATGATATCACCTAGGGAAAAAAGAGAGGCAGGAATATGAGTCTCTAGACTCATATTGTTTCCTAACTTTGACTGCATGTTATAATCACCAAGGGTCTTTTTAGAAATCATATTATTTTAGACAATCATATATTCATTCATTTAATATCTACTTAGTGCCTATTACTAGTGTGTGAGATAAGTGCAGTTATGGGGTAGTTTGAGCATTCTTTGGCATTGCCTTTCTTTGGGATTGGAATGAAAACTGACCATTTCCAGTCCTGTGGCTACTGTTACTGCTGCTGCTAAGTCACTTCAGTCATGTCCGACTCTGTGCGACCCCATAGATGGCAGCCCAACAGGCTCCCCCGTCCCTGGGATTCTGTTTTCCAAATGTGCTGGCATATTGAGTGCAGCACTTTCACAGTATCATCTTTTAGGATTTGAAATAGCTCAACTGGAATTCCATCACCTCCACTAGCTTTGTTCATAGTGATGCTTCCTAAGGCCCACTTGACTTCACATTCCAGGTTGTCTGGCTCTAGGTGAGTGATCATACCATCGTGATTATATTGGTCGTGAAGATCTTTTTTGTACCGTTCTTCTGTGTATTCTTGCCACCTCTTCTTTATATCTTCTGCTTCTGTTAGGTCCATACCATTTCTGTCCTTTATTGAACCCATCTTTGCATGAAATGTTTCCTTGGTATCTCTATTTTCTTGAAGACATCTCTAATCTTTCCCATTCTGTTGTTTTCCTCTATTTCTTTACGTTGATTCTGAGGAAGGCTTTTTTATCTCTCCTTGCTATTCTTTGGAACTCTGCATTCAAATGGGTATATCTTTCCTTTTCTCCTTTGCTTTTTGCTTCTCTTTTCACAGCTATTTGTAAGGCCTCCTTAGACAGCCATTTTGCCTTTCTTTTCCTTGGGGATGGTCTTGATCCCTGTCTCCTGTACAGTGTCACAAACCTCTGTCCATAGTTCATCAGGCACAATGTCTATGATATCTAGTCCCTTAAATCTATTTCTCACTTCCACTGTATAATCATAAGGGATTTGATTTAGGTCATAGCTGAATGGTCTAGTGGTTTTCCCCACTTTCTTCAATTTCAATCTGAATTTGGCAATAAGGAGCTCATGATCTGAGCCACAGTCAGCTCCCGGTCTTGCTTTTGCTGACTGTATAGAGCTTTTCCATCTTTGACTGCAAAGAATGTAATCAATCTGATTTCGGTGTTGGCCATCTGGTGATGTCCATGTGTAGAGTTATGGCAGAAAGTGAAGAACTAAAGAGCCTCTTGATGAAAGTGAAAGAGGAGAGTGAAAAAGTTGGCTTAAAGCTCAAGATTCAGAAAACTAAGATCATGGCATCTGGTCCCATCACTTCATGGGAAATAGATGGGGAAACAGTGGCTTACTTTATCCTTTTGGGCTCCAAAATCACTGCAGATGGTGATTGCAGCCGTGAAATTAAAAGATGCTTACTTCTTTGGAAGGAAAGTTATGACCAACCTAGACAGCATATTAAAAAGCCAGAGACATTACTTTGCCGGCAAAGGTCCATCTAGTCAAGGGTATGGTTTTTCCAGTAGTCATGTATGGATGTGAGAGTTGGACTGTGAAGAAAGCTGAGCACCGAAGAATTGATGCTTTTGACCGATGGTGTTGGAGAAGACTCTTGAGAGCCCGTTGGACTGCGAGAAGACCCAACCAGTCCATCCTAAAGAAGATCAGTCTTGAGTGTTCATTGGAAGGACTGATGAAGCTGAAACGCCAATACTTTGGCTACCTCATGTGAAGAGCTGACTCATATGATGCTGGGAAAGATTGAAGGCAGGAGAAGAAGGGGACAAAAGAGGATGAGATGGTTGGATGGCATCACTGACTCAATGGACATGGGTTTGGGTGGAGTCCGAGACTTAGTGATGGACAGGGAGGCCTGGCGTGCTGCAGTTCATGGGGTTGCAAAGAGTCAGACACGACTGAACTGAACTGAGTGCCTATTATATATATGAGGTTTTCCTCTAGGCTCTGGGAATTCACCAATGAAAAAAACAGGCAAAATTCCTGTGGGGAAGAGCAGACACTAAACAAGATAAGTAATATATGTTGTTATTAGTGATAAGTGCTGAATGGAAACACAAGTCAGGGAAGATGAAATTTAAGTTGTGATGTCATTGCTTTAACTTGGGTGATGAGAGAAGGGTTTTATTGAGGATGTTATATTTGAATAGAAACTTGAAAGGGGGGATGAGTGAGCCATGCACATATCTAGGTAATGGGCATTCCACGCAGAAAGGAATGACTTGTGTTAGACTTATTTATATACAGGATCGCTGCACTTGGGAAGTACAGCTGGGAGATGTGGTCAGAGTGAGTTGAGGTTTAGAAATTGATGAGGTCATAGTAGAAATGGTGGAGGTGTTGGTACAGATCACATAGAGCCTTGTAGTGCTTTGTAAAGACTTGAACTTTTATTGTGAGGGAAATGGAAAGCCAGTGGAAGATTTTGAGCAGAAGAGTAATGTGATTTGACTTGTTTTAACAAATCACTCTGGCTCCTATCTGGAGAATAGCTTTGAGGGACAGGGTGCAAGTAGAAAGGCCATTTGAGGCAGTCGCTGTAATCTGGATGAGGGAGAGTGGGGCCCAGTGTTTGAGTGAGGCTGGAATAGAGACTGCTGGAAGCCGAGGGTGTGTGCCGTGCAGCTGTCAGGGTGGAGGGCGTTCTGCGCAGAGGGTAGCAGCGTGACCTCCTCGTGTTTGGAGAAGGGCAAGGACAGCAGTGTGGCTCCAGGGGAGGGCATTAGGCAAGGGGTGGAGGGAGTGGGTGGGCGGTCTCAGTGTTGATTTTTACATGTATTTAGGAGGTTTCACAGATACATCAGTGTCAGACAAGAAGAGCACAGACTTAAGAATGACAACAGGTTTTTAAGGTGAATGGAAGTACAGAGTTGCTTTTTTTTTTTTAATTAAAACAGGGATAACTGTGGGAGACACAAGTTTGAAGGGGAATATTTAGAATTTAGTGTTGGACATGTTAAGTTTGAGAGTGCCTATTGGATTTCCTTAAGAGTAGGAAGTGGATATATTATGTGTGGAATTCAGAGGAGAGCTAGGGGCTGGGGATAGAAATTTAGAGATCATCAACATATTGATCAGAGAAGGCAATGGCAACCCACTCCAGTACTCTTGCCTGGAAAATCCCATGGATGGAAGAGCCTGGTAGGCTGCAGTCCATGGGGTCATGAAGAGTCGGACATGACTGAGCGACTTCACTTTCACTTTTCACTTTCATGCATTGGAGAAGGAAATGACAACCCACTCCAGTGTTCTTGCCTGGAGAATCCCAGGGATGGGGAGCCTGATGGGCTTTTGTCGATGGGATCACACAGAGTCGGACACGACTGAAGCGACTTAGCAGTAGCAGCAGCAACATACTGATGGTAGGAGGCTAGATGAAATTACCAAGGGTGTGGATGCATTTAGAGAAGAAGGGGTCTGATAACAGCCCTGAGGCACTTTAACTTGTAGAGAACGCGCTCAGTTGTGTCTGACTGTTTGTGACCCCATGGACTGCACAGTTATGTAGAGTCTTACCAAGACTGCCTCTTGTTAAGTACGTGATTGAAGAAAAGTGAGAGAGTTAGTTGCTCAGTTGTGTCTGACTCTCTGCCATCCCATGGATTGTAGCCCGCCAGGCTCCTCTCTCTGTGAAATTCTCCAGCCCAGAGTACTGGAGTGGGTAGCCATTCCCTTCTCCAGGGGATCTTCTCAACCCAGGGATCGAACCCAGTTCTCCCACATTGCAGTCAGGTTCTTTACCAGCGGAGCCACCAGGGAACAATTAGGAGAAATCAGCAAAAGAGGGTGAGAAAACAACCAGAGAAAAAGGAGAGAAGACGTGAGAGTTTGTCCTGAGGTTAGCTGAAAGCCTTTCAAAGAAGGAGTGACTGGGATGTTAAGTAAGATGAAAACTTGGATTGACTGTTGAGTAGAGTGATAAAGAGATCACTAAAAATTTTGATGGAAAAGGAGTTTTGGTGGAGTGGTGGATGTGACAGCCTGATTGGAGTGAGTTTGAGAGGAAATGGGATGAGAGGACATGGAGACAATATATACAGTTCTTTTAGGAAGTTTTGGTGTACCCAGAAAAAATGGGGCGGCAATTAGAGGGAAGAGTGGGGTTAAGAAAGATTTTTATGATGATAGAAGCCATTGTATGGTTGAATGCCGGATGAAACTAGAGAACGAGGCAAGAATTAACTGGGACCCTATGTTTGAGTAGCCTAGGGCATGGCTTTTATGCGCAAGAGGAGGCATTTAGTTGTAGCTACAATCACGGAAGCTTTGTAGCAATGTGATAGAGGAGGAAGACTAGGGGTACAGAGGCTGCTGTGTGGTTAAAGTAGTAGGAGTCTATGGATTTCTCTTCAGATAACTTTCATTTTCTCACAGATAGGAAGCAAGATCCTCCGAGATAAGGTGTGGCTGGGGGAGGATAACGTACTGGCGGCTTGGGAGAGGAGAAGATGTAAAATAATATGAAAAGAAAGGGAACACATGAGAGAAATAGAGCATGATTGCCAGGCAGGGTCCGCTCGACACTGGTAACGATGAATGTAAAACGGAGCAGTCTGCGTAGTTGTGCTTTTCTTCAGTCTTCGCTGCATCAAGTTGGAGAGTTGGATTTAATGAGGACTTTAAAAAAAATTCAGTGCTCATTTTCTTTCTAGAAACACTTCCCTTGTATCGTTCTTGATACCTTTTTGTTTTCTGCCTGACAGGTCTACTAAATACCCAAGAGGAAAGAAATACAGATAGTTCTTGAGGGCACAAATAATTTTTTACTGTGTTTAAAAACCTGTAAGGGAAGAAATTCTATGTTGCTATTATGACTATGTAAATTGCGCTTGAGTTAATAGAAATAACTTACAATGTGCCTCTTTATCAACCATGATATGAGAATGAAAGCTGTTTTTAAATGAAATTTGACATTTATAGCATGATTTGTTTGGTGTTGCTTTTCCTTGTTTGAACATGTATTCACAGTGTTCTGTAGAGAGGTGCTTATATTTATTGAATCAAGTGTAGTATCTTTTAGCAGAAAGCTAGACTGTTGTCTTTATGATTTTTTAAACACTCTTACAGAATCTAAACTCATGCTATGTTAGATTCTGTTTTGTTGTAAAATACCTCCTCATCTCTTCACAACAGTTAATTGAGAATGTTTTCAGATTATCCCATTTACTGGGGCAGGGATGGGGAAGAGAACAGTTATAACTTTTAAACAAAACTGATTATAGAGTAGGTTAATCACTTTAAATTTCTTTATGTTATTTTTTCTTAATTTACTGAGGGATTCAAGTTTGAGGAATGCCTTTTTAATTGTGTTTCACAGCAATATGCATGTAGTAGGCACCAGTTGAGATACACTCCTGGTGATGTTTCCAGATCTTCTTTTAGTGTCTTAAAATCATTTCCAGAAAAATTTGGATTTTCATTTTTTTCAGAATTAAAATAGATTGCTCATATAAACTGAATAATGTATATATGAGAATACGGAAGTAATTTGTCCTAAAGATGATTACGGAACGTGACAAAGAAATTGATAATACTTCTTATAATGAATGAAGCAATTATGAAAACAAATCTCTTTGATTACACTTGGCTGCATATTAACTTTTTTCATTACTGTTTTCGAATACTACTGCCTATCACATGTATTCATGATTGGCATTTTTATTTTTTTTATTTTTATTTTTTGGCATTTTTATTGCTAACTAATGTGAACTGTTATTACTTGGTGTTGGTTTCAATTAATTAAAAATATTTCCTGCTATTCAATTGAAAGGTTTCTGTTTAGATAAAAATTGAAAAATATTTTAAAATATACCCAAGAGGAGGAGGTGGACTGACTTTGGAAAAAAATGTCAAAATGTTAGCTTTATTGCTTATCTGAAATGGAATTTGATTAACTTTTTCATTAAGTAAAAGCTTAGTAAGAGAGTAAAATTAATAACAAGAAAAATAACTACTTGTATGATACGAGCTTTATAAAAATCTGTTATTCTAAAAGTTTTCAAATATGTGATTTTCTTTCTCAGAAAAAGATGTTAACAGAACAGATCGAACAAACAAGTTTTATGAAGGCCAAGATAATCCAGGGTTGATTTTGCTTCATGACATTTTGATGACCTACTGTATGTATGATTTTGATTTAGGTAAGTTCTCCTCTGATACCTTCATTTAAAAATGTATGTTTAATTTAGAATTTAAATTTCTTAAGCTGCTAGATGTATGTAAAAAGCTCTGTGACCTAGTTTTTACAGGGGTTGTTCTCCTGGGGGCTGGAAATGTAAAAGGCTGTGGTTCCCAGACCGTGCTGCAGAGCGCGCCGGGTCACCGCGGCAAACTGCCGGGACCGGTGTCGGGTGTTCTCCATGTTTGAGGGAGACAGAGGGACATCTGTAGGACACTGCCCTAACTACTAGCTGGGGTTGTTCCGGGTTTCAGCGCTGGATCACCACATTCCTTCCTTCTGATGAAGTTGTGTTTACAAAGGAGAGTTTTTGACTTTGCTGTGATAAGCAAGTACTGTGAGAAAATAGACAAGGATGGTGGCATCCAATTGGATTCCAAAGTTTGAGATGTAGTGTGGTGCCCAGCAGGTCCTAAAGTTCATAGGATATACATATTTATTTAGTTGTTTGCTACTGCTACTGCTAAGTCACTTCAGTCGTGTCCAACTCTGTGTGACCCCATAGATGGCAGCCCACTAGGCTCCTCTGTCCCTGGGATTCTCCAGCAAGAATACTGGAGTGGGTTGCCATTTCCTTCTCCAATGCATGAAAGTGAAAAGTTAAAGTGAAGTCTCTCAGTCATCCCGACTCTTAGCGACTCCATGGACTGGAGCCTACCAGGCTCTTCCGTCCATGGGATTTTCCAGGCAAGAGTACTGGAGTGGGGTGCCATTGCCTTCTCTGTTAGTTGTTTGGATATGTTTAATAAATGGAAATGTTACTAATATTTTTGAACCTGGGATGCCGTGGAAAAAAATTCCTGAGGCGTACTGTGACCTGAGAAAGTTTGGAAACCTTTTTTTGATAGGCTTCCTCCCTTGTGAAGAAAAATGCTGATTTGATAGCATAGATAAGAGGTGCAGATAATTACCTAGGGCATGTGACACTTGACTCTTTTTTCTTGGTTAGTCTGCTTTCTACCAGGAATGGGTTGGAAAGATTGGGGCTGGAGGTTGGATTGGGGCATTGCATGGGAAAAGTGATGCTAAGGGCTAGAAAACCTGAGGAAACAGTATTTTAAGGGACGAGAGGATTTGAACTGTCTTTAAGGGACCAACAAACTCTTAAGCATCCACCTTTAAGTGAGTATAAAGAATGGACAAGTTTCTCAGTTACCTACTGATGTTAGTGACTCCCAAGTAGAGGATAGTGAGGGTGGATGTTTCCAGATTACCTTAATAGAGCTTAAGACTTTCTTTTGGAGAAGGCAATTGGGTATTTGTCGTATTAAACCCAAATGAACCTTGAACTGTGAGTATATTTTCTTCACTGTTTGTATCTATGAACCGAGAATTCTTCTTGGCTTCTTATATGTGGGTTAGGGAAAGATGTAAACCCTTGAGGATCTTGCAGCATCAGCCTCTTATGACAGTAAGTGAATATTACAGATTTCTCTTTAACATGTGAAATGTGCCCAGTCCTGTTGGGTCACACTTATAATGAACCCCAAATTGGATCACTGAAAATACTAGGGACTGGAATGCTTTTCAGGTGACCGAGTATTGTCCTGCTCAATTTTGATTGTATTAGCAGCCTCTTTTAAGAAGTGGATTAATAATCCCAGTTGTATGAATAAAGTTATATTGATTTAGAGAGTGACTCAGGGCTGCGTAAGTAGTAAATACTGGACTGAGGGTAGAGGCCCAGCTCTTTATTTCAGGCTGGCATTTTTAAAAATATGTTTATTTATTTATTTGGCTATTGTGTCATATGGGATCTAGTTAGCTGACCATGGATTGAACCCAGGCTCCCCCTGCTTTGGGAGCGCAGAGTCTCAGCCACTGGACCACCAGGGCTTTTTCCAGGCTGCATTCTTACCTCCACATGTTCAGCACCCCGACCCATTGCCATTTCAGTTTCTGTTAACCGCTGTTGGAAATAGGGCTTTTATCGTAGAGAACAAGAGGCATCCTCTCCAAAGGTAATTGTGAGGTAGGGATTAATGTATATTCTCAGAAGTCGTTCCTGAATGCTCAGTTTTTCCAGACATTGAGTCCCAGACAAGCTATATGGATAAATTGCTGTTTCCATTTGTCTATATTAACCCCACATTCTTAAGTTATCTGAAACATACCCAGGGATTTTATTAAGAACTCTGGCATTGAAAGAAGCCAGGGTAGTTTTCGTAAAGCCCTGGACCAAATTGCTTGCTGTTTGACATGGATTTGAAGTAGCAGACAGTCACGTCTGACTCTTTGCAACTCTGTGGATTGTAGCCTACCATATTCCTCTGTCCATGGAATTTTCTAGGCAGGAATACTAGAGAAGGTTGCCATTTCCTCATCGAGGGGTCTTCCTGACCCAGGGATTTAACCTGCATCTCTTGTGTCTCATGCATTGGGCAGGTGGATGCTCCCCCACCTTCTTGCTATTTACTCACAGTAAAGTAACCTGGGCTGTAAATTTACTCTTGTAGTTGATTTTGTCCTATTGAGTTGTTTGGCTTCTTAGCCCACAGATGAGGTATCGGTATGTTTGCATTTAATACAATCTCATTAGTAGTGAGGAGGAAGGCAAAAACCATCAAAAGCAGACAGAAGACAAACAGTACCAAAAGCAGACAGAAGAACTCAAGGAAGAGTAGCTTTTACTTAGTGTAGACGGTACACCTAAGGTGTTTCTGTGGGAGGTCCCTATTTTTTTTCTACAATGCATGTTTATAATCATGATCCTGAATAAACAACAGAAGGTTAAGTTATACTCAGAATACTTTATGTAAGAAGGCAGGAGTGTGTCCAGTAGAAAAAAAATGATTTCCAACGCTTAAGATTTTTTTTTTTAATTTTATTCTCTAATAACTGAATAAGCTTCAGTTAACCTGGAAAATTGACCTATGAAAAGGTGAAATCTTTCTTTTTTCTTTAAGAATTTGTACATTAGGATGCTGAGTTCATTTCTAACACCTCCCAACTGAAACAACTTTGTTATGAAACTAGGGGCCTTCCTCAGACATTGATTGAGGCGCACATCAGTCAGCACTAGTGCAGAACCGGACCTCACTGAGTGCTCACTTAAACAGCTTTCATCTTTCTTTAATTAAAAGGCACTTGTGCATTAATTCCACCCCCACAACTCATGACATACCCCAAAGAACATCATGTATACAATAAAATAGATTAAAAGCAACAAGAGCATGAAGAATAATTTGACTAGTTGATTTAACTAAAACTTAGAGAAGAAATACAGTACTGATCTGGTATGAAAGCTGAAGACTTGAAGGAATAAATTAGCTTCTTAGAAATTTTTATTCATTA
This sequence comes from Bubalus bubalis, assembly GCF_019923935.1. Taxonomy (NCBI): domain Eukaryota; kingdom Metazoa; phylum Chordata; class Mammalia; order Artiodactyla; family Bovidae; genus Bubalus; species Bubalus bubalis. The sequence goes on along the minus strand of NC_059160.1, from coordinate 118,417,067 downwards.
TAACTTTATAATAAAACTTGTTTTCCCCCAAAAGAAAGGTGCTTTGTAAATCTTTTGAATAGCACACTTTGAAATAGTTCTATTATAGACTGTAGGTAGTCAGACCCAGTAAAGTGGTACTCTTTTGCACTTTGTTGAATTCAGATAAATTTCCTTCATGCTTTGATTGGTTTAGCCTTTATGTTTGTCATTGCTTTCATTGTGTCATTGCCATGTAGGAAAGTTTTGGTGATAACGGTCTAGTCTTCCTTCTAACCTACTTCTTTTCTTAAGAAAAATGTTGTATTAGCCAGGGAAAGAAAGAAAGAAAAAAGATTGCTTATAAGATATTGGCTTATGTAATTATGGAGACTAACAGGTCCACAGTTTGCCATCTATAAGCTGCAAGCCCAGGAAAGCTAGTGGTGTAGTTTAAAGCCTTCTGAGAGCAGGAGAGCCGTGGTATAGGTCTCATTGCTGAGTCTGAAGGGATGAGAACCAGGAGCACTGAGGGCAGATAGATGTCTCAGGTCAGGCAACCGGGCAGAGAGCAAATTCAGTCTTCCTCCATTTTTTGTTCTATTCAGGCCTCAGTGAATTGGATGATGCCCACTCACATTTCTGAAAGCCATCTGCTTTAATCAGTTCACCAATTCAAGTGCTAATCTCTTCTAGAAAAACCTTTGCAGATACTCCCAGAAATAATGTTTAACCAGACATCTGGGCATCCTGTGGCTCACTCAAGTTGACATACAAGATTCATCATCACAAGTGTGTATTATTTTTTTAAAAAGCATCTGCAATAAATTTGTTTAAATGCTTACATTTAGGTATCACGTCATATGCCATTTTTTCTAGCTCTTTTCTCTAAATGTCTTGGCTACTGCATTGTTCGGCACTGTAATAAGGGACCCCAAATTTGTGTGTGTGTGCGTGCGTGTGTGTGCACTAATGTGCATGGAGCTGTACTTTCCCATGGGGTGTAGTGCAGACATAGTGAGGTTGATGGGGATTACGCATTGCAGCAGATGACAGGGAGAGGCTAATAGCAGACAGAACTAGACTTCTGTTTGTAAGGAGATCCTGAAGTGAACTGGGTGTCTTTATTACACTTTTAACCCAAGTTTTCTTAAGAGACTTTGGCTTACCTGCTTCCTGGGGGTCATTTTTAAAACTTTCTTCCAAAATAGGAAGAATGATGTAAAATTATGTATAATTTCTTCAGAAATATCCCCTCTCCTTTAAAAATATGCATACTGTTTTAAATGACTTCAGTGCACATAGATTTTGGTGAATGATAAGAATGTAAGTTTTGGTTCTGCAAATGAAAGCCTGTTTTCCTCAGATTGTCACTGGGGGAAAAACTTCTCTGTGTAACTTTAACAAATACACAAGTTACCAAAGTTGAATGATAATATGTATGTGAAAAGGCTTTGTGAGAGCTCTTGTCCCTTGGTTCATTCAGGTCTCTGTATTTTAAGTTTGAAATCTAATTGTAAAATAGTTAAGAAAATTGAGGATTTGTAAGACTTTTGACATGGTCTGGTAAAAAGCAAAGCTAAGACTTTCTGTTTTTTAAGGTTGGACCTGATTCTTTAACTTTCCAATTTTTCTTTTTCTTTTTTTTTTTTTTTTTTTAATTTAATTTTATTTTTAAACTTTACATAATTGTATTAGTTTTGCCAAATATCCATATGAATCCGCCACAGGTATACATGCGTTCCCCATCCTGAACCCTTCTCCCTCCTCCCTCCCCATTCCATCCCTCTGGGTCGTCCCAGTGCACCAGCCCCAAGCATCCAGTATCGTGCATCGAACATGGACTGGCAACTCATTTCATACATGATATTTTACATGTTTCAATGCCATTCTCCCAAATCTTCCCACCCTCTCCCTCTCTCTCAGAGTCCATAAGACTGTTCTATACATCAGTGTCTCTTTTCCAATTTTTCTTTTAATCAAGGGCTTTAAATTAGTGTCATGATTGAGAAATTGTAAGAGCATCAAGAGAAAGATGGCTGAAATGGCAGTTTTAGATACAAAATATTGATTGGATTTAAGCCCATTTGCTAGCATTGGTTGGGTTAGAGTAACAGCAAAAGGAAAAAAAAAAAAGAGAAATTAGAAGAGGTAATTTTGTTGTGGTTATTTTTGTGTGGATTACCAATGTCTGGTTGCTAAGTCAGTTGGACCCCTTTTAGTTCTTATTTCACTTGGCTTATTCATGGCAGTTAGGTGGTGGTGTCTGCTCTGACCTTGCATCTTCCTTCCCCTTGACTTTTCCAACATTCTTCTCCCTTGCTTTCCCCCCCTTTCCTCTTGACTATTCTTTCACAAATCTTCTTTGACTATGTTCTTTTCAGTTTGGTGTTTCTCTGGGTTTCCCATCATCCCTCTTTATCATAATGCTTTTGCACATACTTTTTTAGTATTATCTTCTCCTGATAGTGATACCTACACTGAGACACACAGCAGTTACATATCTGCTTTGACCTCTCAAGCACCTCCCATTTCTCACCTGGTTGCTAGATCTCCTCCTCATTGTTTAAGAACATCAGTATACACAAGTTTGTGAAACCTGAAGAAGATGTAATTTTAAGTGAGTTGGTGGAGATATGCATAGATGGATACAGAAAGTTAGGTTTTTAGAGGTATGATTGGTTTTTCTTGTTTTTTTTTTTTTAAGGCTATGTGCAAGGAATGAGTGACTTACTTTCACCTCTGTTATATGTGATGGAAAATGAAGTGGATGCCTTTTGGTGCTTTGCCTCCTACATGGACCAAATGGTAAGAACAGAGATTCCTTCTTTTAATCAAACTAATTTTGAATATTTTAGTTATATAATAATCTTGTTATATAAAATGGATGTTTATATTTAGCCAGTCATGGTAGAACTTTAAAAAAATTGCTCAGTTGTTTGTTTCTTTTCAAGAGGCTTGGAAATGCTGGTAATATTTTTAATATAAAAAGTAGATAGTAGGTGCCTATATAATAGGAATAATCAGGATTTAATATTGGTAAATGCTTATGATCTGCAGAAGGGTAATGAGTGATAGAATATTGATGAAGTAGATGATTCAGTTCTTGTGAGGTAGTTTCATTTCATCTGTTTCAGAGATAAAGCTTAGTCATGCCAAGTAATATCCTTACCTTTTGTGAACATTTTAGATTTTATCATTATAGTGTCTGATTTTTCTCCAGATGTTTTTGAACTATTTGTAACATTGACACTTTCTTAGTTTTTTCATAAGCATGTGATTATTAGAGTTGACCTGTCTATATACATATTATTACGAAGAACATTTTATCTAGTATCATTGATATATCTTAGAGACAGAGTTCTAGGACAATAGTACACAGAGAGTATTAACAGGAAAATAAAATAGAACGGTCTTCTCAAGTAATCTTTAGAAAGTGGAAGGGGAAAAAAAGCAAAGGGGCTAAGAGCAGATAAAAGCATATGAAATCCAAAGACCTGACTACTTAGGTCTCTGTACCTGTTTCAAAATAAAATTAATATTCTTAATGCTGGCCCTTGATGGTCGGATTTTGAAATGGCATGCTTGTAAGGGGATAAAGATTTCAAATCTGTAATCATATGCAATGATTTCTTGTAATATAGAGTCTGGGATACAGATGTGAAACTTTTTGATTGCTTCTGTTTTTTGATGACTTCTGTTCTTCCTCTCTTGCTTGCCTGTTTTTATTTCCCCTTCTAATTTGTCTCAGTTTTATCTGTTTTCTCAAGTCTCTCCTCCATGGTTCCAACTCATCGTTACTTCGCCTAGTTCTTTTCCATACTTAATAAGATTTGATAGTTTTCAAATATGTTTTTACTATTAATGTAATAAATATTCAAATTATATAGTCCTTTACCATGAATTAATGTTTTTGGATTATTTAGAAAGATTATTAATTGCAGTAATCTGGTAATATCATAGTTTGTCTTCCTTACCTTTTTGATTGGTTGATTTTTACCTGCCTTCTTAGTTCCATATACTTAGTTCCATAAGCGTTCTAGAAACCTGAGGCATTTGTTATAAAGGTCTGTACAACTGATGATAATTGTATAAAAACTGTTGTTTGTTTTCCTTGTGTTTTTGTTGTTTATCCTCTCTTCACTAGAGCTAATATGATAAAGAGGTCATGTCTTTGTTTAACTCATTCTGTGATATGCTTCCAGAATTTTCCTGATGCTTGACATGAGGTGTTTGTTCAACAGAGTTTTGTAAAATAAATACATGAATATTTCCCCAGTGCTTAGTTTAGATCTCAGCTTATAGTAGGTTTTCTAAGAATTAGTACAAACGTATGGCATTTACTTTTTCTGTTGTTTTTCATTTGCTAAGTCGTGTCTGCCTCTGTGACCCCATGGACTGTAGCACTCCAGATTCCTTTGGCTCCTGGAGTTTGCTCAAATTCATGTCCATTGAATCAGTGATGCTATCTAACCATCTCATTACAGTAGTAGTTTTCATAAGAGCTAATACTGGCATGTTCAAATATATTATCTTGTGTGCCAGATACGTATATACATGCCTATGTGTGCGTGTACTTAGGCCTCAGATGTAAAGACCACTTTCTGAACATCTTTAATACACATTTCACAGTCTATTTGTCATTTTTGTGTATGGAGATTCAAGTTCTTTGTTTTGTCTTTTTCACAGTAGATGTTCTTTGTTTGCCTTTTCCATTGACAACGGTCTGGGGATTTTTCTAGTCTTTATTCTAAAAAGATTTCTTAATGTCTACTAACATCTTTTGTTTCATAATATGAAACATAACATGAAACATAATATAAAAGGGCAGTAAGTTACAATCAAAATAGTCTGCACAATTATTTCCACTGCATTGTTATTGTTTTCGTGTCCTTGAATCTGTTCTGCTGTTTGATTCCTTCTTTTTGTTTTACAGCTTTATTTCATGTAAGTTTTTACTACTTTACGGAGGCTGAATCCAATGTCTGTAGATTCACTTTTGTTGGTATTTACTCACATCTAGTGTTGGTCTGGGCATAGACTTCTGTCTATAACCACCATATTATAGAAATAACTGCAAAATGATCTAATGAACTTCCTTATAGCCAGCATTCATTTTGCCATATAGTTTTAACTTGCCCTTCCTTCTTACCCCCTTCCATATACACATTTGTGTATATGTGTATATACACATACCCATAACTGTATATATGTACATATACATATGTGTATATATGCACACATGTACATACATATGTAATGTACATACACATTTGTTTATAGTTAGGCTTGAAGCCCTTTGTGTATCCATTGTCGACCTCCTTTTCCTTTCTGCAGGAATAGCTACTTTTCTGAAGTCGGCTTCTATCATTTTGGGAGTAGCAGTGGCTGTGCCACGTTGTTACTTGCAAAACAATGGAAGCTTTTGGCCATGTCACAGCAAAAATTATACTGTTAATCAAAGAGTCCTGCCTTTCCCTTTTATTTTCCTGTGGGAAATGTGAAGAAACTATATCCCAAAAACTTGTGTTCGTCTATTAAAGCATTTCATTCACTAATTAAACTATTCAGATCACTAAAGAGAAGCCAGTTTATTGAGAATCAGTAGCCTTAATTTTTTTTTTAACCAACTAATCTGATAGATACTTCTAATAAAGCACTATTATTGTCTCAAAAACTAAAAGAAATGTGAGAGGGAAAGGATGTTATTCTTAGGCTTTTCACAAAGATTAGGGCAGTAGTTCACCATAAAGGGGTTAGAACGTGCGGGTTAAAGGGATCATAATCATAAGAAACCTTTCATTTATTTTGGTGCCCTCCCCATCCCCAAACCTTGACTGAACTTTTGGTAGCAAATCTACTCACTTTCAGAGATTAAAACATTTAAACCACGGTAGTTCTCAAACTTTATGATTTCAGGACCTCTTCACACTCAAATATTATTGCAGATTCTAAGAGCTTTTGTTTATGTGGGTTATATCTGTTGAAGTTTGTTAAGAAAAGTTCTAGGAAATTTATAAATATCTTGTTGTTTAGTTGCTAAGTTGTATCCAACTCCTGCAACCCCATGGACTATTGCCCACCAGGCTCATCTGTCCATGGGATTTCCCAGGCAAGAATACTGGAGTGGGTTGCCATTTCCTTCACCAGAAGATCTTTCCAACCCAGGGATGGAACCCATATCTCCTACATTGTCAGGTGGATTCTTTACCACTGAGCTACCTGGGAAGCCCAGATGTTTATTTATTTATTCATTTAAAGATAGCAGTAAACCTTCTCAAATTTTACATACATTTTTAAAAAATGAAAAATAACTTTTCTAAAACAGAATTTACTGAAAAGAGGGATTATCTTCCAGTTTTCATTTTCTTTTAATGTGTAGTATTTAGTTTAATAGGAGACAGCTGACTTTCACATCTGTTCCTGTATGCAGTCTATTGCAATACATAGCCTTTTTATAGCCTTTACAATTATGGGAGAATTTAAAGTGTAAAATGCATAGAGTGTTTTAGTATTGCTGTTGTCATGAAAATGGTTTTGACTTCATAGATTCCTTAATGTCATCAAATCATAAGAAATAATTAGCTAATTCTTTAACACTGGACACATATTAAGGCTAAAATTAATTTTATTTCCTATGTTAATATGAAGAAATATTTAGCAGTAAAATGATTTGATAAAAGTCTGTATCCCAAATGTATGTTCCTTTCACCCAGGTTTCTTATTTGATATAAGAATAGTATATCAGTCAGTCTACAGCTGCTGTTGTCTGCATTATTCTTTATCTTAAAAAATTGAATAGTGGGAAAAAATAATCTTTTAGCATTTTAATTAGTTGTGATTTTAAAATATAACCAATATGGTGTAAGTCCAACATTTGTCCTTATTTTATGGCACAGTTATCAGTGGTTATGTACTGTAAAATATTTATTATTACTTAATATTTTTTTTTAAAGCATCAAAATTTTGAAGAGCAGATGCAAGGCATGAAGACCCAACTTATTCAGCTAAGTACCTTACTTCGATTGTTGGACAGTGGATTTTGCAGTTACTTAGGTGAGTTGAGTGAAACAAAGCTATACTCAGCAAATTGTAGGGTAATATGCAGAGAGAAAAAATGTAAAGACTGTATAATCCACCAGTGTTGCCTGGGTTCCTCTGAGGAATAAAACTGGGACCAAACTGTCCCCCTTGTACAGTTCGGCCTTAAAACAGTTTATTCATACTATGAAATACGAGTCATCTCTCATTTGTGAGGACTGCCCCTGGCTTGGGAAGATCTTTTGGAGGAAGAAATGGCAACCCACTATAGTATTCTTACCTGAAAAATTCCATAGACAGGAGCCTGACGGGCTACGGTCCAGAGTTGAAAAGAGTTGGGCCTGACTGACTGAACACACATCCACTCTCACCCCCATACCAAAATCCGAGGAGACTCAAGTCTCTTACATAAAATGGCATAGTATTTGCGTATAGCCTATGCACAGCTTCCTGTATACTTTAGATCGTCTCTAGATTATTTATCATACCTCACACAACATAATTGCTGTGTAAATAGTTGTAAATACAATGTAAATCCTTTTTAAATAGTTGCCAAGTGCAGCAAATTCAAGCTTTGCATTTTGGAACTTCCTAGAATTTTTTTTTCCCCCCAAATATTTTCCATTCACGATTGGTTGAATCCACAGACACAGACCTGAAGAGAGATGGAGAGTCAGCTGTTATTTGGTGGTTTGCTTATAAAGAAGTTAGGCTGCAATTCTGAATCATTTCCTTGAATTAGTAGAAGATAATTAAATTTATAGGACTTTTAAGCCTAAGACGAACAGAAATATTTGAGTTTGAAATAGGTACCCTATTCTGAGATAATTTAAGAGGAAGTAAGGTGTTTCTTTTTTTTCTTTGTAGAATCCCAGGACTCTGGATACCTTTATTTTTGCTTCAGATGGCTTTTAATCAGATTTAAAAGGGAATTTAGTTTTCTAGATATTCTTCGATTATGGGAGGTAAGTTCTTTAATTATTGTAAAAATGTAACACTTTTTATGGAAATAACCATTTTGTTTCTATAAACGGATTATAATATCCTGGCTGAAATTTCTAAAGCAGTTCTGAAATTCTGATGTTTTTGGTCTCTCCTTAAAAACTATGTTGAACTGAATATGTGGTCTTGGGAGCTTTTTTCTGTAGATCACATCCTTATGAGACCGGGGGCCAGGAGGTTTCCCAGAACCAGTTGTGTAGACCATTTGACCTTGGGATACTTTATGTGAGACTGTGGTGAATTTGGGTGTAGATTTAAATATAGTTAAGGAAGTTTCGGCAGGCCAGTCAGTTGAGATGGTACTTTATTTGTAGTCTGGAGTATTGGGAGGGAACTGACTTTTGTTCTGCTTTTTAAAGAAGTTTAAGTTAGAGCAAAATACTAAGAATAATGTAACAAACATGCTACTATCTGCATTCAACATATGTAATAATTTTGCCTTATTTACTTCTATCGCATTGGCCAAAAAGTTTGTTTGAATGAACTTTTTGGCCAATCCAATAGTCTTTTCTCTTTCTTTCCAAGGCAAAAAATATTGAAAGATATAGCTTAGATCTTTAATCACTACCCCAAGCCCCATTACCCTTTTCCTCACTCTGGAGAGTATTCATGATCATGTTTTTGGTTTATATCTTTTTATTCCCTCTTGTACCCAGGGCAACTCATGATGAAAAGCAAGAAAGTATTATTTTCTTCTCATATATCTGTTAATTGTTAACAGATGGTAGTGCTTTCAAAATAGACTATTGGCGTAATGACCGTCCACTACCTTATCTTTATAAAAGTAAAGGTGACAGAAACTTTGCCAAGGAAAGAATGGGGGAAATACTGTTTGAATAATAAGTAAACTTAATATGCAGTGAGTATGCTGAGGCTTTTACACCTGGAGGTTGATTCCTATACTTTTGGAGGCTATGCTCCCATTAGAGAAGGTGATCCACTAACTGAAGGATCCCCGCTTTGTGGAGGAGCACTTCTTTGTTTGAAATTAGAAGAAAAACTTACATGTTCTTGATCTAGAATCATACTTTAAAGTTTATCAATTTCATTAAATTAGTATCTCAGCTTCTTTTTAAAAGTTTTCAATAATTGTAGTAACTCCTTAATCTGTGTTTACCAAATAAATTAGGACTTTTAATGAACTCTTTGAGGTTAATTGCATTATAATTAAACTTTCAAAAAGGGATTTAGTCTGAAAATGATTCTACTTGGTTTATTTTTAGTAAAAGAAGTAAGAACATTTCTGGTACTTTAATAATATTGTTTACATGAGACTTTGATCTTTCTAAAAAAGATATTAAGTACATTAACCAGAGGAAATTAAGACTTTAAGTTTTAGGACATTGATTAGGAAGAAATGATCAAATGATGTACACATTTGGGTATAAATTTTGGGTGGTTGATTCAGTTTTTATCACAATTAGAGATATTCTGATTTATTATATAATATGTTGTTTAGAATGTAGAGCTACCTCTGGATGTTTTTGATTCCATGCAGTGTATAACTGCATTTTTATTCCTATGATGTAGCTTTTCCCCCCACCCCCAGAGACTGAAGATGATTTAAAAATGAAAAACTGAAGGTTCAGAAAAATATTGAAAATACCTCTAACCCTTACACCTTAGCCATTTATAGTATTGATTAGGCTCAGTGCTAACTGTAGTCACCTAAAGAGATGTGTTTGGAATTCATCATAATTCATTTATTGTTTGTGGATAAAGGTAAGACTTTCATGCCCCACAGCTCATTTCTTAACTAGAAAAAGAATGGACTACTCCATCTAGGCAACTTCTGCTTTGCATAGAAGTCATTCAGAATTGAGCATCATATCTATGAAGAAAATATTTTAGAATTGATAGAGTTTACTAAATATGTGTTCTGTTTTCTGTAGGTAATGTGGACTGAACTACCATGTAAAAATTTTCATCTTCTTCTCTGTTGTGCTATTCTGGAGTCAGAAAAACAACAAATAATGGAAAAACATTATGGCTTTAATGAAATACTTAAGGTAGTTATTCTTTTAATTTAGATTTTAATATTTTGACTCTTTCCTCTTTTTGTTGGAAAACAGACATTTCCTTGGAGTGTTGTTGAATCTCTTGAGTGACTTAAAATTTTATCAGTAGTAATCAATACTAGGACCAGTTCTCTGAGAATGACAATTCAGCAAGTTGAACATGTTGGCCAATTATTTTCTTTCCTTGCTAATTAGAGAAACAAATTCAACAAATGCTCTTTTATGTTGTTTACTTTTCTAAACAAAGTAATACTTCTGCTTATAACTTTGAGGTAGTAAACCTGGGACAGCTGCTGGATTTAATGCTCCATAAGCGTATTAGTGATAGCTGTTCCTTAGCTTTAAAACTTGAAATGATCTAATGAGGGATATATTAAATTTCCTGTTTACTTGTAGTCTGAGGGTATTTTGTTTTGAGGATTTTATCTGCAGTGTAATATAACTAGTATGACACCACCCTTATGGAAGAAAGCTAAGAAGAACTAAGGAGCCTCTTGATGAAAGTAAAAGAGGAGAGTGAAAAAGTTGGCTAAAATTCAACATTCAGAAAACTAAGATCATGGCATCTGGTCCCATCATGTCATAGCAAATAGATGGGGAAACTGGCTGACTTTATTTTTTGGGGCTTGAAAATCACTGCAGATGGTGACTGCAGCCATGAAATTAAAAGACGCTTGCTCCTTGGAAGAAAAGTTATGACCAACCTAGACAGCTTATTAAAAAGCAGAGACATTACTTTGCCAGTTAAGGTCCATGTAGTCAAAGCTATGATTTTTCCAGTAGTCATGTATGGATGTGAGAGTTGGACTATAAAGAAAGCTGAGCACCAAAGAATTGATGCTTTTGAACTGTGGTGTTGGAGAAGACTCTTGAGAGTCCCTTGGACTGCAAGGAGATCCAACCAGTCCATCCTAAAGGAGATCAGTCCTGAATATTCATTGGAAGGACTGATGTTGACGTTGAAACTCCAATACTTTGGCCACCTGATTCGAAGTACTGACTCATTAGAAAAGACCCTGATGCTGGGAAAGACTGAAGGAGGGAGGAGAAGGGGATGACAGAGGATGAGGTGGTTGGACAGCATCACCGACTCAATGGACATGAGTTTGAGTAAACTCTGGGAGTTGGTGGTGGACAGGGAAGCCTGGCATGCTGTAGTTCATGGGATTGCAAAGAGTCAGACATGACTGAGCGACTGAACTGAACTGACTGAATATAACTAGTAATAAATTGTGTAATAGAGTATAATAGTGTTTCAGTTTCAATTATTTTATTGATTTATTCTAGCATATCAATGAATTGTCCATGAAAATTGATGTGGAAGATGTATTATGCAAGGCAGAAGCAATTTCACTACAGATGGTAAAATGCAAGGTATACCGTATTTTAAGTAATGAAAAGATTTTTTGGTCTATGATTTTGGTGGATTGAGGTCACAAAATTTTTCTTTTTAAAAGAAATTAGTAAGTTGATGGCAGACACAAAGCATTGGCTAACATTTGTTTACCATTATAGATTTACAGCACTTAATTGAAAACAATTGAATAATTATGCTAGGAGACAAACAGTAATAAGACGGAATGATAAAAGTAATGAAAACACTTTGGCAACAGCAAGAGAGGCTGTAGAAGCATTGATATATTATCAAATTAGTGAACACAGAATAGGACCTCATATTAAATATATAGTGTCTTCAAGTAAAGACAGATGCTAATCAGAAATAATTAAATGAATATTATTTGGTTAATGTTATTTATATCAGTCAAGCTCTTAATTATCTCTAAAAACAAGGCAAGTTTGAGATGTTATATCCTGAATTTAAACCAAAGTATTATACTTTTGGTGTATTTTGGTTTTCAGATTTTTAAGAGAATTCTTACTTAGTCTTTGTGTCATTTGTTCATGGTTTCAAATATTTATTTTGGCTCAGTTTTTTTCTTTACAAGTGTACGTATTTATATACTTACGGCTGCACTGGGACTTCATTGCTGCCTGGGCTTTTCTGGTTGAGGACAGTGTCGGCTGCTCTTCCTTGCGGCTCACAGGCTCCTCCCTGCAGGGGCTACTCTGTTTGGGGAGCTCAGGCTCTCGGACTTCTGTGGCTGCAGCACATGGGCTCGGTAATTGAGGCTCCCGGGCTCAGTACTCGAGGCGCACAGGCTTAGTTGCTCCATGGCATCCGGATCAGGGATCGAATCCGTGTCTTCTACATTGGCAGGTGGATTATTTACCACTGAAGCAGCAGGGAAGCCCTATTTTAGTTCACTTTTACAAATATTTATTTGATAGCTATTCTGTTCAAAACTTGTCAGTGCTACTTTTCAAGTTTAAGGAATGTTTGTGTATTGAGGGAAAAGAATGAAAGAGAATGAAATAAATGCAAAATGTTAGAAAACAGTATGTTTGTGGGAGTGGTGGGGTGGGATAGGGTGGGGAGTGGCTAATTCAGAATAGAAGGTCAGAAAACCACTTACTAAAAAGAGTGGTTTGGATTTCATTTCGAGTGGAGAAGGAAGGTCTGAGAAGGTGCATAACAATTGCACTGTTAGAACAAATGTTTGATGTTATCTTAAATAGTAAGTGTTAATTTGTGATTACTTTTCCACTATGGTGAATGATGATTTTATATTTGGTTCTTCTTATTCAGGAGTTGCCACAAGCAGTTTGTGAGATCCTGGGGCTTCAGGATAGTGAAGTTACAACACCGGATTCAGACAATGGGGAAGATGAAAATGTTGGCATGACTGTTTGTCCTGCATCTGCATTTCAGAGTAACTCATTACCTGTCCTTACTGCCAGTGGAGGCAGAGATGACAACCCAACAGAGATATCCATGTCCCCACATGTCAGCAGATTAACACCTGCATGATCATTCTTTGAAGAGACACTTTGTTACAACTCTTTTTCAAGTACTTGAAAGGTGGAAATTTGAAATCTTGGTATTGATCATGCTTTAAGGTTTATGGAAAGAATGTGTACTGATGTTCTTGCATTAAAGCTTTACAGAGATTTAAACTAATTATTTTTGTAGTTACTTCTACCAAATAGCCTTTCCTTTTCAATAACATTCCTTAGTATTTTTTATAGCTAAGTACATTTTATTTTCTTGCTGATGAACTGGAATTGGAAAAATAGTACAAGTGGATGAGTTGGAAATTATGCACTTTGAAAACATTCACTTTGTTTACTCCAAGTTTAGCAGGTTTGGATTTGATTAAATGCTGAGCCTTTCTATAGCTTTCTAAGCTGAGAAGTAGATTGTGGCCCAGTGATGAAATGAAAGAATTTATTTTTCTCTCTTGTTTACAAAAATACTTAGCTTAAATATTTACACTGGTTGAATGTGATTTAAATTGGACATTTTCATCAATGCAATTTAATGTGTAGATAAAGAGCTATTTCAACCATAATAAGTGGATTGGCAGTATATTTTTTACATTGAACTTTTCTTCACTTGTATATAAAGACTGTATAAGTACTTATTTATGAGTATAAGAAAGGATAGGCATATTTTCTTTAACTGAATAAACTTGACTATTGATTTATATAACCTGATTTCACAAAGTAAATACATAGCTTCAGTATGAGATCTTTTTCAAAGCTATTTTCTTAACCAAACATTTATTTCAGGAGACTACATTCAACCCATACCTGGTGTAATTTTCAAGTTAATTGCTTATAGTCTCATTTTACTAATAATGTTTACTATCTTTCCTAATAATGCATTAACTGATTAATCAGGTCTTTAAATTTTTGTGAAATACTCTTTACCAAAAGCTTACGTCAAAAATTTCATCATACTATCACGAGTCTCAAAATAATGCTCTTTTGTATATGAATGAAGCTGTTGTTTTTACCATGCAGTGTTGCATGATTTAAGTTATGTGTAATGAACATAACTGATTCCATTTTAATTGTAATTTGTTTACTTCTGTACATATCATTAAAATAAATCTGAAGTTGAAATGGTGTTTTTCAGTTAAATTGCACTTGGAAGTAATCTGCTAGTTCTTCATCAGAAGAAGAAAACCCTAAGATAGACCCTAGTGCATCCTGTATTTTTATATGATTGAAACAGTCATTTGAATGAGTTGTGGAAAGAAGTGAGAAACATGACTCTTTTATAAAGAAACTTTTTATTAGCATGAAATTGAGTGTAGTATTGCCTTGGAGGATATAATTATCTGAATCAGTAAAGCAACTTCCTACAAGTGAAGTTAATAATGTAAAATAAAAGTTACATAGTTCTATTCTAAAATGGTCCACCCAGCACCCTGCCTCCGACCCCAGAGAACTAGGGAACCAAATGAACTTTTCTTACTTGAGCTTTAACTGACAATCATGACAGTAGAACCATTAGATTGTAGTTTTTAATATCATATGTGTGTTATCTTTCATCAGTTAATAATGAGTAAGTCTATTCAGAAAAAAAAGTAAATGGATCAAAGCTCAGTATCTCCAGCCTTTCATTTCCTGCTGTTCAGGAAATTGCTGAGAACATCTTGATGTCCTTCTTGTTCTTCCTGGACAGGGACTTTTGGGGAGATTTTTTTTTTTTTCCCCAACTATGTAATATAATGTCTACTTCAGAGTTTTAAAAAATCTTAAGACATTTAGTAAGTTTAACTTTTGTGAAGTTTTATTTCTAAAACTACTTGTTTTAAAAACATTTTTACTAAACATGTAATATTTCTCTTTGGACCATTTTTTATATGTAAATAATAATAATAATACAGTGCTAAGTAAAGTCTGACTTAATCCTACTCCTCAGAACCAGCTAGCAAATAACCATGTAAACTTGAACTGTTGATATTGCTAAGATAGATACAGTTCAGGTAAGTGTCTTAGTCTGACTTTTAAAAGAATTGTTTGTTTTAATTTTCACAAGGTGCTCTGTCCTTGCCAATAACACATAAAATATTGAAAGTGAAAGTGCAAGTCGCTCAGTCGCGTCCGACTCTTTGCAGCCCCATGGATAGTCCATGGAATTCTCCAGAGCATAATACTGGAGTGGGTAGCCTTTCACTTCAGGGGATATTCTCAACCCAGGAATTGAACCCAGGTCTATCTGGATTGCAAGCGGATTCTTTACCAGCTGAGCCATGAGGGAAGCCCAAGAATACTGGAGTGCGTAGCCTATCCCTTCTCCAGCAGATCTTCCCGACCCAGGACTCAAATCAGGGTCTCCTGCATTGCAGGTGGATTCTTTACCAGCTGAGCTATATTATGTGCTGTAAAAAGTGTTTTCAATTCTGATAGGAGTCTGTGGGCAACCTTTTTGTATTGGAGATTTAGAGAATTGCCATTGTATATTGTATTGCTTGGCTTAAATTTTGACTTACAGTTAGGTAGACACGTCCTTAAGGTTTTTTTTTTTTTTTAAAGTAGTTCCTTGATTTTCTAAGGTGGATTTGCCCTAGTTCTGGTCATCATTTTTAGTAAAAAGTGATGACAGTCAATTTTGACTATTTTATGTAGGTTCCTCCTCTGTTCTTAACATTTTGAAGAGAAACTTTCAGTGTCATTTTATTTCTTAACATGAAACAGGGTTAAATTTGAGATGAATCTGAAAGTTGTTTTAATCAGTATCTAATGTCATTATCCGACAGTAGACGTCTGTACTTACTGTACTGAGTTGGCCAAAACATTCATTAGGGTTTTCTGGTAACATCTTAGGGAAAAACCTAAAAGGACTTTTTGGTCAACTCAATACTTTTAAGATGAATGCTGCTTGCTGCTAAGTAACTTCAGTCATGTCCGACTCTGTGCAACCACATAGATGGAAGCCCACCAGGCTCCCCTGTCCCTGGGATTCTCCAGGCAAGAACACTGGAGTGGGTTGCCATTTCCTTCTCCAATGCATGAAAGTGAAAAGTGAAAGGTCGCTCAGTCGTGTCCGACTCTTCGAGACCCTATGGACTGCAGCCCAATGGGCTCCTCCATCCATGGGATTTTCCAGGCAAAAGTACTGGAGTGGGGTGCCATTGTCTTCTCTGTTTAAGATGAATACTGCCATTTAAATGATAACAGTGTATTTGGCTGTCCTCCCTTTGGGTCCTTATAATATGGGAGTTTTTTAAGTTGTTGGATTTTTAAGTTGTTTAAGTTGAGGATTGCTCTGATAACAAACATTTTAATCTTTAGGTCTTATAAGTAGACTCCTGTTTTTCAGGCTGTCTTGACTTAGGGAAAAAGAGTGTGTCATCCTTAGATGCAGAGAGGGGTGGGGGTGGGGCAGTGTGATTGGACATACTTCTGTAAGTTCTGGGGTATCCAAAGCACTCTTGGCCCATGGGAAATTGCATTGTTAACAAACTCACTCTAAAGAAAAACAGATCGTAATCCAAATCTCTTTCTAAGAACCATCAGGAATCAGAAATGCTGTATTTACCTAATGTAGTTCAATCCCTAGAGTTAGTTGGAATACTAGAATAATAGAGTGAATGCTTCCTCAGTCATGTCTGACTCTGGGATTCCATGGACTTTAGCCCACCAGGCTCCTCTGGGGTTTTCCAAGCAAGAATACTGGGGTAGGTTGCCATTTTCTAGAGAATCTTCCCCAGACGGGTCAAACTTGTGTCCCCTGTCTCCTGCATTGGCAGGCAGTTTCTTTACCACTGAGCCACCTGGGAAGCCCTAGAATAAATAGGTGAACCATTAAATACACTTCTCCTCAGATATCTCTCTGGTATATTGCTCTTCACATCTCTATGTACTAAAGTAGACAATGAAAAGAACAAATTCCAGTAAGCTTCGCTGTGATCAATGAACAGGTTCCTTTCAGGTTTTTTAATTAAGAAGATGTATTAACGTCAGAAATGGGCTTTTGCTGTGACAGTCAAAAATACATATTTTCGATACCACACTAGTCTGGAGGCACCAGACCCGGTGAGTTAGCCGACTGCTTTAAAAACACGAGAGCTGTTTTTAATATTGCTTTAGATGTTTTATGGTCTGATTGTACCTCACGTTTTTTCATGAGTGTCACAGGATCACTTTGTAAGGCAAATTCTCCAGCGGAGAAGCCATCAAGGTACTTCTTGATGCTTAGTATAAGTCCTTATTGATGCTTAGTATTAACACAGCATGCCACTGTGCCTGGCAAGCATGGAATGCAAGATACATCCAGAGAAAATCTGAGTCACGTGCTTTTTGTTACCTGAAGCAAATGTTAAATAGGCCAAATGGAGTATTTGCTGACCAGAAAGTCATTAGCAATCAATAGCATCTAACCGAAATAGATAAAGACTTAAATTGTTTTCTGAATGAAATTGTTTATTTTTTTATACTCTTAATAGAAGTAATGCTATTATAAACACGCATGTTCCTATTTCTGCCTTCAAAAATTCACGATAAGTTCTTTCACACACGTCAGGGTGTAAAGATGTTAACCTGAAAAACAGTTTTGTTAAATTCAATTTAAATGCAATTTCTGAATAAATTTGGGACAAATATTTTATTCTCTTCTGGTTTACAGAGCTTTTAAGGATTCTATATGTAGGCTAATGAGGGGAAACCCAGTCTGATGTTTCTAGCTTCCTTCATATCCTGTTAGATTTTCCAGACCAGCTTTCTAACGTTTTGTTTAATACGACATCCCAAAATTTTATTGATTGGTGAAGATCGAGGGGAAAAGAATCAGTTTCATTGATATTTCATACAAACAAAAAAACCCTTGCTGCTTAAACTACAACCTACAGAATGGATGGGGTTAGTTTTTTTTTTTTTTTTTTTTGGATGTCTTTAAATTTTTTATTCTGTATTGGGGTATAGCCGATTAACAATGTTGTGACAATTTCAGGTGAAGAGCAAAGGGACTCGGCCATACATATACGGGTAATGGATGGGTTAGTCTTGACAGAGGTACATCTTGGGGAAGTAATTTAAGGAATAGGAATGTTTCAACTGTAGTCCAGTGAGTTGAATTCAAGTGGCAGAATCCTGGAGCTATCTGCATCAGCAGAATCATTTTTTCCTAACCTATTTCCTTGTTCCTGACAGGACTATAAGTGAATCATTCCAGCCATGAGAATCCATACCCCACCCCACTCTTTTTGAACACTTGTGGAAAAGGAAATTCTTTACCACAGAAATTCCCACTTTTGGTCACTCTAAATTTGATTTTGTGGTGCTTCTCACATTCCTGGGCTGCTGAATTTTCCCTATTTTCAACTCTTCAGAATTAGAAGAAGGTATGTTTAGAAGAGTGGCTCAGTGGTAAAGAATCCACCTGCCAATGTAGGAGACTCAGGAAACGGGTTCGATCCCTGGGTTGGGCAGGCTCCCCAGAGGAGGAAATGGCAACCCCCTCCAGGATCCCTGCGGGGAAAATCCTACGGACAAGCCTGGTGGGCTACAGCCCGTGGGGTTGCAAAGAGTTGGACATGACTGAACAGCTGAGCACTGCCCGCCCCCCAAGTTTATTCTGCAAGAAGAGTTGAATAATTGTGAGCATTTTATTTGTTAGCTTTACAGTGTGGAGTGAGTCCATGCGAGTCCTGGCCTCGGTCCAGGGGGTCCCTCTTTAATCTCGTTCCATGGTTTCCTAAGTTATTCTTAAGGACTCACATTGTCTGAGAGCATCACTATGGCTTTTTTTTTTTTTTTTTTTTTTTTTAAATACAGGAGCTTTTTTGTTAAACTTTTAAAAACCTTGAAGTTTTGTATACCTTATTTTTCTTGCAGTTTTATTTATTTGCTATCACTGACTTAATTTCTTGGCCACAATTTAGAATAGCATAACTATGTATCAACACAAATATGAGTTCTTTTGATGGGTGGTGCTAATGGACAAATAGTACAACTAGTTTGAGGTGTTTGTTTCCTCAGTTCAAGGTGGCTTAGGGTGGGGTGTAGATGCTTGGATCATAAAGTGTTTTGTGTTCTTGCCACAGCCATGGAGTTTACCCTATAATATTCTGGAAGTCAGGTGTCTGCCGGGAGCCGGCATATTGCATATTGAGTGCAGCACTTTCCACAGCATCATCTTTCAGGATCTGGAATAGCTCAACTGGAATTCTATCACTGCCGGGAGCCAGCGTGAGGAACTCCGCCCATGACAAAGGTCATGAGGAAGGAGGCTCGGCATACGCAAAGGCGGGATCGAGCCTCAGGAGTCCCCCTGGAAATTCTCGAGCATCTACCCCCCAAACCAGAGTCTGCCTACTTTCTATTTTTTGCTTTCACCTACACCTCTGACTTTATGGGGGCTGTCCCCCACTACCTCTCTCTGAAAAAAAGAGTTAGCTTACAGCTCCAGTTAATAATTCCTGGGTGTGACAGTGTTTCAACCTACAAACTCCTTTGGAAATCCTCTAGCCTGCCTGAATAGGTTTTTCTGGCCACATGTGATTGTTCAGAGCCTCCCAACTGTGAGAGGCAGGAGATGTTCTAAACTGCCTAAACACAGATTCCTTTGAGTAGTTAAAAGATTGATTAGAAATTGTATTGGTGAAGGGTTTTTCACTTGTTGGGCCAATGTTTGCTGCTAAGTCTCCATACTCCTTACCTACTGTGTCCTTGGCAGTGTATTGATTGATATAATGGGTGTATAGAAATGTAAAATGCAGCTTTGTCCAATGCTTTTTTGGAGGCTGGTGCCTGACTTTGGAATAATCACCTTTAGAGAAAAATAAGTTTCTTAAAATGTTAACAGGCCTCCTGGCCAGAAGATGATGTCAATCACCTGAACTTTTGCATATGATAAGTTTGAAAGCCTGGCTTCGATTAGAACCAGGAACTTCTGTCCTTGCATGACTCCACTCCTTCCCCCATTATCCTCTATGCATAACTTAAGATATAAAAACTACTTTGGAAAATAAAGTGCGGGCCTTGTTCACTGAAACTTGGTCTCCCCATGTCACTCTCTCTCCCAAATTCTGGCTGAGTCTCCATCTGGAGCGCGGAACCCGCCATGCTTGCTAATTATGCCTGGGCTTCTAAGATCCGACCGGGGAGGCCTCAGTGTCTCCTCTCCTTCGGGAGAACGGAAGGATGCCTGTGGCCTACGTAAGTGGTGCAAACTTCTTGTCTTGAAGTTTTATTGGTCTCCCGCGTAAACCAAGCTACTCAGCCTCTTTTCTCCACTGAATTTTCCTACTGAGCTATCCTCATTCTATTACTCTTTGTATTCTTAATTAACGTGTAATTAAGCAGTTGTTTCCTGACCCTCGCCTATGCTGTCTCTCCTTCGAATACCCTGGATCAGCTGGGGCTGGTCCCCGGCAGGTGTCAGAAAAAAATTTATTCACACTGAATTGTTCGACTAGAAAATGCAAAACATTTTCTTAACGAATGCAAAACAGAAGGGTTAAACTGTTTGCATAGGAGCACACGTTTTAGAGTCAGGTAGTCATGGATTTGAGACCTGGCTCCGTCGTTCTTAATATTGTGACCATAGTGGTTCCCAGTACATGGAGTGTATGTAAAATGTTTAGTACAGTGCCTGGCATGACAAATAAATGCTGTTGTTATTTGATGACAACCAAATAGATACCTCAGCAGGCCATCGTTTTTTATTCTTAAAGCTATGTGGTCTGCTTTTCCTGCCAAAACATAGTATCCAACAGGTATGGCCTGGGGGCACCATTTGATTTGTTTTCATTGAGGTCATTTTGATTTTAAATCTGAACTGTGTTCTGGTTTCATCTGAGCCATTGCCTCACTGACCCCAGAATAAATCACTATTCCTTTTCTGCTTTAGTTTTATCCTTTTCAAATTGGTTTAAATGTGCTTGCCTTTTATGAGTCTCCCTTTATGGAAGTTGTCATAAAAACATGATAATGAGAACACAAATGTAAGATAGATTTCATATTTTGCTTATTAATAAAGAGAGAAGTCTGTCTAGTCAACCATCTTGGTCAATATAGAAAATTATAAAAAATAAAAATCACCAGGCTTGTCTGCACTAAGTATTTTAGTGGTATGGGAAATTATAGTGTCTACTTGATAGTCAAAGGTCCGTCTAGTCAAAGCTAGGGTTTTTCCAGTAGTCATATATGGATGTGAGAATTGGACTAGAAAGAAAGTTGAGCGCCAAAGATTTGATGCCTTTGGTGGTGTTGGAGAAGACTCTTGAGAGTCCCTTGGACTGCAAGGAGGTCCAACCAGTCCATCCTAAAGGAAATTAGTCCTGAATATTCACTGGAAGGACTGATGTTGAAGCTGAAACTCCAATACTGTGGCCACTTGATGGGAAGAACTGACTCATTGGAAAAGACCCTGATGCTGGGAAAGACTGAGGGCAGGAGGAGAAGGGGACGACAGAGGATGAGGTAGTTGGACAGCATCACTGATTCGATGGACATGAGTGAGCAAGCTTTGGGAGTTGTTGATGGATAGGGAAGCCTTGCATGCTGCAGTCCATGGGGTTGCAGAATCAGACATGACTGAGCTACTGAACTGAACTGATGGTCATGTGAACATTTTATCAGGAAAAAAATTGATTCCTAAGGCTGTAGCAGCTGTTTTTGGTTATGATTCAACATTAGGTCAGTTCAGTCAGACTTTTGATACCAAATCACCCTTATCCTTCATGACTTAATTCAGATTATATTGTCTGGATGTCTGGCTGGCTGATAGAACGTCCTTGCAAAATTTAAATCCATCTTTATCTTTGTTGAAATTTTTTTCTCAAAATGATCATTTCTATAGTCTTTGGGTATGTTCCACAGGAGTAAAGCATTTCTATTGTGTCTGCACACTTGCGTGTATTATAGTATGAGTGGACATAGTGGTGGCCACTTGAGTTGGTATTGTTTGGGGATTTTCTTTCTTACTGACTATGAGTGTGTGCTCAGTCATGTCCAACTCTGTGGCCCCATAAACTGTAGCCCTCCAGGCTCCTCTGTCTATGGAATTTTCCAGGCGAGAAATACTGGAGCAGGTCACCATTTCCTACTCCAGGCAATCTTCCCAACCCAGGTATCGAACCTGCATCTCTTGTGTCTCCTGCATTGGCAGGCGGATTCTTTACCACTAGCGCCACCTGGGAAGCCCCATACTGACTGTCACAGCATAATCAGTTTTATGAAGACTTCTCATTCAAAGATTGGGATCTCCTAAGATCTCATGTGAGCCTAAGACTTTTTTTCCCATAACTGCTGCTTTAAAAAAAAAAAAAAATATTCGTAGATACTTAAAGTACCAGGATATGGTTCTAGTGGTAAAGAATCTGCTGCTAATGCAGGAGATCTAAGGTACGCAGGTTTGATTCCTGGATCGGGAAGATGCCCTGAAGGAGGACGTGATAACCCACTCCAGTACTCTTGCCTGGAGAATCCTATGGACAGAGGAGCCTGGCAGGCTCTTGTCCATAGCGTCACACAGAATTAGACATGACTGATGCAACTTAGCATACATGCAGAGTACTAGAATAGATGACAACTTCAACTTCATTAACTATGTATATGACAGTTGGTTTGTGAATATGTTGCAAAGAGAATAGTGTTATGTAAATACCTGCTTGAGTTTCTTACATGTTAGTCATGGCAGGCGTGTTTCATTTCTTTACTGATAAATTATTACTAGGTTAAGGAAATACTTTAGCTATGGCATAAGTTTATTTTGGTATGGTATTCATGTGGTTAGGTTGGAGGAATTAGGAATGGATGATATAATAGTGAACAATTCCTGTCACAGAACCAAAAATGTACCCTGTAAACCCTAGGAGTCAGATGTCAATGGAAAAACAAAAAAAAATCCAACCAAGGTGATCATTAGGTTGGCTGGTTTTGTGCTATGAAGTTAAGCCCTTTCTCTTGCCTTCTTCAATGTGGTTTAAGCACAGAAGGCATACTATCATATTTGCTTGTGACACAGACTGGATAGGCTGGAATGATGGCTTACAACCAGAAAGACTTAAGGGAAAGAGATCAGACTTTTTGTTGATTCCCAGTCTCAAAATAACCACTCTTGATTATTTTTCAGGTACCTCCGTACTCTGACAGCCCATGTCTGTCCTTTAATAACTGCACTTGCCTTCTCCATTCATCTTGGGGAGGGACCAGGAAAATTTTTTGTTATCGTCAGCATATTTCCATTTATCCTTCCCCTGAACATATTTCTTTACATCTCTGAAAATTCACTTTGATGACATTGTAATCTCAGTTGGATTTTTTTTTTTTTTTTTTTGGCCATGCCACGTGGCTTGTGGGATCTTAGTTCTCCAACCAGGAATTGTTTATTCACTCTCCCCTCAGTTCCCACTATATACATGCACCCTTCTTTGTTGCTCCATCTTCCAATATAGTTGATATAATATCAGTTTGTTCTTGTTGTTTAGTTGCTAAGTTGTGTCTGACTCTCTTGTGACCCCCATGGACTGCAACCCACTGGACTTCTTTGTCCATGGGATTTCCCAGGCAACAAATGCTGGAATGGGTTGCCATTTCCT
Source organism: Bubalus bubalis (assembly GCF_019923935.1). NCBI lineage: Eukaryota > Metazoa > Chordata > Mammalia > Artiodactyla > Bovidae > Bubalus > Bubalus bubalis. The sequence goes on along the minus strand of NC_059160.1, from coordinate 118,393,654 downwards.
TCTTCTCCATGGGATCTTCCTGACCTAGGGATCAAACCTGTGTCTCCTGAGTCTCCTGCATTGGCAGGCAGATTCTTTACCACTGAGCCACCAGGGAAGCTCGTTATATTGGTTAAGGCAATCCAGTTCTTAGCTGAGATATTTCTTTCTTTGACCCTTTAATTTTTCTTTGGGAGTCAATTCTTATTAAGGGTGTTTTTTTTTGTTGTTTTTTACATAATTATCACTAATCCAATCTACCATATGTTTAAATTGGGGCTTGCCAATGATGGGGCTTTACCATAGGATAATCAGATTGCTCTATTTTGTTCAGAGCTCTCGATGTCTTTTCAGGTTTTTCTTTGTTTCCTGGTCAGAGTCTTCAACCATTTCCCCATGACCTGGCTGCAGGGTAAAAGCCCGGCTCTCAGCCTCCTGTGGTTTGCGTCTCTGTATTCAGTGCACACGTTCCTTTAATCACTTTACTTTCAGGGTAATACCGTTCTCAAGCATGTCTAGTGCCCTTCTGTCCAGAGGTCCTCTGTTTTACAGTTTCCAGAAAATAAGTTCCATTCATCCCCCTGGGGGCAGGAAGGGAAGTGGCTTGGCTATGTAGAATAGAAGAGGGGAATATAGAGTTTTAACTGCCTTTAAAAAAATAACAGTTTTATTAGGATATAATTCATGTGCCATAAAATGCACTCTTTTAAAGTGTGCAGGTCACTGATTTTTAATATATTCACAGAGCTGTGCGAGTACGCTAATATTTAACCTTAGAGTGTTTTCATAACTGTCAGAAGAATCTCGGCACTCAGTAGTGGTCATTCCTGCCTCCCCACTCCCCCCAGCGCCCGGCAACCATTAATCTACTTTCTGTCTGTCCACCTCTCTCCTCTCCCCCACCCCTTTTCTTGTCTGTTTTCACTTCTTCACCACATGTCATATAAATGGAATCATGCTCTGTGTGATCTTTGGTGACTGGCTTCTTCCACTCAGTGTGATGTTTTCAAGGTTACTTTCTTCCTTTATGTTACTGTTTATGGACACACCATATTTTGTTTTGTCTTTTCATTAGTTGATATCTGCGTTATGAATCTGGGTTTTTTGTTGTTGTTGTTATGACTAAGGCTGCTATAAATATTCATGTACAAGTTTTTATGTGGCATACGTTTTTGTTTTTCTTAGGTATATACCAAAGAGTGGAACTGCTGTGTCATATGGTAACTCTAGGGTTAACTTTTTGAGGAACTGCCAAACATTTTTCCAAAATGACTACTGCATTGTAACATATACCTAGAGGTGAAATTGTTGGGTCATATGGTAACTTTGTAGTTAAGATTTTGAAAGACTACTAAACTTTTCCAAAGTGACTCATTTTTCAATCCTATCAACAGTATATGAGACTTGCTATTTTCCCACTTTCTTCCAATATTTGTCTGTCTTTTTTATTTTAGCTTTTCTAGTGGTTATAAAGTAGTATCTTTTTGTGTTTTGATTTGTATTTCTCTAGTGACTAATGTTGAGCATCTTTCAATATACTCATTGGTCATATATTCTTTGGACAAATGTCAGTTCAAATCCTTTGTCCATTTCAAAATTGGTTTACTTGTTTTTTCAGTGTCAACTTGTAAAGGACCCTTATATATCCTGGTTACTGCCTTCTATGAGATACATGATTTATAAATACTTGCTCCCATACTGTGAGTTGTCTTTTCTTGATGATGTCCTTTGAGGCACAAAGTTTTTAATTTTGATGAGATCATATTTATATTTTCTTTGTTTGCTTATGGTTTTGTTATCATATCTAAGAAAAAAATTGCCTAATCCAAGGTCATGAAGATATAATCCTATGTTTTCTGCTGACTGTTATAGTTTTAGCTTTTAAGTCAGTGATTCATTTTGAGTTAATTTTTGTGTCTGAAGTAAGGTAGGAGTCAGTGTTCATTGTTTTTCACGTGGATATCCAAAGTTATTCTTTGCTGTCAAACAGTTTTAGCACAGTTGTTGAAAACCAGTTGACCACAAATGGTCAAAACTTGTTTTGAACTCTAAATTCTACTCCATTTGTATGTCTATTGTCTTACGGGCTTCCCAGGAGGCGCTAGTGGTAAAGGACCTGCCCGCCAACTCGGGAGACATAAGAGACTTGCATGGGGAAGACCCTCTGGGGGGAGGCCATGGCAACCCACTCCAGTGTTCTTTCCTGGAGAATCCCTGTGGACAGAGGAGCCTGGTGGGCTATAGTCCAAAGGGTTGCAAAGAGTCGGACACAACTGAAATGACTTAACACATTTGTCTTATAGTGCCACACTGGTTTGATTACTTTGTTAAATTTTGAAATTGTTTAACAACTTCTTATACAGTCTTTGAACAATTCTTTTTCAGTCTCCTCCATTTACCCCCAGTTCTAGAGGTATTTGAGCCTTTCAGTTCAGTTCAGTTCAGTTCAGTCGCTCAGTCGTGTCCGACTCTTGGCGACCCCATGAACCACAGCACGCCAGGCCTCCCTGTCCATCACCAACTCCCAGAGTTTACTCAAACTCATGTCCATCAAGTCGGTGATGCCATCCAGCCATCTCTCTTCTGTCGTCCCCTTCTCCTCCTGCCTCCAATCCCTCCCAGCATCAGAGTCTTTCCCAATGAGTTAACTCTTCACATGAGGTGGCCAAAGTATTGGAGTTTCAGCTTTAGCATCATTCCTTCCAAAGAACACCCAGGGCTGATCTCCTTCAGAATGGACTGGTTGGATCTCCTTGCAGTCCAAGGGACTCTCAAGAGTCTTCTCCAAAACCACAGTTCAAAAGCATCAATTCTTCGGTGCTCAGCTTTCTTCACAGTCCAATTCTCACATCCATACATGACCACTGGAAAAACCATAGCCTTGACTAGACGGACCTTTGTTTGCAAAGTGATGTCTCTGCTTTTGAATATGCTATCTAGGTTGGTGATAACTTTCCTTCCAAGGAGTAAGCGTCTTTTAATTTCATGGCTGCAGTCACCATCTGCAGTGATTGAGATTCAATAATGTTAGTTGAGTTGCTTCTCAGTGTTCTTCATTGATAGCTTAGGATTCAGCTGTCTCACGTTTACAAAATCTTTGATCATTTTTTCATCTTCTTTTTAGCTTCCAATTTTTTTGTTGCTGTTGTTTCTCCAATTTATGTTATTCTTTTGTGCCTTAAAAAGGAAAGGAAATCCTTTACTGTTGCTTTAGTAGGATTTCAGGAGGGAGCAAATATAGTTAAATCTACGCTCTTAATTAGAAAGAGTACTTTAAAATCTTATATAGATGCTCTGGACTTATTGCCTACACTCTGGAACCCACATTATCTTCAACTCCTGTAATCTGGGTTTATTTCATCTCTTGCTAAAACTGCACTCTCTAAAGTCACCAGTGACAGTTTTGATAGCCAAATCTAGCGGTCTTTAGTTCTCATTCCACTTCTCTGTAGTATTTGAAACCACTGACCATAAGTTTTATCTCCTTTCTATGTTTTACCTCCTTTAATCTTTTTTACTTGGATGACTTCTCTTTTTCATTCTACCTTTAATTATGAGCATCTGTTGTGGTTTAGTTCCTGGGTTCTCTTGGTTATTTATTTATTTATTATTAAAGTTTTTAAAATTTGTGGTAAAATGCACATAACATAAAGTTTGTCTCTCACCATTCTTAAGCTCAATGATGTTAAGTACATTCATGTTATTGTGCAGCCAATCTCCAGAACTTTTTATCTTATTAAATTGAAACTCTGTGCCCTGTTTTCCCCTCTCCCCAGCCCCTGACAAACTCCGTTTTGCTTGTGAGTTCAGCACTCTAGATACCTCATGTAAATGGAATCGTATGTATTTGTCTTTTTGTGACTGACATTTCACTTAGCATAAAGTCCTCGAAGGAGACCCAATTTCAATCCCTGGGTGGGGAAGACCCCCTGGAGAAAGGAATGGCAACCCACTCCAGAATTCTTGCCTGGAGAATCTAATGGACAGAGGAACCTGGTGGGCTACAATCCATGGAGTTGCAAACTGTTGGACATGACTGACTAATGTATATATATGTGTATATATATGTGTATATATATACACACACACCCAGAAATAGGATTGCTAAATCATACCATAATTATTTTATTTTTTTTGAGGAATCCTTTTACTGTTTTCCCAGAGGCTGTACCATTTTATATTTCCCTCAATAGTTCAAAAGGATTCCAGTCTCTCTAGAGAGGATTTTTCTCTATATATTCTTTATTTGGATAGTCCGTGTCCTGCGCCAGCTAACATCACTGAATTACTCTCAGATTTCTATCCCTAGCTCTAATCTACTTCCCAAATTCCAGTCTAACATTTATAATTGCACGCTATTTAAAGTTCCTTGATAGTACTGCAGTCAACTCAAATTCACTCTTCTTTTCCCAAAACTTTTTTCCCCTCTTTTTTTCCCAAAACTTATTCCTTCTTTGGAAATAGCGAAGACACCGCCATTTACAGTCATGGAAGCTTGAGAGTTTAGTCTTTTTCCTATTTTGGACTTCACCTTCTATTTTAGAAGCAATATTCAGGCCCTCACCCCGCCCCTGCTGGCCAGGAGACCCACCCCGTTGACTCTTGCCCCCTACCGCCCCTCCCCTCCCTCCACCAAGCCCTCATTCCCTCCCCCACCCTCCCCTCCCCTCCCCCCACCGCCCCCTACTCCCCTCCGCCCCTTTCTGCTGCGACCCGGAGCTGCAGGATGGCTAGGCTGCCGCAGGACTGTTTGAATCGTGCGCTGCTGGCAGGGTCCGGGGCAGAGGCTGAGCCCCTTGACCACTTCCGGTGTCCTGTGTGCCTAGAAGCCAGTTTAGGTGCCGAGTGGCCACGTCCTTTGGTTTGTATGCTGCAGGAATGTCTGAAACCGAAGATGTGTGGGGTGTGTCGCACCACCTGACCCTGGAGCTCCAGCGGCGGATTGACAGCCCAGAGACTTCTCACCATGCTGCCCTAGCGGTTTCTTCCCATCCAAGACCCAGGCGCATGTGGCCTCTTGTCTGAATGTAGATTTCTGGTCAGTGGCTGAGGTTAGAAATGGCAGGGAGCCTTGGGCCTGTGCGCTGCGGCTGTGGGTCTCTCCCTACTCGCCTATGAGAGCTGCAGCTGCCCCAAACCCAGCAAAGACAGGGCCTTTGGGGGCAAAGTAGTTTCCTCCAGTGTGCTGTTGCTTGGTGGCTTTAGTGGTAAAGAACTCGCCTGTCAATGCAGGAGAGGTAGGTTTGATCCCTGGGTCCAGAGGACCCCTGTTGAAGGGAATGGCAAGGACACTCCAGTATTCTTGCCTGGGAAATCCCATGGACAGAGGAGCCTGGAGGGCTGCAGTCCACAGAGTCGCAAAAGAGTCAAATAACGACTTAGCAATTAAACAACAGCAACAATCCTGGCATTCAGATTTACAAATAATCAGTCCTTCATTCTGTTTTTCAAGTTTAATATTTGTCTTCCAAAAACTTACCTTCTCTTGGCTTTGCTTTTCCTACCTCTCTGAAATTTTTCCTTTCTTATTTTCCTTTTTATGTTCCTGTTTTTATTTTGTTTTAAACTGCTTTTAAATTTGATGTTCCCAGGGTTTTCTGTTCTTGACTCTCTTTTCAAACAACATAAACTTTGTGAGTGAAGCTGTATTACACCTTTTCAGTACTTGACAATAGCCAAATCTCTATATCCAGCTTAGGTCTCTTTTCAAATTTTAAACCCATATACTCAAATGCTTATCGGACAGTTTCACTTGGTCATTCACATGCGATATGTATAAGATCTAACTTTTAAGAGTTTCTTTTTCTTAATTTGAAATTATTTATGTGTGGTCTAGTTCAATGAATGAGACTCTAATATACTTAGTCCACCCAGTCAGAAAGTTGAGAGTTATTCTGGAAGTTTTTTATCTGCTCCCACATCCAAGTAGACATGTCCTATGTATTTTACTCCTTAACATCTCTTGTTCTTTTCATTGCGTCCTCCCTCTCCTAGTTGGACTATTTCAGGTCCTAAGTGGTTTTGCCTTTAGTCTTGAGGTTCTCCTTCAAGCTGCTACTTTTCTGAAATACCAAGATGGTTACACTGTTGCCTTGCCTAATGCCCTTCCAAGTGATCTCTTTCCCCTACAGGATAAGGTGATAAAGTGAAAAGCCCACTGAACGCCATTCAAGATTTATCAGGATTTGGAGCCCTTTTTCTCCTTCGGCCTTTATCCTTCATGGCACCTTTGCCCCGGACCCACACTCCATTCTTGTTGAGCAACATCATTTGTTGATATATTTCTTATATTGTTCTCTCTACATGGAATCCTCTCCTCTCTATCTTCTATTCCATTCCAGTTAATAAACACAAACTCACTTTTAATTATTCAGCTTCTAGAAAGGCCCACTTAACTCCCCTAAGGGAACACTGAGCACTCTGTCCCTTGTGCTTTTACTGTCTTCCATAGAGAATTCAGTGTGTTTTGTTTCACTTATTTATTAGCACGTATGTCTCTTTCAGCTAGTCTGTGCCTTGCTTGAGGGTAGCAGTGTATCTCTTTTGTCTTTGCATCCCCAGGACTCAGTTTCAGTGCCTAACAGAGTGAAATGAAGTCACTCAGTCCTGTCCAGCTCTTTGCAACCCCATGGACTGTAGCCTACTAGGATCCTCCATCCAAGGGATTTTCCAGGCAAGAATACTGGAGTGGGTTGCCATTTCCTTCTCCAGGAGATCTTCCTGACCCAGGGATTGAACCTGGGTCTCCCACATTGTAGGCAGACGCTTTACCGTCTGAGCCACCAGGGAAGTCCTAACAGAGTGAGTCCTTAACAAATCTTTGTTGAATTACACATTTTCCCAAATCCTCTTCTAGGTGAAATAATCTATGTATGTTTTCTTGAGCTTACTTTTGTTTCTTTGTTTGGAATACTCAAAGGTATAATGTAATAGTTAAGACCATGGATTTTGGCGCCAAACTGCCTGAATTTAAATCGTGCCTCAGCCACCTTTTAATTATGTAAACCTTTGGCATGTGTGTGTGCTAAGTCACTTCAGCCAAGTCAGACTCTTTGCGACCCTGTGGACTGCAGCCCGCCAGGTTCCCCTGTCCACTGGATTCTCTAGGCAACAATACTGGAGTGGGTTGTCATGCTCTCCCTCAGGGGATCTTCCCGACCCGGGGATTGAACCCACGTCTCCTGCAGCTCATGCATTGCAGGCAGATTCTTTACTGCTGAGCCACGAGGGAAAACCAAACCTTTGGCAAATTACCTAAATTCTTTGTGCTTCAGTTTCTCCATATATAAAGTGGAAATAATAGTTACTGCATTGTAAATGTTGTGATGATGAATCACGTTTTATCTTAAAAAGTGTTTAGGAATTGGCAACTACTAAGTACTCAGTGACATTAACTATTATTATTGTTGTTTTTGTTATTATTACTTCTATCAGTATATTTAAACTTCACTTTCGTATTAGGTTATCAGAGCTGATTTTTAGAGTAAATTCAAGCCATTAATATTTCAAAAATTAGATCAAATAATAATTATGACCCCTCAAGACTCCAGAAACAATTGTCAATAAAATCCAGTTAATTTTTGCTCATCCATTCCTGTTTAGAAAAATTTTCATTTTGTTTTCTATATAGACAAGCAGTGCCAGTCCTTGGTTAGTTTTGCAGTCAAACGTCCATTAAAAAAAAAAATTTATTTTTTATTGAAGGATAATTGCTTTACAGAATTTTGCTGTTTTCTGTCAAACCTCAACATGAATCAGCCATAGGTATACGTATATCCCCTCCCTGTTGAACCTCCCTCCCATCTCCCTCCCCATCTCACCCCTCTAGGTTGATACAGAGCCCCTGTTTGAGTTTCCTGAGCGATACAGCAAATTCCCGTTGGCTATCCATTTTACATATGGTAATGTAAGTTTCCATGTTACTCTTTCCATACATCTCACCCTCTCCTCCCCTTTCCCCATATTCATAAATCTGTTCTCTGTGTCTGTTTCTCCATAAACACATCCATTTGATCAAGAGTCTTCAACACTTCGGGAGGCTATTAATATTTTCCTTGGAAATTTTATGATTTACTAAAGTTTGAATAGTAAGTTATCACTTGATCTATGCATTTCAAATTGTTGGACTTGTTCTAGTTTGAAGTCATCAAAGGAATGATTATATGGACATTTCATATCCTTTTCATTCCTACGTAGTGAGGAAGATTCTAGGGTTAGTGTCTCAACTATGCATGTATGTGGCTGAATCACAGCCTCACATTTCCTTTACAATTGCCTAAACATCACTGCATAGTGGTGTCACACGACTAGGGAGCAGGGCATTTTATGAACGCCATCACACACACAGTTCCATTCACACAGTCATAACACATCAGATCAGAAAAAATTTATTAACATAAAGTAAAATGGCTTAGGGACTCTGCAATACTGATCTTTCTCGAATTATTTTACTTTTTTTTTTGAAAACATTGAATTCCTCATTACCTTAAGGGTGAGGTTAACTTGCCAGTAGCAGGTTTGAGAGATGAGAGCTAAGGTCAGGGGAGAGTTGTTTTCTTTTACAAATAACACTCCATTATGTATTGTTCTCCACCACCCACGCCCAGCAGCTACTCGACCTATGAAACAAACAAATAGCAGGGGAACATAGATAACCCCAGGCTTCAGGTTTTTAATCTGACTGTGGCCATCGGCAGCCAGAAATGAGTTTCTTTCTAATCAGCCTTCCATCAGTCCCCAGTCACTCATATAAAGGGGCCTGGAAGGGGAAGATTCGCATCGTGTTTTCTTCAGCACCAGGGTTCTGGTCAGCGCTCCGAGAGGTCTGCTGCCTGCCAGCTCCTCTCACCTCACCGCGGCTGCTGCCCTGCTAGTCCCCCTGCTGCAGAGGAAGCAAATTACATCGGGACCCATGCAGCCAGCAATGATGATGTTTTCCAGTAAATACTGGGCAAGGAGAGGGCTTTCCCTGGATTCAGCAGTGCCTGAAGAGCATCAGCTGCTCGCCAGCTTAACAGTGAGTACTGAGTAGCTGGCACTCCCTAGAGGAGTGTTTTCCAGCCTTGGGATAGTCCTATCCTTGCCACTGGGACACCTACTCTAAACACACACCCTTAATTCCTTTCTCTATTATCTGTCTAACCTGCCTCCCTCCTGCCTCTCTCCACCCTTCCTACTCTCTCTATAAAGTAAAGCAGGTGTCCTGATCTCTACGGGGCAAAACTTTCTTTCCTCAAAGTTTTTGAGTTGCAAGTAAAGAAGTTCCCGAACATTAAGAATGAGAAGTTCTATGAAACAATGTCTTATTTCAACAACCAATATAAGTGTGCAGAATTTTTGAAAGGACCGTTTATTATGTGTTGGAACAGGGAGAAGAAATTAAATGGATTTTTATGGTTCCTGCAAGATTATTGTGTCTTCTGTACCCTCTTCCATCTATAAAACCTGGTCTTTAAACACAAAGTAATATTTTCTGGTTTTGTCTATAGGTGCTGTTTATTGGAATAAGAGAAGGATCAGATTCCTTTCAAAAGTTTTCCTGTGTTCCTCATTACTGCATTATTTTTCAGTTTAATTGATAGGGTAATGAAAGCAATATACCACTTGTTTCAATATTTAAGGCAGTTTTATAAAAAAAACAGTAAATGAAAAAGTAACATTTTGCAGGATTTAGATCGTGATATGGGGTAATAATCATAGGATTTAATAAAGAAGACAGTGAATGAAAAGTGTATTCAGATTTCTAGTTATTAAAAATATTAAATGATATTTCATTACCATATTACCAGAGTTAATCAACCAATTACAATTCAGTGTGTATCATAGAAAAATCTGTTTTAGTATTGTAGCTCTGACTATGTGCCAGAGGGTTGTATTGTCCTAGTATATTATTACTCCTAAAAATGTTGAAAAGTAATCAGGACAAGTTTTGAAGAACTGTTTAAATCAATTTGCAAAAATGAGTCTAAAACATAAATAAGTTTTCTAACATTTAAATGTTAGAAATGAATATTTGAATGAGATATTACAATGAAGAATTCTGAAGCCATAGTGACCTTCTGGGAGGAAAACTCAGAGTTATGGTTAATGTATAATAACCCTTTCATATAGAAAATACTACTTAAATATATAAGATCTGTGGCAGATGTTGAGAGCACTACAACATTTGAGCTTTTAATGATGGAACATACTGTCAAATGCCAATGCCTGCATAAACTTCTTTTGTCCCTCAAGTCATAAATTATAAAATATTTATTTCTGTGATATATAAATCTAGTGAGTGAGGCAATGGTAACATGTGAAAATAAAGCCACTAGAGAAATCAGAGGAAGAAAATAACAAAGAACTGTTCTCTGGGTTCCATATCAAATGTGCATTTCTCAGTTTCATGAGCAAGTAATAGATTGGTATGACTGCACTATGTCACTGTCTGCCAGGGAGAAAGTTCTATTTGCCCAGGTCTTCATCTGTGTATAAAGAACATGGAAAGGTACACTCCAGTTTGCATTCTGCTGAATAAGTTTCCAGCTTTATAATTGTGTATTTCTGACAATGTGATCCAAGTTTCTGCAATCTGTCATTTTTGTCTTTAGCCAATAGGACTAGTAGTCATTACCTAGTTGTGTATTATTATGGTATCTTGGTTGGCCAATGAAGTGCTAATATTTTTCGATTTCTCAGATTCTGCTCTTGGCTCCTAATGATGAGCTAGCCTCTTTGTTTCTTGATTTCTTTTTACCCTCCTCTTCCTTCCTGCCTTCCTTTCTGTCTCTCTCCCTCCCTCCCCTCCTTCATCTTTCTTTCTTTTCTTCAGTTTTTTCATGCAGCTGAATTTTTATGGCCACTTTTCAGATATCATCTGCTGACACAGGTGGTCTTCATTGAATACACTCCCATGTGCTCAACTTCTGCAGATAGACTCACATTGACCATGTGGATCTACTTGCAGAATGTAAGGTGATCAATTTCAGTGTATGTTCTGACATATTTCAGCACAAAATTAATATTTTGTTTTTAAGATTAATTGAAAAAATTATTGTGAAAAATATGTTTAGTAATTACTATAGCTTAATTCTATGTTTAGTAATTAATGTAGCTTTGATATAATTCAACTAGGCTAACAGATCAAACTTCATCCTATAAAATCTGTTAGAAAGAAAGGAGTTATTCAGACAAGAGACTTTTTTTTTCCTTTTTGTTATTATTTATTTTATTTTTTAACTTTACAATATTGTATTGGTTTTGCCATATATCAACGTGAATCCACCACAGGTATACATGTGTTCCCCATCCTGAACCCTCCTCCCTCCTCCCTCCCCATACCATCCCTCTGGGTCGTCCCAGTGCACCAGCCCCAAGCATCCAGTATCGTGCATCGAACCTGGACTGGCGACTCATTTCATATATGATATTATACATGTTTCAATGCCATTCTCCCAAATCATCCCACCCTCTCCCTCTCCCACAGAGTCCAAAAGACTGTTCTATACATCAGTGTCTCTTTTGCTGTCTCATATACAGGGTTATTGTTACCATCTTTCTAAATTCCATATATATGCGTTAGTATACTGTATTGGTGTTTTTCTTTCTGCCTTACTTCACTCTGTATAATAGGCCCCAATTTCATCCACCTCATTAGAACTGATTCAAATGCATCCTTTTTAATGGCTGAGTAGACAAGAGACTTTATGATGGTCAGATTTTTGTTGCTATTAAAATGAAGCAAATATGATTTCCCTTTAATTTCAACCATTGGATGATATCTTTGAGCACTGCAAAATAGTGCCCATGAATAAATTAGACCAGTACTTATGATCGATAGTTATAAGTGCTTGGCAACTTCTCCTTGAGTTTGTATGCGTGCTAAGGGTTCCAGCATATGAATGGAATATCTGAAAAAGAATCTGGTTACAGAGAACTCTGGAATCCTAACTAATACTTTTGTGTGTGTTTCTCCCTTCTTGAAGCTAAATAAAACTAACTCTGGCAAAAATGATGATAAAAAAGGCAGCAAGGGAAGCAGCAAAAGCGACACTGCTACCGAGAGCGGCAAGACGGCAGTTGTGTTCTCCTTGAAAAATGAAGTTGGTGGATTGGTCAAGGCGCTGAAACTCTTCCAGGTGAATGTAAAACATCACTATCCGACTTTAAAAGTGTCTGTGTGCTGGTTTACAAACCTGTCATCTCCTATGAAGTATCACTGAAGCCATTTCTAGATAATGTGTTGAAACGTTCAAAGAGACCAAACTTCATGAAGCTCTATAAGAGGGGTTGGTCTGTCAAACAATAAAATAAGCATTCGTGGAAATAATGGTTTATTAACTCAGAGTCAGCCGATTAGTAATTCTGCATACTGTTGTCAGGTGAGGAAGTCGGTACTTTAAAAGTGTGAGCCTCACACCTGGAAAGGCAAAGACAAAAGAAGCCAAAGAAGGTATCTTTAAATATTAAGAGCTTGCAGCCTGATTCAGTTTGTTCACATTTGAATCATGCATATGTCCTAGAGCACATTGATGGCATAAAATGTGATATGTTAGTATTCAGTTCAGTTCAGTTCAGTTGCTCAGTCATGTCCGACTCTTTGCGACCCCATGAATCACAGCACGCCAGGCCTCCCTGTCCATCACCAACTCCCGGAGTTCACTCAAACTCACGTCCATCGAGTCAGTGATGCCATCCAGCCATCTCATCCTGTGTTGTCCCCTTCTCCTCCTGCCCCAATCCCTCCCAGCATCAGGGTCTTTTCCAATGAGTCAACTCTTCACATGAGGTGGCTAAAGTACTGGAGTTTCAGCTTCAGCATCATTCCTTCCAAAGAAATCCCAGGGCTGATCTCCTTCAGAATGGACTGGTTGGATCTCCTTGCACTGCAAGGGACTCTCAAGAGTCTTCTCCAACACCACAGTTCAAAAGCATCAATTCTTCGGCGCTCAGCCTTCTTCACAGTCCAACTCTCACATCCATACATGACCACAGGAAAAACCAGAGCCTTGACTAGACGGACCTTTGTTGGCAAAGTAATGTCTCTGCTTTTGAATATGCTATCTAGGTTGGTCATAACTTTCCTTCCAAGGAGTAAGCGTCTTTTAATTTCATGGCTGCAGTCACCATCTGCAGTGATTTTGAAGCCCAGATAAATAAAGTCTGACACTGTTTCCACTGTTTCCCCATCTATTTCCCATGAAGTGATGGGACCAGATGCCATGATCTTCATTTTCTGAATGTTGAGCTTTAAGCCAACTTTTTCACTCTCCACTTTCACTTTAATCAAGAGGCTTTTTAGTTCCTCTTCACTTTCTGCCATAAGGGTGGTGTCATCTGTATATCTGAGGTTATTGATATTTCTCCCGGCCCTCTTAGTTCCAGCTTGTGCTTCTTTCAGCCCAGCGTTTCTCATGATATACTCTGCATATAAGTTAAATAAGGAAGGTATAAGCACTTGTTATTCCCCGAAGCCTCATTGTTTCAAGAACCTAACGTGTCTTTTGTAAAGATGAGTCATTCTCCTTATATAGGACCTAGGACTGTGTGTGTGCTAAGTCGCCTCAGTTGTGTCCAACTCTTTGCAACCCTATGGACTGTAGCCCACCAGGCTCCTCTGTCCATGGGATTCTCCATGCAAGAATACTGGAGTCGGTTGCTATGCCCTTCTCCAGGGGAATCCTCCCAACCCAGGGATTGAACACACCTCTCTTACATCTCCTGCATTGGCAGGCAGGTTCTTTACCACTAGCACCACCTGGGAAGCCTGGGAGCTCCAGCTAGCTTTCTCTTACAGAAATACAGTCATCCAAATGGGTGGGTTGACTCAAGAAAGATTGCGGTTGAGGGGAAGGTTATAAAAAGCCAGAAAAACTCTTGACTTCTTGCCTGGGTACACCTGATGGCTTCCTTCTCCTTCAGGACATGCCTCTTTTACCAGTGGGTTTTGTTTGGGGGCACTGGCCATAGTTAGAGCTATAACGGGGGCCTAGCACCGTTTGGTGCCTTGGGCTGCTGGTGCCATGGAGAGACTGAATTGCGGGCAGAGGTTTCAGACCTGTGTTCTCTTGGCTCAGCTAATCCCTAGCTGCTTCCTAGATTCAGTAGCTTCATTTGTAAAATAGCAGTAATAATTCCTACCTAACAAGGTTGTTGTGCTGAAATAACAGGAGTGTAAGTGCTTTGTAAAGTGTGCAGACATTAGGCATTATTGTGATGCCTCTTTGATGACCATAGAGGGGAAATTAGCAGTCTGATTTGGAAAATATTTCCTTGTTCTCTTCTGACCTTGAAGAAAGGATCAGGTACAATAAACAGTGGTAATGGAAGTTTGGGGAAATATTTTACACATAATGATATCGTCCAGTGCTGTCTCATACAGTGCCCAAAGGCAGGCCAATTCAATTCCAAGCTGGGTGCAGTGGAAAAACCCCTGGAGACACAGTCGTCAGCTCTGGGTTTTCACTTGGCCATCAGCTGGTGCTGGGGTCTTAGTTACATCACTTAACCCATCTGGACCCCAGTTTTCTTGTCTAAAAATATCCACTCTGCTTCAACCAAAGTCCACGCAGTGACCCAGTTGTGTGAAGACGCTTGAACTTTGAACCTAATGTTAATCTTACCTTTATTACCTCCCAATTTAGAAAATATGGCATTATTGCAAAACTTATTAAAAACATAAGTAGAGCAATTAGTGGCCTGGTCACAGGATGAGTTTCTTTATACAGAGAAGGATGCTGTGATTTCATCCTGGCCTGGCACTGGAAATTGCCTATCCTGCTGCTGTGCTGAAAGGTGTGAGGCCTCCCGGACTGTACTAGGAGTTATGCTGATAATCAGAGGATAGTGGACTGATGGGGAGGGATCTGCTTGTCTGGGGGTGATTAGGATGGAGAGAACTTAGTCTTCAGTTAACTGAGGACAAAGAAAGACTACATCACTGGGGAAATTTAAACCGGAGACTTAAGTGTGAAATTGTGGCCCTGCTTTGAACATCTTACTGTAAGGAGATTTTACTCATGAAATCCATCATGATAGTTGGCAGCAACACATTCTTGGATGAAGTTAGTTAGCCTGGAGGTTGCTGAAAGACAATAGTTCCTAAGTGGTTCCATTAGGGAGTCTTCTTTTATCTTCTTGCCTACAGAGATCCTTCCTTAGCTGCTTTTCTTGCTTCCTTCCCCCACCCCACCCCCCTAAATTGTGGGCCACTCTTTGGTCAGTGTTTCCCAAATTTCAGTCATTTTCATGTCACCTTCCCCATTTCTGCCTTATTTGCCTGCTGTTCATACTATTATTTCTTCTACAATTATCTTAAGTTTTATTTCAGAAGGAAATGTTTTATTACTATAAAATCAAGAGTTTGAGTTATAAGTTTTTTTGGGAAAATATATATAAAAAAATCAATCTGACAATATGATATATAACAGAATGATAAACTAATTTTTCCTCCCAAATAAGCGTGCACACCACCACTGGGATGTGGACTCCTCTAGGAAATGATAATCTTCATAATTATTATACATTTTATGGGGCCCTTTATATACCATAATGTCCCTCCTTGTTGAAAAAGAGACAGGAAAACCTATGCACAGTTACTGTTCTTATTCATAGAGACAATGGCTGGAAAACATTTCCATGTTTTAGTTGATCAAACAGTGAGATAATTGTCTTTTCCTCTTTTGTGGGCACTTGGCGCCTTTCTGCTTACATGGTAAACAAGGACAGTCCATGGCATCTCTTTTGTTGTGCCCTGAAGGTGATTTAGATATGTTGTTTATACTTTCACAGGAAAAACATGTCAACATGATTCATATTGAGTCCCGGAAATCCCGGCGGCGAAGTTCGGAAGTTGAAATCTTTGTGGACTGTGAGTGTGGCAAAACGGAATTCAATGAGCTCATTCAGTCACTGAAATTTCAAACCACGATCGTGACGCTGAATCCGCCCGAGAACATTTGGACGGAGGAAGAAGGCAAGGCCAGTTTTTGTCTGTTGGGTGATTTTGCAAGCTGACACGTGTTGCAAAGGGGAAAGCTAATATTTTTGAACCTGCACTGTGTTTCCAACAGAGTTGGAGGACGTGCCCTGGTTTCCCCGGAAGATCTCGGAGTTAGACAGGTGTTCTCACCGAGTTCTTATGTATGGTTCGGAGCTGGATGCCGACCACCCAGTAAGTGCCCAGTCATATCCATCCCGCATGTGCTCTTCCAGCATATGGCAGTGCCATGATGCTTTATCATAGAGCAATTTATTATTTATTCCCTGTAACTGAGAGCAGGCTCTTAAATGATAAAGCTTCTCTGTACGTATGCGTTGGCTGGAAGCAGGTTAGAAGGATGGTAGTTCCACCTTGCTTTTATTTTTAAAGGGGTTGGATAAAAGAGGAGGAGAGTATAAACCTTGGAGAGCATTTCTGTAGAATTAGACAGCCTGAAATATACTTGCAGATGGTGGCCCTGGGAAGAAAGGAGGAACTGAACTTGGTCGCCTCTTTGGGAAACTAGGGAGGACTTGGTGTTATGGGGCTCAGTGAGAGAGTAAAATTCTCCTTGTTATTTTCCTTGACTGGAAGTAGTTAGGAGCAGAGCAATGTGGTGGACTTCAGTCTCAATGGAAAGGCAGAGGGTGATAGAATCAGACCATAATGGAAGACGCATCTCTCCTTCCTGAATCTATTTACCGCCATCTCAGCTCTACAGCTGTAAAAATGACCACCTTTAAAGAAATATGATATGTAGTAAGCATTTCCCATATTCCCTCTCTTCCCCTTTACATCAGATTTTATTTAACGCAAGAGGCCTGAAACTTCTTTATGGTCAGAATGAAGTACAGTTAGTAGCCTGGGAGAAGCAAGCAATATACTCCTTCGTTACCAAGAATTTTCCCCCAGTGCCCTGTGTCTAAAAGTGGTGGGTTAAAGGGTGAAACCCGAGCAGATTGGTCATGCTTATAGGAGCCTTTTGTGGACTGAGGGTAATGGTTTTCAGATATCCATTTTATTTAAATGGAGGAAGTCTGGAAATCTGACAGACTGCACAGTGGTTCTCTAAGCGTGGTCCTGGGACCAGCTGCCTCAGTATCACCCAGGAGCTTGTCTCACTAAGCCCACACGCAAGTGTGAGAACCACTGCTTTAAAGGATACCAGGATAACTTCAGCAAGAGCGAGCTTTTCAGTCAAACCAGTCTTTTGGCATAAAATACAAATTCAAGCCAATTTGTAGCATGCCATTTAGTGGTCAAACAAACCTAATTCAATTCCATGATTCAAAAAACTGAGTTCGCTCAGACACATTGTTACATTTGCCACTATAGCTTAAAAATTCAGAATAATTCACAGTAGTTCACATGAAAGGCTCCTGAACTTTAGAGAAATACTCAAAAGTATCTTTAATAATCATCCATTTGTTTATCTTCCCCTTCTCCACCTCAGAGGAGTCAGAATTAGCACAGAAGCCTGATTTAAGATCTTAGCAGTAACAGGATGGCTCAGACACCAGCTGTTAATTTGCAGGATGACCTTGGGCAAGTCCCTCTACTTCTGCAACTCAAATTCTTTACATAAAAAGTGGACATAAAATGCTTATTGAGCTCAAAGGAGCGTTTGAAAGGCCTAGTTAATAAAACAACTGGAAAGCATTTTGGCAAGAGTAAATGCTTAATTCCGGGAAAAGAAATGCTGTATTAAACCATGCAGATCAATGCCTGGACAGTAAAGGGTTTTTTTTTTGCTAACCTCTTATTTCCAAATGCTCCCCTTAGTCTAGTTTGGAAATTACTCAAGCTAGAGAAAGGGGGTCAGAACAACCACAGGAACCACTGACCTTGCTGTGAAAAAATATATTCTAATACCCAGCATAAATTGTTATATGCTTAATTTTGTTCCATCATTCCTAATTGCTCCCGTCTTATGATACCTTCTCTTATTTTCTATGCAGCCACTTGAGATAATTGCAGGTACTTAGCAATCTCCTACCTGACTCATCATTTTTTACCACATATATTTCTTTTACATAAGCACACAAAATTTTCATTATGCAAAATTTAATATTGCTAAGTTGGTGTTTTTAAAATTATTATTTGATGAAGATAGATAAAAATTTCTAAGGAATTTTTGTGCCTGGGAATAATTTCAGTCCCAAGGCAGGGATTATTATGTTAGGATCACGTTCTTGTGCTGAGATGGCTCACAAGGGGCTTGGAATATAAGTCATGCTGCTGAGGTTCTCAAGAAAGGGTTAAATATGTAGGTGAGTCTATCTCAAACATTAAAGGACATACAAATCACATAGATCTTTTCAAAATGCAGGTGGAGGTTCTGAGATTCTGCCTTTCTAGGAAGCTCCCAGTGGAGGCGTACACTGGAAGTCTGGGGACCACACTTTGAATAGCAATGGCACCCCACTCCAGTACTCTTGCCTGGAAAACCCCATGGACGGAGGAACCTGGTGGGCTGCAGTCCA
Organism: Bubalus bubalis; assembly: GCF_019923935.1. Classification (NCBI taxonomy): domain Eukaryota; kingdom Metazoa; phylum Chordata; class Mammalia; order Artiodactyla; family Bovidae; genus Bubalus; species Bubalus bubalis. The sequence goes on along the minus strand of NC_059160.1, from coordinate 118,375,231 downwards.
TGGGGTCGCTAAGTCGGACACGACTGAGCAACTTCACTTTCACTTTTCACTTTCATGCATTGGAGAAGGAAATGGCAACCCACTCCAGTGTTCTTGCCTGGAGAATCCCAGGGACGGGAAGCCTGGTGGGCTGCCGTCTATGGGGTCGCACAGAGTCGGACACGACTGAAGCGACTTAGCAGCAGCAGCCGACTGCGAGGGTCTTTCAAAGTGGGATTCAAGGTTCCCTGCATAAGGCTCTCATTAAACATGCAGTACCTGGGGGGCTCATCTGAAGCCTACTGAATCAGAACTTCCAGGGATGAACCCTGGAATATGCCTTTAAATGGATTTACCAGAGAGTCCAGTGAGCTCTAAAGTTTGAGAACTTGTGCCCTAACTCGGTGATTCTCGGCCCTAGCTTTCCGTTTAGATAATCTCTGGGAAATTAGAAAAATATACTAATGCCAGCATCTCATCTCAGTGTGCTTACATGAAAACCTCTGGGAATGTGTCCAGGTTTGGAGTATTATTTAAGCCTTGGCAAATGATTCCAGTGTTCTGCCAGGGTTGACCGATTTGGGATAGCTATGCTTGCCAGTGTACATTCAGCTGAGCACTTTTGGGTGCTGGTTGGGTCTTCAGTTCCCCTTGATTTAAATTGAGAGAGGAAGGGTCATGTCTAGCAGATACTCTCTAAGTGCTTGTGCTGCCAGATTTAGCAAATACAAGTATAGGATGCCCAGTTACATTTTCATTTCACATAAACAATAACATTTTTTAGTATAAGTAATGTCCCAAATACTGCCTGAGCGTCTTATATTTTATCTGGTAACCTTATCCCTGGCATCAGTTTAGAAGGGATGGCCAAGGGAGTCTGTGTCTCTGTAACCGCTAGTGAAGTAGCATCTCTGTTCTATTGTGCCAGTCCGTGCACGTTTCAGTGCTGAAATTTCTGGTTCGCCCGTAACACTTGTGTAATTACCACCACGCTAGGCTGATGAGCCATGATGAGTAAATCACTCTCTTGTGTGCCTGGAAAAGGTGCAGGTGTTTGCCAAGGAGATAGTCAAGATTCTTTGGGAAGCCCAGCAGATTACGGTGCTGTTACCATGGTATCTGGTTTGGCAGGAATCAGGGAACAGATGCTCAGATTTTCACATAACTCTTTTCCTTTCGTCGCGGCCTGCTTTTTCTTTGAGTATTAAGGGTGCTTGGAATTCTTCAGTTTTACCATCCCAGGTTCCTGGGTGTGACTAGTGAGTGTTGAAAACCGCACTTTCTACCTCTGTGGCATAAGACCTTTTTCTTAGGTCGCAGACCCATTTGTAAAGGTGGTCACAAATTTTGTAATCACAAATTTTGTACATAGACATTTGAAGGCTCCGTCTTCCTGCTTTTGAACTCCAGTTTAAAGACCGCCAATTCATAGCAAAAAAGAGAGTGCTAGCCTTGAGGGTGGGCGCACTTCCCTTCTGCAGGGCCTTCGGGTGACCTCAGGGCACTCACTGTCTCCCTCTGTTGCTGACCTTTTGCTGAGAGAAAGGCTCTTGGCAGTGGACAGTCTTTGTTTCTGTTCAGCATTCAGTCCTGTGAAGATTTCTGACCTCGAGGCCAGTTCTCCTTCAGCCGAAACAAAGAGGAAAATGAGCTAAGGCTCCCCTTGAATGTGTCTGAGTGGATGCCAATTGGGCAGAGGCGGCTCAGGCCTTTGTGGGCCTGTCCGGGTTCTCCTCCCGGAGCCGTGGTCCCGGCAGCCTGTCTTCTTGCCCGACCTTCTTGCCCAGAGTGGCCCTCCCATCTTGGGTTTCCTTCAGGGCTCCAGGGGTTGCAGAAGTAAGAAGTTAAATTGAAACCATACCATCTGGGCTTCCAGCTGTTTGAAGAAACACCCCTGGGAAGAACCGATTGTCTGAAGGTACCTGAAAGAAAGGGAAAATGAAAGTCTGTTGACAAGAGAGACTCTTGAGTAAACCAGGAAGTCCTCTTAGAAGGATTCCACTTGATAGGAGAATGACAGACAGGATGGTTAATTTCCCAAGAGCGTGATGATGGGTAAAATCTTGAACTTGGCTGAAAACTAGTCAGAATTATAGGAACTCAGAGGGAAATGGAGCTAGCTTGCTATCCTGTGTCTGGATCCCTTGCAATCGATTTTGCATTATGTGGCTATACTCATAACATACAGCAAAACCTCTTTAATTCATCCTAATTTGGGATTTTGATGATTATTCTGAGTGATAGAATTTTAATGCATGAACATTTACTGGTTATTTGCACAAAGCAGTTAAATTTAGGTTAACTCACTGAATAGCCATGTTAAAGGGATCTGTTTTATTGAACAGATAAGATTAATTTGTAATTAAGATCAGTTACATGTAAATGATACTTAAAAACCAAAGGATATTGTTCACAATATCAATTTGCTTAACTAAGCCATTCTGCTTACTTACGGCGAGGTTAACTTTCCGAATTCCCACGCATCCCAAATTAGGATAGCCCAGATTTAATGAGGTTTTACTGTAAGGACAGTTTGCTTCTGCTCTGTCATCAAGGTGGTCATCCAAGGGGGGAAATTACGTTTAAATTGGACACTCAATAAACATCACAGTAATTTTCTTTTAGGCCTTCTGCAACTAACTTTTTTGGCAGTCTGTTAAATGACTTCATCTCTTTTCTGTTTAAGGGATTTAAAGACAATGTCTATCGACAGAGAAGGAAGTATTTTGTGGATGTGGCCATGGGTTACAAATAGTAAGTACCTATGTGACTCTTTCCTGTGACTTGTTGCTGGCGGGTTAGGTAGAGCACATGCTAGGTTAAACAGATCTGTCTTCTCGTCCCTTTTAACTTTTGCAGAAAGCAGACATCAACCATTTTATACACTAACCAACTCTGTAGGCTTTAAATGCCAACACGAATGTTTGACTTGCGGGTATAATTGCAAAATAATGCGTGCTGTGGGCCAAATGCCGAATGCTACATTTTCACCATGGTACTCAGAGCTCAACTAAGGCAAGGAGCCATTTCTGTACACTCTGCAGGGCCTGGGAAATGTGTTTTAATTTTACTTTTGACTGGACTTTTTAGTACTTCCCTTCCATGTCCAGCTTCCCCAGTGAAAGTAGAGGATCCCACAAGAATGACGAAAAGGCTCATGTAAGCAGAGAAGAGATGTGGTTGTTTTATAGGAAAAGGAAACTTCCTATAAACTGGAGCAGTTTTTTTTTTATTTTTTATTTTTGGCTGCATGACGTCCTAGTTGTGGCACTCGGGATCTTCCGTCTTCGCAGCGGTGTGTGGACCAGGGATCTTTAGTTGTGGCATGTGGGATCTACTTCCCTGACTAGGGATCAAACCCAGGCTCTCTGCCGTGGGATCACAGAGTCTTAGTCGCTGGAGCACGAGGGAAGTCCCTAAACTGGAAGAGTTTCATCCCCAGCCGGGGATTATGCTTGAGGTGAAACTGGAGAGCCTTGGGACTGGGCCAGGTGGCAGTGGCAGGAGGTTTGTGACTGGCAACAGTGAGTGGTGGTGGCCGCAGGCCACACCTGGAAAGATGGAGCGGACGTCAGGCCTCCGTTTCTTCTGCTCACACTAATAAAAATCACGCACAGACCATCACCGCGCTGTTGCTGCTTTCCTTTGGTGTTCGATCAGCTACGTGAATCTTGTGAACAGAACACACTGTAAATCCATACCTGGTAGGGAAGTGTCTTTCTTCCTCTTATTGAGGCTGGTGAGAGGCTTGACTGTTGTGTGGGGCAGGTTTGTCCTTGGTGAGAATTTGGGACATTACGTGTGTTGTAGAGGGTACCCGTGTTTCCTTTTTTTTATTTAAAGGAATCTGACACACAGGTCCTTAGAGCGAAGTGAGCGGATCCCCCCACACCTCTGGCTGGCGGTCCTGTGCTCATTTCTAATCTCCTCTGATGCTTTGGATGCTCTTCCCTCCCTCCTCCCAAGGCACCCCTCACTCCCAGGCACCCCTCACTCTTTCTTATAAGCATGAAAAACAGGGACTCTTCGGCACGCTTTTCCGTGTGTCTCCTCTCGTCCTGACTCCTCTGTTCCAAGCAGGTTCTTGACCCTCTTTAGACAACGGTGCCTTTCTGGCCCCTTGCAGCGGCAGCATGCTCACGGCTTGCCCTGGCCCGGGCCTGGCCTCACGGCCCTTGCATCCTCAGCACCATCGCGGTTAGCTCCGTCTCCCAGGGTCCCCAGTCAGATTGCCCAGTGAAGACTCTGATGGGCAGTATGCACCTTTCCACATCAGGCCCTGGTAGATGGCCGTGACCTTATTATTGGCCCCCTTGGTTCACAGACCCTCCCTGTGAAATCTGGTCATGTCTGCATAGACAGAGGGTAGGCAGGACAGGCCTTTGGGCACGAGCTGCCCAGGACATGGTAAAAGCTCAGTTCTTGGCAGAGCCTTTTTCTTTAGATAAAACAGATAGACAAAAATGTATTTAATACACAGATGCTCTATGGAATGTATTATATATATAAGAACAATATGTATGTATGTGTGTGTGTGTGTGTGTGTGTGTGTGTGTATATATATATATATAAAGGATTTTGTCAGCATAGGGATCAAGTGCGTGTGTGTGTACTGAGTCACGTCTGACTCTGTGACCCTATGGACTGTAGCCCACCAGGCTCCTCTGTCTCTGGAGTGGGTTACCATTTCCTTCTCCAGGGATGTTCTCAACCCAGGGATTGAACCCGCAGCTCCTGCTGCATCTCCTGCATTGGCAGGTGGATTCTTTACCACTGAGCCACCAAGGAAGCCTGTAGTTACGATCAAGGGACTACCTCAAATATTAATTATTTCCTCTAGTGGACCCCAGAAATTGGACCAGGACAGGCTTATAATGTAGTGACACTAGTAGAAACTGGTATACGTGAGTCCACCCGTTTCAAGCAGCGCTGATAATGGGGAGCTTTATGGTCTTAAAGAAAGTGTGTTTGTCTGGAGAGGAGTGGAAGAGCATATAGTTACAATGATGAAGGGTGAGGCCCTCAAAGTGTTAACAAGAGCTTGCAGTTACCATTTTCCATTAGCTAAAGCGTGAAATTGAGGCCTGGTGTCTCCGGAAAATGGAAGTAAAAACTGGAGGTTGGACATGGTGGAGGTTTTATACAAAGAAGGGCTGCATGCACGTGGAGCAGTGCAGGATCTGGTTCCCATTTGGAGGGGACTGACTCCTAGTAACCGAATGTTCAGGAGGCTGAGATAGGCAGGGCACTGCCTCTTCATCATTACCTAGACAGAAACCACTCTTCCTGCAGTCCTGATGCCAGGGAGGTCAGATTACACTAGTCAGTGGATACAGCGTCAAAGCAAAGGGTGTTTGGATAAGAGAGTTTCGAATCCAGGGGCCTTGTAACCCTCTCTCCCTGGACAGTGCTGACCACAAAGAATAAGAAAGTGGTTCAAAGCTGGAGTTTTGGAGTTAGACAAGGCGGAGTTGGAGTTCTAGCCTCCTGCTCCCTAGCTGGTGAGCGCCTCAGGCCCTCCTTCTGGGAAGTGTGTCTGACAAGAGGGCCTGTCTCGGGGCTGTCAGGGCTACGAGAGAGTGTGTACGCTATGCTGAGCACGAAGGTGGCTCGCGAAGGTGGCTCGCGGTTTATGATCATCGGTGTCAGTTACTGCTCTTACATCCACCCCCTCCCTTTCCTCAGGCTGGCTTCTGCTTCCATTGATCTACTGGCTCATTCTTTAGCAATCTTAATAGCACCATTTATGCACCATCTTAGGAAATACTATAGTTTGAACATCCTGAGAAGTAATGCTTGAAAGAAAATCTCTCCAGTTTCTCATTTAAAAGGCTGCTCCTAGACTGATAACTCTTCATGCTGAATAGCCTCCCTCTTTATGGAGAAATTTCATAGAAAACAGTCACATTCCCATTTGGGTATGTGTGGGAAGCTGCCAAGATGCTGAGAAAGATCACCCGTTGCCTCGGGTGCTTCTTGTAAGTGGATGGTGTGAGGGGAGTGCCTGCCGGGAGTGGTGGGAAACACAAGCCTAGGACTTGAGGGAAGTGGAGAGAAAGGATGGTTCCTTAATGCCCTTCATGTCGTCCTCACTGTGGCTTCTCTGACTGTGACTTTGAGGATGGATATGGGCTAGCTGTTATGCATGTGTGTGCATGTGTGCAAACTCATGTGATGGTGCTGGTGGGTTGGGGTACAAGTTCTTACAAATCCCAAGTGGGCCTGAGCCATGGTCTCCAGTGTGCCATGCGGTAAGGAAGGTTTCCTTTTGTTTAACAGAAAAAAAAGACGCGATTTCTAATTGCAATATGTATTTTCTAGTGCTATCGGCTTTCCAAGTGAGCAAAGGGGACAGATGTCAATACAATAATTACTTAAGTTCACTTGAGTGGCTTCTGGAAGCATGCTGTGACTGCATTTTTCCAAACCGAAGCTTGGAACCACTGGCCTGAGGAGCCAGATTATTTGAAATTGGGGTGGTCCTGAAAAAACTCAGCAAGTGAGGTTTCTGCAAATATAGTTTGGTAATAATAAAATTAGGGACTATTTGAACATGGGGAAAATAATTCCGTTCCCTGTCGATAGTTTGTTCAGGCTTTATAGACACTGAGAAGGTCAGAAATATAGATGGAGATGGAGCACAGATATTTTAGTGGTGTCGTAGCAATTGGCAGGATGGAGTCTGAGGTGTCAAAAGATGAAGAGAAGGAGAAGAAGCGAAATACAGAATAAGGTATATTGAAGCCACAGCCAAGAAGCCCTCTGGGGAATCTGTGTTGAATACCATATTTTCTATGATAGTCCTGAAAGGATAAAGCAGGGGGGAAGAATCGACACAAGCAGAGAGAAATGAAAAAATTCCACTCGATGATGGAAAAACAGCAGGCTCAAAGTCTGTGTTGCCATGAGACGTAAAGCGGAAAGGGAGTGTGGCCGCGCGGCATGCTGAGAGCAGTGCGTAGGGGCCACTCAGGGGGTTTCAGATTGGCAGAGCTGCAGGGAAACAGGACTGATTACCCGGAGGCCTGTGGCTGCTGCAGACATGCCTGAAGGGTGGGCCGCGAGGCTCTGGAAGGCCTGATTGCCTGGCCCGTAACAGCAGAGGAAGCCTTCATCAGTGCAAATACCACTCTCCATAGCTGACCTGAGATGGAAGGCGGAGGACGGGGAAGGAATACACTGTTTCTGAAATCATCTGTGAGACACCCTGTCCCCCAAACCCTGATCTCCTCCACCCAAATGAAAGAAATCCTGGCATAAACAGAAAAAGAAGCCTCCTGCTTAGATAATGTGACGGGTACACGGACATGGCCTTCAGAGGAAATGGAAGTGTATGGCAGGGAGGGTGGCAGATGGTATGTGGAGGAAGAGAAAATTTTGGCTGTGGTGCTGGGGCTGTGAGGTCTGAAGCTCTTCAGTTCTGTGTCATTGGCACCTTTGCATTTAGCGCCAGTGTTTAGCTGCTACATGTCTGTAGGCTTCACGACTGTTACACTGTGGGGAAGAGAAGTTAGTAGTGTATATATTTAATTGACTAGATATAAACACATCTTTCTTTGGGAGCTGTTGTAATGATTATTCTTCAATAATAGGCATGTATATTTAATTATAATTCTGGTGCAGGGGAGCTGTACTTTTTTCAATCCATCTTATTCTCTTGGAAAAGAGGCCCTGAGCTCTGACTTTAATCATGCCACTCCTGTTTGCTTTAATTTAATATGATTGTGATTGTGCTTTGTTGTGAATGTACTTTCTTCTGGTTGAAATTGAGGAGGTATATGATTTTTTTGGGCTCCAAAATCACTGCAGATGGTGACTGCAGCCATGAAATTAAAAGACGCTTACTCCTTGGAAGGAAAGTTATGACAAAACTAGATGGCATATTCAAAAGCAGAGACATTACTTTGCCAACAAAGGTCCATCTACTCAAGGCTATTTTTTCAGTAGTCATGTATGGATGTGAGAGTTGGACTGTGAAGAAGGCTGAGCACCGAAGAATTGATGCTTTTGAACTGTGGTGTTGGAGAAGATTCTTGAGAGTCCCTTGGACTGCAAGGAGATCCAACCAGTCCATTTTAAAGCAGATCAGTCCTGGGTGTTCTTTGGAAGGAATGATGCTAAAGCTGAAATTCCAGTACTTTGGCCACCTCATGCGAAGAGTTGACTCACTGGAAAAGACCCTGATGCTGGGAGGGATTGGGAGCAGGAGGAGAAGGGGACAGCAGAGGATGAGATGGCTGGATGGCATCACCGACTCGATGGACGTGAGTCTGAGTGAACTCCGGGAGTTGGTGATGGACAGGGAGGCCTGGCGTACTACGGCTCATGGGGCCGCAAAGAGTTGGACATGACTGAGCGACTGAACTGAACTGAACTGATGAATCTTATGTTCTTCTCATGGGACTGTTTCCTCTTTGATTTTCTTTTCTCTTTTTTAAGTCCGTGGAAACTGAAATGTAAACAGGCAAATGCAAATGTCAATAGATAAGGTAAACAAAGAGAATTTCAACATATCAGAATTTGCTTAAAGTTGAAAATTCCATAATTTGCCGAGAAAACTCTGATTTTAAATACAGGAGTCCAAGTGATTCCCTAACATCACTCAGCCTCCGTTTTCTCACCTGTAAAATGGAGATGATAGTATTTCTTCCATCTCTCCCCCAGGAGTGTTTCAAAGATTGAATGAAATCAATGGAGCATTGCTGTACTTTGAACTTTACTATTACCTTTATCAAACAACAGTGAAAGAGTCTAGACCAGAAAGCTCTGGGGCTCGCTTCGACCCCTGACCCCCTGGCAGGGCCTTGGTTGCTTTCTTCGGTTTCTCTGTTGATCTGAGAGGCAGTGTGTGGGTCGGCTAAGAGTGTAGGAATTGGAGCTGGACTGTCTGGGCGAATTCCAGCTTCGCCACTTACCAGCTGAGTGACCCCTGCAAACTGTTTGTTTTCTGGGCCTCAGTTTCTGTATCTGTGAAATGGAGATAACTCTACCTCTGCTCTGTGGGGTTGCTGTAAGGATGAAATGAGCTAATACGTCAGCAGCACTCTGAGTGTTGCACAGGGACTGTGATATAAGTATTTGCTGATACCGTTACAGTATTTTTCTCACTTCAGTCCATCTCTCCCTTTTGTCTGCCCTCATGACCTAAATATTTTTATTACACTTTGGTGAACACCGTTCGTCATTCCTCTTGGCCAACACTTTCTTCAAGCCCTGACTTTTGTCAGATTTTTATACTGTTTTATTCATTGCTGAGTAACAACCCCCAACTTGGGCAGCTTTAAACAGCAAAGTTATTATCTGATGAAGTTTCTGAGGAACAAGGGTTAAGAGCAGCTCGGTTGGGTGGATCTGGATTAGGATGTCTCATGATGCTATAGTTGATCAGGGAGGCAGTCACCTGAAGGCTGGACTGGGGCTGAGAGGCCTTGCTCCCAGTATGGTCACTCACATGGCTGTTGGCCGGAGGCCACAGTTTCTTGCAACATGGGCCTCTTCAACGCACTGCCTGAGAGTCCTCCGGATATGGTAGCTGGCTTTGTCCAAGTCAAGTTTCCAAAGGAGAACAAGGCAGAATCTACCATGCTTTTAATAACTCAGCCTCAGAAGTGGCTCACCAGTACTCCTAATACATTCTGTTGGCTTCAGAGCCCAACTTTGATACACTGTGAGAGGGGACTACAGAGTCACGATGCCAGGAGCTGGGGTTCATTGGCTACTGTCTTGGAGGCTGGCTACCAAATACATTTAACTAGTGTTTAACTTTATTTCTTTAAGACCCTCCCTAACTACTGTGGCACAGTGAGTGTGAATGCATTATCTGCAGAACTGGTTGTTGTGAGAGCAGAGGTAGCATGGTGTGGCAGAACATGTGACAGAACCTATAGGCTTTGGAGCTAAACAGAACTGGGTTTGAATTCCTGTTCCATCACTTACAAGCTCTGTGGCCATGAGCGCTGACCTAGTCTCCTAGTCTCAGTGCCCGTGTCTTAAAATGGGCGCAGTGTCCACCTTGTATATTTGGGAGGATTGTCAGTGCTTCAGGGCTCAGATGCTGACTGGTATAAGCTGGGGTTGATTCTATGATAGATATGATTATTATTATCACGTGCTGAGTAGCTGATGGTTCCTTGATTCCATGCAATCATCTGTTAAGCTTTAAAATGAACAAAGTACCTTAAAGAACGAATGAATTAGGGAATTTCAGGCCCCGACAATAGACTGGGTTAAAGAAGCTTAAAAAGAAAATGTGTGTGGTGTGTTTATACGTGTGTGTGTATACTATAGTGTCCTGTAACTCATGCACACAGCTGGCTTCTTCAGTCTGAAAAGTTGACTCTCTGCAATACCTTTGCAGGCCAGTGGGTCTCAGCTAAGGTCAGAGGGAGCAGATAGGGGCTAGGCTGTGTTGGACTCATTTCTGAATGACTGATGGTGATAGAAATGTTCACCAAAGCTGGACTTCTCAGCGGGGGTAATGCACAGGGGGTTTAAGCTTCCTTTTGTTAAATTCCTGCCATCTGCTGGACATGGTATTAATTAAACATGCTGCTTATGGTCTTCCAGTAAACTCTCAATGAGCCTTTGAGATAGGTATGCGATCTCATTTTGAAGGAGATAGGTATGCGATCTCATTTTGAAGATAAGGAAACTGAAGCTCAGAGACATTAGGAGGCACTAGAGGTGACAGGACTGATAGTATCACCTGGATAAGCACCCGTGGCTGATGCTTTAATTTCTCTGAAGTTGAGTAGTAAATGGAAAAGTAGAACGAAAGCAAATATTTGTAATCCTAGGTTTGTTTCCCAGATGACCAGAATAGTTTCTGAAAAAGACCACTTTCAAGTGTTCCTCTCGTACAGAATCTAAATGTCTTTCTTTGCTCAAGAAGGCACATCTCCTTCTTTTTGGTCTGGAAGTGGCTGTAGCATTTCCCTTGAGATAAGTTGAATATAATAGTGACAGAAGTAAGGGACTTGGCATTTTAAAAAGTCATTCTTCTCTTTACAGAATTCTCAGATGTTTGAAATGCACAGTTCTTGTGTGTACTTAATACACTTCAGACTTTATGAAGCCAGGACTTCGGCCGGCCCTGTCTGACTGCAAGGCCATGCCATCTCTCCTGGGTGCCTGGGACATCTGTCTGGCCCTGGCATGGCAGAGCCGCATCCTTGCCCCGAGCAGCGACTTCACTCTGTCTCAGGCCCTGAGCTCCTCTCCTCCTGCCCGGAGCCTGACCCTTGGGGGATATATAACGGCTGGAAATAAACATGGTTGGGTTGAGGCTTGAAAAACAATTGCCAGGGATTTGTCCCTCTCTGGCTTTTTCTAGTTGCTAGACTATTTCTTGATTTTTTTGATTTACAAAATTGCACCTTTTGTGATTCATTTGCTCAAAGTGTAAGTACACAGCTAAACAAATATTCTAAAACAAAATAGCCCCAAATGGGAACTAGCATATTTGAAAAGTGCAATCACCCAGCCCAGCAGGCTCATTCAATTTGGGTGAGCTTGTGAATATTCTATTCAGCACCATCAGAGGGAGAAAGAGAGAGAATGCTTTCATTCAACATGGAGCTATGATGACTCTGAGCTCCTCTTCCTATCAAAACAGAGACGGGCATTTTTTTTTATCACCTTTCTTCCTCCCACCCACAGCCCCAAATACCCCTAGTTGTCAAGATGAAATGCCCTGGGACTAAGGTTCGGCAATGCATTGTGCATTCTAAGCTGTTGTGTTCAGTGGCTCAGTTGGGTCTGACTCTTTGCAGCCCCATGGACTGTAGCCTACCAGGCTCCTCTGTCCATGGGATTCTCTAGGCAAGAATATTGGAGTGGGCTGCCATTTCCTCCTCCAGGGGATCTTCCCAACCCAGGGATAGAATGCATGTTTCTAAGGATGTTGAATAGATACATAATTGTGGACTGGGTTTTCCTTGGAATAAGCATATTGGATTACAAGCCAGCATCTCACCTCTTCCTGGTCTCAGTTTTCCCTTCGCTAGATGATTCAGCAGGATTCAGCCAAAGGCTTGTAAATGATGATCAGAGACAAAAGCTCTTCCCGGTCTCTTACCCAGTACTGTGCATTTTGGGGTTTACCTGCTCACAGGTAGCTTTTATGCTGAGTTGTTCCTAGGAGGCATTTGCAATTATTGCAACTTGCAGAAAAATAACTGGGGTGGCTCCACCTCTCCACCTTTCCAGAAATTTCAGTTGACCTTAGCATTTCTCATTTCATGTGAGAAGAGCCATGATTTATGGACCCTGCATGGTTTCGGAATATAGCTTAAAGGACTGCATTACTAACAGGACTCGTGAGTGCCAAGTTACCTATTTTTAGATAGCCGAATCTTAATTGGAAATGTAACAAATAGAAGGTGGAGCAAGAAGGAAAGAGAAAAGTTATGCTTTCTTAACAGAAAAAAAACTTAACGGGGGTTGCAAGTTTTTTTCCTTAACAACATTTTCCTCATCAGTTTCATTGGCAGATGGCCACCTGGATGAATTATGGGGTCTATGGTGATGGGGGACCGGGTTTAATTTTTCCCCCTCTCTGCCCATTTGAGAAGAGGCACCTGAGAAAGCAAATATGTTTTCTCCCTGACTGAGCTAATTTTATCCCATTCCATTATCCTCCATTGATTTGCTTTCCGAGCTTTTGAATGAAACTGAGATGTATGTGGCTGTTTGGGTACTTTGTGACTCCTGCATAAACACCAGTTGTTGATGCTTTAATTTCTTTGAAATGGAGCGGTAAATTGAAAAGTAGAACAAAACCAAATATTTGTCGTAATGGGGTCATTTCCGAGATGACTTGAATAGTTTCTGAGGAAGGTCACATTACAGATTTCAAGAGTCTCTCTGTCTTGGAGAATCTAAATATTTTTTTTATTTCTGCCCAAGAGGCAATGCTTTCTTCTTTTTTGTTGTCTTAAAAAATATCTGCATAGCCCCTTCCATTTGACACAGGTGGTATCATACACAAGTTGAAAGCAAAAGCAACAGAATTAAATAACATGGGTTTTTAAAAAGTTATGCTCTGTATAGAGTTCTCAGCATATTTTAAATGCACTACTCTTGTATGTATTTAAAAGACGTCAGGCTTTATGGAGAATCATTTTCATGCCAAATGTTTTTTTCTACCTGAAGTTCAACTCAATGGCTGAAAGGAAGGGAGCCTGAGGATTCCTAAGAAAGACAAAAGGGAAAATGGATTTGGAAAAGTTTTCTCCGCTCCATTTTTGGGGCTTGGTGGGTTTTTCAGGTGTGTGTCAGCGCTTTAGTAGAAGGCTGTCTGGTTATAGCACGGCTCCCACAGCTGGGGAAGAGGAACACGGTGCCACCGCGGTGACTTACTGAGAGGACCTCTGCACCAGACTCTGACACCTTTCATGGGGAGTGAGGTGTGAGTGCTTTTACTTTGCAATGATTTCTACAAACATGAAGGATTTAAATTACTTCCACAACTGCTGTCTGAGAGGTGAATGGATTTATAAGGAAGAATGTGGTTTTTCATCTCCAGACCTATTTCCAACCCTGCAGGGAGGTGATGAAATCTTTTTCATTTCTATACACCTGGAGGAAGTGAACCAACTATATTGAGTACCTTTAGATACGAGGCGTTGGGCCTGGAGCTTTGCAAAGATGTCCCATTTCATACTCTGTTGTGCAGTTGTCTTACTTCCCTCAGTTTCAAACGAGGAAACAGAGGCCAAACTCAGGGCTAGGTACTCTAGATTTTGCCCTGAGGCATGTTGGTTTAGAGTGGGGTCTCCAGAGCTACTGTTTCTGAATCCCAGCACCTGCTATGCCACTTATTGTTTGATCTTGGCTAGATTACTATGTCTGTAAGCCTTAACCTCCTTAACTATAAACAGTCATTTAATCACTGTATAAGGGCAGTGGTACAGAAGAAAATCCATGTCATGTGCTATGAGATTATTGTTATTATTACAGTTAAGTGGACGGTGGACAAATGGATGCTGCTGTTAGGCCTATGAGCTGTAGAGTGACAGCGTTCTGTCATCCACTCCTGAAAGAGGCAGGTGGGGGCCCAGCAGTCAGCAATATTTGGTCCCTGTTGATCAAGATGCAGGATATAGGGGATTGAACTTGCGGTTCTGGGAGACCCTAGCCTGAGTCTCTTCATCCTAAAATTGACCTGAGATTGTTGGCTGCTCTTAACTTTTAGCTCTTTTCTGGGCTGCATTCTCTGAGTTCCCCTTCCCTGTGTATGTTGAGCCTGTATCAGTGGATGTTAGACCTGCTGTTGCTGCTGTTGATATTTAATTTCATGGTAGTTTTTTGACAGAAGAAAATCAGTCCTCTAGAATGTGGTGAGGGCTTTCTGCAAGGTAAGAAAATGGTGGGAAACCCTATCCTGGGGTGCACAGGACAAATAAAAACATAATTTCCAGGAGTTAAATCTCTCTCCTCGAGGCTCCCTAGGTGTAGTAGTTTATTTTCATTATGTCTCTTGTATTAACAATGTGAGCAAAACACACTAACGTTTTTGTTTGCTACCATCTGAAAGTTCCTTAGGGCCTATAGACTCATTTACGAAAATTCATGTGTGCAACTCATTTGCAAAAGCAAATAAAATATGTGATCATAAGTGCTCTTTACCTGACTGGCCTAGGGGACTTGCTGAAAATGAGTTTGTGCCTTTACAGTTTTCTCTCTGGTGTAGTTTAGCAGTCCCCAAGCGCCCAGCTCCTCATCAAATGAACCCCTCATCGAGCCACTTAAGGTCAGATGACTTGAATGGTTGCAAATCTTGGTATAACTCAAGATTTAAGTCACTGTACTGATCTGTGAGTTTCCTTTTTGAAAAATATAATTTAATCATTATGCCTGTGGCATTGAAAATATCTTTGAAATTTCATTCATTAAGATACCTAGCCAACTTTGACAATCTCGGGGTGGGGGGGATGGGGTAGGAGATGGGAGGGAGATTCATGAGGGAGGGGACACGTGTATACCTGTGGCTGATTCATACTGACCTGTGGGAGAAACCAACATAATATTGTAAAAATAAATAGATTAAAAAAAAAGAAGTCTAGCCAAGGAAACGTCTCTGTATTTAGTTATGTCCTTTTGGGTTTAGTTATGTCCCTTTGGGCTTCCCTGGTGGCTCAGGCAGTAAAGCGTCTGCCTGCAATGCAGGAGACCTGGGTTCGATCTCTGGGTTGGGAAGATCCCCTGGAGAAGGAAATGGCACCCCATTCCAGTACTCTTGCCTGGAAACTCCCGAGGACTGAGGAGCCCGGTAGGCTACAGTTCATGGGGTCGCAAAGAGTCGGACACGACTGAGCGACTTCGCTTCACTTTGGGTTTGCACAGGCTGCTTTCTTTCGTGGTGAAGATTTTGGCTACAAGTGTGAGGGGTGACGATGCCTAGGAAACCCAAGTGAGAAAATTAGAAAAGCGAAACCTCTGCCTGTAAAGTAAGCAGGACATAAAATTAATCGGAAGTTTCCAGAAAACATATAGAAATCTCAGAGTCTTTGGAGCTGCTTTTTCCATAGCAATTAAAATACATGAGACAGGGATGAGGTAAGACAAATACAAAAGTCTGCCAGACTTTTGGATAAACAACTGTACTTTTTTTCAACCGTTAAATGTGTGGCTTGTTTTATTCTGATTGATTGATTTACTTATTAACAAATATTATTTATTGAACACCAGTCTGTTCCAGGCTTTGTTCTGGGGGTGGACAAGGCTATAAAAATGAACAAAGCAAACAAAAGTCCCTATCGTCAAGGAGTACCCATGGTAATGGGGCATAGATTGAGCAGAATAGTAATTTGGATATTTTACTTGTTTGTAAATAATTTGGGTATTTTACTTGTTTTCCCCCTGAGTACTACTGATAGTAATTTATCATAAAGTTATTGAGTGTCTTTTGAAGGATGATTTTATCAAATTCGAGAGCCTCAGACTTTTCTCACTGACTCTTAAAAATCAGTAGATGAAAATGGCATTTGCCTTCTGGTTAAACTTTAATGGACTTGATCTACTTTACCGAGAATTTCTTTCTTTTATTCTTATTTGTAGCAACATTTTTTTTCCAGTCTCAAAGACACGAGCCATCATCTTGTGGAACATTTATTGACTACACGGTTCTACTCTGGTGACTCCGGGCTGCAGGCGATGCTGCTCGTGCAGGTGGTGTCAGCGCCGGGATGGTCCCTGGCTGCGGGGGAGACTCATCCAGTACTGATTTCCACATGTTGGTGTGTCACCTAGTTTTTAGCAGTATGACAAATGCTGAGCAATATTAATACGTTTCGAAAATAATGAGTATTTCCCTTTTTAAATATTGTTGTTGTTCAGTCGCTAACCTGTGTCCAACTCTTCGTGACCCCATGAACTCCAGTCTTCCCTGTCCTTCACTCTCTCTTTCAATTTCTCCTTTCACTATCTCCTCTTTCACTATATCCTTCACTATCTCCCAGAGTTTGTTCAAACTCACGTCCATTGAGTCGATGATGCCGTCCATCTCATCCTCTGTCACCTGCTTCTCCTCTGTTGTCCCCTTCTCCTGCCCTTAATCTTTCCTAGCATCAGGGTCTTTTCCACTCACTCAGTTGGCTCTTTGCATCACATGGCCAAAGTATTGGAGCTTCAGCATCAGTCCTTCCAATGATTTTCAGAGTTGATTTCCTTTAGGATTGACTGGTTTGATCTCCTTGCTGTCCAAGGGATTCTGAAGGGACTTCTCTAGCACCACAGTTTGAAAGCATCAGTTCTTTGGTCCTCAGCCTTCTTTATGATCCAACTCTCACATCCGTACATGACTCCTGGAAAAAACATAGCTTTGACTATACAGACCTTTGTCAGCAAAGTGATGTCTCTGCTTTTTAAAATTACATTAGATCAAAATCAAGATTATTCTTAGAATAATGTTGGAATCATGTCAGTCTCACTTTGCCATATTCTTATGTGCTCTGGATGAGAAGGAGAGAAGGTGAATTACAGATAGCTCCCTGGGAATGAGGCAGAATTCAGGGTATGCCCAGTGAGAAGCGCAGCACACATGTCTCGATTTGAGGAGGAACAGAAACCTCATGCCTTCCTGTTCCAATAATCTTTCTCCAAAGGCTTTGACCAACCCCTCAGAGGAGCTGCTAATTGCTAATGAGTTGCAAAATTGATGGATTTTTACATGTCACCTCTTCTCATTTCCCTTCAGCAGTCCCAGGTGGAAGTGTCCATCACAAGAGAAATGCCTAAGATGGGAAAGGAGAGGAGAGATGAGGCAGAGGTGAAAGGGGCAGCGCTTGAGTAAGTGAGGCATCCCCTGCCCCGAGGAATGTGTAATGAAATAAAATAGAAAATGAGTCCGCCCCTGTTTCTGTTAATACCAGATTCACCCATCCCCCCTTAAACAATTCTCAGTTTCTCTTCTGCTCTGTTTAGTCCTTGCCACAGAGGAAATCCATCTGTTTCCCGAGAACACAGCCTGCATCATGATTCAGCCAGCCTTGCCATCCTGAGGTGATTACTGTCAGTTGCAGCCTGTCACATCTTCCTCCACTGAGTAGGGGAATTGCTTCTTGACCCCAGAGTTCCTCTAAAGATAACACAAGCAGAGAAACTGCATTTCCTATTGGGAATTTTAGCAGCAGGGACTCCAGGAGGTAGCCAGGCTGGACCGCCATAATCAAATGTTTTCCAATCCCCCAAATTAAAAAATTTTTTATACATATATGTATAAGAAAAGGAGCTTACTGTTGGACCTGGTGGAGGAGATCAGACAAATAGTTAAAACAAAAGCTTATTCATCTGGCTGTAGGGAGAACTTCCGTAACTTCAGCCTCAGTGGGGGTGGATGTTCCTGGATTTCAGTGTAAAAGTGTGGTTGTTAAGCAGCATTGTTTTAACAAGCTCAGGACTTACAGAGAATAACCCTGTGCATGTGTGCTAAGTCACTTCAATTGTGTCTGACTCTGCGACCCTATGGGCTGGAGTCCAGGCCCCTCTGTCCATGGGATTCTCCAGGCAAGGATACTGGGAGGTTGCCGTGCCTGCCTCCAGGGGATCTTCCTGACCCAGGCATCGAACCTATGTCTCTTATGTCCCCTGAACTGGCAGGTGGGTTCTCTACCACTAGCGCCACCTGGGAAACCCTAGTTCTATCTGTACCTGCCTCCAGTTAGGTTTGTCTATGTACTTTCCACCCTCTCCTCTCTGTAAGGAACAGATTTTTCAGAATCATCACCCTGCCTCTAGAAAAAGTGGGATTTTACTGTCCAGGCAGAAGGATGCCTCCCACAGCCTTCCGTATTTCCCAAGGAAGTTCTCAGTCATCTCTGAGTCACATATGGTACCAGGAAGTTTTTCCTGTCGTCAAGCTAAATCCTGATGGTGAAGGTTCTGGTCCTTTTCCTCACACTGTCCTGGCTGAGCGATGGTTCCCTATCGTGTTTGTAACATCTTAGTTGGCCATTCTTTGGCAAGAGGGCAGAATCCGCGATGAGTGGTAATTACTGAAAGTCACATCTGTGTTTCTCTAGTGACTTAGGAATCTATGAGCAATAATTTTGGTGGTTGTTTAGAATTCTGGAATCGCAACTAATTCCATAGAAGTGGAGGAGACTCCCTAGAGATCTAATTATAATATTCACTTGTAATTAGTTTGTTGAGGTGTCTCATCTTGTTGGGTTTTATACCGATGTAAATGTAAAATGATTTTATTTTCCCCACTCACTGCTTTCAACTGTATCGTGTTGAATCCTACTTTCCTGCTGGGAAGCAAGTTCCTTAGCAACATCTAATTTCCTGTCATTTTCAATTATTAGAATAGTCTTACCAGGGTATTTAAGACCTAGGCCCATTCATTTAAAAAGAGCTTAATCTCAAATTTGGTTCAAAGTGTATTCTCCTCCTCAGTTCTTTGGGGGGTGTGTGTGTGTGTGTGTGTGTGTGTGTGTGTGTGTGTATGGTTTGGAGATATCTTTCCTTCTCTTCTCTCTTCTAGGACTTGGTTCCTCTGGAGTTGGGCACTGGGAGGAGGGAGAGAGGAGGCTGAGGGCGTTTTGTAGGGTTGTTCGAATGTCAGGGGTGGGCAGGTCGCAGGCCTCTTGCACCCTGGTTTGGAAAGGTTCTTTCTGATGAGGTGGTCTGTACTGCGTCTGAGTTTGGGCACCCCTCCCGCATGCACCTGGCTGTTAGTGCCGCCTCGTCAGGGCTGAGGGGAGCCCTGGAGCCCCCCTCTGTCCCCTGAGAGCTGAGCAGCACTGCTGGAGTGGGGCTGCCCATCTTCCTGGCGGGCACAGCACGTGGGTCCTGTGGTGGCTTCTAGCCGTCACCGGGCACCACGCCCACGTTCCCATGAACCTCAGGTTTAGAGGACGCCTGTCCAGGGTGCGCTCATCCTCCCCGGAACACACCACATTCTGGGGCCTCCAGACACTCTCTGGGGCCATCTCTACCAATCCGTTCTTTTGTTTCTTCTGTTTTAAAATGTTACTATTTATCTGTTTTGCCTGTGCTGGTCTTCGGCTGCACGGGCGCCTTCTCCAGCTGTGGCGGGCAGGAGCTCCTCTCCGGTCCAGGCTTCTCACTGCAGAGGCTTCTTCTGTCGCAGAGCATGCGCTCTGGGCCACACTGGCTTTAGTCATGTGGCTCATGGGTTCAGTCGTTGTGGCGCGTGGGGTTTGTTGTTCTATGGCATGTGGGATCTTCCCCAACCAAGGATCAAACCAGTGTCTCCTGCACTGCGAGTTGGGTTCTTAATCACTGGACCCCCAGGGAAGCCCTCTACTGTCCATTCTGGTGATAGCACCAGGGAGGGCATGGATATTCTGCTCCGCAAGCGTCCAGATGGGAAAAAAGAGGCCAGACCCTACCTCTTGAGGGCTCTGCAGGCCTTATAAATGATTCTGTGGCCCAGACTGCCCTCTCCCCTTAGAGAAGGAGAAAGAGCAGGGATTTCCCCTCCAACACTGGCCTCCTTTGCAGTCATGCGTGTCTGTCTCCCTGTTAGACTGGTGGGTGAGGTTTGGTGAGGCAGGAAGGTTGGTATGAGAGGGGTTTGCTGGTGGGAGAGCCATTTCCGCTCCTCCTACCAAGCCCTGCAGGGAGGTCGTCGGCGCCAGTTGCTGGGAGCTCTCTCTAGAATGTGGACTGCTTCAGGACTTCAGCTGTGGGAGAGCAGAGTTTTAGGACGCGGGGATGTGATGCCTATTACGTGTGTGTTATGACGTGTACCCAAGGATAGATGCATAGTGATATGTGGGTATATGTCCTAGGCCCTAGAAAGATCGGGACACGACTCTGTCATGCTCATACATAATTCACAAAAGGCCTACAATCCCATGACAAGTACAGAGAAATGTAGCACATTCCAATTTTTCTCATGACTACCATTTTTATTTTTCTAAATGTCAAATCTCAAAGTTTAAAAAAAAATATGTGGGTGCCCCTGCATTCCTGGTGCCCCCAGCGCTAGCTGGCAGCCTCCCTGACAAGGTCACATGAGTGAATCAATAAGACAGGACTTTGTGGGATCTACAGACACATGCTGCTACTGTGATAACATATGAGACTTTCTATATTTAAGTATGGATACCTATAAGCCTTATTTTAATTTGGTATGTAGAAATAAGCTGGTACCTGGAATAAATTCTTTATTTCATAGGTGTATGCTAATCGGTTAAGACCACAGCCAGTCTTTAACCTGCCAGACTTGAGTTTTAAGCTTGGTCCCATGATTTTAGCCAAATGACTTGGCTTCTCTGAGCCTTAGTATCCTTATCTTTAAAGTGTGTGTGGGGGTCTGCTTCAATGAAGTTGTGAGAATCAAATGGACTAAGTTAAATAAAAAGGCTGAACTTAAAAAAACTGGCCATAGGAAGCTCTCAAAAATGAGCTATTTTTATATACCTGTATTAACTACATAGAAAAATGGGAAATGTCTTTTATTTTGTCTGTTTTAGGGATATTTTTAACAAAAAATAAATGGGTAAAACAATGGCACCCCACTCCAGTACTCTCGCCTGCAAAATCCCATGGATGGAGGAGCCTGGTGGGCTGCAGTCCATGGGGTCGCTAAGAGTCAGACATG
This sequence comes from Bubalus bubalis, assembly GCF_019923935.1. Taxonomy (NCBI): domain Eukaryota; kingdom Metazoa; phylum Chordata; class Mammalia; order Artiodactyla; family Bovidae; genus Bubalus; species Bubalus bubalis. The sequence continues at coordinate 118,354,179 of NC_059160.1, read as the reverse complement.
ACTGAGCGACTTCACTTTCACTTTTCCTTTCATGCATTGGAGAAGGAAATGGCAACCCACTCCAGTGTTCTTGCCTGAAGAATCCCAGGAATGGGGGAGCCTGGTGGGCTGCCATCTCTGGGGTCGCACAGAGTTGGACACGACTGAAGCAACTTAGAAGTAGCAGCCTTTACTTGGTGTGAAGCTGATATTTAAACATTTACCTTAAATAGTTACCCAGGATGAAAGGGTCAGAGCAGGGTAAGAAATTTCTTTCTACGATCAGTGAGAATTGCCTCTTCGGGGAAGCAGCAGAGCACTCCACCAGCCATTCACTCAGAGAGCAGCCTCATTAGTTACCCAGGCAGGACAGACAAGTGGGGACAGATGAGACTCTGTGTGACCGTCTGTACCCCCAAGATTGTGATGCTGGAAATTCATTAGTAAGTAACAGAGAGTAATACAGATAGTCCTCAACTTAATGATGATTCCACCTCAATATGGTATGAAAGTGAAATGCATTCAGGAGAAACTGTCCTTTGAATTTTGATCTTTTTTCTCAATGTGGTATGCAGAGAAATTCTCATGATGTTGGGCTGTGGCAGGGAGCCACAGTCAGCCACCTGATTCCGAAGCCAGGTACCATTCTATTTTTCACTTTCAGTACCGTATTCCATAAGTTGCATGAGATACTCACCACTTTATTATAAAACAGATTTTGTGTTAGATGATTTTGCCCACGTGTAGGCCAATAATGTAAGTGTTCTGAGCACATTTAACATAGGCTAGACTAAGCCATTGGAGAAGGAAATGGCAACCCACTCCAGTGTTCTTGCCTGGAGAATCCCAGGGACAGGGGAGCCTGATGAGCTGCCATCTATGGGGTTGCACAGAGTCAGACACGACTGAAGCGACTTAGCAGCAGCAGCAGCAGCAGACTAAGCCATCACGTTGGGTAGCTTAGGTGTCTTAAAGGGGTTTGTGACAGCGATATTTTCGATTTGTCATGATTAACCCACTGTAAGTGGAGGAGGGTCTGTATCGCCCTTTCTCTCTACCCCAGCTCACACTTGTCTGTCTTCTACTTCCTGTTGGCTACAGTCAGTTCCCCTTTGAAATGCTGCATGTTTGCAGATTGATGTCGAAGGGAAAAGTTTGACCTCACGATTCTTTTCAAATGGCTTCTCAATATTTCATGTGTTGTTTCAGCCTCATCGCTTTCTACCTTCTGATTTGCCCAGCCCTTATGAGCGTTATCGTCTTCCCTGCCTTAGATTGATTGTGTTGAATTTTCTAGTACCAGAGGCAGATCGCTTATATTTTTATTTCCTTACATCCTTTCTATTTTTACTCTTCATTTCAAGCTTTCTTCTAATTCATCACGATGCTAATTTTTAGCAGTCTTAATCTTCACAGCAAATATTTGCCAGGTTGTAATTTTTTATTTATTATCAACAATCAAATTCAAACAAGGCTAATCGTGTTCTAATTTGGTTTGTCATAAGCCCTAGTCTTGGTACTTAGAGAAAATAAATGTTAATTTCTGGGTTTTTCTTCAGTATGTGTTATTCATTCATCCTTCACGTACTGCCGTTAGTTTTTTAAAAATAAAAATAATTTGGGATGATGGGAAGCACATTTGAACCTGAACCTTAGAAAGCATTTTGGTAAGAACTTTTGAAGTCTGTAGAGTGGGAGCAGGATCTGCTGTGAGCCTGCTCTGATTACTGTTCCCCACCCCTTTGCGCTGCCCCAGGGGTTCTTCTGAGTGACCACAGCGTGGAGCAGCTTGAGGGGCAGTGGCTGCCTGTGCCTGCGCTCCTGGGGGGCTGCTGTGCAGGCTGGTTTATGAGCTCACAGAGAGAGACTCCCTAGCCTTATGCGTGTGTGTGTTGGACTTCCATACGCTGTGTGGGTCTTTGCTGACTGCGGGGTAGAACCTGTGACAAGTGGCTGGGGATGGCGGTCAGGGGATGTGGCTGGTAACTGTTGAACATGTCATGAGGAGTTTTCTCCAAGCCCAACTTCACTTTCAGAATAGGTTTCGTAATCAGAGGCTAAATTCAGATTCTGCTTCCTCAAGCAATAGTTTTCGAAAGTACATGTCCCTATTCTCCACTTCCTTCTGGCTCGCGTGGCCTCAGGAGCTCTGGTCTCTGCTCGTGGCTGCCATCTGCCGTTTTTGTTGTTGTTTCAGTTGAGAAGTCGTGTCCGACTCCTTGTGACCTCATGGACTGCAGCACACCAGGCTCCTCTGTCCTCTACTGTCTCCTGGAGTTTGCTCAAATTAATGTCCAGTCAGTGATGCTATGTAACCATCTCATCCTCTGCTGCCCCCTTCTCCTTCCGTCTGTTATTAGAAGAGCATTTTTAAACTCAACTTTCTGTCAGGGAACCTGCACATCCTGCTTGGCCAACATTCTCACCTTAAGTTGTGCCTCCTCCAGGAAGCTCTCCCTGACCACTCTCGTCCAGGGCTGCCTCTCAGTGTTCCAAACCAGACGTCAGCTCCCTATGACTTATGGAATCCAAGTTCTATTAGAACATAGCTACATTCTTGTGTTTACATCTTATCTGTGGCTGTCTTCAAGATATTGAAAGGTTGTTGTTGAATCACGCGAATACACCGGGATTCTTGGCCCCCGGAGGAGAAGAATTCAATCCGGGGCCAGAGACGAGGCTTGATCGCTCAGAGCTTTTGTGTAATAAAGTTTTATTAAAGTATAAAGGACATAGAGAAAGCTTCTGACATAGGCATCAGAAGGGGGCAGAAAGAGTACCCCCCTTGCTAGTCTTCAGCTGGATGTTATATAGTCACTAGCAGTCTGTTAATGAAAGAAAGGAATGTCTTATAATTCAGAATAGCACCAGGCCCCTCGCCCATAAGATGCATTTTGGGATAATCTTGGCACCAAAGGGTTTATCTTGGGCCATAAAATAATTAACTTGAATCTTAAAGAAGGGCAGACCACCATACAAATAGTTTCATTTACATAGATTAGGGGAATAATATCTGAGTATAACATACTGGTTTGTCAAGTAGGTTTTGGGCCAAGAGGCGGAACCAACTTGGAGACAGAGTTTGGGGTAAAGGCGTAGTACATTAGCATAGCTTAAGACAAACATTTCCATAAGAAAAAGGCATTGGTTATCTCTAGGCTCAAGAATAGCTAACTTCAGGAGAAACCAGGTGTCATTATGGCAACACAGTATTTTAAGAGAAACCTCTCTTTAAATTTGTATAGAGAAGGAAAAAAATATTGCTAGTTTGTTTCCTCCTGCCGCTTAGGAGAGATAAAAATGTCTGACACTTGCAGGCTATTTCCTCCATTTGGAGACCCTTGGCCTTCCTGCCTGTTACCCTCTCAATATGATGGCAGAAGTGAGCAGTTTTGATAGAGACTGCATGGCATATAAGCCTAAAATACTTACTTTTTTGCTTTTTACAGAAAAAGTTTGCTGTCCTCTCTCCTAACAGGTCTTAATGTGTGCACCCCTTAGCATGATGTCTAATAAATGCTCCCATTTTGCAGTTTGCAAAACTCTTAAATTCCACAGTCCTTTAGTGTTTCCCAGGGTATTGCAAACTGAACAAATAACCTCAAAATTATCCTTGGAGATTGAGGCCAGCTCCCCCAAAGGACAGAGGATCTATGGGCAATTTTATTTTCAAAAAGCAATATCCATGTTTTACTGGTGTCAGGGGATTGCAGACAAAGTCCTCAGAGCACAGTTTTATACCTAAACCAGTTCCTTCAACCCAGAGCTCTTACCTTGTTACGGATCCCAGCATCAGAACAAAAATTTCATCAAGTGTCCAGAAGGATGTGTGAAGACATAACAAATCGTTTATGTGAAAGTTTAAACACAAACACAAACTTAAGAGTGTTAGCATTTGCTTCAAGGACAGAACACTTAGTGGGAGCGTTTGAGACGCTCAGGCATCCCACTCTGCCGCAAGCTGACTCGCATGTGCGCGAGGGCGGGGACGCACGCACATAGAGGCGCGGAGCTAGACTCATGCTTTTCTCCTCTCTGCTGCCTAGCGGTCAGCCTATCCCCAGGGTGGAGTACACGGAGGAAGAGACCAAGACTTGGGGCGTCGTGTTCCGGGAGCTCTCCAAACTCTATCCCACTCACGCCTGCCGGGAGTATTTGAAAAACTTCCCTCTGCTGACGAAACACTGCGGCTACAGGGAGGACAACGTGCCCCAGCTGGAAGACGTCGCGGCGTTTCTGAAAGGTGCGCTCCACACGGGCTCTTTCAGGCTAAGCGTCCTCGTGGGCCTGCCAGGGACACAGCGGGTAGCGATTGCCCTTTTCCCAAACAAGGTAGGACTCCCTCTGCTTTAAAAAGAGAGGGCTGCTCCGACAGTACCTGGGCCACCTGTGGGAAGCAGGTGAACAACCGAACAGTTTATTACACTAGCGCTCACAAGTGAAACCAAGTTTTATACTGGATGAAGAAATATCACGGATAATGTTGAGCACAGTGACTTTCCTCTGGCAGAGAGTCGGTCAGATCACTCAAGTGCTGATGTAAGTCACGCTCAGGGTGGCGGCGGTGGCGGCACGGCAGTGAACACGGGGAGGCGGAGGCACCCGGCACGCGGGCTCTCTCTGTGGCCGCTGTCCTTGCCGACCCTGCTGGGATGGCGACCGGGAAAGCTCTGGGCTCTCGCAGGGCTGGGGGTGGAGGTGAAGCTTCAGCGTGGTCCTGCTGCTTGCTCTGTCCTTCACTGTGGCTGAGTCCTCGGGTTCTGCTCTTCTCTCTCTCTCCCCCGTTTCAAGTACGCCGGCTCTAAAAGCTGAAATCTTGCTGCCCGTTTCCCTCTCTGGAGCTTCCTTCCTCGCCTGCCTTCCCCGTTTCTATCGGGAGTGATTGATTCTTTAGGCTCAGGTGCTAAGGACGCCTGTCGCCTAAGGAGTAGTTTTATTGCTCCAGGCAAAGGGGGCCACAGCACGTCAATGCCCTCAGAACTACGTGTCCCACCCTGGGGGCCTACTGAGGAGTCTGGGAGTGTTCCTTCCAGGAGCAGGCTGTGAGCAGCTCGTGGAAGGTTTTTCTAGTTGGCTGGTGGGGAGGTAATTGCGAGTAGTCTGGGGTGTACGTGCTTGTGGGCAGCACACAGTTAACTTCTTCCACCTGGTGGAGGTTTCAGTTTCTGCAAAACAGCTCAAAGAACACGGCTCACAATATTGTCCATATTCCTTGAGGAAGAATGAAAGGTCCTTGACTTTGTTTAATGGCTGCAGTATTATTATTTTGGCTTGCTTGACTGTTTTCCTTTCTCTTCTTACTTCTCTGATTAAATTTATTCATTGGCAAAGAGTTTTCCACAGACTAAAGGCAGGCAGAGGACACGGATGGGGTCTATTCTGGGAAGGCCTCAGAGAGTCCTGCTCCGTAACACTCTTTCTCTGAAGTCCTACCCACCCTCTTCCCGAGACACTTCATCAGCCTTTGTAGAAGCTTCTTACTCAGCTGTAACAAATTACCACAGGCTTAGTGACTTAACATGAATGTATTATCCTAAAGTTCTGAAGGTTAGAAGTCTAAAATCAAGGTCTTGGCAAGGCTGGATCCCTCTGGAGACTTCTGTTTCCTTCCTTTTCAGCTTCTAGAGTCTATCTGCATACCTTCCCACAGAGCCCCTTCCTCGCCTCACTCTGACCTTTGCTTCCATCACCTACTTGCCTCCTTCTCTGACCCTCCTGCCTGCCTCTCAGAAGCGTGCTTGTGAGTGACCCCACCGGGATAATCTGGGCTGATGGCCCCAGCGCAAGACCCTTACCTTAATTACATGAGTAAAGTTCATTTTGCCATCTAAGGGAATGTACTCCCAGGCCCAGGGCATCAGAGCAGGGGCTTATGGGAAGGGCCTAACTGGAGCTGAGCTTGCCCCAGTCTGAGGGCCTGCCACTGCTAGCTTGCGCCCCGTACTGAGCCTGTCCTTTTCCTTCCATCCAGTGCCACACTCGCACTGAGGCCTCATCGTTGCATCCCTGACAGCAGTCTCTCCTCCCCTCTCCTCTTCTGTCCATAGCTCCCAGGTGAAGCTCCCTAGAGAGTTCCTTTGTTCCTGGCATCTGTGCTCAGAAGCTATCAGTGGCTTCCCCTTGATTTTACTGAGTTGGTAAACTTTTAATTTTTTTTGGTAAGAGTCCAGATGGACAGTAAATGTTTTAGGTTGTGTGGGCCAGGAGCCAAAATTGAGGCTATTAGTACATACTTATATCACTGTTTGGGAGAAGGCAATGGCAACCCACTCTAGTACTCTTGCCTGGAAAATCCCATGGATGGAGGAGCCTGGTGGGCTGCAGTCCATGGGGTCGCTAAGAGTCAGACACGACTGAGCGAGTTCATTTCCACTTTTCACTTTCATGCACTGGAGAAGGAAATGGCAACCCACTCCAGTGTTCTTGCCCGGAGAATCCCAGGGACGGGGGAGCCTGGTGGGCTGCTGTCTAGGGGGTCACACAGAGTCGGACACAACTGACATGACTTAGCAGCAGCAGCATATCACTGTTTAAACGTGAACATTTGAAAAGGCAGAAACTATTCTTAGCTCACAGGTGTATACGAACAGGCAGCAACCTGGGTTTGGACTACAGACCATAGTTTGCTGGCCTCTGCTTTATAACAGAGGCAAGCTCTTGGCTGCTCATCCTCAGCTCACGGCCCTGACCCAGGGTGTCTCCTGCACAAACCCTTTGTTCTAGCTATGGGTCTTCATATCATTACTTAGGCTCTGTGACTTGCTAGCATAGTTGTCCCTTGTTGTTCAGTTGCCAAATTGTATCTGACTTTGCAAACCCATGGACTGTAGTGTGCCAGGCTTCCCTGGTTGTCACCATCTCCTGGAGTTTGCCCAAGTTCGTGTCCATTGAATCAGTGGTGCCGTCCCACCATCTCATCCTCTGTCACCCTCTTCTTCTGCCTTCCCAGCATCAAGGTCTGTTCCAATGAGTCGGCTCTTTGCATCATGTGACCGAAGTATTGGAGCTTCAGCGTTATCCCTTCCAATGAGTACTCAGGGTTGCTTTCCTTTAGGATGGACTGTTTGACCTCCTTGCTGTCCCAGGGACCCTCAGGAGTCTTCTCCAGCACCACCGTCATCCCTCCACCTACTCAAATTCTTTGTGTTCCTCAAGACTTGGAGCAAGTCCTGGATTCTCTCTAAATCCTGATCGTAACAGCCACTGTGACCTCTCCCTTTCCCAATTTCATCCCAGATCATGTGTGTATCAGGGGAAAGGCAGGCATGGCCTGACAGCGGGTCCCCTGGGAACCACCCTTAGCGTGATGGGAGGGCCCTGGGCATGGTTGCCATCCATGGCATTTGTTACTGAAAGAGATTAAGAACCGCTGATCAGTATCACTCAATTAGCCCCTAATTATGTGATACCTTATGCTGGTTTTAACTAGATTCCATGCTACCTGATGGCCCCGCCTCTGGCTTGCCTCTCTTTGTTTCCCATGGAGTTATGTATTATATATTTACCATGGGCTTGATTACTCCTATGAGGATTGCTTTTTACTGCTTTGTTTCTCAAACCCCAGTAATTACATTACCATCTTAATATTTTCCATATCTGTTACCTAATTTAATATTTTTATGAGAGGCAGTATGGTACAGAACAGATTCTGGATGCAGAATGCCTGGGGTTGAGGCCCGGCTCCACCAGTTCCTGGCTATGTGACCTTAGATGGATGAATTGCCTTAACTTCTCTTTGCCTCCATTTCCTGTCTGCAGACAGAGATCATAATTTTATCTACTTTACAAGGTTGGGAGGGGAAACTAACAATGTGTGCCTAAAGTTGTTGCTGGGTACACATTAAGCGTACCAGAGTTTCAGTTATGATCGCTACTATTATTGCTGTTGTTTTTCACCACCCTTGCTGAACTGGGTGTCCTGGGTACTCAGTTTGCATCATTCATTGGTAAACAGCAAGCACAATATAAGTTGTGTGTATTTTTATTTCTTTTAGTTGACCACTTTTAAAATACCAGATTTTAAAAAGAAACTTCTTAAGCAATGGTATTCACAAAGTCAAAGTTCTTGATGTGATAGATACACATTTTAAAATTTATAAGAAAATAAAATATACAGCTATTAAAGAATGGCCTCTTGTACCCCACATGTGGGATACTGGCATAGAATACAAAAAGAAGAAAATACACACTTATCTTTTTGATTTTCAGTGGGGAATAATGAATCTACCTGGAAACTTTTGGAATGACCTTAATATTGTTAGAATCATAGGCATGAGGATATCTGAGAATAGGGTTATTTCCCTGTAGGTACCCAGGATCCCAGGGTGGACTTGTTTTATACACTTAATTGGTTTTTATCTTTAAAACTATTTCTAACCATTCAAAGGTGCTTTCCCAATGAACTGAGGTTTTCAAAATGGGAGCCTTTACAGTGCTGGTATCAGAGAGAAGAGCCCTCCTGTCGTTTTTTTGTGGGGTCTGATGAGCAGGAAGCATGAGGCAGTCTTTAACTGGGTTAGCCATCTAGTGTGATTTTCATAGATTTTATTGTATTCTGCTTATTTTGTTTTTGTCCTCTTACCACAAACCAATAGAGCAGGTAGAGCTTTAGTGTATCTTTCAAATTTTCACAATTAATATAATTGTTTTCATAATATCAAAGAAATGGAATAGGACAATGGAGAATGAAGGGGTTAGGGGGCTGCTGTTGTTCAGTAGCCTGATCGTGTCCAGCGCTTTCTGACGCTGTGGACTGCAGCACGCCAGGCTTCCCTGTCCCTCACCATCTCCAGGAGCCTGTCCAAACTCATGTCTGTTGAGTCATTGGTGCCATCCGACCATCTCATCCTCTGTCGCCCCCTTCTCCTCCTGCCTTCAATCTTTTCCAGCATCAGGGTCTTTTCCAGAGTCAGTTCTTCACATCAGGTGGCCAAAGTTTTGGGGATTCAGCTTCAGCATCAGTCCTTCCAATGAGTATTCAGGGTTGATTTCCTTTAGGATTGACTAGCTTGATCTTCTTGCAGTCCAAAGGACTCTCAAGAGTCTTCTCCAGCACCACAGTTCAAAAGCATCAATTCTTTGACACTCAGTCTTCTTTACGGTCCAGCTCTCAAATCCGTACATGACTGCTAGAAAAACCATAGGTTTGACTATCAACAAAAAGCTGTAGTGTGAACCAGTTCCATAGTGCTAGTCAACAGGCTAAATTCGCAGTGTGTTCACTGACCACATACACACAGAAAGTATTCTTATCTAGGTGTGTCTTTAGAAAGATATCAAGTGATACATGGTAAGCATCACTATATTTTATTTATGTTTTTTAGCAGCTTCATTGAGGTATAGTTTACATAAAATAAAATTTACCCTTTGTAACTGTACAAGTCAGTGATGTTAGTAAATTTATAGAATTGTAGCCATTACAACAATTCAGTTTTACAACATTTCTATCACTACAGAAAGTTTTCTTTTGCTCCTTTATAATCAATCCTTGTTCCTATCCTTAGCCCTAGGAAACCACCGATTCGCTTTCTGTCTATAGGTTTTCCTTGTTTGGGCATCACGTAAATAGAAGCACAAAATGTGTAGCAATCTTTCACAATCTGATGTCTTTTAAAATAATTTATTTCTTATCAAGGCCACATTGGTTTGGAATATTAGATAAGTTTCGTGTGTACAACCTTACATTTCGGTTTCTGTGTGCAGTCTAGTGTGCTCACCACCAAAAGTTTACATTGTAGTCTTCTGTGCATTTGAGCTTTCTTATCCTAATTTGGTCTCTGAATTTAAATCCTATTTTTTTTTACCTTTCTTTCCATTTTAATGGATGTCTTGTTCCCCTGGAAACCATCATTCGTGAGTATATTTTAGTTATCAGAAGCCACAAATGTGATAGCTGTTAACAGTGTATGTCACTCAATTGTCAAGAGTTTTAGAACCTTGATTACATTGTTTCTGGAACGTCCTTAAAAATAATAGGAAGCCCTGCTTGGGCCGTCAAGTCCTGTCGCCTTAGTACTTAGTTGACTCTTTCTGTTACCTCTTCAGAAAGATCTGGCTTCACGGTGAGGCCAGTGGCCGGATACCTGAGCCCTCGGGACTTCCTGGCGGGACTGGCCTACAGAGTGTTCCACTGCACTCAGTACGTCCGCCACGGCTCGGACCCCCTCTACACCCCGGAGCCGTGAGTACTCGCACTGGAAGCCTGGGTGGGGCGGAGACCACCACACTGGGACGGCGGTCAGCGCCCACTTTATTTGAGAGGAATGGGGTCCAGGAACCCTAAAGACCACTGTTCCTCGGGCCACCAAGCTGATCACTTTGCTTGTGATGCTGTTTTACCTGAATAGTCTTGTGATTAATGGACTGTCAAGGTCTTCGCTAGGGAGCAGAGAGCCTCGGAGGTTCAGGCAGTAAAGTAGCTGATGACAGCGGAAGTGCCAGGGCTCAGAGCTGAGTCTCTGAAGCGCCCCCCCACCCCGCCCCGCCCCAGGGGACCGGACGCTCACTGATAGGTGGGTCCCAGTAGGGTCACTACATGGTTTTTATTTTTTATGTTTTATTTTTAGTTCCTTTCAGCTGCCCTGAAAATGTTTTCAGGGTAAACAAAGGTTACTTATAGGACTCCAGACATTTGGGAAAGAAACACTTGTTAGAGTGGATGAGTGCTCAAAGAATTGCTGTTAGAGTTGGATAGGCAATCTCTAAATCTAGCCCAGAGGGTTTACAAATGGCCCTGTTTACAAATAGCAGGCACTTTGTTAGCTCTGTTTGAATAACCGGCCCTCCTGAGACCTGTGGTAGCGTGCCAATAGGTATGCAGAGAGAGAGAGGCCAAAGAAATGAGATTTTAGCCACAGAGGTCTATAGAATTGGGGGAATAATGTGTTATATTTTTACCAAAGTACTTGCTGCCAATTCATTCAGCAAACATTTATGTGCAATGCTAGCAGGGAGGTGCAGCGGATTCAAAGATGAATAAAATATAGCAGCTGCTTTTTTTTTTTTTTAAAGCCTCTGACTTTTCTGGCAGGAGAGATAGAAACATAAACAATTATGAAACAGTGTGGTGAGGGGGTATATGGGCAGAGTGTCAGAGGAGCAAAGAGGAGGGAGCAGTCCTAACAGGCTTTTCAGAGGAAATGTAAGATGAGTAGGGGTCTAGAAGGGTGGACAGGAATTTCTCTTTGGATAAGCAAAGTGGGGTGAGGGGGAAGCTTTCAAGTCAAGGAAACAACCAGTGCAAAGATGTGGAGGCAGGGAGAGGCAGAAATGAGCAAGGCTGATTACTTCAGAGTGGTCAGAGCGCAGGCATGTGTTAGGGGTGAAATGATTCTTCTGTTCACAGTTTTGTTGTTCAGTCGCTCAGTCCAACTCTTTGCGTCCCCATGGACTGCAGTACAGGGAAGCCTGTACTTCACCATCTCCCAGAATTTGCTCAAACTCATGTCCTCTTAGTGGATGATCCCAGCCAACTATCTCATCCTCTGCCACCCTCTTCTCCTTTTACCTTCAGTCTTTCCCAGCATCAGGGTCTTTTCCAATGAGTCGGCTCTTCATATCAGGTGGCCAAAGTATTGGAGTTTCAGCTTCAACATCAGTCCTTCCAATGAATATTCAGGGTTGCTTTCCTTGAGGATGGATAGGATCGACTGGTGCACAATGTATACAGTCATTTGTCAAAATAGGGCATTTGGACTTAATTCTGTAGGCAGCAGGGAGCTATCCAAGGCTCCTCAGCATGATGAAGTCATCGTGTTTAAAGAAGCTGATGGGGGTGAGGGCTGGGACACATGGAGCATGAACTCGCCGGGAGACTGGTGGGAGGTCCCATTCCAGGGAAGGAAGACGGTGTGTAAGGCATCAGTAGGACAGCAGGAGAGGACACCTGCGTGAAACGCGTCGTTAAGATGGAATTTACAGTATTTGCAACTGTAATGAGTGTGAGACGGTCCCTAAGGCGGTGCTCAGGCTTTTAGATTGGGAAGCCGGATGGGTAGTTGTTTCTAATAATACTGGAAAATATCAGAAGGGGCTTAGGCTTGGAGGAAAGAGGGAAGGAAAGAGGGAAACAAGAGGGGGATTTGAATTTGGAGCATCCTGTCTTGGAGAGGCCCATGGAAGGGACCTCCAGACGGAGGAGCTCCTGGTGGTTGGGAGTCAGAGCTGAGAGCTCAGAAGTGAATTTTAGCTCCCACTGTTGATCTTGGTGTTCTCTTCTTTCACAACTCCCCCAACCACACAACAAGAGGATGCTAAATGAAAGCATGGGAACTTGAGATTCGCCAACTTGGGATTGTTTGTACAGGCTCATTTTTGTGAGTTTTATTTATTTTTAAAGTTAAAATTTCTTTTTTTTTTTTTTTTTAGCCAAGCCACATAGCATGTGGATCTTAGTTCCCTGAGCAGGGATTGAACCTGCACACTTGCATTGGAAGCTCGTGGTCTTAACCGCTGGCCCACGAGGAAAGTCCCCTTTTCTGTGGGGTTTATATCATTCGTTTGTCTCTTAAATGATGATGATGATTTATGTGTAGGTGATGCATGTCCACGATCCAGCATTCAGAGCTTACAGAAGGGCCCACTGTGAACAGTGACTGTTTCCCTTCCTCTGCTCCTTGACACCCTCTGCGTCCTCCCCAGCAGCAACCACCGCTGCCGCTTTCCACTGCGTCCTTCCAGGAGCACACTGTGCAGACACAGCGCTCTGTAACGATCCCTTCAATCCGCACGTCTTGCAGAGTCCCAGGTCTCTTCCCAGCCCCATGCTGTAGTCTGAATCTATGAAATTCTGTTTCCTGCCTGTCAAGCGAGTGTATACTCGGTTCTGTCTTGTCACAACAGAAATTTGGAGCGACGGACATTAAAACCCTCGGCGCGTCACAGCTCTCGGGTCTTGGACAGACTGTGTTATAGCTGTTAGACAAATTAGTGTTACAGCTCTATTTTATTTGGATAATAGCAAGAGAATCCATCCTTGAGATGTTAGGGCATGCCGACTCAAAGATGCGAAAAGAAGAGAGTGGGGCAGCATGCCAGCATGTGGGTGGGGCGGGGGTTGGGGTTTTGGGGGTGGGTGGGAGGGAGGGAGAGGGAGAGAGAGCCCTTTGGCTCCTCTTTTTATGTTTTTCCCTTCCCATGGGCCTGCCCTATGCAAATTGGGCTTAGCCAGGAGTGCTGTTTATTCTATCTGGAGTCCTCACTCTGGTCCTTGGACCTTCCTTTATTCTATTTTCGCGGGCCTTTCCCTTCCTTGTCTTTTAGCCACGGCCATTCTGGACTCCTGTTTCCTATTCTAACTACCTGACACTGCCCAAGCTCTTTCACAGGCATTGTCTTTTAAATGCAATCCCGTTTCCTCAACTGAGAACCAGCAAGAGGGCAGTTTCTCCATTTTGCGGAGTTCAACGTGACTCCTGTGTTTGGTGCTTGTACCCTGCTTCCAAATAACTGCTTCTAGCTGCTGAACTGTTGTGGCGGAGGCAGTGCTAATGAGACGAAGGTGAGCCCCGAAGACGCAGCTAGCAAAGAGAACGAAAGCAGCAAAAATATGTTATCTGAAAAAAAGCTTTATTTTCCTTTTTGGTCTGGGTAGAATGTACTTTGATATCCCCACTCCCAATACATTATTGGGCTTCAAGCATGGCTTGTTTTACCATTTTACATTTTAAAACTCCAGTGTCTCTAAGCCCGCCAGGAACTGGGACTTGAATTTAAAATGGCAACAGCAGTTTGGGTTTGTCCCCTGGGGAGTGTTCTGGCCTGGGGGGCAGTAGAGGAGAGAATCCTGGAGAATCAGCAACTCCTGCTCAGGAAGAGGAGGGAGGAGCTGCTTTTCTATGCATTCCTACTTGGACTGAAAGGTCACTGATTCTGCCCAAAGGGAGGTGGTGTTCTGGCTCTTTCTCCCTTGGAGCACTGCCCCAGGCAGGGATTCTGCACCTCGTTGATCAGCCTGCTTTGATCAGCAAGCACCTTTGTCACTAATCGAGTATTGAAGTTTACAAATGATTTCCTTAAAAAAAATCAATTGGGTCAAATTCAAGGTTATTGCAGTAATAGTGTCCTTCTCACCCCGTGGAACAAGGGAAAGAAGCCGAGCTCCAAGTTGCATGGGTGTGTTAGCATCACACCTGCTGGTGGGGGCAGGACAAAATGTGAGAAGCCCCACAATCTCCTGGTCTCCTCTTTGCCTCTCTGGGGAGTCCCTGTGGGCTGTGTCATCTTGTACCCTCTGGCCATATCATCTTTTAGAACAGGGTTTCTTAACCTTAGCAGTATTGATATTTTGACCTGAATAATGCTTTGTTATAGGCGGTTGTCCTGTGTATTGTAGAATGTTTAGCAACATCCCTTGCCTCTACCCGCTAAATGTCAAGCGTAGGCTCCCACCCCTGCCAGATGTGACAACCGAAGTTGTCTCCAGACATTGCCAGATGTCCCCAGGGGGCAGCATCTTCCCCAGTGGGAGCCACTGTTTGAGAAGGAGATATTTGACAGGTCATGTTAACATGGCTACTCTGTCTGACAATTACTGTAGGCTTTGTTCCCTTTTTATTTTTTTATTTTTTTTTTTGTTCCCTTTTTAAAACACCAATGTGAGTATAGCATTCTCATGTTTAACCTCTGTCGGCTCCCTGTTACACATTCAGGGGGAAAATGTCTGAGATCATCAAATCACATCTTCTGTCTCTCTTTCTGCCCTTTCTGAAACCTTATGCTCCAGCCACACTGGACTTCTCACCATCCTGGGGCCCTGCTGGCTCTTGCCTTCATCTCTTTGCACAGGTGGTTCATTGGCCCTGGAATGATTCTTGTGAGATCATTTTAAGTCTCAGGATTAAAACTCAATTGCACCCTTTTCTGTGAAGACTTTCCCAGGCAGTACTGGATATTCCTGTAGCATTTGCCTTACTTCTATTTCAGCACTTAGAGCACTGCATGGTAATTATTTGTTCATGTGTCAGTCTCCTTCATCAGACTGTAATTAACTCAAGGCCAGCTGGCAGAGGCAACAGAGGAACAAGAAGATCCAGACTGAGTTTGGAGTGGATCCCCAAACCTGGCGTATAGAGTGAAAACTGAGGCCAAAGTGGGCTGGAGCCGCGAATGCCGCTGCTACCAGGAGGTGCCCGATTAGGGAGACATATGCAGAGTGCCAGGCTCTGTGTGAGATCTGTGGAGAGAGGGGCCCAGGGGAGGCCTGGCGGTGCCCCGTGTGCAGAGAGTGCCTCCCCCTGCAGGGCTGCAGATCCTCCACTCCCTCCCGCAGCTTCACTCTGATTTCAGGAACTGTAGCTGGACTCCCCTCCATCAATAAGTCATTTTTATATAGTCAGTGTCTTCAGGTAAACTCATGAACCATTAATGGGGGAATTTTAGACATCAGTTGAAGCTTTGAAGGTAGCCCATTTGGACCATTTGGAAGCGTCTTCTGTCTAAATCACACCCAGGACGGGCAGCCTGTTCTGTTCATTGGTTTTGCTTTGAGAATGTACATTGTTTCGAATGATAAAACTGGTTGTTCACTGTGAAGCTGAAGGAGTGGAGGTAATGGAAATGTGAAGGTTGTTCCCATCTTCCCTTCATGACAATGGGGGGGGGCGGGGAGAGAGAGAGAGAGAGAGAAGGAGACCCAGCTGCATGTCACATGGTGCTAAGAAGATATTTCCCCCTTTGGGTAAAAAAAAACCCAAATTTAGTTTCACCTTAAAGGCAGGAAAGCTCATTGCCCTCCTTTAAAAAAACAATGTCAGTCTGTGAAGTGTTCTGAGTTCTCTATGAGCGTCTTAAATGTGACATAAAGAGGAGATGCTCTGCGAGTGTATCTGCAAGTGTTGGTGTAGGTCCCTGCAGGACTGTCCTGTGTGTGGACATGTTGTCTACATCTAAGTGAGTGGACAGAGCATTAGAAACATCTCTGGATTTGTTTCTAGAAGATTCTTGCTGGAGAGGGACACTGGAGGTTCAGTGCAGGAAAGTCTTGAGTAGTGCTGTCCATGTTTGAAGTGAGTGGACAGAACAGTAGGAGCATCTCTGGATTTGTCTCTAGAAGATTCTTGCTGGGGAGGGGCGGTGGAGATGCAGTGCAGGAAAGTCAAGGGCACACTGCAGGGAGAAGTGAGTTGGAGGGAGGGAGCTTGCCCTGGTCTCGTCTCTGATCTCAGCTTTCGGAGGCGTTTTGGATTTTCAGCTGTTGTATGTATCCCCCTTCTTCCTAGTTCTGCTTTAGTTCATTCGGTTTTTCTTCTCCGGTCACTTCCTTTTACGCGATCTGTGGCTTCTGTTCTTCATAGTTGAAGCAGTTCTTGACTGTGTTTTATGCCAGGTGATGCTGAATTCTTGCTCACTGAATATGCATGTGCATGTATACTTGTCTATATGGTTTTCAATTTTATCTGTAGTCCTGATGGCCAGTGGCATCTCAGAAATGCAGAGCTCTTTAATGAGAAATATGGTTTAATAAAACCATATTCTCCTGGGGCCATATTTCACGCTTTTCTTCAGAAGCTGTGTGGACTGACTGAGGTCTAGGAAATGAAGGAGGGTAAAGCAAGAAGGGCCTATTTTTTTTTTATTTTTTACAAAATATTTAATTGGCCTTGTTGTGTGGGATCTTTACATCGTGTGAGATCTTTCTTGAGGCTCACGGGCTCTGTAGTTGCCCTGCGAGGGATTAGTTGCTCCATGGCATGTGGAATCTTGTTCCCCAACCAGGGATCAAAGCTGTGTCCCCTGCCTTGCAAAGTGGATGCTTGACGACTGGACCACCGGGAAGTCCCAAGAAGGTCCTATTTGCTAAAGTATTATAATCTAGTCTTGTTTTCTCCAGTGTAGGCCAAACCCACCCATCTGTATTTCTAGATGGAGACCAGAGGTGGCCGATAGTTCAAGGTTCTGTACCTTAGAAACCTAAAATATTGCCCAGAACAATGTTGAAACACAGATCCACAGCACAGCACTCTGACCCCTTCTCCTTTGCTCAGGGAGAAGACCGAGCATATATATATGCTTCAGTATAACATATGTTCTTCAGTGTCAGTTCTTAGAGGTCAAACCAGTACAGTGTCTGTCTTTCCAGTAGAGTTCTTGCCAAAGTAATAGTGCAGTTTTTGCACCAGAAATCCCTTTAAAAAATGTTTTAATGAAGACATTTAAAAAGATTTCTTCTATTTTGTTTTCAGATGTTGTGCTGAATATACTAGTAACAAAAATATCTTTGGCACAGCATATTTAGTCAGGGACTTATGTAAGTCCTTTAAATGTAAGCTTATTTAGTCAGGGAGTCCCCATTCAGGGCTGCGTGGATGACTGATGATTCAGCACATGCTGACGTGAGTCTGTCCTGCTCTTTCCCCGTGTGTCCCTTTTCAAATCAGAGAGCAAACTTTCCCTGCTAGGAAATACTTCATGACACCATGGACTCACACTGCAACGTGTATTGTCATAATATCGCTAAATGCACTTGCATTCAGAAAAATATTTCTTGTCACAGTTGAACGTATAAGGGGCAATTAATGTTATTTTAAAATATAACTGTTTTAAAGTTTAAAAAAGGTTTTGCAGTCAGGTGATTTTTCTTATAATTGCTGCTGTTTCAATTTTATAAGAAAAATAAAAGTGAATTATTTCTAACGCTGGTTAGAAATAATTAGAGGTTTCCAAGCCGAGTCAGTGAACTTTGTGCTTAGCCCTTGTGTGTTACAATAGAACCCTCTCTAACACGGGCACACGGGCAGATGGCATTCATCTCCTGTTCTTGTGGCTCAGACATCAATCCTCATTTATTAACGGTATCAGCCGCTGAAGACATAGGCTTTCACACTGATAGGAAACTTGACTACCCCTCTCTGGATCAGATTCCTTTCACTGGACCTTTCCTTTCCCAACTTTCCCTCCTTGCTGTCTGAGACATCCTGGTCTGGAAGTTTGTCTGATTTAAGGCATGACTGTCCTGGGTGTTTTTAATATTGGGGCTTGCTGAAGTCAAGTCTGGGCATGGTCTTCCTGGTGAGCTGGGAAGATGAGCCAGAGCTTTATAGGGTTGAACCTTCATCCCTGTGAGCTCTTGTTTAGCTTCAAATTGCCCTCCCCCACAGATCAGCCTCATCTCTGCCAAGTGTGATGCCAAGCTTCCTGCCCTGCCAACTGGCTCCCTCCACAGTTCTGTCATCATTTTCGCTGTTCAGGATAGCAGAGCAGCATTGCTCCAGTGATTCTCAGAGAATGGCTTGTTCTCATAAAGCTGATCCCATCTGGCCTTCCTTTCCTGAGTTTTAACCAGGAGCTCACACTCCGAGCTTAGCAACCATCTCCTCCCTCAGAAGAAATTTGGTTTGGGCTATTCCCAGGGTTTCCCTGGTGGCTCAGATGGTAAAGAATCTGCCTGCAATGTGGGAGACCTGGGTTCGATCCCTGGGTTGGGAAGATCCCCTGGAGGAGAGCATGGCAACCCACTCCAGTGTTCTTGCCTGGAGAATTCTATGGACAGAGGAGCCTGATGGGCTATAGTTCATGGGGTCGCAAAGAGTTGGACATGACTGAGCAACTAACACACACCCGGGGTCAGATAGAATGTTAGAGGCCCTAAAACCTGGGAGTATTTTCACCCCTTCCATTCTCCAACATAGATAAGTTCAAAAACAATAGCATCAGAAGCAATTAAATATATGTATATATATACATATATATGTGTGTGTATATATATTATTACTAACAGCAAACATGTCTATATCAATTATTATATGCCAGGCACTATTTTAAGCATTGTAAGTGGATGAACTCAGTACTCAAAACAACCCTGTAAGTTCTGAGTTACTTTTATTATTCTGAATGTATGGATGAGGCAGTTGAGGCACAGAAAGGTTAAGTAACTTGTTCAAGGTCACACAGCTGGCAAGTAGGGGAGTCAGGATTTGAACTCAGGGATAGTGCCAGCATCTGTGGGAATAACCACCATTCTGTATTAAGCTAACCCCACAAGAGCGGGCACTAGTGTTAAAGAACCCACCTGCCAATTCGGCTTCTTATGTCAGGAGACATGAGACGTGGCTTTGATCCCTGGGTCAGGAGGATCCCCTGGAGGAAAGCATGGCAATCCACTCCAGCATTCTTGCCTGGAGAATCCCATGGACAGAGGAGCTGGTGGACTACAGTCCATAGGGTCACCAAGAGCCGGACATGACTGAGGCGACTTAGCACACAAGCCCAGAAGAAAACTCAAAACTTGTATGTGTACTAAAGTTGAGTAGTTTCTCTCTCAATTTTCCAATTACAAATTTTACATAAGATAGTTGAGAGTGACACTTTCTTTCTTTAATCTGGCGGCCCTGCTTTGCCAGGACCTGAAGTACAGGCTGTGTCTACTGGATGGTCTTGTGCCATGCTGTTCCATCCGGTGATGATCCAGCTGCCAAGCTGTGTCAGGAGCCCACTCTCTCCTTTATCTTCACAGGGCCAGTTAGCCCACCCCTTTATCAAGGGGGGCATCTTTTATTTCACTAGGAAACAGGAGGGGAAGTGCCTCACTCCAGAGCAGTGTTGCAGATGGGAGAACACTGTGTACATCCTGAGGCAGAAGGCCCTGTGGACCACGTGCCCGCAATCCAGGCCTCATCGTCAGCTCTCAGTGTGACTGAGAGGTTAAGAGGCAAACCACTTAACCTCCCTGTGTGAGGGCTGATGAAGTAAGGCTTTGATCTTTGCAGAGAAAAAGCCTTTATAGAAAATACCAAATAGGTCCACTCTTCCCTTGGCACCTCTTAAATTCATGTGGAGACTGATGTGTTTTGAAACATTGCAGTCACTCTTAGTTACAAGGACATGTTCCTAGACCCAGCCTCCCAAGTTTTCAGTCATTGTATTTTGTCTAGTTTTGTGAGGTGCCTCAAAGCAAAAATAAGCCCTAGGAATCTTTATGCAAGCCTTTTGTCTCAAAAGCTCTGAGCATCCTGACAATAGACATTCTATGAACTCCACCACCACCGCACACAACCCTATACATTATTTAAAACCTGTGCATTTTAAAACCTAACTTGTGCCTGCGTGCCTGCTAGAGCTGTTGTTCTCTTAGGCTATTAACGGTAGTGACTTTTTGGGGTAAAGGTTTCGGTTGTAGGAATGTATATATTTTAGCAGATTCAAAGAAGGATTTCTTTTTTCCCCCATCACTCCACCCCCACCAAGGTTTGCCTTCCTTGTGTGGTGTGTGTCATCCAAAATTAGCACTCATAAAGCACCCACAGCAGACTCACAATTCATACTTCCTTGGTGCTGGGTCATAGGGAGAAGCTCATTTATGTATCCTCAGGTGTGGAAGTGGAGATGATCTGGGAAATTTTTTTTAAGGAATATTTGCTTTTTAAGATTGCACATTCAGAACAAATTCAAAGTGAGTGACTTTTAGGCGAGGAAGAGGTGTACCTCTTCACAACCGTGTAGAGAAACAGGTAGAGAAGCCCCCACAAGAAAGAAGGAAAAAGACATCTGACATTTCTTCTGTCAGCTTGTGTCATTCTGCCTGTGGCTATGAGGTAGGCAGGATTGTTGCCATTTTACAGATGGTAATTACAGAGATCAGTGAAGTCAGGTCATTCCCCTATGTACGCATAACTTGCTATTTGGTTGCTAAGTCGTGTCCAGCTTTGTGACCCCGTGGACTGCAGCATGCTAGGCTTCCCTATCCTTTTCTGTCTCCCAGAGCTTTCTCAAACGCATGTCCATTGAGTTGATGATGCCATCCAACCATCTCATCCTCTGTCGTCCCCTTCTCCTCCTGCTCTCAGTCTTTTCCTCAGGGTCTTTTCCAGTGAGTCAGCTCTTTGCATCAGGTGGCCAAAGTATTAAAGCTTCAGCATCAGGACAGTTGACTAGAAAATAGCAAAATCAAGGACTTCACTGATCTCTTATGATACCTTGGAGATTAGGAAAACTATGCTTGGGGTAACATATGCTTACCTCTCTGTGGTGCAATGGGGCCCCACCATCTTTGCTTTATTCTGTTAAGGTCAGAAAGCAGTTGCTGAACATCTAATATGTGCCCGGCTTTCCTACGCACCAGGAACCCAAAAATGAACATGGCAAGACCTCTGTCCTGGAGAAACTTACTGCTGCTTGTTGAAGTGATAAAATAGATTCAAAAAGGACAAAACCTAAGAACTCCAGGAGATAAGGACCCTGATAACTTCCAGTTTATAGATGAAAAAACAATACATCTGTGCTGTCCAATGTGGTAGAGATGTGACTGTCTAAGTTTATTAAGTAAAATGGAGTGGAACCATGCGTTTATTTCCTCAGTAGTGCTGGTCACGTTTAAGATGTTCAATAGTCAGCTGTAACAAGTGGCTGCCGTATTGGATGATGCAGATACAGAATGTTTCCGTCACTGCAGGAAACCCTACTGTCCCAAGCTGCTCTAGGCCACTTTGCCATCACAGGAACATGCAGCATGGGCTTGTTCTGACTCCAGATTATAAACTGATAACCAGTATGTTACATTGCGTCCCTAATATCTAGTGAAAATTTGGGGAGAGGAAGCAGACAGGGGAAGAGTTAGAAATCTCTTTTTATTCAGGAAATAAGAAATATTTAAGATGATGGGGAACAGGAGACATAAGTACAGATTTCCTCTGCTTGAAGAACTAGAAAAGATTTTTTTTTTTACTGGATCAGGAAGGTTAGTACTTGCTGTTTATGGAACCATGAGGTGACTTTTGCTAAGAGTTATCCTAGGATTTTGTCTTATTTATTTTTAAGCCTCAGTTCCTAACATAGTACTTGATATTTAATAGCTGTACAATAAATGCTTCTTGAACTAAATTAAAAAAAATTAACTGTAATATCTTTTGCTCATCTCAGAAGAATAGTTGTGAAGAAGAGTAATGATTCCTAGGGGGTAAAAAGGAAAGATTTCCACAAGGGCAATATCCAGATGCTCAGCTTCATGAAAAGAGGGCCCCATATGAATATATCTGTGCTCTGACAGGGACATAAAAGGGAGTGATCGTAAGAGCTGCCTAAACTCTGATCTGGGCCAGATTTTACAGTCTGCTATTTTAAAACTACAGAAACTCTGTATGTGGCTCTAAAATGAGAACGGAGAAAAATTGCCTCAATACCAAATTAGTTCCTGTTATTATCTCTTTAGTGAAGTGAAAACAAAGTCACCCCTCTGCCTCCCTCAATGTGTCCCAGTGTGTTATCCTGGATTACTTGCACTTACCCACCAAATGTTGTGTGAAAGCCAAAAAAAAAAAAAAAAAAAAAAATACACTATTTTGGCTCCCAGCTCATCCTCCTGCTCTTTTCATCAATGCGACCCTCCCCCACCCCCATCTTCCTTTCTTTCTCTTCAGGATTTAGCTGAAGTGTTGGCTTCTGTGTTATTTAGAACAAACAAAACCTATCAAAATAGGGTTTCAAAGACAGATGTGCTGATTGGGGATGGGAAGCAAATGCGGTATGCTCACTCACTTCCTAAAAGCTTTAATTTACAGCAAAAATAAAAAGTTGTTCAACACCAGACAGGAGGAGTCAGCTTTGAAAAACTACTGATAAGCGGAGAAGAATGCTAGATTTGTTTTGAATCTTTTTTTTTCCCCCAGCAGCAGTGATCACAACTTCCTTAGAATGATTTAAGAATTCTCTGGGGGCGTTTTGCCCAGGTCCCTTTGTAAGCTTTAGACTCCTAACAGGGCTTATCAGAGAAGATTCCAATTTAGAGCAGCAAAAAGTTTAGTGTCTGATATCAGCTCTAGCTTTTCTTTTTCTTCTTCTCTTTTTCAAAAGGAGACATGATGTTTTACAGTGTTAACACTTTTGAAAGTTCCTATATTTCCAGTGAACAGAGTGCTTTTGTGAAAAGGGCTCTGAGAAGCATTATTCAGGCGAAAATGCATCAAAGGGATCCGAGTTGAAAAGAGAGAAGTTTGCCGATGTGGAGATTGAAGGCAGCATGTGCTGACAGGTGCAATTATAGCCAGATAATTGAATGTTTTAGGAGAGATGCGGTGCGATCAGGCAATAGTTATGAACTCTCGTCGGAAGCCCATTCATAATTAGATATTCAGGGATCCCGCTGTGGATGACACAACCAGTGTTGGGACCATGAACTACTTCAGCTGCCGGACATAAAAGGGATTGCACTTTGTAAAGTAGTGTGAAATAGCATGATATTAGCCCTCCAGAACTTAACTGATACAAAGTTTGGAGAGAAGGCTCAGCCTTCTCCCTCAGATTCCCAATAGTCTGGAACCTCTTTCAGCCTCTGAGTCGGAAGTCAATGCAGCTTCTAAGTCCTTTGGTCTCAGAGAAACTAAAGAAAATACCAACTTTTAATTAGCAATGTGAAACATCTCTCTTTGCTGGTTGAAGAGTTTCCAGGCACTTTAGGTTTCCTTTCTCTATACAATGTGCCTTAGCCAAAGAGCCTGGAATGAGACCAATCCAGTGTTTATTTCTGAGAATATTCCACCAAAGTCATAAAATGTTAACAGCAGTATTTATGGTCTTGAAATTTCGGTGCTCAGAGCCTTGACTCAGTGAGAAGTGGGGTTACTATGTAAACTACATCTCCGCTTGATCTAAACAGCAGTTTCTTCTAGGGCTCTCTATGTGGAGACTGAGCAGTGAAGAAAGTACAAACCAGCAAAACACAGAGCAATCATTTCCGCTCAGAACAGAGCAGAGGCATTCAGAATGTTTCATTAGGAAATCTGCGAGACTTCTGGCTTCAGGCTTTCATTCTTAATGAAACAATATAATTTATTCTGCTGTGTTGTATGATTTTTTTGTCTTTCAAATTTCAATTTCTTTTTTCTTCTATGTATGGTTGGATTACCTTATCATTGTAATGCTATTAAAGACTCTTGACTCTGAATTATAGTTTTCTGATAATGACACCTTAACTTGAAATCCAGGTGATAGCTCCTTTTCTACCACAGAGAATTGACTCCTTAAAGACTTTGGCTCACTCACATTTTCCTTCATTCTTTTTTAACTGCTACTTTTCACTTTCCCTTCTACCTATAAGTGTTTGGACTCCATTGGTACCTTGGCAGATATTAATAGAAGACTGTCCTCATCAAGCATTTAACAAGCTCAAAAGTGAATCCAGTTTTGCACCAAAAATCCACCGCCACAGTAACCATGACCTACCCTGGTCTCACATTAGAAAGACTTCTTCTCACATTAACAAGACTTCTTTGGAAGTGAAGATGAAATTACTAATGGGATATGAAAACATTTAGCATCGTACTCAGCACATAACAGGAGCCTACTATATGTTAGCTTTCTTCCTTTGCTCCTTCTGTCTCTAACTTCTTTACAGGTAAAATGAGGGGTTCTGATAACATTTAAATTCCTTTTATGCACTAAAGTCCAATGAGTCTGATTGTCTGCCTTAAGCAGTGTGATTGGAGAGTAACCGCCACAGTCTTTTCCACAAATCCAATTTCTGTGCAAAAAAGGAGACTCTCGGCACATAGTTGATGGGGAAAGAATTTGGATTTTCTTTTAGTATCATGTCTACACATTCTCGTTTGGCTGTCCTCTCAACCTGATATATCCGGGAAGTGGCTGGCCAGGGCTGGACGTGTGGTTTGAGTTGTGGGAATGAGGTTTTTTGACTGAGGAATGCTGTCTGTTTTACGTTGGTATCCATCATCTCCCCTTGACCACCATTCCCTTGCCTCAGCCTCATAACCGTCCGGCTTGCTTTATACTTGTATTAATGGTGGCAGTACCTGGCATTTATGTTGTAGCATCTATGTGAAGAAATAACACTTAAGAGAAGGCCTGGCGATATCAGGAAACATCTTTCAATTACTACCTGGCTCATTAGTTTTGTCAAGAAAATGAACTATGGTCTGCCTTTTGACTCATTTGCAGAGAATCATAGGGGAAAGCATTGCAGTGTTGTTTGGTATCAGGAAACTGTTTCATTGCAGCACATACCTGCCTTTCCCTGGTCATCTGGCTCCAAGTGGAAGCCCAGGCAAATGAGAGGATCTAAACCTCTGTTATGACCCAGTTCAGGCTGGACAAGACAGAGGACCGGGGGTCTTCCAGTGTGAAGGCTCCAGGAAGTTGCTTGTGTTACAGACATAAAATTTTGTCCATGAGAAGAGCCACTTGATGACAGTATGATCCTCTGCTCTTTCCCAGTGCCAGAAAAGTGTACCATGAGATGCAGTGTGACTTAAGGGTTGAGAGCAAGAGCTGAGAAATCATGATAAGCTGGATTCAGATTTTGCCCTTATGACTTTGTAGCAAGAGTCAATCTTTTTTTCAGGAAAGGGCCAGCTAGTAAATATTTTAGACTTTGCGGGCTGTATGATCTCAGTGACAAGTACTCAACTCTGCTGTTTTAGTGAAAAGGAGCCGTACACAATACATCAGTGAATAGGCATGCTGTGTTCCAATAAAACTTTCTTTACAGAAATAGTCAGTAGATTAGATTTGGCCAACAGCTGCAGGTTGCCCACCCATGATCTATAGAATGTTGCACTCTAAGTTACTTTAATTCAAGTTTCTTCTGAATATTAAAAGAGACAATGTATGTAACAAAACACTCAACACATGCTTGGCATATGACAAAATGCCAAGGATCTACTCCTGCCAAATATCTACTACTTGAAAATAGTAGGTATTTTAATATTAATAGCAAAATATTAAAGTACTGTATATCATATAATTTAAGATGCCATTTGTTGTAGGATGCATATGGATTTCAGTTCTTAAAATGTGATAAAAAAAAATCTTCGGATTGGTAAAACTTAGTAACAGTAACTAATTACAGTAACAAAATTATATTTAGAATTTAGGTCTTTTTCTACCGGTGATCATTTAACTCATCTAACATTTCTCTGTGCTGTTTTTCTTGTCAGAGACACGTGTCATGAGCTGCTGGGACATGTCCCTCTGCTTGCGGACCCTAAGTTTGCTCAGTTTTCACAGGAAATAGGCCTGGCATCTCTGGGAGCATCGGATGAAGATGTTCAGAAACTAGCCACAGTGAGTTCCTTTTCAACCTGAAACCCGTTCTGTTTACGTCCATCTGTAAGATGAAGAAAGCTTTGGAGGTACTATGAATAATAGGGCAAACATTCTGGAGAGGACACGGCAACTTTATTTCCCCCATGTGTGTTCCTCTGTAGCACAATGGGGGCTTGGTTTCTTAACTGCCAAAATCTTTGTATTTCATCCTTCTCATTCAGGGGCTAGCTAGATAGTAACCGTTTTAGGCTTGTAGGTCATGAGGTCTCTTTCATAACTGCTTAGCTCAGCTAGTGTGGTGTAAAAGCAGCCACAGACAGTATGTAAATGAATGTGTGGTTGGATTTCAATAAAGCTTTATGTATAAAAGCTGGCAGTGGGCCGGATTTGGCCTGTTTGCTGGCTCTTGCGCTGCTGCTGCTAAGTTGCTTCAGTCGTGTCCAGCTCTTTATGATCCCATGAACTGTAGCTCTCCAGGCTCCTCTGTTCATGGGATTTCTTCAGGCAAGAATACGGGAGTGGGTTGTCATGTCCTTCTCCAGGGGATCTTCCCAACCCAGGGATTGAACCCTCATCTCTTATGTCTCCTGCATTGGTAGGTGGGTTCTTTACCACCAGCACCACCTGGGAAGCCCCTTGTTCTAGTTCAATGTTTATTTTCTAGAATTGTTTGTAATAGTGAAAAGTATGCATTTAAGTAGGAGTTGTGCTTAGGAGACGTGAGACATGGGTTTGGTCTCTGGGTTAGGAAGAACCCCTGGAGGAGGGCATGGCAACCCCCTCCAGTATTCTTGCCTGGAGAATCCCATGGACAGAGGAGCCTGGTGGGCTATAGTCCATGGGGTCACAAAGAGTTGGACACAACTGAAGTGACTTAACATGCATGCAGGAGTTGTACTTGGGATTATTTCTGACTAGTCAGTATGGGGTTTTCAGACTCAATTTGAACCAGCATTAAGCAGCTCATGCTAAACAATTACTATAAGTGCAAAACCAGAGAAAGATTGAATAGATACTATGATCTCAGCAGGGTTCTTTGCAAAACAAGTCATATGAGAGGAAAGGTGTAATGTTGGCAGCTACCTTTAAGCTGCTGAAGAGCCAGATCCAGCAAGCTCATATGCTTTATCCTAGCCCCATATGAAGCAGCCAGAGTAACAAACTCACTTACCTACAGTGGACAGTCTATTGACAACAATGAGCAAAGCTACTGGAGGAAGGAAAAATAGGATCCTAAATTGTGTGTTTGACAGACATACATTGGTGACATATTAGGCATGCAGGAATATTCTTCACTCCCACCAGGAAATAAACGGTTTCCTAGATTTCTTAAGATGCAAAGCCCTTTCAGTATATCTTTTGTTTCCTAATTTTGATAGAAATATAGAAACTGAGAAATATTATTCTGCTTGAAGAGAAATAGTGGAATAGCCATGCTGCTGGTGTCAGTGTGGCGAAGAACACTGGGGGCTGTTGGGAGCTCAGGAGAGTGTTTGTCTTTTACAGCAGAAGGCTGCCAGATGGGGATGTAGGCCTTTGTGTTGCTAGATCTTCTAAATTTGAGAGAGATTGGAAATCTAGATTTCTAAGTGAAATTTAATGATTTAAAAATTTTAGCTCATGAAAAAAAATCTACCATTATGAGCTGAGGAAAATATATTTGTAGACTGAATTAGGATCTGTTCTTCCAATTTGTAACCTCTGCTCTAGGAATTGTATCTCATGTATTTTGGTTATCTATTACTGTGTAACAAGTAATCCCAAAACTTGGTGGCTTAAAACAATGAACACTTGTTATCTCATAGTTTCTGTGTTTAGAGATTTGGGAGCAGCTTAGCTGAGTGGTTTTGTCTCAGGGACTCTCTGTTGTTGCTGTTAAGATGTGGGCTAGACCTATAGATGTCTTCAGATTTGGGAAAGTTCTCCCAATATGGCTCAGCCATGTGGATATTGGCAACTGGCTTCCTTCAGAAGAGAGAGAGGGAGAGAGGAAGGGGAGAGAGAGTGGGGAAGAAAGAGAGAAAAGGGAAGAGATAGAGATAGCTAATTTTTGAATTTAGTTTTTAATTGGAGGAAAATTGGTTTACCATGGTGTGTTGGTTTCTGCAGTACAACAATACAAATTGGTCATAATTATACATATGTCCCCTCCCCTAATCCCCTCCCTCTCGGTCATCACAGAGCTCCCTGTGTTATACAGCATGCTGCTCCCCACTAGCTCTCCATTTTACATGTGATCGTGTATAAACGTAATGACGTGTATACACATGATACTGTATATATGTCAGTGCCACTTTCTCCATTCATCCCACCCTTTCCTTCCCCTGCTGTGTCCACAAGTCGGTTCAGAGGTGGGTATTGAGGGAGGAAGTTGTAATGCCTTTTGTGACTTCATCATGTGCTACTCACATCAGCCACGTTCTGTTCATTAGAAGGGACTCACTCCAGCGCACACTCAAGGGGAGGACAATTCACCTCTATTGTTTGGAGAAAGGAGCATCAGAGCATTTGTTGGTGTATTTTATTTATTTATTTATAGTTGTGCTGGGTCTTTGCTGTTGAGCGGGCTTTCTCTAGTGCTCGTTGCGGTCCATGGGTTTCTCTTTGTGGTGGGTTTTCTTGCTGTGGAGCACGGGCTCTAAGTCACGTGGGAACAGTAGTTGTTACACATGGGGTTAGTTGCTCTGCAACATGTGAAGTCTTCCAAGATCAGGGATTAAATTCATGTCTCCAGTATTGGCTGGTGATTCTTTACCACTGAGCCACCAGGGAAGCCCTGTAGATGTATTTTATTTTTTTATTTTTGTTTCTTTTCTTTTTTTTTTAAATTTTATTTTTTAACTTTACAATATTGTATTGGTTTTGCCATACATCAACATGGATCCGCCATTGGTATACACGTGTTCCACATCCTGAACCCTCCTCCCTCCTCCCTCCCCGTACCATCCCTCTGGGTCGTCCCAGTGCACCAGCCCCAAGCATCCAGTATCCTGCATCGAACCTGGACTGGCGACTCATTTCATATATGATATTATACATGTTTCAATGCCATTCTCCCAAATCATCCCACCCTCTCCCTCTCCCACAGAGTCCAAAAGACTGTTCTATACATCAGTGTCTCTTTTGCTGTCTCCTATACAGGGTTATTGTTACATTGTTACCATCTTTCTAAATTCCATATATATGCGTTAGTATATATATACTGGTGTTTTTCTTTCTGGCTTACTTTACTCTGTATAATAGGCTCCAGTTTCATCCACCTCATTAGAACTGATTCAAATGTATTCTTTTTAATGGCTGAGTAATACTCCATTGTGTATATGTACCACAGCTTTCTTATCCATTCATCTGGTGATGGACATCTAGGTTGCTTCCATGTCCTGGCTATTATAAACAGTGCTGCGATGAACCTTGGGGTACACGTGTCTCTTTCAAATCTGCTTTCCTCAGTGTGTATGCCCAGCAGTGGGATTGCTGGTTCATAAGGCAGTTCTATTTCCAGTTTTTCTGTAGATGTATTTTAAAACCACCACACTGTAAGTCCTGTTACTAAATTCTCAAACCTTAGCTCTGGCTTTAAATGCTACATTTCAGAACTTCCTTGTGCCTTGCAAATTCCTTGAAATTTTCTGGTTTCAGCCTTTGACCCCTGTAGCTTATACTCTTGATCAGAGATGGATGGTTTGCTTGCTTGTCTTATTTTGAACAGCTGCAGACTAGGAGTCAACCCTGCCAGGGTGTGTGTGTGTGTGTGTGTGTGTGTGTATCTGTGTCCAAAGAGAGGAGGAGAAGGAGCAAGGTAGGACTTCATGGATGTGAATGTAGGTGGATCCTAGTGAGTAATCTAATTTCTTTCTTAAAAGCAGTGACAATAAAATATTTTTATCTTCTCTTCCATTGAACGATGATTAATTAATTCCATCTTTCAAACTAACATTTACAAAGAATATGACAGGATCCTCACCTTTCAGAAAGTCATAGACTATATAGATAAAACTAAGACTTGTCAGAGGAGAGAAACTTTGTGTTGAGTCTTGAAAGGTGAGAGGGGGGAAGGAAGGATTGAAGGATGGTTTCATTGAGAAGAAATCTCTCTGGTTTGGAGGCTCGACAGGGAAGGCCTGCTCACCAGTTTAGAGGACCATGCTGAAACCAAGGATCACCTTTTCTGTCATTACAATGAACAAATTACTCCTCATCTAAAACAGTATAAATGCAGTTTCATAGAGATAAAGTGTGACACACTTCTTACTGGGCTGAGAGGAAGGTGTCAACAGGGCTGTGTCACTCTCTGGAGGCTCTGGGGGAGAATCTGCTTCCTGGCCTTTTGTCTGCTGTTAAAGGCTGCCTGCATTCCTTGGCTCGTGGCCCCCTTCATCCACCATCAACACGGCCATGTTGCATCTCTCTGACCTTCCTGCCGTTGTCACATCTCTCTCTGTCTCTCATTGACTATTGCTTTTAAGGGCTAATGTGGGGCCTACCTGGATAATTCATGAATTTCCCCATTCAAACTCCATGTCTGTGTAGATAGCATATTCATAGGTTCTAGATATCTTTGAGGGGGCATTCTTCTTTCTGTTTTTACACTTGCAAGGTAAAACCAACAATTAAAGCTTGAAACCTTTTTTACTAGGGCCAGTGAATTTGTAGAATAAGTTTTCCTTTGGAACTTATATTCCTTTGCATGGTTCCAATACCCTTGGCCATGGATTGCTTCAGTTCCAGTGGCCAGAAACAATTCCATCTATTAGAGATCACTAATCATGTTTCTCTTGCTCTCTTTCTTCCTCTTTTTCAATTGTTCTTTGCCTAGAAGATACCACTCTTCTGCAGGAGCCAATTCAAGTCAACAGATAGTCTTTAAGTGGCTAAAGAATCCCAGGTTCCATGGGCGGGAATAGGAGAAAGGCAAAGAAGTAGTACTTACTTCAAAGAACTCACGATCCAGTACACAAAAATACAGTGAACCCCGAGTCAGTGTTAGCTTTCATTCATATACATAAGCAGATACATAGTTGAAGTAAATTTAAGTCTTTTAAGTGTGTCTGAGTTCTGAGCTCATTGTTGGAGACTGGGATGCAGAGTCAGGTTGAGGAGGATCAAAAGCCTCTCAAGGGAGAGAATAAGTCTGGAACCTCATAGTGGCTTTGACTGTTACAAAAACCAAGGAGACCATCAACTTTCAAAAGACTTCAACTTAAAGATTATGAGTTTCTTTAAACACAGTGGAGAGTTGGAGCCTGATCTCCTCTTTTCCTGACCTTACTGGAGCAGATCTTGCATGAGCAACTCTCTTTGATTTTCTGTCTCTCACAAGCCTTGCAGTTCCATTTTTCTCAATTTTATAGACTGCCCACTTACTTTGACAAGTATTTTGTGGACCAAGGAAAAATTTGGAAAGTTTTACCCACATGATGGGGAGAATATAGAGGAAGACAGATTCCCAGTGTGAGGAGGCTAGCGAGGTTTTGTGCTGAAATAATACGGTGCTGCCATTGACTTCCAAAACCACATCTTATCCCTCAGTTAAAGTGAATCGAAAACTGCTGGAATTTGGCTTGAAAGAAAACAGATTCCAGCTAGGCAAGTTCATAGTAAATCTGGGAATGAATAACCTATTGGATGGCACACATATTAAGGACTGTCAAGCCATATGCTGAAGCTAGAAGCTCCACTTAATGACTCTGTTGCAAGGACTAAGAGATTAAGAGGTGAGGCCTCAATGAGAGGGGTAAAAAGACCAATGGTGGAGGAAGAGTGGTGGTTAGTGAGCCCTCTTAGCTGTCCAAATGAGAAATGGAGGTATTATTAGCTGATTTCCTCCAAGTAATTTCCATTAAGTTTCCTGAAAAAGTATTAGAACAAAATGAGAGATGAGATGTACTAAAGGAGAAAAATCCATAGAGAGGACAAATGGAAAAGCACAGAAATCACTATTTATGCAGAAAAATGAGACAGCCCATATTATTCTTTTACTCTAGGTAAGATTTATATTATTAATGACTCTGTTTATATACTGCCTCCCTTTCCTTGTTTAGTGAATTTAAGCACTTAGGAGAAAGAGAGTCACGCCTGGTCAAAGTAGATACTTAATAACTTTCTGTGATGTGCCATAACAAATCCATCTAAGGAAGAAAGCAACCTCTGCTAAGCCGGGTAGACGCCTCCAAACTCTTGTTTTGTTCAAAGCTGCTTCTGAACTTCTGGGTATGATTTTAGAGGGAGCAGGTTATTGCCTATAATTACTGCCTCTTTTTGCTATATTTCTGCATGATATTTATTTTGACATTTTAATAATGCCCATTTTTGAGAATGAAGCTATCTCTGCTGTTTTATGTGGGCAATGGTTGCAGGTCCCTGAGAACTGTTTAAATGAAACTCTTTTGTGTCTGAATAAATTGATGATGCTCAGTAACTGTATCTGAAATGCACTGTTATGCATGTAAATAATTTGCCTTCTGGTGGATAATGAATAAGGTCACTGGATTTGGCAGCAGTACTCTTTTCATACTCATCGTAGCTGTCCAGGGTCTGTGCATGATAGATATGCAAAAATATTCCCAATAATGCCTGCCTAGCGTGTGCTGTCATTTTCAGACCAGCCGTTTCCCACAGTAGCGCTGGCTTACATGGGTTTAATAGATTCGTGTCTTCTTTAAGGGCTGTAAACTTAAATGCCTTCAGGAGCCAGATAGTAGCAAGGATGTCTGAAATAGCCTGATACAGGATAATAAGGAGTATTGGAGCCTGTAGAGAACTAGAGAGTACATCTTATACCTAAGAGCCTTCACATCCAAAAATAAAAATAAAACAAAATATTCTTTGACTACAAATCTTTGTTTGCAAGCTAAAACAGAACTATAGGCTCTCAGTTGCCAGCCCTTGTATTGAAAGTTGGATTATACATTATATTATACCATGCAGAGGGACCAGCCCATGCTGGATTCACCTTTATTTCATATTGGACATACTCAATTACCACTTACTGGACAACTGTCTATTTTTCCTAAGAAAAGACAGCTATTACTGTGTTCACTAGAAATACATATCTTACTGCTGTTGAGAGGTGACTGGTTTTGAATTACAACTTTAAACAGTCACAAGCATGACTGCCATACATATGTTCTGAGCATGTGTTGACAATTTATTTAACTCACTCATGAGGTAAAAGCAAAATGGTAAATTTCACTCAAAGAAGAATTTCAGAGACTGAGACTGTCTAGTCCCTGAAAGAAGGAATTCTGAAACAAGGTGCAAATGTTTTATGTTCTGTGGAGCAAAGAACAGTAACCTTGAAGTTATCTTTTCTACCAGGCAGAAATCATTTTGCATGTCTAGTGGACAAAAATAACTTGAAATTTATCAATCTTCACAAAATTGACACCTGACTTCACGGCATCTGGGCCTCAATCAATATAAATGGGAAGACAGACAAAGGGTATATTCCCTATGTCAGTGCTTTTCAAATGGTAATGTGTATAAAATAACCTAGAGAGTTCGTTACAAGGCAGACTCTGGGCAACCAGGTCTGGAATGGGGCCTGAAATCTGGCATTTCTGATGAGATCCCAGGTACTGCTGATATACTGGTGGTCCAGAGAAGCAGTGACCTGGTACACAGGTGTGCCTGTTAGGCAAGGCTCGGGTATGTTTTTCAGAAGGCATATGGCAATCCTTCAGCCTTAGTTCCAGATTCAATACTTTTCCTAAAAACTGGGTTCATAGGGTATTGCCGGATGAACACTGCGGTGTGACCTGAGTTTATTTAGGGTTTTTCCTGAGCCTGGAAATGGAGCTTTGTATCTCTCAGTGCGTGTCACTGGGGCTCGTTTTGTGTGTCCTGCCACCTGCTCACTTGCTGTACGACTTATGCCATTCAGTTTTACAGGAATGCACAGACAGAAACTTGCTGATCAGGTAAATTTAGGAGCTAGCCCCAGAAGGATTATCGACTTCTCTTTCCCTAGCTGTTAGAAGTGTAAAGGGATGCCTGCTCCATGCAGTGCATCCCACCCCATGACGCAGACGGCTTCAGTTCAGTCTGCTCATTTCTCACATCATAAAGGCATTTCAAACAGACGAAGCTGTGCATCATTTGTTGGAGAAAGCAATCAGCAGGAGTACACCACAGATGTTTCCCAAGCAGAATAAATCGGCCTCTGGCCCAGTTAGAATTTTCCCTTTACGGAGAGTTTTAGGTCATCCATTCAGTTCTGTCAACTCCAAAACATGTTTCCCTTCATTTCCTGATGAAGACCTTCTGTCCCTGAGTCTTGGTGAAGCTGGTGAGCAGAGAGTCTTGGCCAAGGGTAAGGAAGGAGTAACCAGTCTTTTCCATAATGCGTTCCCAGAACATTAGTCTCATGAAATGTTATGAGCTCTGTGACAGAAGGGATCCATAGACAAATATATTTGGGGAAAACTAGATTAAATGAAATAAACAACTTTGTTTTCAAAGTATTGGGTTTTCAGGGCCTTTCCTAAGATAATGTGCAGAGTGAATCTTATAAGTGATAAAAATTTTATTTTTACACACTGAAGTTTCTTCCATCTTAAGATGACATTGGTAGTAAGACATAATTAATAGCTTTTTTAAAAAGGGGAAAAAGATTCAGTTAGAAAATTTTTTAATATTGTTTGTAAGAAGCTCTATTTTAGAAATGTTAAAAATGTGAACTTGAAAATTAAGAAAGTACTGGGTTGACCAAAAAATTTGGGTTTTCCCCATGTTACAGAAAAAACCTGACAAACTTTTTGGCCAACCCAGTAATTAGATGGTTGCTAAAGTCTCTTTTCATGGAAGACGTATTAGCATCCCAAGCTATTAACATTCCAAGGAGCACAGTTTAGGAAATACAAGTCTAGATGTTCTTTTGAAAGGATGACATTCATTGTGAGCAGAATCTCTGAATGAAAAAAAAAACACCAGCTGATTTTTTTTGTAAGAAAGGACTGTCAAAAAATGAACAATATAGTGTTCTGTTTATACTTTATAAAAACAAATAATTTATTTGTTCCAAGTAAAACGTTTGTATTATTTGGGGCTTTTGATGGCTGTAAATGAAATATGTTTGAATTTCTAGGTATAACTGGGACTTGCTCTTGCTGAGAGTGGTAATGAAATGTACAGTCAGCTTTAAACTAACAATTGACTGTAATTCACATTAGAAGTGTAATTGCAAAGGTAACATTAGTTTATGAATTGCTAATGAATATTTTCCTGTCTGTGGAGGACATTAGCTTGTTACCCCGTCTCTTATGAGTTTGCCTACCTGGCTAGGCATGGAAACTTGCAGCTTTTAAAAAGCTTATGCCCAGTTCTACTTCTTTCTGAAATGTATTACATTAAAAATGACCATTTAATAGCTCTACAGAAAGCTCGAAATAAGCCCCAGGCTTATTTATTCCATGTAGAGTCTTTGAACTAGTGTAGGCATTTGGATCATTTGATACAAAGCTGACAAAAAGCTGGAAGGAATGCACATTTACATGTTCTTAATTGAGATGTTTGGGTGGATGATGAGTTAGTGTGCTATTTCTGAGAGTAACTTAATTAAAAATTAATAATATCTATTCCAACTCATTTACTTTCACTTTTATGTATTCTGGGCATATTGAAAAGTGGTCTTGCCCTGCAAGGAGCTCTATATTTCTTTAACCAGCCCCTTAGAGCTTCACTTCTGTCTTTTGTCTTTTTTGTTTTTTTTAACCACCCCTGCCCTTGGTCTTTTTCTTACCTGAGTGCTCCAAGGCCATTCTTTCTTCTGACTGTACTCCCTCCTGAGATTGTTGATACTGGAGCTAAGGCTATTCTGCACTATCTGTATATGTTTCACTTACAATATTCATGGTTGCTATTATAGGTGTTCGTCATCTATTTATATTATGATGAGAACACCATCGTTACTGGGAATTAAAAAGTGAGCTCTACATTGCTCACTGTGTTTAGAAACAAATCTATTTGCAGTCTGGAATAGTCATCCATTTTTCCAACTCAAATCTTTGTTCATCATTTTATAACTGTATCCTAGGGGCCTGAGAGAACCATCATATAACTGCAGATGAGGAAAAAAAAACCCAACCCAACAGCTTATTTTAGATATTTGGAAACTCATAAAAAGTTAGAGCTGCTTCAGTAACTTCTTCATCCTGTTTGTGTGTTAAGCTCTGTGCCCACTTGACTTTATCCTCAAGGATCACCACACGTCAGCAGTTGGGGTCTCAGAACTTGATGAAGTTACTAGATGGATGTTTTGATGGGCAGTGCATGGGGTGGGGTATGTGGTGGGAAGGGTCTGAACCTGAAGTGAGCCCGATAAGTGATATACTTATCTGTTGCAAAATGGTTATCATGATAGTGATGGCTAACACCTGAATGTCCGCATATAATTGCCATTTCTTTTTTGTGGTGAGAATGTTTAAGATCTACTCTCTTAGCAACTTTCAAGTACATAACACAGTATTATTAACTATTATCAGTATTCTATACATTAGACCCCCAGGACTTGTCTTACGGCTGGAGGTTTCTATCCTTTGATCTATATCTCCCTTTCCCCCGATTCCCATCTTCTGGTAAAGTGAAGTGAAAGTGCAAGTCACTCAGTTGTGTCTGACTCTTTGCGACCCCATGGACTATACTATCCATGGAATTCTCCAGGCCAGAACACTGGAGCAGGTAGACATTCCCTT
Organism: Bubalus bubalis; assembly: GCF_019923935.1. NCBI lineage: Eukaryota > Metazoa > Chordata > Mammalia > Artiodactyla > Bovidae > Bubalus > Bubalus bubalis. The sequence continues at coordinate 118,317,520 of NC_059160.1, read as the reverse complement.
CTCCAGGGGATCTTCCCAACCCAGAGATTGAACCTGGGTCTCCCTGATTGCAGGTGGATTCTTTATCAGTTGAGCCACCAGGGAAGCAACTACCATTCTAATTTGTGTTTTGGTGAGTTCAGTTTTTTAGAATCCACATATAAGTGATATTATAGATATTTGTCTTTCTCTGAGATATTTTACTTAGTGTAATACTTTCATGGTCCATCGATGTTGTTGCAAATGGCAGGATTTCCTTCTTTCTCATGGCTGAATAGTATTCCACTGTGTGTGTGTGTGTGTGTGTGTGTGTGTGTGTGTGTGTATGTGTGTGTATGACTTCCCAAGTGGCACTAGTGATAAAGAACCTGCCTGACACTGCAAGAGATGTAAGAGATGCAGATCCCTGGGTTGGAAAGATCCCCTGGAGGAGGGCATGGCAACCCATTTCAGTATTCTTGCCTGAAGAATCCCATGGACAGAGGAGCCTAGTGGGCTACAGTCCATACGGTCGTAGAGTTAGACATGACTGAAGTGACCTACTGTGTATATATGTATCACATTTTTATCCATTAGTCCACAAATGGACACTTAGATTGTTTTCATATTTTGGCTATTTCAAATAATGTGATAAACATGGAATGCAGATACCTCTTGAAATCTTGCTTTCATTTCCTTTGATAATATATCCAGAAGAAGAACTTCTGGATCATATAGTAGTTCTGTTTTCAGTTTTTTGAGGTAACTTCATACCGTTTTTCACAGTGTCTGCACCAGTTTGCATTCCCACCAGGAGCGCAGAAGGGTTCTCTTTTCTCCACATGCTTGTGAACACCTGGGTCTTATCTTTTGGTGACCTGAGTACCAGCTCTGTTACTTCTTGATCTTGTACTCAGGGACCAACTGTGTTCCCTATTTGTGCCTCAATGTCTTCTTTAAAATGGAGATATTCTTCTACCACTCGATGCTGAGTGAAGATCAAATGAGATGAAATACTTCTGTGATGTATGCTGTGCTACTGTCTAATGTATCATATCGACATGATATTGATCTCACTATCACTCCCCAAATCCACACTGCACCAGAGGAGTTATATTGTTGATTAATTTCAAAGTCATTTCAAGCCCCTGCATCCTCTAGGTGCTCACACAGAGCTAACTTCTTCCTGTGATTCAAAAGCTCTGACATTGAGTCCTTCTTACTTTTTCTGCTCAAAGTAAGCTGGAATGCATTCTTCAGGCACAGATTTGTGCAGTCACTTTAATTTCCATAAAGATGTAGAGAAGAAGGAATTTTCTAGTTTAACAGCAATAAAGTAGGTTTTCAAAATCTTAGGCTTGTATTAACAGAAATATTGGTGGTGTAATTCCATTTCTAGCAAAAGCAGAGAGAGGTGGTTGGGATTTTTTTTTTATGAAGAAGAATAGCAAAAGTAATGTTATATTGAACTATAGGAATTTAATTACCCCATTCCACAAATGTAGTTTTCAAATAAAGGAGTCAAAAGATTTTCCAGAGCTATTCTTCTGAACAGTGATATAAAAACCCAGAACACATTTAGTAGATGTAAAATGCATTACTGTACATTATGATCCATGGTGAAAGAAAGCATAATAAGAAACGCGACATGAGACTGAACGCATGGTGATTAAAAGTCTCTGCTCCCTTTGTAGAAATATTGTAATTGGCTTAGAATTCTATATATTTGTCACTGTGAGAGTGGGCATTTCTGGAACATTTCTGATGGGTGGATTTCATCCTGGGGAGAAGGCTCCCAGAAAATGGAAATACTATCATTTGAGGGCGGAGGAGGTGTCACGTAAGAACTGCCAGAAGGCTGGGAAGGAATAAATCACCGCGGGGCCCTCATCCTTCTTTAAACAGTCTTAAAGTCTGTCCTTTACAGTGTCCATAAAACATCATGAAAATTGCTAAGAAGGTAAACCCTAAGAATTCTCATCACAAGGAAAAGCACTTTTTTCTTTTTGTTTTTTATTGTGTCTATATGAGATGGGGTCGCAAGGAGTCAGACACGACTGAGCAACTTTCACATACATACATATGTATGAGATGATAGATGAGATGCTAACTAATTTCTTATAGTAATCATTCACAATATATGTAAGTCAAGCCATTTTGCTGTACCCCTTAAATGTATACAGTGAAATATGTTGATTATGTCTCAATAAAACTGGAAAAAAAAAAACATTCCCTCAGCAATGAAGAGAAGGCAGGGTGAATCAGGGACTCCTCTATTGAGAAGTCTTTACAAAAACCTTTGTTTCTCTGTCTTATTATACAGGTGACACATATTCACTGTAGAAAATTTTAAAAAATGGATAAGCAAGGAAAAGAATTTAAAGATCATTTGTAATATCACAGCAGCAATAACCAGTGTTAACAATATGGTGTATAACTTCCTAGTTTTTCTGAAAAGTTATTTTGCCACGGCAAATAAGAACTTGGTAAAGGGGAGTCCTGGTTTTGGAAAAGGAAGCAGCAAGATGTTGATCCATTTATCAAACACTTGTGCTGTCAGGAGAGACTTTACCTTTTACATCAACAGAAGAAAAAATAAATTGGAAGTACCCTAGAAATATGGAGATTATGATTTTTCACTCAGGTAATTTGCAGAGTGCTTTAGTGAACATCAGATGCAGCTAATGAAAAAAGTTAGCACTTTTTAAAATAAGAAAATTGGTTTTCATATATCTTTTAAACTTCAGTCTTCAAAATTTGCATTATTCTTGTCCCCAAATTAGTGATTGCTACTTTTATCTAACCAATATTCACCCCTCCTACTGTTCTTTTTTTTGATAAGATCATGACCATCTTTACCCAGAGCCCTTAATCTCAGATAATCATACACGTAAGGAGGAAATGGAAATCTGGAATGAAATAGAGTGAACGCTCCTATATATGAGGGTTTTTCTTGAGCACTTTAGGGACTTGCTAGCAAGGCAGTATAGTGTAGTAGGTATTCAGACTGCAGGCTTCAAGGTCAAATTATGTGACTTCACATCTGGCTCTATCACTTACTGGTTGGATAACCTTAGATAAATTAGTTAGCCTCTCTGTGCCCTAGTTTCTTCAACATTAAAATGAGAATAGTAATACTATCAAGTCTTGTAGCGCTATTGGGGATTCATAAGATAAGGCATTGTAAAGCTGCTTAGCACAGAGCTAGATATTCAATAAATACCAGCTAGAGTATTTGGTAAATTGCACTCAAATTGCACTAGGTGGTCAAGTCAGTCAAACTCAAGTGCAGGAAAGACCCCTGGAGAGAACTGTGACTCTTCTGGTGATCTTGGTTAGTTCTCTAACTTTCAACTGAACTCAGGTTTTCCCTTCTGAAATGCAGGCTGTGCAGTTTATATTACAAAGGGGTTGTGGATGGAGCGGCATGCTGCTTTGCAATGTAAGGTATTTTAACCATAAATAATAAAGGGAAGGCCTCCTCCAAATGATATCAAACTTCTCCCTGGAGATGGAAGAGGCCTCCTCAGAGTTAATAGCACACCTCCCCTGAGTGAGCATAGAGAAAGGCAAGTTGCAGGAAACATCTGGGGAGAACAAACGAATAAATAGTTTGTGCCAATGAGAGCACATGAAATAATGAATTCCTGACTTAAATTTCTCAAGCAGATTAGGAGCCATGCTGTTCATTGGTACATGCAGCACTCCCTTAATAGCTCAGTTCAGTTCAGTCATTCAGTCATGTGTGACTCTTTGCGACCCCATGGACTGTAGCAAGCCAGGCTTCCCTGTCCATCACTAACTCCCGGAGTTTCCTCAAACTCATGTCCATCGAGTCGGTGATGCCATCCAACCATCTCATCCTCTGTCATCCCCTTCTCCTCCTGCCCTCAATCTTTCCCAGCATCAGGGTCTTTTCAAATGAGTCAGCTCTTCGCATCAGGTGGCCAAAGTATTGGAGTTTCAGCTTCAGCATCAGTCCTTCCAATGAAAATTCAGGACTGATTTCCTTTAGGATGGACTGATTGGATCTCCTTGCAGCCCAAGGGACTCTCAAGAGTCTTCTCCAACACCACAGTTCAAAAGCATCAATTCTTCGGTGCTCAGTGAGAGTCTAACTCTTACATCCATACATGAACACTGGAAAAACCATAGCTTTGACTAGATGGACCTTTGTTGGCAAAGTAATGTCTCTGATTTTTAATATGCTGTCTAGTTTGGTCATAACTTTTCTTCCAAGGAGCAAGTGTCTTTTAATTTCATGGCTTCAGTCACCATTTGCAGTGATTTTCAAGCCCCCCAAAATAAAGTCTCTCACTGTTTCCATTGTTTGCCCATCTATTTGCCATGAAGTAATGGGACCGGATGCCATGATCTTAGTTTTCTGAATGTTGAGTTTTAAGCCAACCTTTTCACTCTCCTCTTTCACTTTCATCAAGAGGCTCTTTAGTTCTTCTTTGCTTTCTGCCATAAGGGTGGTGTCATCTGCATATCTCAAGTTATTGATATTTCTTCTGGCAATCTTGATTCCAGCTTGTGCTTCTTCCAGCCCAGTGTTTCTCATGATGTACTCTGCATAGAAGTTAAATAAGCAGGGTGACAATATACAGCCTTGATGTACTCCTTTCCCAATTTGGAACCAGTCTGTTGTTCCATGTCCAGTTCTAACTGTTGCTTCTTGACCTGCATACAGATTTCTCAGGAGGCAGGTCAGGTGGTCTGGTAGCCCCATCTCTTTCAGAATTTTCCACAGTTTGTTGTGATCCACACAGTCAAAGGCTTTGGCATAGTCAATAAAGCAGAAGTAGATGTTTTTCTGGAACTCTCTTGCTTTTTCGATGATCCAGCAGATGATGGCAATTTGATCTCTGGATCCTCTGCTTTTACTAAATTAAGCTTGAACATCTGGAAGTTCACAGTTCATGTATTGCTGAAGCCTGGCTTAGAGAATTTTGAGCATTACTTTACTAGCATGTGAGATGAGTGCAATTGTGCGGTAGTTTGAGCATTCTTTGGCATTGCCTTTCTTAGGGATTGGAATGAAAACTGACCTTTTCCAGTCCTGTGGCCACTGCTGAGTTTTCCAAATTCACTGGCATATTGGGTGCAGCACTTTCATAGCATCATCTTTTAGGATTTGAAATAGTTCAACTGGAATTCCGTCACCTCCACTAGCTTTGTTTGTAGTGATGTTTCCTAAGGCTCACTGGCTCTAGGTGAGTGATCACACCATTGTGGTTATCTGGGTCATGAAGATCTTTTTTGTATAGTTCTTCCATATATTCTTGCCACCTCTTCTTAATATCTTCTGCTTCTGTTAGGTCCATATAGTTTCTGCCCATCTTTGCATGAAATATTCCCTTGGTATCTCTAATTTTCTTGAAGAGATCTCTAGTCTTTCCCATTCTGTTGTTTTCCTCTATTTCTTTGCATTGATCACTGAGGAAGGCTTTCTTATCTCTCCTTGCTATTCTTTGGAACTCTGCATTCAAATGGGTATACCTTTCCTTTTCTCCTTTGCCTTTCACGTCTTTTCTTTTCTCAGCTATTTGTAAGACCTCCTCGGACAACCATTTTGCCTTGTTGCATTTCTTTTTCTTGGGGGTGATCTTGATCATTGCCTCCTGTACAATGTCACGAACTTCTGGCCATAGTTCTTCAGGCACTCTATCAGATCTAATCCCTTGAATCTATTTGTCACTTTCACTGTAAGGGATTTGATTTACCTGAATGGTCTAGTGGTTTTCCCCACTTTCATCAATTTCAGTCTGAATTTGGCAATAAGGAGTTCACGGTCTGAGCCATAGTCTGCTCCTTGTCTTGTTTTTGGTGACTGTATAGAGCTTCTCCATCTTTCGGTATTGACCATCTGGTGATGTCCACGTGTAGAACCTTTTCTTGTGTTGTTGGAAGAGGATGTTTGCTATGTCCAGTGTGTTTCCTTGGCAAAATTTTGTTAGCCTTTGCCTTGCTTCATTCTGTACTCCAAGGCCAAATTTGCCTGTTACTCTAGGTGTTTCTTGACTTCCTACTTTTGCATTCCAGTCCCCTATAATGAAAAGGACATCTTTTTTGGGTATTAGTTCTAGAAGGTCTTGTAGGTCTTTATGGAACCGTTCAACTTCAGGTTCTTCAGCATTACTGGTCAGGGCATAGACGTGGATTACTGTGATATTGAATGGTTTGCCTTGGAAATGAACAGAGATCATTCTGTCATGTTTGAGATTGCATCCAATTTATTGCTTTCTTAATAACTCAAGAAAGCAATAAATTTGAGGTTTCTAATCTTGACTGCTCCCTCCTTGAGTTCAAGTTCCTGAGAATTTAAGCCAGGTGTTTTCAGTTTGGCTGTAAGATGGCTGTATTAACATAAAAGTATGCCAGGAAGCCTTTGGAAGAATTCTAAAAGGTGTTTGCTCTAGTTTTGATGCATTTTGGATGTGTCTCCATACTTACACACAGAGAGCCTATGTTAGTGTCTAACTAGCAAGACTCATTCGGAGAAGGCAATGGCAACCCACTCCAGTACTCTTGCCTGGAGAATCCCATGGATGGAGGAGCCTGGTAGGCTGCAGTCCATGGGGTCGCTACTAGTTGGACGCGACTGAGCGACTTCACTTTCACTTTTCACTTTCACTCAATGGAGAAGGAAATGGCAACCCACTCCAGCGTTGTGCCTGGAGAATCCCAGGGACGGCAGAGCCGGGTGGGCTGCCGTCTATGGGGTCGCAGAGTCGGACACGACTGAAGTGACTTAGCAGCAGCAGCAGCAGCAGGACTCATTAGAAAAGAGCCTGATGCTGGGAAAGACTGAAGACAGGAGGAGAAGGGGATGACAGAGGATGAGATGGTTGGATGGCATCACTGACTCAATGGACAGGAGTTTGAGCAAGCTCCGGGAGATGGTGAAGGACAGGGAGGCCTGGTGTGCTGCAGTCTTGGGTTGCGGAGTCGGACACGACTGAGCGACTGAACAACAAAAAAGCAAGGCTTTAAAATTCTCTGTAATAAAACCAGGGGAGATACCTTTAAATGACATACTTTAGACACGTTTAAATGTTTAGCTCTCACAAACATTTTTTGGGGGCTGTTCACCTTTTCCTCTCTCAACTCTAAGAAGAGTTCCTCCAAGATAAAAGTCAAGGCTGTAACTGGCTAGAAAAGGGGCACTGGACTCTGCTTCTTTGCACAGATGTTTAGCAAAGGGATGACCTTGCTGCATTCCTACTACATATCTTTTCCATAGCTCTGATAGAATCAACTGGGCCCATTCACATACTCATTCAGTGAATGAGCATCTACTACATGTTGAGCATCAGTAATTCAACTGTAAAACAGGCAGCCACGGCCCTGTTTCTTGGGGCCTTACAGTCTACTGAGGGATACAGATAAAGATTTGAATATAACAAGGGCAAAGATAGGGAAAGGATGGTGCTTGGATCAGGTTCAGGAAGGGGAATGGATGATCAGAAGTGGTTTTCTGAGGAAGACTTTCTTAGCAGTCTAATTGTTATTTTTTAATTTGCTGTGATATATGCTTAAACAGAATAGATGTTAACACTTCAAGGAACTTTTGCTTCTCAACAGGCTATCTTCATATTGCAGAGCTCCTTAGACTGGGTTTCAGGAACTGTTGACCTGTAGTTAAATCTGCTGTCACCTATCCGGAGGGGAATCAGAGTCCTGTAGAATCAGAATCTGTAGAATCAGAGTCCTGGGACAAGGGAGGAGTCAATGTGAATATGACTATGGTCTTAATAACCTCAGAGCAGGGAGCCTTCACCTAAACTTAAACTCTTCATTGATTTAGCGTTTGACGTGTATTTATTCATTTGAGTCTCAGTAGCACTTTGAGACAGATGGGAGTCATATTACCTGCTAGCACACTTCCTGGTATTCACATGTTGCTATAGACACAACTGGTGCCCAATCACAATTTCCCAAGGAAAGGAGTCCCCATTTGTAAATGAGACTGGGACAAGTGAAATGGCTCGTCCAAGATCATACATTACAGTAATGGCGGAGGCTGAGCTACTAGTCTTCCTGTGTCCTGATCTGGTGCACCAGCCCACTTCTCAGGAGTTTAGGATGTCAAGGCAAGGTGTGACCGGCTGAGACAGCAGACACATGTGCCTGGTGTCCCTGAGGCGAGTTATCGGTACAGAAGGGGGATTCGGGCTCTTTAAATCATGCTCCTCTCTGACGGGGTTACAAGTCAGAGTCTTCTGGTTAATGTCAATGGGAAAAAATATAGTCTACACCTTGATGAAGCTTTAAAAAATTCCCTGTGTTTCCACTACAGAGGCCATCACATGGACTTCCAGATTGCCAGCTGCTCTTGAAGAGACCAGTGCCTCTGGCTGTCAGACTGTCTTTATCCAAGGACACACGTGGCCATACCTGAGTTGCTGTCCCCATTAGATGGGGTACATGATCCTGAGTTGAGAAATGAAATTTCATTTCCAGTCACCTGCCTGTCCATCCTTTACTGGTCAGGGGAATGGAGAGAGAAGAGAAAGATTGATATTCTAGGCAGCAGCAAACATGCCAGTTCTCTTGGTAGCCAGAGCCAAAGGATAAGTTTGGTTCAATAGCTTGTCATGAGGCACCAAAGTATTTCAGGGCACGCTTTCTTTACTCTCTCATGAATTCTCATTCAGTTCAGTTCAGTCGCTCAGTTGTGTCCGACTCTTTGCAACCCCATGAATCACAGCACGCCAGGCCTCCCTGTCCATCACCAACTCCCGGAGTTCACCCAAACTCATGTGCATCGAGTCGGTGATGCCATCCAGCCATCTCATCCTCTGTTGTCCCCTTCTCCTCCTGCCCCCAATCCCTCCCAGCATCAGGGTCTTTTCCAATGAGTCAACTCTTCTCATGAGGTGGCCAAAGTATTGAAGTTTCAGCCTCAGCATCAGTCCTTCCAATGAACACCCAGGACTGATCCCCTTTAGAATGGACTGGTTGGACCCCCTTGCAGTCCAGGGACCCTCAAGAGTCTTCTCCAACACCACAGTTCAAAAGCATCAATTCTTTGGCACTCAGCTTTCTTCACAGTCCAACTCTTACATCCATACATAACCACTGGAAAAACCATAGCCTTGACTAGATGGACCTTTGTTGGCAAAGTAATGTCTCTGCTTTTGAATGTTCTATCTAGGTCGGTCATAACTTTCCTTCCAAGGAGTAAGCGTCTTTTAATTTCTTGGCTACAGTCACCATCCGCAGTGATTTTGGAGCCCCCCCAAAAATAAAGTCTGACACTGTTTCCCCATCTATTTGCCATGAAGTGATGGGACCAGATGCCATGATCTTCGTTTTCTGAATGTTGAGCTTTAAGCCAACTTTTTCACTCTCCACTTTCACTTTAATCAAGAGGCTTTTTAGTTCCTTTTCACTTTCTGCCATAAGGGTGGTGTCATCTGCATATCTGAGGTTATTGATATTTCTCCCAGCAATCTTGATTCCAGCTTGTGCTTCTTCCAGCCCAGCGTTTCTCATGATGTACTCTGCATATAAGTTAAATAAGCAGGGTGACAATATACAGCCTTGATGTACTCCTTTTCCTATTTGGAACCAGTCTGTTGTTCCATGTCCAGTTCTAACTGTTGCTTCTGACCTACATACAGGTTTCTCAAGAGGCAGGTCAGGTGGTCTGGTATTCCCATCTCTTTCAGAATTTTCCACAGTTTGTTGTGATCCACACAGTCAAAGACTTTGGCATAGTCAATAAAGCAGAAGTAGATGTTTTTCTGGAACTCTTGTGCTTTTTCGATGATCCTTTAGCAAATCTATTTTGTGCCCATCAAATAACGCATCTGTAGCCAGTGTAAATAGATTGCTGTAGTTTAAAGCGTTACAATGTAGTATATGGTTTGGGGCTTTGTAATATCATTTTTTAACATCAAAATGATATATTTTATTTCCAACACAGCCTGTCTTGTCGTAGTCTCGGCTCTCCTGAGCTTAGCTGTAGCGCTGTTGTTCCTTGGCAAGACTCAAAAGCCTGGGCTTCCTGACATGGCCGGTTTCTAGTGTGTGCTCCTACTGGCTCCTGAAACGTCTGTGACGCGCTCCTTGACTGACGCGAGACCCAGTGCAAGCCAGGCCAAGATATCTGTAGGCAAGCTGGACGGGCATCCATCTTTCCAGGAACCCACCAAGCTTGACTGTCACAAAGGTGACATAAACATCATCTCTAGGGCCTGCAGTCACCAAGGACAGAGGTGAACAGTGTGGTATAGTACAAACAACATGGGCAGCGGGGATCAGGCACAACTAATTCCAACCCAGTTCTGTCACCCCTGAACTTGCCCAGGTAACTCCACCTGTTTTCCCATGTGTAAAGTGGGGGGATTTAGCTCTGGTTGTTGTTGAGTTCCGTCACTCAGTCGTGCCCAACTCTGCGACCCCACAGATGGACTGCAGTATGCCAGGCTTCCCTGTCCTTCACCATCCCCCAGAGTTTGCTCAAACTCGTGTCTGTTGAGTTGATGATGCCATCCCACCATCTCATCCTCTGTGGTCCCCTTCTCCTCCTGCCCTCAATCTTTCCCAGCATCAGGGTCTTTTCCAGTGAGACAGCTCTTTGCATCAGGTGGCCAAAGTGTCGGAACTTCAGTTTCAGCATCTGTCCTTCCAGTGAGTTAGCAGTGGTACATAGTAAGAGTTCAGTAAATGTTATTCATTTATTTTTCTGCATTTTACAGACAAGAAACCTAAGACTCAGAGAGGCTACATAACTTTCCTAAAGTCAAGGAAATGGCAGAGCCTGCCTTTGAACTTGGCCTTCCGCTCCAAAGTTGAACCCTCAGACCACCCTGTCATGTTACTGTCACATTGCCCACCTCTGCGGGTTGTGGTGAGCACCGTGTGATGCGTTTAGTATGGTGGTAGGGTGTGGGCCACGAGGGTGGCAGTGATTGTTATTAGAGGGAGGGGAGCTCACCTAAGCTGACATTCTACTTAGAGGTTCAGTTACCTATAGACCTTCATTGTGGCAGGGACCCCAATTCCTAGGTAAATCTTTTCAACCCCATTTGCACATAGAGATGGTTAGTGTCGACTCTGAGTGTGAGAGATGATGATGATCGTGGTGTTGGTTAGTGACTGGAAAAGAAACATGACTTCATTAATAAAAACTTAATATAGAGGACAGCTCAGTGCAACGGGGTGGTGAAAATGGCTGTCTCCACTCAATGTACTTTTCTCTTCAGTTTTCAGACACATAATCATTTCCCAAGATCCTTGGCCTTGCCTGGAAAGAAATAGGTGAGAAAATGCCAGCTCTCTAGTCCTGATGTCTGGGAGGGTGTTGCTTTTCATAACACAGGGATAAAAATAAAATGACCCTTTAAAGGTGGTGGCGACTACCCTCAGGTTACTTGGAGGCAGTAAAAAGCTTATTCTTCCTACAAGCATCTGAGAGCCTATCTTAGAATCGCCACATCTTAGGAGAATGTGTGATCTGAAGCAGAACATTCTAGGGCATGCAGAAGGATGTATGGCTGAAAATGTGCTCATCAGTTTTCTTCTCCTTCAAGGAGCTCAGAATTGCTTAGGTTATAAAAGTCAGTTCTTGGGCACTTCCAAACCTATAGCTTTTGCTTAAGTAGGTCTTCTGTGCACAGTAGATTAAGCACATAATGTAAATGGAGTGTTGATCCTACACCTGGTATGAAATGGTGGGTGTGTGGGTGTTTGTGTCCTCAGAGTGAAGTTTAGCCATTTCAAGGTAGCTAATTATATAGTAGCACTTCCCAGGTGGCTCAGTGGTGAAGAATATGCCTGCCAGTGCAGGAGACATAAGAGACGCTAGTTCGATCCCTGGGTCAAGAAGATCCCCTGGAGAAGGAAATGACAACCCACTCTAGTATTCTTGCCTGGGAAATCCCATGGACAGAGAAGCCTAGCAGGCTATGGTCCGTGGGGTCACAAAGAGTCGGACATGAGTGAGCCACTGAGCATGAACTCACAGTTATACAGTAAGTTCAAAAAAGGGTCATTTGGAAAAAAGATGTAATTGCCCTAAAAGAAGAGAGCCAAACTCTGTGGATCACTTTGTTTTGGAGATGGTTCACTGAGGCTCATGCAGTAATCTAGAGTCCAAGCAGTAATACTGAATGTAAGACCAGCTTTTCATTTGTGAACCCAAAGACCTGAAGGTTCAGAAGACACTAAAAAGGAGCCTATTTGTATTCCTCACGCCCTTGTCAAAGTGAAAGTGAAGTTGCTCAGTCGTGCCTGACTCTTTGCAACCCCATGGATAGTAGCCTGCACCAAGCTCCTCCATCCATGGGATTTTCAAGGCAAGAGTACTGGAGTGGGTTGCCATTTCTTTCTCCAGGGAATCTTCCCAACCTAGGGAACGAGCCCAGGTCTCTAACACTGTAGACAGATGCTTTACCGTCTGAGCCACCAGGGAAGTCCGACCTTTTCAAAGTGCTACAGAATTTTGTAAAACAGATCAGATGGATGATCATCTCACAAATTCATCTCCAGAAGAAAACAGTGTTTGTCTGATCTCATGTGTTATCAGCTGGTCAGTGAAGGTGCAGGCAGGGGTGCTGATAGAAGTTGCTCATGGGTGCTCAGGGCACTTCAGGGGCTGGATTGAGCACAGACCCCTTCATACTCTGACCAAGCAGTTAGTGTTTTTCTTGGCTTCCTTCCAGTTGGCTGCTGCTACTGCTGCTAAGTCACTTCAGTCGTGTCCGACTCTGTGTGACCCAACTGACGGCAGCCCACCAGGCTCCCCCGTCCCTGGGATTCTCCAGGCAAGAACACTGGAGTGGGTTGCCATTTCCTTCTCCAATGCATGAAAGTGAAAAGTGAAAGCGAAGTCACTCAGTCGTGTCCGACTCTTTGCGACCCCATGGACTGCAGCCTACCAGGCTTCTCTGTCCATGGAATTTTCCAGGCAAGAGTACTGGAGTGGGGTGCCATCGTCTTCTCCATTCCAGTTGGCTACAGTCTTAGAAACAGCAAACTGAAAAGCTTTCCTCTCAGATGTTAGAATCAGTGAATTTTCAGAATTGTTCCTAGTCATGACAGAGGCCAGAAGCCACATAGCTACAGGACTGTTCAGCTTCCAGAAGGAGACACCTGCCAATCAGCCTGCATGCTGGGTCCCGAAGGCCCCCTCCTTCCTCACTGGCTCAGAGGACCCTCGGCTTTTGGTGAATGAGGTGTAGTGAGAGGTCAAGGGACCGATGCATTTCTGAAGGTATAGGTTAAAAATGATTCGATGGCTACAGTCATGGGATTTTCATCTTTTCAAAGAGTCTGTAATGTTGGAAAGGGTGCTGAGGGGAGTACTTACTGATCTGGGAGATTGGTGGACCCTGTTGGCTTAGCCTGCTGGGAAATTCTTCTCCATTCACTGTTTCCTCCCTGCCTTCAGTATTTGCCAGGTACCCGCTACATGTCAGGTCGGGGGCAGGAGACCAGCCATGACACAGCAGCAATGGCAAACACAAGGCAGACTAGCCTTGACCCGAGTCTGGAGGAGGGAGCGGCAGGAAGACTGGAAGTTTCTGTCTGGCTCTGTAAGCGCATCTTCTTCGGGCAGACCAGCAGGAAGTAGGCAGAGGGGCTGAGCATGACGAGAGCATCCCTGGCAGAGGGAGGGCGGTCTTCTAAGGCTTAGGTGGGAAGCTGGAAAGAGCACATCCATCCACACAGCTGCAAACAGTTTTGGGGGCCTGGAGTGGTAGCAGGGTGGGTGGCAAGGAGGGAGGGCAGGCTGCAGATGAGGCTGCAGGGGCAGGGGCCCTAAGTCCTTGAGGGTCTTTTCTTCTGTCTTTATTTGTTTTGGGCTGTGCTGGATCTTCTTGCTGACTGGGCTTTCTCTGGTAGTGGCGTGTGGACTGCTCATTGTGGTGGCTTCTCCTATTGCAGAGCGTGGGTTCTGGGGTGCTCAGACTTCGGTAGTTGCAGCTCGAGGGCCCGGTGGTTGAGGTTGGTGGGCTCTGGGGCCTGGATGGTGTGCTTGTGGCACAGGCGTGGGCTTAGTTGCCCCAAGGCATGTGGGATCTTAGTTTCCGGACCAGGATTGAACCCGTGTCCCCTGCATTGACGGTGGATTCTTAACCACTGGACCACCAGGGAAGTCCCAAGGGTCTTTTATGCCATATGAAGTATGACCTGTAGGCTAGGCTGGCAGGGACAGTGCTGATTTGTAACTGGGTCACCACATGGCCCTTGTGACCTGATATTGAGCCCTGGGGGTGGAGCCTGTGGAGTGGATTCTGTTGGAGTTTAGGTGTGGACCAATGGCTCAGATGGCCCAGATGTTGGGTAAATGCTTCTCACTCCTGTTAGTCCATGAGCAGGAGGCAGGGGATGAGAGATTTATTTTTTTCTCTTTCTAATTAAAAAATACCATTAAAGCCTGATATAAAAACTTGTAAGTGTAAAATGATACCAAGTCAGGTGGTATTTGAAGTTGAAAATGCTCTCAGATAAGCTGAACAAGGGGCCCTAAAACTGAAACGGTCAGAGGGCACATAAACAAACCATCCATTTGTTCTTATAAGCAACCCAAAAGATAGAGGCAAGGGTAGTTAAACAGACAGAAAAATCTTGCCGAAAACAGTGCTGCTTGAAAATCGCCTGTGTCGATGTAGTTTTCAATAAAAGTTGTTTTCTGCTGATGTTTTTTGAATCCTCCCTATGGATGTACCTAGAGTTGACTCATTGGAAAAGGCTCTGATGCTGGGAGGGATTGGGGGCAAGAGGAGAAGGGGACGACAGAGGATGAGATGGCTAGATGGCATCACTGACTTGATGGACGTGAGTTTGAGTGAACTCCAGGAGTTGGTGATGGACAGGGAGGCCTGGCGTGCTGTGATTCATGGGGTCGCAAAGAGTCGGACATGACTGAGCGACTGATCTGATATGATCTGATGGATGTGCCTGTTATATTTGATGATCAGTTTTCCACAAGGTTTGCCATGATGTTTCCTCAGAGGGTAGGTTTTTACATTCTAATTCATTCTGTGGCCGTTCTTAACCTAAGACAGGGTATGCTGGTTTCACAATTCAGGGTCACTGTTTTCTAGCTGACAAGACGATACTCAAATCCCAACCTTCCTCTTTTTCTCAGCTTATTTTTGTCTGTCTTGGTTTGAGGAGAACCACTGGCAAAAGAGGCAGTCTCTACTACTCCAGTGGAGCCTGTGAGCCGATCCTTTCCATAATCTGATTTACCTTTAACTTCCTATTATTCACATTTCGGGTTCCCAAATATTACCCACCCCCAGGTCCTTGATGTTAGTTGCTCTTCCAGCAGCTTCCTCTTTTCCTGAAGCTCATCTGAGATCCCATTTATCCTTTAAAGTCCGGCAGAAGCTTCATGTTCCTCGTCTTCTGAGACAGATAAGCCACGCTGCAGTTTCAAGACAGGAATTTGTGATGGCATTAAAACAGCAGAACTTTATTATTATTGTTGTTGCTTTTATTATATGTCTTGTCTACCTGTTTGTGTTGTACCTTTCTCAAGACCATATCTTTAACTACTTTTGTAATCTCGAGTAGAGCTGGACCCAGTAGAACTGGGCAAATATAAATTAAAACAATGTATTAAGTTGTGCTCTGCTATAGTGGTTTTCATTTAGGGGCTTGTGGTAAAATATGAGTGTGGAGATCTAAGTATGGTTATAATCCTGCAGTCATCTGGATGATGATGCTAGAATCTAGACAGCAGCTGGCCCCCAAATCTGTGAACACAGGGCGGAAGACTTTTGGCCAAAACCCTCTTTTTACCAACGGGAGGCTTCGAAATGGGGTGTGGATGGCCTGTGGTTACAGAGTGGCTGTAGCCTGGGACTGCAAAAGACCAGTGTCTTCCAGCTCAAAGTGTCTAGCATTTCTTACACTTTTGTTTCACACAGGAGTAGCCCAGGGTCAGCTAATGAAAACTGCAAACCACCACTTCCCCCACTTTCTGCTTTTCTGAAGCTCAGTTCCAGAGATTGTGCCCAGCCAGGAACACTTGCTCTGCAAACAAAGCCCGGGGGTAATAATCATTGCACCCTAGTGTGATTTGACTTTATATGTGACTCTTGGAGTGTTGACAGTTTAAGTGGTCAAAGAAAGTGCAATAAAAATGGATGTCTGGGGAGTTTTCTACCTGTGACATTTGACTGATGACCTGTATGGCTTAAGCAGGGCAGCCCCCACTTTCGCTTTTGTTCCCCCATGTGGATTTGTATTACCTTCATATGTCCATCTCAAAGCTTCCCCCTTATCTATCAAACCTCATTCCTGTCCCAATCCTATTATTATTTGCAATTTATTCAAGATTAAGGGAATTTTGGCTATAGGTGTGAAGGTACTTGCTGCTTGTAGACTGAAATTCAATGTGGCTAAAATCCAAACTCTAGTAGCTGGCAACAAGTGGTAGAGGAGTGACTGGGACCTGGATCCTCTTCACTTTTTCAGCAGTTTTTCAAGTGTCTTCTTTGACATGCTAGTTATTCGATGGAAAGATGTTAGAGAAAGGGAGGCTGTGAAACACAGGGCTCTTCTTCTGTATTTTTATCTGCACTTACTGAGGTGCAGATGCCCTGAGAAGAGCATCTTTGTGTGGCCTTCCTTTCTGGGACTGATCTTTTTGTGATGACGTAGGTACCAAAGAGAATGACACTCTTCAGACTTATGTGGGATCAGGGTACAGTAGGTTCAAGCTTCATAGGTACTGAGACCTTATTTTCCAGATCATGAAGAAGTGGTAGCGAGGGGAAGGGCTGGGGGGTCAGAACTTGAAAGAGGGCTGGGGCAGCGTGGCTGGCTGGGGGCATTTGGAGAGTGTTCACAGGTGTTATACCTGTTCTGGACGTGTCGCAGTATTGCAACAAGGACTGCTGTGCTACTGTGGCGGACTGGAGCGGCTCTGCATCTGTAAGTGCACTTGTTGATGAGGAAAGAATGTGCGATCTGAAGTTAGGGAGCTGGAGCTTGACTCCTAGCTCTGCCAGCCGTGGGTTCAGGAATCTGGGAAGATTCCTGCATCACTGAGACTCAGCTTTCCCAAGGTAGCAGATTTGTAGCAAGATGACGTATGTGTGGACACGTTGTTAAACTGGAGGTCCACTGGCTAAGTTTCCCTATTATCTTTTTCTTTTAAAAAAATTTATCTTTAATTGGTGGGTAATTGCTTTACAGTGTTGTGTTGGCTTCTGCCGTACAGAAACGTGGATCAGCCATAAGGGTGCACATATCCTCTCCCCTCTGAGCCTCCCTCCCGAGCCTCCCTCCCCTCCCCTTCCCTCCTCCTCCCTCTCCCTCCCTCCCCTCAGGCTGTCACAGAGTACCCTGTGGCGCTCCCCGTGTTACACAGTAGCTTCCTGTAGGCTATCTGTTTTACACATGAGGATGTATATGTTCTAATGCTGCTGTCTCAATTCATTCCATGCTCTTCTCCCGCTGTTACTGTCGTGATTGAACTCTGCTGTTAGGTGAAAACTTCAATTATGAAAGTGTTTAGGGTTGTTTATCCAAGCACCAAATATTGTGTTTCTGTGTCAGATCTGCATTTTGTATATTTTTCTTGTTCCCCTCTCATGTCAGGGTGTGGACTTAGAAGCTACATATTTGAAGTTTATTTGAACTGTGTACTAGATATGGATAAATGGCATCTGAGTGAGGGCCTGAGGGATTCTTTTATATGTAAAGCAAATCAAATTTAGCACATAACTTTTTGTTATGTTTAGCACATCTCAGTTAGGGCCGTTTTAGACATTCTTTGCTCGCTTCTTGTTTCTTGTCTGTCCTGTATATGCGGATGATGGAATTCCAGATGTGAAATGATGTATGTGATTACTTAGAAGTATGTGCTACCAGCTCAAAAAAAAGCCCCCAATTTTTAGTGAAGTTGGTAGAGAATATACGTCACTCACTTGGGCATTTATTTAAAAATTTTTTGGCTGTGCTAGGTCTTCCTTACAGCGTGGACTTTTCTCTAGTTGCAGTGCACAGGTTCTCGCTGTGGTGGCTTTTCTTGTGGCATGGGCTGTAGGGGCTCGGGGTTCAGTATTTGCGGCTCCCTGGGCTTTAGAGTACAGGCTCAATAGTTGTGGTGCATGGGCTTAGTTGCTCAGCATGTGAGATCTTCCTGGACCAGGGATCGAACCTGTGTCCCCTGCATTGGCAGGGTCTTCCCCAATGAGCTACCAGGGAAGCCCTCTCAAGCATTTATTAAATGATGTGTATAAACAAATTTCCTGAACAAAATGAAAGAAGTAAGATATTTGGGCATCTTCCTAGGACTTTGTGCACCATTTAAATCTAATTTAAGAATGCAGACTGAGTATCAGAAAGAGGTTATATAATTATTTCCAGGGATGCAGAGAGATGGGAAAGTAGGAGGCAAAAGAACTCTTCCAGAGAAAGATCAGAACAATAAATTTATTTTTCATCAAGAGAGAAACGTGTGCATGCATGCTCAGTCATGTCTGACTCTTTGTGAGTCCATGGACTGTAGCATGCCAGGCTCCTCTGTCCATGGAATTTTCCAGGCAAGAATACCAGAATGGGTTGCCATTTCCTCCTCCAGGGGATCTTCTTGACCCAGGAAGTGTCTCTTGAACCTGCGCCTCTAGGGTCTCCTGAATCAGCAGGCAGATTCTTTACCACTGCACCACTTGGGAAGCCCCTTGAAAAAGGTATACATCTCTTTAATCCCCTAAAGTAGGAAATGGCAACACACTCCAGTATTCTTGCTTGGAAAATTCCATGGACAGAGGAGCCTGGTGGGCTACAGTCCATGGGGTCACAAAGAGTCAGAAACGACTGAGCTTGCACGGATGTGCACTCTTTAATTGGAGCATGTGCCTTAGCGAGAGCTTCAGATACCTAACACCAAACAAAAGAAGGGTATCGCGGCATGTCCTTTCGTAAATCATCATGTGGGATCAGGGCTTTCCAGGTGGCTTGGTGGTAAGGAACCCATTTGCCAATGCAGGAAACACAGGAAGCATGGGTTTGATCCCTGGGTTGGGAAGGTCCCCTGGAGGAGGAAATGGAAATCCACTCCAGTATCCTTGCCTGGAAGATCCCATGAGCAGAGGAGCCTGGCAGGCTGCAGTCCGTGGGGTCACAAAGAGTCGGGCATGGCCGAGCATGAGCACACACGCGTGTGGGATCAGGTGGGTTTTGCCAATGTGTTCAGTGTCAGTGGACTTTGCTCCTTCCTGGTCTCACTGCAGCTCTTAGAACGTTTGCCAGAATGGTGTCCGACCAGTCGTGACCTGAAGATGGCAGCATTGGGCGACCTATCTCATTTTCCAAAGCGCCTCGCTGCTAGCTCATCCCCTGGCTGCGTTTGGACTTCACACTGTCACTCAGATCCTCTTCTGCTTAATGACTGTGTGTGTGTAAATGACTCTGCTTTTCTTCTAGGGAAGAGGTCCGATCTATCATTCTTGTTTTGGTTTTCAGTTAATGATTATGTGTAATTATATTCAAATAAAATATTTATAAATAATTACATATAATTAGTGGTATGTAAAACTTGAATTCATGAACGTCAGCTTTGATGAAAGGTACCCTTCAATTTGGGAGGTGTTAGTCTTCGTATTATTATTTGTTTCTGTTTAAAAAGCATTAGTGGCCAAGACTCTGCAATTCTGTCTTACACAGGAGTTCTTTCAGGGCTCAGGTTTTTGTTTTTGTTTTTTTAAAAATAGGTAGGATATTTATTTGGTAAGTCTCTAGGGAATATATTACAGATCCACATCTGGTGAGTGCTCTGAGGAAAACAAATTCTAGTTCCTTAAGTTTCAAGAAGCAATTAGCTACCCTTGAATTCTGGAGGGTCTCCAGGGGTCATCCAGTCCAACTCTAAATCGGCTTTGCATTTAAAAAACAGGCAGGGGCTTCCCTCATGGTCCAGCGGTTCAAACTGCACGCTTCCAATGCAGGGGAGCATGTTCGATTCCTGGTAGGGGAACTAAGATCCCACGTGCTGCATGGCTTGGCCACAAAAAAGAAAAAAACCACCAGGCAGAAGACATGTGTCATTGCCCTCTCTTCCCCACTGGTGATATGCTCAGGGTCTTCTGCATTTTGAGGTCTCCACCTAATGAATTTTGAGGCGTTAGAAACAGAAAGAGAAAAATTACCCTGAGCAAGTCCATAATTCAAATGTTGCCAACATCTCAGCTTCAGGTACATTTTACCATTCCTCTTTATCTGTTAGCCACACATGGAGCTGCAAACGGAAAGCTATGTCAAAGCAAAAGGTCTAATTCTTCGGGGAGCAAAGGCTGCAGAAGCAGCATCTAGGCTCATTCCTTGGTCGAGGAGAGCAGGAAACCAGAGGGAAATGCAGTTAGGGAATGAGCAGATGGAACTGTGTAAGGTCAGAGTTTCTGGAAGGATTCCCAGATAAGGGATGGGGCCAGACAGCATTCTAAGCAACAAGGAGGAAGAAACCCAGTGGTTCTTTCCTCTGAGGCTACCCCAATTCTAGAAGCACAAGGACCAAAGACACACTGATAGATTTAGCTTAGAATTTTTAGGTGGGTTGATACAGACCTTGCAATTCCTGCCTCATGCTAGGTTGGGATGCCAGGTCTATGTGAAGACCATGTGAATGGTGCACCAGATTTTCTTGGGGGCCTCTCAGTCTACTTTGGTTTAGATCATAATCATGACGATGGATTATGTATGCACTGATGTAGTGTATGGAAAATTAAAAATGCATGTTACAGGCTGACCTAAATGCTCCTGTAGCTGGCTCCACATTTTTATTTTGTTTTCACAAACTCTTCTGTAGTTAATGTTAAGACTCCAAGGATTTCACATCATGTGCTATAGATGCAGCATAAATTAGAGAAATAAGCCAAAAACATAGTAAGAAGATGTCATGAGATTTTAGTTTTCCTGATTTAGCCTTTCATTTCCCCATTTTTTTTTTTTCTGGTTGTAAGGGAAAATCATGCATCTATTAATCTTTTACCTGGAAACTTTAAAATGTGACAGATGTTGAGCTCATAAAACACTGAGCTCTGGATCTCTTAAATATCACCATGTAGACTGATCCAGGATAAATCACTTCATCTCCTTAAACTTGAGTTTTCCTTTTGTTAAAGAGGCTGAATTTCCAGTCCTCCCGTTCTATGACTATGTGATCACATCGCCACTGTGCCCAGGATTGTACAAAGATTTTTGAGGACTCACTTGAGGACTGTATTTTAACTATTCTTTCTCCTTTGCAATTGAAGTGTATTTGACTTACAGTTTTATATTAGTTTCATGTATACAATTTAATGATTTAATGTTTCTATACGTTACAACATGATCATCACCATAAGTCTAATTACCATATGTCTCCATACAAAGTTATTACAGTATTATTGACTGTATTTCCTATGCTATACATTACATCCTTTTATCTTGATTCTTCTCATGACACATCTTAACATCTCTTATTTTGGATCTTCTCCTGAGGCCTCTGTGACACTGACTTCTCCCAGCCTCCTGCTACCCCTGGCTGAAGTCAAGTTCTATGTGGCTTACCACCCTTGTCTCTTGGCTGCAACTGCTTTCCAACTAGTCTCTCTGCTTCCACTGTTGCCTCCCTACAGTCTATTCTTTACCCAGCACCAACATGATCTTTGGAAAAGGAAATCAGAACACATCTTTCTCCTGCCTCAGACCTTCCAATAGCTTCCTGACACCCTTGGAAATACAGATATATCTCTGCCTCAGGCCCTTTGCACTGGCTGTTCACTGGGAACACTCTTTCTCCTAGGTCTTTATACAATTGGCTTTTTCATGACCTAAAGAAAGGGCCACTTGCAAGAAAGTTGCAGCTTAAACATCCTTCCTGCAGGAAGGCCTTCCCTGACCCCTCCATCTAAAACAGCCATATCCTCTGCTTGATATCTGATGTTACATGATTTTATGATTTATATAGCCGATTTCACCTGACATTATCCTCTAACATATTTTTAGTATTTTATTTATTTATTTATATTCTGCGTTTGGTCTCAGTCACCTCATGTGAGTTCTTTCATGTGCAGCACGTGGATTCTCCAGTTGTGGTGAGTGGGCTCAATTGTTGCAGTGCGTGGGCTTAGTTGCTCCACATGGGATATTAGGTCCCCAACCAGGAATCGAACCTATATCCCCTGACTTGCAAGGTGGATTCTTAACCACTGGACCATCAGGGAAGTCCCCTGTATGTTGATTTTGTTTTCTTTGTCTCTCCCATGTAGCATACCTGCTTCGTGGGATGGGGTAGTTTGTTCCCTTGTTCTCTGCTGGAGCGGAGTCTGGCATACGCGGGTTTGTAGGAGTGTTTGTAGAGTAAGTAGATGATGGACGGATGTCGCAGGCAGGAAACCTACAGCCCAGAGAGGTTGTGGTCACATAGCCAATTAGAAATGAGTATAAGACTTGGGTCTCCTTGTGTGTTTCTTTCCTTTAGATTCTGCTACCTTACAACAAGCCTAATTTAGAAATAATTCAGTCACTATTTATTTATTCACCAACTATTTACTGAGCTCTTATCATGTTTCTGACACTATTCTATGTCAGCTGTTCTCAACCAGGAGCAATTTTGACCTTCTGGGAACATTTCTTAATCTCTAGAGACATTACTGGTTGTTACAAATGGGGTGGGGGTGCTACTGGCGTCAGAGGACTACTGGGGACAGAGGCCAGGGACGCTGCTGAGCATCCTGCAATGTGCAGAACAGCCCCCCGGAGCAAACAGCTAGCCGTCCTAATGCGTCAGTCCTGCTGAGATTGGGAACCTCTGCTCTAGGTGGACAGACAGGGATACCGCTCTCATGGAGCTGATGACAAATAGTACATTTCATACACGAGTGAAAATCCATGTCAAAAAGTGATGTGATTGAAAAGAAAGCTCAGTCAGAACAGGGTAAGGAGGAGGCTGGTAGGTGCTGTGGGTGGTGACGAGGTAGGAAGGGCTGTGATTTTAGCTTCTTGGGGAGATAAGTCAGGAAAGTAAGTTTTGCCTCCGGAGGTTCAGCACTGTGACCGGGAATGACCAGTTCTTTAGGTGCAGTCCGGGGCTCCAGCATATTGGCCATTCAAGTTCAGAGGTCATCCACATGTAATAAAAATATAAAATGCTTGGGAACCAAGGGAGATCTTAACCTCCAAATAAAAATAGAGCAAACTGCCATAGGCTAGAAATAATTATGATTTTCTGCCCCCTTTCAGGGGGTTTAAATTCTCTTTCTCAGCACCTTCATCGCTCCATCATCAGTGATACAGGACAGCATTAATTTGATGCATTTTTTAATTGCTCATTGTCAGCCTCTCACTTTACTTTCAGAGCACAAATAATGCAACTTCAGCTCCTCTCAAAAGTGTGGTGAGTCATTTGGTTGTACAGAGATTTCTGTTTATCTAGGTTGATTTTGTAGGAACTTAACAGAAGCGTAGATTTCAGTATCTTGGGGAAACTGCAGTAGCTGATGAAGTTAAAACATGGGTCAATGAAATGGTTCTTACAACATGTGTTTAACGTATATGTGTGTAAGTATGTGGGCTTCCCGGGTGGCTCAGTGGTAAAGAATCTGCCTGCCAGTGCAGGAGACATGGGTTTCATCCCTGGATAGGGAAGATCCTCTGGAGAAGGAAATGGCAGCCCAGTCCAGTATTCTTGCCTGGGAAATTCCATGGACAGAGGAACCTGGTGGGCTGCATTCCACATGGTTGCAAAGAGTCAGACACGACTGAAGTGATTTAGCATGCACACACACACACATATAAGTGTACACGTTGGCATCCGTTTAAGATTTTGCTAAGAAAATGGTAATTTGATAGGCACACACTTGTTTTCTTGGACTCTCCTGGCGTCTTCACCACAATTCTTTACCAAGCATTGGCACATAGTAAGAACTCAACAAATGTTTGCTAAATGAATAAACCAACTGTAAAAATCAGTTTGGGATTATTGAATTCCAAGTTATTTTTCTACATTTACACAGATTTATTTATGTTACTGAACCACAACTTAGTAAATATAGTAGCATATTCTTATGGTATTATCACTGTGACAGATTCATTTTTTATAAATCTGTTTTTAAAAAATTTTTTAAATCGTTGCAAGGGATATGATTTAACTCATAGGGTTTCTGAATCTAGGAAAAATAAGACTCTTAGCAATTAACGCTTTTCCTATATACCTTTAACCTGCTGCTGCTGCTAAGTCGCTTCAGTCGTGTCCGACTCTGTGCGACCCCATAGACGGCAGCCCACCAGGTTCCACCGTCCCTGGGATTCTCTAGGCAAGAACACTGGAATGGGTTGCCATTTCCTTCTCCAATGCATGAAGTGAAAAGTGAAAGGGAAGTCGCTCAGTCGTGTCCGAATCTTAGTGACCCCATGGACTGCAGCCTCCCAGGCTCCTCCATCCTTGGGATTTTCCAGGCAAGAGTACTGGAGTGGGGTGCCATTGCCTTCTCTGACCTTTAACCTAGGGAGGGATTATTAGGCAAGAGAATAATGTCAATAAATCTTGATTCAGATGCATGTACATTGACAGTGCTGAAGAAATTATGCACAGTGCACCATTTTATTTTGGATGCCCTCTTATTTTACAGAAGAACTTGTTGCCCAGTTCACTGGATGTGTGTCCATTAAAAAATTTTTTTTGCAGTGCTATTTCTTCACGATTGAGTTTGGCCTTTGCAAACAAGAAGGGCAGCTGCGGGCATATGGCGCTGGACTGCTTTCCTCCATTGGAGAATTAAAGGTATGAAGCTGTGAGCAAAATATCCTTCCCAAGCAAACTGGTTCAAGGTCACAGAAAATATTGATTCATCTGTCTGAGCCTCTCTACTCACAGATGCCCCATAAATATTTAGTACAGAGGACTTGGCACCTCATATGTGGGTGCTGACCTAACTTTTTACACTTTTGAAAATGGGTCATGCCTTTCTGGGTTTGTGGTGTGACTCAAATGGATGAGCAGCCATGGGCCCAAATCAACAGGAATGACAAATGTATGCGCAGATGTTGGGTAACAAATGACTAGCCTAAATATGGGGCTGTAAAGTGCACACTGAGCTGGCAGTGATCCTACTGATATAAAATTTCTTTGTGAGGGTGGCGTGGCTACTCTCAATTCTGTCACCTCCATGGCACCCATGGATTCCCTACCATCTACTTTCCAAAGGGGAATTTGAGCTTATTTTAGCTTCTTCACAATTGATGTAAATTAAAATATTTATGGGCATTTACAATTAAGAAAAAACACTTAAATGTACATGTGTTCAGAGAGGTATCTAGCATGAGCAGTGATGCCTAATAGACGGTATGTATATATGTGTGTGTGTATATATATATATATATATTTTTTTTTTTTTGCCTTAAAATACAGTAGAATAATTTGTTCAGAAATGTTGAGGTCTGGGACATTCTGATCATTTAACTATTCTGGCTAATTAAGAATTTCTATCTGTATACCACTGGGGGATAGCAAGTTTTGATGAGTTTAGAATGCATTGTGATATCTAATCTGGAAATGGTACTGAAAATAATTTAATCTTTCTTTGATTACTCCAACTGAGGTCAGGATTATGGACAGTCCTAGAGTTTTTATTTTGAATATTGATATTCATTATCCTTATAGGGTATTTATTATCCTGGGATTATATGTTTACTAGAGCTTTTCACATGTTTGTACTTTTGAAAGATGCAATTTAGCTGTAGCTTTATTGAGTCCACTCACTTTATGACTTCATTCAATTCTCAGATATTTGGTTGAGCACCTACTATGCACCACTTACTTGTGCCAGGCATTGAGGGTGCAAAGACAAATAGTCACGATGAAGAATAAGAGTATGAAGAAGATAACAGCTCTCTCAAAAGACACTTCAATAAACCTTAGAAGTTTAGGTGCAACATATTAACCCACTTAATTCTCCTAGCAACCCAGTAGGATAAGTAACATCATCTTCACAGGTAAGGACCTGAGGTGTGAAGGACAGTAAGGAGCGTGTTTACGGTCCCACAGCCAGTAAGTGTCGGAGGTGGTCCTGAGTCCAGGCGGTGTGAGCTCCAGGATCTGAGCCCGCCTCCTGGGATCCCTGCTAAAGGCAGGTGACATTCTAGTGCAGGAGACGAACAACCGAGGTAACACACAGTGTGACAAATGAACCTGTCACATTTTGGCCACGCCTGGGAAGCCTTCCCGGCAAGGGTGCTGCCGCCCATGCGGATTCTGGAGGGGTGGGAAGGATGACTCTGGAGGAGTGGGAAAGGGAGGTGAGATGCTGGATCAGCCTGCTGACCACGGCGTGAGTGTGCGCTCCTCGGAGCCTGGCCCATTACGGGAGCTGTGAGGCTAGGCCTCGCTGGAACAGATGATAATATTCAACATACAAAGGCCTGATGTGATGTGGTGAAAATTTTTGTTTTTCTAAATTCTCAACAACAAAAAAATCCATTTGGGGTTAATCTCAAAGCTCACAGCCATAGCATGACGTCATCTCCCTGTGTGATCCATGCCTTCTATAAACTCTTTCTTGATTTCCTAGAAAAAAGAATTAGTCAGAAAATGATGTAGCTCTTGAGTTATATCTATTTACATTCTTCTCAGAGGGCTTACAAATGACACCAGAAAAAAAAAAGGGAAACAAATCTCTTATTGCCCCAACTTTTGACAGGGTCCTCTGGTCTGGTTAATGAGCCATGTGTAGGCAGCACTGGGGTGAATCTGTTGTTTTTGTTCCTGTTGGTACGGATCGAGTCATCTGGAAATGGAAATCAGCCAGAAACATGGACACTGAAGGGCATTGTCTGCTGTGAATCTTCTTGTTCTGGTCCATCAGCTCTGGTCATTAGCATTCTTCCATTCCCATATTTCAACACTCCAACATCCCTATGATTGCTACTTTGGACCATTTTTACAACTCAGAAATTCTTTCTCTCTGAAATGTCTTCTGACTGTTCGCAGAGAATACCTAACACAAGAGCTTTCCCTAGTGTCTTAGCTTTGCCCTACCCTTTACCCCATCCCTGCTCACCTTGACCTGAGTGTCTAGGGCCCTCTCACAGCACTTGTGAATCAGATTAGATCAGATCAGATCAGTTGCTCAGTTGTGTCCGACTCTTTGCAAATACGTCTGTTCAACTTTCATTTGAATGAACAGATAGTTTTGAACCCAGGTGGGCATAACTTTATTAACAGCATTATAATAATTCCTGTATAAACCCGCCTATTAATGCAGTTTTGAATGTGGTTACCTTTTGCGGTAAACTCTGCTTTTGCTGTTCCAATTATAGTCCATTTGTAGGTTCCGGAAAAGTTGTCAGAAGTTTTGGTGTAGTCCTTCTAACTTTTACAGAACCCTCCACAATTCATCTTCTTTTCTTGAACTGAACACATTTTAGAATGTGTGCTTTAAAAGCCTCAGTTTTCAGGAATAAATGTTGCACTTCAGAGTTGCCCAAGTACTTCCAAGCAGTGTCTCTATAGTTTGGAGGATACCTTTCATTTTTCCTTATTTTTTGACAATGCTTATTTTTTATCTTTGAAGATATAAAGGAAATAAATACGGAAATGCTTATAAAAACTACCATACATCTGCTAACTGTAAAGAATATCAAAAACATCTCAGCAATGATTGCTCTCCCTCTCTTGTTCTAATCATTTTTTCTG
The DNA here is from genome assembly GCF_019923935.1 of Bubalus bubalis. Taxonomy (NCBI): domain Eukaryota; kingdom Metazoa; phylum Chordata; class Mammalia; order Artiodactyla; family Bovidae; genus Bubalus; species Bubalus bubalis. The sequence goes on along the minus strand of NC_059160.1, from coordinate 118,289,916 downwards.
TGATGTGCTTTTAGGAATTCCAGAAGTGTATTTGGGAAGGACCTTTCTAAACCTTCATCACTGTGGGGAGCAGTTAATAATGAGCTAGATCAGCTGGAAAACTGACTTTACAAAAGGTTGAAAATGGGATAATTCTTGATATTCACTCACAGTCTAGTGTTTCTTTCCTTTTTGCATTCTTGTTCTATCTCAGAGTTGACTTAACTGTATGACTGTCATTTAAACAATTTATTATTCACTCATTCCTTCACTTATTTTACTTAACAAACTCAAAACTGAAAGTCTCAGTTTTCAAGAATGTTTGTGTCTTTAGGGGGTAAAATCTAACAAAGGGATGGATATGGGTCTTTGCCAAATCCAGTCCTCCTGGAGAAGCAACAGCATGGTTTGTTCTTGTTAGTGGGTAAAGGACTCCTTGCTAGTTGATGAATTTGCTGAGTCTTATCTCAGAAACTTTGCTGTTGTTCAGTCGTTAAGTTGTGTCTGACTCTTTGCAACCCCGTGAACTGCAGCATGCCAGGCTTCCCTGTCCTTCACTATCCCCCGGAATTTGCTCAAAATCATGTCCATTGAGTTAGTGATGCCATCCAACTGTCTTAATCCATCTCAAAAATGAAAGGTAATTTCTCCTTCCTTTTTACAGGTAAGAGCATAGTCTAGTTCTTTGTTTCCTTAAGGGCAGAGATTATACTTTTTTTGGCAAATGGCCTTAGCATCTACCTCATAAGAGTCGCTGGAATATTACATACAAATACATTTGTTCTGCTTTTCAGGTTTTGACAAAGCTGGTGGTTTTTGAAAATTTACTTATTATTATATTTTGGCTTTAGTTTTAGGATATCCTTGCATGGTGAATTTCTGGCTCTGCTTTTACATAGCTGTTTATCAGCATTTCCATAACAACTTTATATTTACTACAATCATTTGTATTTACAGCCACTTGCGGCAGCTCTGTGAGGTGGTCAGAGGCTGGTCATTATGGCCAGGCTGTGGAGGCGGCCCAGGGCCCCCGTGTGTTCCCTGAGGTCTTCCAGGGTGTCGGCGGGGTGGCTGGAGTTAGCACTCTTGAGAGCCTCTGAGGTGCTCCACCTGTACTGTGTTCAGATGGCTCCCAGCTCCCTTCCTCCCACCCCTTCCTTTCCCGAAGCAGCGCTGTTAGTAAGAACAGAGCAAAGATCGGACAATGGGTGCTGGAGACGGGTCTTTGGCTTTTACACAGGGATTTCTTGTTGAGAAACGCCCTCTCCTGCCCCCGGAATCTTGTTCAAACTGTTGAAACTTTCAACATCACCGATGAAAAAAGTGTGATACCATCGTCACCCAGTTTAGCAACAGGGATGTTGTGACCATGCTGTGCTCAGTTAGAAGGAAAAACATTTGAGGGAGGTTCAAAAAATATTATAGACATGCATTCATACTTATTATACAAACGTATATGTTTGAGTTCTGATGTAGGAAAAGATGATTGTAGTGTGAGTGTAAGGGTGTTTGTAAATATTTATTTAGGATCTAGGGCCCAGACTACTAGACTTCACACTTGAGTTTTCCCCCAACTTTAACCAGTCCTAATATAGAGGGTGAGGATCACAGGTTGACATCTAGAAGAGCTGAGAATAACTCCATGTTATTGCAAAGGCAGGTGTCTGGGAGGAAGGAAGATTTTAAACTGATAAATTCAGGCCTGGCTCTGTTGCAGTCTAGGAACTGGCAGTCTCATAGCTAGGGCCATCCTTTTTTCTCGATGGTTCCAGCAGAGTTGCCCCAGTGAAGGAAGGTGTGGCTCAGTGCATGTGTACACCAGGTATCACTGGGAGCCTGAAGCAGCCATGATAACCAAATTTACAGAGCGCTCCCACTTGCCCGACGCTTTGCATGCATTTTCTCATTTAATCTGTACCACATTCCCGGGTTATAGACATTGTAACTATTCCCATTTTCCAGATGAACACTGGAATAGGCTTACAGAGGTGGAACAACTCAGAAATTTTTGATGCTGAAAAGAAATTTCTATTTAAAAGACTGGAATAGGCCAAAAAAAAAAAAAAGCCTTAAATTCGTGCACTAAAAAGTCAATTAATTGGTAATGGCCATCTCTGTTGGGGAGGGTGGGAAGACCATACCCAGGCCCAATGGGAAAGGCTGCTATGGTGAATTTATGCGGGTTGGGGTGGAGGGAGGGGACCGTGGAACGAGAGCTGTGTATTTTACCTGACCCAGAGATGGAACCCAGTTTCCCCGCATTGCAGTCAGTCTCTTTACCATTTGAACCACCAGGGAAGCCCTGTGTATTGCAGGCCCTGTTAGAACTTTAGAGTTCAGGTAGATATAATCTTTGCAGTTTCTCAAAGAGGAAATTGCATCTTAACCTGGGGAATTTTCACTCACCTGGTAAACCTCTGGGACAGCTATGTTTAGAATCCAGGTCTCCTGGTTCCTAGTCCTGTGTCCTTGCCTTTTGCCCTGTGGATAAATCCAAAACAGCCCTTTTAGAGGGTATGTAGATGAGAGGAGGTGATTATCAAGCATTCCTGCACTTTAAAAATGGCTTCGGCGTAAAAGCTCTCAGCCAGATTCTCTCAGCATTAGAAAGCCTCTCTCTGCAGGAAATTGGATTAATTTTTGCAGACTTCAGGATATCAGACTCTTAACACTTTAGAAAGGATTTACCACAGAGCTCCCTGGGGACATCAAGCAGTTTGGCTGTATGTTTACAGAGAATCGACTCTGGACACAGAGGAGAGAGTGTGAAACTTGTTCCCTAAAACCAAGGTGGCTTACAGAGAGACGTGGGTAGGAGTTGAGAAGCAAACTCAGTAGGGCTTTGCTCTGCTGAGCAGTGGAACCAGTGGAGACATGAACGATATTCATGAACCCTTGAGCTGTGCTTTAGTTTCAGAAGCAGGGGCCCTTCATGGGCTGCATGGATGTTCCTGGCGGTCATCGCACAGGAGAGCTTCCCACCAGTAAGTGAGACACTTAGCAGTGCGATCGCCACCTCCTGTGTTGGCCTCACTCAGTGGCTGTTCCCCCAACTCTAGACTCTTCATTCTCCAGGCTAATCCTTGGGTACCATTATCATCCCTATATTTTTAACAGCCAAGGGGTAGAACTGGTCTCATACTCCATGGATGGAGCGGTCCCCAGCATATAACCAGCTGTTGGATGCAGCAGGATCTTGAGGATAGACTACATTGTTGAGAGCTTAGAACAATGAACTTCCAACTGTCCTTTTGATGATTGCATTAGTCAAGTGTGAGATATATTACCTAATGGTCTTTGCTTCAAATCATATGCTGTGAATATGCTGACTTTTCTTAAAGGCAGAGCACCTTGCCCTTTGGGCTTTTTCTTGGTCTACTCTCATCTCATATTTGTTAAAATGACGAAATGAGCTCATTTGAGTATCTAGTAGAATCATCATATGATACATTTTTCTAAAACTACACTAATTTTTGTCTCTGTTATTATATACCAGAGGCATCCTCTACACATGGTGGCTGCTAAAGGTGCTACTGTCCTGTCGCAGCCAAGGTCTGTCACACTGCAGACCTAGGTGGATAAGTTGCCTCCTCTTCCCTTGCTTGTCCTTGGCCCAGTGAGAAGTCTGGCTCAGCAGGGAGCCCTGAGGGAGCCGTGCCCTGAACGTTCATACAGCCTGTTCTGCTGCCTCTCTGCCTGTGCCCCTCAGAGCGAGTGTGAGAACATGCAAACATCAGGGACACTGTCAGGCACTCTCTCCCTTTTTGTATGTACAGATGGATAAATGGACAGTTAGAGCAACATACTAAATAAAATGCACGCAGAGTGTATGGCTGCAAAGAAAGCAACTTCTAGTTCCGAAAATCATGGGGAACCAATAGGAGGCCTGTTCTTTGCAGAGGAGCAACAGTTCAGTTCAGTTCAGTTGCTCAGTCACGTCCGACTCCTTGCAACCTCATGAACCACAGCATGCCAGGCCTCCCTGTCCATCACCAACTCCCAGAGTCCACCCAAACCCAAGTCCATTGAGTCGGTGATGCCATCCAACCATTTCATTCTCTGTCGTCCCCTTCTCCTCCTGCCCTCAGTCTTTCCCAGTGTCAGGGTCTTTTCAAATGAGTCAGCTCTTCGCATCAGGTGACCAAAGTATTGGAGTTTCAGCTTCAACATCAGTCCTACCAATGAACACCCCGGACTGATCTCCTTTAGGATGGACATCAGTGGAGAAATAGCTCCATAAATAATGAAGGGATGCAGACAAAGCAAAAACAACACCGAGTTGTGGATGGGACTGGTGATAGAAGCAAGGTTCGATGCTGTAAAGAGCAATATTGCATAGGAACCTGGAATGTTAGGTCCATGAATCAACGCAAATTGGAAGTGGTCAAACAGGAGATGGCAAGAGTGAACATCGACATTCTAGGAATCAGCAAACTAAAATGGACTGGAATGGGTGAATTTAACACAGATGGCCATTATATCTACTACTGTGGGCAGGAATCCCTTACAAGAAATGGAGTAGCCATCATAGTCAACAAAAGAGTCCAAAATGCAGTACTTGGATGCAATCTCAAAAACGACAGAATGATTTCTCTTCATTTACAAGCCAAACCATTCAATATCACAGTAATCCAAGCCTATGCCCTGACCAATAACGCTGAAGAAGCTGAACTTGAACAGTTCTATGAAGACCTACAAGACCTTCTAGAACTAACACCCAAAAAAGATGTCCTTTTCATTATAGGGGACTGGAATGCAAAAGTAGGAAGTCAAGAAACACCTGGAGTAACAGGCAAATTTGGCCTTGTTATACAGAATGAAGCAGGGCAAAGGCTGATAGAGTTTTGCCAAGAAAATGCACTGGTCACAGCAAACCCCCTCTTCCAACAACACAAGAGAAGACTCTACACATTGACATCACCAGATGGTCAACACCAAAATCAGATTGATTATATTCTTTGCAGCCACAGATGGAGAAGCTGTATACAGTCAGCAAAAACAAGACCGGGAGCTGACAGTGGCTCAGATCATGAACTCCTTATTGGCAAATTCAGACTGAAATTGAAGACAGTGGAGAAAAGTGATTTAGGTCAGGTATGACCTAAATCAAATCCTTTATGATTATACAGTGGAAGTGAGAAATAGATTTAAGGGACTAGATCTGATAGAGTGCCTGATGAACTATGGACGGAGGTTCGTGATATTGTACAGGAGACAGGGATCAAGACCTTCCCCAAGAGGGGCAACAGGTCTCATCAAAGCACATTTTGCTTCTTGAAACTGTGAAGTTGTTTTAAAAATGTGGACAGAATTATTAGCCATGTGGAACCCCGAGTCCCCTGATGCTTACTGCACTGCATTGAATAAGCACAAATGCAGGTGCTGGTGTAGTGCCCTTCCCCATATGATGAAGTTGTTCTGTGGGCCAAGAAAAAATCAGTTCACTCCATGGGGCCCTCTGCATTCCCTGATTCACATCTGCATTGATCTGGACAACGGGACTTGGCGGGAAAGCAAATCTCACCCCGGGTAGGAGCGTGTGCCCTTTCTCTCACCCGTCAGTCCTTGGGTTCACTATTGTATTTTCACACTTAGGGAACCACAGCCTTCTTCACAGAAGGCTACAAATCATTCCAAGCAGTGTGAAATTTTTGTTGGGGGAATGCAGCAGGAATATTGAACAGGAAAGGTTTTTCAGTGTTTCTCCGGGAAAACCTTAGCAGTTAGAGATTGAGAAGTGCTTTGGGTGGACCAGAGGCTGGAATAGAGTGTCTTCAGAAATCAGCCAGCCCAGACTTCTCATGGACACTCAGGAAATGGGGGTCCAGAGAGGTGAAATCATCTGCCAAGGTTATCCAGTTAGCAGCAATTCCTGGACTAGAGTCCACGTTTTCTTTTCTTTCTTTTTCTGTGATTTACCACTTATTCTTATTTATTTATTTTATTGGAGTATAAATGCTTTGCAGCGTTGAGTTGATTTCTGCTGTACAACAATGTGAATCAGCTCTCTCTCTCTCTCTCTACACACACATACACACACACACACACACACACACACACACACCCCTCCCTCCTGAGCATCCCTCGCACCTCTCCACCCCATGCTACCCCTTGGAGTCAGCACAGAGCACCAAGCTGAGGCCCCTGTGCTACCCAGCAGCTGCCCACTAGCTATTTATTTCACACATGGTGGTGTATACACGCCAATCCTAACGTCCCAAGTCATCCCACCCTTTCCGCCCCCTCTGTGTCCACAAGTCTGATCTCCATGTCTGTGCCTCTGTTCCTGCCCTGCAAATAGGTTTTCTAACTCTCGGTTCAAGGCTGTTTCTGCTACCTTTTCTCTCTCTGCCTCTCTCTCCCAACCAGTTTATCATTGAAATTAAGAAGGAAGGAATCTAAAGGGGTGTTTCTCAAAATATAATGTACAACCACCTGTCTGAATCACCTTGGATGCCTTTAAAATGCAGACTTCTGGGATTTATCCAGATCTTCCACATAAAATTGAGGCCTGGGTTTCTGCAGTTCCTACAAGCTCCTCAGTGATTCTTAGGCACATTCTGTGCGAGAACTACAGATCCAGGGGCTATAAATAGGCAGGTGGCAGGAAATGAGTGCTAACTTTTAGCATCACTGGATTTATCTTGAATACGATCATTCATTGTTGCTTGCTGTTCTTAGTGCCAGTCATGGGGTGAACGGAACAGGGCTAATGATGGTTCACAGAGTACCTGCATTAGCTTTCCTGTGTCCGTCACATCTGCTCTGAGCATAAGTATAGCTATTAATATTAGCTCTTTTTTTTTCCCACCTGGAAATATTTATCTGCTGTATATTGCTCTGCTGTGCTTGAGGGAAGGTAAATGAATACTTTGCATGTATTCTCAAATATACAGGCCCACTCCAGCCTCTGTTGATACGTAGTACCTGGCCTCAAAATGTCTCACAATGAGTCCACAAATAGTTCAGTCAGAGTCCCAATTACCTCTCCACGCAGGTAATTATTACTTCTGCCATTTAAGGGAAATTCCAGTCCATTGCTTATAGCAATAAATTTAAGACCATATTTGTTCTCTCTCCTGTTTCTATTCATAGCATAGATTTAAAATTTCATTTCTGTGGAGTTGGGCTTCCCAGGTGATGTGGTGGTAAAGAATCTGCCTGCCAGTACAGGAGATGCAGGAGAGGCAGTTTTGATCCCTGGGTCAGGAAGATCCCCTGGAGGAGGAAATGGCAACCCACTCCAGTGTTCTTACCTGGGAAATCCCATGGACAGAGGAGCCTGGCAGGCTACAGACCGCGGGGTCACAGAGTCTGACACGACCATGCATGCATGCACATTCTGTGGGGTTCCAGCTCTGAACGGTCCTTCAGTATGAATTTGGCTAATAGTAAATAAAATAATACCATTATCTCCTTTTTGCCCCCTGAGCTACTAACAGACTTCAAAATAACCAACCAACCAAACAAAAGCCTTCACAGTCCGTTTCCCCTGCCTTGGGGAGAGCTCCCCGTGCCATGGTGGAGGAGTAACTGGGCAGTTCTGTGGGAGGACGGAGCTGCTCTGGAGGAGCATGAGCTGGTGGCCCTTCGGCAGTCTCATCTGGGACTTTAACGGGTTTCACGGTGTGTTTTGCAGCATGCTCTTTCTGACAAGGCGTGTGTGAAAGCCTTTGACCCAAAGACAACCTGCTTGCAGGAATGCCTTATCACCACCTTCCAGGAAGCCTACTTTGTTTCAGAAAGTTTTGAAGAAGCCAAAGAAAAGATGAGGTAAATTTCTTTTGCTTCCATCTAGAGAACATGACTTTTTATTTTGCTGGTTCTGTTCCTTCCTTATATCTGTCTCTTGAGCCTGCTAGGGTTGATCCCACATTCTCCTCTGTTCTGTTTATTTGGCAGGGACTTCGCAAAGTCAATTACCCGTCCCTTCTCAGTCTACTTCAATCCCTATACTCAGAGTATTGAAATTCTGAAGGACACCAGGAGTATTGAAAACGTGGTGCAAGACCTCCGCAGCGATTTGAACACCGTGTGTGATGCCTTGAACAAAATGAACCAGTATCTGGGGATTTGATGCCTGGGACCCTTGTCACTGCCAGCATGATCTTTTGGGGGCTTAACAACAATTCAATGTCATATAACACCGATAGCTTTCTGTGTCATGGCTTGGCTAGTAAGCACGCAATTCTCTGTATTCCTACCTACTTGTAACTTACTGTGATAATGTGCGAAACACGATAAAGAACCCAATGGCAGATAGCCACTCACTGTATGGAACAGGTTTAAATGTCTTAAATAAATTTGACATTCCAGCTTAGTGTCCTTAGCTAAACTGTAGCTATTGAAAATTGTTAACAAATAGCCCTCTTCTGACTCTAGCTTGTGACCTTTTCTTTCTGAGATCGGAGCCTTTCCTTTGTGTTCATTAGATAAAATGAAAATAGCAGTGAAGCTGTTTCTGTTTTCTCCAGTGTGAGTGTTTTCACAGCACTATTTGAGATCAACCCAGAATTGTAGGAAACTTCCTATCACATTACTAAAAGATTCAGTATTCTCTTTCAAAAATGGATAGTGAACACACTAGTTGGAATGGTTTTCAGGATGATTATTTATACAATGTAAGAAAAGTGAACTTTTCACACATAGAATATATAGATTGCATTGACCTTGTAGGAACTGAGTTGTGGCATGCTTCCCAAAGTATTTTGGAAGAAAATACTTCCAGAATGGACATTAGGAAAGACTAAACAGTAGAGAATAAATCTTGGGAGTGTGAATTTTATGCTGAAATAAAGTGATTATTCTGCTCAGGTGTTTAACCCATTTCTCTTGGAGAATAATAATATTCATACAGCTTTGATTGCAGCAGTGTAGAAATTGAGTCACAGAGAGTTAAATGATTTGCTCAGAGTAGCACAGGTAGTCATGCATCAATGTTAACAGCGCATCACATCTCACTTTTGGATTGCTAAGACATTCAGCTTGGTGTATGTATGTACTTGTGATGTGTAGTCATAGAAGGGAAAGTAATGCTTATCAGAACTAATGTTTATCAATAAATAGGACTTGGCTTGTGATCAAGGGTTGACAACGGTACAGAGGTTTCCTCTCACGACCCCAAACCATGCTAGGTCTCTGGGAGTCTGGCCACATGCCCAAAGTTTGGGCAAATTTGGGTAAGCGATAGTGATATACCACAGGAAGGCAATCTAAGGAAGAGGAGATGTATGAATACCTACAGCTGATTCACTTTCCTGTACAGCAGAAACTGATCCAACATTGTAAAGCAACTATTCTCCAATAATGAGAAAAAATAATGATGCACTACAAATTTCAGTCATCTCTTGCTGTAAGAGGTGATTAAGTGAACAAATAATTGCTGAATGAGTGAATGAATTTTAGCTTCTGATTCCCTTAACAAATGCAATCATTGTTCCTCTAATCTGCTTTAGTAGCACAGAATACTGGGTTGGGGAGAGAGAGGATGAGAAAAAGTAGAGAAGAATAAGATGACAGAATAACTTTTAAGTTAGCAATTCTAAAATATTTACTTCTAAGGATGTTCTTTAAATAGGAAATTGCATAAAATTTCAAACTAACTCATACTGTTGCATGGCCTGTTACAAGTCACAAATTTTGGGACTAAATATATTCAGGAAGAATATGAGAAAATTAAAATATACATCAGAGTGAGGTAAAATTACAATGAGAAATCAGATGTTTGACTCTTGGTTATCTTGATGATTGAGGCTCTTTCACTTTTGAAGGATTCTCAAAACAATGAAGTTTTTGAGAAGGGATTTGATGGTTAGAATGTGAGAATCATGCAGTTTAAATGCTATTTGAGCTGAAAGAGTAGTGCCTTGAAAAATTATCAGTGGTAGAGAAATGATGAGCAAGCTGAACCCAAATAAAAGGATCTGAAATGATCAAGTAGTTGTAAATTCCAATCATTTTCTAAATCCATAAAGACCTAATTTCTTACATCTTCTTTTGTTAGAACTAGATGACCCTGAATAATTATTTATAAATACTAATCTAGAATGATAACCCAGAGCAATGAATCCAGAAATTTCCCATAAACAGTTAAGAGAGACTAGGAACAGTAAGAAATTTCCAGAAGTGGTTGCTGAATTTTCTCAAAGGAGAAAATTGGCTCAGGCACTCTTAATCTCTGCTTTTCCTGTTGTTCCCATAATTTGGTGTTGCTTTAGATAATATTTTACCTTTTGTGGCAATAGGGATGACTTGGAGAGCATTATGTTAAGTGAAATAATCCACCCAGAGAAAAACAAATGCTGTATGATATCACTTATATGTGAAATAAGAAAATACAATCAACTAGAAAATATGACAAAAAAGAAGTAGACTCACATAGAGAATAAAATAGTGGTTACCAGGTAGAGGGGAAGATGGGAGGGGCAAGATAGGGGTGGAGGATTAAGAGGTACAGAGCAGTAAGTATAAAATAAGCTGCAAAAATATACTGTACAACATGGAGAATATCGCCAATATTTTACATTAACTATAAAGGGAGCATAACCTTTAAAAACTGTGAATACTATATACCTATACTTATATTATAGTCACTGTAATTCAGTAAAAAAGACAAAACCCAAAAGTAGCCATCAAGCTTTTCCCTTCTAGCCCCAGTAAAGGGGAGTTTCTTAGTTAAATGTACTGAAGGAAGAATTGTACTTAATTATAGAAAAACTCCTTCAACAAAAATAACAGTTGATCTGTCTTCTGACCAGCTATAGTGGCACCCTTAGTTTTCTTACATGGGCAAAAACCTGCATTGTTTATAGAGGCATCATACAAGGAGGAGGAATTGCTTGATTCTTTTTAGATTTGTTCTCCATCTGGAATAGCAGAAACCATGGTTCTGGCCATGTGGGACGATGGAACCGTGGTTTTCATTTGTTGTGAGCATTTAACATGCAAATGCCACTACAACCAGTAGTGGGGGAAGTCCTGTAAAGTTTAATCGCCATCAGAGCAGAAGTGTTGGCAGAAATAGTACAACGAAATAATCACAGCCAGATTCTTGTCATATCTGATACCTGCTCAGTGCAACCATTTGTCTCAATTATGCCTCCTGACTTAAAGCTAAATTGAATAGATCCAAGGGCAATTATAAATTTAAAGATACTTGCTCACTGTCATCTCACTGTGAATCGCTACTTTATTTTGGCTTTGCTGCTATCTTCGGTAATCAGCTAATCAGAAATCAACCCAAGGTTCCGAGTAAGACCAGGTTTCTTATATATCATCCTTTGCAAAAAAACCAGAATCTGATTAGTTCAGTTTTTCCTTAAAGCGTTTTTGTCTGTTATGAGTTGGGGTCAGTCAACCAGTGTATTCCTGGATGATCAGTATATTTGGCCTAATAGATTGTTCGTAAATTGCAGGGTTTTTTAAAAAAATATTTTTTAGTTGAAGGATAATTGCTTTACAAAATTTTGTTAGCTTCTGCCAAATATCAGCATGAATCAGCCATAGGTATACATATGTCCCCTCCCTCTTGAACCTCCATCCCATCTCCCTCCCCATAAATTGCTGGTTTTAAGAGTGGGTAACTGTGACCCAGGCTGGTTAAAAATTTTTTTTTTTTACATTAGTGTTAAGGGTTGTGAACCGAGTGTCTGGCTTAGTCTCATTTATTTACTGTGTAATTTAGAGTTGATGCTTTATGGGAATGATATATTCATGCCTGTCTTGCTTGCACATGGTAAATGGGCCTGCGCCTAATGAATGTAATGTATTGCAACATTTTCCAACATGAAAAGTTTGAAAATGAAAAACACTGTGCTTTAACGTGAAAGCAAATCGAAATACAAAGTTTCATTTTCAAATGTAGTCATGGCTCACATCATCTCATTTTCTTCATTTGAGAAGGAAAACATTAACACAAGATGTAGTTGTCCTCTAATTCATTTGATCTAATTTTCAACTTCTAAAGAATCAAGCCCTGATGCTTACTCTCGTGAACCTTGTCTCACTTATAATGAAAAAGAAAGTAGTCCAGAGTTTTCTAGTGTGTCTGAGTTTTTTTTGTTTCCCTTCTTCTTCAATTTCCAAAAGACATTCTCTTATGTGGGAAAATTATTCTTATGCAGATTGCCATTTTCTGGGAAGAGGCAAGGGAATTAATAGTGATACATTGCTCTTCTCATATTAGATTTGCACGTGTTCAAAATAAACCAGTTCTGAAACATGAAATGGCGAGTCTTTATAATGTCACTCGTGGTCTCAAAATGTTCAGATATGGCTTAGATCATACCAGGGGCTGAATCAGGCGCTGTTCTAAACACTGAGTATGTAGTGATGAATTAGGCAGAGAGGTTTATGCCCACTTCAAACTTATATTCTAATAGAGAGATATCAGCAAAAAACCAGATTGAGATCATGGCAAATTTTATGAAGAAAATAGTTGGAGTGATGTGATACAGAGCAATGGAATGGGGAGGGAATAAGCCGGCCAGGGAAAGCATTTCTGAGCAGATGGCATTTGACTAAGAACCATGGGATAAGCAGAAGCCAGGCATGAAGAGAGCCATGGAAAGAGTGTCCTCTGAAAGAGGGAACAGCAAGATCATAGGCAGAAATGGATGTCTTCACGGAAGACAGATTGCCAGTGGGCTGGAGAGGAAGGATAAAATGACTGCCTGGGAAGCAAGGATGAGATAATACAGGGTTCCAGAGGGGGTCGGGTGGACTCTCAATGCAGTGGAGTCATGGAGGGTTGTAAACAAGATCTGAGTTACATTTTTAAAGGTGACTCAGGCTGCTGTGTGGAGATGAATTGTCGGGGGATTGGAGAGTGCTGGAAAACCAATTAGGAGACCATTGCAATACTGAGACTCTAAAAAATCAATATCTTACTGGGTCATGGTGAACATCATTAAAAATAGTTATAATTAAATAAGTTACTAAGTGACTCAGAACTGTCAGCTGAAACACCAGGGGAAACTGGAATAACCAGTACCCGGGTGGATTATCATCTGACTGGAAAAGCAGACATCCAGTGATATCCTGTGTCTTATGCAAATAATTAACGCTTCCTTTAACAAAATAGCACCTCATGTTTAATTTTCCCTGGACAGCTTTTAAGGGTAAGAATGCAGACTGGAGAGCAAACACATTTTTTTTTTCCCCTCGAGAGACTCATAGTCACTGCATAAGCAGAAATGAAGTAAGGAATGGGGATTATTGAGGTGCTGATATATGGGGTAATTCAAAACAAAACAGCACCCTCACCCCCAGGCAAACTGAAATAGTTGTATTCACGGTCCCCTGGTGGTTTCTATAGGAGTAGGTCATATAGGTGCAAGGGAGTTAATTAAGTCTACTTCCACTCTTCTCGATGCTGTCCACCTGCCCAACACGTATCTGAGATGCCCCTGCGAGGTTCACTTGCTGAGGCGTCTTCCTCTCTCTAAGAAGGATGGGTCTGGTGCAGCCGCTGAAAGTGTGTTTCCTTCTTTGGGAGGATGGTAGTGAGCCTGATGTTCAACCCAAGGGCATCTGTGGTGATGGTGCAAGCAAACAGCTTTTTCATAATCCAGTCTGGATACAGTTTTTATAACTGAACAACAGAACGATCTGACAGATGTGGGCAGAGTAATTTGAAAACTAGTGGCAAAAGAAATCAAGTTCATTTTCTGTCAAGATCAAAGCTTTAAAAAAAGATGCAAAGCTAACCCTCATTTTATAGGTTGAAAGTGAAAGTGAAGTCACTCAGTCGGGTCTGACTCTTTGCGACCCCATGGATTGTAGCCTACCAGGGTCCTCTGTCCATGGGGTTTTCCAGGCGAGAATACTGGAGTGGGTTGTCATTTCCTTCTCCAGGGGATCTTCCCAACTCAGGGATCAAACCTGGGTCTCCTGCATTTCAGGCAGATGCTTTATCGTCTGAGCCACCAGGGAAGCGTTAATATTTTATAGGAAGGGTGTAGGACTTTCCTAATGTCTCCTTTGCTCATTCCAGTTCTCTTACAGTCTCCTTACTTTTTTAGTTTGTTCATTTTCATGAGACTTGCTGGATGCTGATTCAGTACATCTGTTGTTCCCAAAGGTTTGCAAACCGCTGAACACATCTAATGTACAGCTTGCCCAATTTTAGTGAACAACTAACTTCACAGACGTTAATGAGGCCAATTATTGGCAAGTGAATTTGAAGTGAAGAGCACATGAGGTTTGCCGCAATAGCAGTTATTTGTTTATTGGGATTGATTGAGGCAAACGTCTTTCTGATCATTACATCTGATTGATCTCTGAACGTGGCATTATGAGAGAATGAGGTTCCTAAATCAGATACTTACTTGGAAGAAAAATCTCTACCTCGCAAGGGCAGAACATGTCCCCTATCCATTTCGGTGTGAAAGCGTAGCCATTAAGTTGGAATAGATTCTAATTAGCCTCCTTACAAATCTCTAAAACTTTTTGGTCTTGCCTGTTGAGCAGAACTTAAAAGAAGCCTAAATTCCTCCCTTGCCCACGTATAGTCAGTATCAAAGAAAATAACTTGCAGGTTAATCCTTACTGCTGAAAACGAGTGCAGACATAGCAGTCCTGATTTGAAGTGGCATTGGAAAGCATAATTTGATTCACCCAGCCAAGTGATTGCTGCAAGTACAGATCATCAGCATGGCTCACCCCAGCACATTTGAACTGGTGATCAGCTGACAGCTAATTGCCTGAGCGAGTGAGCCTCTTGAGCTTCTGCCTGGGAACAGAGGGGAAAAATCACCATGACTCCTACCTAGCCTGGGTGGAGGTGTTTTTCCCACATTGGAAATATGTCTTGGAGGATGGTTTTCTCTCTGCATACAGTGCCGACTGTTGTTTGCCCAGCATCTACACCTTTTTCTGGGCCAATAACTACACCCCCAGTTTTCTTTTGTGAATATGCTCCTACTTTTGATCTATACCTGGGGTGAGGCTGACTCTCCCTCCCAGTTCCAAGGGCTGGATTTCTGACCAAGGCTTTGATGAGATGTTGTATCTCCCTGCCCTAAATTACTTGCGCAAGGCTGGGCCGTGTTCTGAGCTGGGCCGAAGAAGGTCAGCCCCTGGACTTTTCTTGAACCACTGAGGAGAGAGGTGTGCTTTCTTCTGTGGTTGGAAAGTGGTAGCGTGTAAGTCTGGAGCTGTCAGGGGGCTTCTGTAGAGGGAATGCAGGGCCAAGAGGAAGAGGTGGGACAGTGTCTCATTGTAAACTCATGGATGGGCCCGTGCTGATGCTCCATGTAGCTTTGGATTCTCCAGGTCTGGGAGCTAATACATGGTTCCCCTTTCTCCACTGTCATTTTATTTTACTGTCGCCAGCACCAAAGCAGTACTGATACCCAGGATAAAAGCACAAGAGGAGAGGCAGGAGATTTTACATTTGCGCTTTTCTTTTTTTTTTTTCACATTTTTCCTCTTGGTTTTAGCAATTTCAACTTCTTGAAGAAGTACTATTTATTTCCTTTTGGCTTAGTCTTTGCCATAGAAGTTCGGGATACCTGACCCCTTTACCCTCCTCTAATGCTGGTAATGGTATGCCTTCTTCTGGTGAGATGTGGCCAGCATAACTGCTCAATAGAAGGGTTTAACTGGGTTCTAGGAGACTGAGACTCAAGTTCTAGGCCACTGATTTCATCCTTGGGAAAAGAATATCAAAGCAAATTAAACTTAAGATAACTAGATAAAACGTTTTCTGTTCCAGCTTTTTACTGAGACTAGTATTAGGAGGATCTGATTTTCATTAAAATCAGGCACTCTGAAACAAAAATTCTCTCTCAGACTCTAGCAAAGAACATGGGCTTTGCAATCAGGTAAATTGAGGTCAGTTCAGTTCAGTCGCTCAGTCGTGTCCGACTCTTTGCAACCCCATGGACCGCAGCACACCAGGCCTCCCTGTCCATCACCAACTCCCAGTGCTTACTCAAATTCATGTCCATTGAGTCAGTGATGCCATCTAACCATCTCATCCTCTGTCGTCCCCTTCTCCTCCTGCCTTCAATCTTGCCCAGCATCAGAGTCTTTTCAAATGAGTCAGTTCTTCCCAGAGGTACAAGTGCTCATTTTTCTACTTACAAGCCAGGTGATGTTTACAGATTTACTGGAGACATTTTCTGAGCTTGGGAGTTTAATTTTCTGTAAAATGGGAATAAAAACACTTCCTTTATATAATTATCATGAAAATTAAATATTATACATGCCTAACCATAAAAATTACTTAGCAAATGTTAATTTCCTTCTCTTCCTGTTTTTAAATTTAAATGCCCTTAACCATCCCCAGCTTTCCCCACACTTTTAAATGATAAAAACCTTTGTACCTTAATGGCCCCATTGTTATGGGCCATGGGTTTTATTCCGATGACTTTTCGTACTTGGATTTGACCAGGCTTTAGTAGAACTGATCGCATCTCACTGAGATGTGAATCTGTAGGCTTGCAGTCATTTGCATGATAGTCTTAAATCATTACCTACAAATTCAAAAGCAATGGACACTAACTGATTCAGTGACCCCAGAGATGGTTTGCATTTCTCTCTGGACATCAAAATTTATACCTATGAAATAGGAATAAAAATATAAAACCCTGTTCAAATTAATGAAACAATATGAAGGTTGGAGTTTCCTGGAAGAACGAAACTGAGCAAATCGAACTATTATTCATAGTTCATTGAATTGTGGCAAGTTGACTCTGAGCCATTCCGCCACTGTCTATCTCAGAAACAGAGAAATAGGAGGCAGAGTGGCTGGTGGGTGTACATTCCAGTCACCATCCGGCTACTGAAAGGCAGGCCCAGCCAACCTGCTCTGGTGTCAGAGGTACTGCCACTCCCAAGACTCCCTTTCAGAGAGCAATTGAGCTTATGGTTGTCTCTGATGAAAATCAAGTCCTGGTCAGAGGGAACAATTTCGGGCAGAATATAAATACATTTTATTTGCAGAGCAGGAAAGAGAAGTGCTAAGTGAAAATATGAAATTGGAATATTATGTGTTGGGAGAGCAATTCCTTTCATCCTTGTGGCTAATGGACTGAACAAAAAGTGCACAATTCGTTTCATGTGATAATTCACTAACTAACTGACAAAGTTTCCATTTCTGAGTCCCTTTCCACATTCAGCTGCTGGTTTGATAGTGCAGGAGTACAATTATCTGCCTGTCTATTGCACTGCATAAACAGGGAGGTTGGAATATACGTGAGGAATAACCACAACTGATTAAGTCCTTCCTGCTAAAGGCAATATGGAGTGTCTCCTGCTTGCCTTAAACTAGCCATCTGTTTCCTTTGTGATGTTCTCTTCCCTGGAGAATCCACTTTTAGAGAAATATTCTAATATGGGAAGGAGAACAGCAGCTGGGTTCAGTTTTACTTTGAGCTTTATTCTTGCCTCCTTTTCATCTTTCTTGTAAATTGAACAACCTTGAATGGAGGGCTGGTTCTAATCACCAGCCTAGAAACAAGGGTCAGTCACCCTCGAGTCATGACGAACACACACAGGAGCTTTATTACATAGGACTTAAGATGGATGGGTGTTAGTCACTCAGTTGTGTCCGACTCTTTGTGACCCCATGGACTGTAGCCCACAAGGCTCCTCTGTCCATGGAATTTTCCAGGCGAGAATACTGGAGTGGGTTGCCATTCCCTTTTCTAGAGGATCTATCCCACCCAGGGAGCAAACCCTGTTTTCCCACATTGCAGGCAGACTGTTTGCCAACTGAGCCACCAGGGAAGCCCAGGACCCACGATGGCTCAGCGGTAAAGAATCTTCTTGCAGTGCAGAAATGCAGGAGCACATCAGGGAGATCCCATGGAGGTGGAAAGGCAATCCACTCCAGTATTCCTGCCTAAAAAAATCCCATGGACAGAGGTGCCTGATGGGTACAGTCCATGGGGTCACAACTGAGGGACTGAGCAAAGCAGGAGCATGAACCCACGGGTAGGGATGTAGGGAGCTTTCAGAAGAGATTGGAGCTGATCGTCTGAAGGGCTTCCGGACGTTTCTGTTGTCACCTCTGCCTTCTCTGCATATCCGTTCATTCTGCTCTCTGGGACTCTGTTTTATTCTTCCCCTTTCTCTGCAGATGGGATTTATCTATGTACCCATCTGCATGGTGGATATATGGTTGGCTCTAAAACTCCTGAGTTTTATATCTTATAGTTTTAGCCAAAGATAGACTCACTGCCTCTGAGTTGAAATTTCAGACTTTTGGGAAAGAGAAGCTGATTGATCCAGTGTGGGTCAGCTGTTCCTACCTGGTCCGATTGACTGAGGTCAGAGTGGAAGGGAAAGGCGGTTTAAATACAGATGCAGACACCCTGTCTTGTGGGTAGGGAGGCAGTTTTTGGAAACAATAGGTGGGCAGAAATCCAAATGATACTCCAGGCTACAACTGTCATCCTGCTTAAAGAAATCATTATGCTAATGGAGCTTGTCCTTGGATCCTAATGATCAGACTTGAGGTGGGTTTTTATCCACTGTGTTCTGTTTTTATCAGTTTGTGGGTTGTTTTGTTTTTTTTCTTTTTTGGACTTGTTAACATCCTGTTTCTTGTTACCCATGCGAGTGGTAAACACCACTTTTGGTCAACCCATTCTTCTGCCCACCTCTGCTCCGTAATCACTTTGCACCTGACATCATCTCACATGCAGGCTGGAAGGCCTTGTGAGGAGCTCTTATGGTGAAGTAGTGGGCAGAGAGGAGGCACCGTGGTGGAAATGGAAGAGGAGGTTCAAGAGTGATAGGAGGGTCAGGGATGTGTGGTTTCAGAAGCTGAAGGAGAAGAGCTTTAAGGGCTGAGGAGCTGTGGACTCCAAAGGGCTGAGCCTCAACACCCCTACCCGTTCCCCCCCACCATCCGTAGTCCTCAGGTATGAGTGGAGCCCCTGTGGACTGAGCCAAATCACTGGCAAAACCTAGATTGTGAAATCATTCTTTGGAAAGCAAGGTAAATTTTATGTGACTTATTTTCTATCAAGTATCGACATACTAATGGAAAGGCAGTCTGATACAGTGAATCAAATCTCATTTAACTACTGAGATGACACATATGTGAGATGCTGTGGTACCTACTATGGGGAAAATGGGTCCTGCTTCCTTTTTTTCTGCCTCAAACTTTCCCAGGATCTTTTTTCTTGATATAATGTGACCTGTGATGATTTGGGGTGTATAACCTAGAAAAACAAAGGCAAATGTGAAGTCTAAGAGGTCTGCTGCTGCTGCTAAGTAGCTTCAGTTGTGTCCGACTCTGTGCGACCCCATAGACGGCAGCCCACCAGGCTCCCCCGTCCCTGGGATTCTCCAGGCAACAACACTGGAGTGGGTTGCCATTTCCTCCTCCTGCATGAAAGTGAAAAGTGAAAGTGAAGTTGCTCAGTAGTGTCCGACTCTTAGCTATCCCATGGGCTGCAGCCTACCAGGCTCCTCTGCCCATGGGATTCTCCAGGCAAGAGCACTGGAGTGGGTTGCCATTACCTTCTCCGCTAAGAGGTCTATACAGTGTCAAATGCCTCCTTTAATGGTAGAAAAAACTTGCCTATTTAGCTTCACTAAAACTTCACTAAAAATGTTGCTTTTGAATGACCACACTTTATTTTTAACATTATTTGTAGCTTCCTTCTCTTTCTTTTGAGAGGTAGATTTTAAAAATGAATTAGTGTTCCACTAGCTAATCATAGTTTCCTTTAGAATTACCTTCCTCAATCCAGGGAAAATTAGACAACTGAGCACTATTATTAATTAGATTCTTTTGTCAGATTTAGCTTAATATCCATTATATTTAGTAGAATTGCTGTACATACAATTGAAAGGTTGTTGCTGAACCACGAAAGATGCTGGGATTCTTGGCTTCTGGAGGAGAAGAACTCAACCCGGGGCCAGTGACGAGCTTGATTGCTCAGAGCTTTTGTGTAATAAAGTTTTATTAAAGTATAAAGAGATAGAGAAAGCTTCTGACATAGACATCAGAAGCGGGCAGAAAGAGTGCCCCCTCGCTAGTGTTAGCAAACAGTTCAGTTCAGTCGCTCAGTCGTGTCTGACTCTTTGCGACCCCATGAATCACAGCACGCCAGGCCTTCCTGTCCATCACCAACTCCTGGAGTTCACTAAAACTCACCTCCATCGAGTCAGTGATACCATTCAGCCATCTCATCCTCTGTCATCCCTTCTCCTCCTGCCCCTAATCCCTCCCAGCATCAGAGTCTTTTCCAATGAGTCAACTCTTCACATCAGGTGGCCAAAGTATTGGAGTTTCAGCTTCAGCATCAGTCCCTCCAATGAACACCCAGGACTGATCTCCTTTAGGATGGACTGGTTGGATCTCCTTGCAGTCCAAGGGACTCTCAAGAGTCTTCTCCAACACCACAGTTCAAAAGCATCAATTCTTCGGCACTCAACTTTCTTCATAGTCCAACTCTTACATCCATACATGACTACTGGAAAAACCATAGCCTTGACTAGATGGATCTTTGTTGGCAAGGTAATGTCTCTGCTTTTCAATATGCTATCTAGGTTGGTCATAACTTTCCTTCCAAGCATCTTTTAATTTCATGGCTGCAGTCACCATCTGCAGTGATTTTGGAGCCCCCAAAAATAAAGTCTGACACTGTTTCCACTGTTTCCCCATCTATCTGCCATGAAGTGATGGGACCAGATGCCATGGTATTAATTTTCTGAATGCTGAGCTTTAAGCCAACTTTTTCACTCTCCTCTTTCACTTTCATCAAGAGGCTCTTTAGTTCCTCTTCACTTTCGGCCATAAGGGTGGTGTCATCTGCATATCTGAGGTTATTGATATTTCTCGCGGCAATCTGATTCCAGCTTGTGCTTCTTCCTGCCCAGCGTTTCTCATGATGTACTCTGCATAGAAGTTAAATAAGCAAGGTGGCAATATACAGCCTTGATGTACTCCTTTTCCTATTTGGAACCAGTATGTTGTTCCATGTCCAGTTCAAACTGTTGCTTCCTGACCTACACACAGGTTTCTCAGGAGGCAGGTCATGTGGTCTGGTATTCCCATCTCTTTTAGAATTTTCCACAGTTTATTGTGATCCACACAGTCAAAGGCTTTGGCATAGTCAATACAGCAGAAATAGATATTTTTCTGGAACTCTCTTGCTTTTTTGATGATCCAGAGGATGTTGGCAATTTGATCTCTTGTTCCTCTGCCTTTTCTAAAACCAGCTTGAACATCTGGAAGTTCACGGTTCACATACTGTTGAAGCCTGGCTTGGAGAATTTTGAGCATTACTTTACTAGCGTGTGAGATGAGTGCAATTGTGCGGTAGTTTGAGCATTCTTTGGCATTGCCTTTCTTTGGGATTGGAATGAAAACTGACCATTTCCAGTCCTGTGGCCACTGCTGAGTTTTCCAAATTTGCTGGCGTATTGAGTGCAGCACTTTCACAGCATCATCTTTCAGGATTTGAAATAGCTCAACTGGAATTCCATCACCTCCACTAGCTTTGTTTGTAGTGATGCTTTCTAAGGCCCACTTGACTTCGCATTCCAGGATGTTTGGCTCTAAGTGAGTGGTCACACCATTGTGATTATCTGGGTCGTGAAGATCTTTTTTGTCCAGTTCTTCTGTGTATTCTTGCCACCTCTTCTTAATATCTCCTGCTTCTGTTAGGTCCATACCATTTCTGTCCTTTATCGAGCACATCTTTGCATGAAATATTCCCTTGATATCTCTAATTTTCTTGAAGAGATCCCTAGTCTTTCCCATTCTGTTGTTTTCCTCTATTTCTTTGCATTGATCGCTGAGGAAGGCTTTCTTATGTCTTCTTGCTATTCTTTGGAATTCTGCATTCAGATGCTTATATCTTTCCTTTTCTCCTTTGGTTTTCGCTCTTCTTCTTTTCACATGCTATTTGTAAGGCCTCCCCAGACAGCCATTTTGCTTTTTTGCATTTCTTTTCCATGGGGATGGTCTTGATCCCTGTATCCTGTACAATGTCATGAACCTCCATCCATAGTTCATCAGGCACTCTGTCTATCAGAACTAGACCCTTAAATCTATTTCTCACTTCCACTGTATAATCATAAGGGATTTGATTTAGGTCATACCTGAATGGTCTAGTGATTTTCCCCGCTTTCTTCAATTTCAGTCTGAATTTGGTAATAAGGAGTTCATGATCTGAGGCACAGTCAGCTCCCAGTCTTGTTTTTGCTGACTGTATAGAGCTTCTCCATCTTTGGCTGCAAAGAATATGATCAATCTGATTTTGGTGTTGACCATCTGGTGATGTCCATGTGTAGAGTCTTCTCTTGTGTTGTTGGAAGAGGGTGTTTGCTATGACCAGTGCATTCTCTTGGCAAAACTCTATTAGCCATTGCCCTGCTTCATTCTGTATAACAAGGCCAAATTTGCCTGTTACTCCAGGTATTTCTTGACTTCCTATTTTTGCATTCCAGTCCCCTATAATGAGAAGGATATCTTTTTTGGGTGTTAGTTCTAGAAGGTCTTGTAGGTCTTCATAGAACCGTTCAAACTTCAGCTTCTTCAGTGTTACTGGTTGGGGCATAGACTTGGATTACTGTGATATTGAATGGTTTGCCTTGGAAATGAACAGAGATCATTCTGTCGTTTTTGAGACTGCATCCAAGTACTGCATTTCGGACTCTTTTGTTGACCATGATGGCTACTCCATTTCTTCTGAGAGATTCCTGCCCACAGTAGTAGATATAATGGTCATCTAAGTTAAATTCGCCCATTCCAGTCCATTTTAGTTTGCTGATTCCTAGAATGTCGATGTTCACTCTTGCCATCTCCTGTGTGACCACTTTCAATTTGCCTTGATTCATGGACCTGACATTCCAGGTTCCTATGCAATATTGCTCTTTACAGCATCAGACCTTGCTTCTATCACCAGTCCCATCCACAGCTGGGTATTGTGTTTGCTTTGGCTCCATCCCTTCATTCTTTCTGGAGTTATTTCTTCACTGATCTCCAGTAGCATATTGGGCACCTACTGACCTGGGGAGTTCCTCTTTCAGTATCCTATCATTTTGCCTTTTCATACTGTTCATGGGGTTCTCAAGGCAAGAATACTGAAGTGGTTTGCCATTCCCTTCTCTAGTAGACCACATTCTGTCAGATCTCTCCAACATGATCCTCCTGTCTTGGGTTGCCCCACAGGCATGGCTTAGTTTCATTGAGTTAGACAAGGCTGTGGTCCATGTGATCAGATTGGCTAGTTTTCTGTGATTATGGTTTCAGTATGTCTGCCCTCTGATACCCTCTTGCAACACCTACCATCTTACTTGGGTTTCTCTTACCTTGGACGTGGGATATCTCTTCACGGCTGGTCCAGCAAAGTGCAGCCGCTGCTCCTTACCTTGGACGAGGGGTATCTCCTCACGGCTGCTCCTCCTGACCTTGAATGTGGAGTAGCTTCTCTCGGCCCTCCTTTGCCCGTGCAGCCACCGTTCCTTGGATGTGGGGTTGCTCCTCGTGGTCGACTCCCCTGACCTCGGATGTGGGGTAGCTCCTCTCAGCTGCTCCTGTGCCGTCACAGCCTGGCACTCTCGGTCGCTGCCCCTGACCTTCGCTGAGGGGTAGCTCCTCTCGGCCACGCTTCTGCGCTGTCCATCTCAAGAATGTCTGGAGGTTGTAAAGACCTTACTAGACCCACTCCCATAATTTACATTTTAAGATAACATGATTAGCCAGAAGGTTTTTTCCAGAAACTGTCCTCAAGCAGGAGACATTATTGTTATATAATCCTAAGGAATGTAGAGGGAAAAAAAAGTTTGTCTTTTCCTCCTCCTTGAGAATTCCAGACCCCTCTCTCCTTGGGGACCCCAGGACTTCTTATCAACCTGCCTAGGAACTGACTCTCACAATGAAACCAAAGAGAACATAATGGTGGATTTGTCTGAACGTGACATCACATTGCCCAATTTTTCAGAGGCATGCACGTGAGAAAATTTAAAACGTCTCTCTTTTACTTTACAGACTCATTCCTTGTTCTTCTTCCTGAATCAGGGTGAGAGTTTGTAAGACAGTTGGTATTCTTCAAAATGTGGATGTGTAGGCCTAGGAGCTATATAGATTTTTCTCTCCTCTAAAATGTAGGGCTCAGAGTGTAGAGGCTGGGGTCAGAGAGCCCAGTTTTGCTACTAATGAGGATAATTGGCTTAATCAGTCTCTTGTGCCTGTGAAATGGGACATAGTAATAGTAGTGATCTCATAGCGTGGTTGTGGACATTATATGAGATGATACAGTTAAAGTCCACAGAAGAGTGGCTCTCACCCATCTCAGAGTTCTTCTAAATTGAAAAATATATAAAAGTTATTTGGCTCAATGCCTGCCCCATGACATTTGTCGACACCTAATAAATGGGAGCTATTATTATTTTATACATTGTTCTTTTTTAACCACCTGGTTCTACCTTCACAACCTGTCTTTTGTTATACAACGAATACATCAGTATATTAAAATTTTGGTTAAGAGTGTAGAATACAAAAAAGCAAAGAACAAAATATAATGATTCCCCTTTGTAAGTCACCCCATCCCTGCCCTCCACAAACTCAATCATCAAGCTTTTGTTTAGGGAGATTACAGACCTCCCATAATCTCTAGCCATCTTCCATGCCATACTTTGACAGTGACACTTTCTATTTTTTCAGTTTATGCAAAGTTCTAAGCAAACACAGCTTGGAGCTCAATAATACTTTTTTCCCCCCCTTTTTAATGGGGACAGAGTTTCAGTTTAGGAAAGTAAAAAATTCAGGAAATAGATAATGGTGAGAGCTGTACCGCAATGTGAACGCACTTAGTGCCATTGAAATGTAAATATGGTTAAAATAGTATGTTTTATATTATGTGATTTTTACCACAATAAAAATTCTTTTAATAAAAAAATTAATATTTGTTGATGGAAGGCCAAGAAAAGTAGGTTTGGAAACGGATGTTACAGGAGCAGTACTGGATGGGACAGGGAGAATTACCCAAAAGAATATCTGCTGGTGAGTAACTGGAAAACTGTCTGAGTGATTTCTAAGCTTTGCTGACCTGAATATACTCCTCTATATAGTCACAAAATTCTGTGTTTTACTAGTTCTTTTCCACTGCCATTGCCATGTTTACCAAATTTTAGCCTGGCTTCCCTTCTGAGTGTTGAGTCAAACCTCTTTTGAATGTTTTTTTTTATGATTTTTAAGTAACAAAAATTTTTTATTCTTCTTTAAATGGACTTTTCACCATACTTGGGAGAGAATTTGGGAAACATTCAGGTTTTTGGAAGACTTAAAAGATTTTTTTTGAAAGGCAAAGAGGGATAACAAAATAACTCCTAGTTATGCCATCTTGCTTATTATTTATCAAATACAGGTGCTAGGCTAAGCCCTTTCAATGAGGGCTAAGCCCTCATTAATCTTTATAACAATCTCATGAGGCAGATATGTTTATTATACTCTTCTTTTTTTAGCTAAATAATCTGAAAATTCAGAGAAAATAAACAACTTACCATAGATCATGCTGAGTGTTGGTGTCATTTAAAACCTGGAGTGTCTGACCTCACAGCCCAGGCTCTGAACTTCAGGGCTCCTCTGCCTTGTTTGTGCTGAAACTGTGCCAGGCACCGGAAATGCACAGATAAAGGTCTGATTCTTTCCCCTCTGTAACCCTTTGTTTAAACAAGAGCTAAACCACGGGCCACAGGCTAGCTTGGTTCAGATTCAGTTGCTGAGTGATTTTGCCCAGTTACTTAACCTTCCTGTGCCTTGGTTTTCTTGTGTGTAAAACGAGGATAACAGGATTCTTTTCCTGTGAAAATTAAATGAGATGACACATGTGCAGCCCTGGAGTAGCCCTTGGCATGCAGGGAGTGCTCAGTGATGTGAGCTGTCCTTCTTCTTCCCAATCAGTATTGGGCTTCCCCGGTGGCTCCGATGGTAAAGAGTCTGCCTGCAATGCAGGAGACCCAGCTTCCATCCCCGGGTCAGGAAGATCCCCTGGAGAAGGGAATGGCAACCCACTCTAGTATTCTTGCCTGGAGAATTCCGTGGACAGAGGAGCGTGGTGGAAGAGTCAGACACGACTGAGCAACTAACAGTTTGACCTTCTTTATCATTATCATTGAGGTTGGTTAAGACTGGGCCGGAACACACACTGAAGGAAAAAGATTAGTTCTGGGGTCTCAAAGAGGTTCTCCATGCTTCCCAAAATGTAGGTAGATGGAGGGACTTCGTTTGGGAGTATTACTTGGTGTTTCCAGGGCACTTTGCTACCAAGATTCTGAAAAAGTTGTTTTTTTCCCGAGGGTGTGGTGCTTTTTAGTTTTAGAGTATCTCTTTCCTGGCCAATATTAATATTTAATTTTGGCTGGGATTTAGAATAATTTATATTTTCTCACTACTAAAAGACAACTATTTTGCTTCTATAGTTTACTTTTAGAGCTTATCAAGAAATAGAGTATCTGTGGAGTTGTGGCCTGCTTCTGTACTTTTTAGGCAAATATTCTGATAAGGACGGCTGTGTTCTTGTATCGGTTGTGACATTAACTACTTCGGGCAAGCCATTTCATCTCATGAACCTTAGTTTCTTTCCAGTATAAAAAGAGGGTTGAATGGGTTGGTGAGGATGTGGGGAAATTGGAACCCCTGTACCCCGTTGGTGGGAATGTAAACTGAGTGCTAAGTCGCTTCAGTCGTGTCCGACTCTCTGCGACCCCATGGACTATAGTACTCCAGGCTCCTCTGTCCATGGGATTCTCCAGGCAAGAATACTGGAGTGGGTTGCTATGCCCTCCTCCAGGGGATCTTCCCTACCCAGGCACTGAACCCGAGTCTCTTATGTCTTCTGCATTGCAGGTGGGTTCTTTACTATGAGCACCACCTGGGAAGCCCAGTGTAAAGTAACGCAGCCACTATGGACCATTGTTTTAAGATTCAAAGATGCAGTTTGTTGAACTCATTCATTTAACATATTTACTGACATATTTCCATACATACGGAAAACAGTATGTTTCCTCAGAAAATTAAAAATAGAACTATCATATGATCCAGCAATCCTACTTTTGTGTATGTATTCAAAAGATTTGGAGTCAGGATATCAAAAAGATGCTTGCTCCTGTGTTCAGTACAGCACTACTCGCAGTAACCAAGGAATGGAAACAACCTAAGTGTCAACTGGCGGAGGAATGGATAAAGAAAAGACAGTCCAGCATTAAAAAGAAGGAAATCTTGTCATCTGCAACAAGTTTAAACCTGAAGGACTTATATTAAGTGAAATAAGCCAGTTGCAGAAAGACAAATACGACCTATTTCCACTTACATGAGGTGTCTAAAATAATCAAATTCATGGAAGCAGACAGAATGGTGGCTACCAGGGGCTGGGGGAGGGGAAAATAGGGAGCTGCTCCATGGGTATAATGTTTCAGTTACATCAGGTGAATAACTTGCAAAAGTCTGAGTAGAAGATACTGCCTATATTTAACAGTACTGCATTGTGCAATTAAAAAAATTTGTTAAGAGGGTGGATCTCACGTTAAGCGTCATTATCAGAAAAAAGCCTCGAAAACAAAGGGGCATAGAGAACTTTGGGAGGTGATGGATATCTTCATCACCTTGATTGTGGTGATGGTTTCGTGGGTGTTTGTGTATCTACAAACTCATTAATTATGTATATTAAATTTGTGCAGTTTTTTGTGTATCAAGTATACCTCAATAACATTGTTAACAAATGAAAAATAAATAGGAAAAAAAGGAGGACTGGATTATGTAATTTCTAACTCATCCATTTCCAAAATTCATTTAACATATGATTCTGTGCTTCTGATTCTGGGTCAGTGACTACAGGGCAGATTTTCCCCAGATTCCATAAGACTTGTCTACCCCACTGTTATGGTTATTAAAGGCTTCTGAGTGTTTTCAGATCTGATTAATCTGGCAGAAAGTGTACTGAACAGTTCTCAGTATCCTGCCACCATATCATAGCAATTGTTTCTCTTTTACATCGCGATTACTAATTGTAGTTCCCTCTAATCACTTTCAGAAAACCATTCCAGAGGCCAGTTTGAGCCAGAGAGGCAGACAGATTTTCTTTCACCTCAGCCGCTCTTAAATTCCTGCTTTTTAATCTACCCGTGTCCGCAAGTGGCTCTCTCACATTAGTAGTACGGTCTTTTTCTATTGCTGCTGAAACGTATCATTTCAAACTTAGTGGCTAAGGCAACCCAATTTTTTTAAGTTCTCTAGGCTAGAAGTCTGACACCACTCTAACTGCTAAAATCAAGGTGCCGACACGGTTGTGTCCTTTCTGCTGGCTCCAGGGGAGAATCTGCTTCCTTGCCTTTTCCAGCTTCTAAGGACTGTGGCATTTTTGGCTTGTGGCTACTTCTGTCTTCAAAGCCAACAATGGCAGGCTGAGTCCTATCCTGTATGGCTCTGACCATGCTTCTACGGTTGCATCTGCTTCTCTTTCCCATCTGCTTTCATTTCCCCACTTTATGGACTCTTGGGAACACACTGGTCCACCTGGATAATTCAGGATAATCTCCATAATTTGAGGCCAGCTGATTAGCCACCTTCATTCCATCTGCCGCCTGAATGCTTTGTCATGTAACTCCAAATGTTTATAGTTTCTGCAGATTAGGACAAGGACATTTTGAGGGGCATTATTATTTTTAAAAAATATTGTTTATTTGTTTGTATTTGGCTGCACCGGGTCCAGTTGCAGCATGTAAACTCTTAGTTGCGGCGTGGGGGATCTAGTTCCTTGACTAGGGATCAAACCTGAGCCCCTGAATTGAGAGGGTGGAGTCTTAGCCACTGGACCACCAGGGAAGTCCCTGGGGGGCATTCTTTTGCTTACCACAAGAAGACATCTTTTCCAATTGTAGCACCACCATCCAGACTGTCTACACAGCTTCATCCACATTGTGTCCTTCCTCACAAAGTTAAATAGTGAGGAGATTTGGAGGATTCAAGTGTGCACTGGCTAAGAGTTGCAAACAAATCCAGGTTGGCAGTGTTAGGTTTAGACACAAAGGAAAGATGAAAGCCCTCCCAATACCTCTTACAATTTACAAAATGAACAAATTTCCAGTAAGAAATTTTATTTTTCAATCGCCCACTCCCTTCTAGAATACACAGTTTATTTGAGCAATGTTTCTCATGTTTAGTAGCCTTAGACATTGCAGAATCTTCATTAGTTAATTGAAAAAAAAACCCTTCATTTGAGTATCTTTGGGCTTATTCAGGTTGATGTTCTTCAGTTTCTTTGTAATTAATGCTGAGTAAAGGAGTACTGCTGCTGCTGCTGCTACGTTGCTTCAGTCGTGTCTGACTCTGTGTGACCCCATAGATGGCAGCCCACCAGGCTCCCCTGTGCCTGGGATTTTCCGGGCAAGAACACTGGAGTGGGTTGCCATTTCTTCCTCCAATGCATGAAAGTGAAAAGTGAAAGTGAAGTCGCTCAGTCGTGTCTGACTCTTTGTGACCCCATGGACTGCAGCCTACCAGGCTCTTCCGTCCATGGATTTCCCAGTCAAGAGTACTGCAGTGGGCTGCCATTGCCTTCTCCGAAAGGAGTACTACATGCCCCCAAATTATTAACTAGAGCACTATGTGCGGATAATGGCAAATTATCACCATATCACCTCCTAAAGTCATTCCTTCTTGGCCAGGTGTGTTCTATAGGCCTGATGTTCAGAAAAAACTAAGACTACTTCCCACTTCCCAGGTGCCCTATGTTAATGGGAGGACTCTAGGCAAGTAGAGTTTTTCCCTGGTAACTCAGTTGTAAACAATCTGCCTGCCCTGCAAGAGACCTGGGTTCAATCCTGGGTCGGGAAGATTCCCTGGAGAAGGAAATGGCAACCCACTCAAGTATCTTTGCCTGGAAAATCCTATGGACAGAGGAGCCTTGTGGGCTGTAGTCCATGGGGTCACAAAGAGTTGGGCACGACTGAGCGACTAACACTTTTCAGGCAAGTAACATCGAAGTTCCCTTGTCAATCACAGTAGCAGCAAAGTAGTTCTTTGCTGAAAAAAAAAAATTGGGTGGGCTCTTAGCATATGATTTTCTTTCTTTAAAATATTTTTTATTTAATTGTATATTAGCACATATGTATGGAATCTAGAAAAATGTAACTGATGAACCTATTTGCAGGGCAGCAATAGAGACACAGAGAATAGACTTATGGACACAGTGGGGTAGGAGAGGGTCAGATAAATTGAGAGAGTAGCGTTGAAGCACATATACAATTCCATAAATAAAACAGCCAGGGGGAATTTGCTGTATGATGCAAGGAGCTCAACCTGGAGCTCTGTGATGACCTAGAGGGGTGGGATGCGGTTAGGGGCTGGGGGGAGGTTCAAGAGGGAGGGGCGATATGCATCCCTATGGCTGACTCATGTTGTTGCATGGCAGAGACACAACATCGTAAAGCAATTAAAAACAAAAAATGCATATATATATATATATATATATATAGTTTATTTATTGCCTAGTGACAAGAGATAGGCTTTGGAGTTAGACAAACCTAAGTCTCAATTTTCTTCATGATTCATCTTGGGACCTTGGAAAGATCCTTAACCTCTCAGAGCCTCAATTGCTTTATCCTTAAAATCGGGATAATATTTTTCTATACTTTGGTAGAAACATTCATGAAATAGCATGTTAGAAATTCCAAGTACAGTGCCTAGCACATGATAGAGGTTTGATAAAGTTATTGTTACTAATGGAACATCTGGCACACCCAGCCACAAAATATGACTAATAGAGAATGCTTTTAGAAAGATTATTTTCCTGATTTGTTCTCTTTTGCACTAGAAACTTTTTTTGGTACAAACTTTTAGAAAGTTCAGAAAAGTTTCTATTAGAAAAGTCATGTCTTTCCATTATATAAAGTTTGGAAACTTAAAAAAAAAGTAAATAAAATATATCACCATATGTGAAAGAGATGACCAGTCCAGGTTCGATGCATGAAACAGGGCACTCAAAGCCGGTGCCCTGGGATGACCCTGAGGGATGGGGTGGGGGAGGTGGGAGGGGGGTTCAGGATGGGGAACACATGTACACCCATGGCTGATTCATGTCAATGTATGGCAAAAATCACTACAATATTGTCAAGTAATTAGCCTCCAATTAAAATAAATAGATAAATTTTTAAAAATGACATGTATACCCACTTCATTGACACAATTCTGTGACATTTTGATGTACTTCCTCTTACTCATGTTCCCTCTTACTTCCTCCAACTCAGTCTTAGTTGGAGGTTTAGATAGATAAGCAACAGAAACTCAAACTAGCTCAAGCATAAATGGAGATTATTGAAAGGACATCCTTGAAATTACTCGAGAATGCTAAGAAAGAATGGTACAAGTAACTGAGAAGACAGCAATAACACTTAGTCTCTTCATTTCTTTAAGGCACGAAGTTTTCTTATCTTTGCTTCCTTTTGGTGTTTTTTGAAGGTCAGCTTTCTCAGCTTTGGATATGCATGTGGTTATTCCAGTTCATGATCTTTGTAAAGTTTCAGGAAAGGCTGAACTGCTGTGTTGAAGAGTTCCAAATTCAAGTGGTTTAAATGAAGTTATTTATGTCCCAGTCCAGTTAACGGGGTGGGTCTGCTCCATGCAGTCACTGTGGAATCCAGGATTGCTCCATCTTTTTGCTCTGCCATTCCCTAGAGCATGTCTTTTTCTGCCTGGCTGAAGCTGGTTCATGGACATATCTGAGTTCCAATTCTTAGGAGACAGTGAGGGGCAGGACTAGTGCAGGAGAAAGAGCTGATCTTTCAGGCAGCAGACAATCTAAGTTGCATGCCTTACTGCCGTTCATATAACCTCGGGATAATCATAGATGACAAACTTCAAATGATGAGAACGAAACTAGAATTTCAGTCCCTCTCCACTAAGGAATGAGGACAGACCTCAGCTAAATATTTTTGAGAGGAACAGTTTTGGCTCCAGTTTTCTCTGCTGTACCATCCAAATTTGGGGATCTTTTTCTGTGTATCTCACGATGTTCCTGTTGCACATCAGAAGGCTCCTTCCTTTGAACAGGACATGTCTTACTCTTTGGAGCCAATTTTTAGTTTCCTTCTGCTACTCAAAACACAGAATCCATCTCAGTCTTCAAAAGAGATTGCTGTCAAAGATCATGTCTTTAGTGTTGACATCCTAACTTGTTACCCTTATGGGACTTAGTTACTGATGAGCTTCACTACTAAGAGTTCCTAAAGAGCCTATTCTTGTGGCAAAACTAACTATAATTGCACCCTTGAAAAATGACCTTTTCCTGCTTTTTTATATGTGTAAATAGGAAAGGAAAAATATAGTTCACTTAGCGTATGTGCTAAGTCACTTTAGCCTTGTCCAACTCTTTGCAACCCTATGAACTATAGCCCGCCAGGCTCCTCTGTCCATGGGATTCTCCAGGCAAGAATACTGGAGTGGGTTGCCATGCCATCCTCCAGGGGATCTTCCTGACCTAGGGATCGAACCCGTTGTCTCTTACATTTCCCGCACTGGCAGGCAGGTTCTTTACCACTAGCACCACCTGGGAATCCCTCACATTTAGCTAATATTCCTCTAAATTCTCACTGAACCATATTCTCATAGCATCCAACTATTCCCATAGTAAAAAGCACAAACTTCTGAGAGAGTATGTTGTTTATTCTCCAGCTTTATTGAGGTATAATTGCCAAGAAAATATATATATGAAACTGTTTTCCCCTTCTTCCTACCGTATTCCTGACTACCCTAGCGATGGTTGCCCTGGTTTTAGAGTCCTCGTCAGAGTACCTCTATTTGGTGGATTGCCTGGTTATGGTGGTTTGATCTAATGTTCTGGGTTTGGATAGAAATACTGGGTCGAACTGTACAGCAGCATAATCACTGCTCTGTTTCCTCTGTCACGCTGTCATATATTCTCTGGACGAGAGCAGGTCATTTTAATTATTTATTTGCCTACTTCATAATTACAGGCATGCATCCCACACTGTTGAATGGTAAATGTTAAGTTACAACATATAATTTATTACATCAAAACTCTTATTCGGGTATAAAAGGAATCAAAGGGAAACTTCAATGCAGAGATTCTCATTTATTTAGGAATTCACAGGAGCAGCCTGCCTTAAAGTCAGTGGCCTCAATACTTTTGTAACACTGTTCCCATTCCAGTAATGATAAGATGACAAAAATAACAACGAAAATCAAAGTCACTGTCCAGTTCAACCAGGTAATTTTTTTTCTGTGTATATAAAGGACTTACTTTAGGAATGAATGATTTGATCTCTATGGTTTGCTTTCTGGTCTAGTTTAAAATAACATCAGAAGCCTTTTAATCTAATGACATCAGGGCAGTAGTTAAAATGTTTAATAGGAGAAGTTGATTAAAGTAGGGAATTATTTTGAAAAAACACCTTAAAGATTTTACTTATCTCAAAAAACATAAACTTATGCTTATTCACCAATAAGGGGACGACAGAGGATGAGATGGTTGGATGGCATCACCGACTCAATGGACATGGGTTTGAGCAAGCTCTGGGAGATGGTGAAGGACAGGGAAGCCTGGCGTGCTGCAGTTCATGGGGTCACAAAGAGTCGGACACGACTGAGCAACTGAACCACAGCAAGCAATGTTTTTAGTGTAGACCCTGTTTCATTTTTCGTATGGTTCCCTGGTTGGAGTTCTGCATCTTTTTTGTACCAACCACACCTGTAATTCATTGTAAGTTCTGGTATGTCTTTTTCAAGTGGAATAATAGCCCGAAGACATGAGCACAGCCACTCAAGTGCTGACACCCTCCACATTTTTCAGTTCAGTCGCTCAGTCGTGTCTAACTCTTTGGGACTCCATGGACTACAGCACGCCAGGCTTCCCTGTCCATCACCAGCTTCCTGAGCTTGCTCAAACTCATGTCCATTGAGTCAGTGATGCCATCCATCCATTTTATGCTCTGTTGTTCCCCTCTCCTCCTGCTTTCAATCTTTCCCAGCATCAGGGTCTTTTCCAATGAGTCAGTTCTTCGCATCAGGTGGCCAAAGTATTGGAGCTTCAGCTTCAGCTTCAGCATCAGTCCTTCCAATCAATATTCAGGATTGATTTCCTTTAGGATTGACTGATTTGATCTCCTTGCAGTTCAAGGGACTCTCAAGAGTCTTCTCCACATTTCTATGATCATTTAAAAATTTTTTACAATGGTCTCACCCACATCTAATGTGATAGTGTATGAGCTTTAGTGACTCACCTTTATAACATTTTTCTCAAGCATTCAATATGGGTTTTGAAGAAGCCACTACTCTCTTTTTGCAATCACATATCATTGCCTGGAAGGATATTTCATTAAATCATGCAATTATGCAATTCAATAAACAAGCATAAGAAACATAAACAGAGTTGGGAACAAACAATGGAGTCTTGGCAAGCACTCAACTGATGGGAGGAGAACTGAGTGAAGAGACAGGTCAGGAGTCTCTGCGGTGGGCTTCAACAGGCTAAAAACTTTACAGGGAGGTGGGGGAGCATCAGGTAATGTGGTAGATTAGTCTGGTGGAGGTGGATTAGGCGAGTTCTCCTGGGACTTCCCTGATGGTCTGGTGGTTAAGAATCGGCCTGCCAGTGCAGGAGACATGGTTTGATACCTGGTCTGGGAAGACTCCATATGCCATGTGGCAGCTAAGCCTGTGGGCCACAGCTACTGAAGCCCGTGCACCCTAGTGCCCATGTCTGCAACAAGAGAAGCCGCAGCAAGGAGAAGCGTGTGCACTGCAATAGGAAGGAGCCCCTACGCTCCGCAACGAGTGAAAGCCTACGCACAGCAATGGAGACCAGTGCAGCCTAAAAAGAGTTGTAGGTCTCCTTATCCCTGCAGACGTTGTCACTAAAAAAATAAAAAGAGAAAGAGAGACAGAGAGTTCTCCTGCATTTCTAAGATTCCTATGAAATATATATTTTTAGTATATTCATTTTTTAAAATATAAATTTATTTATTTTAATTGGAGGCTAATTACTTTACAATATCGTATTGGTTTTGCCATACATCAACATGAATCCACCACGGGTGAGCATGTGTTCCCCATCCTGAACCCTCCTCCCACCTCCCTCCCCATACCATCCCTCTGGGTCATCATAGTGTACCAGCCCCGAGCACCCTGTATCATGCATTGAACCTGGACTGGCGATTCGTTTCACATGTGATATTATACATATTTCAGTGCCATTCTCCCAAATCATCCCACCCTCGCCCTCTCCCACGGAGTCCAAAAGACTGTTCTAGACATCTGTGTCTCTTTTGCTGTCTCACATACAGGGTTATTGTTACCATCTTTCTAAATTCCATATATATGCGTTGCTGCTGCTAAGTCGCTTCAGTTGTGTCTGCCTCTGTGCGACCCCATAGACGGCAGCCCACCAGGCTCCCCTGTCCCTGGGATTCTCCAGGCAAGAACACTGAAGTGGGTTGCCATTTCCTTCTCCAATGCATGAAAGTGAAAAGTGAAAGTGAAGTCACTCAGTCGTTTCCGACTCTTAGCAACCTCATGGACTGCAGCCTACCAGGCTCCTCTGTCCATGGGATTTTCCAGGCAATAGTCCTGGAGTGGGTGGGTTGCCATTGCCTTCTCCATATATATGCGTTAGTATACTGTATTGGTGTTTTTCTTTCTGGCTTACTTCACTCTGTATAATAAGCTCCAGTTTCATCCACCTCATTAGAACTGATTCAAAAGCAAGGTGAAAAGACAGCCTTCAGAATGGGAGAAAAGAATAGCAAATGAAGTAACTGACAAAGAATTAATCTCAAAAATATACAAGCAACTCCTGCAGCTCAATTCCAGAAAAATAAATGACCCAAACAGAAAATAACCCAAAGAACTAAACATACATTTCTTCAAAGAAGACATACAGATGGCTAACAAACACATGAAAAGATGTTCAACATCACTCATAATCAGAGAAAAGCAAATCAAAACCACAATGAGGTACCATTTCACGCCAGTCAGAATGGCTGCTATCCAAAAGTCTACAAGCAATAAATGCTAGAGAGGGTGTGGAGAAAAGGGAACCCTCTTACAATGTTGGTGGGAATGCAAACTAGTACAGCCACTATGGAGAACAGTGTGGAGATTCCTTAAAAAACGAAATAGAATTCTGCCTATTGGATTGACCCAGCAATGCCACTGCTGGGCATACACACCGAGGAAACCAGAAGGGAAAGAGACACGTGTACCCCAATGTTCATCGCAGCACTGTTTATAATAGCCAGGACATGGAAGACAAATGGATAAGAAAGCTGTGGTACATATACACAATGCAATATTACTCAGCCATTAAAAAGAATACATTTGAATCAGTTCTAATGAGGTGGATGAAACTGGAGCCTACTATACAGAGTGAAGTAAGCCAGAAAGAAAAACACCAATACAGTATACTAACGCATACATATGGAATTTAGCAAGATGGTAACAATAACCCTGTATGTGAGACAGCAAAAGAGACACAGATGTCTAGAACAGTCTTTTGGACTCTGTGGGAGAGGGTGAGGGTGGGATGGTTTGGGAGAATGGCATTGAAACGTGTATTACGATATGTGAAACGAATCGCCAGTCCAGGTTTGATGCATGATACAGGGTGCTCAGGGCTGGTGCACTGGGATGACCCAGAGGGATGGGATGGGGAGGGAGGTGGGAGGAGGGTTCAGGATGGGGAACACATGTACACCCGTGGCAGATTCATGTCAATGTATGGGAAAACCAATACAATATTGTAAAGCAATTAGCCTCCAAAAATAAATACATAAATTTAAAAAAAAAGTGAAGAAAGAAGCGTTTGTGATTTGGATGTTTATTATTACTAAAGTACACAGTAGAAAACATGTTCACTGCAATCACTTCTTTTCAACAGAGCTTCATTTTTATCTTTCCTCCTTCTTCTTTAATCCGTAATGTGTACTCTGGACAGCACATAATGTTTATCATTTGTTCCTTTTCTTTTGCAAAATGACAGGTTTTGTAATTTCAGCAAAATGGCCTCAGTTGGGGGAATAAATGAGTTTAATTCTCCTTTAGGTGATTAAAATTGAGAATAGGTAGGATGTTTCTTTCATATGTTACATCTTCAGCTTTATAATTTTATGTTCACGCTAGTTTATTTTTCTAGGTCCTCCCTTTCTTTTTCCTCCTCTGAAGGCAGTGTGTGAATCGCTTTACTTTGGAGAAAAGTGCCAGCAGCATCCTGCAAAATCTTAGAGGAAGCTTATCCATTGTCATAAATTTTGGAAGATTCATGGATCCCTATAAAAGACATAAAAAGTCAGTGCTTGGAAGTTAATGATGATGATTTTTTACTTTTCTTCCCTTTCATATGCAAGGGGTGGGGGTGGGCATATTTCCTCAATTTTAATGATAGTGATACTTGATCAGAAGTAGTCATTCTCCTCCAGCTTTAATGGGAGGGAGTGACTGCTCATCCAAAAAATAGAGCCTAGTCTGCAGTAAGAATTATGTGTGTCAGGATGAAAGGAATTGGTTTGGATCTTCTAGCATATATCAATAAGTTTAGTTTCCTTTGTATATCTTACAAAGTTCCTTTCATTTCTTTTACTTTATGAACAGTGATTGAAGTAGAGGTTTAAAGGAACTAAATATATTGCAGCAATTCTCTGCAACTATTATGCTTCCTTCCATATGTCAGGCTGAAGACAATTATCAATAAAATGTATAGAATTATTATTTGGCACTGACACCACTTATCACACACATTTATAAAGGGCACATGGGATATGTTGGGTTAGGTTTTCCAAGTCTTTACAAATAGCTCTTTTGATCTTTGATTGTTTTAATTCATTTAAAAAGGTGTCTAACACATATTTTTTAATCTTCCGTTTTGTATATTAAAAAAAAATCGTCACTATCCTTCATGTCCCACATTCCTAAGGAGAGTTTTCTTTCTTTTTTGTTTTTTGTTCTTTGGTAAGGAAGCATAATCTTATCTTTTCTCCCTGAAATAATCAAGTGATAGTTTTTCTTTAAATGGAAAAAATGAACTTAAATGGTTCAGTTTAATGGCTGAGCCATTTTTAACTGCTGGTATATATTACAAAAAATACTTCACATTCATTATTTGATATATTACCTAAAACCGAAAGCATTAAATCAGTGAGTCTGTGAGAAAGACTAATCGCTTTGGCATTCTCCTGTGAAAACCTTTTCCATTTGTCACTAATATTTTGTGTTTTCTTTGGGGTCCAAGGAATCTTTTACCCTCATGTCTCTTCCCAGATAGGAAATGAGAGACTCTATCTTAAGGAAACAATTAGGGAGAAAAATAAATGATCACATCACCCTGGACATACTTTGGGGATATTTCCAAAGTTAATTTCTCCTGAAGGAAGGGCAGTAATCAGGAATTCACTTTGGAAGGTCAAAGTCTTATTTTTAGCCATTTAAAATGGAAATGTTAATAAGAATAAAATGAGTAAACAGTCTACAGCCCATGTGAGAATCATCAAAGTTATGAACAAGAGGAGGCATTTAAATGATAAAAATATAATTGCTAAAATCATGTTGGAAAGGAAAAAAGAGATTAGACTGAGAATATGCTATGGGGTTTTAATCAGATCTTTGCTCTTGTTTACATACCATCTCAATTGGCCCCCCTCAAGTATCAGGCAAGCTGTGGTTTCCTCTTGGGTGTGGAGTGGAGGGAGGGTGACCCTTCAGAGAATGGTAGGGAACATGTTTCCTTTTCCCATTTCCCACCATGTCTGGGTCATGTCTCCTGGCCCAGTTTACTTCTTGCTGGAGCCGCACCCACAGGCAGGAGTGGATGCAGGAGGGGATGGCCTTTCCCTCCTCTGAAGGGATGTTGGGCTTTGAGGAGAGATGTCTTTGGAAGGACTGATGCTAAAGCTGAAACTCCAGTACTTTGGCCACCTCATGCGAAGAGTTGACTCATTGGAAAAGACTCTGATGCTGGGAGGGATTGGGGGCAGGAGGAGAAGGGGATGACAGAGGATGAGATGGCTGAATGGCATCACTGACTCGATGGACGTGAGTCTGAGTGAATTCCGTGAGTTGGTGATGCACAGGGAGGTCTTGCGTGCTGCGATTCATGGGGTTGCAAAGAGTCGGACATGACTGAGCGACTGAACTGAACTGAACTGAACTGTGCTTATAGAAGGAGGCTTTCCAGATGGCTCAGCAGTGAAGAATCTGTTGGCTGATGCAGGAGACTCAGGAGACGGGCTTTTGATCCCTGGATTGGGAAAATCCCCTGCAGTAGGAGATGGCCGCCCACTCCAGTATTCTTGCCTGGAAAATTCTGTGGACAGAAGAGCCTGGTGGGCTACAGTCCATGGGGTTGCAGAGGGTCAGACACGACTGAGCGACTGAGCATGCATGCGTGTGCTGATAAGGCTTTCTCTGTTTCTCTGGAAATCTAAAAAAGGGACCAGTTGGGCTTCAGGACATCATTTAAAAAACTTAACAGCACTAGAATTGGCACTATTGTCAAAAAAGGCTTTAAGTTTCTGCTTTTTAAGACTTGTCAAGGAAAACATTCAGTTCATCAACAGCTATTCACTGCAGCTTGTTTTGTTCTAATGTTCAGCTTCCACATCTGCTATCATGTGGCCACACCAGGACAGAGCGGGCCCGTGGAAGTTCTTGCTGCATGTGATGTAAGTTGCTTTGTCTTAGGGGAGACGGGCGGGAGCACCCACCTGATGGGGACCGTGGCCTCCGCAGTCCTGTGGCCTGCCTTTGAGCCCCAGTTCGCTTGCCCACAAGCAGTGGGACCTTCGTAATTTATCCAACCTCACTGTGCCTCAGTTTCCTCATCTGCGATATGGGGGTAATCATGGTATCTCCCCCCTAGAGTTGCAGTAAAGGATGGAGAACAGTGTCTGACACATTGTAACTCATGAGCCACCAGTGGAGGAGGCTGAGAATAACAATGAGACTACTTTGCATTTAATGTGAGATGTGACTAAGCTGTACAAAATTGAAGTGACTCATTAAAAAGTGCTACAACAGCAATGAATTTTATTCTAACACCAAATCTAGGTGTAAGAAATTTATTTTACTTCTCTAACTCAAATTTAATCTCTTCTGAGCCTGTCTTTCATTTATGTAGGTTGGAGATAATGGCTCGCTAGTTACTGGAGTTTTCTCTGTCTCCAGCTTGGGCAAAGGTGATGTTGAGGCTGGGAGGTGAATTCTATAGTGAGAATGTTTGGGGATGAGTCTTATGTCTTTGGTTTAAATAGATATCTGCTCAAGCTCACATCTCTCCTTGATGGGGAGAGGCTCTTTTGTTCTACAACCCCACCCCTTGACCAACCCCAGATTTATGATGGGCTCCAAAATCACTGCAGATGGTGACTGCAGCCATGAAATTAAAAGACGCTTACTCCTTGGAAGGAAAGTTATGACCAACCTAGATAGCATATTCAAAAGCAGAGACATTACTTTGCCAACAAAGGTCCGTCTAGTCAAGGCTATGGTTTTTCCAGTGGTCATGTATGGATGTGAGAGTTGGACTATGAAGAAAGCTGAGTGCCGAAGAATTGATGCTTTTGAACTGTGGTGTTGGAGAAGACTCTTGAGAGTCCCTTGGACTGCAAGGAGATCCAACCAGTCCATTCTAAAGATCAGCCCTGGGTGTCCTTTGGAAGAAATGATGCTAAAGCTGAAACTCCAGTACTTTGGCCATTTCATGCGAAGAGTTGACTCATTGGAAAAGACTCTGATGCTGGGAGGGATTGGGGGCAGGAGGAGAAAGGGACGACAGAGGATGAGATGGCTGGATGGCATCACTGACTTGATGGACATGAGTCTGAGTGAACTCCGGGAGTTGGTGATAGACAGGGAAGCCTGGCGTGCTGCGATTCATGGGGTCGCAAAGAGTCGGACATGACTGAGAGACTGAACTGAACTGACAAACAAAATCGTATATATTTAAAGTGTACAATGTGATGATTATGTATATAAGTATACACTGTGAAGGCTTCCCAGGTGCTGCTAGTGGTAAAGAACCCACCTGCCAATGCAGGAGATGGGTCTGATCCCTGGGTCAGGGAGACCCCTGGAGGAGGGCACGGCAACACACTCCAATATTCTTACCTGGAGAATCCCATGGACAGAGAAGCCTGGTGGGTTACAAGCCACAGGGTCGCAAAGTTGGACACCACTGAAGCGACTCAGCACACACGCACACATGCACTGTGAACTTATCACCCATCCTCAGGTAAATCAACACACTCATCCCCTTACGTGCTTGTAGTTTAGTCGCTAAGTCTGTTCAACTCTTTTGTGACCGATGGACTCTAGTCCACCAGGTTCCTCTGTCCATGGGATTTCCCAGGCAAGAATACTGGGGTGGGTTGCCATTTCATTCTTCGGTGGATCTTCGTGACCCAGGAATCGAACCCATCTCCTATACTGATAGGTGGATTCTTTGCCACTGAACCACCAAGGGAGACCATTGTATCACATAGTTATCATTTTTTGTTTGTTTGGTGGTGGTAAGAAGCCTTAAGA
The DNA here is from genome assembly GCF_019923935.1 of Bubalus bubalis. Lineage (NCBI taxonomy): Eukaryota > Metazoa > Chordata > Mammalia > Artiodactyla > Bovidae > Bubalus > Bubalus bubalis. The sequence goes on along the minus strand of NC_059160.1, from coordinate 118,248,440 downwards.
TCCAAATCTTTAGTAAATTTCAGATATACAATACAATATTTTTTTTAATGAGACACAATTGGTATTTAGCATATTAGTTTCAGATGTACAATTTAATGATTCAATATCTTATATACATTGTGAAATGATCACAATTCTAGTTATTATTGTAGTAATTTACATTGTAGTAATTCCATCAGACATATAGTTACAGTTTTTTTTCTTGTGATGAGAACTTTTAAGATCTACTATCTTCAGTTCAGTTCAGTCACTCAGTCGTGTCCGACTCTTTGTGACACCATGAACTGCAACATGCCAGGCCTCCCTGTCCATCACCAACTCCTGGAGTCCACCCAAACTCATGTCCATTGAGTCGGTGATGCCATCCAACTATCTCATCCTCTGTTGTCCCCTTCTCCTCCCACTTTCAATCTTTTCCAGCATCAGAGTCTTTTCTAATGAGTCAGCTCTTCGCATTAGGTGGCCAAAGTATCGGAGTTTCAGCTTCAACATCAGTCCTTCTAACGAACACTCAGGACTGATGTCCTTTAGGATGGACTGGTTGGATCTCCTCGCAGTCCAAGGGACTCTCAAGAGTCTTCTCCAACACCACAGTTCAAAAGCATCAGTTCTTCGGTGGTCAGCTTTCTTTATAGTCCAACTCTTAGCAACTGTCAAATGTACATTACAGTGTTACTAACTATGTCACATGCTGTATGTTCTTCAGAGTTCATTCATCTTAAAGTTTGAACCCTTTAATCAGCATCTCCCCATTTCTCCCACCCCCAGCCCCTGGCAGCCACCATTCTGTTCTATGAGTTCCTTATTTTTTTTGAGTTCACATTTAAGTGATATGACACAGCTTTTCCATTCTGTGACCAGTCAGAGGCTGGGTTTTTGTGAGGCTAGCTGCTTGCATAGGTGCTCCTCCTGTCTGGTCTCCCTACCTACACAAAACCGTCATTCCTTTCAGAGGTCCTGCCGTCCCCTCACTTTGCAGAACCTTTTTTGTTGTAGATCCCACAGCTCTCAGTTCCTTTCCTAGATCTCAGGAGAAGCTATTCCTCCAACCGCTTACCTTATTTCCTTCTTTTCTTTCCCTTCAGACCCCGCCTCACTCCCTAAATGTGTATAGACTTTAAGGGAAAAAGAAAATTCAGAAAGATGCATAATTTTTAGGCAATTTCTGCTTGGGCCTTATCACGTGAAGTCCCCTGAAAAGAAAACATAAAGACCTAGTGGCCATTTTGTAACCAGGAAGGGAAATTATAGGAAAAAGAAAACACATGTGAATTTCACCATTTGGGTTTCAGCAATAATTTCAGAGTGGAACAGGGGACTTAGGCTTTTCTAGAGTTCCTCACACGCTCCTTTGACACTTGTAAGAACCATCTTCTCAGTCACTCCTTGAAATCAACAAGTCATGTCACAGGCAGTTAATGTCGTTTTAGTCATTTCCAACCTATTTTTACCGCCCATGTATTTTCTTTCATTGGCAAATGCAGCACGATTCTTCTCGGAACAGAGATCTCAGATGGTGGAAGTGCAGTGCGGTGCAGATTCCAGCGATGCAAACACACCGAGGTAACACTGAAACAATTATATTTGTCCTGAATTTTAAATTAGATGTTTGTTTTATAGTGTTGGGGGAGATTATGCAGAGGTCGTGACTACCGTCTGACCCGTCATCTGGACTGGGGCAATTGGAGGCTTCCCCGCCCCAGCCTGCTCTTGGAATGTACATTCTGACCACCATTCCATAGCAGGAGCTGCTCCGAGGATTGCGCCTTGAGAGAGTCAAGTGCTTTGAGACCATCTGAACTGAACATATGACGGAACCTCTATATGAACTTTAAAGATACTGATGGATGGGTGTGGAGTTCTACTCTTTTTGCCTTGGCCTCGGACAAGCCTGGGAAGTTCCCTTGCTGATTAAACCACGTTAGCTTCTCTTGCTCATAAAACCTGCCACTTACCAATCCCAAGTGGCCTCTGTCTCCTTGTCCTGTGTGTGTGTGTGTGTGTGTGTGTGTTTAGGGAGGAAGGGGAACAATTTGCAAGCCAATACATAGAACTGAAACAAGGCAGTCACCATAACTTCTGTAAAATATGACCTACCGGATCACACAAAACAAAACTGTGAACTTCGGCTATCTGTGACCTTGGAATACTTATGTGACTTTGAAGAAATTCATGACAACCTGCTACTTCCCAGGACAGGCACATTCATCTCTTTTGTTTTTCCTTACTGTTTCCTTTCTTTCTACTATTCTCTTCCTCATTATTTACTCTTTGTATCTCTCCATGTTCTCTTGTCTCCTTTCTCTGTACTTTCCTTAATTTTCTATTATAGAATAGTTATCTTCCAGCTCCACTGGGGACAATCAGTACTAAAGAGATTATGATTTCCTACATGGAGACGTTTTCTTTCCTTTCATCTGAAGAACTGCTTATTTTCTCATTAAGAGAATGTTGCATATGTGTAATACGGTATCCTTTTTTTTTTCTAGCCCAGATATCTAAACTTTAATTTAGGGAACCAACACACTCTCAATAAATACCATTCCTCGAGTTCTCATCAGAGAAAATAGGACAATAAGGTCAATTTTCTCTTCACCAGAACAAGCGTTTAGGTTTCTAAGTTGATACTCCCTTGGATATTTTTAAGACCTCGCATTTATATTGAGGTCAAGACTTTAATTGTGAAAGTCCAAAGATTTTTGCTTCCCTTAGGAAGCCACGCATGAAAAAATGCTGTTGCTATTTTTGCAGCAGCATTTTTCTGGAGGCACTTATTGTCAGTTAACATTGCTTTAAGTGAGCAAAAATTATGTATCAGCAATTCAACCAACTATAAAGATAATAGAAATAGTTTCTGTCCTCTAGAACAGTATTCAGCAAACTATCAAGATTGCCGGGAGAGATATCAATAACCTCAGATATGCAGATGGCACCACCCTTATGGCAGAAAGCGAAGAAGAACTAAAGAGCCTCTTGATGAAAGTGAAAGAGGAGAGTGAAAAAGTTGGCTTAAAACTCAACATTCAGAAAACTAAGATCATGGCATCTGATCCCATCACTTCATGGCAAATAGATGGGGAAAAGAGTAGAAACAGTGACAGACTTTATTTTTGGGGCTCCGATATCAGTGCAGATGGTGATTGCAGCCATGAAATTAAAAGATGCTTACTCCTTGGAAGAAAAGCCATGACTAACCTAGACAGCATATTAAAAAGCAGAGACATTGCTTTGCCAACAAAGGTCCGTCTAGTCAAGGCTATGGTTTTTCCAGTAGTCATGTATGGATGTGAGAGTTGGACTATAAAGAAAGCTGAGTGCCGAAGAATTGATGCTTTTGAACTGTGGTATTGGAGAAGACTCTTGAGAGTCCCTTGGACTGCAAGAGGTCCAACTAGTCCATCCTAAGGGAAATCAGTCCTGGGTATTCATTGGAAGGACTGATGCTGAATCTGAAACTCCAATACTTTGGCCACCTGATGCGAAGGGCTGACTTATTTGAAAAGACCCTAATGCTGGGAGGGATTGAGGGCAAGAGGAGAAGGGAACAACAGAGGATGAGATGGTTGGATGGCATCACTGACTCAATGGACATGAGTTTGAGTAAACTCCAGGAGTTGGTGATGGACAGGGAGGCCTGGCGTGTTGCAGCCCATGGGGTCGCAAAGAGTCAGACACGACTGAGCGACTGAGCTGAACTGAACTGATGGTCTGTGGGCCAAATTTTGCTCACTGCCTGTAAATAAAGGTTTATTGAGACACAGCTTCGCTCATTTCTCCCCCGAATTGGCCACGGCTGCTTTTGTGCCGCAGTGGCTGGTAGAATAGTTGTCACAGAGACAGCATTGAAAACCCTAAAGTACTCTCTCGACCTTTGAAGAAAATGTTTCTGACCCTGCTAAGGAAGCCAACACTGAAGTGTGGGGAGTGGTATGGAGTGGACCAGGAGACACAGGCCCCTTTTTGCTCACTTTTATTATACTTTATGCTGGATAAAGAGGCAAAGCCTGCTGTTTCCACTGTAACCGCTACATACTTCTTATGTAGTACTTGTCACTGAGGAATTGCAGTTATGATTTTTAAATAATCGTCTCTCTTACTGTTGCTGCTGCTGCTGCTGCTAAGTCACTTCAGTCGTGTCTGACTCTGTGCGATCCCATAGACGGCAGCCCACCAGGCTCCACTGTCCCTGGAATTCTCCAGGCAAGAACACTGGAGTGGGTTGCCATTTTCTTCTCCAATGCATGAAAGTGAAAAGTGAAAGTGAAGTCGCTTAGTCATGCCCAACCCTTAGCGACTCCATGGACTGCCGCCTACCAGGCTCCTCTGTCCATGGGAGTTTCCAGGCAAGAGTACTGGAGTGGGGTGCCATTGCCTTCTCTGCTCTTACTGTTAGATTGTCTTATTCAGCAGACACTGAGGATCTACTTTGTGCCAGGCATTGCTCTAGGCGTGGAAGATATGGCAGTGTGTAACAACAACAACAACAACAACAAAATATTGGCACACCTTCTTTTTCTTTCTTTGCTCTCCTTCTACCTCCACCATGGAGTTCACAGTCTAGATCTGGGGTAGCAAATCAAAATGGCTTCAGAGACCAGGCTGGTAATGTAGGTGAATGAAGCAGTCTGTTTGGGATGCAATGCCAAAATACCATAGACGGGTGGCTTATAAACAAATGTTTATTTCTCATAATTTGGAGGCTGAAAAGTCCAGGGTCATGGGGCCAGCCGGTTCAGTGTCAGCTTCTCATTGACAGACTTCTTCTCACTGTAACCTCACATGACTCAAGGGACAAGCAAGCTCTCTGGGGCACTGATCCTATTCATCAGGGTCACACCCTCATGACCTAACGGCTTCCCCAAAGTCGCAACTCCTGGTATTATCCCCCTTGTGGGTTAGAATCTCAATATGTGAATTTTGCAGGGACATGAACATTCAGACCATAGCACCAGGTATAAGGTAGATTCACCTTAAAACAATAATTTTTGTTTGTTTGTTTTGGCTGTGCTGGGTCTTCACTGCTCTGCGCGGACTCTGTTTGTTTTGGCTGTGCTGGGTCTTCACTGCTGTGCGCGGGGCTCTCTCTAGTTGCGGGGCACAGCCGTCTCCTTGCTGTGGCTCCTCTTGCTGCAGAGCACGGGCTCCAGGGCGCTCAGGCTTCAGGAGTTACAGCACCTGGGCTCACTAGTTGCTGCTCCCGCTTTCTGCAACACCGGCTCAGTAGTTGTGGTGCGTAGGCTTAGCTGCTCCTCGGTATGTGGGACCTTCCCAGATCAGGGATCCAACTCGTGTCCCCTGAATTGGCAGGTGGATTCTTTACCACGAACCACCAGGGTAGCCCAGTTGTGAATGTTTTTAACATTTCCTTTCCCCTATAGAATTCTGTTATGAACAGATCATAGCTCATCTGCTTCTGTTGAAAGTTGGTTTTCCAGGCTTGCTCGGCACAGGTTCTTGGGTAAGAAACAGTCAAGAGACTGTCTCTATGATCTGTTATTTCCATTCAGCATTCTGCATCCACAGATGTTTAAATGTAGATGTCTGATAACTCTTTGCAACTCTCTAAATCCTACTTTAGTTTGTAAATAGCCATCTCAAGAGAAAACTAGGAAGAAAATCAAGTGAAAGGCGTTTCTGCAGATGGATTCAGATTAGCATTATTCATTAACCTCAGCAGTTTGTGCTGGTTAATAATCGCTAACACACTGCACTTGGGAGATTACTTATTAGGTGGTATAAATGTCCCTTCAAAGACATTCTTGCTATTTCATTTAAAAGGCAATGAATTAGCTCTGGACATCTGCCAGCTATAATTTCCATCTAGTGGAACTGTGCTCCTACATAGCATATTAGATTATAGTGCTGGGAAAATTTCACCATCAAGCAACATCTTGTTTCCTAGTGAGGGAAAGAATTGAAGACAAGAACAGTGTCAGGAATGATGGTAAAACTTACATATTATTTTTTGACACAAATTGTCTTATATTTATTTTAAAGTATCAAGTAAATACATACTTAGATCAGGAAATAGATGCAATATGACATATTATTTTGAAGCATGGTATGGAGTGTAATAATTCAGATTCTAGAGGCATACAGACCTGGGTTCTGTCTGTCAGTCACCTGCTAGGTGTGATGTGGGCAAATTACTCAACCTCGATGAACCTCAATTTCCTCAGAGCAAAAGAAGGATAATAACAGTGATTCTGTGTGATGTTTTGAAGGTTAAGCATTCAGTGCTTGGAAGGTTCTTAACAGAGTGAATGGCACAGCGTGGTGGTGGTGTTGTTTAGTCACAGAGTCATGTCCAACCCTTTGTGACCTCATGGACTGTAGCCCACAAGGCTCCTCTGTCCGTGGGATTCTCCAGGCAAGAATACAGGAGCGGGTTGCCATTTCCTTCTTCAGGGGATCGTCCTGATCCAGGGATCAAACCCATGTCTCCTGAATTGCAGGCAGATTCTTTACTGCTGAGTCACCAGGGAAGCCCCCATGGCACAGGTAAGGCCCTTAGTAAATGGAAGTTATACTTATTATTCAATCAAATTCTTATAGAAATTAATCTATTCCTTGTTTTTAAATTTGATGTATAATTTTGGAAAAAAATCTTTAGACTTCACTTTGTAGGGTTTGAAATGAGAATGACTAGTTTAGAGCTCAGTTTCTATCACTTATTTGTGTGATCCTGGACAAGTCATTTGTTCATTCCTGCACTGATCCACTTGTGTATTCAGCGTAACTTGGTTCTATTCTATGACAGCTTTTAGATATGGGGGATAAAGAGTGAAGAAGAAAAGACAAGGTTTTTATCTATATAATGGTTACACTTTAATATGTTAGACAAAAAAATATATAACAAAATAAATATCAAAATAATAAAAGAAAATACTTTGAAATGATATTATAAAGAAAAACAGGCCACTGTGTTGGCAGGTAATTGTGAGGGACAGCACTGGAGTGTGTAGCGAGGTTTGAGAAGATGTTATTTCATTTAAGACTTGAATCACAAAGCAGCAAAAATGCAGAGATCTTTGAGAAGAATATTCTAGAGAGAACTGTTGAGGAAGTTCATGTACACCATGGTGAAGAATTTGGATTCAATTTTAAGAATAATAGAACGTCACTGGAAAATTTTAATCAGGAGAAAGGCATGTTCTGATTTTTATTATTTAGTCTTTTGGGGGATCTTTTTCCTCCATGTGAAAAGTGGACAATAATGGTAGTTACACAATAGGATATCAGAGGTTTAAAAGAACAGTGCAAATAAAGTACTTGGTACTGACATATATAACCTCAAAATACAGGTTGAACATTATTATTTTTGTGTAATTGATGCTGTTTTTACTACAGCTGCTTTGGACTGAATCGTGTAACTCTCCCCCCATTTCATATGTTGAAGTGCTAGCCACCCAAAGTGCTGTGTTTGAGATAAGGCCTGTAGGAGGTAGTTGAAGTTAAATGAGGTCGTAAGGATAGGGCTTTGATGGGCTGGTGCTCTTATGAGACTAGGAAGAGACCCCAGGAGGAGAGTTTGGATGGAGTAATCTCCATCCAGTCTTACTTGGTTTTCTATGTGAACAGCAGCAAGCATCTGGGAAGATACACTGGCCAGTGGTAGACATATTGTCCATGAAGATGAACCAGGAACAAGATTTATTTTAGCTAATACTCTGAGTACATGAACTAAGCAGTTGTGACTTCTAGGTTCATTAGCTCTGAAGCAATGCTTTGCAAGTCTGTCTGCATTTACTAATGACTGCAAGATTTTAAAAATCATAGATTCCTGGATTCTACCTAGAGAGATTTTGATTTAGTAGTTTAGTGATGGAACCCTGTAATATGTGTTTTTGACACAATATCTCAAATGCTCTGTTAAATTTGGAACGTACTGGTTTTAGTATATAAAATGATGTCATAATTTTTGTTCAAAAACATCAGCCTTTATCTAGAGGACATCTGTCCCTAGGAGATTATGGTTATTTAAACTGAGAGCTTAGTTGTTGTTTTTTTTTTTTTAATGAAGCTCTGTTACGTAAAACATGATTTTAAGAAGCTATGTAGGACCATTCTTTGGTTCAGTGCTTGAGAATCTGCCTGTCAGTACAGGGGACATGGGTTCGAACCCTGGTCCAGGAAGATTCCACAAGCTGCTGGACAACTAAGCCTGTGCGCCAGTTTTTGAGCCCAGGGTCCAGAGTCTGTGAGCCACAATTAGTGAAGCCCACTCCCTCTAGGACCCTTGAGCTGCAACTATTGAGCTCAGATGCCGTGACTCCTGAAGTGTGGGTGCCTAGAGCCGGTACTCAGCAAGAGAAGCCACTGCGGTGAGAAGCCCAGGTGCCTCACCTAGAGTAGCCCCTACTTGCTGCAACTAGAGAAAAGCCCTTGTACAGCAAAGAAGACACAGTGAAGCCAAAATAAATAACTAAATAAATAAACTAAAAAAGCTGTGCAGACTCAGAGCACAGACATGCGGACATCAAGGGGGGAAAGAGGGTGGGAAGAGGTGGGCGATTGGGATGACACATATACACATTGATACTATGTATAAAATAAAAAACGAAGGAGAACACATAGCTCAGGGGACTCTGCTCAATGCTCTGTGGTGACCTACATGGGAAGGAAATCCAAGAAAGAGGGAATCTATGTATAGCTGGTTCACTTTGCTGTACAATAGAAACTAACACAACTTTGAAAAGTAACTATACTCCAACAGTAATTCATTGAAAAAAAAATGTGCCACAAAATGGCTTTGTACATGTCCTCTGGATGTCGAATTTATAGACTGAAATCCCAGTGACACTACTTACTAGCTATGCAATGTTGGGCAAATTGTTTGACTCATTTTATTCATCTGTAACTGATATGATGATGATAATGCCCCAAATCCTAGACCATAAGTCTAGTCATATTTAAAACCGACATAAGAAGAAATACAAAATCTGAATAGTCCCATCTATTAATTGAACCCATAATTAAAAACTTTTCCACAAATTAAACTATATCTCAGGTGACTTTGCTAGTATATTCTAGAAAATAATAAGAAATAATGTCACTCTTACACAAACTCTTTCAGGTAAAGGGAAAGGATAGAATACTTTCCACTTGCTTTTTGAAGATTGCAAAACAATAATAAATCCTGAAAAGCATTTACGAAGAAAGAGTTGTTATTGGTCAGGCTCAACCATTGTACAAAAGAGTTAGCATTAGCCGGCCTGCGACTCCATCCTTAGAAAGGCCTGTTTGCAGCATTAGCTCTTGGCTGGTGTCTGGAAACTTGGATTTCAGGAGTATTCCCCCTGTTCTCTGGTTGATGAGTGACACACTGGGCCTAAACTGTTTGTACAAGAAACACGATTGCTCTGGGAATCTGGAATTTTAGTATGTGGTAGGCAGGATACCTCGGAGAAGGCAATGGCACCCCACTCCAGTACTCTTGCCTGGAGAATCCCATGGACAGAGGAGCCTGGTGGGCTGCAGTCCATGGGGTCGCTAAGAGTCGGACACGACTGAGCAACTTCACTTTCACTTTTTGCTTTCATGCATTGGAGAAGGAAATGGCAGCCCACTCCAGTGTTCTTGCCTGAAGAATCCCAGGGATGGGGGAGCCTGGTGGGCTGCTGTCCATGGGGTCGCACAGAGTCAGACACGACTGAAGCGACTTAGCAGCAACAGCAGCAGCAGCAGGCAGGGTACCTATGTGACCAGCCCAGGATTATTAACTCTGGGCACTGAGACTCTAATGAGCTTCCCTGGTTGACAATACTTCTGTGTTGTTGCAGTTAAATGCTGGAGGGATTCAGCATGTCCTGACTCCACTGGGAGAAGACTCTTGGAAACTTGTTCTTGGCTTTCTCCATACTTTACTCCTTGTGCTTTTGGCCTTTGTTGAATTTGCTCTGTATCTCTTTGCTTGTATAACTAAATACCGAATCCTGTGAATCCTTCTAATGAGCCATAAAGCCTGAAGGCACCGTCAGAGACCCCCAAAAGATACATGCACTACAGCTTTAACCAATTTGATGTCATGAAAAAGCAATAAAAGATACAAGAATTATTTACATATGATCATGTCTGTAGAATTAAAAAAATAAGTTTAGCAAGGCTGCTAGGTGCATCATCAAAGTTTTTCAAATTGACATTTCTTTTTAACAGTAATAGAGTATAAGAAAATCCAGTAGTATCAAATAGTATTAAGGACTCTGTCGGTTTCCAACTTTGCAATCCTGTGGACCATGCAGCCCACCAGGCTGCTCTGTCTGCGGGATTTCCTGGGCAAGAATACTGGAGTGGGTTGCCATTTCCTTCTCTAGGGGATCTTCCTGGCCCAGGGATCGAATCCACCTCTCCTGCGTTGGCAGGCGGATTCTTTACCACTGGTCTACCAGGGAAGCACTAAGGAGTAGAGTAAATCTAAGAGATGTGTAATACTGTTCTCAGAAAAAATATAAAATATTACTGAGAAAAATTAAAGAAGACCTAAATATTTCTATGGATGTGCCATATTCATTGATTAGAAGATTCAGTATAATAAATAGGAAAGCATTTTCCAAATTGATTTATAGATTTAATGGCATATCAATTAAAATTCCAATTATTTTTTAGTGAAAAGTGTCAAGCTGATTTTAAAATTTATATGGAAATGTCAGGGACCAAAAATAGTCAAGACTCCTTTGCAGAACAAGATCTAACCTACGTCTCCTGCATTGCAGGCAGATTCTTTACCATCTGAGCCATCAGGGAAGCCCAAGAACAAGCCAGGAGGACTCATTTTATTCAAATATGTAAAATGTTTTTAGGTAAACATGCTTTTTGCATATCATCTATGTATATACATATATTTACATATGTACATAAATAAGTAAATATTTTTATTTATGACAATAATTTTATTATGGTGCAGCAGGGAATGAACAGTCTTCTTAATGTGCTGAATCAATTGTTTAACCACATGGAAAACAATATCCTGGGTCTCACAGAAATTATTCCAGATGAGTTATGGGCATAAATATGAAAAAGTAAAACGATAGTCAATAAAGCTTCTAGAAGAGAACTTTACATTCAGTGGAACTTTACATGATGTCAGAAATATTCTGTAACCATGCTGTCCTTTACAGTAGCCACTAGACTCATGTGATTTTTGAGACCTTGACATGTTGCTAATGTGAATGAAAAACTGCATTTTTATGTCTTAAAAATTTTAGTTGATATAAATTTAAATTTAAATAGCCATGTGTACCTCGTGACTATAGTAATGCTCAGTGCGGTTCTTTAATATATTATAGGAAACTATGTTTATAACCTTGAGATGAGGAAAGATCTCTTAAACAGGACAGCAAAATGAGCAATTAAAAAGGGAAATATAATAAACTGGACTACATTAAAGCGAATACTTCTTGTTCTTACAAATTAAGCCATGAGGGTAATAGTACCCTCAATTGAAAACAGTTACAAAATATCAAGCATTAATGATGATGTGCAGTGACAGGGATCCTCACACACTGTCAGGAGGCATGCAAGTTAGTTCAACTGCTTTGAAGATAGTTTGGTATTTGTGTCCTAAAGTTGGAGGTATGTGTGCCCTATAACTCAATCAGTATTTTCCCAACAGCAACACAAGCATATGTGCTGTAAATGACATGCCCAAGTATAGTCAAAGCAGTATTATTAGTTACAGCCCAAACCAAGAAAAAGCCCAAATAGTCATCATGAGTAAAATGAATATATGAATAATGGTAGGTTCATACAATGGACTTTTTAAAATAATAATACAAATGAATCGCAGCCACGGAACTAAACATGGCTTAATCTTATAAATATAGAATAAAAAAGGCAGACTAAAGAGAATATATAAGTCTTATTCCCCTTCTATAAAATTAAAAAAAAAAGGCAAAAGGGAACTGTGGGTTTAGAAGTCAGGATAGAAGTTGCCTTGGATGAGGATTAAAGAGTAGTGATTGGAAAGGGGCTTGAGGGAACCTCCAGGGTGGACGGTGTCTTATTTCTTCACCTGGAAACTGCTTGCTTGGATACGTTTGCTATGTGATGATACATAGTTATGTGTGGTGCACTTTCCTGAATATGTGCTTTACCTCCAGAGAAAGGCCAGTTGACGAACAAATTAGATAATAAAAAGTGAGCTACAAAATAGAGTAAATATAGGTATTAAGACAGCTCATTCAAATACAGAAAACAATGCACCCATTTCAGAAATAAGGAGAGCCATCATGTCCTTGTGTTGATTCAGGGCTCACATCTGTGTTTAGGTCTGGTTTCGGCTGGTGGTGCAGGACCCACGGGTGGGCAGCAGAGGACTGGTTGGCTTCCACCCAGCGAGCATGTGAGGCGGGCCTGCGGGTGGGTGGCTGGTAGCTGGGAGGCCTGGCAGTGGTCTGGGGACAGATGTCCTGGCTGGTGGCTGAGGGCTCTCAAACTGGCAGCAGGCAGGCAGTGAGCGTCCAAGCCGGCAGGTGGTCGGAGCCAGGGGGATGATTGCAGGTAGAACTGACCTGCACTTGGTGCTGTGCTAATAGAGCTCGGAGATCGCTCCATGCCCCGAGGAAAGGGAGGGAGGGGATGCCGTCAAACTCACAGAGGAACATGGTACAGGCAGGAAATCAGGGGCGATTCAGTTCTGAGAGAAGGGTTCAGTGTGGACATTTTGGCATGAGTCTGGGAAAGTGAAAGTGAAGTCGCTCAGTCCTGTCCGACTCTCTGCGACCCCAGGAACTGTAACCCGCCAGGCTCCTTCGTCCGTGGGATTTTCCAGGCAAGAGGACTGAAGTGGGCTGCCATGAATCTCCGAAGCTGGTGGTGTTTTGAGTCTACAGGTGGGATGCTGGGCAGCTTGGAGCCTAGGAGAGGGAACTTGGTTGCTATACAGTTTATAGAACCTAGGAAAAAATAATAGAAGACATAAAATGTTAGCACCAGAGGGGAAGGTACAGCTTACTGAATTCAACTCCCTCATTTTGTAGGAAAGGAGACTAATATTATTGAATACCACCCATTAATTCCTTTTTATAAGTGAATCCATTTGATCTCTTGTAACTATCCTGTGAATTAAATAGTATTATCTTTATTTTGGGCTTCTCAGGTGACTCGGTAGTAAAGAATCTGCCTGCAATGCAGGAGACGCAGGTTCGATCCCTAGGTTGGGAAGGTTCCCTGGAGAAGGGCATGACTACCTGCTCCAGTATTCTTGCCTGGAGAATTCCATGGACAGAGGAGCCTGGTGGGCTACCGTCTGTGGGGTCACAAAACAGTTGTGTGTGACTTCACAACTAAACAACAACAAGATTTTACACACATGTCAGAGAAGTTAAGGAACTACCTCTGTGTCAGAACTGTTGGTGCCATTTCCACTGTATCAGATAGCACGTTATGGCAGACTGGGGTCTAAAATTTAACCCTCAACTTGCAGGGTTATTCTATTTACAATGTGTCAGAAATGACTGTGATTTTATTTACATGGATTGACTGAAAAGAGGATTACAATTTCAGTACCTCTCCTACCTCACTTGAGCTGAAAACATGGGTGGATTGATAGTTTAAGTGGGAAGCAAGGATTTCCTGTGTTTGAGGGTTATTGAAAATCTCATTTGTGCCCAAAATGGACTCAAATACAGAGGGATGCTTGAATGGATCACCCGTATCTTTGGATTCCAGTTGAATTTTCCATGTTCAGAGTTAGGTCAGGAAAACCAGAGCGCATAAAGAAAAAATAAAGAAAAAACTCAAATAGGAAACTTCTAGCCAACCATTCTGAAGCTCTTTTTGGATGAGAGGTGAGCTGATGGACCGGGGAGAGGCTAATGACACCTTTGCAGCTGACTACGGTCACAGACGTATTAGGCCTGAGGCAGGAGTGGGAAAGACAATGGAAATGCTCTGCTAGGAGAGAGAGGAGGAGGATTTCCAAAGCCACCTGAAAGGCGAAATAATTACTGTCACCTCAAATTTAGCCAGAAACATCGCATGGACCAGTTGCTTAACACCATTATTCATCATGTCTGAATTGCAGATAAAAGCTTTTTGTCTGCTTTCCTTATGGAGACATAAGAATACATGCAATTTTTGTTGTAAGAATGTTCCAACGATTTCGCAGAGAACCATATCTAAAGACAGGGTGTTGTTATTACTATTTTTTTCTGCCTTGTGTCTAAGGGAGATTTTGAAAGATACTATCAATGGGTTAGGTGGGTCAGGGATAAAACGTACCCCATCCTCTAGGAGCTTGAAATCTGTAGACCACAGACCATTTTCTCCGCCAGCCACTACATGTAGAAATGGAAATGAATACTTCTCAGTATGTGGATAATGTCAGAGACTTCACTGCATTGTCTGCTGGTGTTTAATCTCTAAAGACTCTGTTGTTATTGTTGTTTAGTTGCTAAGTCATGTCTAACCCTCTGTGACCCCGTGGACTGTAGCCTGCCAGGCTTCTCTGTTCATGGGATTTCCTAGGCAAGAATACTGGAGTGGGTTGCCATTTCCTCTTCCAGGGGATCTTTCCGACCCAGGGGTCAAACCTACGTCTCCTGCATCTCTTGCATTGGCATTCTTTACCGCTGAGCCACCAGGGAAGTCCCGCTGTGTTGTTAATTTGCATTAAACACTCGCATTGTCATATGAGTTTTCTTATTCTTTCTCTGTGTCGTGCTCTGTATTTTCTCCCTTTTTCTCTTCTGGCCTGTGCCCCCTCCCTTCCTCCCCCCTTCTTTCCTTTATTTTAGGCATTCACTGACTGACATGAAAAGTAAAAATTTTTGTCATGGGAGTTCTCTTTTTCTGTGTGATGCCAAATATCCGAATACTTGGAAACACCTGGTGATTTGGCAGATTCTGTTCAGAATATTGGGCTTCCCAGGTGGGCGCTAATGGTAAAGAACTAGCTTCCCATTGGGCGCTAGTGGTAAAGAGTCTGCCTGCCAATGCAGGAGATGTAAGAGACACAGGTTCAAGGCCTAGGTCGGGAAGATCCCCTGGAGGAGGGCATGGCAACCCACTCCAGTATTCTTGCTTGGAGAATTCCCATGGACAGAGAAGTCTGCGGGCTATAGTCCATAGGGTCGCAAGGAGTCGGACACGACTGAAGCAACGGAGCATGCATGCACGTTCAGTAAAAAACACACGGTCCTGTTTTGGAGTAGGCTTCATAAATAAAATGCCCCAGGGATAAGAGACATGTGGTTCTTTCAGTCCAGATTTCATTTTCTCCCGTGGTAAAAGATACTTATACAGAGAAAAATATTCATGACTGTGATGTAAAAAAAGAGACTGTGCCTGCTTGATGATGAACTATTGATACTCAGACTAGGGTCTGGAGACAAGGTTGGAAGGGTAGGAACTGTAGCTATTACTTACCATATGGAAACATGGGTCTAGTTTGGACATATTTTTCAGTTTTTCAAGAAAATCCAGACGTTTCCATTTTTAATATGCAATATCCTCTCTTTCAAACATTAGCAATGATTTAAAAATCTTTTGAAATACCTCTTTAGGGCAAATAAAATATGCCTGTGTGTCAAATTCTGTTCACAGATCTTTGTCTACAGTCTTTGTGATAAGATCTTGGTGAGAAATTTGGATTTTAATTGCATACAATGGGAAATTATTGACTAGTTTTAATAGCAGTGATATATATAATCTATATTTCCAAAACAACCTCTTGGCCACTGTGTAGAGAGTGGCTTCTGGGTGGGCAAGAGTAAAAGAAGGTCATGGCCTTTATCCAGGTAAGAGTGGTAGCCCTGATATGTGGAGGTGGCCATGGAAGTAGATGAATCTGAGTTACAATAAATTAGAAAAGAGCAGAATCAAGACTGTCTCAGAAACTTGAGGCTGAAGCAGGGTAGAATGTGATGCCATCTACCAAGATAGTGAAGAGGGGAAAGGATTAAGTTGCAAGTAGGAGCAGAACTCGGGAGAAGGCAATGGCACCCCACTCCAGTACTCTTGCCTGGAAAATCCCATGGACGGAGAAGCCTGGAAGGCTGCAGTCTATGGGGTCGCTGAGGGCCAAGCACGAGTGAGCGACTTCACTTTCACTTTTCACTTTCATGCATTGGAGAAGGAAATGGCAACCCACTCCAGTGTTCTTGCCTGGAGAATCCCAGGGACGGCAGAGCCCGGTGGGCTGCTGTCTATGGTGTCACACAGAGTCGGACACGACTGAAGCGATTTAGCAGCAGCAGCAGGAGCAGAACTCAATTTTGGATAAGTTCTTCCTCTAATTTCTTACATGGAATGCTTAGTTCACTTATTATTTCTGTTAAAATTGATAGCATTTCCGTTTGACTCTATCAAGATTGTTATTTTTATTTTTTGGTGATTTCCTTCAATAGTCTATCTTATTTTTTATTTCCTTTCTGATCCAGACTTATTTAGTAGAACATTTTAAAATAACTAAGTGGTTCTGGCTTTGTTATTGACTTCTTTTATTGAATTGTGGTTAGAAAGTGGAGTCTGTTCAGACTCTCCTTTTATAAATTCATCGAGATTTTCTTTGTATCTGAAAGAAAACTGGTTCTTTTGGAAAGAAGTACATATTTTATATCAATTTTATTTTACCAGGGCTTCAAAATCTGAGGGCTTCCCAGGTGGTGCTAGTAGAAAGAATCTGCCTGCCAGTGGAGGAGACATAAGAGATAAAGATTTGATCCCTGGGTCAGGAAGATCCCCTGAAGGAGGGCATGGCAACCCACTTGAGAATTCTTGCCTGAAAAATCCCATGGACAGAGGAGTCTGGCAGGCTACAGTCCATAGGGTCGCACAGAGTCAGACATGACTGAGCGATTAAGCCTAGCACATCCAGATGTACTTCAAAAAGAACTATTGTTCTATTTAAATTAGAGTGTCTATCAGTGAAAACAGCTAATATAAAATTAACCTTATGAGGTTATATTACCATTTTCTACATGTGAGTTTTCAAATGAACATTTCCTACAGAACCATTTACTTTAGATACGACTTTGACAAAGGTGGTTTCATCTTGGACCTTGTCCAAGGAGGCTTGCCCTCTTCCAAGGGATGGAGGCAACTGAAGCTCCTCCAGCATTACAAGGCGTCTTCAGGACTCTCATTACTGGACCATGTTCCAGCCTTGCGCCACCTGCAGGCTCCAGGACATGCTGCTCTTTGCATCACAGATGCTTCTCTCTCAAATGTGTGCTTATTGTGATTCCCTCAGCTGCTTGCATCTCCTCTTTCTTTCACAAACCCTCAATTCTGTGAGTTCTTTGATAGCAACCCATGAAGTCCTGAATCTCATACACATATATTTCTTGGAACTTCCCTTTCCAAAGACATATTTTGCAGCTGCTCTGCAATAGAGTGACAGTCTTGTTACTGCCATTTTAAATGGGTTCTTTTAGCCTCTTTTCTCTTCTTTTTAGTAAGCAGATGAACGGAGAAAACTCTTGCCAAACCTCTATTTCTCATTTTGTTCATCTGTTTTTTTTTTTTTCTTTTCAGTTTTCTTAAACTATTTGGGAAAGTATAAAGTGTTTATTTCATAAGCATAGTTAATATTTTATACTCATTATATTTTATATTCCTCTGTCCGTGGAATTCTCCAGGCAAGAATACTGGGGTGGGTAGTTATTCCTTTCTCTAGGGGAATCTTCCTGACCCAGGGATTGAACCCAGGTCTCTTGCATTGTAGACAGATCTTTACCATATGCGCCAGCAGGGAAGCTCCTTATACTCATTATAAGATATTCAAGAGTAAACCTGTTTATTCTATACCACTTTGGATTTCAATTTACACATTTGTATATTCTCTTTGTTAATAGTTGAACTCAATTTTTAGCAGAAAGACAATATGAACAGGAGTCTAATGAAGTGCATTATAGCAAAAGTTCATGCCAAAGAGAGTCTATCTTACACAGTTTCTGAAATACCACCAAAGTGAAAGTTGTGCTCAAGGTGAGGTGAGGTAAAGAATTAAATTCAAATTCTTTTCTGAATGGTAGCCAATATTTCTAGTGTATATTGAAAATAAAGTAGCCTACCAGTTACTAAGTAGGCTTGAATATATTATTATAGGGAAAAAATTATATGGGATTTAAATGCCAGCTCAGGAGGAGAGAGGCCCAAGTTAGCTTTCTCGCCTCCTCTGGTTCCATTTAGCTGCAGCTTGCTTCTGAAAGAAGCAATCAGCAGTGGTTTATGATACTCAGACATTTCTATGATGCATGCTTCTGAAAATCATTGATGTTTCTGCTTTAACTAGATTTAGCTACTTTGAGTTGAAAGCACTGTGCTGCCTGAAATCCCATTTTACTAAACCTGCCAGTGAGTAAAACCACTGAGTCCTTCAGGAAAGTGCACAGTTAGGGAAAGCTGCTAATTACAGCTACAATCAGCGCTCAAGCTCCACCTTAAAGGTGCACAAATTCCGCCTGCTTCAGCGGGTCTTTCTATCCAACCCATGTGGTGCCATTCATGTGGCATCATGTGGCTTCGCCTCTTTTCATGTGTTTCCTGGGATCCTGTGATTTTTGTGTCCCTGCAAAAATGCTTTGCAAGCAAGGCCATGCATCTTATAGATATCTTTCTTTTCCATTCCTGGGATTCTAGGCTTTTCCCGTCTGCCCTCTCTCCCACTCCCCTTTAGCAAAACAGATACTTCTTTAAAAACTAAACCAGCCTCACATGCCATTATTTGTAGAACTGGCCCCCTCTGCAGAGAATATGTTACCTTGGGAACCAAGACAAATTATAGACTTATGGATTATAAAGTTTTTTTTTTTACTTTAATGAAAATTTAATTTGTTATGAATGGTTCATCATAGCATATGCCAAGAAGCGCATGCCAGAAATAACAATCTGAAGGAACACACGGGATCTAACGCTCCCATACTTTTCCAAGAGTAAAGGAGATCGTTGAAACAACACATGTCAAATGCTATTACTGTCATATTGTTGAGGCCATCTGTTAAAAACCAAGATCAGGACCTGCTGCGTTCATTGAATTTGCAGTTCTGGAAAGGACAATGTCAAATGAAATTAAGTTGATTCTGTTAAGAGGAGAGTACCTGAGGGATTAAAACTTTTTTTTTTCCACAAAGATAAGCCCATGTGATTTGTGTTGATGTCAGTAGAAATATAGCAGCCTTGGAAAAAAATAAAAAACTTGAATTATTTCACTATCCAGTTTTTGTAACACAAAATTGCAACAACAGTTTGTACATTTAGATATATATTTGAATGTATACATGTAAGGATGCAGAATATGGATATATATCAGATACAGTTGTACTAGGAAGATCTGAAATCTTTCAGAATAGATCAAAGATGACTGTAAAAGAATATCTGATAGCTTATAAATGAAAAAAAAAAATTGTTCTGTTTCCTTTGATATTCTGTTGAGGCCTGAAAGTGGAATTTGAGTGGTTTTAATGAGATTCTTGCACACTTTTCAGCCATTCTTGCCTTTGGATTGAAATATCAATCTGGTTTTAGTAAATAACTATGTGGGTCTCCCTGTCTTCTAGAATGTTTCTTTGGATGGTATTTCAAGTGTCCTTGCTAGCATTCCATTTGTCTGTATTATATGCCTTGCCCCCGTTCTCCCCCAGTTTAGCTTGGCCTCATACAAAGAGCAAAAAAATATACATATTCTTTCTCAGTCTATTTCTTAACTGGTCAGGCTTGTGGCTGTTGTTCTTTAGTAAAAATGTAGTTGCCTAAAGCATTAGCTCTTCATCAGTGGCTGAATGCATCACAGATAATTTTTCCATCTTAGTTTCTTTATCCATAGAATATTTAGAGAGGATTTAATGATCAAATATGTCCTTTTTATCTCTAGAAGCTCAGGATCACAGGAACACTGAAATCTTGCATGTGTCCATAAAGTGATGTAACATGCCCTGTTTAAATTTTATCTTGGCAAATGATATAAGGTTAATTATATATAGAAAAATTGTGAAGAAAATGTTAAGAAAATCATTGTGAAGATAATAATAATGTTTGACAGAAATCTTTACCCACTAGATGAGAACATACTTTCTGAATAGTTCTCAAATTTTTTCTTCTTTTTTAAAAAAAGTCTTATTCCATGTGATAGCTTACTGTGAACGGTGTTGGATTCGTGATCTCTGAAGAAGATTTAGCTCTGGGACCAGGGACCAGGCTTGATCACTCAAGAGCTTTTGTGCAGCAGAGCTTTATTAAAGTGAAAGAGGACAGAGAACGCTTCTGACACAGACATCAGAGGGGGTGGAGAGTGCCCACTCGCTAGTCTAAGCAAGGGAGCTATATACTTTTTAATTAGTTATTACAATAAATCCAAAGAATGTCTCAAGGTTGTAAAGATCTTACTAGGCCCACTCCCATAATTTACATTTTAAGATAATAGAATTAGCCAGAAGGTTTTCAGGAAGGAGAAACTGTCCTCAAGTAGGACACATTGTTGTTATATAATCCTTAGTACAGGGTTTAAACTGAGTTGTTTGTTGTGTAATCATCA
Source organism: Bubalus bubalis (assembly GCF_019923935.1). Classification (NCBI taxonomy): domain Eukaryota; kingdom Metazoa; phylum Chordata; class Mammalia; order Artiodactyla; family Bovidae; genus Bubalus; species Bubalus bubalis. The sequence continues at coordinate 118,227,967 of NC_059160.1, read as the reverse complement.
GTTCTGGGCTTAAAGAAAAAAACATTTTATGTGACAAAGACTAAGAAATGTAGAAAAAAAAAAGTTTGTCCTTTCCTCCTCCTTGAGAACCCCAGACCCCTGTCTCCTCTTCAGGGACCCCAGACTTCTTATCAACCTGCCTAGAAACTGACTCTCTCATGTTTCACCAAAACTTCACATGTATTATGTGTGTATATATATATATATATATATATATATATATGCATGCATGTATCTGTCAAATATCTTTTGAGGTTATTAAATGACTCAGATGCATGAGACTTGTTTCTCACTTACTGTCTGTGTATGAGGGGCGGAGCTGTTCCCTTGTTAGGATAAGCTCAGAGAGTTGTCCCTGGTCTTCCCTGGCATGGCAGCTGAGGATGAAGGGAAAATTAAGTGAGCTCGGGACCAACACTAAAACACTGTGGACCCAGATAGTTAGAACGATACGGTTAGACCAAAGCAGTGCGGGTGGCTATGGCTGGCAGAGGGGGTTCCCTGTAATGATTCTGGGTGGGTTTTATTTTTTTTTGCTGGAATTTATCATTTGTTGTTCTCCTTCCTAGAGATTCCAAAAGGGGACATAGATATTAAGAACTGTATTTAAATCAAAAATAATATCTGAGTAGATACCTGATGGTTCTGTCTAACAAATGCTGTAACACAAGACTTGGGTCAGAAACTCCCGATTCCCTCTTAGCTGATAGTTGAACTGCAGGGTAGACCCATTCTGACTCACCCAGCCACAAACTGGGAATTAATGTCTCTCAAGTCACTTTAGTGATCCTGTCCATTTGTGTAATGGATCCAGGGTCTGCCTCAGGCCCTGACTCATTTGTAACCTTGTATATGCCTTAGTTGGATTCTGAAGAATTCAGCTAGTAAGGAAGTGGATGGTGGTGGAAGCACAGAGCAAGTCACCCCTGTAGGCAGAGCAGAAACACAAGGAGAAAGGCAGAAATGTCCCCAACACCAGAAGTTCATATATAAATAGTAACAGTGGTGAATTTGGTTGATAGCTCCGTTTCTTGGTTCTACCTACAACTTTCAAGGAGCGTGTTGATTATTTTCCATACTTTTAAAAGGATTTGTCTTAATGAGATTGCACTTATTTACAAATGGATATTGGGGATCAAAATGCCTTATGCTTTGTGTTTTATACGTATAATAAAGAGAAATCTGCTTATGTGTTTTTTTGGCCAGGCCACTCAAGATGGCTCTTCTCTTGCTGTCTGTACATCCCTTGCTTGACCAGTGCCCGCTTTACCTACACTCTAACCACAGGACTCTCCAATTTTCTTAATCACAGGGCTTAGTCAGTAACTGCCTGCATGCTTGCCCCTGGCCCTGGGTGCGGGTGTCCCTGGTCACTGATGAGCCTTCCTTTCCCCCTGAGAAGACTGGTGCTGAGTCCCGCCTGCAGTCTGCCGTACGCGGTGGGGTGTCACTCGGTGAATTTGCTCCTGACTTGTAAGATGCCCTGTCTAATAAACCATCCATGTCTCTGTCACAGTCCCTGGGCTCTGTCTTCAGTTTCACATCTGAGCAAGTGCAAGGGCAGGCCTGTAGGGTGCAGCCCAACAGTGCTTGGTGGAAATTTCCTGTGAACTTATTTTATTCTAGTGACATTATAAGACACTGATTCGTTATGTCTCTTCATAGATTAAGAGATGGTCCCTAACCCACTGAGAAGATTTAAACTGAGTTTTACATATATGATTAAATTAGACAAAAGATGATCTACTACAAAGAAGGCTCTGTAGGGTACACAAAATGAATTTCTTTTTTTTGCTTTTGAGGATCTTAGAGTTTGATTTAAAAATGTCAGGACTGTACTTATTGATTCTATGTTACATATTTTATCATTTATAATACTGAGATTCTTCTTACAGTTGATGGTATGACAGAGAGAAGTGGCAGCATTAAAAATTTCTTAATGGTAAACAACATTATGTGTCTTACAGCTAATGTGTTCAGATTCAATGAGATGTGGTTAGCACGAGAAACTTGGGCAAGTTTATCTGCCATTACCCTTGATAAGCATGTGCTGTGTGGATTGTGGGTTAGGAAAGAGGAATCTGTAGTTCTATTGGTTGATTTCAGTTTTCCAGTTTCCACCTGCCTCTCATTGTGTGATATCTCACCAGCTGTAAGTGATTCTAGGGTTTAAAGGTCCAGGATTATCCTACAAGATGCAAACCAGTGACCTCATTTGGCATTCAGCAGAATAAAAACATATACTGGTTTGGCCAGCAAGTTTGTGCAAACTTTTTGGCCAACCCATTACATATCTCTTGCAACACTGAAGGGAACACTGGATTTTCTAGAGTTACAGAAGGATAACATGAAGGACTTCAATCATGTGACAATGAAGAGATTTTTAAAGTCACATATGACTACATATAATTTTTTCCATCATAACTAAAAGACCAGGTAAGATATGTCTTCATTTTATACAACAAAGCAGGATATGGTGTTTGGGCATCGGTATGAAGATTATATGATGTCTAAGCTATTTCTATGCATTTGTGATTTGGAAAACATATTAAATGCCTGTTATAGGCAAAGTGAGTGTAATAGAGATGGCAAGATACATCATTATGAGTTTTGCCTTCAGGGACTTATATGATATAGAATATGTTATAATATAATATGATATAATTATAGCAAAGTATATACAGATATTTAAATGAGTTAATATTTGTAATTATTGATATTATTAAATGAGTTAATATTTTAAAATATATTTAGAACAGTATCTAGGACATTGTAAGTGCTAAATGAAAGTGTTTATTGAAAGAAAGAAAGACACACAGAGGAAGCATAAACTATAGTCTGGGGTCAGTGATCTAAGAATGGTACCCCAAAATGCTATGGAAATTCAAACAGGTATGTTCCAGTTAGGGGTGACCATAGAATCAAAGGAATTTCTGAGCCAAGCTTGTAAAGAACAGTAGGATTCCAGTGGAGAGAGAAAAAAGCACTCCTGATCCAAAGAGTGTCAGAAGAAAAATACATGTACACTAGCTTGTCTTACTACATAAGAGTAGGTTTAATTGTTGCAGGTAAGAGCAAGGGGAGTGAGAAAGGCTGAAGATGCAGGAGCCAAAAAGGATGAGTTAAGAGGTGATGAGATCCAGAGACAGAGGGGTTAGTCTTAGATAAGAGATGTGACATGTATCCCTCTAAGGAACAAAGGAAGGAGAGGCAGATGAATTAATTTTGGGGGTACAGAGTTTGTGACTGATGGCTTCTATTTTCTCTTTGAAATAGGAAGGAGATAAGGTTTTGTGATGATTTGGAAGGGGATGGTGTGTGTAGTGGGGGTGGAGTGGGTGAGGATTGATTAGAGTCATGGAAGTTTGCAATAGCTGCTCTGAGAGTGGAAGGGAAAATAGAACAAACACAAGAATAAAAAAGTATTGCCCAGCAATGCCGAAGGTCTGTTTGAGATTGGAAACAATAACAGAGTAGCAAGCTGGTATGATCCCCTTAGCAATCCTTAGATGCTGAGGTGTAGGAGCAGAAGAATTGTCTTGGAAGTTGCAGCTCAATAGGGGAAAAATAGTCAAGAGTGCATTCAGAGAGAAGAAGGAAATAGAGGGGGTGAGGAACTGGAAGGCTAAAAGAAGTCAATAGTTAGTGTTGATGGGCATGAGGGAGTGGGCTACATGCACGTCTAGGAGTCTCTGCTTGTAGAACAGAGTATTAGTCTTGGGTATTTAGGCTGGGTCAGGTCTCAGTGGTGGAAAAAGTGTTGTTGGATAATCACCCACAGTGATACTGAATTATCTCAACTTGCAGAGTCCTCCGTGGATCTTGAGAAATGATGGGGAGGGGAATAGATGATAATAAGGAAGGCTATAAGGAGTGATGGGGGAATCACAGGTACTTTAAAGAAGCAAACGCCATTAAACAAAAAAATCAAAGGTGTAAAGAGAGCTAAGATGATCTACAAGAAACAGTGGCAGAATGGAGAATGATGTCCAAATATTTTAGCATTGAAGTACACGTATTGTAGGATAATGAGCATTTGAGAGGTAAGTAAAGAGAGCAGTATTTTTCGGGGACAGACATGCCTTGAAGATTAGGTAGATAGCAGTTTAGCATCCTGGACGATGAAATCAGGCAAAGCAGAGCCAAATACAGATAGCTCTGTATCCAGGATACCATAACCTTGCCAAGCCTCAGTGTCCTGAGGTAAACTGGGAATAATAATTGTACGTGCTTACTGCCTAAAGGCTATGGTATTTCTGGCCTATTTCACAGATATCTTATCTTTAGTTCCTTTCTGTTTTTTTTTCCCCCTTATTTTCCTGAATTTTAATGCTGGAGTGTTACAGGGCTCAGGCTTCCCAGGGCTCAGTGGGTAAAGAATCTGCCTGCAGTGCAGGAGATGCTGGTTCCATCCCTGGGTTGGGAAAATTCTGTGGAGGAGGGCATGAAAAATCCAACTCCAGCATTCTTGCCTGGAAGACTCCATGGACAGAGGAGCCTGGTGGGCTACAGTTGATAGGGTCACAAAGAGTCGGACATGACTGAGCAACTGAGCATGCACGCACATCATAGGGCTCAGACCTTGTTCTGCTTTCTTTTATTTCCTCCCCTTTCAACCAGCCTAATGGTTTTATTTTATTTTTTAAAAATATTTATTTATTTGGCTGTGCAGCATCCTAGTTGTGGTACATGGAATCTCTGATTATTTTGTGGCGTGTGAACTCTTAGTTGTAGCATATGGGCTCTAGTTCCCTGACCAGGGATCAAACTTAGTGTCCCTGGAACAGGAGCAGGGAGTCTTGGCCACTGGACTACCAGGGAAGTCCCAGGCTAATGGTTCTAAATATCAAACATATGCTGATGACTTCTAAAATTTTATCTCTAATACAGACCTTTTTCTTAAACCTCACACCCATACATCCACCTGGTTATTAGATATCTCCACTGGATGGCTAATACATAATACATCTCCAACAACAGTGACGTGTCCAAAACTGAAATCCAGAACTTCTGCTTCAAACCTGCTTCACCCACAGCTTTCTCCATCTCACTCATGGTGGCTCTTTCCAGTTCATTCAGTTCAGTGGCTCAGTTGTGTCCGACTCTTTGTGACCCCAGGGACTGCAGCACGCCAGGCTTCTCTGTCCATCACCAACTCCCAGAGCTTGCTCAAACTCATGGCCATCGATTTGGTGATGCCATCCAACCATCTCATCCTTTGTCGACCCCTTCTCCTCCTGCCCCCAATCCCTCCCAGCATCAGAGTCTTTTCCAATGAGTCAACCCTTCGCATGAGGTGGCCAAAGTACTGGAGTTTCAGCTTTAGCATCATTCCTTCCAAAGAAATCCCAGGGCTGATCTCCTTCAGAATGGACTGTTTGGATCTCCTCGCAGTCCAAGGGACTCTCAAGGGTCTTCTCCAACACCACAGTTCAAAAGCATCAATTCTTCGGCACTCAGCCTTCTTCACAGTCCAGCTCTCACAATCCAAACATAACCACAGGAAAAACCATAGCCTTGACTAGACGAATCTTTGTTGGCAAAGTAATGTCTCTGCTTTTAAATATGCTATCTAGGTTGGTCATAACTTTCCTTCCAAGGAGTAAGCGTCTTTTAATTTCATGGCTGCAGTCACCATCTGCAGTGATTTTGGAGCCCAGAAAAAGAAAGTCTGACATTGTTTCCACTGTTTCCCCATCTATTTCCCATGAAGTGGTGGGACCGGATGCCATGATCTTCATTTTCTGAATGTTGAGCTTTAAGCCAACTTTTTCACTCTCCACTTTCACTTTAATTAAGAGGCTTTTTAGTTCCTCTTCACTTTCTGCCATAAGGGTGGTGTCATCTGCATATCTGAGGTTATTGATATTTCTCCCGGCAATCTTGATTCCAGTTTGTGTTTCTTCCAGTCCAGCGTTTCTCATGATGTACTCTGCATATAAGTTAAATAAACAGGGTGACAGTATACAGCCTTGACGAACTCTTTTTCCTATTTGGAACCAGTCTGTTGTTCCATGTCCAGTTCTAACTGTTGCTTCCTGACCTGCATACAAATTTCTCAAGAGGCAGATCAGGTGGTCTGGTATTCCCATCTCTTTCAGAATTTTCCACAGTTGATTGTGATCCACACAGTCAAAGGCTTTGGCATAGTCAATAAAGCAGAAATAGATTTTTTTCTGAACTCTCTTGCTTTTTCCCTGATCCAGCGGATGTTGGAAATTTGATCTCTGGTTCCTCTGCCTTTTCTAAAACCAGCTTGAACATCAGGAAGTTCAAGGTTCACATATTGCTGAAGCCTGGTTTGGAGAATTTTGAGCATTACTTTACTAGCGTGTGAGATGAGTGCAACTGTGTGGTAGTTTGAGCATTCTTTGGCATTGCCTTTCTTTGGGATTGGAATGAAAACTGACCATTTCCAGTCCTGTGGCCACTGCTGAGTTTTCCAAATTTGCTGGCATATTGAGTGCAACACCTTCACAGCATCATCTTTCAGGATTTGGGATAGCTCAACTGGAATTCCATCATCTCCACTAGCTTTGTTCGTAGTGATGCTTTCTAAGGCCCACTTGACTTCACATTCCAGGATGTCTGGCTCTAGGTCAGTGATCACACCATCGTCATTATCTGGGTCGTGGAGATCTGTTTTGTCCAGTTCTTCTGTGTATTCTTGCCACCTCTTCTTAATATCTCCTGCTTCTGTTAGGTCCATACCATTTCTGTCCTTTATCGAGCTCATCTTTGCATGAAATGTTCCCTTGGTATCTCTGATTTTCTTGAAGAGATCCCTAGTCTTTCCCATTCTGTTGTTTTCCTCTATTTCTTTGCATTGATCGCTGAAGAAGGCTTTCTTATCTCTTCCTGCTATTCTTTGGAACTCTGCATTCAGATGCTTATATCTTTCCTTTTCTCCTTTGCTTTTCGCTTCTCTTCTTTTCACAGCTATTTGTAAGGCCTCCCCAGACAGCCATTTTGCTTTTTTGCATTTCTTTTCTATGGGAATGGTCTTGATCCCTGTCTCCTGTACAATGTCACGAACCTCATTCCATAGTTCATCCGGCACTCTATCTATCAGATCTAGGCCCTTAAATCTATTTCTCACTTCCACTGTATAATCATAAGGGATTTGATTTAGGTCATACCTGAATGGTCTAGTGATTTTCCCTACTTTCTTCAATTTAAGTCTGAATTTGCCAATAAGGAGTTCATGGTCTGAGCCACAGTCAGCTCCTGGTCTTGTTTTTGCTGACTGTATAGATCTTCTCCATCTTTGGCTGCAAAGAATATAATCAATCTGATTTGGGTGTTGACCATCTGGTGATGTCCACGTATAGAGTCTTCTCTTGTGTTGTTGGAAGAGGGTGTTTGTTATGACCAGTGCATTTTCTTGGCAAAACTCTATTAGCCATTGCCCTGCTTCATTCTGTACTCCAAGGCCAAATTTGCCTGTTACTCCAGGTGTTTCTTGACTTCCTACTTTTGCATTCCAGTCCCCTGTAATGAAAAGGACATCTTTTTTGGGTGTTGGTTCTAAAAGGTCTTGTAGGTCTTCATAGAACCGTTCAACTTCAGCTTCATCAGTGTTACTGGTTGGGGCATAGACTTGGATTACTGTGATATTGAATGGTTTGCCTTGGAAATGAACAGAGATCATTTTGTCGTTTTTGAGATTGCATCCAAGTACTGCATTTCGGACTCTTTTGTTGACCATGATGGCTACTCCATTTCTTCTGAGGGATTCCTGCCCGCAGTAGTAGATATAATGGTCATCTGAGCTAAATTCACCCATTCCAGTCCATTTCAGTTCGCTGATTCCTAGAATGTCGATGTTCACTCTTGCCATCTCTTGTTTGACCACTTCCAATTTGCCTTGATTCATGGACCTGACATTCCAGGTTCCTATGCAATATTGCTCTTTACAGCATCAGACCTTGCTTCTATCACCAGTCACCTCCACAGCTGGGTATTGTTTTTGTTTTGGCTCCATCCCTTCATTCTTTCTGGAGTTATTTCTCCACTGATCTCCAGTAGCATATTGGGCACCTACTGACCTGGGGAGTTTCTCTTTTAGTATCCTATCATTTTGCCTTTTCATACTGTTCATGGGGTTCTCAAGGCAAGAATACTGAAGTGGTTTGCCATTCCCTTCTCCAGTGGACCACATTCTGTCAAATCTCTCCACCATGACCCGCCTGTCTTGGGTTGCCCCACGGGCATGGCTTAGTTTCATTGAGTTAGACAAGGCTGTGGTCCTAGTGTGATTAGATTGACTAGTTTTCTGTGAGTATGGTTTCAGTGTGTCTGCCCTCTGATGCCCTCTTGCAACACCCACCGTCTTACTTGGGTTTCTCTTACCTTGAGCGTGGCGTATCTCTTCACGGCTGCTCCAGCAAAGCGAGAGATCTTTAAAAATAAAGTCAGGTCACAGAGCTGTCTAGTGGATTCCATTTCTCTCAGAAAACTCTGTCCTTACACAAGCCTGCAAGGCTGTCCTTGATCTGCCCTCCCCTCCTCTCATCTCGTCCTTTCTCACCCTACCACAGTCTAAGGCCTCTTTATTCCTTGAGCTGGTCACTTATACTCTTCACTCTACAACTTTTGTGCTTACCATTTTCTCTGCTTAGAACGCTCTTTCGTCAGGTGCTTTTTGGAGATAACTTTCTTATATTTCCCTGGAGAAGGGAAAGGCTATCCACTCCAGTATTTTGGCCTGGAGAATTTCATGGACTGTATAGTCCAAGGGGTTGCAAAGAGTCAGACACGACTGAATGACTTTCACGTCACTTCACACTTCTTACGTGTAAATCTTTGTTCAAATCTTGGGACTTCCCTAGTGGTCCAATGGTTAAGATTGCGTTTCCAATGCTGGGATGTGAGTTTGATCCCTGGTGGGGGAACAAGAATTCCACATGCCACAGGGAGTGATCAAAAAAAAAAAAAAAAAAAAAAAAAGCTGTTGCTGACCACCTTGCTTAGAAATCAATGCACCATGTAGAGCCTTCCTATGGCACTCCTAATCTCCTAACCCTGCTTTACTTTTTTATCATCTCCTTATACACTACACTACTTATTTAGTTTAAAACATGAAAAGATGCTCAACATCACTCATTATCAGAGAAATGCAAATCAAAACCACTATGAGGTACCATTTCACACCAGTCAGAATGGCTGCTCACCAAAAGTCTACAAGCAATAAATGCTGGAGAGGGCGTGGAGAAAAGGGAACCCTTTTACACTGTTGGTGGGAATGCAAACTAGTACAGCTATTATGGAGAACAGTGTGGAGATTCCTTAAAATACTGGAAATAGAACTGCCATATGACCCAGCAATCCCCCTGCTGGGCAGACACACTGAGGAAACCAGAATTGAAAGAGACACGTGTACCCCAATGTTCATCGCAGCACTGTTTATAATAGCCAGGACATGGAAGCAACCTAGATGCCCATCAGCAGATGAATGGATAATAAAGCTGTGGTACATAAACACAATGGAGTATTACTCAGCTATTAAAAAGAATACATTTGAATCAGTTCTAATGAGGTGGATGAAACTGGAGCCTATTATACAGAGTGAAGTAAGCCAGAAAGAAAAACACCAATACAGTATATTAATGCATATATATGGAATTTAGAAAGATGGTAACAATAACCCTGTATACGAGACAGCAAAAGAGACACTGATGTATAGAACAGTCTTTTGGACTCTGTGGGAGAGGGAGAGGGTGGGATGATTTGGGAGAATGGCATTGAAACATGTATAATATCACATATGAAACGAGTTGCCAGTCCAGGTTCAATGCACGATACTGGATGCTTGGGGCTGATGCACTGGGACGACCCAGAGGGATGGTACAGGGAGAGAGGAGAGAGGAGGGTTCAGGATGGGGAATACGTGTATACCTGTGGCACATTCATGTTGTTATATGGCAAACCAATACAATATTGTAAGTTAAAAAATAAAATAAATTAAAAAATTTGTTTATTCATTTATTCTGGGCTGTGCTGGGTCTTCATTGCTGCATGTGGGCTTTCTCTAGTTGCAGCAAGTGGGGACTGCTCTCCCGCTGTTAAGAACAGACTTCTCATTGCGTGGTGTCTCTTGTTGCTTAGCCTGGGCCCTAGGGCACAAAGGCTTCAATAGTGGTGTCTCATGGGCTTAGTAGCCTTGTGGCATGTGGGATCTTCCAGGAACAGGGATCGAACCTGCATTCCCTGCATTAGCAGGTGGATTTTTAACCACTGGATCACCAGGATAGTCTTTTAGATGCTATTTAATTTACTTATTATGCTTATTCTTTATTGTTCATCTCCCTATGCAGTGAAAACCCCATATGAGCATGATCTGCTTTCACCACTAATGAACACTAAGAATCTAACATGGTACTTGGCAAGTGGTGGATACTCAGTAAATATTTGTTCAAAGAATAAAGCAACGAGAAAGTGAATGTATGACTATAAAACCTTTCTATACACTGCTGTGGTGGTGGTGGTTTAGTCGCTAAGTCGTGTCTGACTCTTGCGACCCCATGGACTGTAGCCCACCAGGCTCCCCTGTCCTTGGGATTTCCCAGGCAAGAATACTGGAGTGGGTTGCCATTTCCTTCTCCATCTATATACTGGACGTTATGCTAAATACTGCATTAATGCTATTTGTTATTATTGTTGTTACTTTTTAGTTGAGGGAGAGGAATAAAGAATACATTTTAGAAAGGTTTGAAAAAAAGGGAAAAAAGGATAAAGAGGAAGACTGTGATGTTGACATGGGCTGGCGAGTATATTATGACCTTAAAATAAACCCTAGTAGGCTATTGGTTTCTCTGTAGGAGCTCTCTAGAAGAAGTCACCTTTGGGAGAGAGAGTTAGGAAATAATTTACCCAGAAATAATTATCACTAGCAGGAAATGAGTCTTTTCCCACCCTGACTCACCCAATGGAGACTACTTATAAGTCATTATCTTGGTTAAGTTTTATTAATCTTTGGGCACAGAGCGCAGTGGTACACTTTACTGGGGGACATTCTTCACCAATGAAGTTTTAAAGCTCTTGGGGGAGTATTTGAATGAGAATTTGAATGTGATAGCAGGATTGATTTAGGAGACATTGTTCACATTTTCCTTACTTTTTCTTTTCTTTTTTACATCTTGAATGTTTGGGCAATTAGTGAGCTTAAGAGAGAATGGCACAATTTTAGCTTGGAGAATATGAGATTTTCTAATTACTTTGAGTTTTTAATGCCTCTAATATGTTGATGCTTTGATTGTGTACTGCCCATTAATTTAAATATTGAAATGGCTTATTGCTTTGTTGGATCTGAAAGATTTATGATACACCCTGGGACATAGGTCCACCTTTTTCCCTTAAATTCACCTTTCATTTAATAGACTTCATTCATATGCATCATGGACAATGCTGGAAATGCAGAAAGAAGAAAAACTAGCCCTTGTCCCATCCCCAGAGATAGCCATGTTAGCCTACTACTGTGTTGTACATGTTCTATCGAGTCATTTCAAAAGGTGGATAATTTCCCTTGGAATTTGTTCATTTGCTGTGTCAAGGTAGTAATTCCTAACCTTTGCTAGGATTGTGGGCTGTTCTGAGAATCTAATAAAAGCTATAGATTCCCTTCCCTTGAATCTTCGTATGCTCATGCACACAACTTTTACATATTATCAGAGGTTTCATGAACAATCTGAATCCTATAATAACCGGTGGATTCTAGGTTTAAATCCTTGATATAAAGCATAAGCCTTTATACACACTGAGGAAACCAGAATTGAAAGAGACACATGTACCCCAATGTTCATCGCAGCACTGTTTATAATAGCCAGATCATGGAAGCAACCTAAATGTCCATCAGCAGATGAATGGATAAGAAAGCTGTGGTACATATATACACAATGGAATATTACTCAGCCATTAAAAAGAATACATTTAAATCAGTTCTAATGAGGTGGATGAAACTGGAGCCTATTATACAGAGTGAAATAAGCCAGAAAGAAAAACACTAATACAGTATACTAATGCATATATATGGAATTTAGAAAGATGGTAACAATAACCCTGTATACGAGACAGCCAAAGAGACACTGATGTATAGAACAGTCTTTTGGACTCTGTGGGAGAGGGAGAGGGTGGGATGATTTGGGAGAATGGCATTGAAACATGTATAATATCATACATGAAATGAGTTGCCAGTCCAGGTACGATGCACGATACTGGATGCTTGGGGCTGATGCACTGGGACGACCCAGAGGGATGGTATGGGGAGGGAGGAGGGAGGAGGGTTCAGGATGGGGAACATGTGTATGCCTGTGGTAGATTCATGTTGATATATGGCAAAACCAATACAATATTGTAAAGTTAAAAAATAAAATAAAATAAAAAAAAACCCTTTTAAATCTGATAAATGATGAAAAATTAAAATGCTTTCCTATTATGCTCACACTTATTCAGATCAAACCATAGTGAATAGTAGTGTTAGCCGTTCAGTTGTGTCCAACTCTTTTCAACCCCATGGACTATAACCTGCCAGGCTCCTATGTTCATGGAATTCTTTAGGCAAGAATACTGGAGTGGATTGCTATTCCCTTCTCCAGGGGATCTTCCTGACCCAGGGATTAAACCCAGGTCTCCTGCATTGCAGCAGGCAGATTCTTTACCATCTGAGCCACTAGGGAAACCTGGTGAATATGTGTTGCTTTTATCTGCCTGGCACCCATTTTTATCCTTCTCTTTTGCTAACACTGCTCAATTACTTGGTTATAAGGATGGGTATGTAACTCAGGCTGCAGTGAGAAGATCTGACTTTAGAGTAGCTAAAGTATAAACTAAAATTAAACAGAGATGAATATTTTACCAAATGTGTAAGAATCTAGGCATCCAAACGTTTATTTCCCACTGTAATTACTTTGGGAGATTTCATTTCAATTATGTTGTCATGGTTCAACATACTTTTGAATTTATTTTCTGGAATTGCCTTTAAAGCAAGTTTTTGAGGAATATAAGCAAGTCACATCATCAAAACTTTTGGTTGAAAGTTATAGTAGACCCCACACAAATTAATTAAATAAGAAAGTAATTTATTGGTCCATGTCTTTAGAAACTTTAGGGGAGAGCTCTGTTTTCAAACACGGATAGACAAAGAAACTCAAATAATTTCATCAAGATCTTGTGTTGTTTCGTTTGTGTTGACTCCATTCTCAGGCAGGATTTTCCCGTGTGGTGGCAAAAGTTATTATCATTCTTTCAGGCTAAAATCCATCAGAAGCAGACAGCATCATTTCTGGTAGTTCCCAGATAATTCAGACTTAGACCTCATGCTCACAATGAAACTACCTTTGAGGCCAAGGGAATGCACTGTGGCTTTTTGTTTCATTCAGGGGCATGTGCCTCCCCATGGAATCTTTGTTTTTATCCAATATGCATGGACCAAGAAGGGCTTTCCTGATAGCCCAGTTGGTAAAGAATCTGCCTGCAGTTCAGGAGACCCCAGTTCAATTCCTGGGTCAGGAAGATCTGCTGGAGAGGGGACTGGCTACCCACTCCAGTATTCTCGGGCTTCACTTGTGGCTCAGCTGGTAAAGAATCTGCTTGCAATGCAGGAGACCTGGGTTTGATCCCTGAGTTGGGAAGATCCCCTAGAGAAGGGAAAGGCTACCCACTCCAGTATTGTGGCTTGGAGAATTCAAAGAGTCAGACATGACTGAGCGACTTTCACTTTCATGGACCAAGAGTGGAGGAGGAGATTAAGGGTCAAAATAAGGGGCTATTGTTGGAAGAAGCAAATCTTCATTCTACAGTCAATATGACTCTTTTAAAATCTCATTTTATTTGTGGCTCAAAACATCAACTTTCTTCACAAGTTGCTGTTTGTTGTTGTTTAGTCACCAAATAGTATCCAACTCACTGAGACCCCATGGTCTGTAGCCCACCAGGCTCCTCTGTCCATGGGATTTCCTAGGCAAGACTACTGGAGTGAGTTGCCATTTCCTTTTCCAGGGCATCTTCCCAACCCAGGGATCAACCTGCATCTCTTACATCTCCTGTATCGGCATTGGCAAACAGGTTCTTTACCACTATCACCACCTGGGAAGCCCAGGAAAGCCAGATATGACCCTAAATAACTGTTGATAACAATAAAGGTAATTTACTAATGTCAGAGGATTCAAAAGAATATGTTTTAGATTGTAATATTCATTCCAAGAGGGCAGACATAATACCTGGGAAAATATAGTTTACTCATAGGAGTTATCTCTAAATTTAAGTAAAACAGAAGGAATAAGAAGTAATACAAATAAATCTAAAATAGCAAGTAAGCAACTATTGACTTTTTAATAGTATTTTTAAAAATTAATTAATTTATTTTAATTGGAAGATAATTTCTTTACAACATTGTGGTAGTTATTGCTGTACACTGACATGAATCACCCACGGGTGTGCACGTGTCTCCCCGTCCTGAACCCCTGCTCCAACCTCCCTCCTCACCCCATCCTTCTGAGTCATCCCAGAGCACCAGGCTTTGAGTGCCCTGTTTCATGCATCGAACTTGCACTGGTCATCTATTTTACATATGGTGATATACATGCAACTATTGACTTTTAGCCTGCATTCTTTTTTTTTAACCTCCGTGCATCTCCCACCCGTCGGCCCACGGAGCCCAAACCCCAGCCAGGCCCGGACGGAAGTCTAGCCTGCATTCTTTTTTTTTTTTTTTTAATTTAATTTTATTTTTTAAACTTTACATAATTGTATTAGTTTTGCCAAATATCAAAATGAATCCGCCACAGGTATACATGTGTTCCCCATCCTGAACCCTCCTCCCTCCTCCCTCCCCACACCATCCCTCTGGGTCGTCCCAGTGCACCAGCCCCAAGCATCCAGTATTCTTTTTTTTTTTTTTTAAACTTTACATAACTGTATTAGATTTGCCAAATATCAAAATGAATCCGCCACAGGTTTACATGTGTTCCCCATCCTGAACCCTCCTCCCTCCTCCCTCCCCATTCCATCCCTCTGGGTCGTCCCAGTGCACCAGCCCCAAGCATCCAGTATCGTGCATCGTACCTGGACTGGCAACTCATTTCATACATGATATTTTACATGTTTCAATGCCATTCTCCCAAATCTTCCCACCCTCTCCCTCTCCCACAGAGTCCATAAGACTGTTCTATACATCAGTGTCTCTTTTGCTGTCTCGTACACAGGGTTATTGTTACCATCTTTCTAAATTCCATATATATGCGTTAGTATACTGTATTGGTGTTTTTCTTTCTGGCTTACACATGAAAAGATGCTCAACATCACTCATTATCAGAGAAATGCAAATCAAAACCACTATGAGGTACCATTTCACACCAGTCAGAATGGCTGCAATCCAAAAGTCTACAAGTAATAAATGCTGGAGAGGGTGTGGAGAAAAGGGAACCCTCTTACACTGTTGGTGGGAATGCAAACTAGTACAGCCACTATGGAGAACAGTATGGAGATTCCTTAAAAAACTGGAAATAGACATGCCTTATGATCCAGCAATCCCACTGCTGGGCATACACACTGAGAAAACCAGAAGGGAAAGAGACACGAGTACCCCAATGTTCATTGCAGCACTGTTTATAATAGCCAGGACATGGAAGCAACCTAGATGTCCATCAGTAGATGAATGGATAAGCAAGCTGTGGTACATATACACAATGGAGTATTATTCAGCCATTAAAAAGAATACATTTGAATCAGTTCTAATGAGGTGGATGAAACTGGAGCATCCAGTATTCTTAAAGGCTGTATCTTTAAAAGAGATTAGGAAATTCTCATGAGAGTCTGCAACACTGAATTATTGAAAAAAAAAAAAGTCAATCTAGTAAATTCTGTTCTGAAAAACATGCTAAATAAAATGTGATTTCTTGCGGATGTTCCTGTGGGCTCAAAAATTATATGCAATCTGTGTTACTGGTTTTAATGTTTTATTTGATCAAGCTTATTGTGGGATTTGTACATTTTCTATTTGGCTTACTTTTGTCTGTTGATCTAGCAGTTTCTGATATGAACATGTTAAAATCTTTACTTAAATTGTTGATTTAGCTATTAATCTGTCCTAATTTTTAGTGATTTAAAAAATAAACTTACATTTCAAGGCTACATACATATATATACCTGTGATTTTTATATATTATTCATGTAATATTCTTTTTATCAGTATATGATGTTTCTCTTTTCCCTTATATTTTCTACCATAAGTTCTATAACCTGCTTTATTTCTTATTTTCCTGGTATATTTTCTGTTCTCATTGATATTTCTGTATACTTTCTTTACTTTTTTACCCATTAATAATTACCCTTGGATTCACTGCCTTTTGACTGAGTATGGTTCATTTATATTAAATTAAAATTTTCCCTCAAACATTTCTGTCATCTTATTTTTTGCTTTCCATTTACAGTTCCTTTCACTTATTTTTTCCCTTTTATATGCTCCATTAGGTAGATGACAGTTTTTCTTCTATTTTAAAAATAAACAGTTTATTTTTATACTTGTGGTGTATACTTTTTTACTCCCAACTTAGTAAGACTTAAAATTATGCTTATTTTTCCATATCAAACAATTACACTGAATAGGACAAGATATATTCTAACTTCTCTCATATCCCTCTTAAATCTTCCCTTAAACTTCATTGTACTATTAGTATTGTCTAGAACTTTAATTTTAGGTTTTTATGCATATGCATTTATGGTTACTGCTTATTAGTTTAAAGTAAATTAAGTT
This sequence comes from Bubalus bubalis, assembly GCF_019923935.1. Classification (NCBI taxonomy): domain Eukaryota; kingdom Metazoa; phylum Chordata; class Mammalia; order Artiodactyla; family Bovidae; genus Bubalus; species Bubalus bubalis. The sequence continues at coordinate 118,211,217 of NC_059160.1, read as the reverse complement.
TTGCCTCATCCTTACTTCTCAAACCTTATTGTTTCCCCTTGGGTTCATTACTTATTATGTTGGAGTATACTTCTCAAGAGTTCTTTCAAAAAAAGTCTTTGTATGATAAGTTTTTGTGATCTCTTAAGGCTCTGAATAACTTTATCTCATCATTACATTTAGGTAATAGTTTAGCTGGATATAAAATCACAGATCCAAAACTCTTTGTTCAATATTCTGTAGATTTTTATTACAATATTTTCATGTATCAGTGTTCAGTTCAGTTTAGTCACTCAGTCGTGTCCGACTCTTTGTGACTCCATGAACTGCAGCACGTCAGGCTTCCCTGTCCATCACCAACTCCCAGAGCTTGCTCAAACTCATGGCCGTTGAGTCAGTGATGCCATCCAACCATCTCATCCTCTGTTGTCCCCTTCTCCTCCTGCCTTCAATCTTTCCCAGCATCAGGGTCTTTTCTAAAGTTCTTTGCATCAGGTGGCCAAAGTGTTGGAGCTTCAGCTTCATCATCTGTTCTTCCAATGAATATTCAGTACTGATTTCCTTTAGATTGATTCTTTTGATCTCCTTGCAGTTCAAGAGACTCTCAAGAGTCTTCTCCAACACCACGGTTCAAAAGCATCAATTCTTTGGCACTCAGCATTCTTTATGGTCCAACTCTAACATCCATATGTGACTACTGGAAAAACCATAGCTTTGACTAGACAGACCTTTGTTAACAAAGTAATGTTTCTGCTTTTTAATATGCTGTCTAGGCTGGTCATGGCTTTTCTTCTAAGGAGCAAGTGTCTTTTAATTTCTTGGCTGTAGTCACCATCTGCAGTGATTTTGGAACCCAGAAAAATTAAGTCTGTCTCTGTTTCCACTGTTTCCCATCTATTTGCCCTGAAGTGATGGAACCAAATGCCATGATCTTAGTTTTCTGAATGTTGAGTTTTAAGCCAACTTTTTCACTTTCCTCTTTTACTTTTATCAAGAGGCTCTTTAGTTCCTCTTCGCTTTCTGCCATAAGGGTGGTGTCATCTGCATATCTGAGGTTATTGATATTTCTCCTGGCAGTCTTGATTCCAGCTTGTGTTCATCCAGCCTGGCATTTCACATGATGTACTCTGCATATAAGTTAAATAAGCAGGGTGACAATATACAGCCTTGACGTACTCCTTTCCCAATTTGGAACCCGTCTGTTCTTCCATGTCCAGTTCTAACTATTGCTTCCTGACCTGCACACAGATTTCTCAGGAGGCAAGTAAGGTGGCCTGGTAGTCCCATCTTTTTAAGAATTTTCCACAGTTTATTTTGATCCACACAATCAAAGGCTTTGGTGTAGTCAATAAAGCAGAAGTAGATGTTTTTCTGGAACTCTCTTTCTTTTACCTATGATCCAGTGGATGTTGGCAATTTGATCTCTGGCTTTTCTGCCTTTTCTAAATCAATGTTACTGTTGAGAAATTTGATATCCATTTGATTCTTCTTACATTGTAAGTTGTTTACCTTTTCACTCTAAAGGAGTTAAAATTTTAGAAAAATTTTAATATAATTTCACTGAGCCTGGATTTTGAAAACTTGTCTGTTTGACACTTTATGTTTTTGCTTCCTATCAATTTCATTAATTTTTGTTTAAAATTATTGGCTTAGTTTAGTTTTTGTGTAAGGTGTTCTATTTATTATCTTTCTTTCAGAATCTGTATTCTCCTCAAGGGCTTTCCTCCTTTACAGATGCAGCTGGTTTGACTTGCAGCGTTGACTTTGAGGGGATGGACATAAACTCTGGCTCTAGTTTGTACTCCTCAGGTAATTTTAAGATTTCAGTGCACAGGGAGAGACCCTGGTGTGTAATCTGGGTTTTACCTAGTCCAGTTTCCTCTGCTTCAGGTGTCACCACACCTGGCTCCATCCAGAGGCCAGCCCAGCACCTTTGTATGTAATTACCTAGCCCACAGAGTGAGGAAGAGGAGAGGAGGGGATATTCAGCGGCCAGTCCTTCTGCTAGGTTTCATCATTACAGGTACTTTATCCTACTGCATTCCAATGCTTCTCTGATATTATTTCTTTAACATCTGTGCCTTTACTGCTGTAGTGAAGTGGCAATCAGTATTCTCACAGGGCAATGAGGAAGAGAGGAGAAGAGTTCATAGAAAACTCTCTGAACCATTTTGGTGTGGCCTCAAGTCTTCTCAGTCTCCAGCAGACTCTTCTTCCTTAGTGGGAAGTAGCAACCCTCTGACTCCCCAAAGCTTTTTTGTGGTTTATGTGCAAGCAGGGCTCTGAGATCTGTCAGTCTCCCCACTTCTCCTGTGAGATTAGATGTTGGCAGTGGGAGCCATCTGCATACACTTGGAGTAACTTCTTGTCCTGAACTTCTTGCTACATTGTTAGAAACTGGAAATCATTGTTATGTTATAAATTTTTGCAACATTTATTTCTCATATTGCACATTAATATAAGGACATAATAGTATAATGAAAAAAACTATGACAATAACACATTTTAAATATTTTATTCTCTCAATATATCTCTCAATACTTAAGAATCTTCATCCATAGTTGGAATATTTTATGCATTTAAAATATTTCTTTTTTTAAAAAAAGTGTTTCTTAATAATTAATCACTAGACTTCTGAAAGGCTTTATCTGAATGTTGGGAAAGCCTTTATATTAGCTGACAAAAAATTTAAGTCAAAGAGATAGCTATGACTTGGAGTGGCACTCATTCTTCATTGTCCCAACAAACATATGCAGCATCTATCCTGTGTCAGGCAATGTGCTGAGTGAAGTGACAAATATAGAGAATGTGATGTGACTCTTGCCCTCAGGGACTGTACAGTCAACTAAAATCACCAGAACAGCTATAAGATAATTTTAATTCAGAGCAACCTATGATAATTTACATTTCCTGCTTTGGAATCTATTGTCACATCTTCTTTATAAAACCGATTTGCCTCTTTTCCATATTGTCTTTTTTTCTTGTTAGAATATATGTCCCTTAGTTCTGCATGTCTCTAATAGTTCTTATTTTTAAAAAATTTTCTTTAATTTTAGCAAGAATATTTACTGAGATCTGCTTTCTTAACACTTTTTAGGTATGTAATATAGTATTGTTTACTATAGTACACTATTGTGCAGCAGATCTTTAGAACTTATTCATCTTGCATAAGTGAAACTTTGTGCCCATTGATTAGCAATTTTCCATTTCCCCCCTGCCCAGTCCTTGGTAAACACCATTCTACTATCTGATTATATAATTTATTTATTTTAGATACCTCATATAAGTGAAATAATATAGTATTTGTCCTTTTGTGACAGGCTTATTTTGCTTGGCATAATGTCTTCAAAATTTATCTATGTTGGTGCATATTGCGGAATTTCCTTCTTTTTCAAGGTTGAATAATATTCCACTGTATGTATATACCACATTTTTGTTACCCATTGACAGGCATTCAGGTTGTTTCCATATCTTGGTCACTATGAATAGTGCTGCAATGAACTTTGTGTGCTGACATCTCTTCAAGATCCTGATTTCAATTCTTTTGAATAAATATCTAGAAGGGCAATTACTGGATTAACTGGTAGTTCTGAGAGAGTCATGATCTTAGTTTTCTGAATGTTGAGCTTTAAGCCAACTTTTTCACTCTCCTCCTTCACTTTCATCAAGAGGCTTTTGAGTTCCTCTTCACTTTCTGCCATAAGGGTGGTATCATCTGCATATCTGAGGTTATTGATATTTCTCCCGGCAATCTTGATTCCAGCTTGTGCTTCTTCCAGCCCAGCGTTTCTCATGATGTACTCTGCATAGAAGTTAAATAAGCAGGGTGACAATATACAGCCCTGACGTACTCCTTTTCCTATTTGGAACCAGTCTGTTGTTCCATGTCCATTTCTAACTGTTACTTCCTGACCTGCATACAGGTTTCTCAAGAAGCAGGTCAGGTGGTCTGGTATTCCCATCTCTTTCAGAATTTTCCACAGTTTATTGTGATCCACACAGTCAAAGGCTTTGGCATAGTCAATACAGCAGAAATAGATATTTTTCTGGAACTCTTTCGCTTTTTCGATGATCCAGCGGATGTTGGCAATTTGATCCCATCACTTCATGGGAAATAGATGGGGAAACAGTGGAAACAGTGTCAGACTTTATTTTTTGGGGCTCCAAAATCACTGCAGATGGTGATTGCAGCCATGAAATTAAAAGACGCTTACTCCTTGGAAGGAAAGTTATGACCAATCTATAGCATATTAAAAAGCAGAGATATAACTTTGGCAACAAAGGTTCATCTAGTCAAGGCTATGATTTTTCCAGTGGTCATGTATGGATGTGAGAGTTGGACTATAAAGAAAGCTGAGCACTGAAGAATTGATGCCTTTGAACTGTGGTGTTGGAGAAGACTCTTGAGAGTCCCTTGGACTGCAAGGAGATCCAACCAGTCCATTCTAAAGGAGATCAGTCCCGGGTGTTCATTGGAAGGACTGATGCTGAAGCTGAAACTCCAGTACTTTGGCCACCTCATGCGAAGAGTTGACTCATTGGAAAAGACTCTGATGCTGGGAGGGATTGGGGGCAGGAGGAGAAGGGGACGACAGAGGATGAGATGGCTGGATGGCATCACCGACTTGATGGACGTGAGTCTGAGTGAACTCTGGGAGTTGGTGATGGACAGGGAGGCCTGGCGTGCTGTTTCATGGGGTCTCAAAGAGTCGGACACGACTGAGCGACTGAACTGAACTGAACTGAACTGAGAGAGTCAGTTTCTAGGCAGGTTGGTAAGAAGTCTAGGGTCCCCGAGGAGGAGAGTGGGGTCTGGAATTCTCAAGGAGGAGGAAAGGACAAACTTTCTTTTTTCCTACATTCCTTAGTCTTAGTCACATAAAATGTTTCTTTTTCTATAAGCCCAGAACTGATGATTATACAACAAACAACTCAGTTTAAATTCTGTGCTAAGGATTATATAAAAGCAATGTATCCTGCTTGAGGACAGTTTCTCCTTCCTGAAAACCTTCATGACTAATCCTGATATCTTAGAATGTATATTATGGGAGTGGGTCTGGTAAAGTCTTTTCATTGTTAAGTTCTAATCCTGTTATTTTAAAATGTAAACTGTGGGAGTGGGTCTGGTAAAATTTTTACAACCTTGAGACATTCTTTTGATTTATTGTAATAACTAATTTAAAAAGTATATAGCTCCCTTGCTAACACTAGAGAGTAGGGCACTCTCTGCCCCCTCTGATGTCTGTGTCAGAAGCTTTCTTTGTCCCTTTTCACTGTAATAAAACTTCTGCCACACAAGAGCCCTGTGCGCAAACCTGGTCTCTGGTCCTGAAGCTAAATCTTTGGAGATTATGAATACAACATCATTCACTGTAAGCTATCAGTTCTATTTTTAATATCTTGAGGAATCTCCATACTGTCTTGCATAGCAGCTGCATCATTTTACATTCTGGATCAACGGGGTAACTTCCTTGATTTTTAAAAAATCACATCTTAGGTGCTAAACATAAATGTGCTATGATAGGAAGTATAGGGGATAAAAGAGCATCTCCGTGTTTCCTGGAATAGTGAAAATGCAATTTGACGTGGGTTGCCTCTTGGCTTTAGCTCAAATCCTCTTTCCTCAGGTAAGCTTTCAAACTTTTCTTGATCATCTTGAAATATCTCTTCCCTCTGAGCAGAAATTTTTCAGAAACACAGAGAAGGGCTGAAAGCTTTTGTCATCATTTCTGTCTTTTGGATCCAACTTGTTTTCCTTTGAGAAAACAAACATCCACCTGATATAGCTGAGAAAACCTGTTAGTGTGGGCTGCCTCTAGCAGTTCAGCATCACCTTGGCTAGGTTGCTGCCAACACCCACAGACCCCGTTATTGCTATTCTCAGAAGCACACATCCCACTTTTATTTAAATAGCATGAAGATTGCAGCTGGAAAAGAGAACAATACCCAACCCGGCATTTGAAGTCCATATTATAAACACAGACTGGAGAGCTTCTAGGGAGGGTAACACAGTGGTCCTTGATGAGAGAGATTAGAAGCATGGCAAAATTAAATGTTTAAAGGTATTTGGAAATCACTAGTTCTATTCCCCTCATCTTGGTGCTAGAGGTAACAAACCTGCCTGTCAGTGCAAGAGACGTAAGAGATGAGGGTTCGATCCCTGGGTCAGGAAGATCTCCTGGAGGAGGGTGTGGCAACCCACTCCAGTATTCTTGCCTGGACAATCCAGTGTACAGAGGAGCCTGGTGAATTGCAGTCCATAGGGTCACAAAGAGTCAGACACGACTGAAGCAACTTAGCATGCATGCATACACCTCACCTTAAACTGAAATCCAGCTTGGTGAAAAGACTTGGTTGAATTAACACCAGACTTGTGACTGGAACTCAGGCTTTTTTTTTTTCACTGATTTTGGAATGCTCTTCCTATCATATCCAACTATGCATACCGTGTATTTCAGATATGGAAATCAGTGATAGCACACCAGGAGTATGTTTTTCTATAGATCTGGGTTTTGTAAGCCAGAAAAATTTTAGTTGATTTGGGACTGCATGGAGCAATTTGCTAAAATTTGTCATTCCTGTAGGAATGGTTATTTAGCAGGATGGTTAATTTTATGTGCTAACTTGGCTAGACATAGTGCCAGATATGTGGTCAAATATTATTCTTGCTGTTCATGTGACAATGTTAGGGAGATTAACATTTAAATCAGTGGACTTTGAGTAAAGCAGATGGCTCTCCATAATATAGATGGGCCTTATCCAATCAGTTGAAAGTCCTCGCAAAATTAAAAACTGACCTCTGCCCAGCAAGAAGGAATTCTGCTAGTAGACAGCCTTCACACTTGAACTGTAATTCTGGCTCCTCATGTGTCTCCCCTGTAATAACTCACCTTGCAGATTTTGAACTGGATGAGCCATTTCCTTAGAATAAATCTTTTTTCTCTATACATATACATCTTATTTGTCCTGTTACTCTGGAGAGCTCTGACTAATACATTTAAAGAAACACTTGTCTCTCTTGTCTAGCACTTGGACCTTACATATGTAGACCCAGAGCACCTTGTTTGATGTTTTGGGTCATCATATACCAGCATCTATCCCTCTAATACTCTGTAGACACAAAGATGCTTCTCTTATATTTTGGTACTAGTAACAGGGATCACTTCATAATATTATCCTGATGTGTCTTTATCAAATTCTGAGACAAGTGCTGCTGGCTGTATCTGTTGAACAGTGAGGCAGGCTTTTGGCTCAGGTGCCAGAGAAGGCAAGAAAGCAAGTACACAGTGACTCAGTTTTCATTTTTTTCTCTGAAAAATTGTCCAGCCCTCCATCTTGCTTTGCCAAGACCTTCCCAGATTCTCTGCATCATCTTCCGTTTTATTGCTTGGGTCACTTTCAGTCATGAGTAGCAGTAACCTGACACAAACTAGCTTAAGCCCAAAGTGAATTTTATTTGTTTGTGTGATAAAAACAAAACAAACAAGTGAAAGAAAAAAAAAGCTTGACATGGAGTCCTGGGGTAGATGACTTCAGAAACTCAGATACGTTCATTAAGAACCATTCTCTCCCCGTCTCTGCACTTGGCTTTCCTATGTGTTGTGCTGTTTTCAGGCTGGCTATTGCTAGTCTTGGTGAGGTGCAGTCAGCCGCTCCTAGCTCATACACTGCTCATTTAACACCACAGGAAAAAGACTGCTGCCCCAGAATTCTAGAAAAGTCCTGCGCCTGACTTTCACCCTGAATGGGCTTCCCTAGTGGCTCAGAGGCACCCCACTCCAGTACTCTTGCCTGGAAAATCCCATGGACGGAGGAGCCTGGTGGGCTGCAGTCCATGGGTTCGCTGAGGGTCGGACATGACTGAGCGACTTCACTTTCACTTTTCACTTTCATGCATTGAAGGAAATGGCAGCCCACTCCAGTGTTCTTGCCTGGAGGATCCCAGGGACGGGGGAGCCTGGTGGGCTGCCGTCTATGGGTCACACAGAGTCAGACACGACTGAAGCGACTTAGCAGCAGCAGGGGCTCAAAAGATAAAGAATCTGCCTACAACGCAGGAGACTGCGGTTTGATGCCTGGGTTGGGAAGATCCCCGGAGGAGGAAATGGCAACCCACTCCAGTATTCTTGCCTGGGGAATCCCATGGACAGAGGAGCTTGGTGGACTACATACAGTCCATGGGGTCCCAAAGAGTCGGACACGACTGAGTGACTAACACGCTTTCCATCCCTGAATATGCTGATTAGTTTACTCCTAGATCATATGGCCATCTTCTTACTTAAATTAGGACTGGCCTCAATCAAGCCACATGTACAAGGAGCAAGGAAGAAGCAGTTTTCTCAAAGGAAAAGGGAGCACAAATACCAGGGAAACAAAAGCAACAGACGACATGGCAACATCCCTGTCAAGTCTGGGCAGCCATAGTGTGTCAGGAAGCGGGGTGAGGAAAGAAGCTCAGTCTCGAATAGTTAAGTTTCTTTATCTTAAAAAAATTTTTCTTGGCTTTGTTAAAAGGTAATCGACAAAGTTGAAATATGTTTACAGTATGCAATGTGACGATTTGATAAATGTGTACATTATATGTATGTTATTCGTACGTATGTATGGTACATTCAGTTGCTGCTGCTGCTAAGTCGCTTCAGTAGTGTCCGACTCTGTGCGACCCCATAGACGGCAGCCCACTAGGCACCCCTGTCCCTGGGATTCTGTAGGCAAGAACACTGGAGTGGGTTGCCATTTCCTTCTCCAGTGCATGAAAGTGAAAAGTGAAAGTGAAGTCACTCAGTCATGCGCGACTCTTAGCGACCCCATGGACTGCAGCCCACCAGGCTCCTCCGTCCATGGGATTCTCCAGGCAAGAGCACTGGAGTGGGGCACCACTGCCTTCTCCATTGTACACTGAGTACACATATACAGATGTCTGTGAAATACCCCATGGCTCTGGGTTACCGGAGTCTGGAAATAAAGAAGACTGAGCTAGAGAGCCTCCTAAGCTTTAGAAACAAATTACACTTCCTGGAAACAAATTACACCTTCCAGGAACATTTAAATAGTTTGTAGTTCCTTATGTTATAGTACAATTTTTCTCATTGATTATAATCAGCTCCTGAGCCTTCTCCTCTAGTCTTTTTTGTAGCTTGCCATAGTATTCAGATTGAAATATTGGGAAGTGTATTTCACGAGGAAAGGGGTTTAGTCTTTGCTCGCTCTTTTATTTGCAGTGCCTAGAAGAGTACTAGGCCCATGATAGACACTCAAAGGATATTTTTGGAATAAATGGTTTGATAAATTGCGCATGTTATTTTATATCTGGCCTCACCATGAATGGGTAAATGTCATGGTAACAAGTTTTATTTTGTTTATTATGCTTTTTATCATTCTTTCCAGTTGAACTTTTTAAATTAAACTTTTTCTTGAGTAAAATTATAGACTCAAATGTTATTGTAAGAAATAACACAGATCTCATGTACTCTTTATCCTGTTTCGCCAGTGGCAACATTTTGCAAACTGTAGTACAGCATCATAACTGGGATGTTGAGATGTTGACATCAATGTAGTCAGTTGGGTTGACCTTCCCTCTCTCTTTCTCTGTGTCTGTGTGTGTGAGTTTGTGGTAAATTGTTTCATGGCCACAAGTTCTTCACATCCAATATACATCCTTTTGCCATGTGACTTTGCTGTTCCCATACTCCAGGGTAAACTCTCTTTCTCCAGACCCTTGAATTTGGGCCAGACTTACTTGGCTGTGATCAATAGAATGCGGCAGAAGTTATGTTGTGTGAGTGTTAGTCGTGGCTTCCAAAGACCTTGTATCTTTTATCATCTCTCTTGATGTACTTTCCTGAGACTCCCCTCACCGCACCCGACTTGAAGAATATATTCTAGGCTACTGGGGGTGAGGGACTGGAAGGGGGCAAACCGAGGGAGCCCCCACAACAGCTAGAGCCAATTCTGGACATGTGAGTGACGCAATTTGGACCTTCCAGCCTGGCTAAATGCATTAGTAAGACCAGGTGAAATCAGCAGAAGACTGGCCTAGTCAAAGCTCACATAATTATGAAAAGTAATAAATCATTGTTGTTTTATATTTTGGAATGTTTGTTACATAGCAGAGGGTAACTGAGATGGTAGCATCTCACACTGAAAATTTTTAGGTATAAAGACTCAGATTTTAATCCTTGGATTATGATATGGTTACTAGCAGATGAAGATTAACTATGTGTAGCTTGGATGTTTTTCCCTTAAATACGTTATCTGTCAATTGCTTCCATCTTGTCATGTTTCCACTCAGCTACAGATCAGGAAGCCCTGATTAACCAGCCTTACTTTATCTACTTTTTTAGCATGCAGAATTTTTACTGGTATCTGACAAAGCAGTTTCATGGTTTCATGTAGATATAGACCCAAACCTGGTTTCTTAGGTTAATATTTATATAGATTCAAATCTAGCCAAATAAATGTTTCAGTAGAAAAATCTACATTACCATATTATAAATATTGAAACTTAGAGTTTAGGCTCAAGAAGAAAATTTAAAAACTCTTTGTTTTCTGAAAAGCATTCAGCTCTTTATTTTTGTGTTGATCCTCATGTTAATAGCCATGATAAATCTTTAGATGTAGTCCAGGAAGATACATTATTTCAGAAATCCCAAGAAAGCATCTGGACATGCAGATATTTCGATAGATAGTGAAAATATGAATGAGTTTATATTTGCTGGCTCTTTATATCATTTCTCTTTTAGATACATTAGAGATTAATCATATAAACTGGTAAGTAAGATATATCTTTGCATAGTGGTTAAGAAATCAGTCTTTGGTGTTAGACTCCCATCTAATCCTATCACTTACAGACTGTGGAATCTTAAGCAGGTTGCTTACTTTCCTTGTGCCTCAGTTTCTGCATCTAAAAAATAGGGATGATAATAATACCTGTCTCATGTTTGTCATGAATATTAAATGGGAAAATGCACCATCCCTACCACATTGTAATCACTCAGTGTTACTTAATGCTCCATCTCCCTTTTATTCCTCCTCTGATTGCTACCATCATTAGTCTTCATTCTCTCCTTGATTGACCACTAATAAGAACTGTCTTATTCCTAGCTTCTTCTCCCAGTGCTAGGACTCTGAACATTTAATACAAATCTAATGACTTGTTGTCTGAGTTAAGCTTTAGATGGTTACAGTTAATAGATGTTTATGATGAGGCCAGCAATATGTAGCATGGGAGAAACTCCACGGGTTCAACTGGCCCACCATGGTGTGTTCATTATTGTCAATTATTTCTCTTCCTTGGATATCACTTACACTTTCTCTGAAAGTGTTAGTTGCTCACTCGTGTCTGACTCTTTGCAACCCCATGGATTGAAGCCCACCAGGCTCCTCTGTTCATGGAATTCTCCACGCAAGGATACTGGAGTGGGTAGCCATTCCCTTCTCCAGGGGATCTTTCTGACCCAGGGATTGAACCTGGGTCTCCTGCATTGTAGGTGGATTCTTTACCATCTGAGCCACCAGGGAAGCCTTTCTCTGAGGGAGGAGATAAGTAAACCTTTCTGAAAATTGCTGCCTCCTGGTCTTTTTGGGTTTAGGTGAAGAATAGTCCCCTTGAAATGCTAGCAAGCTTTCCTTATCCTGGCAATACTTACCTCTCTAAGACGTATTGTGATCATGACCCAATCATTCTACCAAAGTGCAAGGCTTGTTTAAATTTATTGAATCATTGGCTGGGTTACTGAACCACCTCACAGACATGGTGGGGTTGTATCAGTCTGCGAATGGATGACAGCTCAGGCCTTAACAAGATTCCTCATTCTTTCTTCTGAATAGCTGTGATTCATCTCAGCTGCTAAATTCATCCCAGGGTACATACATTCTGAGTCTTCTGGATGCAAATAAAGCTGCATGGGATGTATCCAAATTCATAAGTAAATGAAGAGTAAAGTGGTATGCTGATGTGACTGCAGTCAGACTAATTCCAGTCTATTTGCCCTTCATCATTTCTGTGTCAGCGTAGCCATACCAGAGTGGATTCTGTGAAGCTGATTGAATCACAGCCCCTAGAAGCTTAATAAGCTGCTAAAATGTAAATACTGACCCAGGGAATTTTGCATGGCTAATGAAGGCAGAGTTCAGTGTCCATGATTATATTGCTCAGCTCTACTGAAACAGCCAATAAATGTTTACACATCCGTTTGAACTGCTCAGTTTGCCTGCTCACAGTATAGGTGGGGTGATGATGTTTCAGTAACAACTTAGCTCTTTCAGGGAGAATAGAGCAAAGCAAATGAAGCATTAGACACAGGAGGAGTCTGCCTTGAGTCCAGGTTTTAAGGATGGGTAATGCACAATTCTCAGAGTCTTCTGTTTGGTGATCACCGTATTATCTTTATGACTTCTGCCAGTAAGTCTTTCAGATAGTTTTGGCTCTAGAAGGAAATGGAGAGGAGGGGGGAGAAAAAAAAGAGTCCAGATGCTTTGTGCTCTAAGTGCTGGATCTTCCCATCTGAAATCTGTAAATACAACATAGATTTTCCTGGCGTTGAGTTAGATTTGGCAGATCCTTCATTCCATTGATCTTGAGGGTAATAATATTTATCATAGTGTAATCTGTTAGTACAAGCAAAAATACTTTTGACTGAAGAGGCATTCCAATCACTCATGTCCCTTCGTTATTGTGCTATTATCTTTATGTTTGTTTTGTCTGTTTTGGTGAAGAAACAGATTGACAAAAATGTGGAATCTGAAATGGTACAGGGTGAATACCCTAGAAAATGATAAATGCATATGTAAGTTTTTACTCTGAATTAGAGTCAAAGTTCATTTCCAAACTAAAAACATAATTAGTTATAATGACAGCCTGTTTTGTTTAGATCACTTTAAATTTTGAAGTGTGTTTCTAAATGTACAGATTCATTCTTTTCATCTCTTCTCTCTTGTCAAGTTTTGCTTAAAGCGAGGACCTTCATGATAGAACAGAAGAAAGTTGTATAAAGCAGTAATCAGGCAAAATGAGCACAATAGGGAACTCAGAGACTTGGTGCAAATTATGCTTTTCTGGCCTTTAGGTGTCTGGACATGCTCACTCACACCCTGATTGTTAGGCAGTCTGGGTACCCCTTCACCCCAGATAGGAGCAGCACTTTGAAGGAGGTGGAGGAGAGGGGTGGAGTGACAGACTTGGACCCCCAGTCCCCTCAAAGGGGGCTTTTCTTGAGCCAGACTGGCTCTGTCACCTACCTTCCCAAATGTGGGAGAAAGGTTTGTTTCCCTGACACAGAGGGATGCCAGCCATTTGATGGCTCCATTGAATACTTAGATAACCTAGCTGTCTTGGATGAATTGGACTTGATTGTCAGACCTGAGTCATCTGGACTATCTGATGCTACTAATCCCAACCTAAGTTTGATTATGTATGCCATTGAATTCTACTGCTGCTGCTGCTGCTAAGTCGCTTCAGTCGTGTCTGACTCTGTGCGACCCCAGAGATGGCAGCCCACCAGGCTCCCCTGTCCCTGGGATTCTCCAGGCAAGAACACTGGAGTGGGTTGCCATTTCCTACTCCAGTGCATGAAAGTGAAAAGTGAAAGTGAAGTCGCTCAGTCGTATCTGACTCCTAGCGACCCCATGGACTGCAGCCCACCAGGCTCCTCCATCCATGGGATTTTCCAGGCAAGAGTACTGGAGTGGGGTGCCATTGCCTTCTCCGGCCATTGAATTCTAGCTTGTATTTATTTATTTAAAACTGGAGTTTAGTTGACTTACAGCATCATGTTAGTTTCAGGTGTCTGGCAAAGGGATTCAGTTATACACACATGTGTATCTATTTTTTTCAGATTCTTTCCCTTTAGCGGTTACTACAAAGTATTGAGTAGAGTCCCCTGTGCTCTCCAGTAGGCCCTTTAGTTATCTATTTTATGTATAGTAGGGTGTATATGTTAATCCCAAACTCCTATAAATTCCAGTCTTGAACTTTAGCTAATTCAACTGATACTAGGGAGCTCATGGGATTCCAGAAAACGTGTTTGGGGGCTGACTCTATTGGCAGAAGCCTTGGGAGTCTAAGGGGAGGGGAAGGGGCCCCATGGGATTTGCTGACACTGTGGGACCTATCACTAAAAGAGACTCCCGGAGCTGGCCATCAGGCTGAGCAGTTAGGCGGGTCCCCGTGTGTAATGGGCAGTGGGAGACGTTGTCTGGCCTCTCTCTGAGGGACGGCTTGTGGCCTCAGCTGCTGGCAGTGCTCCCAGTAGACAGTCTGTGGGCCTTGGTGATTGGAGCAGAGAGAGCCAGCTGCCTCACTCGGTGCCACCATTTCAGGCAGTCTGCAGGCGATGACGCATCTACGGGGGGATGTAGAGGCCTGAGGCTTTCGGCTCACAGAACAGCTCCGACAGCTTTCCACATCTCCCTCAGACACTGGCCTGTTTTTTCTCCGCCTTCCTCAAAGCCCTGTCTGCACGCTGAGTTCCATCTCTGAGTCAGCTCTGGAGAACCCAACCTGAGCACAACGTGAACACTTTGGGTCCAGCTGAGAACGCAGCTGTGGTTTAGTGACGCAGAGCCGGAGTGCCCTGGTTTGACTTACGGTTACCAGAGGGGAGAGTGGCAGGGGCTGGGTGGGAGGGAGATAAATTAGGAGGTTGGGACCAACATGTACACACTACTCTGTGTAAAATAGAAAAAACCAAGGACCTACTGGATAGCACAGGGAACTCTCTTTCATACGCTGTAATAACCTATAATGAGAAAAACCTAAGACTACATATATGAATATAAAACTGAATCACTTTGCCCTATACCTGAAGCTAACGCAACATTGTAAATTAACTATACTTTAATTAAAAATGATTTAAAAAAGTGCCCTGCTTTGAAAGGCAGAGAAGGCAGAGGTTCAAGTTTATTGCTCATAGATCCTTTGCCACATTACCTATGTCCAGTCTAGGTTTTAAAATATTTTATCTTTAGGGAAGTACTATAATATTACTAAATAATTATCTTTTCCAGTGAATTTGTGGAAAAGCCTGCCACTTAAAGAAATCCCACTTTTGGCATGGCAACCCACTCCAGTATGCTTGCCTGGAGAATCCCATGGACAGAGGAGCCTGGCGGACTATAGTTCATGGGGTCACAAAGAGCCGGACACATGACTGAGAGACTGAGCATGCATGCGGGCATTGCTAACAGGAAAAGTGAGAGGCGAGCCCTGCAGCCTCCTCTGCCTGAAGCCCTGTTGTATGATTTCTATTTACTGTGAATCCTATAGTTTCTGTTTTTTTTTTTTTTTAAACAGTCCTTACTCCTTTATTAAAGAAATATTGTTTTCAGCCTGGCTTTTTTTATGAGAGTATAAGATCTTTAAGAGCATTATCTTAGTTTGGGTTGCCCTGGGAGCAGAGCAGGAGATAGATTTGAATGCAAATACTGGATTGGCAAAAAAGTGCATTTGGATTTTTCATAAGATGGTGTGGAAAAACCTGAATGAACTTTTTGGCCAACAAAACAGTTCACACTCCCCGTCACCGCAGGTGGAGATACAGGGAACACTGACAGGGAGTGGGAAAGTAACAGCAAGGGAGAGGAGGTCAATAAAATGCACATTATTAAGTTGTAGTGGGTCCCTCTGGAGAAGGAAATCGCAACTCACTCCAGTATTCTTGCCTGGAGAATCCCATGGACAGAGGAGCCTGGCAGGCTACGGTCGATGGGGTCCCAAGAGTCAGATACAACTTAGTGACTAAACCATCACCACCACCAGTGAGTCCCTCACGTGTCTCAAAGGCTTCCCTGGAGGCTCAATGGTAAAGAATCTGCCTGCAATGTGGGAGACCTGGATTTCATGGGTTAGGAAGATCCCCTGGAGAAGGGAATGGCTACCCACTCCAGTATTCTTGCCTGGAAAATTCTATGGACAGAGGAGCCTGGCAGGCTACAGTCCATGGGGTTGCAATGAGTTGGACACAACTGAGTGACTAACACTTTCTCTTTTCACTTTCATGTGTCTCAGCCTTATGCTCCTCAAGTGTCAAGGAAACTAAGTTATTTTATACCTTTTGTTACTCAGAGATCAAGGGTTGCTGGGGAAGGGGTGAAGGTCAGGGAATAAGGGTGAAGGAATGGAAAGTTGAAGAGGCATTTGTGATTGTTTAGTTGCTAAGTTGTGTCCAACTCCTTTGCAGCCCCATGAACTATAGCCCGCCAGGCTCCTCTGGCCATGTGATTTTTCAGGCGAGAATACTGGAGTGGGTTGCCATTTCCTTCTCCCAAGGATCTTTCTGACCCAGGGATCAAACTTGGGTCCTGTACATCTCCTATATTGCAGGCGAATTTTTTTACTGCTGAGGCATCAGGGGAGCCCTGGCACAAAAGCCTGGCACTTCTGGCTTTTGTGCTTTCAAAGAGTTTCTTTCTAGAATTTCTCAGGCTCAGAGGTGTACATACCTAGTGATGAAAGTGGGAAGACACCCAGTCAGTGACGTCCAAAACGATGGGTGTAGGGAGAGAAGCTGGCAGTGGCTGCTCAGGAATGGATTACATTCTTATATTTCTCCTGACACGCCCTGTGCCTGGTGTGCAGTGTATGATCAGTTGTTATTCTTTTTATTTCTTAAGCATGAGGCCAAACTGGGCTTTGTGGTCCTTGGGTACTGGGATCTGAGACTCCCAGTAGGCTGGGGAAAGTTAATGTGCTAAGACTCAGATCATCTCTTGTTTCTGTAAGAGAGACTGGAGAGGTTCTTAGAGATTAATGTAGTCCTTGGTTTCCCTGATAAGCTTTAAATTAAAGTTGGAAATTGCCTGATGCAATTCACAAAGGGGCATACACAAGAATGGAGAAAAAATTCTGATTACAGTTTTATTTGCTGACACTCGTTAACAATTTATGTTCGAGTGCTATTTTGTTAATTAATGGCTGCTCAAGAAATGCCATGTGTCAGCAGTGAATCACTTACATTTGTTGCTCTTTAATGGTATATGGATAATGAATAAAGACAAGTCATATAATGAAAGCTGAAAATAGCCCAGTCATGGGACAGAGGCTTGTCAGTAGGAAAAGGTATTATGTTTGCTAGTATCCATCCCAGGCTTTTAAAAGTTAAGCTAGTTAAAGCCTAAAAGGGCACTTTATTGACATCTGTAACCCAGTCACCAAGGTACAGAGGACATGTGGAGTTAGCTTCAGGGACAAGTAGAAATTCCCACTCTCTAGCCCCCATCTCTGCCTCTCTCTGTTTCTTTCATTCTCTCACATCAGCTCTTACATGGGTTTGGAGCCATGGCTCTTTGTAGCTTTGGGCTCACAACCAATACTTCTGTGCTAGTAAGGAGAGGGGGCTGGTCTTCCCCACTGGAACTTGAGGTACGTCAAGGCAAGACCAACTAGCCAAGGAAGTGGACCTCGGTCTTTAGAAGCTTCTCAGCTAAAAGGGAGGGGTGCCCTTGGGGGTGAACAAGACAAAAGACTGTGAACTATAAGCAGCAGTGCAGAGAAGTAAGTGATTGAAAGTCCAAATGAGCCGTCCAGATGGAAACTGCCATTATAATTTAGAGGAAGGACAGGGGATGGTTCTGGTGGTTGAGGAGGTGGGACTTGAACTGGGTTTTATGAATGGGTAAATAGAGGAAAGGGCACGTTCTGTAAGCGATGCTAAACGAAGAGAATGTGGTCAGGATTGAATGCAGGGTGCTGGGGAGACTGGTCTAGCTGGCACAGAGCTGGGCTGTGCTTGGGAGGAGAAGGAAAAGTATAGAAGAGAGGAAAGGGCAATATGAATATCAGGCAGGAAAATCACAATATTGAGCTAGAGAGTGATATGATAATATAATAATGGTAATAGCAAATACTTATATAGCACTTTCTCTGGGTCAGGGACTATTTTAAGTTGACTCATTGGAAAAGACTCTGATGCTAGGAGGGATTGGGGGCAGGAGGAGAAGGGGACGATAGAGGATGAGATGGCTGGATGGCATCACTGACTCGACGGACGTGAGTCTGAGTGAACTCTGGGAGTTGGTGATGGACAGGGAGGCCTGGCGTGCTGCGATTCATGGGGTTGCAAAAAGTCGGACACGACTGAGCGACTGACCTGAACTGAACTGACTTTTAATACAATAGACAGGAAAAGCCAACACAGTGGACATTTCTACATTATAAAAACATCAGTCATTTATTTACTCACTCCTTTCATTCACTCACTTATCCCACAAACATCTCCTATTTGCTCCAGGTGTCCCGGTGCTCTCAGAACATTTTTTGAACTCTCTGCACAGGCATGATGGTCTAACAGTATACTATCCCCACAAACTTCCTTTAATGTGATTTTTAGGGTTTTTTGTTTGTTTTTTCATTTTCAGTTATCCTGAGACTGCCCCTTGTTGATAGAAATCTATCTGGTATTATGATATCTTTGGTACAAATGGAGTTTATTTTCTACCTAAACTTGAAGAGCAAGATGCAACAATAATCCAAATATATGTCAAAATCCTTGGGAGCACAGGACCCTAAGAGAAGCCTCTAGGGTGTGGCTGTGATGCTGTGACTCCCTCCCTGGATCTGTTTGTTGCATGGATGGATGTAAGTGATGAGGTGAACTCACTCTTTCTGAGCCCTTTAGAGTCTCTAATGGAATTATCCTGTTTCCTGTCTTCAGGGGAGAGGTCTACATCGGTGCAGCCA
Source organism: Bubalus bubalis (assembly GCF_019923935.1). Classification (NCBI taxonomy): domain Eukaryota; kingdom Metazoa; phylum Chordata; class Mammalia; order Artiodactyla; family Bovidae; genus Bubalus; species Bubalus bubalis. The sequence goes on along the minus strand of NC_059160.1, from coordinate 118,192,562 downwards.
GGAGCTAATTCTAAGGTGCCAGTGGCATTTGGAGATGCTGAATTTTCAAGCTTCAAAGCTACTGAGGTTCTTGAGTATCTGACTGAACTGTCGGATACCACAGAGACTGCAAGACTGAAAAGTAGCAATGGCTTTGATCATTTGCTGAGAATTTTAAATGAACTTGTTATCATGCTCATTTAGACGCTTTGGAAAATGTATAATCGTTTAACCAGTTGATTTAGGTAAGCTTACTGAAGAGTGCTTCACTTTGCACTTGTTGAACTTAAGGATTGTTTATACTTGCTTCCTTGGAACAAATATGTTCATAGTCCAAATTATAATGTGATCTTTACTCTTCCTCCCCCTCCCGCCCCACGCTGGCGGTTTCCTACAGTTCAATGAAGACTTTCTCATACTTCAGATTACAAAATTATTGTTTACTGGTAAAAAATGCCAGGGACCGTCCATTGATGGCATCGCATTGATATTCAACCGAATGAACTCTGGGAGTAGTCCAGTGGAATCCCAGTAAGTGAGAAAACAAACGTGACTTATTCAGGAACACAACAGTCATCGACAGTGGAACTGATGATTACAGGGTGGTAAAACTGCTTTTTTTTTTTTTTCAGAACAGATAGGTTAGTTAGAACAAAGTAGTTAAAGGCTGACAGGCTGAATTTTCTTGTGGTAAATGCAGAAATGGCTGGACAGCATCACTGATTCAGTGGACATGAGTTTGAACAAACTCCAGAAGGTTTTAAAGGACAGGGAAGCCTGGCGTGTTGTAGTCCATGGGGTCGCAGAGTCGGGCACAACTGAGCGACTGAACAACAGTTGAGCAAATGCTGAAACAATCAGAAGAGCAGCTCTCACCCTTCAATCCAGAATAGAAGAGAGGAAGGAAGATACGGATGGTTTTCAGTTTTGGCAAATAAAATAGTCAGAATAAAATATGATGGTTCTAATGAACTCAGAGCATCCAGATATATATATATATTTTTCAGGCTAATATCATCCTATTTGCAAAATGGACAGACACTGTTTGTTTTTGCAACTAGTCAACTGAGCTAATGTGAGAGCCAGTTTCTTTGATGTTTTAGCTTTAAGAAAGTTGCATTAATGGAGAGCAATTATGGTAATTTGAATTAGGAATGGATTATGGTAATTGAAAACTTCTGCGGTGACAGGTATTTGTGAGACCCCTGTGTTCTGGTGCAGTTCAGAACTGCTATTAAGCCCCTGGTAATTAGCATTTCCCCCCCTGAAATGGTTGAAAGACTAAGGGAACATAAAACAAAATTTGACAGTGTGAGGAGGGAACTGGCAGCAACATCAGAACCTACAGTCAACACAAAGAAACACAAACACACGGATGGTCTTGGGCTTTTTAAAAATAGAGAATCAGAGGAAAATCACAGGTTTGTCTGGGGCCCTGGGGAAGCTGAGCCGTTTATGGAGTGGGTCTGCAGATAGAGCAGACTTCGTAACAGAAAGATGGAGCAAAGAAAGCCATTCTTGTTTTCTGTCTTTGTTTCTCAATCAATTGTTGTAGGGAGCCCTGCCAGCCCCGCTGTGCAGAGATGTAGAAAGCGATGACAGAGCTGAATCACTTCCTCATGTTCATGCAGCCTTTCAACCAGTGTTTATCAATCGCCTACTGTGTGCCAGGCAATGTACCAGGAGCTAAAGATGTAAATAAGACAAAGTCCCCGCCCTCACAGAGATTTCCGAGTCACTTGTAAAACTGAGGTCTGTTTGTTTCCACCTTAAATGCAGGGAAGCATTCTGTTAGAGCCCGAGCTATGTTATATGCCTGGCTTCCTTTATCTTGGGAGGGTTAAAAATTCTATTTTAGCTCTTACTCCCTTAGACTTTGTTCTTATCTTCATGATTTCTCTTGTGATCTCTCAGGACAGCAAAATAATAGAGTGTCTTTAAATTAGTATATGCTTGGCTGCAAAGAGCAGAATACCTAACTGAAAGTATATATGTGTGACTTACTAATGTCACACTTACTAATTCCAGAGTTAGTGTAGTAGGTCAGTGGTATCTCTGGCAATCCAGGCTCCTACCCTTCCTGACCCACCATTGTGTCTATGTTGGCAATGTCTCCATCACGGTAACAAAGTGGCTACAAGAGCTATAAGCTGATGTCTTTATATAGAAATGTTCTGAGCGAGGAACAGCTCTGCAGGCCCAGTGACTGAGACCTTACTTCTAAAGAGAGGGTTTGGGTTTGAGCCTTGGTTGGGAGCTAAGACCCCACATGACTTGCCGCCGAAATAGCAAAACATGAAACAGAAGCAACACTGTAACCAAATCAGTAAAGACTTAAAGAAATAACAAGAGGACAGGGGACAAGAACAAGCCTGCTTTTTCCTTTATGCTGCTGCTGCTGCTGCTAAGTCGCGTCAGTCATGTCCGACTCTGTGCAACCCCACAGATGGCAGCCCACCAGGCTCCCCTGTCCCTGGGATTCTCCAGACAAGAACACTGGAGTGGGTTGCCATTTTCTTCTCCAATGCATGAAAGTGAAAAGTGACAGTGAAGTCGCTCAGTCGTGTCCGACCCTCAGAAACCCCATGGACTGCAGCCTTCCAGGCTCCTCCGTCCATGGGATTTTCCAGGCAAGAGTACTGGAGTGGGGTGCCATGGGAAATCATTCATAGGGGAAAGCTTTTTTTGCCTCCGGAAACCACTAGGAGCCTGTGGGGCTACAGTCCATAAGGTTGCAAAGAGTTGGACGTGACTGAAGTAACTTAGCAGGCACTCATGCATACGTATGTATTATCTGGAGAGCACTTCAGTAAGTCCCTGACATACAAGGCTTCAAGTTTTCAAAGTTGCAAATGTGCATTTGCATGTCCAGTCTTGTACGTCAGTTCTCGCGTCTGGCATGCATTGGTACATGAGTGCATCCTGTACACATGGTTGTGCTCTTGTGTACTTTCCTGTGGCTGTACAACTTGAGGAGCTCACTAATGAAGGGATTGCAGGCCTGATGGAACTGGAGGCCCAGGGGCAGGACAGAGAGAGACAAGAGGAAGAACAGTAACTGGAGAACTGAAGAGATTCACGACATGGAAAATAGAAAGGGGGTTTTCTTTATGAGGAGGCACGTTAGTTTTTGAGTCACAGGACCCAACCATAGAACAGGACAGGAAGGTCACGGCAGCTGTTCAGAATGCTATCCAGTGCTGCCGTGTCATCTACGAGGAGAGAAAAAGAGCTGCTACCCAGACATCACTGAGTCCTTTTCTCCAGAGGGTAGATAGAATCGAATCCAGCAAGGACCAGAACCCGTGCCATCAGCGTCAGGCATGAGGGACATTGCAGCTTGCCCTCTGCCTCCTGCTGCTGACGGTCCTTCAGCTCTGCCATCTCCTGCCTCCTCTCCCTCCTCCAGTCAGTAACGCTTCTTGCCCGTTCACTCAGTGCCAGCCCCTGCGTGCCGGCTGTTGTACATTTTGAAGGTACTGTACTGTGCTTTTCAACGTACTGCACTGTAAGATTACAACTGTTTTCTTTATTTTTTGTATCTGTTTTTTATGTATTGTGTGAAAAGTATTATACACCTATTACAGTACAGAGCTATATAGCCAATTGTGTTATTTGGGTACCTTGGCTAACTTTGTTGGACTTAATGAACAAACTGGATTCATGAACGTGCTCCTAGAACGGAACTTGCTCATATGCATGGGAACGAATGAGTTCTGCACTCTCTACATATTGGCATTTAGTCCCTATAACTATTGGGTGAGGTAAGACTGTCTTTATAAGTGAGGGAGATAAGGTACTGAGAGATGAAAAACACGCAGAGATTTAAACCCACCCAGGCTTAAGCCAAAGTCTACTTTTTTTCCATTGTACTACATTTCTTCCCAAAGCCCAGCATAGAAGTAAAGTCATTTGAGTCTCAGGAGATGATTCACTAGGGTTTTCTGTCTGTTGTGAATTTTCTTGTTCAATGCTAATATCTGTACTGCACACCTCTTTGGATCCACATGGTTATTGAGACATGGGGAGAAAAATTGAAACCTCGCCTATCAGATATCTGAGGTTAAATAACACTAGATTCCTTTGGTAAGATACAAGCAATTAATATTCCACTTGCCATCATTGCTGTCCTTCAGTGATTTATCTCCTGTGAACCATGGTAGGAGATTTTTACACTGAGCAGAGCTGTTTCAATATAGAAAAAGGAAAGACATAACAATGTATATAGCTCTAGTAGAAGCAATTATTTTGTAAACACATCTCAATGACTACTGTTCCTCTTTTAATTGGAGAAAACTGATTCATGTCAATGTATGGCAAAAACCACTACAATATGGTAAAGTAATTAGCCTCCAATTAAAATAAATAAATTAATTAAAGAAATAAGGTGAAATCCCAACTTTACTCAAATGAGAACTATGTCCTATTAAATTGGCAAGTGCGAGTGTGTCTTTTTTTCTGTTACTGCCAAGAGATCTCAGTTTGTGAGATGCTTCATACAGACCTGAGTTCCACAGAGGGTAATTGACCAAGTCAGCTTCACCATGGTAGATGCTTGTCAGTAGCAGCAATCCCATTTTTTCTGTCAGGAATCTGAGGTACAACTCAGTCATTGGAGTCCCTCTTTCAGAGGACACGTGTTTTCTTGCTGCTGAACAGTAACTCATGTTGCAGATGTGATTGAAAAAGTGAAGCAGTCCATCCCAGAGAGGAGGGAGGCTTGTTCTTGGATGACCTGATTTTTGCATCCTGATGACTTTTATCGGATATGTGTGTTCACAAGTGTTTGACAGCCCCTGGCCAAAAAAAAAAAAAAAAAAAAAAAAAAGACTGTACACAGAAGAAGAATCTGTGTATTAACTGTTTCTGGTCATACTATTTAACGAACAAACATACAAAACATATAAGCCCTCCCTTAATAACACAGGAAGGCCACTTATTAATATTTCTCCTGAGTCCTTTTAAGTAGAAAGCAGGCTGAAGCAGTTCATTGCACTGGGAAGAAAAGGCTTGTCTGGGAGTGTGAGAGAACAATTTGACAATTATCTCCATAGTTCTAAGGTCTCAGGAAGAGAAATGACAACCTTTTATTATAAAGCGCTTTTAATTGAAGTAATTAGGAGCAAGCACACTAGTATATGCTGAAAGACAGTCAGGAGGGAAATGAATTTCTGGTCAAGCTTGCTGAGCTTGGAGGCTGCTGATGAACTTTTGTAATGATGATTTACACAATACATCTGAGGCATTTTTAGCCTTATCAAAATTATTTTTCTCTGCCTTGTTCTTCTTTCAGATGAAATAATAATGTTTAGACTTAGCTGGCATCTTTCATTCCAATGGGTCCCCTGGTTCTTAAACAATTTTTCTATCTCCACATGTGTGAATATGTGTCTACGCAGAGTCATTTCAGTGATTGCCCAAAATTTCAGCAATCCCACTGGGTAGCACGTTGCAGCTGTTCAGTATTATCTAGCAAAGCTACATAGTGTTTGAGGGGAAGTAAAAAAAAAATCCCAAAGTTAAAGTCCAATGTTAATATTCTAGGAAGAATCTGGAAGGCAGAAATGTATATATACACAAAAGAATTTGCTCAGACTCTACCTATTCTTGTTGCTAATATGTGAACCATGGAATATCTGGGCACCAGGAGGGGATTGTGAAGTTGGTTTTAAAGTTCCTCTGAAACTTTATTATAAAGCGCTTTTAATTGAAGTAATTAGGAGCAAGCTGTCAGCAGGAGGGTTTCCCAGTTCTGTACTGGGACATTTATTCAGCACTGACAGAAAGCAATGCATGCCACTTCATTGAATTAGCAATATGCTTCCTGTTTTTCTTGGAGGTCTCACTCAAGGACTGGCCATTTCTGCTATTTAGGTTTTAGGAACTGATAAGTAACTGTGATTAGCCATTCAGATTTCATCTGAAAAGAAATAAATTCATTTAATTGCTTTAAAAAGACATGTACATTCACAGCATTCGTGTACTCGGAATTTGAAATATGATGAATTCTTTTCCCCAGTAAATAGAGCAGTGCCTGGCACATAGTAGGCACCATCTATTAAAGGAGTGAATAAAAGCTTTGAATTCCTGATGATAACAACCCTCACATTATGTGGTGTTGAATACTTTTCAACGTGCTTTCACAGATACCAACATTTTTTTGATATCAATGATATTCTACTGGACTTAATTTGATATTGTAAATGTCAGAAAAATTTAATATCAGAAATTCATCATACTGAGATCACTTCCATTTCTCTTTGGTAAGCCATTACTAACAGTCCTAGATAGATTAAACTTCTAAGACCTGCCCTGCTCACACCTCATTCTATGTAAAACTGCCTGATTCCAAGACTCTTGCCTGTCAAGCCACATTTTTTTTAAATTTTATTTTTAACTTTACAATATTGTATTGGTTTTGCCATATATCAACATGAATCCGCCACAAGTATACACGTGTTCCCCATCCTGAACCCTCCTCCCTCCTCCCTCCCCATACCATCCCTCTGGGTCGTCCCAGTGCACCAGCCCCAAGCATCCAGTATCGTGCATCGTACCTGGACTGGCGACTTGTTTCATATATGATATTATACATGTTTCAATGCCATTCTCCCAAATCATCCCACCCTCTCCCTCTCCCACAGAGTCCAAAAGACTGTTCTATACATCAGTGTCTCTTTTGCTGTCTTGTAGACAGGGTTATTGTTACCATCTTTCTAAATTCTGTATATATGCATTAGTATACTGTATTGGTGTTTTTCTTTCTGGCTTACTTCACTCTGTATAATAGACTCCAATTTCATCCACCTCATTAGAACAGATTCAAATGTATTCTTTTTAATAGCTGAGTAATATTCCATTGTGTATATGTACCACAGCTTTCTTATCCATTCATCTGCTGATGGACATCTAGGTTGCTTCCATGTCCTGGCTATTATAAACAGTGCTGCGATGAATATTGGGGTACACGTGTCTCTTTCAATTCTGGTTTCCTCAGTGCCCAGCAGTGGGATTGCTGCTGGGTCATAAGGCAGTTCTATTTCCAGTTTTTTAAGGAATCTCCACACTGTTCTCCATAGTGGAGTCAAGCCACATTTTAAATGATTTGATCCTTTTCCATTTTGTTGCCTCTTGAGTCAGCCTCCTGGGCTTCTGTGGACCAGAGCAGGTATATCGCCCAAGGGAAGCCACGGCACAGGCTGGCCATTGATGTTTGCCTTGTGTCTCTGTTTCCAAGGAGGAGTTGAATTAGGTCATTTTTCTCTAAAGAATTTGAAATCAGAAATGTGGGAAAATTTTTCCAGCTACCAGGGAAGCTCAAAATGGAATGAAGACCCGAGATAAGAGGTGGCTAGAACAAGCCAGAGCCATGGGATGATTTTGACAGAGTCACCTGAGAGACTGTTCGGTGGGAATGAGAAGGGAACGAATGTACAGAGAATCTGCGACATCATATATTGCTGAAGGTCCCTGAGAAAGAGAAGGAGAATCACGGTGACAACTTTTCCTTCCACCTGTGTGCATTTTTGTAATGCATCCTTTATTTCATGTGAATGAGTGAAAGTCGCTCTGTTGTGTCTGACTCTTTGCAACCCCATGGACATCCATGGAATTCTCCAGGCCAGAATAATGCAGTGGATAGCCTTTCCCTTCTCCAGGATCTTCCCAACCCAGGGATCGAACACAGGTCTCCCACGTTGCAGGCAGATTCTTTACCAGCTGAGCCACAAGGGAAGCCCAAGAATACTGGAGTGGTTAGCCTATCCCTTCTCCAGCAGATCTTCCCGACCCAGGATTTGAACCGGGGTCTCCTGCATTGCAGGCAGATTCTTTACCAGCTGAGCCATGATGTGACTTAATTAGGTTCTTGGTCTTGACAATCAGAAGAGTCAAAAGAGATGTTGGCATGATACAAATTTGCTTATGAAGACAGAGAGACCCACAGGAAAGATGATGATGGGAGTGAACTTCTCTTCCTGGTTGGGATGTTACGGTAATTGATGTCATGGCTTTGGGAGGAATAAATGAGCAATTGCCTTGTAAGATAGCATTGACTTTCTATAGGGTGTGGGTCTCCTCTTTTATTCATCAGCGCACTTGCATGCTGCTCAGCATATGGTTTAGAGCAGCTTCCTTTCCCTCTGGGAGCTTATATTCTAAGTCAGATAGTTTGTTAAGATCTTACCTTAGAATTCTTTGACCAGGATCTTCATTGGTTCTTCCAGTCTCTGTATGGTAGATTTTTCCAGATCAAATGTGACTGCAGGCCTTGTAAATTTAGGGAACTTAGGGGCCAAAAGGGGATATCTTTCTACTTCTGAGAAGCTTAGTTTTATGCCAGAGGCTCCTGAAATGATCATTTTGTAGCAACATGGATGGACCAAGAAAGGATCATATAATACCAAGTGACGAAAGTCAGACAGATACCATATGATATCACTTGTATGTGAAATCTAAAATAAGACACAAAATGAACTTACTAACAAAACAGAAACTGACTCACAGATACATGGTTACCAAAGGGGCAAGGGGAGGTGAGGATAAATTAGGAGTTTGGGATTAACAGATACTCACTACTTTATATAAAAGATGAACAACAAGGTCCTCCTGTATAGCGCAAGGAACTGTATTCAATATCTTGTAATAACCTATGATGGAAAAGAATCTGAAAAAGACTCTTTGTGACCCCATGGACTATACAATCCTTGGAATTCTCCAGGCCAGAATACTGGAGTGGGTAGCCTTTCCCTTCTCCAGGGCATCTTCTCGACCCAGGAATCGAACTGGGGTCTCCTGCATTGCAGGCAGATTCTTTACCAATTGAGTTATCAGGGAAGACTTGAAAAAGAATAGATACATGTATATGCATGTTGTTGTTCAGTCACTCAGTCATGTCTGACTTTTCATGACACCATGGACTGCAGCATGTCAGGCTTGCCTGTCCACTATCTCCTGGAGCTTGCTCAAGCTCATGTCCATTGAGTTGGTGATGCTATCCAACCATCTCATCCTCTGTCTCCCCCGTCTCCCCTTCCCTCAATCTTTCCCAGCATCAGTGTCTTTTCCAATGAGTCAGCTCTTCGCATCAGGTGGCCAAAGTATTGGAGCTTCACCTTTAGCATCAGTCCTTCAAATGAATATTCAGGGTTGATTTCCTTTAGGATTGACTGATTTGTATATGTATAACGGAAGCATTTTGCTTCAGCAATGTAATACAGCAATGTAAATCTACTATACTTTAATTCAACAAATTGAAAAACGAAGGACTATAAGGCACAAAGTCGGGGGAGAGAACAGACTCAGGAGTTTGTTTCTGCGGCAGCTTGTTCCCTGTCAACCTTTCTAACCCAGAGCTGTGTTCTCAGAATTCTTCTCCTGGTGTGGTTGCGCAGGGTGAGGGTTAACCGCAAGAGAAACCTGACAGAGATTTGGAAGGCGAAGTGCAGCAGGAGCCAGGCGTCGGTGCAGGGCCAGGTGCTGCTGCTGCTCTGCTTGCCTGGTTGGCTGCCTGGTTGGTGTGGGGCAGCAGCCAGGATAGTTTCAGGCTTCCTCCTTTCCCCTCCCCTCTGCTCCTTCAGATTCTCCGAATCCTGTCGTGGGCTCTGTGGCGAAGGATGCCTATTCTCCTGCATGTCACACACAGCATCCGGGATGGAGGTGATGAGAGAAACGAGGGTTCCCGTTGGTTTTCATAAATTCCATTTTGTCCTCACAGCTTCCAGCTTGTTTTTGCTCTCCCCCACTTTATACTCATATTTCCTTCTTATTACCTGCCCTTCCTTCTGCCTTCAGGCCCAACACTAGAGGCAGAAGCAGCAGCTCACACAGTCATCTAGGTTTGATCTCTACAATCAGTTCCTTATTTTGTACCATTCATTGTGGTTCTGCTTCTCTGATTGAACCCTAATGGAAACCACTTCTTATTAAATCAGCACTCATCCATTGGTTTAATTTATTCACTGATTAGGTATGATATTACAATTTTGCACCACAGAGGAATTTTAGACAGGGATAAACAGATTGGCTACTTTTAGCAAATCTGTAGCACCAATTTCTTTGCTGAAAAAAACTCTCCATCTTTTAAGAAATGTTTTCCTGTAGTAGAACATCATGACCGAGAAAGTGACTTTATAAAAATATTTTCTAGGGAGTTCTTTTTCTAGAATGATAGTGTTTATATTTTAATTGCTTTATTTATTTAAGGTGATTTTTCACTGTTTAAAAACTCAAAACATGTAGCTGGAGCATCCTATGGTGGACATTGAAAGGAAGTAAGTTCTTTGGATATTTGAGACCTCTACGTATATTATGTACACATGGCTCTAGAAGTTATGGTATCACTAGCTAATTCCCAAATGGGTCTTTTACATGAAGTTGAAAATTCTGACACTCAATATATCTTTATCCTTTTGTTCACAAGGAATTTCAAACCTAAATATTATTTAGAAAATAAATATTTATTTTTATTTAAATATTTTTATATTTAAAAATATAAAACAGCCTTTTAAAATATGTGTTAGAAGCTAAGTCATGTCCAATTCTTTGCAATCCCATGGTCTGTAGCCCACCAAGTTCCTCTGTCCATGGAATTTTTGAGGCAAGAATACTGGAGTGGGTTCTCCAGGTCTTCCCAACTCGGGGATGGAACCATTGCAGGCACATTCTTTACCCTCTGAGCCACCAGGGAAGCCTATATTTTAAAATATAGCTGCCCATTATTTCTTACCTTAAAGGATACTGTTGAGGGGAAACAAGAGAAAGCCAGCAAAAAGCCAATACTGCCCTGTATTAAACTTCTAAAAGAGGAAAATATTCAGTTCTAATGCCTGTCTGTCCCTGTTATGCTGGTAGACAATCCAACATCTATGTATCTCAGATTTAAAAAAATTGTAAATTAAGTTTAATGTATGCAGTGTGGTCCTGTTTACTTCAAATCTAATGCAAATAAGTTACAGAAGGGCTGCAGACACCGGCATGAACCAGATTGTCTATGTTGGGCAAGGGGAAGCCACTGTATATTCTTCCTCCCATCCCTAGCTTTATTGAGATATAATTGACATATAACTGTGTAAGTTTATGGTGTACAATGTATTGGTTTACACTGCACACTTTATACATGTGTATGTTGCAAAGCGATGACCACAGTAAGATTATTTAATACATCCATCACTCCACATAATTGTTTTTTAAAATTTGTGGTGAGAACATTTTAAGGTACTTATCAACACTGTAGCTTATGGAGCAGAAATATTTTAGGATGATTAATCTGGAGTTGGTGATGGACAGAGAAGCCTGGTGCGCTGCAGTCCATGAGGTTGCAAAGAGTTGGACACGACTGAGCAACTGAACTGAATCCTGTGGAGACATGGAAGATGGGTTAGAAATGATGCTCAAGTACAAGAGTAATTAAGTAGATTTTAATATATTTTTCCTATTTCAAAAAATATTCTTATTAGAGGAAATTTAAAAACTCATATAAGTAAAAATAAGGAAATAAGTCACCGTAAATCATCACTATTGACTCCCAATGTCAGTATTTTAGCATATTTTCTTGTATTTTTTTCCTGTTTATGCTTACATAGTTGTAATCATGATGTGTATGTGATTTTTTATTTTGGCATTTTTTTTTCTTTTCCATTGACATTGTTAAATATCCTTGAAATTCATCAGAGATTCACACTGGAAGTTTTGATAATATTTACATTCAGGAATACTATTCAAGTATATATATTTTTACCTTTCTTTTTTACAAGTTTATTAAGGTAGAATTTTGTACAACAAATTTCTCAAACATAAAGCAGGCAGTTTGATGAACTATGACAGATATACGCACACATGAATCTCATACCATCGTAATCAAGTTACGGAGCATTTCCATTACCCCAAGAGGTTTTGTCACACCCCATTACAATTATCCCTCCCCATGTAAGCACTGACCTATTTTCTACCAGTGTGCACTTTCTAGAATTTTATATGAAAGGAATCCTATAAGATATACTGCTTGTCTGGCTTCTGTCATTCAGTCCGATGCATTTGAGACTCATCCACGTTGTTACATGTATCAGTAGTTTTTTCCTTTTTATCATTGAGTGGTATGCTGTGGTACAGCATGCAATTTTCTTCATAAAATGCACAGAGAAGACCAAAACCACACTGGGATTCAGATGCCAGGCACCTCCCATATACATTTGATTCACGGTGCCTGTGATTTAAATTCACCCCTCAATTTGAGGCCACTTACAAATAACAAAAATCCCTAATGTTAATTCATTCAAGATCTATAAAATTTCTAGGTACTTCTGGTTTGCTGAGCTACATCAGCAAACCAAAGAACTTCTCCTTGTTGAGATCATATTACAGTAGGAAAAGATAGGAGAAGGCGATGGCACCCTACTCCAGCATTCTTGCCTAGAAAATCCCATGGATGGAGGAGCCTGGTGGGCTGCCGTCTATGGGGTAGCACAGAGTCAGACACGACTGAAGCAACCTAGCAGCAGCAGGAAAAGATAGAAGATTGTGTTTATAATAAGTAGCAAATATAAACATGCAACCCCTGGAGGAGGAAATGGCACCCCACGCCAGTACTCCTGCCTAGAAATCCCATGGACAGAGGAGCCTGGCGGGCTACAGTCCACGGGGTCACAGAGTCAGACACGACTGATTGTCTGAGTGCAGTGCACATAAACATGTAAGTCATCCAGTTTTCTAGACATTGGTAGGTTTTACATAAAAGGGAGCTGGGTTAGGCAGACTGGGAGTACCAGGAGTGTGTTTGGGGGACAGGAGTTGATTGTAAGATTAGAGTGATCAGAATAAGCTTTAGTGAGATCTGAGTTTTAAAATCTGACAAAGTCAGGGATCTATTTTTCATAGCATTTTCTATGCAATTCTTTGTAAACCTTATTGCTATATAATATCCAGTTGGTTGATTATATCATAATTCACTTAATTACAGCTATATAGTTGAACATTTTCACTGCTATCTATAATGTCTCTATGAACACTGTTGTGAATAAAACTTTTGAATTGTCTATTATTTACTTAGGATAGATTTTGAGGTATAATTATTATAAAAAAGGATGTAAGGTTTTTTCTGTTACTTTTTAAAATCTTTAAAATGTTGAATCATTATTCCTGAGATTAAATCCTCCTTCAGTTCAGTTCAGTTCAGTTAAGTCACTTCGTCGTGTCCGACTCTTTGTGACCCCATGAATTGCAGCACGCCGGGCCTCCCTGTCCATCACCAACTCCCGGAGTTCACCCAAACTCATGTGCACATTTAAACAAACAAAACAAAAAACTAAGATAAACTATTTTAGCCAAAGGTTTATGTGGCACTGGACAAGACAACAAAAAAGAGTGACCCCTGAGAGACCAGAAACAAGCAAACTGACCCCTCTGACTCATTTTGAGAGAGTTTCCAGACTTTGATGCAGGGCTGGGGGCATGCTGGTGGTTCCTGGAAGATCCCTTGAGTTGAACAGATGACACTGAGAGTCTGGGAAGACCAAAGTGGCTTGAGTTTTCAGGACAGAGTCCTAGAGAGGAGCGAGCTGCACAGAAACAGAACCCTAGGTGTCTGCAGAGGGGGCCCCTTGTGTATTCAGCAGAAAAGTCCTGATCTGTGCACGTGTGTGAGGCCAGAGCAAGAGTCATCAGAAAGAGTTAGATGTACACACACAGGGGTAGGAACAGTGTCAGTTCCCACCATCTAGTGGGAGAAATCTCTTAATTCACGGGACGCTGAGTATTCAGGAGGGTCTTGTCTCAGGTGACTTGCTCAGGTTAGTGACTGGGGGGTAATTAGCTCTAGAATCATTGCTGCCCCAGGTCTGCCTGTTGTGTGCTGTGCTCGTACTTAGTTGTTGTGACTTTGTGGACTCTGGCCCGTCAGGTTCCTCTGTCCATGAAGTTCTCCAGACCAGAATACTGGAGTGAGTTGTCATTTCCTACTCCAGGCGATCTTTCTGACCCAGGGATCAAACCCATCCCTCCTGAGTCTCCTGTATTGGCAGGCAGACACTTTACTGCTGTGCCACCTGGGAAGGCCACTGAGAATTCAGAAGGGTCTTGTCTCGGTTCAGTTCAGTTCAGTCGCTCAATCGTGTCCGACTCTTTGTGACCCCACGGACTGCAGCATGCCAGGCCTCCCTGTCCATCACCAACTCCTGGAGTTTACTCAAACTCATGTCCATCGAGTCGGTGATGCCATCCAACCATCTCATCCTCTGTCGTCCCCTTCTCCTCCTGCCTTCAATCTTTCCCAGCATCAGAGTCTTCTCCAATGAGTCGGCTCTTCACATCAGGTGGCCAAAGTATTGAAACTTCAGCTTCAGCATCAGTTCCTCCAGGGAATATTCAGGATTGATTTCCTTTAAGATTGACTGATTTGATCTCCTTGCAGTCCAAGGGACTCTCAAGAGTCTTCTCCAACACCACAGTTTAAAAGAATCAATTCTTCAGGGCTCAGCTTTCTTTATAGTCCAACTCTCACATCCATACATGACTACTGGAAAAACCATAGTTACCAAGAAAACTTGGTAAATTAGAATTAGAAGGAAACTTCTAGAGGATAAAAGCTTTTTGTCAAGAACTTACATATTTAACAGAGAACTTTATATGCATTTCCCTTAATGTTGGGAAAAAGATGAAGATGACTACTTCGATTCCTACTGTCTACAGATCCTGGATACTGTATTAAATAAAGAAAAAGTAACACTTTTAATTGAATAAAAAAATAAAATAATTACTTCATAGACAACCCAACAGAGGTCAGTAAGATTGCTGGATGCAAAATTCATTGATATTTCCTGTATCAGTAAAGATATATTAAAAATGTAATATTAATAGATGCCACTTTCTTTTTTTTAATTTTTTTTTTAATTTTATTTTATTTTTAAACTTTACATAACTGTATTAGTTTTGCCAAATATCAAAATGAATCCGCCACAGGTATACATGTGTTCCCCATCCTGAACCCTCCTCCCTCCTCCGTCCCCATTCCATCCCTCTGGGTCGTCCCAGTGCACCAGCCAAACTATGAAATACTTAGCAAATCACCTAGTAAAGTGTGCACAGGATACTAGTAGAAAAATATTAAGATTTCCTATTCAGGGACATAAAATAATTATAAATGAAAAGGTATATCATGCTCATAGTTGGAACAAGTCCATGTTAGAGATTTAAGTTTTACTTCAAATTATAAATTCAATGCTAAGATAATGGAAAAGAGAAACAAATATGCAGGTTTGCCTTACTATATATTAAGACATAATACAAAGCAATAGTAAAACGGCAGTATGGGCCTGGCAATGAACCCCACAAATAGATGAATAGCAACTTGGTATATGTTACAATATAAGAAGGGAAAGGGGAAATTATTTAAAATTTTCAAACAGATGAAAAACCAAGGTGAAGCAAATGCTGAAGCGTATCTTCATGGCCTTGGGATATGGAGGGATTTGCTATTTGAGACCAAAAAAAAAAAAACACAAGCAAAAATCACTAGGGGTAGTATTAATGGATTTGCCTACATGAAAACAAAAGATTTTTGTTCATCAAAGAATACTACAAAGGGAACAACTGGGTGACAAGAAGGTGTTTGTAGGGTAGCAAGAAGAGCTGAAAAAATGCAGTAGAAAATTGAACAAAGGAAATGGCTATTAAGTATATGAAAGATTCTCAACTTCACTATTAATCAGAACAATGCAAATGAATATGTGACCTATCACTGAGCAAAAGTGAAAAAGCTAGATAATATCAATTGCTGGTGAAGAAAAAGTAAAACTATAACCTTTATGTACTCTGGTGGGCTTATAAATTGGAGATGACATTTTGGAAAGCACTGTGGCAAGAATAAGAATTTAGGGCTTTTTCAACGTATTGCCAATTATTTTCCCAAAATGCAATGCCTTATGACGTCTGTTAATATATCCCTTGTACTGTTCTTATATATACACAGTTGCATATATACACTATTATTATACATACATGTGTACTTATATATACATATATACTTATATTTATGTATGTACTTACATATTCTACTTATTTACATATATACTTATATATACTTATATATATACATATGTACTTATATATATATTCTTATATATATACAATTTTATGACAAATCATATTAGTCCTTTCATTTAATTTTTAAATTAATAGTAAAGCTGAATATTTTACAATCTGTTAATTAATAGACTTTATCGTTTCAAAATGTTCTATTTCCTTTATCCATTTATCCTTTGGGATTTTGTATTTTCTTCTTACTGATTTATGTGAGCTTTATATAAAAAGCATTTTTATTTTGATGTATAAAATACATCATACAATAAAAATGCATTGTGCATAAAAATGTTTTGATCTGTTGTATCTATCAGTTGTGCTACAGTTATAAATAACCCGAAATGTCAGTCATACAGTGCCCGCTGGTAGCTGACAGCTCTTCTGGGACTTGCCAGACTGTTCTGCATGCAGCTGCCACTTGGGATCCCAGCTCAGGAGGCAGCCGCACTGGGGGACATGCCTTTTTTTGGTGCAGTGGAGAGTAACAGTCAGCTGGTGGAAGTATATGCTGACTCTTGATGCTTTGGCTCTGCACTGGGGCCTGGCTCATGTACCATTAGCAGAAACAAGGCAGGGAACGGTGCTTCACTTTAGGGATACACAGGAAGTCACGCAGGAGTAGACACACATGCATAATCCTCTCACTGAGATGGGGTGATGAGTGGTAGGGAACAGGAGCATACCTACCGTAGAGCTTATCTACAGACAATTAATTAAAAAATTCAAATCTGTTTATTCATTCTTTGCATAGCTGGTTTCAGAAAAGGCAGAGGAACCACAGATCAAATTGCCAACATCCGCTGGTTCATCGAAAAAGCAACAGAGTTCCAGAAAAACATCTATTTCTGCCTTATTGACTATGCCAAAGCCTTTGACTGTGTGGATCACAACGAACTGTGGAAAATTCTTCAACAGATGGAAATAGCAGATCACCTGACCTGCCTCTTGAGAAACGTATAAGCAGGTCAGGAAGCAACAGTTAGAACTGGACATGGAACAACAGACTGGTTCCAAATAGGAAAAGGAGTACGTCAAGACTGTATATTGTCACCCTGCTTATTTAATTTCTATGCAGAGTACATCATGAGAAACGCTGGGCTGGAAGAAGCACAAGCTAGAATCAAGATTGCCGGGAGAAATATCAATAACCTCAAATATGGAGATAACATCACACTTATGGCAAAAAGTGAAGAGGAACTAAAAAGCCTCTTGATGAAGGTGAAAGAGGAGAGTGAAAAAGTCGGCTTAAAGCTCAACATTCAGAAAACGAAGATCATGGCATCTGGTCCCATCACTTCATGGGAAATAGGTGGGGAAACAGTGGAAACAGTGTCAGACTTTATTTTTTTGGGCTCCCAAATCACTGCAGATGGTGATTGCAGCCATGAAATTAAAAGATGCTTACTCTTTGGAAGAAAAGTTATGACCAACCTAGATACCATATTCAAAAGCAGAGACATTACTTTGCCAACAAAGATCCATCTAGTCAAAGCTATGGTTTTTCCAGTGGTCATGTATGGATGTGAGAGTTGGACTGTGAAGAAAGCTGAGCACCGAAGAATTGATGCTTTTGAACTGTGGTGTTGGAGAAGACTCTTGAGAGTCCCTTGGACTGCAAGGAGATCCAACCAGTCCATTCTAAAGGAGATCAGTCCTGGGTGTTCTTTGGAAGGAATGATGCTAAAGCTGAAACTCCAGTCCTTTGGCCACCTCATGCGAAGAGTTGACTCATTGGAAAAGACTGTGATGCTGGGAGGGATTGGGGGCGGGAGGAGAAGGGGACGACAGAGGATGAGATTGCTGGATGGCATCACTGACTCGATGGACGTGAGTCTGAGTGAACTCCGGGAGTTGGTGATGGACAGGGAGGCCTGGCGTGCTGCGATTCATGGGGTCGCAAAGAGTCGGACACGACTGAGCGACTGAACTGAACTGAACATAGAATTGGAGTGTCTTAGAGAAGGATATTTTAACAATAAGGACTATGTGTGGGAGAGTATCCTGTTGTTCAGAGGCGGCAGCCTTCAGTAACTTGGGTTGTTTAATTGAAGGAAGAGACATGGTAAGCTTGTTGGTTTGCCTGCTGGAGACTGGTGAGGCTAGCTGACTGACTGTAGTAGGCTGGCAATTAATAGCAAATGAAGAAAGAAGCTGGGGTTTCATATACAAGAAGAGCTTTGAGAGCTTAAAGGATATAAATCAATTTTGAGGGACACTGGCCTTCTTAGTCTTTCAGAGGGCATTGCTTTGGGAGAACTTTAGTACCCGCTAGGAGCCAAACTAGAAAGTCAAGTCAGACGCACTTGGGCAAGGGACTGAAAAAAGAAAAGCATAGCCTGAAGATACAAGCAGTTCCTGTTTCAGTCCCCAGATCTCTTCTGATTAATAAAGTGCTTTTGATGTGAGTGGCTCTGACCTCCTCCCACCACCCTTGTGCTCAGACTCCAACACTACAAAAGCAGTGTCACAAAAAATTAGCACAATCCTCCTCTAAATTTGCACATCAATCCTGGGTGTTTGGGGAGATTATTTATTTCAGCAAGTATTTATGGAGTGCTTTCACATGCCAGCTCTGCACGGCATGCTGGGGACACAGAGATGAATAGAACCTGTTGGCCATGGACGTGAACACAGATAATTATCTTTCTAGGCAGACTGATAGATATTACAAAGACGTCGGAGGAGAGACGTGTCGATGCAGCTAGGAAGAGGGTGGGTCAGAGGCAGACTTAGAAAAAAACTGTATCTAAGCTGGATTTTGAGGCAGAGAAGTCTTCCACACAGAAAGACAACAAAGACAGAGAGATGAGAAGAAAAAAGAAAGAGCTCATGTGGCCAAAGCAGGGAGGGCGAAGGAGAGAGTGGTGTGAGATGAGTCTGTGGAGACAGATTGCAGAGGCAGATAACAGGGGACTTTTATTTGTAGGCAATGGAGAATCACTGAAAGCTTTTGTAAATATACATACAGAGCAGAGCACATAGATCTGTGCTTCAGAAAATAGCTATTGACAATTTGAGGACAAATTAAATAAGAATTTGAAAATTGGGAAACCAGTAGGAGGCTAAAGCCACAATCCAGAAAAAAATCAAGACAAGTCCTAATGAAAGCAGATGTGATGAAAATAGAAGGGAAGGAGACAGATTTAAGGGAATCCACGGGGTCTGCCAACTAGGATGTGGGGAGTAGTCAGGGGAGGAAGGGAGTGACTGAGCTTGCTGCCTTGGGGAGGACAGTGAGGGGGGCTTGGAGGAGAGGGCGGGGAGCTGGGGAAGAGGACCTCAGAGCCCTGGATGTCTCAGCACAGGGTCCCTGGGCTAGAGCATACTGCAATCCAGCAGGTTTCCAGCATCTCAGAGTGTTTCCCGTCTGTTGGTTGAATACAAGGGTGGGCTGAAACCTTCGACTCTATAGCGTTGATGTGGAGCATGTGGTGGAGGTGCTGATCCCGAGGTCCTTCGGCTGGGCCCCTCAGTGTTCCTGATTACATCCAATCTGGACCTGGGCTATACTGAGTGAGGGGTTCTCCGAGGAGTGTGGGAGGGACCCCCGGCCTGGTTGATCCTGGGCTAGGTACACTGCGGGGACTGCAGAAGCTGCGGTCTCCCTGTTCTGACAACAGCTGCATCTCCTTGCGCCTCCTCCTCAGCTTTTCCCTGGGTGGCTGTTCTATATGTAGAGATAGCAGGCGCTGGAGACAGGTGATGTTGCTGACTGTGGGGAGCAGACTGGCTTCTCCAGCTTTTTGTTTGTGCTGGCAGCTAAAGTTGTTAATTCATTTCTTTCTCTAATTAAAATCAGAAAGTGCCAGGTCCTTGGTCAAATTTTTCTTAGGAATCAATGTGAATAGCTTGTGATGGGTTTCTTTTCTTTTTTTATTACCATTAAAAAAACCAACAGCCCTGAAGTGGAGTTAATTTACAACGTCGTGTTAGTTTCAGGTGAAAAGCATAGTGATCCAGTTACACATCTGTTCTTTTTCACATTCTTTTCAATTAGAGGTTACTGTAAGATGTGAGTATAGTTCCCTGTGCTGCTACAATAGGTCCTTGTTTATTTTTATATATAGTACTGCATGCATGCGTGCTCAGTCATGTCCGACTCTTTGCGACCCCATGGATTGTAGCCCGCCAGGCTCCTCTGTCCATGGGATTTTTCAGGCAAGAATACTGAAGTGGGATGCCATTTCCTCCTCCAGGAATCTTCCTGGATCTCCCTGACCCAGAGATCAAACCCGCGTCTCCTGTGTCTCCTGTGTTGGCAGGCGGATTCTTTACCATTGTTGTAGCGTATATATGTTAATCCCCAGCTCCTAATTTATCTCCTTCCTGGGCTCTCATCCCCTTTGGTAACCGTATGTTTGTTTTCTGTGTCTATGAGTCTATTTCTGTTTTGTAAATAAGTCAATTTGTGTTTTATTTAGATTTCACATATAAGTGATATCCTATGATATTTGTCTTGCTCAGATTTACTTCACTTATATGATCATCTCTAGGTGATGGGTTTCCTTAATTGTCACAGGTACAGGCTGAGCTCTAGTTTTCTCCCCTCTAGGATTTAGGTCACAAAGTGAGCATAATTCAAAATTCAAATAAAAAAAATAATTTCATTATCCTTGATCTTTTTTTCCTTTCAGGTCATTTCTTGGAATTTTCTGGGAAGAGGGCTGGTCCTCACTGTTTCATCCTACAAATAGGGTGAGTTCTGACCTACCTGCAGGATCCATCTATTTCCTAGGTTCCAGAAAAACTGTAGTAGAAGGAAAAGGATCATGGGGAAAAAGTGGTAGAGGATCATGATAAATAGGCTCCAGGGCTGTATGAGGGGAAATGAGAGACGGGAATATCCTACCAGCCCCTGTTACATAGGGCTGGAGGCAGATTTATTTTCAGCTTGAGACCCCTTCATGCAAAGGGGCCCTAGCCACATGTTGACATGGATATATATTTCTGAAAAACTCAGTCTCAAAGAGGGCTCCCAAACTGTACAGTCTGTAGGCTCCATAAAAATCTGGATCTACTTCATTTATGGCCTGAGAAAAAGAAGAGACAGAAAAAACCCTAATGGGTAGGTGTTCTTTGTGCTCCTCCTCTGCTGCATGATGCCTTTGTTCGGCTCACCATCATCCTACAGTTCTAAATGCAGCTACTCTGAAAGCCAGAAAGTTTGGGAGCTGGATGTGGAGGAGGGAGAGGGAGACAGATTTCAGCTGGCTGGTTTGGTTCTGTCGTTTGCATAATTCCAGATAAACAAATGATGAAAGCAATGACTAATGGTTATTGTGATACTTCTTTAATTATTTCCAGCCAGCAAGATGATCACATGTCATTTGATCCTAGACCCTTTTTTTATGCTTACTGTATATATGTGAGTTTTAAGATGAATCACCACAGCATGTAAGACATTGTTAAAAAAAAAAAAAAGAGGAAAAGAAAGACAAGGATGTGAACATGAATGCAAAAATGCATTAAACTCCAACATAAAAACATGAAAACTGGCAATAAGCCTAGTCCTCATAGGGTTTTGGACTCTAGCTCAGCCACTCAAAACGGGCACTGAAGTGTCATTTTCCAGAGGCATAATCAGACTGACTAAGTCTCCATAGCCTCTTCAGTGTTGTCAGTTCTCTTCTGTTTATTGTTAATTCATCTTGTTTCCAAGCATTTCAGCACAATCTTCTCATTGGAAGCATATTTGCGCTCATTACAGAGATATGCAGGACCCCTGTGAGGGACCCGGCAGCTTTATCAGCCTGGTTTTCTCACTGGTGACAGGGAGACAGGGCGAGATGCAGACGCTTGCTTTAGGTGTCACGCTCAGTCAATACCTGGAACAAAGCTCAGTTGTAGGCGGACTTGCTAGCCCTGTGCCTGACTACTGGGACATCCTGCTTTCAGGGTTTTTCTGTAGAGTGTGTGTGTGTGTGTGTTTTAACTTACAAGTTACTTTTAAATAAAAGGACCAGAGGAAAATGCATCCTTATCTTCGCTGCCTCGAGTCCCTGAAAAGCCTCACAAGGGCTATTTACTGGAGATAAAATACGAGTGCCTTGTTGCGGGGTGAGATCAATATGTAGTGTTCTCTAGACTTCCTGCTGAACTCCAGGGAGATGAAGTGCGTCCCGCCTTCGCTGAGGACTCTTCTCCCTTTAAAGCATGCTGCCGTGCTCTCAGCTGGCTCTCGGGCTGTTACGCTGCTGAGACAGATGTGCTGCCCCTGTGGCCTTGACTCTTTACAGCTCTTTTCTGGGATCCATCCTGGCTTTGCGGCGCTGGACGGCTCGGTAATGGCAGTCTTGGGGCTCGTTCTTCCTAGAGACATCTGCTCTTCTGCTTTGGCTGCTTGGTTGGATGTTGCTGTAAGCACGCCGTGCATTTGCATCAACAGGGCTGTACCGATGCCTGTCCTTCATCTGGACAAGCGATACGTGGTGAAAGGTTCAGGACTCAAATAATCTAGATGAAATTCCTGACATTTCTGAACTGCCGCTTGCTGAGGAGGAGGGTGGGGGTCTACGCTTATTGTCATTGTGGAATATAAGCAGATCTGTGCTGTGAGGCTGTATGAACATCTGCAAAATGGGCTCTTCATGTTTTTTAAAAAACGAGCACTGTAGTGGAACAGAAGCATAATATAACCCATTAGCTTCAGCGTCAGCGTAACAGCCTCTGAATTGCATATTGGTGGGAAAATATTGATAGCAAGGTGTAAACAACCGCAAATGGGAAAGGCAATAAAACTCTCTTCATAGGATCTGTAGTTTAGAATTAAATAGGCTACACTGAGATTATATGAAGTAGAGACATGTATGTCCAAAGTAACGGGGAATTTAAATTAAGGCTTGTACTTCCTCATTGACCTAGAGGAGGGTGAAAGAAGAAAGCAAAGGAACTTAGTGGTTTGTCTGGCGAGTATATGGTTGATAATGGTTCAAGTAATACATGTTAATCATGCTTTGGGTTTGTGTAAAGTTTTCAGCAGTGGATTTTCTACATGCCCCAGTGTAATTCGGTTATACCAATAAGGTTTTCTGTAGGCACAAAAGTATTCCATAACCAGGGAATATGCCATTGAAGAGGAGTTTCCTCATAGACAGGCAGCTAAATGTTTGCATGAATGACTGGTTTAATCCAGTGAGTTTATGCTCATTTATAGAATTCATCTCTACCTTAGTGGAATTGACCAAATGAATATTTTCTTCTACTTTTTATTCTATCACCCTTGTGTTATGTAATAAGGTAGCACTTGTTACGTAATCAGTAGCACTTGCTAGTCTGAGTCTTGGGAAAATAGTCAACTTCATATCATCTCGTGACTGTTAGTGCTAGGAAAAAGCAGCAGCATTGCACCTTTGATCATTCTGAGGTGAGAGTGATGCTGGGAGGAGAGAAAGGGGAGGCCCCTTTTGGGTCTGATGTCTGGGGCTGGAGCTGTGGACCAGGCAGAGATCTGAGGTAGGTCCCAGGGGAAGGAGAGTCTCTGAAGGCTGATTTCAAGAGAAGGCTCTCACTGACTCTCCAGGGTTCTTCCTCTTTCTTCCTTTGGATGCCAGTCATGGAAGGAGCAACTTCTCTGTTTGGGCCTCAGTATTAAAGGAACATGACTTGGATCCAGCCCTATGGGACACTTCAGAGAGGAGCCGTGATTGGTCCTGTGTCCCCAAGGGCAGCAGGGTCTCTCTGTGTGATTTGAAGGACATAGTCTGGTCTGGACATGGATATGACTGAAGCATAAAAGTCCTTTCCACTTGGTCTCTTGCTCTGTGGTGTGCCTCAGTGGAGAGCTCTGTGTCACTAGCTCTTTGTCATACTGACAAGCCCCTCATGGCTGCATGACAGTGAGAGGGACAGTCCTGTAAGTTCCCTACATAGGAGCAAATTCTCTTCTGAAAGCATGTTTGTATAAGTCCAATTTGTTCATAAGTCCAATAAAGTTAGCCTAGGTACCCAACTAAAACAATTGGCTATATAGCACGTAGTGTAATAGATTTATAATACTTCTCACAATAATATATAAAAAATAGACAAACACAAAAAAGTAAAGAGAACATTTTTAATCTTACAGTAGTACCTTGAAACTACAGTAGCTGGCATACAGGGGCTGGCACTGAGGGAGCCGGCAAGAAGCCTTACGGACTGGAGGCGGGAGACGGGGTGAGAGATGGCAGAGCCAAAGGACCATCAGCAGCAGGAGACGGGGGACAAGCTGCAATTTCACTTACACGCTCACATCTTTGAGAGTTTGCAACGTGAAGGTTTGGATGTAGGGAAGTTACTGCAGTTGCGTGGAGGAGAACGCTCTTGGCATTTGCTTTCATGGCACATGATGGTGCCAAGCCCATACCTGCTGCAGGGCTCTCAGGCCTGGTTACTAGCTGACTGCAGTGTCTGTGGGGAAAAGCTCTGTGCTCCTGCAGCCTGAACAAACACTGCCACGCCTGTGATAGCAGCGTGCTACCTCGGTCCCTCCAACAGGTTTCTGGACCACCTGTTGTCCAGACGACACAGGGCAACAGCAACAGTAAGTGAAACAGGGAACACGCTTTCCATTTCTTCTCTTGGGGCCATACCCTTTGGGAAGGCTAAGTCCACAGAGTTTTGGGCTCATCACAAGAAGACGTTCTCATGGTAGTAAATGGAGGGCACAGTCATTCAAGTTGCATATTCTGGGGGAAGTGGCTTGATTTAAACCCTAAGCTTGTGAGGCAGGACATTTTGGATTGATCCATGTGTGGGCAGGCTCCCAGGAGTAACTGTGCTCACCTCGGGTCACTGCATAGATAGATAAGATAGATTACGGGTGAGGCCCAATTCCTTAGATGCTAGTAAAAATGTCTCTATTTTCTTTTCAGGGATCCTTGTAGTAGCAGGCTGAGGCTGAGAACCTCGAGGGTCCTAAATAATCCCCATGACTCTGGTCATTTCTCTTGTACTTTGGAGAGAACCACTGGTGCCTTCCTAAGCTCATAAATATTATTGGGAGGAATATCAGTAAAGGAGTCTTCTCTCAACAGAAGGGGCTTAAGAAAAAGGGAAATTAAATAAGGGAGTGAACATGCTGTGATGGTAGCTGGAAATGTCGATCTCGGTGTTCTTCTTTTCTGCTCTTTATAGTGTGCGACCATTTCCTGATGAGTGACAGAACTGTCCCTTCAGGAGGATTAGAATTGTGATAATAGGAAGGCAGAGAGAAAGAAACAGTCGCGGTTCTCTTTGTGCCTTCCAAAACAGATCCTTAATGTCCACCTGGAAAACAGTAGTTAAAAATTAAAAAAAAAAAAATCTTTTGGTCACATCATAGGGCGTGTGGGATCTCAGTTCTTTGACCAGGGCTCGAATCTGCCATCTCTGCATTGGAAGCTCAGAGTCAACCACTGGACCACCAGAGAAGTCCCATAACTGTAGTTTTAATTTAAAGGTCAAAATTCTCTGTTTTTAAGAGCCAGCTTCTGCAAAAGAACATATCTTGAGAGTCCAAAGGAAGCTTGGCTAATAGTTTATGCTAGAAACAACAGATGAGAAAGAGAAAAAGCACTGCTCTGAACTTTAGCTGAATCATAGACTCATCTGGTGAGGCTATTAAGATGCTTGTCCCCAGGCCTTGCCCAGGCTGGTTGAGTCAGAGTCTCTCAGGGTGGTGACCAGACACTGGTACTGAAACAAAACCACCAACCAACCAACTAAACAAACTCTCTGGATTTTTCTAATATGCATCTAGGGTTGAGAACAAGTGAAATTGGGAAAACCCAAGACCAATCTGATCTGGGAGTGGGTAATATGGGTAATATGTGTACTTGGAAGGAAGGAAAGAGGGTGTCAGAGGATGAGATGGCTGGTGGCATCACCGATGCAATGGACATGAACTTGGGCAACCTTCAGGAGATGGTGAGGGACAGTCAGGCCTGGTGTGCTGCAGTCCATGTGGTTGCAGAGTCAGACCTGACTGTGTGACTGACCCACAGTGTGTACTTGGAGGAGGTGTTTGAAGACTGATATCAGGAGACTTCACAGAGAAGATCAGATTTAGCTTGAAAAACTGTCTAACCCCATCTTCTGCTCATATCAGGGAGCCATGTGAGAGCTGAGGGAGCATCCACGGACCAATGATACTGTCCTTTGAGTATGTGACTCTCCGAGGTGACACATTAGCCTTGCTCCTCCCTCTCTGGGGAGGATCTTTAATGATCTATTAATAGAGCATGTGATTCATCCTAAGTTGAACTGCAGAAGTGGCCCTCACTTGTGCCTGGACATAGCTGAGTCCTATCCAAACTTCCTTAGTGGAAATTCCCATTTTCATTGGGCCCAGAACAGAAGGAAGGTAACCTGGAGGAACATCTGGAGGTTTGGTGGTGTTATACAAAGGGCAGTGCATGAACCTGGAGGAGGTGGGACTAGACCATGTTGAAACTCATTCTTGTTACACAGAAGTAAAGGTGTCTCAACAAAATCAAATGATGAGCATGAGGGTAAATTGAGTAGAGTCTTTGACATTCATGGACTTGGGCTCAATCCCTGGGTTGGGAAGATCCCCTGGAGGAGGGCATGGCAACCCTCTCCACTATTCTTTAGAATTCTGAATACTGGAGAACCAGATTCTGGAGAATACAGATTCTGGAGAATCCCTATGGACAGAGGATCCTGGTGAGCTACAGTCCATGGAGTTGCAAAGAGTCAGACATGACTGAGAGACCAAATACCTGGTGATTTTGAAATAATGCTTGATGTACCTGGACGTATATTAGGACTTGGCTCTCCAGTTGGGTGGAGTTGAGATGTTCTTTTCAAAACAGCGTTTAAATTTATAAATTGCTACAGAATTGAGTGTGAAAGGAAGAAATACAAATGAAGATGCTGGTAACATTTCTACTTATACCATCAAATTTTAAATGGCAGAACTGATTTTTAATGTGGTAAAATGGCTTGTAAGAGTGAATTCAAAAAATTTTTTTGCAGGTAACACGTAGGTTTTTGAAAAAAATTTGCAGTGATGTAAAGTTCATAAAGATGATAATTGTCATGCTTACATGGCTTTCATCTTAATAGGGTAATAAAATATCAAGATGTGTGTTTCATACAAAATACATCTAAAGAAAGACATTAAAAAGCCTCACTATGGGATGTTGGGAATTATTGAATCCTCCTCAGTATCTATGTGTAACCATAATAAATAGAAATGTTTTCAGCCTGAGCAGGAGATTGAATTTTCATGAAGAAGGAACCTTAGGAATTTCACAGGTGGTAGTGATGCTGAACAAGAAAACAAAAATCTTTGTTCCATGTGCCAAGTAGGCTGCCACTGAGATCAACAGCACTGTGCTTCCCAAAGCACTGCTGGATCCAGTCCTTATTGGAGATCAAATTAGGCTATTATGAGAAATAGTCCTATTTAATGAGACTATAATTACTTTTATTGTGACTAGTAACAACCGTAATGCGAGTGACAGAGTGTGAAGGCGCCGCTGGCTTGGTAATCAGGCTGGGAGTTTGCTGCTGCCTACTTCCCTTGAACCTTAGATTTCTTAACAACACAGAGGTATCACAGAGTCCTGGCAGAGACAGTCAATGAAAATGGTGCAGAAAAGAAAAGTTTTAAAGTTTTTAATTAAACTGGACAGAGGATGAGGAGGAATGTTGACCTTGATATAAGGGGCTAAGTTTTGATATTTTAGAAAACTACGATGATACAATAACATGCTTTTTGAAGGTTTTTTTTTTTTTTATTTTTAACCAAATGAAAATATGAGATGCCCATAAGCTTGAATTTCAGATAAACAACAATTTTTAAAGTGTAAGTATATCCTATGCAATGGTTGGGATATACTTAGGTCTTTATATGTTTGGGTCATACTTATACTAAAATATACTGTATTTGAATTTTATTTGGTGACCCTAAATGTGTGTGTGTTAGTCGCTCAGTTGTGTCCAACTCTTTGAGACCCCATGGACTGTAGCCCACCAGGATCCTCTGTCCATGGGATTCTCCAGGCAAGAATACTGGAGCGGGTTGCCATTTCCTTCTCCAGGGGATCTTCCTGACCCAGGGAATCAAAGCCAGATCTCCTGCTTTGCAGGCAGATTCTGTACCGTCTGAGCCCCCAGAGAAGCCTGGTGACCCTAAATAGTGGTCACTTATTTATTTGTTTTTAGGCTTCCCAAGTGGCTCAGTGGTAAAGAATCCAGCTGCAATGCAGGAGACGTGGATTCAATTCCTGAATTGGGAAGATTCGCTGCAGGAGGGCATGGCACACCAGTATTTTTGCCTGGAGAATCCCATGGACAGAGGAGCCTGGCAAGCTACAGTCCACAAGGTTGTGAAGAGTCGGACACGACTGAAGCAACTGAGCATGCACGTTTATTTATTTTTGGCCGCACTGGGTGTTAGTTGAGACATGTGGGATCTTTCTTTGCAGTGCATGGGCTCAGCTACCCCGCACACGTGGGATCCTAGTTTCTAGATTAGGAGTCGAACACCCGCCTCCCACATTGGAAGCTGGACTATCAACCACTGGGCCACCAGGGCAGTCCCAAATGGTCACTTATGAAGTAAGACTTGAGTGTGGTCTCAAAGAAGGTTTCTATGTGTAAATATTTTCTCCAAGTTTCTGCTCTAGTGACTGAAATGGCACTCTTAAACCATTTCTATGAGTTAAGAAAAAATACCTAAGATGTCTCTGTTTTAATGTAAATATATCACACATTATCACATTATTTTATCTCAGTTTACCAGAGATTCATGTTGTTTCTCTAGTCCATAGCCTCCTATAGCTACAAAGAAAGTCACTTGTGACCTGTAGGCTTAGCTCTGTCCATTAGTTAACTAGTCTCCATGGAAACAATTTGTTTGAAGTCTTAGAATGACTGGCAGTGGGTTCTGGAATTATTTTTGTGGTCATGGTCTCTACTTTTGGGGTGCCTTGGCTTCTACTAGTAGTTTTTGCCCCAGAAACTGCAATCATCCACTCACTTAGCATACATCTGTCGAGCTCCTGTCTGCCTGGCATTGTGCTGAATATTATGAATAAAAGGATTAGTGAGTAATGGTTCTAATCACTAATGAGTTACAGTCAAAAACATCAACAAGAGATAGCTCTGCTAGCTTGTAAAGGCTACAATAGAAGTTGACATGGGAGTATGTGAAATGAACCTCCAGACCAGGTTGGGGGTATAAGGTAAGACTTTGGGGGAAAGTGATGTCTTAATAGAGTTCAAGTGATATTTAGGAATTGGCTGCTGCTGCTACTGCTAAGTCACGTCAGTCGTGTCCGACTCTGTGCGACCCCATAGACGGCAGCCCACCAGGCTCCCCCGTCCCTGGGATTCTCCAGGCAAGAACACTGGAGTGAGTTGCCATTTTCTTCTCCAATGCATGAAAGTGAAAAGTGAAAGTGAAGTCGCTCAGTCGTGTCCGACTCTTTGCGACCCCATGGACTGCAGCCCACCAGGCTCCTCCGCCCATGGGATTTTGTAGGCAAGAGTACTGGAGTGGGGTGCCATTGCCTTCTCCAAGGAATTGGCTAGGTGAGCAAAATGTGAACAGGAGGAAAGGGGTCAGCACACACAGGACAGCGAAAAGCAGAGAACTCCATGTGTTCAGAGTTACATGTAATGGTTTATGCTGAGAGCTAAGGTGTGTGTTAGGTTTGGAGTACAGAGTGTTGAGGGGTCAGTCTGGACTAGGAGGAAGTAGTCATGAGGATGTGTCTGTCGTGCTGAGAATTCACCAGGATTCCCATGTTAAATTGAGAGACTGGGCTTCCTCTGTCTGAGTTTTCCCTTCAGCATTCTTGGCAGTTTTCATGGGGAGTAGAGTGCTGATGCGAAGAACCGACTCATTGAAAAAGACCCTGATGCTGGGAAAGGTTGAAGGCAGGGGGAGAAGGGGACAACAGAGGACGAGATGATTGGATGGCATCACTGACTCAGTGGACATGAGTTTGAGCAGACTCCAGGAGATGGTGAAGGACAGGGAAGCCTGGCGTGGTGTAGTCCATGGGGTCGCAAGAGTCAGACACGGCTGAGCGACTGAACAGCAACAAAAGAGTGCTGCCGTAACTCCTCTGGCAGGAGTCATGTCATCCTGCTTGGCTCTTTCTAGTCCCTTCTGGGTCATGATGGCAGTGGTGCTGATGGCGTGTTTGTGTACAGGGGGAGAGGGATTGGAGTAAGTGAGGCTCCTATCCTGAATTTCTGGATTGCATCCTCATGCCAACGTAGAACTGAGATACCCAGCATAGCACCACAGCGTCCCACACACCATTCATATGTTTTCACTGGTTTGCTGCTGCCAGTTCCATTACTATGTTCAATTACTGGATTGAAACACCTTTGAAACTGTTGATGAAATTACTGATACTAAAATTGATCACCCACTTTGGGAGCTAGAGAGTGGACAGAAGAACAGTTTTTAAGGAACCCATCTGTAGTCAGTTTCCTTGACCCAGTATCGCGCAGATCAAGTATCCTGTGAAGTCTTGGCCTTTGGCATCTTGTCATATGGCAAAGCCGAGTGTCCGGAGCAGCCAAGTGAGAAGCAGTGGGTTAGGGCTGGGGCATTGCTTACTAGAGGGCTGTTGCAGGACTCAGAGGAGGACAGTGGGTTTTTTTTTTTTTTAATCTTATTTATTTCAATTGGAGGATTATTACTATACAATATTGTGATGATTTTTACCATTTATCAGTATGAATCGGTCATAGGTATACATGTGTCCCCTCCATCCTGAAAGCCCCTCCTGCCTTCCTCCTCACCCCATCCCCCAGGTTGTCACAGAGCACCAGCTTTGACAGTGGTTTTTTTTAGGTTCTCTGTGATGCTCTGACAGTCTCTTTCTCTTATCTCCCTGCTGAGGTTCTGGATAGTCTGTCTACATTGGCATCACAGTCAGCTATTAGCTTCTATTAATTGCTAGCTGATTGCTCTTTTATTTTTGACAGAGTGCCCTGGGCACAACTGGCTCCATGGTCTAATCCAGTGGAAGTCCAGCCTCTTTGCCTGGGGACTCGTCCAGGCCTTCTCTGGTCCCAGGAGGGCTCTCTCAGCCTTTTCTCCCCCGACTCCCTGTTAGCCAGTCTCATGTCTTACCTGTGGTTCTCAAGGGGTGCCAGCCTCTTAATGGCTTGCCACCAAGATTTCCATGGTTTTCGATAACGCCACCATGCTTGGATTTGCCTCTCTATTGCAAATAAAGTCAGTCCCCTTAGAGAGAGGAAAGAGCTCAGTGTGCTGAGACCTGCTTCTCACTGGGAGAATGGGGTTGGGGCTGCGGCCCCTTCTCTCGGGGGACAGTCCTGT
This sequence comes from Bubalus bubalis, assembly GCF_019923935.1. Taxonomy (NCBI): domain Eukaryota; kingdom Metazoa; phylum Chordata; class Mammalia; order Artiodactyla; family Bovidae; genus Bubalus; species Bubalus bubalis. Next base: position 118,161,223 of record NC_059160.1, on the reverse strand, counting down.
TCTGTGAGCGGGCACTGGGGACGTGCAGCAGCGCCTGGGATTCTCCACTGGCTGCTCCTGGACACTGCAGATGCCCTGTTATGAGAATGCAGAGGTGAGGTGATCAGGGAAGGGTTCTCTGTTGTGCCTGTAGGGGAGCTCCTGCCCTGCTGGTGGAGAAAGAGCCTCAGCACTCTGTGCCGCTATTCCTTGGAGCAGAGGCTCCGCAGTGCAGATGGGGACAGCGGGGGTGGGGGGGTGAGCAGTGCTGACAGACCCCCCTTTCCAGGGGGAAACGAGCCTGGCAGTGGGGCCAAAGGAGCCCTGTCCTCGTGGCCCCATCTGCTCGGAGGAGGGCTTCCCTCACACCGAGCTGTTCTTATGAAGAGTTGTTGGATTTTCTTAAATAAATGCTTCTCCACTTGCTATATGCCCTTAGGAAAATTTCCACAGACCTTAAATTGTTGTTTTTAAATACAGTTTTCCCCAGTGACAACTGTTTTGCTGGGGATAAGGTCCACAGAGATTCTCCTATGAACATTCAGAAGTGTTTCTGTTTTACATCATTTTAAAAAATGACATGGATTCTGTCTTGAGGAACACCATATTTTATTCAAACTCTCTTTTTGTTTTCTGCATTTTAATTACAACATTTATAAAAATAAGGCAGTGGCCAGCAGTGTAACCTGATCTTTGCATAAATGTGGAATTATTTTCTTAGGTTTAGTTCCTTCAAGTTTTGCAGATGATTCTAAGCTAGCACTTGGCTTGACTCTTCCTGATGGTCCACATGGGCTTGCTGGTAAATACCACTTTTCTTAAATTCTGTTTTTACAATATTAATTTTATATAACAGCAGAAAGAAGACCTCTTAGCTCCCCCTATTTCAAAGACCCCAGTTCCTTCTGTATGATTCATTTCATTCTGTTCTTTTTATAAAAACCTGTATCAGTCTTCAAGACCAAGATAATCATGATGGTGTGATCATTCACCAGAGCCAGACATCCTGGAATGTGAAGTCAAGTGGGCCTTAGAAAGCATCACTACAAACAAAGCTAGTGAAGGTGATGGAATTCCAGTTGAGCTATTTCAAATCCTGAAAGATGATGCTGTGAAAGTGCTGCACTCAATATGCCAGCAAATTTGGAAAACTCAGCCACAGGACTGGAAAAAGTCAGTTTTCATTCCAATCCGAAAGAAAGGCAATGCCAAAGAATGCTCAAACTACCGCACAGTTGCACTCATCTCACACGCTAGTAAAGTAATGCTCAAAATTCTCCAAGCCAGGCTTCAGCAATAAGTCAACCATGAACTTCCAGATGTTCAAGCTGGCTTTAGAAAAGGCAGAGGAACCAGAGATCAAATTGCCCACATCCACTGGATCATCAAAAAAGCAAGAGAGTTCCAGAAAAACATCTATTTCTGCTTTATTGACTATGCCAAAGCCTTTGACTGTGTGGATCACAAGAAACTGTGGAAAATTCTGAAAGAGATGGGAATACCAGACCACCTGACCTGCCTCTTGAGAAACCTATATGCAGGTCAGGAGGCAACAGTTCGAACTGGACATGGAACAGACTGGTTCCAAATAGGAAAAGGAGCATGTCAAGGCTGGATATTGTCACCCTGCTTATTTAACTTCTATGCAGAGTACATCATGAGAAACGCTGGGCTGGAAGAAGCATAAGCTGGAATCAAGATTGCTGGGAGAAATATCAATAACCTCAGATATGCAGATGACACCACCCTTATGGCAGAAAGCAAAGAGGAACCAAAAAGCCTCCTGAAGGAAGTGAAAGAGGAGAGTGGAAAAAGCTGGCTTAAAGCTCAACAGGCAGAAAACGAAGATCATGGCATCCGGTCCCATCACTTCATGGGAAATAGATGGGTAAACAGTGGAAACAGTGTCAGACTTTATTTTTTTGGGCTCCCAAATCACTACAGATGGTGACTGCAGCCATGAAATTAAAAGACGCTTACTCCTTGGAAGGAAAGTTATGACCAACCTAGAGAGCATATTGAAAAGCAGAGACATTACTTTGCCAACAAAGGTCTGTCTAGTCAAGGCTATGGTTTTTCCAGTGGTCATGTATGGATGTGAGAGTTGGACTGTGAAGAAAGCTGAGCGCCGAAGAATTGACGCTTTTAAACTGTGGTGTTGGGTTAGACTCTTGAGAGTCCCTTGGACTGCAAGGAGATCCAACCGGTCCATTCTAAAGGAGATCAGTCCTGGGTGTTCTTTGGAAGGAATGATGCTAAAGCTGAAACTGCAGTACTTTGGCCACCTCATGCGAGAAGTTGACTCATTGGAAAAGACTCTGATGCTGGGAGGGATTGGGGGCAGGAGGAAAAGGGGACGACAGAGGATGAGATGGCTGGATGGCATCACCAACTGGATGGACATGAGTTTGGGTGAACTCCGGGAGTTGGTGACGGACAGGGAGGCCTGGTATGCTGTGATTCATGGGGTTGCAAAGAGTAGGACAGGACTGAGCGACTGAACTGAAGTGAACTGAACCACTAGAAGTGGTCACAATAGTAAAGAAACAATAGGATTGTATGTTATTATGTAAAGGCATTTTGGAGTGAGGTATACTTGTACCCTAGTTATATAAATAGCTAGACTAAATTGACAAACCCAAGTCCTTGTCTTATTTAAACATTCAAGAAAAAATATGTATTCAGCTATAACCCTTGTCCCTATTGTTTACTCTTAGACTGTTTTAATAAGCTGTATTCTCCTTTGATTTCTAAAGTTTTGAGAAAATAATAAGAGCAGTAGTCTTCATAAAACCCCTTTTGTATATTGGTGTGCAAGTGCCTGCTCAGTCAGTCATGTCTGATTCTTGCAACCCCATGGACTGTAGCCTGCCAGGATCCTCTGTCCGTGGGATTTCCCAGGCAAGAAAACTGGAGTGGGTTGCCATGTCCTCTTCCTGGGGGTCTTCTCGACCTACGGATCAAGCCTGCGTCTCCTGCTTTGGCAGGCTGATTCTTTACCACTGAGCCACCTGGGAAGTCCCCTGTAAGTTGGTACCCTGTTCAAAAACCTTCAGTGTCTTAGGGTGTCATGACTCGTTCTGTCGTGTTACACTGCAGATACTGCTCTATGTTCATTGTTTCCAATTCCTTTGCAAACACTCTCTTCTCAAGCTAATGTGGGCCATTCATTTTCCCTGGGGATGTAACGTTGAGTCTCACCTCCTCTTCCTGCTTTGCCACCTCCCTCATCTGGAACATCTCCCTCAGTTATATCCGTCTTTACTCCTAATTGTCTTTCAAGGTATAACATAGTAACGTGGGGGGCGGGGAGCTAAGCTTTCCAGACACAAATATATTTAAAGTGGGGTGGAACTAAATCAATGATGCAGAGGAGAGATAAGGAATAGATAGCAATAAATACATAGAAAATCTGGTATCTGGAAAAGTGGCTTTCAAATTAAATGGAGAAGATTGGGTTATTTACATAGCTACTCATTTGGAAAAAGAGGAAAGTTATAGTTTTACCTCATCCTCATGCTAGCAAGGAACCTCGATGTCAGGACTTCCGATTCCGTGAGAAGATTTATTTCTGTAGAGTAAGCCCTCCTGGCCTCTCTTGGTTGGATTTGCTTGCTCCTCCCTGCGGGAGAAGGTGTGACTTGCCTGACTGAGGAGCTTGGGGCAGGAACTAAGCAGGCTTCACCTCAGCTCCCGCTCCTCTCATTTGTGGAATGCTATGTGCGTGGCTTGTGCATGTTCTATTTTGACTTGTTACCACTAGGGAGACCTGTATGCATGTGTGCTAAGTCACTTCAATCATGTCCACTCAAGAGTCCTAGAGTGGGTTGTCATTTCTTCCTCCAGGGGATCTTCCCCAGCCAGGGATTGAACCCGTGAATCTTAAGTCTCCTGCATTGGCAGGTAGGTTCTTTACCACTAGCAGCCACCTGGGACGCACTAGGGAAGCCCGCAGGTGTCCAAATCTGCCAGAGCTGAGTGCTAAATTTACATAAGGGGATATCAGGTGGCAAGAGGCCAAATGGCATTTTGTAATTTAATCTCTGCAATAAAGCTCTATTAAAAACGTATGCTTCTCTCTGATAACAGCAGCTAGTTATCAGTTGGCTTTGAACTTGAGTAGGAAAGGAATATGATTATTTATCAGTTTAAAATCTCAGTATCCAAACCCTAAAAGCCATGAAAAACAAACAAGCACACACAAAAAATACCTGCTGTCCATCAAGGCTCAACGCTTCCCTCATCCTGGTAGGTCGTGGTGAAACTGTTCGCTTTCCATCTGTCGACACTCTCTGTTGATGTCCACCACTTGGCACTTGTTTATTGCTGTGTGTTTTTAGGGCTTTAGTTGTGTTAAGTAGTCTTCACTAGTTGTCATCTTTGAACACCTGAAGCGCTTTCCAAAGAGTAGATGCTCAGTAGATGTTGAGTGATGCCAGTTGTACTGAATAGCTTTTTTATGATCGCTTCAAACTAGTTCCTGATACAGTGACTTCTCTTAATAATGCCACTGAATTTGTTTTGCACTTTAGAATTTTCAAACTGCATTGCAAATGGGCTTACTTTATTTAATCTTTAAAGAATCCTATGAGCTGGGCAGAACAAATCTTATTTCCATGTCTTAGATATGACAAAAAGATCTCAGAGAGGTGAGTTATTTGCTCAGGGTTGCAGTGCTTATAAATTACAAAATCCAGTGCTTCTAATCCCTAGGAGATAGAGCTTTCATCCTGCTACAACCGTCTGTTGTATGATGGTGAAAACCTCAGGTGACTTTCCAGAAATGTAAAGAATCGCAAAGCATTAGAAAAATACATGACATTTCCAAGCCCCAGTTGAAATTTGATGTGAAATTCCATCTGACATGTTTGTAGCAGCTTTAATTATTTAATCAATTCGATCACAGAATATTTAAAGTAGCCACGAAAATCATGGGGCATAACCCAGTTCATCCATAAGTCAAGACATTTTGCACCTCAATTTCCACTCTTCTGTTTTGTGAACTAATTGGCAACACTTGATGAAAATTTAAGATGGAGACAGAAGATAGCAGGTGAGGCAATTGCATCTTTACAAGGAAATTAATTTACACACACACACACACAAATATTCATAGGCTCTGATAATGCCAAGAAAGGAGCCCCAGCAATGTGGTTAGCTACAATTATGGCTAAGTGTCATAAAGCAATTTTGGCCTATCGTGGTGCCCGCAGGAATCACAGTGATCTCTCAGCTCTTGGTCTTCCAAGCATGTTTCAGTCTCATACAGATTCATCCTTGCAAATTTCCTGTATTTTTTTTGGTTTGTTTGTCAGAAAAGTAATTTGACTATACCCTGCTTCTTGTTTTGTGATTTGGGGATGTCGTGAAAGCAGCTATCTTGCAAGCTGGACTAGAACAGAATGTGTCAGTATGATTTATAGGAATGGCTGTGATTCTGCTTCGATGAACAGACGACTCCGTATATGACAGTGTATACGCACAAATGCCTTTTTACACGAATGGTTTTACTTGAAGTCCCTGAGATTATTTTAAATGCTTCCATAATTACATGGTTATTATTGAAGGTTTGAATAAAAGCAGTCTTTGATTACTTTGTGCCTTCTTTTTGGCGGAGGCTGACATGAAGTTTTCTGGCTTGACAATTGCAGGAAATAAATATATAAGTATAAGAAAACCTGAGTTCAGACTAGACTACAGATCTGGCTGAAAAGAGTCTAGTGACTAAACGTGATTTGGAGAGTACTGGGTACACTAAGAAATCTCAGAATTGGTGATAAGTCCTCATAGTTTATTTTTCACTGGACAAGATTGAGAGGAAAAAAAAGACTTTATTATAAACTGTTCCCTTCAACTCTTCAGTGGATATAGACTAGTAAGAGGGCACTGTGCTGAAACCATCCAGTAATTATTTAATTTTGAAGCTGATATAGTTTCAAATAGAAAATGGTACATGTTTAAGAAATTTTCACTGCTGTTTCTTTATTTCCAAAAAAAAAAGGTCACTCAGCTTGACATTTGTATGTTGTTTTAAAGTGAGAAGATTAGAGTTGTGTTGTATATATATGGAGAAGAACACCTGTGTTTCCCCCTCTTCAAAATAAAAGCTTATTATAAATAATACATGTTCATTGTAGATGAAGAAACTCAGACTATAAAAAATACATATGGGAGCTAAATAGTATGTGACAACGATTGCTAATATTTTGGTAAATATCTTATGCATATAACCACACAGTCACAGCCCATGTATAATCTACTGAAAGTAGATCAAACAATATGTAATCTTTTTTTCATTCATTAATGTATTGTGGTCATTATTCTATATCATTAAATATAGATTTGCATTATCATTATTAATAGTTGCAAAGTGTTTCAGTGTATAAATAGTTAATACCATTAACTAGACTAATTAATACTATTTCATCTTACAGTCTAAAATATGATTTTAATTGTCTTAATAATTATTTATTAATTAATTTAGCTCATATTTTTTGGATTAACTACTGTGTGCTAGTCACTGTAGTAGATGCTAGGAACACAGCAGTGAATAAGACAAACTTCATTTCTCTCCTTGTGGAATTTGAATTTTATAGAGAATTGGCATATAATTAAAAACAGAGTAATATATTTTGCAAATTAAAAAGCCATAATGGTGAGAAACAAATAATTAAGATGAAGTGATAATAATTCAAAGGTCTGCTTTATAGAGGAAGGTTAGGAAAGGGTTCTGAAAATTTGACACTAAACCTAAAAAAGAGGTCTCCATGATAAAGAATCTACCTGGCAAAGCAGAAGACGTGGATTTGATCTCTGGTTCAGGAAGATCCCCTGGAGTAGGAAATGGCAACCCACTCCGGTATTCTTGCCTGAGAAATCCCATGAAGAGAGGAGCCTGGCGGGCTACATACAGTCCACTGGGTCACGAAAGAGTCAGTTATAACTTAGCAACTAAACAACAGCTGAAACAGAAAGATGGGGATGACTCAGCATTGGCGTGGTTTCACTGGAGCAAAGAAGAGGCTATTCAAGACCATGAGGCAGCACTTCAGTCCTGGGAACGGAGGGCCTGTGGTTCTTCACCTTAGGTGCTCTTTAAAAAAAGAAAAATCATTGAAGCACAGTTGTTTCACAATGTTGTGTTAGTTTTGGGTATATAGCAAAGTGATATAGATATATTTTTTCAGATTTTTTTTTCATTATAGGTTATTACATATTAGAGGTTATTGAATATAGTTCCCTGTGCTATACAGAGCTTGTTGTCTGTCTCTTTTGTATAATGTAGTATGTATATGTTAGTCCCAAACTCCTAATTGATCTATCTCCTTCTTCCCCCTACCCCCTGCTGTTTCCCTTTTGGTAACCACAAGTTTTCTACATCTGTGAGTCTGTTTTATAAATAAGGTCATCTGTCTCATTTTTTAGATTCCACATATGTGATATCATATGTTATTTGTCTTTGTCTTTTTCTGACTTACTTCACATACTGTGATAATCTCTAGGGCCATCCATGTTGCTCTAATTGGGATTATTTCATTCCTTTTTATGACTAAGTAATATTCCATTATATATATGTGCATGTGTGTATGTTTGTATATATATATATACACACCACATCTTCTTTATTCATTCATCTGTTGATGGACACTTAGATTGCTTCCATGTCTTGGCTATTGTAAATAGTGCTGTGTATGAACATGGGGGTGCATGTATCTTTTTGCATTAGAGTTTTCATCTTGAATAATATGCCCAACAGTGGGATAGCTGAATCATGTTGTAACTCTGTTTTTAGTTTTTAAAGGAACCTCCATACTGTTCTTCATATATTACCTTGAACTTCCATTTCTTCACTAGGCTATGTACATTTTTTTTTACCATGTTCAAGATTTTTCAAATCAGAAAACTAACTTCAGCACAAGATCTTGAAAAAATTTTCATTTTCCAATTATTTCATTGTTTACTTTAGGTCCCCCAGTTAGCAATATAAGTTTTCTGTTGTTTTTGCTTCATGTCTGTCATTTTCTCTCTAATTTTTTTTTTCTAATTTTTCCTTTCCTCTTTATTTAGGAATGGCTTTTTTAAGTCTGTCTTCAACATTATGGATTTTGTTTTCTCCACATTTCTTTTGCTTTTCACTGCTTTGGATGCTCTAACAAATTCTCCAATGGTGATTCTTTCCCTAATTTCTGAACTTCCTTTGCCATTTCTCTGTTATTCTTGCTTAGTCATTTCTTTGGGTCATATTATCTCATCTTTTATCTCTTGCATTATATAGTTCTTTATTTCTCTAATTTTCTTTAGAGGTCAAATTACTTATTTTCTTAAACCCTTTTTCACTTAGTTGAATTAGCTCTTCCCAATTATGTTGTTTTTCTATCAGGATTTTTGCATAAATTCCATGTTTGTTTTCTCTTTTCTTTGCCATTTATTCCTTAGTCGAGGGACGTTCTCTCTGGTTATGTTACACATTCATATCATTGGCCTAGGCTTATTGACTGCTCTCCCTTCTTGACTCCTATTGAATATTACACTTAAACAGGAAGTGTAGGTCAGTCGTAGCTTTCATAATGTGATCCACAAACCAGCATCATCAGCATCATCTAGTAACTTATTAGATACGCAAATTCTCAGACCCCCATCCCAGACCTCTTTCATCAGAATCCCTGGGGTGGGGCTCAGCAATGTGTTATTTTAAGAATGGCCCTCCCCCCACCAGGTGATTCTGAAGAATACAAAGCCTGAAACCCACTGGTCTAGATGCGTTTCTTGTTCCTCCCGGTGGCTCCTATTTATGTTCTTGTCACATTTCTAAATACTAGAATTTGGGAGCAATATATTTGAAATGCATTACACTGTTCCCTTGGTAGCGTTTAATGTTATACTGCTGTTTGAATAGAACTGTTTACTACCCTGTCATTCTTTCTCATGTCCTTAACATCAGACATTTTTGGGTTTGTCTTAGTAAATACAAAATCTTCTTTGGTTTCTCTCATCTCTCATTTATTGTAGCCTATGTATCTTACTGGCTCCAAATAGTACCTGTGTTGTATGACTTGCTCACGTCAGTTGCTGATAGACATTGCTATCAATAGTATGTGTTCTCCATTGTAGAAAATAAAATGTCTTCACACTTATCCAAATTTTGAGAGATGTTTGTGACACTAACTACACATCAGTATTCTGTTATGCACATCTAAGAGCCAATGATTTATTTTATTTGTCTCATTATATTGATTTTTGTGGTAGATAAAGAGAGAACAAGGGCTATGCCTCAACATGCTGAGTGTTTTTCTGGATTGTCTAAGAATGCTGAATTGTTGTAGTGAAAGTTTAGCCTTTTGGATTTGAGAAAATATCTTGCTTTGTTGGGAGGGGATTTGGTTCGTTCCTCTGTTTAAGAATGAATTGGCTAATTTGATGCAATGTCAACTTAAAAGAACCCACTCCCCACCATAGGGATAGATTATAACGGGATTTGGGAAAACTTTTGAGGCTGATGGATATGTTCATTGTCTTGATGTGTTAATGTTTTCATGGGTGTAATGTATATCAAAACTCATTGTACAGTTTAAATATAGTATATTGCACATCAATTATACCTCAATTAAGCTGTTGAAGTGAAGTGAAAGTCGCTCACTTTCACAAAAAGTCATGTTTGACTCTTTGCGACTTTACAGTCTTTGGAATTCTCCAGGACAGAATAGTGGAGTGGGTAGCCTTTCCCTTCTCCAGGGAGTCTTCCCAACCCAGGGATCAAATCCAGGTCTCCTGCATTGCAGGCAGATTCTCTACCATCTGAGCCACAAGGGAAGCCCAAGAATGCTGAAATGGGTAGCCTGTCCCTTCTCCAGGGGATCTTCCCAACCCAGGAATGAAACCGGGTCCTCCTGCATTGCAGGCAGATTCTTTACCAGCTGAGCCACAAGGGTCTCCCAAGCTGTTGAGAAAGCCCCATCCCTTCTCGTCAGCCTGTCGATACCGTTTGCCTTATCGTATAGTTAGTGGATGCAGATCATTGGTTCTAACTATGGTTCTTTGTAAATTTTGCTTGTCTTCCCACTACTTGTGGGACAGAGAAAAAATAAGGCATAATGTAGTGACTTTTCTAGGCCCATCTTTGTGATTATAAAGTTTTTCACATATACGATGAAAAGAGAAACTATGAGTAATAATGGCTAACTCAGCATCCACCCTAAGTCCTTGCTAGTATGCTAACACTACATTCCCAGATCTCCAGAAGTCAGAGTTTTAGATATGATTTATGTTTCACCAGTCAGATGCTGTTGCATGAGACTTTGATTAAAAACTGAACACAGGCAAGAGAGGTAGAGTGTGGGGGCACAGGGTGTGGGAGATGTGATATGGCTCTGGAGCCAGCATACGAGGAGGTGACCCTCTGATGTGGCAGATGAGTCCCCCAGAAGCTGCTTCCTGTCATGGCATGGTGCCACTGTATTCCCGGGGTGCCCATGGGTCCTGTGGTGGCAGTCCTCAGTCCTGTCAGAGTTAATGCGGTTTCTCAGTCATCAGCAGTGGAAACGGACTGCTGGTTTGTTACCTCCTGCAGTGGTGATGGTCACTTTCTCAGTCACAGCAGAGGCAGAGTGGTTCTAAGGTCTAGAAGTCCGTTCTGGGTGATTAGCCTGGATCTTGCTCCTTTATTGATTCAACATTTATGGAAGCACATAGTTCCTATGTAAACACTTTCTGCTTAAACTGGTTAATGTGGATTCTGTTGTGTGCAACTGAGACCTGAGTAATAACATAATTAGTACCAGAAGTGGTTATTGACAATAAAACATCAAAGAAGTGGACCTGGTTTTGTTTCAAAGGCACTTGCTACAGAGAATGAGCAATCACTTAAGTTATCACCTCTGGTCATCTGCTGTAATAGACCTCTATGCGGGGCATGAGGAAGAAAAGGACTTGGGATTGGGTTGGTATTTTTTCTAAATTGTGTTGGTGAGCTATAAGGAAAAGGTAGGCTCAATATTTTAAATTTTCAGCTCTAGAAACCATCTGAGACTCAAAGAATGTTTATACCTGCCCTTAAAGAATCTCTCATCTTTTGTAGCCACAAGACTAATTTAGATGGAAATCAGATGGAAAGTCTGATGCTGCAGGCTATTTGTTGAATTATAAGGTAGGTTGAATTTACAGTTTTTCCATTTATTTTTCATGAAGTTGAAAACATTGACTCAAAAAAAGTTAGACCCTATCACTGAAGTGATATCATTTAGGAATACTTGAATAAACCTGCATGCTCTGTATCCCAGACTTCACCAAGTCCTCTCTTGCTCAACTCTCAACTAATGATGTTGATCTTGCTTTGCTTGTAGACCCTGTAACAGCTTTTTCTGAAGCAAGTCCCTTGCAAAGAAATGTCCATTTCTTATAGCACCCTTACTACCCTGATTGCTTCTACAGCATGCCAGATCCACCGCCATATCAGATCTCTGCATGTCCTAGGGAACAATTGCAATATCAAGCCTCAGAGGAAAAGGCTTACAAGCAAAAGGAGTTAAATGATTTTGCTAATATATTTATAACAGCCAAAATCTGTGGATTACGTGTAGGAAATGGATTTTGAAGATACTAGACTGATGCTTTGATGGGGTGAATTTATGGGTATGGACACTGTTGCCAGATACTTGTGATTCAAGGTGTAGTCTGAGCATCTGAGAGTATCTGTGTGGTCTGAAGACTGACTCTTAGATTTAATGGTGGCCAAGAAAATGGAGATGCCGGAAATTTCTTAGTATCATGAGAAAGAAGAAATTCAAGTCTTAAGCAGTTAGGAATGTTAGAATGAATTTAACATGAGTGATCAACTCAACTGTCCTGTAGCTATGTCTCTCAAGATTACTCAGATCATTGATAAATGCACTGATGAGGGACAGCCATGGCTGTCTTCTTCATGTTGAAAGTGAAGACAGAACATGCTGCCATTCAGTCAGAATCCCAACTTTAGTGGGAATCATAGAATTTTATGTAGCAGAGGCCACATGTGGCCCTAACCATGCCAGAATGGCTGAGCATAGTTATCTCAGGGGGTAGAAGTGGTTTGATGGCAGAAATTTTTAGTGGTGACTTACTGATCACCCTAGGGGACCTACAGATGAAATAGATAGGCAGCTCACTAGAAACTCAGAGGCTGAGAACAGAGGTCTGACCTGAGACATCATGATCATCATGGCCTCCCTACCAACTCTCAGACCTAAGTTAGCATATAGACCCAGAGCCTTTTGAAGGAAAGGGCATCACTGTTTGCTCTCCCTGCAACTTTGGGTTCCTCCTTCTTTATTACAACAAAATTTCTGGCATCTTTATTCATCCTGGACCACAGTTAAATACAAATTTTCAATCAACCAGTGGTCAATATTCTTGAAGAAAGACTGAGAAAGCATCACAAGTACATACTATAAATCTACCTCCCCATGCCAATAAAAAGGAATATTTTATGGGATATAAAAAGATATCAGACCTTTCATTGAGTGTTGATAATGGTTCTGAGATAGTATTAATCCACGGGGACCCAGTCACCATGATAATTTACTGGTTCTTATGGGTTCTAGTGATAAACAGAGTTTTGATCAATGTCCACTGCAGAGTTTTATATATATTGTGGTTTTTTGTTTCCAATAAGTACATGTATATTCACATATACTCAACAAGTAGTAGAATCCATACATGCCACAGTGTCTTTGGCATATAGCTATTCTCCTTTTGTAAAACAGCTCTTGGTGTGCTATTAGACTCTAGTAGAGACTGAATATATACCTGGAGGACCCAGATATACACATGGACTGAGTGCTGAGTTTGTGCTTTTCATGAACTGAATGGTGTCTGATTTGCTAAGCCATAAATTAGGGTATGTCTAGCAGTACACCATTATCACATGGAAGTGTAATATATGCTATAAGGTTTATGCAAGTCTTTCTACCCCATTTTCCTTCAACCCAGCCTTGGGCCTCATGGGAAATTTCATATAACCTGAGAAAGAAAAATATACAAGTCTGTTAATAGACGGTTCCTCATACTATGTGGCTTAAGCTGAAGTGGACTGACTGCTGAAACACTGCAGCTTTGCTCAGGGTGTTATTGAAAGACAAGGGAGGAAGGAAATCTTTCCAAGGGACAGACGATTTAGTGATGCAGTCTAGGGATGTACCTTGTGCAGAATGAAAGATGGCTGAATGAAGTATACATTTTGATTCATGCGCAACAGCTAGTGGGTTGAGAAATATAAAATTTGAGGATTTTTGACAAGGAAATTTGAAGAAGAGGTTTGTTGATGAAACTTCAGATGGATCCAGAGATTGAGTCATGTGATCTTTTTATTTTCCTTAAAAAAAAACAAAAAAACTTTATTAAGGTATGATCAATATGTAAAAAGCTCTACATACTTTTTGTGTACAACTGAATGAGTTTGGGGATAAATATATACTGCAAAGGCATTACCACCATCAACTCCCCAAAACATATCCATTACCTCTCAAAGTTTCCTCCCACCCCCTTTATCATCACCATCATCGTTATTTTGTGGTAAGAATATTTCATATGAGGCTTGTTTCTTAGCAAATTTTAAGTATAACTGGGGCTCTGTAACAACCCACAAGAGTGGGAAAGGGTGGGAGGTGGGAGGGTGGTTCAAGAGGGAGAGGACATCTCTACAGCCATGGCTAATTCATGTTGATGTATGGCAGATATCAAACAAATATTGTAAAGCAATTATCCTTCAATTAAAAGTAAAATTTAAAAAGTTTATTAAGAACATATACTTAATATGTTCTCTTCTACTACTTTTTTTCATTTTAAACCATAGTTAGAAAAATAAAAAATGCACAATCTTTGGAACAAAGACTCAATGGCAGAAATTTAAAGAAAAGATACATAATCAAAGAACATAATGAGGTATAAAAAAGTGTTCTGTCTTTTCTGTATTTGTTTTTTTTCTTCATCTCGCTAAAGAGTTCCTCTACTGATAAATATGTAAAGCATACAAAATGAACACTACAAAGTATAGAGTATTGATAGCTATGGGTACCAGTCTTACAGTAGATCTCCAGAACTTATGTATCTTATTAATCTTGAGTCTTATGTTCTCTACAACTGCTCTCCCAAAGGTCCTACTTTGGAGATGAAGTTCTCAAAATCATATTAACATCACAATCACTTTGTACATGGGAAGGACAGTCTTCTTCCAGCCACTCCAGCGTCTGCTCCTTGGGTTAAAGAGCACAGTGGCTGTGGTTGCACAGGTGGAGGTTCTACGTCAGCTCGATGACATGAACTTTCTTCCACTACAGTTGATACGTAACTAGGTGTCTAAACTACCAGAAGCATGGTAATGCCCAGGCGGTAGTTAGATTATATTAAGCCACTTCTTTCATAGAGAGGTCGGGGATTTTCCTCACTGGAAATGGATAACTTGATCTGGATTTGGATTTGCCTTCTCTGCTTATTGTGTTTCTGCTAGCTGTTTTGGTAACTAAATAGCTTGTTTAGAGTATCTAACACAATACCGTTTCTGATTAAAGAACTAATTTTAGAGCAAAAGAAATAGACCCTCAGGTTCATACTTAGATTAACTGGTAATATCAATTCAGAAGCAGTCACCCTTATGAAATGGGGGAGTGGACCACTGAGGACTCAGTTATGGCAGCCCTTAAGAAATAAATTGAAGAAATTTATTTATTTCTTCTTAAATTATTTTAATTTATTATTAAATTATTTATCTTAAATTGAAGAAAGTAGGGAAAACCACTAGACCATTCAGGTATGACCTAAATCAAATCCCTTATGATTATACAGTGGAAGTGAGAAATAGATTTAAGGGACTAGATCTGATACATAGAGTGCCTGATGAACTATGGACTGAGGTTCATGACATTATACAGGAGACAGGGATCAAGACCATCCCCATGAAAAAGAAATGCAAAAAAGCAAAATGGCTGTCTGGGGAGGCCTTACAAATAGCTGTGAAAAGAAGAGAAGCAAAAAGCAAAGGAGAAAAGGAAAGATATAAGCATCTGAATGCAGAGTTCCAAAGAATAGCAAGAAGAGATAAGAAAGCCACTGCTGGGCATACACACTGAGGAAACCAGAAGGGAAAGAGACACGAGTACCCCAATGTTCATCGCAGCACTGTTTATAATAGCCAGGACATGGAAGCAACCTAGATGTCCATCAGCAGATGAATGGATAAGAAAGCTGTGGTACATATACACAATGGAGTATTATTCAGCCATTAAAAAGAATACATTTGAATCAGTTCTAATGAGGTGGATGAAACTGGAGCCTATTATACAGAGTGAAGTAAGCCAGAAAGAAAAACACCAATACAGTATACTAACGCATATATATGGAATTTAGAAAGATGGTAACAATAACCCTGTGTACGAGACAGCAAAAGAGACACTGATGTATAGAACAGTCTTATGGACTCTGTGGGAGAGGGAGAGGGTGGGAAGATTTGGGAGAATGGCATTGAAACATGTAAAATATCATGTATGAAATGAGTTGCCAGTCCAGGTTCAATGCACGATACTGGATGCTTGGGGCTGGTGCACTGGGACGACCCAGAGGGATGGAATGGGGAGGGAGGAGGGAGGAGGGTTCAGGATGGGGAACACATGTGTACCTGTGGCGGATTCATTTTGATATTTGGCAAATCTAATACAGTTATGTTAAGTTTAAAAATAAAATTTAAAAAAAATAAATAAATAAATAAAAAAAAAAAAAAAAAAAAAAAGAAAGCTTTCCTCAGCGATTAATGCAAAGAAATAGAGGAAAACAACAGAATGGGAAAGACTAGAGATCTCTTCAAGAAAATCAGAGATACCAAGGGAACATTTCATGCAAAGATGGGCTCGATAAAGGACAGAAATGGTATGGACCTAACAGAAGCAGAAGATACTAAGAAGAGGCAGCAAGAATACACAGAAGAACTGTACAAAACAGATCTTCACGACCCAGATAATCACGATGGTGTGATCACTGACCTAGAGCCAGACATCCTGGAATGTGAAGTCAAGTGGGCCTTAGAAAGCATCACTACGAACAAAGCTAGTGGAGGTGATGGAATTCCAGTTGAGCTATTTCAAATCCTGAAAGATGATGCTGTGAAAGTGCTGCACTCAATATGCCAGCACATTTGGAAAACTCAGCAGTGGCCACAGGGCTGGAAAAGGTCAGTTGTCCTTCCAATCCCAAAGAAAGGCAATGTCAAAGAATGCTCAAACTACTGCACAGTTGCACTCATCTCACACGCTAGTAAAGTAATGCTCAAAATTCTCCAAGCCAGGCTTCAGCAATACGTGAACTGTGAACTTCCAGATGTTCAAGCTGGTTTTAGAAAAGGCAGAGGAACCAGAGATCAAATTGCCAACATCCGCTGGATCATGGAAAAAGCAAGAGGGTTCCAGAAAATCATCTATTTCTGCTTTATTGACTATGCCAAAGCCTTTGACTGTGTGGGTCACAATAAACTGTGCAAAATTCTGAAAGAGATGGGACTACCAGACCACCTGACCTGCCTCTTGAGAAATTTGTATGCAGGTCAGGAAGCAACAGTTAGAACTGGACATAGAACAACAGACTGGTTCCAAATAGGAAAAGGAGCATGTCAAGGCTGTATATTGTCACCCTGCTTATTTAACTTATATGCTGAGTACATCATGAGAAATTGCTGGGCTGGAAGAAGCACAAGCTGGAATCAAGAATGCTGGGAGAAATATCAATAACCTCAGATATGCAGATGACACCACCCTTATGGCAGAAAGTGAAGAGGAACTAAAAAGCCTCTTGATGAAAGTGAAAGTGGAGAGTGAAAAAGTTGGCTTAAAGCTCAACATTCAGAAAACGAAGATCATGGCATCTGGTCCCATCACTTCATGGGAAATAGATGGGGAAACAGTGGAAACAGTGTCAGACTTTCTTTTTCTGGGCTCCAAAATCACTGCAGATGGTGATTGCAGCCATGAAATTAAAAGATGCTTACTCCTTTGAAGGAAAGTTATGACCAACCTAGATAGCATATTCAAAAGCAGAGACATTACTTTGCCAACAAAGGTTCGTCTAGTCAAGGCTATGGTTTTTCCTGTGGTCATGTATGGATGTGAGAGTTGGACTGTGAAGAAAGCTGAGTGCCGAAGAATTGATGCTTTTGAACTGTAGTGATGGAGAAGACTCTTGAGAGTCCCTTGGACTGCAAGGAGATCCAACCAGTCCATTCTGAAGGAGATCAGTCCTGGGATTTCTTTGGAAGGAATGATGCTAAAGCTGAAACTCCAATACTTTGACTACCACATGCAAAGAGTTGATTTATTGGAAAAGACTGTGATGATGGGAGGGACTGGGGGCAGGAGGAGAAGGGGACGACAGAGGATGAGATGGCTGGATGGCATCACCGACTCGATGGACATGAGTTTGAGTGAACTCCAGGAGTTGGTGATGGACAGGGAGGCCTGGCGTGCTGCAATTCATGGGGTCGTAAAGAGTCGGACACAACTGAGCGACTGAACTGAACTGAAGAAATAACACTTTACAAGATTGGAATCCTGCCTTGTAGATGTGGTAATTACTTGGAACCACTGACTGACATATTTGTTTCATAGGTGGAAATAGGGCCTGAAAACAAAGTAAGAGAGTAGGGAATGGTATGTCTGTTATACCAAATGACCTATTTAGAAAATTGCTAAACTTTGAGGCTCTTCTAGGTTAGAGCTCTTCAGTATCTAAGAGAGGACTGCATCGTTCAGTAGATGCAAGAATTTAATTGAAATATGAGACCATCAACTGGCCATTTTAGGAAAAGGAGACTACTTATCTGCCATAATTGATCCTAATTATCAAAGGGGAAGTAGAGAGACGAGTATGCCTGGACTGTTAGTAATGCTCTTGAGCACCTTCTAGGATTACTCATCTACAGCTAGAAAAGTGCCCCTGATAGCTATGTTATGGAGGCTGTTTGAAAACACAGGTACAGAAAGTAGGTTGTATGTGGATGCCAGGTACGTGAAAGTAGCTTTATAAACAAATATTTCAATCTTCTTCTAGAATCAAAGGCTGAAAAACTTAAAACCTCATTTCCTAGCCTCCCTTGCAGGTAGGGTTCTGGACATGATTTAGAAGCATTTTAATCATACGTTGATTAGTGATTGAGTCACATGGGCAGAGAGGCAGGATGCAAAGCATCCTATTTGTTTATATGGATAGAGAATGACAGAAGGTGCATGGTTCTGGGGTTATCTGTTAAAGACTCGTCATTCAGAACGTGGCTCCCTGATTCAGCAGGTTCCTGCAGAAGAAGCTTTCCTGATCACAGCAGCTGTTCGGCTTTGGGAGCTGTTCAGATTCAACCCCATTTCTTCTGATCTCCCAACAATTTTGTAAGCACTTAATTTCCTTCATCAAATCCTGTTCTGCTTCAAGTAACTAGAGTGGATTTTATTTTCTGCAGTTGAACCCTGTAGAATATATTTCCTTTCAGTTTGAAGATGTTAGTGGGATTTTTTTTTTTTCAGAAAAATTTGTTCTTACCTTCAGCCATGCTGTACTATGCTCTTGAGAAGGTGAATTAAGTAGATTACTGGCAACTTCTTTTAATTTAGTGCACATTTAGACACTTTCTCAAATGTTGTGCTCCTAGGTTAAGGCTCTATCTTGTTTATAAGATTGTTAGAGATTTCTGTACTAATTTTGTTTCTTTCTCTGAAAATTATTTTTCAATGGGAAAATAAGATATCTTTAATAATTCATTGCATTAAAAATCTTCAACTGATTTATTCTAAAATTATTTTAATTTCAAGCTCAGTTTACATTCTGTTGTTCAAGCTGGCAAGCTGTAACCGTATCTTCCTTATCTATTTGAGGTTTCTTTGAATAGGAGAACAGATACACAGATCTGTCTAAATCTAAAAATATCATCTCAAATTATGTCAATGGGACAGACTCAAAAAAAAAAAATAGGCCCAAGAGTTCAACTTCACAAAGAAAGGACAGTCCCAGTGTTTCTCAACCTTGGATGCACACAGAATAATCTTGGAAGACTCTAAAAAGTGTTCATGTGAGGACCATACCTCAGGCAAATTGAATCATCCTTTTAGGGATATTTAGGGATACAACCTCTCCTATATGATTGTATGAGTCTGATCAGGCTGCTTTAACAAAATATCACAGACTAGGCGGTTTATACAACAGGAATTTATTTTCTCATGCTTCTGGAGGGTGGAAGTCCAAGATCAAAGTGCCATCAGGATTGGTTTCCAGGAAGGCCTCTCTTTCTTAGCTTGTAGACGGCCACCTTCTCACTGTACTTTCCCTCAACCTTCTTCTGTGCACTTGAGGAGAAAAAGAATCTCTGATGTGTTCTTATCAATCCAGTCAGATTAGGCAGTCCCCCCCCCACCTCCCGCCATCCCTTATGGCCTCACTTAGACTTAATTATGTCCTTAAAGGCCTATCTTTAAATACAATCCTATTGGGGGAGATGGAGCTTCACCATATATGTTTTGGGGGATACATTGCAGTCTATAGCAGTGATGATTGGCAACCACTGGTTTAGTGAAATCATTTGGTCATGGAGACTGGATTTTAAGACATAGGAGAAAGCAGACAAGTAAAAAAGATATACCATGTTTAGTCTATGTGGCAACCTGGCCACTTCTGTTGGGTAAATGGACAGAAATAGCGCTAAATAGGGAAAGGTATGGGAAGGGTGCAGGAGTTGGTTAGATCAGATCAGATCAGTCACTCAGTCGTGTCTGACTCTTTGCGACCCCATGAATCGCAGCATGCCAGGCCTCCCTGTCCATCACCAACTCCTGGAGTTCACTCAGACTCATGTCCATCGAGTCAGTGATGCCATGCAGCCATCTCATCCTCTGTCGTCCCCTTCTCCTCCTGCCCCCAATCCCTCCCAGCATCAGAGTCTTTTCCAATGAGTCAACTCTTCGCATGAGGTGCCCAAAGTACTGGAGTTTCAGCTTTAGCATCATTCCTTCCAAAGAAATCCCAGGGCTGATCTCCTTCAGAATGGACTGGTTGGATCTTGCAGTCCAAGGGACTCTCAAGAGTCTTCTCCAACACCACAGTTCAAACACATCAATTCTTCGGCGCTCAGCCTTCTTCACAGTCCAACTCTCATATCCATACATGACCACAGGAAAAACCATAGCCTTGACTAGATGAACCTTTGTTGGCAAAGTAATGTCTCTGCTTTTGAATATGCTATCTAGGTTGGTCAACCAGAACATTTAGTTTGAGTGGGATGGTAGGCTCAACTCCAATACAAACTGGCATAAGATGTTTAAGGCATTATATCCCAGAGTGGGTTACGATGCTGAGAACTTGTCTAGTTTTGTGTCTGCTTAGTTGCTCAGTCATGTCCTACTCTTTGAGACCCCATGGATTGCAGCCCTCCAGGCTCCTCTGTCCATGGGGATTCTCCAGGTAAGAATACTGGGGTGGGTAGCCATGCCCTCCTCCAGGGGATCTTGCCAACCCAGGGATCGAACCCAAGTCTCTCACATTGCAAGCAAATTCTTTACCATCTGAGCCACCAGGGAGGCCCAAGAATACTGGAGTGGGTAGTCTATCCCTTCTCCAGGGGATCTTCCTGACCTAGGAATCAAACTGGGGTCTCCTGAATTGCAGGTGGATTCTTTACTAGCTGAGCTACCAGGGAAGCCTATGTCATGAATCCTGAAGTAACAAGAGTTTGAGAATCAGGGTCCAACTTCAGTGATGAGAGCAGTAGGAAGTGTGGTTCTGTGAACTGGCTTTCAGGACAAAGTTCTTGACCTTGCATGAAAATTGAAAAGTATTCCTGTCTTGAGTCCTCAAAAGCCAGCCAGGGCACACCTGCAGAGAGAGCCTGAAGGAAATGAAATCAGTCCCCGTGGTTAATTGATGTGGAACTAGGGGACTGTTGTTAAATATTTGTTGGTGGAGTGAAGAATTCTTTTTAAATCTTTGAAATGGCTTTCATTGGTTTAGCATTTAGAGCAGTGGTTCTCAAACTTGAGCAAACATCAGGACCACCTGAGGCTGTTGTCAAGCATGGACTGCTTGGCCTCATCTCCAAAGTTTCTCATACAATAGGTCAGGGGCGGAGCCAAAGAATTTGTACTTATAACAAGTTTCCAAATGATACTGGTGCTGCTAGTTTGGACACCATTTTGAGAATCACTGGTCCTGTTGGCATGTTGTAGATATTTTATTTTTCATGTGAACACTCTAAAATGTACATCTGCTTCATACTGCATGCTTGTCTCTGTAATTTTTTTCTCTTTATTTTGAATAAATAGCTAAATGGCAAAACTCAAAGAAGGCAGGAGAGTAGCTTTTAAAAGCAGTAGACAGAGTACTATATAGATGCTTGCTAAATCCATCCTAGGAGCTTCTGAATAATTGGGAAGAATCTTCCAGATGACACTCAACTAAGAGGTTATGTTTCTCTCTTGAGACTTCCCTGGTGGTCCAGTGGTTAAGACTCTGTCTTCCAATGCAGGGGTGCAGGCTTGATCCCTGGCTGGGAGAGACAGACCCAGAAGCTGTGGGGTGAGGCTTTTTTATTTTATTTATTAAAAATAAAGTCATTATTCCATTAGTTTAAAAAAAGCAGTGACTTTCAAAAATAAAAATAAAAAAGAAGTTATTATTGTTTTTCCCTAAAGCTAGGGAAGTCAATAGAACTTTTTCCATCTCAGCAGTGGCAGCATGTTTTAGCAGAATTTACAAGCACTGTTTAGAGTATATATTATGAGAATTATTTGATATGAGTTAACTTGTGTTTGCCTAGCCTCCAGTCCCCTTTTTCACCTCTAAACCACCGAAAGTAGATTCCCTTTCAGGGAAGGTTAAGGGTTCAGGGAAAGCAAGTTTGGAAAAAGAGGCCTTATCCAATATGTAAGATAAAAAGAATGGGATTAGTTTTGTTGGTCTGAGTTTAAAGAAGAGGAGACAAGACTCAGGGTATGTGCTGACCAATGAGCTTGTGTGCTCCGTGCACATGCGTGTGCTGCTCTAGTCACGTGCTTGGATTTAAAACATTACTGGATGGTTTTCCGATAGCTGACAGAAGAGCATCATGAGGAAAGGGCCTTTTCTGGACTTTCATATAGTCTGCATTTGGGCTAGCAGACCCCCAACAGGTTCTCAGGTTAGGGAAGAGAGGTGAGACAAAAAGCAGTGTAGAAAGCGGTGTGATGTCAAGATGCCTGAGGCCCATTTCTGGGGGTGCTCTTATACTGGTTCTGCCGCTCAGATGTTGCCAAGTCAGTGATTCGAGAGGACCGATGAGAGGGCCTTCTCTTAGGCTCCAGAGCTGAGCGGGACCAGAGAACCAACACACATTCACTGCTTCGGGGCAGCTTACCAGCAGAGCATGTCCGGAGTGACTAAGCATACACGGCTTATGTCTTCCAAGATCTCGCCTACAGGTTGTCCTCTGTCTGAGTCACACTGTCACGCTGCTCAGGTCTGACAACTTGTTTACCGATTTTCTGTTGTGGAGAATGTGAGACCTTAGGCTGCCCATCTTCAGAGTCATCAAGTGAGTGGGAGTGACATCCTGTGTGAATCTTTCGTCTTCTCATAGCCCCTGTTCTCAGCCTGTGACCATGCCCCTGTGCAACACCCATGCACACTCTCAGCTACAAGAGGGCCCTGGACATCTGGTAGAGCAAGGGGGTGGGAAAGACACAGCGTGTCTCTATCATTGGGCAGCGCCAGGGCCCAGCAGTATTTTCCAAGAAAGGCACAGAGAGGACGGGTGGTCTTTGTCATATACACAGAGAGCCACATTGCTAGCACTTTGGCATTTCACTCATTGATCTAGCAGCAAAGAGGACAGAAATAGAAATATTCTGGTTGGAGTACAGGTCATGTACTGACCTTTGAGTGATTGTAGACACATCACATTCATGAGGGTACACATTTATCAAACATGCTTATTACATGCCAGACACAATGCCCCAAGCCTTTTATAAGTATCATCTCATTAAATTTTCCAGCCACCCCATAAGGTGTGCATTTTAATTTTCTCAAATGTGGGAGAACTGAGGTTTAGGTCATGTAATCCACCTAAAGTCACACAGTTGGGGAATAGTGGGGCCAGACTTCAGGTCTGCCTGACTCCAGAGAACAATGTCACACTGACTCAGCAGCATATAGTTATGCAACTATTATATTCCAGTAGATTCAAGGGTATGACCAATATGCTCTGACTAATGTTCATGAGAGAGGGACACATGAGTAGCATGAGTCCAGAAGATGAAAGGACAGAGGGAGATGGAGAAGAACCAAACCCAGTATCATACTGCGGCTACTCGCAGCTGAAGTTATCACTGACGCTAATTCAGCCCACGAGGTGCTCCACACCCCCCCGCCCCCACACAGAGGATTCTGTTGTCAAATACTAGATGCTGTAGAGGCTAGTTGCTTCTTAAAGATGAACTTATAATAAATTAGCTTATTACCAGGACCTGTTTAATGTTAGTTTTACCCAACATTTTTCAAAGACATATTTGGCTGTAAATCTCTTTTATGTGTAACAACAAATTTCCCAGAACCGTCTACCTGGCCTAATGAAATGAGATTAGTTGTCAACTTCAGCAACACACTCAGGTGATATCAGAGTATTATCTTTGGTTATTGCATTGCATTTAATGTTTTTATTTTTAAATTTACATTTAGGCTCCTGACTAGTTTACTATAAACAGTTCGTTCTGAAATGAGTTGTTTTAACTGTTTCTTTTATTGTCTCTATAATACTTAAACAATAGCTTAAAGTATTCGTAATTAGAAATACATGTTTGGGGTCCCAGTGCCATTTGAAACATTCCCATGCCGCAGTTGGGCGAAATAAGGTCAGATGGGAATGGTATGACTTTGTAGCCAGATTGACCTGAAACTGAAATAAAGTGTAGAGATGTTGGTGTGACCTAATTATGAGTATAAAAAGGATCGTCATTCAGGTGTTCACCAGGTATTAAATATTTTAACTGAAATTAAAAGGAAATGGTACAACTTCCCACTACACAGGATTCATATAAGGGAAATATGAATTTTTATGTGATAGCTGATGGAAAAAACTGAACGAACTTTTCTGGCCAACTCAGTAGATAAGGAAGTGAACACAACCTGGAACATAGGACACTCTTGCTACCATCTCGCTAGCACTTTCCTTTAAGGATGTGCTTCTCATCTTCCCCACACTGTTCCTGTATGTACTGTCATTTTATTACCGCACTGGGGTCAAACTAGCTGAGTCAGTACTTCAGTGAGATTTAAATAAGTTTATTATGTAATAATAGTAAAGGTAAAGGCTTGCAAGAATTGTATAAAAAACACCCACATCCTTTTTATACCCATCATGCAGATTCAATCACTGTTACTATTGTGTGGCATTTGCTTCTCTCTTTGTGGTCATGCACACCTATTCATTTTTCTGAAAACAGGATATCCACATGCATATATTGGGTTTACCTAATAGCTCAGTTGGTAAAGAAAAGAATGTGGGAGACCGGGTTCAACTCCTAGATCGGGAAGATCCACTGGAGAAAGGATAGGCTACTCACTCCAGTATTCTTGGCCTTCCCTTGTGGCTCAGCTGGTAAAGAATCTGCCTGCAATGCAGGAGACCTGGGTTCAATCCCTGGGTTGGGAAGATCTCCTGGAGAAGGGAAAGGCAACGCACTCCAGTATTCTGGCCTAGAGAATTCCATGGACAGTATAGAGTCCATGGGGTTACAAAGAGTCGAACATGATTGAGAGACTTTCACTTTCACTTTTCACATGCATATATATATATATATATATAAATCTGTTTTACCATGTGTAAAATAGATAGCCAGTGGGAAGCTGCTGTATAGCATAGGGAGTTCAGCTCGGTGCCCTGTGGGATAGATATCACTGGAACTAGGCTTTCTGTTACACTCTAGACATTAAAGGATGGTGGCTGACTCCACACTGATGGTTGCACTATGTGCTTGTCAGGCAGCCTCGAGTGGGTCCCAGTGGTTCTGCACACAGGTCTCCCGCCTGGCTGATTGGGTGCTGCACCTTGGGTTTCCTGGGCACCAGGGAGAATCTGCCCCACAGCAACAAACATTGCCAACCTCTCTTTTCTCAGGGCCTGATGGGCATGCTCTGATTCCCACTGGTATGACCACTTGAGTTTTCCTGGGCACCAGGGAGAATCTGTCCCACAGTAACAAACATTGCCAACCTCTCTTTTCTCAGGGCCCGATGGGCACACTCTGATTCCCACTGGTATGGCCACTTGGCCACTGTCTTTACCCCCTTAACTGGCCTGGAGGACATTATTGCACACGTAGAAGCCCTTACCATACTCACCCAGCAAGCCTCCAACGTCATCCAGGAAAGCCTGTCCTCCCTGAACACTGAGATATCTGCTGAGAAAAACCATCCTACAAAATAGGAAGGGCCTTGTAAAGAAGCACCTGTGTCATTACCCAAACAGAACATTGTATGGTCATACCCAATGAGTCTGTTAATTTATCATCTTTATTAAATCACATGCGGACACAAACGAACACTGTGAAAGACCTGATCTTCTATCTAAGGGACTTATTAAATCAGTAGTTCAGATCCTGGGGCTTTTGGTGGAAAAAATCATTACTTATGTTAAAAATCATTATTTTAGTCTGTATTTTCTCTTGCATGTGCCTATATGCATATGCCTCCAGGGCAGCCAAATAGCCCCCAGATGAGCCACATCCATGCTGGTGGAACCCCTTGCTGACTGCTCAGGACACATTGTAAAAGAGGCTGCTGCTGCTGCTGCTAAGTCGCTTCAGTCGTGTCCGACTCTGTGTGACCCCATAGATGGCAGCCCACCAGGCTTCCCCATCCCTGGGATTCTCCAGGCAAGAACCACTGGAGTGGGGTGCCATTTCCTTCTCCAATGCATGAAAGTGAAAAGTGAAAGTGAAGTCGCTCAGTCGTGTCCGACTCTTCGCCACCCCATGGACTGCAGCCCACCAGGCCCCTCTGTCCATGGGATTTTCCAGGCAAGAGTACTGGAGTGGGGTGCCATTGCCTTCTTCGTGTAAAAGAGGAGGCTTATTCAATTGTAGAGCTGGTCCTGAGGGGTAGAGTATTGGGAGGAGCTCCTGGAGAGAACGTGATTGCTAGTTGAACTATGCAAACTGGACCCGGATAACCCAAGGCTCCTCACACCCTCCCCTGTCCTTGGAATGTATGTTCTGCCCATCATTTCCAAGTAAAAGCTATTTTCAAGGACATAGCCTTGAGAGAGCAATGTGTTGTTGAGACCATCTAGAATAGACAGTATATGTGATTGAACCCGATTAAGGTCACTGCCTGGTAGTTCAGCTGGTAAAGAATCTGCCTGCAATGCAGGAGATCTCAGTTGGATTCCTGGGTCAGAAAGAGCCCCCAGAGAAGGGATAGGCTACCCACTCTAATAGATATTGCTGGTAAGGAATCTGCCTGCAGTGTGGGAGGCCTGGGTTTGATCCCTGGATTGGGAAGATCCCTGGAGGAGGGCATGGCAGCCCACTCCAATATTCTTGCCTGGAGAATTCCCATGTACAGAGGAGCCTGGTGGGCTACAGTCCATGGGGCTGCACAGAGTCGGACAGGACTGAGCGACTAAGCAGACACACACGTCAACTTTTAAGATTCTGGAGGACAGGTGCAGAGGTCTACTCATGGCCACTCAAGATGAGCCTTGTACATAAGTTCCCTTGTTTGTTAAATTTGCCGCCTACAGAGTGGTCTTTCTTTGGTCTCTGCTTGCTCTCGGAGCCTGGGGGT
Organism: Bubalus bubalis; assembly: GCF_019923935.1. Taxonomy (NCBI): domain Eukaryota; kingdom Metazoa; phylum Chordata; class Mammalia; order Artiodactyla; family Bovidae; genus Bubalus; species Bubalus bubalis. Next base: position 118,134,436 of record NC_059160.1, on the reverse strand, counting down.
CAGTTTCAGATTTCACCCAGGAAGTTCCCGAGGGTATGAACCAACACAGTATTACCTATCAGGGTGTTGTGTGTCTGCCTCACATGGCCTACCCTCTGTACCCTCTGAAATATGGCTGGTCTGAGAAGGCTGGTTTTGGTCAGCCTGAGTGACTCTCTGCAGTTGAGGCAGACCCTAAAGGAGCTGACACTTGGAGGCTGTCTACTGATACCCTCCCTATAGTCCTTCTGGATGGTTCATCTCTGAGTCTACCACACAAATATACTCAAAAAGTCAGTGATATGTATTTCTATGAGTAAACATAAGCTGTCCTCAGTTAGTTAAAATCAATTGTGTGCATTAATGTAGTGGTATGTTTTTTCCTAAAGAGCTGTTATTAAATTTATGATGCATGCACAGCTAATGTCATTTTAAAATGGAAAAAATACAGCAATCGAGATTGAGTCGTTAAATGAAAAGTGGTCATTAGCTTGTTTGAAAATTTCGTGTCCTATTCCATTTATTTAATGGAATATAAAAGAACTTTGGAAACTTTATGTTCAAAAGAGTTACGTCTCATTCAAAGGAAATGATAGTAACAAAACCCAAATGGTCATTTTGGTATTTTGACACCAAGGTTCTTGTGGATTTATTTAAAAGAATGAGTTGAATAATACCTTACAGAGAGGCAGAATGCATGCAAGAAGAACAAGATAAATAATGTAAAATAAAAGCTTTTTTTTTCCAGTGGTAAGGAAGCTTGGACAGTCTAATACATCATGGCGACAAGTGAGAGGTGATAACAATAAAAGATATTCTTGGAATGGATATTCCCACAATTCAAGTGACTGGCCTTAGTCCAGGTCTTTATTTCTAGGTCTGAAAAATGATATGTGTCTGAGCATCACCCTAGTTTTTTTTTTTTATTGGAAATTGCTATAACTAAGGACAGATATAATTGGAATTCGGAAGGCAGCATTTATCACTGCTAAATTGGATTGCTTATATTTATAGTGCTATCAAAAGTACTAAACACGGAAGGTTTCCACTTCCAACAATTCTACAGTATTGTATGTTAGCTTAAAAAATATGAGATGAGGCACTTTTGAGACTTGATTTTATAAATACAGCTTGGCAAATATACATTGTACCTGGAAACCTGCTACCAAGAGGCCTAATTAATTCAGGTCATTCAGCGGCATTTATCTAGGAATAAACACAGGCATTTAGAAGAGGAAATAAATAACTACAATAAAAATGCTCCAAACTACAGTCTAGCAAAACTGACCAGTAGGGATAAAATTATTAAATTCTATAAATATTATCATAGGTTAAAGATACATGATAAATTCTACATGTGTAATAAAGACCAAAGGCCAAAATGTTTTCTACAAAACTAGGTTTATAGGATGCCATGAAGAGGTGTGGGCTTAGACAATGAGTAAGATTTTTTCTCTTTTGAAAAAATGAATATTTTAGACTACATAGCTGCCTGAAACTTCAGTTATCGAACTATTCCCCAAATGTGTAAAATTATTAATTATCATCAACCAGCAATCATTACTTTTAGATCTATGAAAGGAAAATAAACAAATACAAGGAAATACTTAAAACTGTGTTCTAACCTTACTCCATATTGAATTTTATCAACTTGAGCCTCACGAGATATACTGCAGTCATTGACAGGGGAAAAGATCCCATTGCCTTCTTTTGTAAAGGGAAAAACAGAGATGCCTTGTGGAATAAGTCTGGGGGCTATAATTGCCAAATATAGAAATAAAGTGTTAAATAGTTTTCTGAAGATGGTTGTTAACATCCATTTCAGAAAATTTATGTGATGTCAAGCACCATTAATAGAAATGTTTATACCCTTGCTTTGATAAATTTGCTTCACTGACTTGATCCAGAAGTTTTTTTGATTAGTTTATGCTTCTAAGTTGAAAAATACATAGAAATATTTATTTTGACTTGAGACTTCCCCAGTGGCTCAGTGGGTGAAGAACCCTCCTGCCAGTGCAGAAAATGTGGGTTCCATCTCTGGGTTGGGAAGATCCCCTGGGGGAGGAAATGGTGGCCCACTCCAGTATTCCTGCCCGGAGAATTCCATGGACAGAGGAGGCTGGTGGGGTACAGTCCACAGGGTCACAAAGAGCTGGACAGGACCGAGCACACGTTTATTTTGATTTAGTTTATCAGAATGGTGCTGTTAGTAGACTACTATACTATATATCAGGAAATTCAGGCTCAGATACTGAATCATCAGACAATATACCGCTGTCATAAATAGTGTTTATAACAATAGTAATAGAACAGCATTGACAATATGAAACCCCAAATTTAAAATGATATAATGATAGCATTATACATTGATATTTAACAATGATAATTAATAATGATGATCATAATGATAATTAATACAGTGGTTTAGAACTATAAAAACTGATTTTAAAAATGTTCAATAGGCCATGCAAATGAAACTAATAATATAAAAGAGTTTACTCTTATAACTGCTCTAAATAGAAACATCTCAGAAACTAAGGGGAACAAAATTAATTTAGCCTGTGGGTTTGACACAAGATTTGGTAAGAGATGGAAACTGGGGAATATCAAAATAGAGGTAGTTATCTTGCTGAGTGGAATGGTTTCAGAATGGCTAATGAGAAATCTGGAGCTTTCTTCATAGCTCAGTCAGTAAAGAATCTGCCTGCAGTGCAGGAGACCCAGGTTCGATTCCTGGGTTGGGAAGATTCCCTGGAGAAGGAAATGGCAACCCACTCCAGTATTCTTGCCTGGAGAATCCCATGACAGAGAAGCCTGGAAGGCTACAGTCCTTGGGGTCGCAAGAGTTGGACACGACTTGGTGACTAACACACCTGGAAAATAATCACACTTCAACATCAGTTTACAAAGTCACTACTTTTGCATACTTGTCACACACAGGGTATTTCTAACCGCATTGGAAGATATTATAATGTGTTTGGCCAGTACCATTATATTGACTTTAGAACATATTCATCTGAACTGCAAAAACATATATAAATGATAAATGCAGGGCAAGAAATAATAGAAAAGTGTTTCTCTCAAATAAGCAAAAGAAATACTTTTGAGACTACTTATCAAAAGAAATTGACCACAGATATAATTTTTACTAACTGAAGATATATATTAAGCCACAATTTGGAAGGCTCCCAAATGTCACTGAAACAATATGGCCTTGAGAAGAGATAAATTAGACAGATGGAGCCATGCAAATGTCACCTATTGGCAATCTGAACAGGAGGTGACTGATGCAATAATAGCAGCTTGTAACCAGAAAGCTCAGGTTCTGACTTATTGCAGATTTCTGGTACAGGAAGTTCATAACAATACTCGGAGGTGGTGCAGGGTAAATCAGGCAAATACTGAATTTAAGAAGACTTGAAAAGAAGTAGCAATTGTAAATAACATGGTTTTGAAGTCATTAAGATTTAGATCAATAACATTTTACATAGTTTCTATAAATCGTGGGCATCAGTTTTGTTACAGAAGATTTGTCTTCTTGAGAGGGAATTATTTCCATTGATGAGATTCATGGATGTTAATAATTATTGAGGAATAGATAATTAAAATATTATAGAGTTTATTTGCCTTTTTTTGTGTGTGTGTTAGTCACTTGATCATGTCTGGCTCTTTGTGACCTCATGGACCATAGCCCACCAGGCTCCTTATTTGCCTTTAGACACCTCATTTTCCATCCAACCCACCACCCTCCCACACCACCTTCTTTTTCCAGTTCCATGTCTTTGCTAATGCTCTCTGATTTTTACAGAATCTCTACCTCCCCATTTCTACATATCCAGATCTTACCTTCACATGCTTTTGTGTGCTACTTTCTCCATGAAGCCATTTCTAATCATCCCTAGCCAGATATTATCTCTTCCTTGTCTGAAATTTATAGTCATAATTCACTTATGGTTCTTTTGCTTTTGACCTCATATTATGGCTCATTATGCATGTATACTGGAGCTTCCCAGGTGGGCCAGTGGTAAAGAATCCACCTGCAAATGCAGGACACTCCACCCCTGGGTTGGGAAGATCCCCTGAAATAGGAAATGGCAACCCACTCCAGTATTCTTGCCTGGAAAATTCCATGGACAAAGGAGGCTGGTGAGCTACAGTCCATGGGGTTGCAAAGAGCTGGAGATGACTGAACGACTGAGCACAAGCATATGCACTTATTTTATTTCCTTATTAAAATATAAACTTGTCATGGAAGAATTTAATCTGAATCATTCCTATTTTCTCTTTAGCAGCTAACAATATCTGGTACTTATAGTAAGCATTTGCTAACTGGTTGAACAAATCATAGTCTAATTTCCAGATGATTAATAAACTAAGAAATATGATTGCATCTACTCATGATTCTTCTAGGTAATTTGAGGATTTATAAAGGTCTATGACATTTGTTTTTTTGTGTTAGGTTGTGCTTGCTTTCCATGTAGTTCCTGGTGGCACATTAATACTACCCAACACTCACGCCTTCATTCTAAAGTTTATTTGTTCTTTTGTCAGTTTCAGCTTGTGCAAACATTCATCAGGGTACTAAGTTGTATCTTTTTTAAAAAGTTAGTTCCTAGAGGCCAGTTGAATTTTTAAAGCAGTTTATATGGTTTTAGGTCAAATAGGGCATGCAAAAACCTTTGTGTCACCTGCATATTATTATTTTTTTTTAAAGCATTGAATAGTTGCCAACATTTTAATGTTGGAAGAATTCACATTTTTAGAACTGCACCAGATTTTTGGCTTTTCTTGAAAAATTAAATCTGACAATATTCTGTCCCCATTTTTTTCAGAGCAAATCTCTTGAATTTGCATTTGGGGACATGGAATGCTTTCCAGTTTTGGATAGCTCCCTTTAGATTCCTCTCACTCACTTATGTTCTTTATTTGGCCGTTTTATGTCTCTCAGTTCATAATTCCTATTTTAAAGCTTCTTTTGAAAAGATAGGGTGTGGCAGAGACTACTAGCTGTTCACTAAAATTGGTTTCTTTGTCCTGTGCATGGAGTTAGATTATTTTTCCTGGCTTCCTTTGCAGTTAACTGCAGTCATGAGACTGAGGTTAACCAAGGAATGAAGTTGAAGGAATATGTGCCGTTTTCCAGCCTATTCCATGCAGACATCTCCATTGTCTTTCTCCTTCTGATGACTGGATGCAGATGAACATGAAGCCTTGTGTATTGGTACAGCCACAAAACTGGAGAAGCCTGGGTCCTTCAATGATCGTCTGTAGGAGAGCAGACCTACTGGACTGCCATGGCCCTGTTATGAGAGCAAGAAATGAACATCTTTGGTTTGTTGTTGTTGTTTTTAAAATTTTTAAACTTTAATTAAATCCAAGAGATTAAAAATATAATGACCTTTTTCTAGGATTGTACTTCAAATTCTTGTCTTTTATTTTACAGTTGTTGGAATCATACATGGGTTTATGGTTTGAAGTAGAACTGAAGAAGACATATATTTTCTCTGGTAAAGCTATTCATTTAGGTGTCTTTGCGATAGTGGTTAGCCTGCCCTAGATAATCTAGTACTCTAATGACTTGGTAACTAACTGTTCATGGCAGCTGACCCTTGGTAACCAGTGTCAAGTAGGAAGTTAAAGAGTGAAAATGAAGGACTTGTCTTTTCTGGTGGTGCAGCTGGTTCCAAGGGCCTGAATTACTGCACCTTGTAGATTACGTTTGGTAGCAGAAAGGAGTGAGCAAGAGAAATGGGGGGTCATTCCTGCCTTTTAAAATGCTTTCTACTCAGAGAAGCCCTATCAAGTAGCATCATTACAAACCTTTACTGAACACCTAGGTTAGTGCTTTGAGTTCATCTCCAAGATCAGTAGAATGATTTTGAATTTCTCTGCTAGATTTATTGAAATTTGTTGAGAGAGAGAGGGACAAAAATACCCCTCTGTTTTGACTTCCATTGTGCCGTTTCTCTGAGAGTCCTAGGCTAGCCAAACCACTTCACTACATCTTTCTCAATTACCAGGTTGCAAGCAAATTTAAATTAATTTTGGTCAAATTGTGCACATTAATTTTGGTCAAATTTTGAGGCTATAAAATTATTTAAATACAGCATAGTTTAGAATTATAGAGTTATATGCTCCTCTATCCATGGGATTCTCCAGGCAAGAATACTGGAGTGGGTAACTATTCCCTTCTGCAGGGGATCTTCCTGACCCAGGGATCGAACCCAGGTCTCCTGCATTGTAGGCTTATTCTTTACCATCTGAGCCAGGGAAGCCCAGTAAGATATTGGTCTTAGCATAATCATTGTGTATAATCATCATACACATTTATAAGATTTGATGAATAATTTTAACTGACCAGAGACTAGATTTAATGATTGTGGAATTTAAGTATTTATCAGGGCAGGTTTCTGTGGGGAGAGACTTAGAAATTTCTAGCTGCTCTGCTTGCTACTGTGCAGCTAACTTTGACATGGGGGGTAGGGTAAGGACAAGAAAGTCAGTCTGTTTGACCTTTGATGCATTGTATATGGCTATCGTGTACTTGATGGCATACAACCCCCACTTGTACTATTGCTTTTATAGTTTGTTTAATACCAGTCCACTTTATGACATAATTTACAGGAACACATTACAGCAAAAGTGGAGAATACCTGCTGCTGCTGCTAAGTCACTTCAGTCGTGTCCGACTCTGTGTGACCCCATAGACGGCAGCCCACCAGGCTCCGCGGTCCCTGGGATTCTCCAGGCAAGAACACTGGAGTGGGTTGCCATTTCCTTCTCCAATGCAGGAAAGTGAAAATGAAAGTGAAGTCGCTCAGTCGTGTCCGACTCTTTGCGACCCCATGGACTGCAGCCCACCAGGCTCCTCCACCCATGGGATTTTCCAGGCAAGAGTACTGGAGTGGGTTGCCATTGCCTTCTCTGGGAGAATACCTAAAATCCTTTAAATGTGGAGTTGGGATGGAGAGATCTTATATTTGTCAATTTAGAGCCAGCATGTGAGGCCCATTAAACAATAATGGTCTTGGGGGTGAATGCTATTTTAGAGTCCTGGGCTGTTAAAATTCAAAGAAAATTTGCATCCTTGGATGGGGCTACCCAGTTTACTACCCTTCTTTGAATTTCCTCCATGGTTCATGTTGAAGAGGTACAACTGGTTCAACTCACCTTACTTCTTTGGCCATAACTGGAGTAACTGTCCATAACAAGGAGACAGTTGGCTTAAACTGAACCAATCAAATTCTGTCAATCTCTTTTGCTTGAACTAAGAGCTCTAGAGACTGAGCAGACAGTTGGAGGCTCCAGAGCTGTTTATTGTTAGGGAATGAATGGGTCTTGTACTAAGAAAGAGACTCAGGACTTCAATAAGTACCAAATTGTTAGCTTTGTTATTAGTAAGTCTGAACTGGAAAATATCATCTCAACCCAAGACCAAAGTGGGCTGGCTTCCTACTTCTTACTCCCTGTAGTTGAAGTTTCCTTGTGATTGCAGAAGTGCAGCTATCATTCTAATAGATTCCCAGCCCTGGAGGCAGGGGCTGCCTGAATGCATGCTGTTCAGAGCGTGCTGGGTAAGAGGGAGAGCACCTAAGACTGGTCAGGACAAGTCCTAAAAGAGAGGAAATTAAGAAGATCCTGGGTTCTACATGGGCTTCCCGCGTGGCTCAGTGATAAAGAATCCGCCTGTAACGCAGGAGCCTCAGGAGACTCAGGTTCCATGCCTGGGTTGGGAAGATCCCCTGGAGGAGGGCACGGCAACCTGCTCTAGTATTCTTGCCTGGAGAATCCCATGGACAGAGGAGCCTGTGGGCTACAGTCCGTCACAAAGAGTTGGACGGACCCTCTTCTCAGCTTCACCAGTCAAATAAGTAGTTCCCAGAAAAGAAATCAGAGAAGGGGGTAAGAAGGTAGGGTGTATTTCCTTCTTGTGTGCTTAGTCGGTCAGTCATGTCTGACTCTGTGAGCCCGTGGACTGTAGCCTGCCAGGCTCCTCTGTTCATGGGATTTTCCAGGCAAGAAAAACTGGGGTGGACTGAACCTGAATCTCCTGTATCTCCTGCACTGGCAGGTGGATTCTTTACCACTGTGCCACCTGGGGAGCCCCTAATATTCTCTCAACAGGGAAAATTTCCAGCTTTAAAGACCAAGACAGGAATCTGGGGAGTAGGGAAAATGTATTTTCCCAATATGGCCTTGGGATCATGGTGGAAGCCAGTGTTCTGGAGAGTAGGAATTAGGAGTCTACAGAGAGAGAGAAAAATGAGGGAAAAAGAAAACGAGGGGGAAGGAGCTGCTTAACAACTCTATTCCTCTTCTTATGGGTTCTTTGAGGGCCCTCTGACTCAATACAACAAATCTCTATTACTTAATTTGGTTTAAGAGCTTGCCTCTCATTTTAACCATATCATTCCTAAGACACTAACCTTTAGTTGTTTATAAGGTCTGCTGTGTCCTAAACACTGTGGTACATACCTGATAATCTTTAGATAATTTGGTGAAACTCGGGTTTGTTATAATGAATGTAAATAAAGATAAAGCAATTAAAGATTTCACTTTTGCCACCTGATGCTATGAGCTAACTCATTGGACAAGACCCTGATGCTAGGGAAGATCGAGGGCAGGAGAAGGGGACAACAGAGGATGAGGTTGTTAGATGGCATCGCTGACTCAATAGACATGAGTTTAAGGAAAATTGTATCAGGGAGATAGTGAAGGACAGGGAAGCCTGGTGTGCTGCAGTTCATGGGGTCACAAAGATTTGATCACGTCTTAGCGACTGAACAACAGCAATTAAAGATTTAATATTTTAAAGATTTAATGTTTTGATATCTCTGTTTGTCCCAGTATAGACTTCTACCAACTGTGCAGAATATGGCAAGTAGAGCTTAAGAAAAATTCCCCCCAAACCCATGTTCATGTGTCCAGAATTATTAAATGCTTTTTTCAGAAGAAATATAATCCCACGGAATTGCTGTGAATACATTTGCAATAGTTCTAACATTTATTTGACATTATAAAATGGTCAAGTGTAGACAAAAAAGATCATGATATGTAGTTTGAGCCATATAAAATTTTCCTTTTTTTTGGTAGGTGAAAATGATTGAAAATAGGCAATTTTCTCTAAATCATCTCCATTATACACTGTAATGGTGTTAATGGTTTCGTGGATCTGAGAAAGGAAGGATTTCTTCATTCACAGAGCTGTCTAGGTACTAGTCTAGACTAAAGTCTGGGGAAGTGGTTCACAAACCCCAGTTCATAACTAAGTTGAAATATGCATGTGCAAAATGAGAGAAATAATAATAGTGTGAAGAATTTTTTTTTAGAAAAGTTAAATTTCTTCAATTTAAACATCCTGAGATTACAGGACTTTGGAGGGTTATTTTTTCTCTTGTAAAGTATATTATAGTAGATGATAGTCTTAAAATTTACTTACTTAGAAAAAATAATGGCAAGTTTATATCAGCTTTCAAAATTGTTTTTGTATTTTATTGTTCTGTAAAAATGCAGATGTTCAAGAGCCACCCAGGGCACACAAAATACCTGGAAGCAGTATAACACAGTGTAGGCAAGTAGGAAAAACGGAAAGCCTGCAGGCCATCCACGATTCTTCACTCTTTGATTTATTTAAGGGAAGACTTGCAGAGCCCCAGAGGTTATTTCTTGTTGTCCTTAGAGGGTGAAGGTCAGGTGCTTGGGGTCTTCTGGGCTACGGTCCCCTGTATCTCTCCTGTGCTTAATAAACAAGCATGGCTCCACCTTGTTATCCATTGTCAAGGACAGGGTCCCTCCTGCTTCTCTCCTGAAGCCTAAGCAAGACATTCCAGAGCAGTTACCATTCTGTCCTTGGTGGGCATGTCCCACCTTCCCTTCTTCCCCAGCACAAGCACCTATCTCTTTATGGTAGATCTAGAAAACAATGGGCATCAAGTCAGAAAATAGAGCTTCTGAGTCTCAGGTAACAGGATCCATCTTTCAATATTTATGCCCTACTCTTCTCTATACCAGGGGGCTTCCCTGGTGGCTCAGATGGTAAAGCGTCTGCCTGCAATGCAGGAGACCTGCGTTCAATTCCTGGGTTGGGAAGATCCCCTGGAGAAGGAAATGGCAACCCACTCCAGTATTCTTGCCTGGAAAATCCCATGGACAGAGGACCCTGGCAGGCTACAGTCCAATGGGTTGCAAAGAGTCAGACACGACTGAGCGAATTCACTTTCACTTTCTTCTCTACTCCCCCGACTCTGCACCTAGTAGGGCTGGGATTGTAATTATAAATGTAAAGTGCTTATAAGAGCATTGCCAGCTACTTAAATGGAGAAGATGGGCCAGGTGTAAGCAGACTGTTGGGCACTGCCTGGGACCGTGGCATCTTTTCCATCTATCCATCTAGCCCAGACTCACATTCCTTCTTCTGTGCTACAAGCTCATCCTATGAAGGTCAAGAGAAAAGCTTTGGAGACAGACAGACCTGCCACTCAAGGAACTTAAATAACTACTCATTTTTTCTCCAATCTAAAATAGGGATTATAATATTTTCACCATCTCTACCTTTACTGTGCAGGTTCTTTCTCATTTCACCACCTCAAAGGAAAATGCTCTGGCCTATTTCATTGATGACTTCATGATGGCAGGACCAGGTAAATAGGCAGTTGCAGGTACTCTAGATGGCCTTGTAAGAAATATGAGATTTGAAAGTAGGAGGAAGATGCAAAGAGAAGTCAAGGCCAACCACTTTGGGGAAGGTTCTTGGGGGACTAGTGATCTGAGATGTGAGGGGGTGTCCCCTCCAAAGTACTTCTAAGAAGGAGGCACATTGCATTCTGGGTCACTTTGAATTTTGAAGACAATATAGCCTGCGTTTGGAATCTATTTACTGAGGTAACCCCTAAAGTTACTAGGTATGAATGAAGCCAAGAGTAAGACCCAGCTTCACTGCAAAGCTCTGTCGTTTAGTCCTTATGAGCCAGCAGGTCCAATGGTGCTTGAAACGCCTGTGGCAATTTGGGATGCCCTGTGTAGCTTATAGCAAACATTTAGAGGAGCATCATGTACAAAGCAAGCTTGTAGTGTTTGGAAGCAAATAAATACTCTGCTATTAAGAAACTGCCCTTGGCATGCTAATGGGCCCTGTTAGATATAGAAACTTGGAGTAGGAAATGGCAACCCCACTCCAGTGTTCTTGTCTGGAGAATCTCAGGACAGAGCAGCCTGGTGGGCTATATAGTCCCTGGGGTCACAAAGAGTCAAACATGACCTAGCACACACGCATGCAGACATAGAAAATCTGATCTCGTGAACCTGGTCTTCAGGGATGACATAGGTATTTTCTGCTCCACCAGGCACTAATGTTGTCTTCCATCATCAGGTGGAAATGGCATATAGGAGATTAGACCTCCTCATGTTCTGTTGACATGAACAAGTGTTAAGGGCTGGCGGCCACGTTCCTAATATAGTAACTCCTGCTGCAGTGTCTCCTGTCTATCTGCCCCATGTCTTCATGTAGAGTTCTGTAACTAGTTGGCTGAGGAAGGAACAGCTCGCTTCTGGTTTGCATTGGACACGTGACCTGCTGCAGCAGAATGACCTCACAGAGGATGTGAACCTGCAGGACAAGGAAGAAAAAGTCCTTTTAGTGGGCAGAAATTTGAATGGTATAATCGATTTTCCACTTTGTGTGGAAGGAGAGATGGTCAGAATCGTGGATCTATACCAATTCACAGAGAGAGGCTAATGGTGTGGCTGGATATTCAGGGATTTAGAAAGATCCTGATTGGAGGATTGGTGATAAGTAGGTTTGATAAAACACATGTGGATAGACCTCTAAGAATGGGCCCAGAATATAATATTGTTTATATCTCATGTGAATATTCACATTAGTGTCTCCTCTGTAAAATATTCTTTTTGATAACCATATGGACAAGATAATGTTTCTCATAGGTTTCATTAAGTTACCAGCCATCCCAGTGCTTGAACAGTGAGCTAATGAACAAGGGAGTATGATGGCAAGGATGGAAGTAATGTATGGTCTCCCAGACAGAATTCTCTTCACTGTCTGATCTGACTAATGTCCATTGTACTGTGTTCAATCTATACCATATTTAAAAGAAACCTGGTAGCCACCTAGTGGCAAGTCATTTAGACCAGATCCTTTCTGTTTTGGGGCTTCCCTGATAGCTCAGTTGTGAAATAATCCACCTGCAATGCAGTAGACCCTGGTTCGATTCCTGGGTCAGGAAGGTCCCCTGCAGAAGGGATAGGCTACCCACTCCAGTATTCTTGGGCTTCCCTTGTGGCTTAGCTGGTAATCAATCTGCCTGCAATGTGGGAGACCTGGGTTCAATCCCTGGGTTGGGAAGATTCCCTGGAGAAGGGAAAGGCTACCCACTCTGGTATTCTGGCCTGGAGAATTCCATGGACTGTAAGAGTCGGATGCGACTTTCACCTTTGTTCTGTTTTAGAAGGGGAGGGAACTTGTTCTCACTGGAATAGTTACTTATTCTGGATTTTTTTTTGCCTTTCCTGTTGCCATCTTTCTGCAAGCACTGTAATCATCTTTCTGAATACCTGTTATAGTATTCCATGGAACGTTGAATCTGACTAATTTTACATAAAAAATTAAGACAGTGGGTGGACTTTCATGGAATATGGTGATCTTAACATGTAATCCATTATGAGACAGATGGCTTATTTTTTCAGCTTTACTGTGGTATAATTGACAAAATTGTAAAATATTTAAAATGTGTAACATGACGATTTGATACACTTCACACTGTGAAAGGATTCCCCCCACTGAATTAATTAGCACATCTATCACCTCATATATTTGCCTTTATGTATATAAAAAATATATAAAGGTATATATGAGGTATTATATATATATATACCACATATATTTTTGGTGAGAACACTTGAATTCTACACTTTTAGCAAATTTCAATTATAGAACACAGTGTTATCAACTATAGTCACTGTGTTATATATCATATTCTCAGACCTTACTCAGGTTTGTACCCTTCTACCAACCTCTCCCTATTTCCCTCACCCCACAAACCCTGGCAAACTACTTTTACACTCTACTTTTACACCCCTTGTCTGTTAACTTTGACTTTGTTTTGAGACTCTGTGTATAACTGTTACTCTGCAATAGTTATCTTTCTGTCTGGTTTATTTCACTTAGCATATGCCCTCCCGGTTTACTCATGTTGTAGCAAGTGACAGGATTTCCTCTTTTTTAAAAAGCCTGAATAATATTCAGTTTTAATTTATCTCATGTTTTCTTGGTCCATTGGACAATGGCTTTATGGGACATTAATGGACTCTGTTGAAGACTGGTTAGTGTGGATTGCGGCAAAAGTGCTACGATTCTGGTTCTAGTAGCTATTGAAATGGCTTATTGATTCAGAAGATACCTTCTTCATTATACAGTTCTTTGAGTTTGTCAGGACCAGAAGCTTCCTTAGTGTCCAAGTTCTGTGACATGACTTTGGGAATCATTCTGTGAATCCCAGCCTAGATTACCAGGCTGCTTTAGCAGCCCTGCTAAAGACGAAGTCATTTAATATCCTGTAAAAATGTCCATACTGCTTCAGTTAACTAGAATGGATTATATTTTCTGCACCTGAATTCTATCTGATAAAGGGAGAAAATCTCTCCCCCAATCCTAAAACTATATGGATTACTGACTCCATGCACAGGTAAAGACAATTTAACCTGTGCCTTTTCAGCATGTAGGGTTTTGAGAAAGTTTCAGTAACAGCTGATTATAATGTACTCTGCAAATGTTCCATTGCTGTCTTAATACCAAACAAATTTGGGAACTGTGAAAAAGTATTGGTGTGAATTCTTTGGGGGTGTAAGTAAAAAATATTAAGTTAAAATAGTAATAATAGTGATGTTTACTTATTATGCAATCATGTGGACAAGTCATTGAATAGTTTATAAATCCAGAATAGCAGTTTGTTCTCTTAAACATGTCATAAAAATATTGGCGATATTAATGTGGTATTTTGTGATTCATGACAGTGTGCTACAGAATAGAAATATAAACAAACCTTAACATAATATGAAAGTCAGCTATTCATTATTTTTTAAAATCAGTGACTGAAGTACTTTCTGAAAACAGAATCCTCCCACTGAAATTCAGTAGTAAAAGCCGTCTGCCGACAAATCTCTAAATAGAAGCTTTTCTGGGTTAGTTTTATAGGAAAATTTGGGGGAATTTCAAAACCCAATGAAAACACTTCCCAAAAACTTACCCGGTGCATCTGCTGACCTACTTTCTCATCCTCATCAAGTACTAGAAGTTTATAGTGTCAACTTGCAAATGACACTTCTGAAACTTCATTGCATTAAAAAACAAAATTTAAAGGCGATTACTGTTGGGTCTGTGTGAACTTGGATAGCAGTGCTGCTCAAACTAGGTACTTTGGTTGGGAGGGTAGGGAGGGGATTTCTATATTTCTAACAATGTCCCAGTTGACTGGGATGTTTTTGGTCTGCAGATCACACTAAGAAGGATTTATAAACTAAAATTTAAAATCTCAATTTTTTAAAAAAATTAACAGCAAATAATCTAATTGATTGATTCCTTCTTCTAATTCAGGCAGATTATTTGGCTACTTACTACACTTATTCCAGGCCCAATGTCAACTCAGGATAAATATTTGTTAAAGAAGAAAAAAGGTAGGGAAGTTAAGGTAGTGATTTAAAACACTGGTAGATTTTCAACTTTGGGCTAATTCTAAGGCGCTTCTTTCTATGTTACAAAACTCTTCTATCATCTGTGTAATAATGTGGGCTCTGGAGGTAAGAAAGACCTGGATTTGGATTTGGATTCTACCTTTTGTGTTGCTGTATGAATCTGGCAAGTTAAAAAAATTCCCAAGCTTGGTTTCCCCATGTGGTTGTCATGGTGTCATAGAATCAGTGAGGTTAAAGGGACGGCAGAAGCACAGCTTCTGGGGCAGTGCCTGCACATAGACGGTGCTCAATGAGCAGTAGCTGCTTTACTAGGCACTACCTTCAGTGAGCAAATGAGTCTGGATCCAATGTGACTGTGACCCTTATTGGAGTAAGACTCCTTGACTAAGAGTCTGTTGGCTGTGATAGTTAACAAGGTTGCTTTCTGAAAACCACTTCATCACCAGATTCAGCATAACATCATATTATTATAAAATAAGAAGCTGATAATGGCATATAAAGTACTTTGTTTCATTTAGTTGCTAAGTCATGTCTGACTCTTTTGGGTCTGCCCAGCTCCTCTGTCCCTGGCATTTCCCAGGCAAAACTGTTCGAGTTGGCATTTTGTTCTCCAGGGGATCTTCTCAACCCAGGGATTGAACCCATGTCTCCTGCATTGGCAGGGATTGTTTACACTGAGCCACCCGGGAAACTCATAAAGTACTTTACCTGGAGGAAAAATTGGATAAATTTTATTTTCAGATTACTTGTAATTTGAGGCTATCTCATTTATAACTTTTGGCTTAGATCTTTAAGTATCAATCTACTGATTTTTGTCATTGCCATGAATATATAAGGAAAATAAAGTATGTATATTTTGTCTTTATGAATATTTAACTGATATAGTTGCCCTAAAGCTGTGAAATGAGTTCTATAAACATACAGATTAATATTCAATACATCAAATGTTCCATATTTATCCAGCATGTCAGATACTTTCATTTCAACCTCAGAAACTTCTTTTTTTTCCCTTCGAGGAGGCATTTGTGCAATTGTTCATATCTAACACTGTATTTATGTAAAATTACACTTCAGGATAGTTGCCTATGTAATTAACATTCAGGAAGAAATTATTTATTCAGGAGAACATTTCACAATTCAATTTCAGTCTATGACAAAGAGGCTTTTAAATGTTAATCTTATGAAAGAAAATGGAGCAAATAGTAAAGGCTGTGGATTAATGCAAGAGGCAGCTATTTACAGCATAACATTTTCCCTGACTGGGAATTACCTATTTTCTACCGGAGAGTCTAGGCATGTTTCAAATCTCACTGGGAAGTGTGGGGTTGTGCATGTTAAATGGTCTCACATCAGGTGACTAAATAAAAAGCAAAAATGGTTACAAATACATTTCTTGTTGACGCTTTAAAAGAGACAAAAAGGATAAATGCATATTGTGGTGGGGATAAAATAATCAAGAACATGTAGAAGATAAAAATGTGAGGTGTATTATTTCAGTCTCAATTCTATGGAATTTTTTTGCCTTGACTAATAATTCTTTAAAGTTTATGAACAAATCCATACCTCCCTTCCCATCAGCTAGCTCTTAATTTTAATAACATATAGTTGCATTTCTTAAAAAAAAATAAAAGAACTTTTTCTGTCACATATCTATTATTGTGGGAATTGGTGAAAGTATGGGGAAACAGGATTAGCCAAAAATATTGTCATCTATTATTTGCATGTTTTTTCTGATTACAGAATATGTTGAAATAAGATTACATCCAATAGAACATCAAAATGAATGGGAAAGTTATTTTCTAGCTATATTTGTGATAGGAATTTAAAATTTTCTGTCTTTATTCATTCTTGGATATAATTTAGAAGTTTGAGTTTATTTGCAAAATAAATATATAAATAAATACTTGTGTAGAAGAATTATGGATGATGATACATAGAAATGAGATAACATATATGCTTAGTTATAATATAGAATTCATTGCCACTGCCACCACGTTAGTCCATACCACCAAAATCTTTTGTGTGTACCATTATACCAGCTTTATTTCTGGGCTATTTGTCTTCATACTTATCTGATTGCCCTAGAGCAGTCAGAATTAACTTTTTAAAAGTTTTGGTCATGCTGGCATGTGGAATCTTAGTTCCCTGACTAGGGATAGAACCTGTCTTAAGCACTGGACCACCAGGGAAGTCCCCAGAATTAACTTTTTAAACCTAACTTTGATTATATCCACAGGCTCCCACCAGTACATCTATCCACATACCAGTATCTGTTTCACTTCAACCTCTTTTACCTCCTATTTTTGGAGATGGACTCTTTATATCCTATCTAAAGCCAACCCTCTGCCTATGGGTGAGATGACATCTCCTTTCAGTTACTAAATGAAACACTCTAGATTTTCTCCCTGCTCTCTCTAGCATCACATTTTACCCTCCCTACTGAGTCATTTTTTTGAGAGTATCTACTCCAATCTCCCTCTTTCTATTACCCATTTCTTTGTTCTCATTTATAGAAAACTTCCTTTCAATAGATTTATGCTCATTTATGCTCATTTCCTCCAATTCTCCCATTCTCTCTGAATGCCTTCCATTCAGGCCAATACCCACCATTACCTTACTGAGACTATTTTTATCAAAGTTTGACAATGACTTCCACACTGCAAAATTCAACAGTCAATTCTTAGCCCTCATCTTAACTGAGCCAGCATGTGGCATAACTGATTATTCCTTACTCCTTGAAACCCTCTCTTCAGTAGGCTTCTGGGCTGTCACAATTTCCAGTGTTTCTCCTTACCTCACTGGCGGCTCATTCTGAGATTCCACCACAGACACTCATGTCTTGTTTCCTCATTTCTTTCAAGTCTTTGCTTAGATAGCATGTCCCAGTGATGTCTTCCTATTCTGCTTGTATTAGTCAGGATTCTCCAGAAAAACAGAACCCTTAGGATATACATATATGTGTGTGTATATATATATGTATATGTATGTATATGTGTTTATATATCCTATATATCCTGTGTGTGTATACACACACACACACACACACATATGTGTGTGTGTGTGTGTACCATACTATACAGAGGGAGAGAAATAGTTATTACAAGGAATTGGCTCATATGATTATGGAGGTGAGAAGTCCCAGGACCTGCATTAGGCAAGCTGGAGACCAAGAGAGCTGGTTGTATTGCTCCAGTCTATGTCAGACGACCTGAGAGCCAAGAGGTGGTCTATGTTCCAACTCAAAAGCAGGAGCAGATCTGTGTTCCAGTTAAAGCAAAGCTGGACTTCAGGCAGGTGAAGTTCCCTCTTAGTCTTGATTTTTCTATTCATATCTTCAACCTATTGAATGATGTCCATCTATATTAGGAAGGGCAATCTGCTTAATTCAGTCTACAGAGTCAAATGCTAATCTCATCCAGAAACAGACATACTGAGAATAATGTTTGACCCAGTGTCTGGGCAGTGCATGTCCCAGTTAAGTTGACACATAAAATTCACCATTACACCTCCCAAATGAAGATGGCAGCCCACACGGGCACACCCTGTCCTTCCCCTGTCTTGTCTCCATGGCAGCCACTGCCATCCACATATTGCTGTGCTTCGCTTATTTACTGACTGGTGACTGTCGCTTCCATGGGGTATTTCCATGAGGGCAAAGAATTGTGTGGCTGTTTATGACTGTACCTCCTATTCTACAGCAGTGTTTGGCATGTAGTAGATGAAGATTATCTTTATTGATTGGGTGAATAAGTGTTACCCCCTTGCTTAAAACTTTTCAATAGCTTATTACTGCATTTAAGATAAAAATCCAAAATTCTTACCATGTTCTTCAAACCCAGTATAGTCTGCCCATTCCTTGCTCTCTAACGTCCCATGTTTTTTCTCATGATTTCATGTTCTTTGAAGTCAAGGATCATGCTGAGTTATCCACCTCCAAATCCCTAGTTGGTTGAACAATTTTTAACACACAGAAAGCACTCAAAACATATTTGTTGCATAATGAAGGCTTGCAAGGAAGGGATGGCATAATCAGAGGCTGCCTGTCTTTTCAACTCATAGTTTAGTGTGTGGAATCATCCATCCACAGTGAGATGCAATGTTAGCATCTGACCCTGAATTTCAATATTGTGGAGGTACTCGAATCTGAGCTAGAACACCTGACTAGAAAACTCTATCTCTGCTTGAATTAGATATGTGGCTTTGAAAATTTCTTAATATTTGTGAACCATACTTCTTTCCTCATTTATAAAATGAAGAGATTGGACTGGATCAGGTATTTTCCAAATATATTCCATGAGCGAGTGGGGTTGCCTCAAGCCCTGTTCCCTGCCTTTGACCAAAGGGACTCCAGTCCTATGTGTGTGTAGACTAGCAGTGTCCCAGGACTTCCCTGGTGGTCCAGTGGCTAAGAACCCGAGATCCCAATGTAAGGGGCCTGGGGGCAGTTCCTGGTTAGGGAACTAGATCCCACACGCCTCAGCTGATTTCACCTGCCACAACTGAAGATCCCGCATGCCGCAGCGAAGACCTGGTGCAGTCAGATAAATAAATATAAATATTTTTTTAAAAATTAAAAAAGAGTTAATAGGTTCTCATGTATGATTTTATGTAAAAATGGACATGGGAAGTATACCAATGTTTTAAAAGAAAAATTAAAAATGCCACTGGACACCCCAGAAGAAGGTCAAGGTGCCCTTAGCCATGACTTTCTGTGATATTAAGAGCATGTGGAAGTCAAACAAGAGGGGAAGAGTTGAGTGCTAATGGCTAGGAGGAGAGTTCTCAGACATACGATTCCTGGGTGGGACTTGTTGGCAAACTGTGTAGAAACCACAGGTAGCAAATTGTGGTAGCTTGTTAGAGGGACAAAGAAGAGACCACGCTGGGGGTTAGAATATTATATGGATTGGCCCTGGATTGTGCAAGATATTGGATGCTATGCCCACAAACTTCTATAAATATTAATATTATAATTCTATAAATATAAATATTACTTCTATAAATATTAAGGAGTCACTGTAGTGGTTTAAACAGCTGATGATAAAAATGGCCTTTAGAAAGATAAGACATAGAACACTAGCAGGCCACTCCAGGAACTAAGCCTTCAAGAGGCAGGTGATCTGATTAAATTACTCTGTTTATTGTTCATTCAGTGATTTGAGGGCTTGACATTTAATTCTTGGATTATCTGAAGATTCTTCTGATCTCTGTACACCAGGGCATACTGATTAGGGAGCTCATATACTTTTGGTGTTCAGACCCTAGTATGACTTTAAATTCTAAAGAGCTAGTCTGTCTGAGATTCCTTCTGTTTTGTGCTAAATGTGGTCAATTGTGGTGAAATTAAACTTAAGCTCATTGCAGTCCTTTCAGTGGTTATCTGCACCTATCTTTTTGGTAAGGAGGGGTGTGTGTCACTCATCTGAATAGAGGGTACCACTGAGTTGTTTTACTGAAACCCAGGGTATTTCTAGGTGAATGAGAGAGTGTCCTAAGAGGCCCTCTGATCTCCAGTGTATTGATGGATGAAGATTTATTTCCTATTGACTGTGTTCCTTGAATGGAATAGGAACAGTGTCATCCCTAATCCATTAAGTTGACATCTCTTGTAATTGAAAGCCAAACAGGTTTGTGTAGTAAATATTGCTTGTGGATTTGTGTATGTGTTGAGGAGAGGCAAAGTGAGGTAGAAGAAAAAATGAGGAGGGAAGACTGGCAAGTAGTTGTTGAAACCCCAGTGTGTTTAAAGGACTTGAACTTGGGCTCCATTGAGTGAGCAGTCCACAGATGTATTGTAGAACACACCCGAGGAACTGAGTGTCTTGTTTTGAGCTACATTTCCTATAATAGTATCACTTGTGATAAGGGTTTCTATCATTTGTTATGATCTTTAAAAAATGTATTCTCTGAGCCTACATAGAGGATATTGACTACTGGGATAAAAAAATTAAAATAATAATTAGAAAAATCACTTTGGGGATGGGATTGGGAAGTGTCAGGGACGAAAAGGAGATAAAATAGAGAAATCAATTCTGGGTCCAAATTGTGTTATTAACACCTAGAACAACATTGAAGTTGCGGTTGACTGAATTGGCAGTTCAGGTTAAACTTTAGGTATTGTTTAATTCAGTCACTGTGTGGCTTAGCAGGCTTGCAAGAGTCTGGCTGTCTAATGGAGAAGAGAGAAAAATAAACAAATGCCAAAAATACAGGTAGGGGCTATACTGTATAGGCTATTTTTGAGCATAGAAAGGCAGGGCACCTAACCCAATTTGTGGGTGTGGAAGCATGGGGAGTGTCTATGAGCTAAACTGAATATTAGTAGAGTTTAGTGTAGGACAGTGACAAGGGAAGACTTCTGATTTATATGCCATTAACTCTATGAGTTTAGTACTCCCGGAGACTCTCTCTCTGGTCGTGGAGGAGATTGATGTGACAATGGACCTATGGAAAAACAAAAAGAGACGCAGCTGGAGTAGTAAGCAGGGTCTGGATCATGAAGGTCTCATCGAGGTTAAGGGATCTCGGTGAAATGGAAATAATTAAAGGAGAAAAAGAAAATGCTCCCGCTGTAAACAACAACAAAAAGGGTTGCAAAATCCTAATCCAGCAGTTTGGTACTTAACAGTAAATGTTCTTAGAAAACAATTTTAGGGGAGCAGAGAAAGATTCAAAAAATGAAGTAAAAAAGTGAAATAAAGCGAGTTCCGTATTTTGGCTTAAGTTTTTGATATTTGATTCTCCCCCAGTTGAAGTCTAACTGCTAAGCTCCTGGTTAGTTCCATAAATTATCTCTGGTAGTAGAGGGTTTGGAAACACAAGGGATGACTCTGGGATTGCTCTAGGTTCCAGGCCCTCTGAGATGATCTTCACATGGGTTACAAGAGGGACCAAGTATTGATTACTTGCATGAATGAAGCAGCTAACGTCATGGAGAGCCGTGTCCTGGGATGGAACAAACTGGGATCCACATCGCCCGTTAAAGGGAGGAGCAGCTACTCAGCTCCAGCTGACAGTTGCCACATGGAACCTTGCCCTGGTGTTGCCACAGCTTCTGCTTTGTAAAATATCGACAACTAATTTAATCTCCTCTGGTCCTTGCCTTTGCTTATATCACAGCTACTGCTTAGCATTTGTAACATTAGAATCATAAAACTGTGCAAGCTATTATGAATTTTCATGAAGAAATAACCAACAGTTCATAAAGTTTCCATTTTT
Source organism: Bubalus bubalis (assembly GCF_019923935.1). NCBI lineage: Eukaryota > Metazoa > Chordata > Mammalia > Artiodactyla > Bovidae > Bubalus > Bubalus bubalis. The sequence continues at coordinate 118,112,536 of NC_059160.1, read as the reverse complement.
AATAACTCTAGAACACTGTCTTGTTAATTTTGAGTGAGGATATAAAATGCTGAGTGGAGCAGATATTTGCAATGGCCTCAATTGTCCCACCTCTATCTGCAAGCAACCTATATGGGAAGCCTGTTAATTATGAAGGCTGCTGAACCAAATTTGGAATGTAATTTGCATCCATCTCTCTGGTGGACCTAGGTCTGAGATGTGCCCAGGTTCTGCTACAACTCTCCCTTTTCTATCAGTGTGATGCCTTGTCCTCTGTTGGTTGTGGCCAATGGGAACACTGACAGAAATTCTGGGGGAGGAAGAGTGGGGTCATGGTATTTATTCCCTTGGTTGCCTCGCAGAGCATTTACATCACACAGTTGTTGAGACATTTAAATGATGTAAATAAGCTGTCAACAAAACTTCTTTTATTTAAATTTTGATTTCATAAGTATAACTGATGTAGTCCACCCATGCAAGAAGTCAAATAATATTTCCCTGTCTCCCCTTTTGTAAGTGAATCTTCCAAGGCAATCTGCTTTTCCCAACTCTCTTTTTAGATTTTGGTATTCCATCCTTCTCATCTTCTTTGAGTCTAATGGGAAGGTTGATTTTAGCTTTACTGCTTCTAGTTTCAGATTTCTTTTATCCCCACTCAGATGGTAAAGATGAATTTCTTTTTAAATAAGCCCTCCTAGCATTTTGGCACTAGTGGTAAAGAACCCGCCTGACAATGCAGGAGACATATGAGACAGGAGTTCGATCCCTGGGCTGGGAAGATCCTCCAGAAGAGGAAATGTCAACCCACTCCATTATTCTTGCCTGGAGAATCCCGTGGACAGAAGTGCCTGGAGGGCTCTAGTCCATGGGGCACAAAGAGTCAGACACAACTGAAGCCATTTAGCAGGCAGAATTATCTTAATATAAGCATGACGTCCACTACCTGTTGGAATCCTGACTATTTGTCACTTGAACTCATTGCCATCTCTTGGTTGGACTACCACTCTGTCTCCAGTCCTGTTTCAGGCAGAGCCAACGTAACATGGAGTTCCGAATATACCATTTCCCTTCTAAATATCTCTCACGATCTACTCTCTTCAACTTAGCTTCCATTTCTATCTTCTATTTAAACAACTCTTTTTCAATTACAACTTTACCTATATCTTTACCTGTCTTTGTCTTTTGCCAGTCACAGGTAGAGATAGAGCCCTATACCCCCCCTTTTTTTTAAAGTTTATTTTTTAATTGGAGGAAAATTGCTTTGCAATGTTGTGTTGGTTTTTGCTGTACAACAATGCGCAGCCATAATTATACATATATCTCCTCCCTGTTGAGCCTCCCTCCCCTCCCCACACCCACCCCTCTGCTGCTGCTGCTGCTGCTGCTAAGTCGCTTCAGTCGTGTCCGGCTCTGTGCGACCCCATAGACGGCAGCCCACCAGGCTGCCCCGTCCCTGGGATTCTCCAGGCAAGAACACTGGAGTGGGTTGCCATTTCCCTCTCCAATGCATGAAAGTGAAAAGTGAAAGTGAAGTTGCTCAGTCGTGTCCAACTCTTAGCGACCCCATGGACTGCAGCCCACCCCTCTAGATCATCACAAAGCCCTACTTTTAAGAAAGACTCACTCCCTTACCTGAGTGGTGAATTCAGACTTTCCCCTCCCTGTGGTCCTTTGAAATAGCAACTTCCATCTTACCACATTCAATGATTAAATTCTCTGCATCTGTCTCATGTTCTCTGTTAAGAGCATTTGACTCCGTTGATCAATTCCTTGTCTTGGAATACTTTATCTCACCTTCCTTTTCCGTGTACTTTCCTGGTTTTCTTTCTCCTTCATTGTCTGTTTTTCAGTCTCCTTTGATGGTCTGTTATCTTTTCTTCTAAATATTGAAGTGCTCCAAGGCTCTGTCCTTGCCTATCTTTTTATACAGATTCTTCCCTAGGGTAATCACACCCATTGCCTTGACTTTAAATAGCATCTGTATGGAGAAGATTGCACATTTATCACCTGAGACTTGAACCTTTCCTTAAGCTCTAGACTTCTATACTTAATTTTCTATTATTTGGCATCTCTACTTAGACATTGTATACATATTTCAAACTTAACAAGTCCAAAAAATTGTAGAACTATTTATTTACTACTTCCCTAATTTAAATCTTTCTTCTCTTTTATTATACATATTTAATATTGTGACTTTTCCTATAAATACTCCCTAGAGCTAAATTCATAAATGTTAGGTAATGATTCATTATTTTCTCTTCTAAATATTTTTTCGTATCATTTATAAATTATTTTTGATCCATGAATATAGAAGCCTGTTTCAAATATTTCAAATACATGAGTCTTTTGGAACTGCATTTTTGTTATTCATTTCTATTTTTATTGCATTTTCAGTTCACTTCAGTTCAGTCGCTCAGTTGTGTCCGACTCTTTGTGACCCCATGAATCGCAGCACGCCAGGCCTCCCTGTCCATCACCAACTCCCGGAGTTCACTCAGACTCACGTCCATCGAGTCAGTGATGCCATCCAGCCATCTCATCCTCTGTCATCCCCTTCTCCTCTTGCCCCCAATCCCTCCCAGCATCAGAGTCTTTTCCAATGAGTCAACTCTTCGCATGAGGTGGCCAAAGTATTGGAGTTTCAGCTTTAGCATCATTCCTTCCAAAGAAATCCCAGGACTGATCTCCTTCAGAATGGACTGGTTGGATCTCCTTGCAGTCCAAGGGACTCTCAAGAGTCTTCTCCAACACCACAGTTCAAAAGCATCAATTCTTCGGCACTCAGCCTTCTTCACAGTCCAAATTTCACATCCATACATGACCACAGGAAAAACCATAGCCTTGACTAGACGAACCTTTGTTGGCAAAGTAATGTCTCTGCTTTTGAATATGCTATCTAGGTTGGACATAACTTTCCTTCCAAGGAGTAAGCATCTTTTAATTTCATGGCTGCAGTCACCATCTAGTTAAATCTTTATCTTATCAATAAAAGTATCCAATCTTTGTATTGTATTGAGACTTGCCTTGTGGCCTAGTGTATGGTAAATTTTTATAAATATTTAATGTCCACTTAGAGAGAGAGAGAATGAGAGAATCTGTGGTACAGATTGTGGGACAGTACCTGAAATATACTTGATTCTGGCAGGAGCCCAAGAAATATCAAAAGTCTGAAACTCATTTTATGTTAATTTCTTGGCTTTGGGGTTTTGGATACCACACACCTACACAGACCTGTTGTTTTGATTTCTCAAAAGAACTTTTTTGATTGTTCACCTACTTAGAGCTCACTAAGAATTAAACAAGCCTCACCACTGTTTCCCAATGCTGGTGGGTGTATTTTTTCCAGACTACTCTTGGGCTCCAAAATCACTGCAGATGGTAACTGTGGCCATGAAATTAAAAAATGCTTGCTTCTTGGAAGAAAAAAGCCAGGCAAGAGTACTGGAGTGGGTTGCCATTGCCTTCTCCAATGAAAAATCTAAACAGCTTATTAAAAAGCAGAGACATCACTTTGCTGACAAAGGTTTGTAAAATCAAGCTATGGTTTTCCAGTAGTCATGATGTGAGAGTTGGACCATGAAGAAGGCTGAGCAACGAAGAACTGATGCTTTCAAATTGTGGTGCTGGAGAAGACTCTTGAGAGTCCCTTGGACTGCAAGGAGATCAAACCAGTCCATCTTAAAGGAAATCAGTCCTGAATATTCATTGGAAGGACTGATGCTGAAGCTGAAGCTCCAATTCTTTGGCTACCTGGTGTGAAGAACCCACTCATTGGAAAAGACCCTGATGCTGGGAGAGATTGAGGGTTAGAGGAGAATGGGATGAAAGAGGATGAGATGGCTGGATGGCATCACCGACTCAATGGACATGTATTTGAACAAGCTTCAGGAGATACTGAAGGACAGGGAAGGCCTGGCGTGCTGCATTCATGGGATTGCAAAGAGTAGAACATGACTCAGCAACCAAACAACTCTTCAAGGGAGCTTACAATACCGAGGGCTCTAGGTTTACCCGAGTATCTCAGTAATGCCCCACAGCATACAGGCCACATGCATTCTTTTCTCCTTGTTTGTGTGTCAGATCCTGAACTAGTTCAGCAAAATTTCTAATTTTTAACTGATTAAAAAAATATTTTATTAAATGATTTTTGACAAATATAATGGTATATGTTTAAACAGTAAATGTGGCTGTTTGATACACACATATATCCATTGTGGAAAGATTATCAAGATCAAAATAATGGACACATCTCTAACCTCACATAGTTAATGTGTGTGTAGTGAGAATGCCAAGATCTACTCTCATAAATTTTCAATATATTGTATTGTTAACTATAGTCATCATTCAGTACATTAGAGTCTTAGAACTTATCCTTCTTAAAATGAAAATTTGTACTCTTTGACCCATCACCCCATTCCCCTTTCCCCTAGCTACCTAGCAAACACCATTCTATTCTCTCTCTGAAATTGGCCTTACTCAGTTATTTTAGATTCTGCATATAATTTATGTGTGTGTATGCTGAGTCTCAGTCACGTCCAACTCTGTGACTCTATGGACTGTAGCCTGTCACACTCCTCTGTCCATGGAGTTTTCCAGGCAAGAATACTGGAGTGGGTTGCCATTTCCTTCTCCAAGGGATCTTCCTGATCCAGGGATCAAACTGATGTCTCCTGTGGCTCCTGCATTGGCAGGTGGATTCTTTACCACTGAGCCACCTGGGAAGACACATATAATTGATAACAGAAAATTTGTCTTTGTTTGGTTTATTTCACTTAGCATAATGCCCTTCAGTTTCATCTATGTTGTCACAAATGGCAAGACTTCATTCATTTTTATGGAGGTATAAATAAATATATATAGATATAATTAAATATGATTATATTAATGGATATTGTTATTGTATGTAATAGGTATATGCCATATTTTTTAATTCATTCACCCCTGGGAAAACATTTAGGTTGTTTGTCTATCTTGGCTACTGTGAATAAAGCTGAAATGAACATGGTGGGTACAGATAAATCTCTGAGCTGGATTTCAGTTCCCTCCAGATATATACTTAGGAGTGGGGTTGCTAGATCATATGGTAGTTGAATTTTTAGAGTAACCACCATACTGTTTTCCATAATGGCTCTACTGAATAACATTTCCACCCACAGTGTTCATAAAGGTTTCCTTTTATTCACATCTTTGCCAACATTTGTTCTCTCTTGTTTTTTTTTTTTTTGAAAATGGCAATACTAGCAGGAATGAGGTGACGATATCTCATTATTGATTTTTGACTGGCACTTCCTTGTTAAGTATTGATGCTGATCATCTTTTCAAATAACTTTCACTCATCTGGGTCTTTGTTAATGCTTTTCCATACCTACTTGTGCATCAAAATTTCACTCAATCTCCCAAAATCAGGTCAAATGCTGCCCCTACTCTGAAGCTGTGATCCTCTGAATCAGAGTAAATTACTCCTTTCCTTATGCTACTAAAGCATTGATTTTTTTTTTTTTTAGTGCGCTAAAAAGCACACTAAATATAAATGTACTCTCTTAACAATTTTAACTGTATGTTGTAGTATTGCACATTGTTGTACAAAGATCTCTAGCATTTTTTGTCTTGCATAATTGAATTTCTATACCCACTGAACAACAGCTCCCCACTCCCCTCCACCCCAGTCCCTGGCAACCACCATTCTCCCTTCGCTTTCTGTGAGTTTGATTACTTTGGATACACCATATGAGTAGAATCATGGAGTAGTTTTCTTTATGTGGTTGCCTTATTTCACTTAGCTTACTGTCCTCAAAGTTCATTCATCTTGTAGCATATGATAGGATTTCCTTCTCTTGTAAGGATGAGTAGTATACATTGTATGCCACATTTTCTTTATCCTTTCATCCTTTGGTGGACATTTAGGTTGCTTCCACATCTTGGCTATTGTGAGTAATGCTGCATTGAACATGAGTGTGCAAATATCTCTTTGAGATTCTGCTTTATCTTCTTCTGGGTAAATACCCAGGAGTAGGATTGCTGGATCACTGGCTTGTTCTATTTTTAATTTTTGAGGAGCCGCCATACATTTTTTTTTTCTGTAGTGGCTTCCCTGGTGGCTCAGAGGTTAAAGCGTCTGCCTGCAATGCGGGAGACCTGGGTTCGATCCCTGGGTTGGGAAGATCCCCTGGAGAAGGAAATGGCAACCCGTTCCAGTATTCTTGCCTGGAGAATCCCATGGACAGACGAGCCTGGTGGGCTACAGTCCACAGAGTCGCAGAGTTGGACACGACTGAGCGACTTCACTTTCACTTTTCACTTGCACTTGCATCATTTTACAATTCTACCAATAGTGGATAAGGGTCTTTTATAAGGTTTAATTTCTCCACACCCTCACAAACATTCGTTTTCTGTTTGTTTTTTTTTTTAAATGGTGTCCTTCCTAATGGGTGTGAGGTGGTATCTCATGGTGACAAAGCACTGACTGTTTTAAATTCCGCTTGCACTTTAGTTGGTTGTTTGCATGTTTCTTGTTTCACTAACTATAGAGTAAGCACTGCCTACTAATAGTAACCTCATAGTGTCTTGGAAGATGCTCAGTGCTCTTAGTGATACTTACTGATTTAATTCCTAAGGCAATGGCACCCCATTCCAGTACTCTTGCCTGGAAAATCCCATGGACAGAGGAGCCTGGTGGGCTGCAGTCCATGGGGTCGCTAGGAGTCGGACACTACTGAGTGACTTCACTTTGACTTTGCACTTTCATGCATTGGAGAAGGAAATGGCAACCCACTCCAGTGTTCTTGCCTGGAGAATCCCAGGGATGGGGGAGCCTGGTGGGCTGTCATCTCTGGGGTCCCACAGAGTCGGACATGACTGAAGCAACTTAGCATCAGCAGCAGCAAGTAAATAATGTTATATATCTTACTAATGTTTAAGATATACAGAAACTGTTCATCTTTCTAACATCAGCCATGTCCTATATTTTTTAAAATAGAAGAACGTGGACTATGTTTCAGTGTTATTTCTTCACCCATGGAATCTGATTGATTTGTTGGTGTAGTATTCTATTACAGCTGCAAAATAAAGATTTGTTAAAAGAAATGTAATTATATCATAATAAAAAAGTAATACCTTTATTTTAATAGTCTTCTGCATTGCAGGCAGATTCTTTACCATCTGAGCCACCAGGGAAATCTATATGCTTTAAATTAAGGACTAAATGCTTCCTTATATGTAATATGTATATCTATGTGTAATAATATATTTAGGAGAAAGTATTTTGCATATGATAAATTGGACCTACTAACTAATGGCAACTCATAGTAAGTGAATGACTTTCTTAAAAGCAGTTGGAACTATGTAATTTATTGAACATGATGGGATAAAAACAAGACTTTTTACCTTTTCTCTTTTAGTGTTATACTCTAAGGTCCTCAACATTTTCTATTACAGCTTGCTAAAGTACAACAATAAATCTTTACATTTTACTTGCAATGTTATTTTATCTTCCTCTTGGACATCTGCTCATACTTCATCCTTTTGAGAAATTTTAAAGGCTATTTTCCCCCTAAGATTGCCTGCTACAGCTGATGACCGAAAAAGATATGTACAAAATAGAAAATAGAAGGACAGGAAGGCTATTACATATGGTCCAGTCACATTAGCTTAGATCAAAAGTGCTTATTCTGTTTTTTACCCCTTATGTCACCTGGTCCTTGGAATCTGACTTTAGGCAGACTAAGCACAAGCTCAGTGAGACAGTTACAAGTTCATGGTTAAATTTCTTAGACCTTGAATGGAACCACATCTTGAAGGACAAGCTCAAGTACCAAGCCTTGGTACCAGTGAGATAAATAGGCAAAGATTTGCACACTGGGAGACAGAATTCCATGACAAAAAGGACAACCACTTTAATACATGGTTAAAGTTCAATATTTATAAAGATGATTACAAAAATAAGACTCCAACAGAAAAGGCCTTGGTAGATTTTAAGGTATTTCAGCACAGTGTTTGGGTTGCCCTTTATTAGTAGAACAAGTCCATAGCTGTTTGTGACATGATTGAAGGGGCTGGTTTATACTGCATCACTCTTACTCTTCTCTATTCCTGAATATCAGCCAGCTAGGATGCACCCTCAGGCCTCCCAGTCCCCACAAGCAGTGAGGTCGCATTAACATAAATACCTACATCTTGCCGCTTGCCGGTGCTCACCTGCACAACTGTGGGGCCACAGCTTTTTCCTGTTCTCATTCCAAATATTCCTTGTTGATTTCTAGGCATCTCTGGGAAAGTTCTCAGGAGATCCGAAGAACAAGGCCATTAATCTGCTGGTGTCCCTTTGCTGTCTGCTGCCTGTGAGTCACCCAGAGAAGCATCTCACCACTGTCACTCGCTGGGGCTGTGCTCAATGTCCCAGGCCTTCTGTTGCCCTTTCCCCAGCTGTTCCACATTTTATCACTTGGGCTCCACTCAGCCTGTGTAAATCACAAGTCTCAAGGTGCTCCTTCTCAACACAGCCCCTTCCACCTCCACTTTCAACCTTCAGCTCTTCACCCATCTCCATCTTCTAAATCCCACCTCTGCTTCTTACACACACACACACACACACACACACACACACACACACACACACACTCCTTATGTCCTTCATGCAGTTCAGGCATTCAAAGGTCAAACCTCTTCAGTCTAAACCCAAGAGTCCTTTGCCATTTCAACTTAAGCTGGTGGGTTGGGGGGAGGAGGGAAAAGTCTTGCTCTGTGTCATTGCAGTCATTTGCTCTGGTTCCACCATGAATATTCAACCTGACATTCTTGATGTTAGGGAAAGGGAAAGTCAAAGTGAAGAGGTTGAATAGGGAAAGGGAAGTACAAAATAAGAAAGCCAGAAGAGAAGCGCTCAGCCACTGAAGCTTCTCAGAAGATGAAAGGAAATGAATGGGGCCACAGCAGTCCTGAACAGAACAGAGGCTGGGTTTCAAGTCCAGCTCTACCACTTATGTGATTTGCAGCAAGTCACCAAATCCTCTGCACCTAACTTTTCTCATCTTCTAACTGGGGATAATCATAGTGTCTACCTCACAAGCTGGGGATGAGAATTGAATCAGTTAATCTACACAAAGTATTTATTGTCATGTAAATATTGGCTTTTATTATTATTTGCCATCGAGGCTACAAATGAATTTTATGTTCTATATTTTTCCCTTAATCAGGAGTTAAATTAATTGATACATATCTGTCTGTTTTGAGACCACAATCCATGTCTTTCAGAAATACTTGTGTTCACCAGGCCATTAAAATAACCCATTCTGCCCAGGATCAAAATCTCCAACTCAGCTCTCCAAGGCTGCTCTTATGGTTTCTCTGAATTTTACCAGCTCCTGGGTTCTTGCCATTCTGCCTCTCCGAGCCTGCTGCCTCTGCCTTCTTTGACCTTTCGGATCAGCCTCCTGGCCTGTCTCTCATCATGAGTAACTTGTAGATGTCTTCTGCTTAGCTGAACTTGAAGTCTTGCCCTGTCTGCATCAGTCCTCTCTTCTTATCAGTGGTACCTTACCATGATGGGAGAGGATATTTGGAGACTAGAAACAGATGGACTATGATGAATACAATATATTGTGCCCTAGCTCATCTTGGTAACAGGTGGCTGCTCAGTCAGCTGGGGTCTTTTTGAGGACATTCTCCCAGGCCTTCTTCTGACCAAATGCATTCCATCCAGATGGTGACATGGCTCCCCAGAGTCCTAAATCAACTTAACAGGAGATGGCAGAGCTCTACTGATTTTGCCTAGGGTCTAATACAAGCATTGGATTTTTAAAATTTTCCTTTCTAATTCAGGAAAAAAGGAACAAACCTTATGTGAAAGTCATGTTCACAATGTGGTTTCAAATTCTCTTACAGAAAGTCTAAATTTATGTGATTAAATTAGCATTCATAAATGCAAAGGTAAGACAGCAAATTAATTTGTTTTTACTGTTGGGAAAGACTAAAGATAGCTTTGGATAATCTAATGTATGAGGTTATTCACTTTGTCCATCTGATTTCCCTTGTAAAGTTTCCTGCTACATCAAAATCATGGCAAACATATTTGTTATGTTAAGATATATTGGTGCTGATGTTTGGCAGAAACCAACACGATACTGTAAAGCAATTATCCTTCATTAAAAAAAAAAGATCTATTTGGGTGCTGGTTCACCTTGGTCAGTGATGTTGGCAAGTGCAGTCACCCAAGGTCAAAACTCCTTTACACTATATTTTGGAACTAACCTACTTTCAAACACATTGTGGCTTATAAGAAAGTATGTATTTGCTTAAAGTTATCTCTGCTTATACAGTGTTTTCTGATGCATTTATGCAAGTGTTGATTAAACCCTTTGTGTTGCTTGAATACTTATGATCACTGAAGTGTTGGTTAAGGAAATCAAGGAAAAATGTTCCAAGACCAAGGCATAGACATTTTTGTGGCTTCAAAATAAAAATAATATGACATTATTTAAGACTAGTTAAGAAGTTTATGATATCCTCAAAGGAAATAGCTTATGGACTTTTTTCCAGTTAATTAAAATATTTTAATTACTTTAAATTTTGATTCTTAATATTTAAATATGGGCTTTGGAATGTCTAGAACCACAAAGATTCTAAGTGCTAGAAGACAAATTACATATATATATATATTTTTTTTTTTTTTAACTGAAAAAGTTAGCATACCTATTTTATGGGTGTGTGTACCATTAATCTGGGGCTTCCCTGTGTGACTGTGTGAGGCAGATGGCAAATGCCTTTGTTGTTCAGTTGTTGGCAATGCTCTTGGTAAGTGCCAATTTGTGGTTGACACGTACAAATATAAAATGAATGTGTGTCAAAAATTTTATTTAATTCATTAACTAGTGAGGGAACCAGTAAGATGTTACAACTGGTTTAAGAAAGAGTTTAACTTACAGAGGCTTATATTCTCTATTGGAAACCTCTTTGCCAATGAAGAGGATTCACTGGCATTGACTGCGGACAGGATGCTTTTTCATATGAACAGTTTTCTAAATGGGCTAGTCAAAGAGAACTAAAGGTGAAGAAGACTTAGTAATTGAGCTAGGCCCAACACCAGTTTCTTTTGTTTTTAAAGTTATTTTGAAGTCATTCACAATTTTTCCTAATCTTTATATACGTAATACCTATTATGAACTGAATTGTGTCCCCTCAAATTAATATGATGAAGCCCTAACCCCTAAAGTGACTGTATTTTGACATAATGCCTTTAAAAAGGCATTTAAAATTAAGTGCGGTCATACGGGCAGGGCCCTAATCCAATGCGACTAGTGTCCTTATCAAATGAGGAAGAGATAATAGGTTTTCTTGCACATCAAGGAAAGGTCAAGTGAGGACACAGCAAGAAGGTGGCTGTCTACAAGCCAAGGAAAGAGGCCTCAGAAGAAAATAAACCTGCCAAGACCTTGCTCTTGGACTTCGAGCTCCCAGAGCTTTGAGAAAATACATTTCTGTTGTTTAAAGCCACCAGCCTGGTATTTTTTTTATGGCAGCCCTAGAAAACCAAGACAGTTTCTAAATCCCATCATAATATAAGTAGGACAAAACATTTCAAAGGGACTACTGCTTAATTCCCAAATTACTGAATCATGAAAACTTAGAAACTGACTAACCAGATAATTGATACTGCTGCCAAAATCTTAACTCTCTGTGCACCAGTGCCAGACAGGAACTCGGAGACAGAGTTATGGAGGAGAAAGAAAGAAAAAAATATGCCTTTATTATTAATATTTTGCCATGCAAAGGGGGAGTGCAATAGGCTAACCCCTCAAGAACTGTGCCCCCTCCCTGGTGAGTTGTTGTTTAGTCACTAATGCCTGTCTTTGTGCTGCGCTCAATATGCCAGCAAATTTGGAAAACTCAACAGTGGCCACGGGACTGGAAAAGGTCAGTTTTCATTCCAAACCCAAAGAAAGGCAATGCCAAAGAATGCACAAACTACTGCACAATTGCACTCATCTCACACGCTAGTAAAGTAATGCTCAAAATTCTCCAAGCCAGGCTTCAACAGCACATGAACCACGAACTTCCAGATGTTCAAGCTGGATTTAGAAAAGTCAGAGGAACCAGAGATCAAATTGCCAACATCCGCTGAATCATCAAAAAAGCAAGAGAGTTTTGGAAAAATATCTATTTCTGCTTTATTGACTAGGCCAAAGCCTTTGTGTGGATCACAACAGACTGTGGAAAATTCTGAAAGAGATGGGACTACCAGACCACCTGACCTGCCTCCTGAGAAATCTGTATGCAGGTCAGGAAGCAACAGTTAGAATTGGAAATGAAACAATAGAGTGGTTCCAAATTCGGAAAGGAGTATGTCAAGGCTGTATATTGTCACCCTGCTTATTTAACTTCTATGCAGAGTACATCATGAGAAACGCTGGGCTGGAAAAAGCACAAGCTGGAATCAAGATTGCAGGGAGAAATATCAATAACCTCAGATATGCAGATGACACCACCCTTATGGAAGAAAGTGAAGAAGAACTAAAGAGCCTCTTGATGAAAGTGAAAGAGGATTGTGAAAAAGTTGGCTTAAAGCTCAATATCCAGAAAACTAAGATCATAGCATCTGGTCCCATCACTTCATGGCAAATAGATGGAGAAACAGTGGAAACAGTGGCTGACTTTATTTTTTGGGGCTCCAAAATCACTGCAGATGGTGATTGCAGCCATGAAATTAAAAGATGCTTACTCCTTGGAAGGAAAGGTATGACCAACCTAGACAACATATTAAAAAGCGGAGACATTACTTTGCCATCCAAGGTCCATCTAGTCAAAGCTATGGTTTTTCCAGTAGTCATGTATGGATGTGAGAGTTGGACTATAAAGAAAGCTGAGTGCAGAAAAATTGATGCTTTTAAACTGTGGTGTTGGGGAAGACTCTTGAGAGTCCCTTGGACTGCAAGGAGATCCAACCAGTCCATTCTAAAGGAGATCAGTCCTGGGTGTTCATTGGAAGGACTGATATTGAAGCTGAAACTCTAATACTTTGGCCACCTGATGTGAAGAACTCAGTCACTGGAAAAAATCCTGATGCTGGGAAAGATTGAAGGCAGGAAGAGAAGGGGATGACAGAGGATAAGATGGTTGGATGGCTTCACCGACTCAATGGACATGAATTTGAGGAAGGTCTGGGAGTTGGTGATGGACAGGGAGGCCTGGCGTGCTGTGGTTCATGGGGTCGCGAAGAGTTGGACACGACTGAACGACTGAACTGAACTGAACCGAGGGGCTAAGCAGAGGATAGGCACCAAGGCCTATGGGTTATATATCACGAAGCTGAGTTGTTCTTATTTTATAAATAAAACTGAGATTTTATTTTACTTTGGTTTCCAGTCTCTCGTTGGCTGCTATTTACTACCTAGTGAACCTTGAAAGTCCACCTCAGAAGTAGGTCTGAAGTGGCCGTACCCCTGGGCAGCTTCAGTCATTACTGTTCTGATAATGTTATCACCACAATCTAAACTCTTCTTATTCTTCTTCAAGACTTCAGGTTCCTTTGGTGCCTGCCTGAAGGCATTAGCATCCTTAGGCCTTTGCCTCTAGGCTCTTTTTCTCTCTCTTCAAATCCTTTCTTATAAACCAAGAATTTGGAAGTCTTCTAAGGGGATGTTCCTGAGCTTATAATGCTTTTTGCCCTAAAAGTTCCCACTGATGGAAATTTCAGTAACACTTAAAAAACCCATCATAATAGGAATGTCAAGGTAAAGAAATCAATGGACACTAAACAACAATTAAAACTGGTGAAAATGATAAGAAACCGTCATTAAAAGATTGTGTGTAAATTATCCCAAGGGTATACAGCAAATGGAGAAGCATGAATTTAAGAAAATCTTCTAAATCTTGGTATGAACAGCTACAGTCTGGTATTTCAAACATGACCTGCTCCATCACCACACCTGTGTTACGAAATTCTACCCCGAGTGCCTTAATCTGGGCAGGTTTGGCCGAGGAGACTGTTGCTCAGTCCCTAAGCCGTGTCTGGCTCTGTGACCCCGTGCACTGCAGCACAGCCAGCTTCCCTTTCCTCCACTACCTCCTGGAGGAGATGGGTGCTCCTTTTCTCCCCAGCTCCCAGTCTGGGGGTACGGTTTTGTCTCTGGAGGGGCAGGCTGCCAGCATTTCTCACCCCTCCTTCCCCACCAGCCCCAGCTCTATTTCCTCACTCAGGCCACTGACAAGAGGACTAGGTTGCCCTGATGCCATCCAGAAAGTCTGTCTCAGGTGTGGAAGACCTTGACTACCCGGGCCTTAGCCACGCCCTCCCCAGGAACCTCGTGCAGTAGAAATTTCACACCAGGAGCGCTGAACTCAGAAGTCCAGAGGCTGTCACTCTAAATCTCAGTTTGTTTAAATTCCTGTCAGCCAGTTGAAGGCATTACATATAAGTTGAATAAAACAATTTTGTCATGATATAACCCATATTATATGGACCACCTAACTGGGAACTGAGGCAGGAAAAAAAAAACTTTATATAACTAATATCGTTTAAGTCTTCTTTACTTATATATATGTGTGTGTGTGTGTGTGTGTGTGTGTGTATGCATTTACTATGCTAAAATTCCAAAATCAAAGACAAATTGATGAAAAAAGTGAATGAAAATAATAAAAACTTTTAAAATCCATGATCATTCATATCTATAACTACACATTTGTATTTTTAAATAAAACTTTAGACATTGCACTCAGTGCAGATGAAGAATAAGTGAACAGCTTTGATAAATTTAATACAGTCTATAGGAAAGTGCATGAGAAATGATGAAGGGTTAATTCACTTAATAATCTAATATTTTTTAGAGAGGGTTGGTCTCCTGGTCTCTGCTGCAGCTCTTTTTACGGAGCACTGCATTCTGAATACTGAAACACAATACTTCCTGTGATTTAAAAATAAAGCCATTAGTTCTCTTTGACCCTATTCCAGGATAATTTGGCTAGAAATTAATAACTGTCAACTGGAGATATTTTGCTGGCATTAAGGCAAAATGATGCATGATTCTTCCTTTGGGTACTCACATCACACACCACATTTATGTCTGAAGATTAAGTTGTTGGCTGGAGTGGGGAAAAGGATTTTAATTTACAAAATAATTATTGCTTTTTCTGAAGTTACGAATTTGGTTTTCTAGATGCTTTAGATGTTTTAAAGCGCTGCCTCACTTAATAGTTGAAGAACTAGCAAAGGTAGTGATATGGTTTTGGTGATGTTGTAATAAAAGGTTCAGTGTTTTACACTGAACTGAGTTCTCACAAAACATTTAAAAAATTATCTCATTTGTACAATGTAAAGCAATAAAACCAAACAAATCAATGATACATCATGTGTACCTAATGCTGAAGGTACTGGAATTTTCTTGAAGATAAGAAATAGACCCTGTAAGAAAAAATTTCTTGTGATTGAAATTGTGCACTTTTTCTCCTCTCAGATAATTTATCCTCATCCCACATCTGGCCAAAGAAACAAATTATTTTTTTCTTTCTTCATACATATTTTCCTGTGCTGTTCATTCTTGGTGACAATAGTCCTGAATCTCTGAAAGCTTTGTAGATATCTCGGACCTCCTTACCTGTTTCGAGAGAAACCTGTATGCAGGTCAAGAAGCAACAGTTAGAACCAGACAAGGAACTAAAACTGGGAAAAAGAGTACAGACTCAATATTGTCACTCTGCTTATATAACTTAAATGCAGAGTACATTATGGAAAATGCCAGGTCAGATGAATCACAAGCTGGAATCAAGATTGCTGTGAGAAATATCAACAACCTCAGATATGCAGCTAATACCACTCTAATGGCAAAAAGTGAAGAGGAACTAAAGAGCCTTTTGATGAAGGGCAAAGAGGGGAATCAAAGAGTTGGCTTGAAACTCAACATTCAGAAAACTAAGATCATGGCACCTGGTCCCATCACTTCACGGTAAATAGATGGGGGAAAAGTGGAAACAGTGACAGATTTTCTTTTGGGGGGCTCCAAAATCACTGTGGATGGTGACTGCAGCCGTAAAATTTAAAGATGCTTGCTTCTTGGAAGAAAAGCTATGACAAACCTAGACAGTATTTTAAAAAGCAGAGGCATCACTTTCCCAACTCAGATCTAAGTCAAAGCTACGGTTTTTCCAGTGGTCATGTATGGATGTGAGAGATGAACTGTAAAGAAAGCTCAGTGCTGAAGAATTGATGCTTTCGAATTATAGTGCTAGAGAAGACTTGAGAGTCTCCTGGACTGCAAGGAGATCAAACCAGTCAATCCTAAAGGAAATCAACCCTGAATTTTCATTGGAAGGACTGATGCTGAAGCTGAAGCTGAAACTCCAATACTTTGGCTACCTGGTGCAAAGAGCTGACTCATTGGAAAAGTCCCTGATGCTGGGAAAGATTGAAGGCAGGAGGAGAAGTGGGTGGTAGAGGATGAGATGGTTGGATGGCATCACTGACTTACTGGATGTGAGTATGAGCAAATTCTGGGCAATAGTGAAGGACAGGGAAGCCTGGTGTGGTGCAGTCGATGGGGTGGCAAAGAGTTGGACATGACTTAGTGACTAAACAACAAAAGAAAAAAAGGTTAGAGCCAACTCTGGTTCCTAAATTCATTGCACATTTTCTCCCATTGTTGGTCAGTCACTAAGTCTTTCTGCCGTGATATTCAACAATTTTTTTGCCCATTCAGTGGCTCTTACCAAGATGTTACAACAATAGTGTAGTCTGAGATCCTGCACCTAGATTCTCAGGACCCATGAAAATTTAGATGATTGGGCTCATGAGGTAGCTTTGTTTTGTGTCTTCAGCAAGAATTAAAAGGACAGATGGAAATGTGCTCGTGGACCAGCAGTGCCTGGAATTCACTTGGATGGTGGCAGTGACACCTGAATTCCCTGGGGGCCTCAGATGTGATCGGGGACCGACAATCTGGAGACTAAGCAGCAACCGTTGAATACAGAAGAGAACTGTGGTTGTGCTTGTGTTTCACTTCTGAGTCTTCCACTCCAGTTGCACTTTAGCCAGAAGGAGAAATTTGGATGGGCTACTGATTTAGATGGGAAAATGTGTGGACATTGCTACAAGCCAAAGCTAGGTTTGTGTTTCATCTCTGCTGTCATTACTAAATGAAATTAGGCAACTTAGTCAACATGGATCTCTTTCCTCATTTGTAAAATGTGAATAGGAAAACTTGTTTCTCTCCATTTTCAGGGGACATGATATAATTAGGCTATATAAGGACTAGAGAGTAGGCACTCAACAAGTATCTGTAGGCTTCATACTTCCCAGAGATCCAGGGAATGTGCTGTGTTTAGTTGCTCAGTCGTGCCCAACTCTTTGCAACCCCATGGAGTATGTAGCCCGCCAGGCTCCTCTGTCCATAGGGATTCACCAGGCAAGAATACTGGAGTGGGCTGCCATGCTCTCCTCCAGGGGATCTTCCCAACTCAGGGACTGAACCCAGGTCTCCCATATTGCAGGTGGAGTCTTTACCATCTGAGCCACCAGGGACATGATCCAGTGAATAAGGACAGTCAAAGAAAGACTGCTTGGTTAGATTTTATACTTGATTTTACGAGACTCTAGTCTGGCAGCTGGGACTCCTGTGTAGCTAAGACATGCCAGTTCTGTAGTGCTTTATAACTTAGCAAGCATTTTCAACCCAGGATTTCATTTGATTCTTGCAAAATCCTTGTGGTAGGAGCATGATTGGCACTTTGTATGTCTTTTGTTTAAATCCCATTTAATGTAGATAAGGGGAATGATGCTGAGAAAGGTCACATAGTTTAAAGTCATAGAATTGTCAGGTAGAAAAGCCAGGAGAAAGGCCGCATCTTCTGTCTTCATTAGGGGGTCTCTCCTGGGAGGCGGGGACATGATACTGCTGTAAGATTCCTGGCATTCAGAGCATCTTGAACCCACAATTCCTACTTCTCTCATTCCTTTATGAAATATGTGCCTTGCATATAAAAAGCCTGCTTTTTAATGGACAATGCAGGATCCATTTTAGTGATATTTTTGTAAGCTTGACAATTTATATTGATTGATTTGTTGTGTCATGAAACAAATATCGTTTCTATATTTTCAATTACCATTTGCATTTCCTCTAAGGTTTTATACCAGTCTAGTCATCTAATGAATTAAATTTGCATTTATTTCACTTCAGAAAGGTGCGAGAATTTCCTATTATAAACAATTTAACTGAAAAACTTAGCATAAATTGAATTCTGGCATTTTATTTTAATGGTGTTGGCTATGTAAAATAAACAGCAATCTAACTTGATTTTTTTTGCATTTTTTTCATTGAAAAGATTTTAAAGGAATGTTAGCATTTTTTAAAAATATGATTTCATTAAGAGAATTATTCAGGTGAGCAGTTACAGTTTTCTGATTTCATTACATATACCATAAATGATTTCTTTTGGCATGCCTGTTAATATTCACTGCTACCTTAAGAAAAGAAAATAAGAAGAAGATAATGTTTACTGATTAAAAAAACACAAACAACATTGAAAAAAAAAAAGCACTCAAATAAAGGTGTAGGGAAGGTAGTCATAAACCTAGTGCCTCTACAATTTCCCACTCAGAAAATCAGACCTGGTAATGAACTTCAATTGTTCCATTCAATTTTAGCTTGTAGCCATAATGAACCAAATTACTCTATAACCCTCATTAATGCTAAATAGCTCTCTAGCCTTTGGTTTCCTAAATAACTATCCACCCACAACTTGGCTAAGGACTTTCCTGAGTGCCTTTAGTAAATGAATGGTAGCATTCTTCAAAGGATTCTTAAAAAGCCAAAAATCATTTACTGTATTTGGACAAATACACTGGATGTCTGACAGGCCATGAGAATTCCTTACATCCATCACTCTCTTATTTGGTCACCAATGTGCAGCATGTCAGTTAGATGGTCTCTGTAGGTGGAAGGAAGCCTTGTTGATCTCTGTAAAAGCCAGAAATTGCTGCTCCATCATCCCAACTTACTGGCTGATTTTTATGCTGGAAGAACAGTGCCTATACATTTAAAGCAGCAAGATCTCTGCAGATTCAACAGAATGCTAAGTGAAACAGAGATGCTTTCATTGCAGACTATAATGAATCAGATACATGAGAATCATAAAAATTTTAAAAACTTAAGCCTAAATGTCAAACTGCAGAACAGCAACTCAACTTCTTTTACTATGTTTGATGGGAAAATGTTAGAACCAAATATTGGAATAATCATGCAGAAATCCAGAGTCAAATATATTCATTACTCATTTGTCTGCATATTACTAAAATAAACTCTAAAGTAAGCTTTAAATTTACTTTAGAGAATGTGTATATGATAATGAACCATGATTCATTAATCATGGCTCAGTTTATGATTTAGCAATGGCAAAAAAAATAGCCTACTACATCAGTAGCTCTAAATTTTACTTTCATTCATGGACCAATATTGATATTATTGATAGTGATATCAATACCACAGTATCAATGGGGCTATTATGTATCTATTCAAATAAATGCCAAAGAATGTTCAAACTACCGCACAATTGCATTAATTTCACATGCTAGTAAAGCAATGCTCAAAATTCTCCAAGCCAGGCTTCAATAGTACGTGAACCATGAACTTCCAGATGTTCAAGCTGGATTTAGAAAAGGCAGAGAAACCAGAGATCAAATTGCCAACATCTGCCGGATCATCAAAAAAGCGAGAGTTCTGGAATAACATCTATTTCTGCTTTATTGACTATGCCAAAGCCTTTGACTGTGTGGATTACAGCAAACTGTGGAAAATTTTAAAAGAGATGGGAATACCAGACCACCTGACCTGCCTCCTGAGAAATCTGTATGTGGGTCAGGAAGCAACAGTTAGAACTGGACATGGAACAATAGACTGGCTCCAAATTGGGAAAGGAGTATGTCAAGGCTGTATATTGTCACCCTGCTTATTTAACTTATATGCAGAGTACAAAATGAGAAACGTTGGGCTGGAGGAAGCACAAGCTGGAATCAAGATTGCTATGAGAATTATATCAATTCTCATGTCAATATCAATAACCTCAGATATGCAGATGACACCACCCTTATGGCAGAAAGTGAAGAGGAACTAAAGAGCCTCTTGATGAAAGTGAAAGAGGAAAGTGATAAAGCTGGCTTAAAAGTTAACATTCAGAAAACTAAGATCATGGCATCTGGTCCCATTACTTCATGGCAAGTAAATGGGGAAACAATGGAAACAGTGGCAGACTTTATTTTCTTGGGCTCCAAAATCACTGCAGATGGTGGCTGCAGTCATGAAATTAAAAGACACTTGCTCCTTGGAAGAAAAGCTATGACCAACCTAGACAGCATATTAAAAAGAAGAGATATTACTTTGCCAACAAAGGTCTGTCTAGTCAAAGCTATGGTTTTTCCAGTAGTCATGTATGGATGTGAGAGTTGGACTATAAAGAAAGTTGAGTGCCAAAGAATTGATGCTTTTGAATTGTGGTGTTGGTGAAGACTGAGAGTCCCTTGGACTGCAAGGAGATCCAACCAGTTAATCCTAAAGAAAATCCGGCCTGAATATTCATTGGAAGGACTGATGCTGAAGCTGAAACTCCAATACTTTGGCCACCAGATGAGAAGAACTGACTCAATGGAAAAGACCTTGATACCGGGAAAGATTGAAGGCAGGAGGAGAAGGGGACGACAGAGGATGAAATGGTTGGATGGCATCGCCCACTCAATGGACATGAGTTTGAGCAAGCTCCAGGAGTTGGTGATGGACAAGGAGGCCTGGTGTGCTGCAGTCCATGGGGTTGCAAAGAGTCAGACACAACTGAGTGACTTGGCTGAACTGCTTCAGATAAAGATACGGGTATGAGTTATAGGCAATATGTTGTTGTTCAGTCACTAAGTCATGTCTGACTCTTTGCAACCCCATGGACTACAACACGCCAGGCTTCCCTGTCCTTCACTATCTCCTGAAGTTTGCTCAAATTCACGTTCATTGGGTTGGTGATGCCATCCAACCATCTCATCCTCTCTCAAGGTATAGGAAAAAATGTGAAGTTACTTTCTATATAATCATGATTTTATGTCAGTGAGATATCCCAAGCAAATAATGAAAAATTTTACCAGTTTGGTTTCTGGATCAGGTATAAATTTGGTCAAACAAGTCTTATTAACACACAGGTTTTATAGCTGTATATAATTATGAGTTCTCAACTAAAGAACTTAGAAGTGCTATCACTTCAATACTCTTCTTCTAGAATGAAATATTGCATACCATGGCCTTTTCCAAGCTACAGACTTTTCCTCCCCTCTTACATTTTCATAGTGCTGTTTTTTTTTTTTTTTGTCACTCTCCAGTTTGAATAATTCCCTGGGGTAGTTTCCTAAAGCTGCTGTAATGAATCCAGCTGCTAGCTGGATTGCTCAAGATAACAGGGATTTATCCTCTAGCAGCTCTGGAAGCCAGAAGTCAGAAATCAATGTGTAGGCAGGATTTGTTCCTTCCAGAGGCTCTAAGGGAGCACCATTCCATGCCTGGCCCCAGCTTCTGGTGACTGCTGGCAATCTTTTGTTTCTTATGGTGGTGTATTAATTCCCTTCTCTGGCTCTGTCTTCCTACGACCTTCCTGTCTGTGTCTCTGTGTCTCAAATCTCCTTCTCTCTTTTTCTTTTAAGACTCCCATTGTTGGATTTGGGATCTTGGTTGACCTCATTTTGAGCCCCTTAATATGTCTGCAAAGACTCTTTTTCCAAGTGAGGCACAGTCACAGGTACTATGGGCCAGGACTTGAACACATATCTTTGAGAACCATTATTCCACTCACTGGGCTTCTTTGGTGACTGAGCGGTAAAGAATCTGCCTGCGAATGCAGGAGATGCAGGGATCCAACCTGTCTTGGAAGATCCCTGGAGAAGGAAATGGCAACCCACTCCAGTGTTTTTGCCTGGGAAAACCTGTGGATAGAGGAGCCTGGCAGGCTACAGTCCATCGGGCCAAAAAACAGTCAGAAATACTTAGCAACTAAACCACAACAAATCCACTCACTACACTCTCTAATGCTCTAGTTTCATGAGCTGGTTAAAGTCTAGCCCAAATTTTATCAGCAGAGAAGTAAGAGAATCAATCACAATGAAGTGAATTCATCATAAATTCAAATGAATTAAATGTTGATAATGGCATTTTGTTCTGAGGTTACTCCTTCCTAATTTTTTCTTGTTAAAATGTGATAATAATATTAGATGGCAATTGTTTAAAAAACATTAGGGGGGGGGTTAACATTTTGGTAAAGACTGTCTTAATGTGATAAAACTCCTAAACTGATTTCTTATTTTCAGGGAAGGATCCCAGTTGGCTCTGCCTGGATTATGTGCCTTGCCCACACTTGAATCCGTCACTGTGACTAAGAGCGAGGTACTGTAATTCACCTACCTTGGGTCACATGGTCAGCAAGGAGGCTCATATGATAGGCCTATTGCTAGTGGGAGGTGTAGACAAAAATAAAAGGTACTGTTAATCCTGTTGGGACACTGAGTATTACTAAAGGGCATCACAAGATCACTTTCTTTTGTGCGATACAAATTCATGGGATTCAGTCTCAGGGTCTCTGCTGATAGTTCATTGTTCTTTTGTCCATTTTGGTATTGATTTTGTGCCTTCATTCACTGGGGACCTGCTGAGATGTGCTTGATGCTGGGGATATAACAATACGTAGTTTGCAGGCTCTTTCCACAGATACCTTGTGAACAAGGATGATTTTAAACATTTAATTAAAATATAACCACCCTTACTAGGGGATGGGAAAAGTACCATTTGCAGAGATAAAGAAATAACTAACCAAGTTTGGAATAGGTTAAGATTTACAAAGAAAAAGATAACTGTGGGGTGGGCCTTCCAGGCATAGACAATAAATGAGGTGTTAAAAGCCATGGGCGTTTGAAAGGGCACCACGTGTTTGCTCTTTAGGGTGGTTTGGAAAAAGGATGTGTGGTGGGGAGAGTGCAAAATGAAGCTAAAGCTTACAGAGTGGAAGCCTAACGTGCCGTGGATTGCATCTTTTAGCAAGCCTCTTAAATGTCTCTACAGCCTCCAGATTCTCCCTATTTCAATCCTGAAAGTTGTTATCAAGTCATTCTTTTTAAAATTCACTTTGCTCATTTTCCTGCCGAAAAGCTAGCATAGACATCCACGGCCTGAAACGTATAACTTCATTGTTGTGTTTTAGAATTTATACAAGGGAAGCACTTGAGACAGCGCCTGGCACGTGACAAGAGTCCGCTTCATGTTAATTACTCTTGTGCTTGTTATTAGCCTGGCATTCCTGCACTCAGGCTATTCTAGTTTTTTCTATCATTTTCTACTCTGTCCAAACCAGGCTTCTCACTGTTCTCCAAATATGCCGTGTTTCTTTCCACCTTTGTTGACCTTCTGTATTATCTTCATGGGTTGAAGTCTTAGCCATACTTCAGACTCTCATTCAAACATCACCCCATTTCCATTAGTCAAAAATTATTTTTCCTTTCTTCTCACAGGATTTTGCTTGAACTTAAATAACTACTATGTTGCTGCTGCTAAGTCACTTCAGTCATGTCCGACTCTGTGCGACCCCATAGACGGCAGCCCACCAGGCTCCCCTGTCCCTGGGATTCTCTATGCAAGAACATTGGAGTGGGTTGCCATTTCCTTCTCCAATGCATGAAAGTGAAAAGTGAAAGTGAAGTCGCTTAGTTGTATCCAACTCTTAGTGACCCCACGGACTGCAGCCCACCAGGCTCCTTGGTCCATGGGATTTTGCAGGCAAGAGTACTGGAGTGGGGTGCCATTGCCTTCTCCAAACTACTATGTTAAATAACTGCATTTAACATAGAACCTTGTATATAGTTATTTATGCCTATGGCATTTTCTATATCTGCTTGGCTCTAATTGGTTCCTCTTTTTGATCTGTTCTTCTTCTACCAAGGATATTACTGTAAATTTTTATGAGGGTCTTTTTAGTTGCCTTTTCTTATTGTGAAAGCCAATTATGGGTAGGTAGGATTGTCTTTAAGAGAGTCATAAAAAAATCTAACAATTTCTGTCTTTTATTTTAAAAACATATAAATATTATTAATTTTTGCCTAAAATCTTTAACTAATGTACCAAGACAAGAAAATGAAAAGAAGAGCAATGAACATTGCTCCTCCTTATAATATATAATATTATAACTAGAATTACTTGGAGGAGATATGATTATCTAATTGGAAATATCAATCCAGTTTTTTTGTGAGAATGAACTGAAAAAGTCTTCGGGTTATTAGAAACTTTAGTAAGGTAATCATGAACAGACAATACTTTTACAATATGCCTATTAAAAAATACATGTGTATATTTGTTTGGGGAGAAGACAATGACATGTAATAGATAGCACCAGCTACAGAAATAAAAAATGCTTGAGAGTAATTCCAAGAAATGTTTAGAACTATGAGAAGAAACAAACCCAAGAATTACTGAAGAAGGTGGAAGAAAACAAATAAATGGAAAAATATATCAAATTCCTTGGGATATCTTAATACTGTGAAACAAGCTTATCTCTAAATTTAAGACAAACTAAAATAAAATTTCAGTGGTTTTGTTATTTATTATCATTAGACCTTGAAAATGGTTCTAAGATTCATCTGCAGACTAGAGACTTTGAAAAAGGCCATTCCGGATGGGAATAGTCCTACTCACTATTTAAATATATTACATTGCTGTATCTAGAATAACAGAAAAGGTTCAGGGGCAGGGGCACAAATTAATAATTTAGAGGAGGAAGTCCAGAAATTGACTCAAGAAAATTAAAGCATTTAATATAGTAACCATGCCTTTGTTATGACCAGTGCATTTTCTTGGCAAAACTCTCTTTGCCCTGCTTCATTCCGTATTCCAAGGCCAAATTTGCCTGTTACTCCAGGTGTTTCTTGACTTCCTATTTTTGCATTCCAGTCCTCTATAATGAGAAGAACATCTTTTCTGGGTGTTCTAAAAGGTCTTGTAGGTCTTCATAGACCGTTCAACTTCACCTTCTTCAGCGTTACTGGTTGGGGCATAGACTTGGATTATTGTGATATTAAATGGTTTGCCTTGGAAACGAACAGAGATTATTCTGTCGTTTTTGAGATTGCATCCAAGTACTGCATTTTGGACTCTTTTGTTGACCATGATGGCTAATCCATTTCTTCTGAGGGATTTCTGCCCACAGTAGTAGATATAATGGTCATCTGAGTTAAATTCACCCATTCCAGTCCATTTGAGTTCGCTGATTCCTAGAATGTTGACATTAACTCTTGCCATCTCTTGTTTGACCATTTCCAATTTGCCTTGATTCATGGACCTGACATTCCAGGTTCCTATGCAATATTGCTCTTTACAGCATCGGACCTTGCTTCTATCACCAGTCACATCCACAGCTAGGTATTGTTTTTGCTTTGGCTCCATCCCTTCATTCTTTCTGGAGTTATTTCTCCACTGATCTCCAGTAGCATATTGGGCCCCTACCGACCTGGGGAGTTCCTCTTTCAGTATCCTATCATTTTGCCTTTTCATACTGTTCATGGGGTTCTCAAGGCAAGAATACTGAAGTGATTTTCCATTCCCTTCTCCAGTGGACCACATTCTGTCAGATCTCTCCACCGTGACCCGCCCATCTTGGGTTGCCCCATGGGCATGGCTTAGTTTCATTGAGTTAGACAAGGCTGTGGTCCTAGTGTGATTAGATTGACTAGTTTTCTGTGAGTATGGTTTCAGTGTGTCTGCCCTCTGATGCCCTCTTGCAACACCTACCGTCTTACTTGGATTTCTCTTACCTTGGGCGTGGAGTATCTCTTCACGGCTGCTCCAGCAAGGCGCAGCCACTGCTCCTTACCTTGGATGAGGGGTATCTCCTCACCACCGCCCTTCCTGACCTTCAACGTGGGATAGCTCCTCTAGGTCCTTCTGCGCCCGTGTAGCCATGGCTCCTTGGATGTGGGGTTGGTCCTCCTGGAAAAGACAGAGGAACCAGAGATCAAATTGCCAACATCTGCTGGATCATGGAAAAAGCAAGAGAGTTCCAGAAAAACATCTACTTTTGCTTTATTGACTATGCCAAAGCCTTTGACTGTGTGGATCACAATAAACTGTGGAAAATTCTGAAAGAGATGGGAATACCAGACCACCTGACCTGCCTCTTGAGAAACCTGTATGCAGGTCAGGAAGCAACAGTTAGAACTGGACATGGAACAACAGACTGGTTCCAAATAGGAAAAGGAGTATGTCAAGGCTGTATACTGTCACCCTGCTTATTTAACTTATATGAAGAGTACATCATGAGAAACGCTGGGCTGGAAGAAGCACAAGCTGGAATCAAGATTGCCGGGAGAAATATCAATCACCTCAGATATGCAGATGACACCACCCTTATGGCAGAAAGTGTAGAGAAACTAAAAAGCCTCTTGGTGAAAGTGAAAGTGGAGAGTGAAAAAGTTGGCCTAAAGCTCAACATTCAGAAAACGAAGATCATGGCATCTGGTCCCATCACTTCATGGGAAATAGATGGGGAAACAGTGGAAACAGTGTCAGACTTTATTTTTCTGGGCTCCAAATCACTGCAGATGGTGACTGCAGTCATGAAATTAAAAGACGCTTACTCCTTGGAAGGAAAGTTATGACCAACCTAGATAGCATATTCAAAAGCAGAGACATTACTCTGCCAACAAAGATTCGTCTAGTCAAGGCTATGGTTTTTCCTGTGGTCATGTATGGATGTGAGAGTTGGACTGTGAAGAAGGCTGAACGCTGAAGAATTGATGCTTTTGAACTGTGGTGTTGGAGAAGACTCTTGAGAGTCCCTTGGACTGCAAGGAGATCCAACCAGTCCATTCTGAAGGAGATCAGCCCTGGGATTTCTTTGGAAGGACTGATGCTAAAGCTGAAACTCCAATACTATGGCCGCCTCATGTGAAGAGTTGACTCATCTGGAGAAGACTCTGATGCTGGGAGGGATTGGGGGCAGGAGGAGAAGGAGACGACAGAGGATGAGATGGCTGGATGGCATCACTGACTCGATGGACGTGAGTCTGAGTGAACTCCGGGAGTTGGTGATGGACAGGGAGGCCTGGCGTGCTGCGATTCATGGGGTCGCAAAGAGTCGGACACGACTGAGCAAGTGAACTGAACTGAACTGAACTGAACCATGCCTTTTACAATGAACAAAGGAAAGGTGGCATTGGGACCACTGGCTGACTTTGGGAAAAAATGAGGTTATAGCACCAGAGCACAGTTTGGCTATCTTTTAAATAATTAGTGGTTTAAAGTGATGACAACCATTTTATTAGCTCTCACAGTTTATGTGGGTCAGAAATTTGGGAAGGACGCCGTTGAGTTGGTCTGGCTCAGGTTCTCTCATGCAGTTGCGGTCAGTGGTACTTGGAGCTGAAAGAGCTCGATATTGAAGCAACTGGGCTTGGCTGAGCATCTCCAGTCTCGGGGCCTCTTGAAGTGATTCCTCCTTATGCACTACTTTGGGTTTCCTCACAGCACGGAAGTCTCAAGGGCCAAGATCTCTTACCTTTCTTAAAATTGAAGTTTAATTGGTGTACAATATTATATAAGTTACTGAAGCGCAGTATAATGGTTCACCATTTTTAAAGGTTATATTCAAATTATAGCTATTATGAAATATTGGCTATAGTCTCCATTTATACAATATATCCTTGTAACTAATTTTATACTTTATAGTTTGTACCTCTTAATCTCATACCCCTCTATTGCCTCTCCCCCCTTCCCAATTCCCACTGGTAATCACTAGTTTGTTCCCTGTATCAGTGAGTCTGCTTCTTTTTTGTTATATTCACTAATTTGTTATATTTTTTAGATTCCACATGTAAGTAGTATTATATAGTATTTGTGTTTTTATGTCTGACTTATTTTACTTAGCATAATGCCCTTCAAGCCCACTCATGTTGCTGCAAATGGCAGCAATTTTATTATTTTTCATGGCTGGGTAATATTGTTTGTGTCTCTCTGTGTGTGTATGTGTAACATTTTTATCCATTCATCTGTTGATGGACACTTAGATTGCTTCCTTAAAAATTTCAAATTTTTTGGCATAAAGAATTATTTATTGACATTAAAATTCTATCCATCAGTGTACTCTAAGGGTATTTTCACACTGTGGAAGTTAAACTGGCATTTTAGTGATTATAGAATTTTAGACTACTATAATGACAGGTAACACAGATTTTTCCTTGCACTGGGAACATATTTTAACCTTAAGGGTCGACATGTAATGGCCACTCCTGGCCACTTATCCCCACTGTTCAAATCATGCTGACATATAAATCAGTGACTGGAGATGCTTTTTAAAAATTGTTGCTGTTGTTCAGTTGCTAAGTCATGTCCAACTCTTTGTGACCCCATGAACTACAGCACGCCAGGCTTCTCTGTCCTTCACTGTCTCCCGGAGCTTGCTCAAACTCATGTCCATTGACTCGGTGATGCCATCTAACCCCCTCATCCTCTGTCATCCCTTTCTTCTGCTTTCAGGCTTTCCCAGCATCAGGGTCTTTTCCAATGAGTCTGCTCTTTGCATCAGGTGGCCAAAGTATCAGCTTTAGCATCAGTCCTTTCAATGAATACTCAGGGTTGATGTCCTTTAGGATTTGCTGGTTTTATCTCCTTGCTGTTCAAGGGACTCTCAAGAGTCTTCTCCAGCACCACAGTTCAGAGACATCAATTTTTCAGCACTTAGCCTTCTTTATTAAGGTCCAACTCTCACATTCATAGATGCGAGTGGATTTTCACATGAGTGGATTTCCCAGTGACTCAGATGGTAAAGAATCCACCCACAATGCAGAAGTCCCACATTCAATCCCTGAGTCAGGAAGATCCCCTGAGAAGGGAATGGCAACCCACTCCAGTGTTCTTGCCTGGGAAATTCCATGGACAGAGGAGCT
Organism: Bubalus bubalis; assembly: GCF_019923935.1. Taxonomy (NCBI): domain Eukaryota; kingdom Metazoa; phylum Chordata; class Mammalia; order Artiodactyla; family Bovidae; genus Bubalus; species Bubalus bubalis. Next base: position 118,083,630 of record NC_059160.1, on the reverse strand, counting down.
TGGCGGGCTACAGTCCATGGGGTTGCAGAGTCAGACATGACTGAACAACTAACACTTTCACTCATATTTGTACCTGACTACTGGAAAAACCATAGCTTTTACTATATGGACCTTTACTGGCAAAATGATGTCTCTGCTTTTTAATATGCTGTCTAGTTTATCATAGCTTATTTTCCAAGGAGCAACCGTCTTTTAATTTTGTGGCTGCAGTCACTATCCACAGTGATTTTGGAGCCCAAGAAAATAAAATCTGTCACTGTTTCCCCATCTATTTTTTTAATATCCCTGGTTTATTAAGATTAATAATTGTTTACATTGAATTCCTTAAAAATATTTAGGATTGTACTTGAAGTTAAAAAGATGAATGTTTTCTTGAATATGAAACTATGTAGCATATCAGTTTAAAAACAAAATAATTATTTTAAATGAGACTGACATTTGTTTTAATTGTGGAATAAAAGAAAAAAATGTTTGGAAGGCTCTAGGTATGAGCATTTCTATTTTCAGTTCACCAGAGCTGTAAAAGTTATTAGACTATGTTCAGACTGCTAACACATTGGCCGAAGTCTTAAGAGAAAGTATTACAGTAAGCAAGACAGGAGTTGAATTGCCTTTGGTGGCTGAGAAGTCACTTAGTTATCACAACATAGTTTACCACATTCTGTTGGTTAACACTGAAATACAAGCCCATCGAGATTCAAGGGTAGGGGCCATAGACTCAGTTTCTTGATGGAAGATTGTCAATGTCATTATAAGCAGAGCACATGGGATGGGAGATATTGTTCCCGTCATCTTTGGAAAATACAGTCTGCCACATTCTGTCACATCTTACTGACAGGAACTTCATGGAATAATCTGGGGAAAGTCTCCCCATCTCTCTACTCTGAGAGCCAGCATCATAAATCTATGATTTTCAGACTTTAGCACATGTCAGAATCACCTAGAGGGTTTCTTAAAACACAGATTTCTGGATCCAACCCCAGAGTTTCCAATTCATTATGTTCCAGAGGTTGGAGGGTGAGAATGTTCATTTCTCATAAATTCCAAGGTGACGCAGATGCCACACATCTGAGGACCACATATGGAGAACCATTGTTCTAGATCTTAGCATTTACTTACTATTGTCCTTTAGATGAGCTTCCCCAGTGGCTCAATGGTAAGGAATCTGCCTGCATTGCAGGGGATGCAGGTTAGACCCTGGGTAGGAAAGATTTCCTAGAGGAGGAAATGGCAACTCACTCCAGATTTCTTGCTGGGGAAATCCCATGGACAGAGGACCCTGGCAAGCTATAGTCCATATGGTCGCAAAGAGTCAGATACAGCTGAGTACTCGCACAAATAAATACACAAATTCTTTAGATGAAATATTATGGGTCATGTTAAAGCAATTTTTCCCCATGTATTGATTGAATCAGTCTTCAGGTTTATTCTAGACCATATCTGCTTTCATGGTTGGCTTAGGGAAATTATAGGGCTGACAAAATTAGGAGGGATTTTCAGTCTTTGTGAATCTCAACAGGCTTGTCTGCATCCCTCCCCTTTGGGAGTGGCAAGGATAATTGCATTTTTGGTGAAAGGGAATATCTGTTGCTTTCTGACCACTTAAACCATTTTTGCTTTGAGTGCCAATGATGAAACTTCTTCACCTGGTGGCTACTGATAACCTAAGACAAACTCTGTTCATATAGTGATGGACAATATCCTCGTAGGGTCCCATGTGACAAGGGTTTCTATATTGCCCAAAACTCCTTACCAAGTCAGCATAGTGATGATGCTGAGAAACAAATTAAAAGAAGCAATCTAGGATTTTATCAGATTGAAATATTCTTATAATCTTTCATGGCTCAAAAATTTCAAGTGTAATTAGTCCTTGTGGAGGAATCTGAGGTTAGCTGTAAAATCAGAAAAATGAGACCAGATTGTATTGAATTTGGTGATGATTTCATGGAGACTCAGCATTCAGAGGATATCTGGAGACTTATTTTCCCTGGTTTTACAATTCAAGATTAACAACTCTGAATTTTGTAGAAACCAAAATTCTCTGACTGATAAGGCTTTGCACAATTAACTTAAATACTCTAACCAAATAAAGCAGGCAGAGAGGGCACCAAGGACAAAATTGTTCAAGGACAATTTTGTGTTTTGGGCTCTGATCCTTGTCTCTATTTATAGTCTTGTCTAGTTGGACTAGATAAAAGGTTGTTCAACCTTTTTTTTTAATAAAAGGATGAATAATTTCAAGTTGTAGAGCTCTTAGTTTATTAGAAATGTATCTCCTATTTGCCTATTCATTATCTATCATCTGTTTATCAATCTACCTATATCTATCTATCTATCGATAAAGCAAGAGAGTTCTGGAAATACATCTATTTCTGCTTTATTGGCTATGCCAAAGCCTTGGACTGTGTGGATCACCATAAACTGTGGAAAATTCTGAAAGAGACGGGAATACCAGACCACCTGACCTGCCTCTTGAGAAACCTATATGCAGGTCAGGAAACAACAGTTAGAACTGGACATGGAACAACAGACTGGTTCCAAATAGGAAAAGGAGTACGTCAAGGCTGTATATTGTCACCCTGCTTATTTAACTTATATGCAGAGTACATCATGAGAAATGCTGGGCTGGAAGAAGCACAAGCTGGAATCAAGATTGTCGGGAGAAAGATCAATCACCTCAGATATGCAGATGACACCGCCCTTATGGCAGAAGTGAAGAAGAACTAAAGAGCCTCTTGATGAAAGTGAAAGAGGAGAGTGAAAAAGTTGGCTTCAAGCTCAACATTCACAAAACTAAGATCATGGCATCAGTCCCATCATTTCATGGCAAGTAGATGGGGAAACAGTGGAAACAGTGTCAGACTTTATTTTTTGGGGCTCCAAAATCACTACAGATGGTGATTGCATCCTTGGGAGGAAAGTTATGACCAACCTAGATAGCATATTCAAAAGCAGAGACATTACTTTGTCAACAAAGATCCATCTAGTCAAAGCTATGGTTTTTCCAGTAGTCATGTATGGATGTGAGAGTTGGACTCTAAAGAAAGTTGAGCGCTGAAGAATTGATGGTTTTGAACTGTGGTATTGGAGAAGACTCTTGACAGTCCCTTGGACTGCAAGAAGGTCCAACCAGTCCATCCTAGAGATCAGTTCTGGGTGTTCACTGGAAGGACTGATGTTGAAGCTGAAACTCCAATACTTTGGCCACCTGATGCGAAGAGCTGACTGATTGGAAAAGACTCTGATGCTGAGAGGGATTGGGGGTGCAAGGAGAAGGGGACGACAGAGGATGAGATGGCTGAATGGCATCACCGACTCAATGGACATGAGTTTGAGTGAATTTCAGGAGTTGGTGATGGACAGGGAGGCCTGGCATGCTGCGGTTCATGGGGTTGCAAAGAGTTGGACACGACTGAGTGACTGAACTGAACTGAATTAATATATTCAGAAAAATGAACTCAGTAAGATATAGATATAAAATATCTTAATTTTCTCCAATAATTAACTTCAAACATACTCAGTTGAATTGCCCTTTTTCATCCCATATCTAGAATTGGAAGATCCCATTGTCTTCTAGTCTCTTCTAGGTATACACGGTTCACTTTATGGCTTATATCTTATATCCAGTTCAAAGGACTACCTATTCTCTAATTTGTCCTTGATCAGGAATTGAGCCTTGCAAAGGAAAGGGGAGGAGCCTCCCTTCTGCCTTACTCCCTTTTCTGGGTTACTGTATATCCTTTGGAGTGTTCAGGTCTGTCCAGAAGGATGGGGAAAGGCAGAATTAAATAGCACTGTTTTGGTTCCCCCTTTATAATTGACGGCTTCTGTATAAGTGGCAGCCAAAGCCTGGCTTCTCTATAGTATGTATGTGTTTGTTCTTTGCGGGCTCTATGGTAGAATACCCACCGTATCATCCCTGACATGGGAGATGGGCTCCTGAAGGACTTCTCCAAAGTCCCATCAGCCTTGGATCCCATACCTCTCACTGCTTGGACTCCCTTGTCCGTCAGGTAGCCTCTTTAGTTATCTTCTGTGTTATCTTCCAGTTTCCCTCCCACTGGAAACTCAAGCATCCTCAAATCCTTTCCACTTCAGATGGTAGGGGTACAGGCTAGTCCACTGCCCCTCTCCCTCATTTTACTCTATTCCCCTCTAATTCCTTTGCTCTCATCCACCTAGGCAGGAGTACAGAGTGCCTCAGGTGCTACATAGGAAGATATCCAGTTGGGAACTGTGATGCTAGTCTATCTTTTTGCAAGCACTTTCCTGTCTCTACAAATGGCTTTTACCTTTATCATACTCAAAGATGATAATGTTTCATAACATTAAGATGAAAGATGATTTGTTTCATAACAAATACTTTGTATTTCCCTCTTTTTCTTTTATCATGAAATAAAATTCAGAGATAATAAAATATCATAAAAGAACATATTTTAATTTAAAAAAGGGTGATATAATGCTTTAACTATAAATAAGGGAAAAAAGAATGTAATTTATTATAAAATAATATGTAATACATATTAATATGTAAGTGCTCAAGCAGGATTATACTAGAAAACAGAATGAAGTAGTCTGATGCTTGCAGCTGCTTATGATGAATACTTGGATTTAAGATAAAGTCAGAAGCCATTCGGTATAAAGGAAGGAAAATTAAAGGGCAGAGAAGTGAGGGAACCCTAATTAAAACTAGTGGAATGATTAATAATAACCTGACTTATATGTACATGATAAGAAAAAGAAAAGGAAAGAGCCTTTGACAAGGTTTGGATAAGAATGCCATGGGAAATGACTAAGTGTCAAAATGGAGAAAGCGAAGAATTAGCAAAGCAGCAGCAGCAGTCTTACCAGTGTAACGTAAAAGTAATTCCTTTCCTATGACATGGGTTAGGTCAGTTTTTAGAGAACTCAGAAAATATATTTCCTGTCTTGGAAGGCTGCCAGCATATGTGCAAGCATGTGTGTGGCCATGTCTGGCACGACATGGTAAAAGTATGTCTTTTGTGAAGACACAAGAAGGGTGAAGCTCATCCTCATTCGGCGGGACTTTCTCATGTTTTTAGGATGTCTGACACCCCACCTTAATTTTTCCCACGAAATGCCTGAAGTGCCCCACAAACATAGCAAGAACAACGAAAAAAATAAAAACTCAAAATTTCTGAAACGCTCCCTAGAACATAGAGGTGTAGTTCCTCCTCTGTGGGAAACATGTCTTAAAATATTTTTTTTTATTTTTTTAGTATTAAGCTAGTTATCTCAATGATGCATCCGAGTAAGAACTGCTTTTGTGAATTAAGCTTTAGTATGATGTCACTGGCTTATCCTGAAATCTGATACTGTATTTTCAACAAATGTAGTATTGAGGATGCTATCCACACCACAAAGGGTCTTCTGTGTAGGCAATGAGAGATGCATTTGTGACTCAGGACTGAGGTACGTCAGCTTCTTTTGAGTACTACTCACTTTGAGTCACGAATCTGATCGCATTTTCCTCTTCATCTTGGGCAAATGAAAGCTTAGTGTTAAGTTTTTGATCTCTGTTAAAGAGTCAATGGGATGGGATAGAGTGCCTTGTATATAATGATTTAATTCTTAATTTTTAACTTCTTTTCTATCCTCTTTCCTCTTTTGCTGTTATCACTTCATGAATGTATCTGTTTTTAAAATAAATATTTTTCTCTGTTGGGACAAAATAGCTCAAGACTCCCAGTTTTAAGATTGCAGACAGAACACACACTATAATCTCCCCTTCCTTGTACCAAATTCCTAACACTATACAGTAAGGATTCCACATATGAAAGAGTTCCATCCCAAGACATGTTTGTAAGTCCAATTTATTCATAAGCCCAACAAAGTTAGCCTAGGTACCCAACTAACACAATTGACAATATAGTACTGTAATGTAATTTGATGTTTTCGAATTATGGTGCTGGAGAAGACTCTTGAGAGTCCCTTGGACTGCAAGGAGATCACATCAATCAATCCTAAAGGAAATCAACCTTGGCTATTCATTAGAAGACTGATGCTAAAGCTGAAGCTCTGATACTTTGGCCACCGGATGTGAAGGGTTGACTCATTAGAAAAGACCCTGCTGCTGGGAAAGATTGAGAGCAGGAGAAAGGGGTGACAGAGTACAAGATGGTTGGATGGCATCACTGACTCAATGGACGTGAGTTTGGGTAAACTCTGGGAGATAGTGAAAGACAGGGAAGCCTAGCATGCTGCAGTCCATAGGGCTGCAAAGAGTTGGACATGACTTAGCCACTGAACAACAACAGCAATAACTGTAATAGGTTTATAATACTTTTCACACAAACAACATCCAAGAAACAAACACAAAAAATAAAGAAAACAGTGTTAATCTTACAATACCTTGAAAAGTACAGTAGTATAGTACAGTAGCTGGTATACAGGGGCTGGCATCAAGTGAATGGACAAGTAGAGTTACTCACTAGAGGAGGAAGAAGAGGTGGGAGATGATAGAGCTGAAGGGTCATCAACAGGAGGAGATGGAGGGCAAGTTGCAACTTCATTTATGCCTGATGTTGATGGAATGCATGTCTGCATCTTTGAAAGTTCATAACTTGAAGGTTTGCATGTAGGAGACTTACTGTATATATTCATAACTATGGTTGCAAATAAGAAAGGCAGCTTTCATGGGCCAGAAGCTGTGAGGATGGAAACAGCTAAAGAGCTTGGGACCTTTGCAGATGATGTCTATCCAAGAAAGGCCCATAGAATGTGGAGCCCAGGAATAATGGGCGTGATGGTAGGGGGAGGTCAGCTGGTTAGACTGATTGTTCAGTATCACCTTATATACCACATCAGTTGCTACATATCACCAGCTGCACTTTGGTGAATGAAAAATATTTTTGCTTGGAATTTGGTGTCAAAACATGAAGGCCAGATGGTTCCTCAATAGAAGATAGTTGGGAGGGATTAATTTTTTTAAGTTCTGTGTAGTAGGAAAGAGTGAAGTTCTCTGAAGATTTTCATCACATTGACTGCCATCCCCTAGATTGCCATCATGAGTTGCTCAAAGACAACAATCAATAAGCTTCACTTCAATAACAACAAAACTGACAGGATAAAATTGAAACTGTTAGTCACTCAGTCGTGTCCAACTCTTTGCAACCCCATAGACTGTAGCCCGCCAGGCTCCTCTGTCCATGGAATTCTCCAGGCAAGAATACTGGAGTGGGTAGCCAGTCTCTTCCCCAGGAGATCTTCCCAACCCAGGGATTGAACCCAGGTCTCCTGCATTGCAGGTGGATTCTTTACTATCTGAGCCACCTAGGAAGCCCAGAAAGGATAAAGCCTCATACCAGTGAGCATTTTGCAGCATATGTGTCTTATTAGCCACCTTCGAATATTAAGGTGGGTTATAAATGATCATAGTGGTGTGATTATTAGTCATATCTTTCCACTAATGCAACTACATATAATGGTTACATTTAATCATTTTCATTCTTTTTCTTTTTAAAAATCCTGTTAGCTCCTTCAGTATTCCAGCATTTAATCCTAACATTTATTCTTGCTAGGTACAAATAATTTTAGGTTTACTTTAACGTTTATAATTTGCACTGAACTAAAGTCAACTTTCCTATTCCTATTGGTAATTCTCTGCAAGAAGTTATGCAGGGAAATAACACCTCTTCCTTGTGAATAACAGGATAATAGTAGGCTGTCTGTCATAGAGTAAAATGATACAATTGACCAACTGTCAGGGAATATTCTCTGAAATCTGAATTAGTCTGCTGGCTGTAGTTAAGGACGTTGTTTTATTATAGAATTTTCTCTCTGTGAGGTCAGTTGGCTCAGGTAAGGAATGAATGAGCAACCTTAGCACTCCCCTCCCTTAAGTAGCATACCCTCTAACCAAGTGAATTACTTATATAATATTTATTACTTATTACATACACAGTTCCATTGTTTATTAAGATCATGATGCCAACTGCATTTTGAATAGTGTTGATTTGTCTCCAACCATCTTGGAAGGTAGGGAAAAAGAACCTGTGGAAAGATGGAAGAAAGCCAAGAAACAGGAATGGGTAATGGGATGAAGTATAAGTTAGTTTTAAACACAGGCACTGGAATTCATTCAAAAGTTTTTTGACCCAGTTTGGAAGAAAACACTTGTGTTGGTTTCCTTGTATAAAAGATGAGTTTTAAAGCACTGATGTAGTAATATATGAACATGCAGCTGTATTGTTTCTTTGGTTCTGTCCTTCCTCTGTGGCAGGTGGGAGAGCTGTTACTGCATTTCTAAGGGAACCAGGAAATCAGTTTCTTTTGTGGTCTTGAGGTTTGGTACTTGGCTGGCTGATTATCCAGTGTTTCACAATGTGCCACAAAAAGTAAAGGACAAGAGAAAAAGGTTGTTTTCCCCCTAGGCAATGGAGAAATTAAAGCTTTGAGGGGATAGGAGAGTTCCTCAGAGAAGGAGACCAGAGGCTGAAGGATTTTTGGGTGGTGGAGACCAGTCTCTCCAGAAAGTAGTCTAGGTGGTGTCATGACTCCCAGGGAGGGTGCGTTAAGGGTTGTCACATGGACAGTGGTGATATGGATACTACTTGCGGAGTGGTCCACCTTGGCATATGAGTGGGCGTGATGATCATCTCATCACTGTGACCAAGATCTTTCCTTTATTTCCACAGAGTTCTGTAAGCTCAGGGATCTTCCTCTGAAGAGAGGAGTAGAAGCTATTTAAAATGACTGATACTGCTAGCCATGGCAAGCAGGGGCCCAGAGATAGGTCTGATTTGATATAATGAGGAGAGACGACATTTCTTGGCACTTGGAGGCTGAGGGGCAGTGATTACACGCATGCACACTTGTCCTCATTCACTCCTGAGAGTTTCTAAAGGAATTTGGTGTTATTATTTGCTGGTCACATCCTTATCATAACCCTTAAGCATACACAATTGTGGAAAGAATCTTTTATTTTGTGAAAACTCTTTTTTTAAAAAGGGGCCATTTGATTTTTTTCCTTTTTTTTTAAATTTTATTTTATTTTTAAACTTTACCTAATTGTATTAGTTTTGCCAAACATCAAAATGAATCGTCCACTGCAGCATATTTGAAGTGACAGTTATATTAATAAATACATCATATAATTTAAAAAGAAATTACTTCTAATTAGCAGAAGTTCAAGTTGCAATCTGCAACTTATCATGTAAAACAAATAGACTATAAACCTCATGGCTGATTTGTGAGTTTCCAGAGACCAATGAGTAATTGTTTGACTTCCTGTTTTAAAGAATATACTTAAGTGACAAATAGAATCATTATTAAAATATCCTGAGGCTAGTGTAATTGAATTTGTCTTGGAGTTGGGCTTCTCTTGTAGCTCAGCTGGTAAAGAATCCGCTTGCAATGTGGGAGACCTGGGTTCTATCCCTGGGTTGGGAAGATCCCCTGGAGAATACCCACTCCAGTATTTTGGCCAGGAGAATTCCATGGACTGCATAGTCAATGGCGTTGCCAAGAGTTGGACACGACTGAGTGTGAATGCTTTGCTGCTGTGTTATAAACTATTTAAAAAATACTCTAAAATGGACAACAAACATAACCTCTGATTCAGTTGGCACATGCTTCAGAAGTTTCAGGTTTTTCTTACAATTCTATCAAGAAATAATTAGCTGAAAACATGAGAATGGTACCTAAGATTAATGATAACATCAATACGCTATTTGAACTCAATAGGCTAAAAATGAACACATGGAACACAGAAATTAAGCAGATTTGGTTTAAATAAAGCACTCTTACTTGCCAGGAAAATTACCCACTGCGTTTGTGTTTCCACTGGGAAATATTTCTTGGGATTGGGGCAACCAAAGCATTTCAAAAACAATGGAAACAATAACCAAGTTAAAAATACTTCAGAAAGAAAGAAAGAAAGAAAAAAGCTCTCCTGTCCATTATTATCTTAAATTCTCAGTAAAATAACAGAGCAGATATTAAGAAAAAGAGTACTATATATGCATCAAGAGAGTAGTGGAAGCCTGGGTGATAAACAGCATGGGCTTATATAGAATAGATCATGCCAGACGTATTTAATTGCATTCGTTTGATCAAATTACAAAGTGGGTGAAAGGAATTCAGCAGATGTAATATATCTGGACTTTATTAAATCATTTGATTTATGCCTTATGAAAGCTTACTTAAAATTTTAAATAAAATTAGCTTAACTATTTATGCTAACACGTAGCTGGAAACAAACTTATAAGTTAAAAAATGGAGGTGAGATTCAGCAGCAATATACCTGAGTTGAAGAAGAGGGATATGGAAAGCTCCAAAATGGGCACTGGAGAAGCAGCTGGTTCCAAAAGACAGTGAGCACTGTTAAATGAAAAGGGTTTCCCCGGTGCCGCTACTGGTGAAGAATCCACCTGTCAAGCCGAGACACACATTCCATCCCTGGGGAGGGAAAATCCCTGGAGAATAAAATGGCAGCCCACTCCAGTATTCCTGCCAGGAGAATCCCATGGACAGAGAAGCCTGGTGGGCTACAGTCCATGGGGATGCAGAGTTGGCCACGACCATGCATCTGAGCACACATAACAATACAAAAGAGTAGAAAGGTGAGTTGCTAATATGGAGTTAGGGAATGGAATGGATTCCTCAATATTTCTTTTAATGGATTTGGAAACATTGGATATATTTACAATATAAGAAATAATGTCAGTTCAGTTCAGTCGCTCAGTCATGTCCGACTCTTTGCGACCCCATGAACTGCAGCACGCCAGGCCTCCCTGTCCATTGCCAACTCCCGGAGTTCACCCAGACTCACATCCATCGAGTCAGTGATGCCATCCAGCCATCTCATCCTCTGTCGTCCCCTTCTCCTCCTGCCCCCAATCCCTCCCAGCATCAGACTCTTTTCCAATGAGTCAACTCTTCGCATGAGGTGGCCAAAGTACTGGAGTTTCAGCTTCAGCATCATTCCTTCCAAAGAAATCCCAGGGCTGATCTCCTTCAGAATGGACTGGTTGGATCTCCTTGCTGTCCAAGGGACTGTCAAGAGTCTTCTCCAACACCACAGTTCAAAAGCATCAATTCTTCAGCGCTCAGCCTTCTTCACAGTCCAACTCTCACATCCATACATGACCACAGGAAAAAATACAGCCTTGACTAGATGGACTTTTGTTGGCAAAGTAATGTCTCTGCTTTTCAATATGCTATCTAGGTTGGTCATAACTTTGCTTCCAAGGAGTAAGCATCTTTTAATTTCATGGCTGCAGTCACCATCTGCAGTGATTTTGGAGCCCAGAAAAATAAAGTCTGACACTGTTTCCACTGTTTCCCCATCTATTTCCCATGAAGTGATGGGACCAGATGCCATGATCTTCATTTTCTGAATGTTGAGCTTTAAGCCAACTTTTTCACGCTCCTCTTTCACTTTCATCAAGAGGCTTTTTAGTTTCTCTACACTTTCTGCCATAAGGGTGGTGTCATCTGCATATCTGAGGTTATTGATATTTCTCCCGGCAATCTTGATTCCAGCTTGTGTTTCTTCCAGTCCAGAGTTTCTCATGATGTACTCTTCATATAAGTTAAATAAACAGGGTGACAATATACGGCCTTGACATACTCCTTTTCCTATTTGGAACCAGTCTGTTGTTCCATGTCCAGTTCTAACTGTTGCTTCCTGACCTGCATACAAATTTCTCAAGGTGGTCTGGTATTCCCATCTCTTTCAGAATTTTCCACGGTTTATTGTGATCCACACCGTCAAAGGCTTTGGCATAGTCAATAAAGCAGAAGTAGATGTTTTTCTGGAACTCTCTTGCTTTTTCCATGATCCAGTGGATGTTGGCAATTTGATCTCCGGTTCCTCTGCCTTTTCTAAAACCAGCTTGAACATCTGGAAGTTCATGGTTCACATATTGCTGAAGCCTGGCTTGGAGAATTTTGAGCATTACTTTACTAGCATGTGAAATGAGTGCAATTGTGTGGTAGTTTGAGCATTCTTTGACATTGCCTTCCTTTGGGATTGGAATGAAAACTGACCTTTTCCAGTCCTGTGGCCACTGCTGAGTTTTCCAAATGTGCTGGCATATTGAGTGCAGCACTTTCACAGCATCATCTTTCAGGATTTGAAATAGCTCAACTGGAATTCCATCACCTCCACTAGCTTTGTTCATAGTGATGCTTTCTAAGGCCCACTTGACTTCACATTCCAGGATGTCTAGCTCTAGGTGAGTGATCACACCATTGTGATTATCTGGGTCGTGAAGATCTGTTTTGTCCAGTTCTTCTGTGTATTCTTGCCACCTCTTCTTAATATCTTCTGCTTCTGTTAGGTCCATACCATTTCTGTCCTTTATTGAGCTCATCTTTGCATGAAATGTTCCCTTGGTATCTCTAATTTTCTTGAAGAGATCCCTAGTCTTTCCCATTCTGTTGTTTTCCTCTATTTCTTTGCATTGATCGCTGAAGAAGGCTTTCTTATCTCTTCTTGCTATTCTTTGGAACTCTGCATTCAGATGCTTATATCTTTCCTTTTCTTCTTTGCTTTTTGCTTCTCTTCTTTTCACAGCTATTTGTAAGGCCTCCCCAGACAACCATTTTGCTTTTTTGCATTTTTTTTTATGGGAATGGTCTTGATCCCTGTCTCCTGTACAATGTCATGAACCTCATTCCATAGTTCATCAGGCACTCTATCTATCAGATCTAGGCCCTTAAATCTATTTCTCATTTCCACTGTATAATCATAAGGGATTTGATTTAGGTCATACCTGAATGGTCTAGTGGTTTTCCCTACTTTCTTCAATTTAAGTCTGAATTTGGCAATAAGGAGTTCATGATCTGAGCCACAGTCAGCTCCTGGTCTTGTTTTTGCTGACTGTATAGAGCTTCTCCATCTTTGGCTGCAAAGAATATAATCAATCTGATTTTGGTGTTGACCATCTGGTGATGTCCATGTATAGAGTCTTCTCTTGTGTTGTTGGAAGAGGGTGTTTTTTATGACCAGTGCATTAGTGTGCATATTGTCAATTTGTAGATGTGCTAGCAGTCCAAAGTTGTGTTATAAAACCTATTGTGTCCATGTGAAAAAAGGCCTCAGGTCCTAATGAGTCTGAAAATTGCAATAATGTAATATTTCCTTTAGAACGTTTAATAAATATTGCCTCAGACCCCATCTCAGTATTGGTCATTAATAACAGGCTTTGTGTTCTCATTACCATTAACCCTACCATTAGCACAGTGCTTCCCTACATTCAATTCATCCTTATTACCCCTATTATGATAAAGAAAGCAGCTGTTATAACAGTTGCTTTAATTCTTTTTTCTTACATGAATGTGTTGGCATCCAGGCATGATCCTGATATAACTGATAATCTGTGTTTTGCAAAATATGTTTTCCAATTTATCAATCACATCATATCCAATTCAGAATGTGAATATTCACACTGTCAAATAAAATCTGTAGATAATAATAAATTGTTTAGGAACATACCCAAAACGTGCGTGTTCTCATTCAGGCTATCATTTGTAGTAGTTGCCACTAGATGGTGAAATCCTATGACACTAGAGTATCGTGATACTCTCACAAATCCCAGAGCTCCCTGCTGCTGCTGCTGCTGCTGCTAAGTCGCATCAGTCATGTCCGACTCTGTGCGACCCCACAGATGGCAGCCCACCAGGTCCCCCTGTCCCTGGGATTCTCCAGGCAAGAACACTGGAGTGGGTTGCAATTTCCTTCTCCAATGCATGAAGGTGAAAAGTGAAAGTGAAGTCGCTCAGTCGTGTCCAACTCTTAGCGACCCCATGGACTGCAGCCTACCAGGCTCCTCCGGCCATGGGATTTTCCAGGCGAGAGCACTGGATTGGGGTGCCATTGCCTTCTCAGTACTCAGAGCCAAAGCTTTCCCCAGAGTGGCTGATTGCAAAAGGTCTCAGAGCACCCTAGCAGGAAGACCCATTGACCTTGACAGGGCAGGGAGATGTGTTTTCCCTCTACTTCCTGACTGTAAAATTCTCCCCAAACCCCAACCTATGCTTACAAAAAGCCTTATACACTGCCAAGGCTTATAAACTAGAAAATACAGTAATGTATTAAATAGATATGTAGTCTTTTTTTTTCCGGCAGCACAAAACTCTTCTTAAGGCAAACATATTGTTACTATGAATCATGATTCTGTTTTTATCACTCTATAGAAATGTACAGTAATTGAAAAATAACACACTGGAGTTATTTTAGGACCAAGAATTAAAATAAAATGTAAAAAGAAAATGGGTAACAGAAATGAAAATAATTGTCATTTTTGGAATTTGAACACTTATCAACACTTGGAAGTCAGGAATCTGTTGTTATCACAGAATTAATTCATATAGTAGACAGAGTTAGAGTTTTAACTGTTTTTGAAAAAAAATTAAAAGTAGTAAATATATATGTCTATTTGACAACCAAGAACAAGTATCAAAATAAAAAAGAAAACATCAAAGCACAAAGCAAAACATTTCATGTTTCACTAGTCATTGAGATGCTCTCAACATTTAAGATCAGGTTTTTACTGACTCTTGCATATATCTTGGCTTGGTATATGGCTCAGTGGTAAAGAATACGTGTGTGAATGCGGGAGATGCAGATGATGTGGGTTCAATCCCTGAGTCAGGAAGATACCCTGGAGGAGGAAATAGCAACCTACTCCAGTATTCTTGCCTGGAAAATCCCATGGACAGAGGAACCTGGTGGGCTATAGTCCTCTGGGTTGTAAAGAGTTGGACATGACTTAGCAGCTGAGCATGCATGCAATAGATATCTAGTTTTTTCACCCGAATTATACAGTTATCTAATGTGCACAGTCATCAAAGTCATACACGTGGGATATATTATGCAGTATTTACAAAATTTGCTCGTTCAAGAAAGCCCCCCACTTTATCCCCTTTTGGGGGAACATTAAGTTTAATGAGAGTTCTATTGTTTAACAACTGGGAAAACCAGCTCATTAAGTCCCGAACCAGAGGTAAGGGTGACCCATGGGGCCATTCCTGCCTTAGATGCCTTTGTCTCATCAAACCAGACAAGTGGTTTTATTGGAGTCCAGGCAATGCAGAAACAAGTCTCTAGATAAACCAACTTGTTTTGATCTTTAGATGGTCATTTCTGAAATAACAAGTTTTCTTGGGCCGCAAGATCTTCTGGACAGGATATATTTGGCCTGGATTTGATCACTTCCTTAGTGAACACACTGCTCACAATTAAGGTGGTGAATTACCTCTGATTTAGGGAGGCACCACTTACATTAAGGAATGAAATGGTGTGGACAATTGGAGTGAAGCTATGGAGTGATGATGGGGGTTGTGATCTATGTGAGAAATAGAGTAGAATTTTTGTGACAAAGGAAGACATATTTTGTATGTTCCTGTTAATGAGGCCAAGGTGGACCACAAAGCCTAGTCTGAATAGGAGCCATTACTGGAAAGAAGACTGACACTATTCCTCTGTTGAGGAATAAAAAGAATTTGTGTGTTCTCCAATTGCTGCTTAGTAGGGGTTTATTTTAAATTAAAAAAAAAATGTACAGGGAAGTTTGGTTTTATTCAGGTCAGATCAGAAGATGAAAGCCACTGAAAAGATAGTTTGTGACAGTTCCCAAGGGAAGAGAGGAAGCCATCCTGTGCAGGGCCATGTGGGCAAGTGCCAGGGACAGTTAAGAGGAGAAGAAGCAAGGGAAAAGCATGGACAAAAGCCTCTATTCTGATTTTCCAAGGACGATGTGTGGAGACTTCCCAAGTGGCTCAGTGGTAAAGAAGCTGCCTGCCAATGCAGGAGATGCAAGAGACATGGATTTGATCCCTGAATTGGGAAGATCCCCTGGAGGAGGAAATGGCAACCCGCTCCAGTATTCTTGCCTGGAGAATTCCAGGGACAGAGGAGCCTGGCAGGCTGCAGTGCGTGGGGTTGCAGAGTCGGACACACTGAGTGACAGCGCTGAACAAGAAGGATGGGTGAGGCAGGATACAGCTGAGCGGATTTGAATCGGATAGTTTGAATCAGTGAGTAGACTCTGGGACGCTTGCTTGTCTAGCACCTGGCCCTAGCGTGGTTAGAGTGGAGGAATATTGCTTCCTGGAGTGTAGAATTCAGATAAGAGGAGATGGTCCTGAGTTTGGGTTTGGATTGGTTAATTTACACGTGAAAGGTACACTTCAGGAGAGTAATTTGCTATCTCTAAGAACTGGCTAGCCCTTGAGGATCATCCTAGTCAGAGAGAATCCAAGTGCCAGACCTTCAAGAATACAAAAAATAGGACTTCCCTGGTGGTCCAGTTGGTTAAGAATCTACCTGCCAGTGCAGAGGGTGGGGCTTTGAGCTCAGCTGGGGGAACTAAGACCCCACATGCCACAGGGCAACTAAGCCTGTGTCCTGTAACAAAGCCTATGCAGGCAAAATGTTTTTTAAAAAATATAGAAAAAGGAGAAATATAGTTAATATAGGACTTTGGGATGAGAAGTGTCTCAACAGTGAGGAATTTAAGAACTTAGCCCAGTATCCTCCTTCAGTTCAGTTCAGTTCAGTTAAGTCGCTCAGTCGTGTCTGACTTCTTGAGACCCCATGGACTGCAGCACGCCAGGCCTCCCTGTCCATCACCAACTCTCAGAGTTGACTCAAACCCATGTCCATTGAGTGAGTGATGCCATCCAAATATCTCATCCTCTGTCGTCCACTTCTCCTCCTGACTTCAATCTTACTCAGCATCAGGGTCTTTTCAAATGAGTCAGGTGTTCGCATAAGGTGGACAAAGTATTGGAGTTTCAGCTTCAGCATCAGTCTTGCCAATGAATATTCAGGACTGATTTCCTTTAGGATGGACTGGCTGGATCTCCTTGCTGTCCAAGGGACTCTCAAGAGTCTGCTCCAACACCACAGTTCAAAAGTATCAATTCTTCAGTGCTAAGCTTTCTTCGCAGTCAAACTCTCACATCCATACATGACCACTGGAAAAACCATAGCCTTGGCTAGATAGACCTTTGTTGGCAAAGTAACGTCTCTACTTTTTAATATACTGTCTAGGTTGGTCATAACTTTTCTTTCAAGGAGTAAGCATCTTTTAATTTCATGGCTGCAGTCACCATAGGCAGTGACTTTGGAGCCCCGCAAAATAAAGTCTGTCACTGTTTCCACTGAATCCCCATCTATTTGCCATGAAGTGATGGGACAAGGTGCCATGATCTTAGTGTTCTGAATATTGAGTTTTAAGCCAACTTTTTCACTCTCCTCTTTCACTTTCATCAAGAGGCTCTTTTGTTCCTCTTCACTTTCTGCCATAAGGGTGGTGTCATCTGCATATCTGAGGTTATTGATATTTCTCCCAGCAATCTTGATTCCAGCTTGTGCTTGAACCCAGTCTGGCATTTCTTATGATGTACTCTGCATATAAGTTAAATAAAGCAGGCTGACAACATACAGCCTTGACATACTCCTTTTCCTATTTGGAACCAGTCTGTGTTCCATGTCCGGTTCTAACTGTTGCTTCCTGAACTGCATACAGGTTTCTCAAGAGGCAGGTCAGGTGTTCTGGTATTCCCATCTCTTTCAGAATGTTCCACAATTTATGGTTTTCCACACAGTCAAAGGCTTTGGCATAGTCAATAAAGCTGAAGTATATGTTTTTCTGGAACTCTCTTGCTTTTTTGATGATCCAAGAGATGTTAGCAATTTGACCTCTAGTTTCTCTGCTTTTCTAAATCCAACTTGAACATCAGGAAGTTCACAGTTCATGTATTGCTGAAGCCTGGCTTGGAGAATTTTAAGCATTACTTTGCTAGCGTGTGAGATGAATGCAATTGTGCAGTAGTTTGAGCATTCTTTGGCATTGCCTTTCACTGGGATTGGAATGAAAACTGGCCTTTTCCAGTCCTGTGGCCACTGCTCAGTTTTCCAAATTTGCCAGAATATTGGGTGCAGCACTTTCACAGCATCATCTTTCAGGATTTGAAATAGCTCAACTGGAATTCCATCACCTCCACTAGCTTTGTTCGTAGTGATGCTTCCTAAGCCCCACTTAATTTCACATTCCAGGATGTCTAGCTCTAGGTGAGTGATCACACCATTGTGATTATCTGGGTCATGAAGATCTGTTTTGTACAGTTCTTCTGTGTATTCTTGCCACCTCTTCTTAATATCTTCTGCTTCTGTTAGGTCCATCCCATTTCTGTCCTTTATTAAGCCCATCTTTGCATGAAATGTTCCCTTGGTATCTCTAATTTTCTTGATGAGATCTCTAGTCTTTCCCATTGTATTGTTTTCCTCTATTTCTTTGCATTGTTTACTGAGGAAGGCTTTCTTATCTCTCCTTGCTATTCTTTGGAACCCTGCATTCAAATAGGTATATCTTTCCTTTTCTCCTTTGCCTTTCACTTCTCTTCTTTTCATAGCTGTTTATAAGGCCTCCTCAGACAACCATTTTGCCTTTTTGCATTTCTTTTTCTTGGGGATGGTCTTGATCACTGCCTCCTGTACAATGTCACAAACCTCCATCCATAGTTCTTCAGGCATTCTGTCTATCAGATCTAATTCCTTGAATCTATCTGTCACTTCCACTGTAAGGGATTTGATTTAGGTCATACCTGAATGGTCTAGTGGTTTTCCCTACTTTCTTCAATTTAAGTCTGAATCTGGCAATAAGGAGTTCATGATCTGAGCCACAGTCAGCTTCCGGTCTTGCTTTTGCTGACTGTATAGATTGTCTCCATCTTTGGCGGCAAAGACTATAATCAATCTGATTTTGGTATTGACCATCTGGTGATGCCATGTGTAGAGTCTTCTGTTGTGTTGTTGGAAGAGGGTGTTTGCTATGACCAGTGCATTCTCTTGGCAAAACTCTATTAGTCTTCGCCCTATTTCATTCTGTACTTCAAAGCCAAATTTGCCTATTATTCCAGGTATTTCTTGACTTCCTACTTTTGCATTCCAGTCCGCTATAATGAAAAAGACATCTTTTTTGGGTGTTAGTTCTAGAAGGTCTTGTAGGTCTTCATAGAACCATTCAGTTTCAGCTTCTTTAGTATTATTGGTCAGGGCATAGACTTGGATTACTGTGGTATTGAATGGTTTGCCTTGGAAACAATCAGAGATCATTCTGTCATTTTTGCGATTGCATCCAAATACTGCATTTCAGAGTCTTTTGTTTACTATGATGGCTACTCCCATTTCTTCTAAGGGATTCCTGCCCACAGTAGATGTCAACATTCATTCTTGCCATCTCCTGTTTTACCACTTCCAATTTGCCTTGATTCATGGACCTAACATTCCAGGTTCCAATGCTATATTGCTCTTTACAGAGTCGGACTTTACTTCCACCACCAGTCACATCCACAACTGGGTGTTGTTTTTGCTTTGGCTCCATCTCTTCATTCTTTCTGGAGTTATTTCTCCACTGATCTCCAGTAGCATATTGGGCACCTACTAACCTGGGGAGTTCATCTTTCAGTGTCCTATCTTTTTGTCTTTTCATACTGTTCATTGGGTTCTCAAGGCAAGAATACTAAAGTGGTTTGCCATTCCCTTTTCCAGTGGACCACGTTTTGTCAGGACTCTCCACCATGACCCGTCCATCTTGGGTGGCCCTACACGGCATGGCTCATAGTTTCTTCAAGTTAGATAAGGCTATGGCCCATATGATCAGACTGGTTAGTATTCTGTATCCTCCTTACTATAACTCTAACCTTCCAGGTAAGTGCCTACCTCAGGGTCTTTGCATTTGCTGTTCTCTTTAGCTAAAGCTTCTTCCCTCATTTCTTTCATATATTTACCTGAATAACACTGTAAGTCCTTTACCACCCTACTTAAAATTGCACCCTTCCCTAAGGTGTCATCTAGCTTCCCTGCTGTATTATTATTTTTTTGTTACTACCACTGTGTGACTTGTTAATTTTATCTTGCTCCCATAACTAGAAAGCAGGCTCTATAAAAGCCGGGTGTTTTATATTTTGTTCACTGCTGTATCTCCACAGTCTCGAGTAGTGCCTGCACATGACAGGTAATTAATAAGTATCAGTTAAATGAATCAATAAACAAATGAACAACAATGTTCAACATTAAACTTCAAGCTACTTTATGTTCTCCTGAGACCTCCAATAACACTTTGCTGTACACACAAGCTTGGGTAATGGTGCTTTGGACAAGGAACTACGGGTAGAGTCCAACTTGGGGTGATGTAGTACACAGAGAAGGAGGTAGTTCCAGGAGGACAAGGGATCAATAATTAAGCAAAAGGAGGAATTTAGATTAAAATTGAAGTGTGAGAGGTATCCAGGAGGATCATAAGCAGCTATATCCCAATTCTCAAGGGACAAAGAGGATTGTTCTCAAAGGGACAATTTGGATTTCTCCAAGCATATGGCATGGGCAATCAAATCATATTTTTTGAATATTCAAACCAAAAAGTGACTCTGAGAACTATAGGGCTGGGATACATATAGGTTTTGATGACAATGCAAGATAGTATTCGGTAAAAGAAACGTTTAAAGGAAAAAAAAAATAAGAAGGAAACTTGACTTTCTAAAATAAGTGCAATTCACAGAAGAAAGAAAGCACATTACGTTTTGTTGAAGAGGAAGGAGACAGGCGATTACTAGCATCATTCTCTGTACTTCCTTGATGATGCTCTCAGTGCGTTTCATTGATACATAAGAAACACAAAAGCTCAGCATAAAATTTCAGTCTGCGAGTCAACAGTGCAGGACCATTTGCAATAATGCAGCAGCCTTTTAGATAAATAAGAACACTGCTATTGTTTCTAACTGCATGGCAAAGTTATTCTTTTACACATTTTCAAGATTCCACTCTGCAGATATTTTTTCCCCAGTCAGTGCAATACTTGCTCTGTTTTGTCACCTAATTTTTCAATCACCTACTTCTAGCTGATAATAAAAGAAATGAATAATATCCCTAGTGTACCCTCAATTTTGTGCTTATATTACCAATGGTAGGAACTACTTGTACAGAATAATAGAAGGCCATTTCTCTAAACTGAGGATAATTTAAGTAATTTTTATTTGTGATGTGACAAATCTTCTGTACACCTTTGGAACAAGGAAACACTAAATTTTATTGTAAAGCTTGCTGATGAGTTACAGTATCCTTCAAACACATTTTAGTACAAGTGAATAAAAGAAATAATTTTTTTCTGTAAGAGATACAGAGAAAATATTTAAGTATTGAGTAAAGCCTTGTAATTTTTATGTTCATAGCTTTGTCAAAAAGATGTTATCTTCCCAGCAGCATTGTGTTATCAAAGATGCAAACCTTAAATCAACAGCTGTTATACCTCCAGCAAGTTATGAATTTTTCCTGATTTATAGCAATCATTCTTTTTATTTCTTTTCTCAGTCAAGCAGGGAAATTAAGGTTATTTTCATGTAAAAGATACACATATTGTGGCTTAGTATTGCATATAATCCACATCCTTTACCTTTTAAATTAAATTGCTATTGAGTTGAATGTGATCTGAAGGATCTTTCTGATGACTACTAGAAATATTGTTAGTAAATAGAAAGTAGAGACAACATTATTTACATAAAAATAAAGAGATGATAACACATACATGATAATAGGAATCGTTTTATGATTTTCATGATTTGTATTATACTGATCTATCAGAATAAAATGAAAATAGCTGAATAGATTTGTGGTGGTAGAGGAGAGAAATTGCTGTGGTTTTATTTTTGTTGTTTTTAAGTGCTCCTTTAAAAAATATACTGTGTCTTAAATAGATCAGAGAGGGTTATCTTTTGGTGCATTTAGATAAGCAATACTTTGAAATTACAATCTATTTCTTCACAAGCTCAAAGGGATCTGATGGTGCTTAAAATTGTTTGTCCAAATTAAGGATAACTAACATTTATTAAGTGTTTATAAGCATGATTTATTATATGAAGATGTTTTCTATAGGGCTGCTGCTGCTGCTGCTAAGTGGCTTCTGTCATGTCCGACTCTGTGCGACCTCATAGACGGCAGCCCACCAGGCTCCGCCGTCCCTGGGATTCTCCAGGCAAGAATACTGGAGTGGGTTGTCATTTCCTTCTCCAATGCATGAAAGTGAAGAGCGAAAGTGAAGTCGCTCAGTCGTGTCCGACTCCTAGCAACCCCATGGACTGCAGCCTTCTGGGCTCCTCTGTCCATGGCGTTTTCCAGGCAAGAGTACTGGAGTGGGTTACCGTTGCCTTCTCTGGTTCTATAGGGCATCTGCTGTAATATCTATAATCTGCAGAGTCGAATTAAGTACTGTTACAGTCCCCATTTACTGCTGAGGAAATCAAGACCCGGTGTCCAAAATAGTGTTCAGGGTCTCAGATGGTGAAACAAGAATTTAAATCCAGGTCATTTTCTTTCATCAGAAAGAAACCTCAACAGATGGAATTCTTTAAACATTTTATTATATGAACTCCTGATTACGGAGAAGAACGTCTCTGGGGAATTCACACATTCTTTGGCAGCAGAATCATGTTCTTGTTGGGGGTATTTATGGGTTAACGAGATTAATTTTATCTCACATACAATATTGTTTTTTTTTATCTCATAGACAATATTGTATATTTTATTTATATTTAATCTCGTTTACAATTTTGCAGTGGCTGCTTTGTGCCAGGCAGTGTTCCAAGTACTTTATAGATTTTAACTGTATCACTTAGGTACAGCTACTGCTATTATTATTATTAGGTACTGTTATCAGATATGTACTATTATCCCATTTTATAAATTAGGAAATGGAGGCATGGTTTAAATAACTTGCACAAGTAAACATAGCTAACAAATGATACAGATTTAACACAAAGTGCTTTGCATTATAGTCTGCACTCTTAACCACACTACACTAAGGCGGCTGTTTGCATCAGCAGCTATTGCTTTAACAAACCACCCTCAAACTCAGGGGTATGCAATAAGTATACACTTTGTTGCTCCCAGTCATCAGGTTAACCATGGTTTAGCTGGATGGCTCTTCTCTAGATCAGATGACCTACACTCTGGGAGTGGATTGGTTTCAGGTCTGCTACGTATGTGCTTTTTGAGGAGCTTAGGCCGAAGGAAAGGAGATAGCCAGTTTATGAGTTTCTCAGGCAAGTCAGCAGAGCTTTGCAGTCAAGCCTAAACTGCACAAGCATGAAAGAAAAAGAAAAGTAAAAGTGTTAGTCGCTCATTTGGGTCCAACACTTTGTGAGTCTATGGACTGTAGCCCACCAGGCTTCTCTATCCATGGGATTCTCCAGGCAAGCATACTGGAGTGGGTAGCTATTCCCTTCTCCAGGGGATCTTCTCAACCCAGGAATCAAACCCGGGTCTCCTGCTTTACAGGCAGATTCTTCACCATCTGAGTCACCTGAGAAGCTGACACAAGTACATTGCAGGCCTATTCACATCACACTATTAACATATTATTGGCCAAAGCAAGTTGGATCCCTGTACAACATCAGGAATTCAGGAAGTATATTCTTCCCAGCATGAGAGGGAGAGGTTTGTGAATGTTTCCTGCAGAGGAATCCCATGGACACTCTCTACCCTGGTCACCACTCAGCCAGAAACTGGAGTGAGAGTATTTATTAGTTAACGTTATTCTAGCTACTGTTTGCCCGGTGGCTCAGCAGTGGAGAATCTACCTGCAATGTAGGAGACACAAGGGATGTGGGTTGGATCCCTGGGTCAGGAAGCTCCTATGGAGGAGGGAATGGCAACCCACTCCAGTATTCTTGCCTGGAGAATCCCATGGACAGAGGAGCCTGGTGGGTCACAGTCCACAGGATCACAAAGAATCAGACACGACTGAAGCAACACACACACACTGAACACACACACACACACACACACACACACACACACACTCTAGTTACTAAGTTAGATACCTCTTGAAATCTCAATTATCTAACATAATAATAGTTTATTTTTCATGTGCATGGCATTTGGATAGCATTCCACATGTTTCTTTATGAACCCAGCTAGGTCCTTACGAATCCTGTTGCCTCCACCTTCCTCTATGTCCTTAGACACCTCTCCATTCAGCCAGCAGATGCAAAGAGTTGGCAGGAAAGCTCATTATGGATGGAGTCTGGAATTGACACTCACTACTTCTCCACTTTCTATTGGCTAAAACTCTGTCACGTGGCCGCTCCTACTACTTCTCCACATTCTATTGGTTAAAACTCCGTCACGTGGCCACTCCTACCTCCATGAAAGAGCTGTGAGCTTAGCAAGAATGATGCATGGATTTTGTGAGAGCAGCTAGCCAGTCATTGTCATGGTTGGCAAAGAACTGTTGAAAAAGCAAAGGTGTCCAAGTGAGTTCACAACAAAACATGAGTATTTAAACTTGTGCTTCTTGCTAACACATGCATGCTAAGTTGCTAAGTCGCTTCAGTTGTGTCCAATTCTTTGAGACCCCATGGACTTCTGCCCACCAGCCTCCTCTGTCCATGGGATTCTCCAGGCAAGAACACTGGAATAGGTTGCCATTTCCTTCTCCAGGGGATCTTCCCGACCCAGGGATGGAACCCGTATCTCTTACATCTCCTACATTGGCATTGGCAGGCAGGTTCTTTACCACTAGTGCCACCTGGGAAACTTCATATATAGCCTAAATCAGGAAGGCTTTAGATATATTTAACCTATCTCTAAAATCAAGATAAAATTTTGTATGAGGATCATAATTTTTTGATAATAGAATTGATAAAAGATTGGTTTTTGGGAAAAATGAGGTGGGAGTAACAGTCACATAAAAGGAGGAAGCCATCTCCGCTGATTCTTACCTGTACTTTGACCCATAAAAATGAGCTTGAAGTCTAAAAGCTAGAATTTGCATTAGAATGAAGCAGTCTATGTATACAAATGGAAAATTTCAAAATCTCCAAGCAGAGTATGAGTCATCGGAAGGAAATGTTTTGTGATGGCATGATTTTTCTGGAGCCGTTCAGAACAGGCATTTCTCTGGTTTCATGAAAGTGTGCAGATATTCTGCAGGGTTTGAGGTACATCATATCTTCTCAAATTAATCTTCCCTGTTTCTGAGGATCATGGCCAGTTAAAAGTCTACATCATTACTTAACCTCATGGTTTTTCTTTTTTTCCCTCTTTGTGTATTTTTTAAAGTAAAATTACTCATATAAGACAGGTGGAAGATGAAAGATTAAATCTGTTCTTCTATAGTGCCAAATCGAACTCAATCTTGAGGCAGAGCTGTAGCTATACTATGAAAAAATTATTCAATTAAAGATGTTATTCACTGGATAACTCACCAATTACTAATACAAATGTTATAACACTTGTTGCCATGAGTAGAAGTTCAATTACATTAGATCAAAATTACTATAGAATTGATAGTAATTGATATTTCATATCTTTTCATCTCGAGGAATTCAGAGCATCTAAATTACACCTTGTAGCTCTCAGTTTTCAATCATTATTTATATCAGATGTATTATTGACTGATGAAAGCCAGATTTTCCTTGTTCCCTTTAAAACACTTAGAATAGTTGCTTTTGTATCTTGCATTTTTGACAAGTACTTTTTGTGTCAAAAACATATTATGTCACAGTATAAATCACTGCTTATGTCTCTGCATGCATGACTTTCTAAACGGAGATAGAATCTGTTTGATTCCTTTGAGCTGAAAAACCCATAAAACAAAACAAAATGTAAAAACAAAAAAGCCTTTCACATATCATCTGCAACATTTCACTTCAATTTAAAGCATTTGCTTTGCACAATTTATACAGCAAATTTAATTGGGAATTCGGATGAGACATTTCTGTGCTGATAATGTGATACTCTATGGGAATTCAGGCTTTAACTGATTTTGTTGTTCTCCTGGGAAATTCTGCATCTTGTACCTTAACAAAAGGAGTCTTGCAATATTGTCAAAACTTAGGTACATTTTAAGCATTTTTTTTGGCATGTTTTTTGCATTGTTGTCTGTTTATTTGGTTTAGGTGGCCCTGAGAAAAGTTCCCTTCTATTCTGGCTCTCTCCTCTTTTAAGTAAAATTGTTGGTTCATGGGAAATAACTATTCTCTAGAGTTGAAGCAGCTGGTGCCTCAATATCCATATTTTTAAGCTGAAATAGCACAGTAAGATCATTGTGGATAGAAAAGAAGGAAATAAATCAGCTTGCAAGATATTATCATTCACTTTACATCATGAAAAACAAATACAGCTGTCATATTCTAACATTCACCATAGATAAATTGAAAATGTATATCATTATTTAACACAGTGAAAAAAGGAAGACTGTCTATGATGGTGTGATGTGCAGGATTTTGGTGATGTATCTTATTAAAGCAGGCTAAATTGGCTACTGGTTGGTAAAATTGCAGTTTATCAAAGTGCTGAATCAGAGACTCAGTGTATAGAAAGAAATCTTATCACATTTATGAGTGAACAGCATGTTGGTGTTTATTAATCTCCAGAATAGATTATGGCATAGGGTGGCATTTAAAAAATATAGAAAGGTATTGAATTAGAGTTTTATTTTTGGTTTTCTGAATGTCTCTCATTTCCTTTGGGAAAAGTACTCAATTCCTTTTGAGGCAATACTTCTCGCGTTCATATGAGAAGAGCTGTGGTCATTTTGTGTGTGTATTTCTGACTATAGTGACTGCTCTGGGGGATGGGGAGCCATTGCACTATTTCATCCTCTTTCCACAGTAGATGTGAGTCAAGCTGGGGACAATAGGAGTCAGTCAATCACTGGGATTTTGTTTTTTAAACTATAGCTGGCAATCAGTCTGCAGAAGGAAAGAATAAGCCCAAAACACAGGAAGAGCAGAGAAGAAAGAAGAATCTTATCTGTATTTGAATTCTGGTGTCCAGGCTCTAAAATCCCAGAATCTGCTGTGCTAAAGTTTGCTCCTTCATTTCTGTGAGGCCTCATAGTATCTTTGCAATAAACAATCCCCTGCTTTGCTCCCTCAGCCTTACTTCTGGAAGTTCAGGTTAAATTTCTATCATTTTCAACCAAAAGAATAAAGGAATCCTAACATTATTATTATTTGTCAGCTAGTTTGGAAAGCTCAGCAATGGCCAGAGGACTGGAAAAGGTCAGTTTTCATTCCAATCCCAAAGAAAGGCAATGCTCAAACCACCGTGTGCTCATTTCCCATGCGAGTAAGGGGATGCTCAAAGTCGTTCAAGCTATGCTTCAGCAATATGTGGACGGAGGAACTTCCAGATAATACAAGTTGTGTTTCAAAAACGCAGGGGAACCAGAGATAAATTGTCAACATTCATGGATCATGGAGAATGCAAGGCAGTTCCAGAAAAACATCTATTTATGCTTCATTGACTACATTAAAGCCTTTGACTGTGTGGATCACAACAAACTGTGGAAAATTCTTCAAGAGATGGGAATACAGACCACCTTGCCTGTCTCCTGAGAAACCTTTATGCAGGTCAAGAAGCAACAGTTAGAACTGAACAAGGAACGATTGGTTCCAAACTGGGAAAGGAGTATGACAAGGCTGTATATTGTCACTCTGCTTATTTAACCTATATGTGGGGTACATTATGTGAAATGCCAGGCTGGATGAATCACAAGCTGGAATCAAGATTGCTAGGAGAAATACCAAAACCTCACATATGCACATGATACCACTCTAATGGCAGAAAGTAAAAACGAACTAAAGAGTCTCTTGATGAGGGTGAAATTCAACATTCAAAAAACTGAGATCATGGCAACTGGTCCCATAACTTTATGGCGAATAGAAGGGGAAAAAGTGGAAGCAGTGACAGAGTTTTTTCCCTGGGCTCCAGAATCACTGGGGATGGTGATTGCAGCCATGAAATTTAAAGACACTTGGTCCTGGAAAGAAAGCTATGATAATCCTAGACAATGTATTTAAAAGCAGAGACATCACTTTACTGACAAAGTCTGTACAGTCAAAGCTATGGTTTTTCTAGTTTAACGGATGTTAAAATTGTATCATAAGGAAGACTGAGAACTGAAGAACTGATGCTTCTGAATTGTGGTGCTGGAGAAATCTCTTGAGAGTCCCTTGGACTGCAAGGAGATCCAACCAGTCCATCTAAAGGAAATCAGTCCTGAATATTCATTGGAAGGGCTGATGCTAAAGCTGAAGCTCCAATACTTTGACCACCTGATGGGAAGAGTGGACTTATTGGAAAAGACCCTGATGCTAGGAAAGACTAAAGGCAAAAGGAGAAGGGGACAGCAGAGGATGTGATGATTGAATAGCATCACTGACTCAATGAATGTGAATTTGAGCAAACTCTGAGAAATAGTAGAGGAAAGAGGAGTCTGGCATGCTGTAGTCCATGGGCTTGCAAAGAGTTGGACACAACTTAGTGACTGCATGACAACAGTAACATTATATATGTGTGTGTGTGTGTGTGTGTGTGTGTGTGTATACATACACACGTACACGTAACAGGTACACATAAAGAATTCATTATATACCTGAATTGCCATTGTAATAACCCAAATGGGGAAAGATGGTGGGACTAGATGCGGATGGTGAGAAAGTGGTCAAATCTTTGGTTTACTCTAAAGGTAAACCAACGATATTTGTTGATGGATTTGAAGGTGGATTGTGAGAAGGAGAAATGTCAAAGATGATTCCAGAATGGTTGGAAGTAATGGGAGATTGCAGGTACTATTTCCTGAGACAGGAAAGAGAGTAGAAAGAACAGGCTTTAGAGGAAAGAATGAATTAATGATTGGATGTGGTGAGTTTTAGAAATTTATTAAATAGCCAAAATAGTTTCCCAAAATAAAACCAAGATACTATCATTAGAAAGAGGAAAAAAAAAAGTGTTGAAATGGTCAAATATGAGGACACAGCAGCCATCACTTCTAGCAGTAACTGTCTGGGAAAGGAAATGAGGTTTTCCCATCATGACATTTTTAGTGCACCTAAGCTGCAATCCTAGTAGCCTTTCTTTTCTAATTCCTCCAAATCTCTTCTTCCAACAATTAGGTGTAGAATCTTGCTACAGTTTTCAGAAGCTGACATTTCTCTTTTGAAGATTGGAACTGCTTTTGCATATGTTCTCTTCTACGGAAGTTTTTGAAGTGTTCTGAGGTGTTGTTTAGTCGCTAAGTCACATCCGACTCTTTGTGACCCCATGGACTGTAGCCCCCAGGCGCCTCTGTCCGCCGGATTTCCTAGGCAAGACTGCTGGAGTGGGGTTACTATTTCCTACTCCAATCTTCCTGATTCTTATGATCTTAAAATCTATATGATCTTTTAGGATCTCCTTGCCTGGAGCTTCTCTTTCCTTGAGGTTTCTTTTACCATCTTTTGCATTTTAAACTTACTTACTTGGTCTGTTTAATTTTGAAAGCAATATGTGTGCATTATGGAATATTCATGAAATACATAATGCACAGCAAAAAGAAAATGAAAATCTTACACATAGAAACAACAACTGTAAATGTTTCAGTGTATTTCCTTCCCATGTTGTTTCTATGCACATGTACATGTCTGTCTATTTGTCAAAAGTTGAATTACATTGTATCAACACAATATAATTTTTGAAATTATATTGTTTCTGAAACTCACCATTTTCACTAATATAAAGTCATTTTCTTGAGAGATAAAATGGATGCATAATAACAATTAGATAGTTACATGTTCTCTCTGTCATCTGTTAACCTTACACCATCTGCCCTTCATAGAGGCCTTATTGCTTCCTTAGTTGTGCTCCAAATGTATTAAAAAATCAAATTTATTTTTGCATTATTTTTCACACATCTCAGTTCCATCTAGAATTTATCTGCTGTGACAATTTCTAACAGATTTAAGCTACTGTCTTACATTTATTTGTCTCTTATCATATGCTTATGTTTTTACATGTGTACATATGTGTGTGTGTGTGTGTGTGTGTGTGTATGCGCATGTATGTGCGTAGTTATATACACTGTCTTTGGTAAAGTGCCTGTTCAAGTCCTTTGCCCATTTCTTAATTGGGTTCTTTACTGCTGAGTTATGAGAATTCATCTTTTTTTTCTTTTTATGTTCTAGATGCAAGTCCTTTGTCAGATGTATAATTTAAAAATATTTTCTCTGAGCTTATCTTTTCATTATTTTAACAGTATCTCTCAAAGACAATTAAAAATTTAAGTCCAATTCATCAGTTTTAAGTGAATTTTTAACTACGTGTCATGTCTAGGGCCTCTGTATCTAATTGCAGATCATGAAGAATTTCTATTGTTTCTATCTAAAAAGTGTATAGTTCTGCTTTATATTTTTACCTCTTTGATCCATTTTGAATTAACTTTTGTAGTAGGTGTGAGATTCAGATCAAGGTTTTTTTTTTTTAAATGAATGTTTAATGGTTTCATTTTTTGAAAAGCCTTTCTCTAACCTTTGTTAAAAAAAGTCACTTGCCATATTTGTGTGGCTGTTTCTGTTCTTTATTCTATTTCGCTGACCTCTGTGTTTTTTCCTTTCCCAGTATCAAACAGTATTGGTTACTGTATTTTATTCTAAGTCTTAAAATTGAATAGTATGTTTTGTCATAGTTTATTCTTCTTTCTCAAAATTGTTTTGGCTATTCAAGTTCCTTTGTCTTCCATATGAATTTTAGAATTAGATTGTGCATATCCAAGTAAAGATTCTGCTGAAATTTTGATCAGAACACTTGTTTCGAATCTATAGGTTGATTTGGGGAGAACTGACATCTTTACTATGTCATGTCTTCCAGTTTAAAAACTTTGAATATCTTGTCGCTATTTTAGACGTTATTTTCTTTGAATTCTTTAATTAGTGTTTTATAGTTTTCATAGTACAGATTCAATATATGTTTTGTTAAATTTATATCGAATTATTTCTCTATTTTGAGATATTTTAAATGGTATTTTAAAATTCTGGTTATAATTTATTATTCATGTAATTATATGAAACTGATTATATATGATTATATTACCTAGAAATATCTATATATATTATTAGCCTTGTATCCTATGACTTTGCTAAACTCTTATTAGTTTTAAGAGTTTTTTTTTTTTCTATAGATTCCTTTGGACTTTTCTACATAAGCAGTTATGTCATGTGTGAACAGGATACTAGTCTTATGCCTTTTTTTCCCATCTGTATACCTTTTGACTCTTTATTTCATTTTTTTCTTAATTGCCCTGGCTGGAAGTGATGAAAGTGGATATATTAGTGCTTGCCTTATTATTACCAAATTTTGGAAGAAAGTGTTCAGTTTTTTCACCAAGTATTTGTTATATGGTAATAGGGTTTTTATAGACATTTTTTACCAGGTTGAGTTAATTCCTATCTATTCTTAGTTTGGTATGGGTCTTTATCAAGATGGATGTTGAATTTTTTTCAAATCCTTTTTCTGCATAAATTGGTATAATGATATGTTTCTAGAGTATTATTATGATGGATTACATGGGTTGATTTTTGAGTATTGAACTAGCTCTACTTTTCTGAGATAAATTCTATTTGGCTACGTTTTACTGTGTGTTTTACATATCATTGCAATTGCTTTGCAATTGAGTTGAGTATTTTTGGATTGCTATTTATAAAGAATATTGCTCTATAGTTTTCTTCTCTTGTGTTGTCTTTCCTAGTTTTGGTATCAGGGTAATGCTGATTTCATAAACTGAGCTGGGAAATGCTCTGTCTTCTCCTATTTCCTAGAAGAGTTTGTACTGAGTTGGTGGTGTTATTTCTTCTTTACATTTTTGGTGTTATTCACTGATGAAACCATGTGGGCCTGGAGATATTTTTTCTCACAGGGTGTTTCACTGTGAATTCAATTTCTTAAATATTCAGAGGACTACTTAAGCTGTTATTATGCATAAAAATATTCATAATATTCCCTCATAATTTCAGTATCTGGAGAGTTACCTGCTTTCTCATTCTTACTATTACCAAACTACTGCTTGTGATGTATCCACTCCACTCCTTATATCATTCCTGATAATTTGTGTCATCTTTATTTTGGTCAGTTGTTGTAGAGTTTTATCTATTTTACTGGTCCTTTCAAAGAGCCAGGTTTTATTTGAGAATCTTTATTGTTTCTCTGTTCTCAATGTCATTTATATCTGCTTTTATCTTTCTTATTTGCTTCTGATTATACTGGTTTACTTTAATTTCTTTTTTGGTTTATTTAAGTTAGAAGCTTATATTAGTGATTTAAGACCTTTCGAATATAAGCATTTAATGCTATAAATTTCCCTCTAAGCATTGCTTTAGCAGCATCCTTGATTTTTTGATAATATCAATTCATCAAAATATTTTCTAATTTCAACCAAGAATTTCTCTTTGAATCATGAATTACGTAGAGGTGTGTTGTTTAATTTCCAAGTATTTGGGGATATTTCTCACCGTCTTTTATTAATTTCTAATTTAATTTCGTTATGGTCAATAAAATACTTTGCATTATTTTAATTCTTTAACATTTGTTTAGGGCTTTTATTTGTTATTTTGAACATGATATACATTGGCATTATTTCATGTTTAATTGGAAATAACGTATTCTAATGTTGAATGGAGAGTTCTTTAATTGCCAATTAATTCAGTGTGTTAGTGGTGTTTTTCAGTTCTTCCAAATGCTTGTTGATTTTCAGTCTAATTCTAACAGTCTCTGAGAAAGACATGTTGAACTTTCCATCTGTAATTGTGGACTTGTTTGTTTTCCTTTCAATTCTGTCCATTTTTATTCTTCATGTATTTTGATTTTGAATCTCTCTTGTTAGATGCATCTGCTTTGTGGTTTGTTATGTCATGGTCAGATCAGATCAGATCAGATCAGTCACTCAGTCGTGTCCGACTCTTTGCGACCCCATGAATCGCAGCACGCCAGGACTCCCTGTACATCACCAACTCCTGGAGTTCACTGAGACTCACCTCCATTGAGTCAGTGATGCCATCCAGCCATCTCATCCTCTGTCATCCCCTTCTCCTCCTGCCCCCAATCCCTCCCAGCATCAGAGTCTTTTCCAGTGAGTCAACTCTTCGCATGAGGTGGCCAAAGTACTGGTAAGTTGACTCTTCTATCATTATGTGATGCTTATCTTTTACTCTGTTAATTTCTCTAAGGTTAATTTGTCTAATATTAACATAGTAATATTAGCTTTTTTTGACTAGTGTTTGCATAATGTATCTTTTGTTCCATTATTTTACTTT
This sequence comes from Bubalus bubalis, assembly GCF_019923935.1. NCBI lineage: Eukaryota > Metazoa > Chordata > Mammalia > Artiodactyla > Bovidae > Bubalus > Bubalus bubalis. The sequence continues at coordinate 118,050,531 of NC_059160.1, read as the reverse complement.
AAATTATTTATAGTGTTATTCAGTTTAGTTCAGTTCAGTCACTCAGTCATGTCCGACTCTATGCAACCCCATGAATTGCAGCACTCCTGGCTTCCCTATCCATCACCAACTCCTGGAGTCTACTCAAACTCATGTCCATTGAGTCGGTGATGCCATCCAGCCATCTCATCCTCTGTCGTTCCCTTCTCCTCCCACCTTCACTCTTTCCCAGCATCCGGGTCTTTTCAAATGAGTCAGTTCTTTGCATCAGGTGGCCAAAGTATTGGAGTTTCAGCTTCAGCATCATTCCTTCCAAAGAACATTCAGGGCTGATCTCCTTTAGAATGGACTGGTTGGATCTCCTTGCAGTCCAAGGGACTCTCAAGAGTCTTCTCCAGCACCACAGTTCAAAAGCATCAATTCTTTAGCACTCAGCTTTCTTTATAGTCCAACTCTCACACATCCATATGTGACTACTGGAAAAACCATAGCTTTGACTAGACGGACCTTTGTTGGGAAAGTAATGTCTCTGCTTTTTAATATGCTGTCTAGGTTTGTCAAAACTTTTCTTCCAAGGAGCAAGTGTCTTTTAATTTCATGGCTGCAGTCACCATCTGCAGTGATTTTGGAGCCCCCCAAAATAGTCTGTCACTGTTTCCATTGTTTCCCCATCTATTTGCCATGAAGTGATGGGACGTGGTGCCATGATCTTAGTTTTATGAATGTTGAGTTTTAAGTAAACTTTTTGACTTTCCTCTTTCACTTTCATCAAGAAGCTCTTTAGTTCTTCTTCACTTTCTGCCATAAGTGTGGTGTCATCTGCATATCTGAGATTACTGATATTTCTCCCGGGAATTTTAATTCCAGTTTGTGCTTCATCCAGTCCAGAATTTCTCATGAGGTACTCTGCATATAAGTTGAATAAGCAGGGTGATAATATACAGCCTTGATGTACTCCTTTCCCAATTTGGAACAAGTCTGTTCCATGTTCAGTTCTAACTGTTGCTTCTTGACCTGCATACAGATTTCTCAGGAGGCAGGTCAGGTGGTCTGGCATTTCCATCTCTTTAAGAATGATGTATCTTTTGTTTCCATTATTTTACTTTAAATTATTTATAGTGTTATATTTGAAGTTAATTTCTTATAGGTAGTATATAGTTGGACCAGTTTTGAAATTTATTCTGACAATCTCATCTTTTGATCTGTTTGCATCTTTAATATTTAATGTAATTACTGATATATTTGGTTAGAGGTCTCCCTTTTTTTTCTCTTAGCTTTATCTGTTTTTCATTCCTCTGTTTCCAGTTTCCTGCCTTTGTTTGGGTTATTTAAACATTGTTTTAAGTAATCCATTTAAATTTTTCTATTATGCTTTTTAATATCTATCTTTGTTTAGGTTTATTTTTAATGAATGTTCTAGGCATTATAATATACATATTTAAATTTTTATAATTTATTGAGAATCAATACTTCAAGCAGAGTATATAAACCTTACTACTTTATAAGTGACTTTACCCTACCCCTCCATTCTGAAGGAGATCATCCCTGGGATTTCTTTGGAAGGACTGATGCTGAAGCTGAAACTCCAGTACTTTGGCCACCTCATGCGAAGAGTTGACTCATTGGAAAAGACTCTGATGCTGGGAAAGATTGAAGGTGGGAGGAGAAGGGGATGACAGAGGATGAGATGGCTGGATGGCATCACTGACTCGATGGATGTGAGTCTGAGTGACCTCCGGAAGTTGGTGATGTACAGGGAGGCCTGGCGTGCTGCGCGCGATTCATGGGGTCGCAAAGAGTTGGACACGACTGAGCGACTGAACTGAGCCCTACCCCTTTGTGATATAATTGTCATGTATACCTCTTTGTTGAAAATCTATAGATAATGCTTTATTTCAACTATCAATCATATTTTAAAGAATTCAAGAGGCAAATATTATATTACATTTATCATTTAAAAAAATTATGATATTGTTTCTTTATAAATAATGCTTCAAATTTCCTCTGATATCACTTCCATTCTGTCTGAATAATTTCCTTTAGCAATTCTTTTACAGCATGTCTACTAGAAATCAGTTCTCTTAATTTTTCTTCACTTGAGAATGTCCTTATTTCACCTTCATTCCTAAAAGATGTTTTCATTGGATGTGGAATTCTGGGTTGACAGATCTTTTCTTCCAGAACTTTAAAAATGTTGTTCTATTTCCTTTTGATTGCTATGGTTTTTAAATGAGAAATCCAGAGTCGTTCTAGTTGGAACCACAGATCCCCTGGACAGAGAGGAAAGTTCCTCTTCCTTAGTGTATAAGGTGCTTGTGGAGTCCTGCTGCAAAAATTGTTACTGCTGGCAGACTTTCTTGCTCCTTGAGCTTTAACCAGAAGGCTTCTTCTTGAGATCTCTCTATCTGCTGCTGCTGCCGCTAAGTCGCTTCAGTTGTGTCCGACTCTGTGCAACCCCATAGACGGCAGCCCACCAGGCTCCCCCGTCCCTGGGATTCTCCAGGCAAGAACACTGGAGTGGGTTGCCATTTCCCTCTCCAATGCATGAAAGTGAAAAGTGAAAGTGAAGTTGCTCAGTCCTGTCCGACTCTGAGCGACCCCACGGACTGCAGCCCACCAGGCTCCTCCATCCATGGGATTTTCCAGGCAAGAGTACTGGAGTGGGGTGCCATTGCCTTCTCCGTCTCTCTATCTACAACAACATATGTATTTGATTCTTGGCCTGCCTTGAAACCAGATTGTGAGATTCTGGAGGAAAAAAGAGATAGACTCTCTACTCCAGGGGTTTATTTGAATCTGTTTTCTTCCCAAATCTGCCTACTGCTGTTCACTTTGAAGAGTCCTCAAGTATCTGTTTCATTTATATTGTCCTGGTTTTATTATTGTGCTCAGTGGTAGAGACAGGTTGGAGAATGCCTATTTCATTTTATTCAGAACCCCCAGTATTCACTTCTTGATGACGATTAGTTAAAGGAATAACATTTAACTCAACACTGGCCAATAAGATATGAAATGACTCCTATAGCAGAGCTGGGGTTTGTTGGAATCTCTTAGTTAAAGTTTATTACTACAGAGAGAGACACACAAGAATCCATGCTTTGTTTAGTTTACTTCTGAAAGCTGTTGTATCAAGATGTAACATTTGGGACTGCTACTGCTATTTTGCTACCAGCCTTGGGTAAAAGCAAGACACAGATGATAGTGTGAAAACATGAAAAGACCCTGGGTCTTTGATGACATGACTGAGTAGGCCTCACTTCAGGACTTTCTCTAATGGCTGAGACATACTTTGCTTTAAGGCTATTTGAGGTTTGGTGTGAGGCTTTTACTTGTTGCCAAAAGTATCTTAAAATATAGTATTATTCTATAATTTTCTCAAATGTTCTTTTTTTTTTTCAGTCTGAACTTTTCAGAGAGTGGCCTCTGCAATCATCTATTTTTTAAAATCTCTACTGTCCAATAAAATAGTTATCAGTCATGTGTAGTCATTGGACATGTAAAATGTAGCTTTTGTGATTTAAGATATGCTGTAAAGTACAAAATATAAACCAGATTTTGAAAACTTAGTTTTAAAAAAGGAAGACAAAATATCCTGTTAGTTTTTTTATTACACTTTGAAATGATAATATTTGGAGATATTTTAGTTATAAATATGCTACTAAAATAAATTGAATTTGTTTCTCTTAGCTTTTTAAAATGTGGTTACTAGAAAGTTGAAAATTACATATGTGACTTGTATTTCCCCTGAACCACACTGAATCCCAGACTCATATATCCAGCTGTGTATTCAATAGTTCCACCTGGAAGTAATAGGCATCACAAACTTAGCATGTCCAAAATAAAATTCATAAATTTTTCTTCAAATGTGCTTTTTCTGTAGTTTTTCTCATGTTAGCAAATAAGAACTCAATCCCTCAAGTTGCACGGGTCAAAACTTTAAACTTATCCTTGGTTCCCTGTGTCACATCTCCTGTCTACTGTTTTAACATTCAAAAGCTGTTCATCAGGCCCACCCACTGTCTTTTATATGTCCTCTTGAATTCATGCTGTCATCGCCTTCTGCCTGTATTACTGCAACTGTCTCTATTTGAAACAGAAACAAGAATTGTTCTCTTAAGAGATCAGATTGTGTCTCTCCTCTGTTCACAGTCCTCCAACGGCATACCTTCTCCATCAAGAGGAAATATTAAAACTCTGGATCCTGCTACCTCTTTGACCTTATCCTCTCCAGCTCTCTCCAATATGCTCTTCACTCCAGTCACATGGACTTCATGCTGATTTTAACTTGTCCAGCAGGCTCTGCAGGGTCTTTACACTTGACGATCCATCTACCTGGAATGTCTCTCTTCTAGATGTTCATACGCTTGTTCTCTTATTTCCTTTGTCTCTCTACCCAAAAGTCCGTGAGATTTTACGATCCATCTCTACCATATCCTGTCTCCCTTATCTGTCTTAATTTTTCTCCATAGTACTTATTACCATCACACACTGTTTATTTTTTACTCTCACTCTGAATACAAGGTCCACTGGGTCAGGGATTCTGTCTATGGTATTTACTGCTGAGTTTCCAGCATCTAGAACAGTGGCTGGCACATGGAAGGCACACTGTCCATAAATAAATTGTTTCTCCCTCTCTCATTGAGGATCATGTAGACTGAGTTTTCACACTTTATCCCTTATTATTTTCTGAATTCTGAATTCTACTTTTATTCCACACTCAAATTAATTTTTGGAGAAGGCAATGGTACCCCACTCCAGGAAAACGCCATGGACGGAGGAGCCTGGTAGGCTGCAGTCCATGGGGTCACGAAGAGTCGGACATCACTGAGCGACTTCACTTTCACTTTTCACTTTCATGCATTGGAGAAGGAAATGGCAACCTACTCCAGTGTTCTTGCCTGGAGAATCCCAGGGATGGGGAGCCTTGAAGGCTGCTGTCTACGGGGTCGCACAGAGTCAGACACGACTGAAGTGACTTAGCAGCAGCAGCAAATTAGTTTTAAATTAAAAAAGAGAAAAAGGTAATAAATAACATTAGAGTAAGTTTCTCCTACTATTTCATTTTATTTCTGGGGCTTGAAAATATTAGCAAGTATAATTATTTTTTTTAATTTTTTAAATTTTTTTTTAAATTTTTTTAAATTTTATTTTATTTTTAAACTTTACATAATTGTATTAGTTTTGCCAAATATCAAAATGAATCCGCCACAGGTATACATGTGTTCCCCATCCTGAACCCTCCTCCCTCCTCCCTCCCCATTCCATCCCTCTGGGTCGTCCCAGTGCACCAGCCCCAAGCATCCAGTATCGTGCATCGAACCTGGACTGGCAACTCGTTTCATACATGATATTTTACAAGTTTCAATGCCATTCTCCCAAATCTTCCCACCCTCTCCCTCTCCCATAGAGTCCTTAAGACTGTTCTATACATCAGTGTCTCTTTTAGCAAGTATAATTAATAACCTCATCAACAACTTACTTTTGAAGAAAGTAAGACTTCCTGCAAAATATCCAGGTAGTTAACTTCATCACTAATATCTTCTCCTGCCTCTTTGCCAGTTTTATACTCTGTATTAATGGGGACTATTTATTTCTTCCTTCTGGTCTTTCTTTCCTGTGTAGGGAGCTGAAGTAAACTATGGGCCTCTCTCTGCCCCATTTACTCACTTTTGCCACTGGGAAGTTTTGGACTGGCAAGGCAAATGGGCGTGTTTGTCTCAACTCTGTCCTTACTTCACTTGGGAGTGAGTTTAAGTTTACCTTTGCTCGTCCTTGCTGTAAGCTGATGTAACCCTCCTGAAAACCATCATTGCCTGTAAATACCTGTCCTCATCTTCCCAATTCAGGGCTTACATTAGAAGCACTGATGGGAAAGAAAAATCCTATTAATTGGGGTTTCTTGAAGATTCACAATCTATGTCAAAAGGCATCATCAAATCCCTCTAACTGGCCTTGCCATCTGTGGTATATTTTAATAATAATAATGTCATTTCAATTTTTGATTTCTGGGATATTTTTCTAGTGGTTTCACAGTGTAAGGTATGTATGGCGTTACAGCCCTACCCTGCCTCCCTTCAAGTATCTTTATTCACTTATTTTGTTTTACACTAGTGTTTTTGTTTATTATTTGGCTGGGTCTTCGTTGCTGTGCATGGGCTTTTCTGTAGTTGCAGCAAGTGGCGGCTGCTCTTCACTGTGGTGTGCGGGCTTCTCGCGGTGCATCTCTTGCTGTGGAGTGTGGATTCTAGGGCGTGTGGGCTCCAGGAGCTGCCGCATGTGGCTCTCTTGCTGTGGAGTGTGGATTCTAGGGCATGTGGGCTCCAGGAGCTGCCGCATGTGGCTCTCTTGCTGTGGAGTGTGGATTCTAGGGCGTGTGGGCTCCAGGAGCTGCCGCATGTGGCTCGCAGGCTCCAGAGTGTGGGCTTAGTAGTGCCACGCAGGCTTAGTTGCTCAGCATGTGGGAGCTTCCCGGACCAGGGGTCAGACCCCGTGTCTCCTGAATTGGTCAGTGAATTCTTAAGCACTGGGCTACCAGGGAAGCCCGTCTTTGTTCATCTAGAATGCATGGTAGTTTCCATTGCTTCACGTCATTTTCCAAGCCTTGGTGACTAGAATGAAGTTCTGTTTATCATCTTATGTTATTAGACTTATTTTACTCATTGTTTACACATTGGTACATAGATATCTGAGACTATGATGTTACTGATCCTTTTCCTAGGGACTTTTTCATGTGACCTATTGGACCTTCACTATTCAAAGGACAGCTTTAGAGGGTATTAGAGGTAGGTTCAGAGAAGGCAATGGCAACCCACTCCAGTACTCTTGCTTGGAAAATCCCAAAGCAGAGGAGCCTGTTGGGCTGCAGTCCATGGGGTCGCTAAGAGTAGGACACGACTGAGCGACTTCACTTTCATTTTTCACTTGCATGCATTGGAGAAGAATCCACTCCAGTATTCTTGCCTGGAGAATCCCAGGGACGGGGGAGCCTGGTGGGCAGCCATCTATGGGGTCGCACAGAGTCAGACACGACTGAAACGACTTAGCAGCAGCAGCAGCCAGAGGTAGGTTATTCAGTAGAAACGCATTGTGGATTCTATTGTAAATGTTGCATTTGACAACACTGCTTCTAAGTCCAGCTCCTAATGGTGGTCTTCTTTTGGCTGTTAATATCTCTTCTTTGAGCTGTTAATTTCCACTGGTCTCTCATAATAGATGAAAGCGATAAATATCCATGGATATGTGAACTAATTGAAGAGCACCTTAATTTTGCTAAACGATGAATTTTCAATAAAATTTACTTTTTTACTAATTATAATTTTTAATATATTTGTTTTACTAATAATGTACCAGAAGTTATTTTAATGATAATTCAACCCAGAAAAAAGGCTGTCATATTTAATGGTTCCATAAAGTTTTTGAAAATTAAAATTATTATTTATATATGTTTTATTGAAGATAATTTGATAGGTTGATCTATAAAAGACTTTGAAGCATAATACTATATTGTATTAAGATCAAATTAATTGGGAATTTGAAAATGAAAATGTAAGTTCAGAGAGAAAAAGAAATATGTAAGATTTCTGACTAGAAACAAGGGAAGCTTGTTCATATATTCTTCAAATTATTATGCTATTTGGATTCATTTGACTCAGATTTAACATGATGGAACAATTTCTATTTTAAAATGTCATTATTTAAAATCTACAACATGTTATATCTTTTGCAACCATTTATACATAAAATTAAATGTTTGGATGTCAACCCAGCAGTGTGAAGGGGTTGTCAGTAATTTAAAAAATTATTTTATAGGGTGCAAGAAAAACTGATGGCCTAGAATAAAAATTGTCAAGTTTTATCTGGGCATTTTTCCCCCAAATCATCCTATTCAATATAAATTCCTCTTGAATAAGTCAGATGATATGTGGGCCAATACCTCACCATGTGACATAAATACATTCCTAACTCACCAAATCCATAGTTTAGAAATCAAAAATTAATCTAAATTGATTTTATATCTATATTTAAATTTATATTTATTTAGCTACTCACTCCCCACATACTACTTTTTTTCCTCCCAACAACCTTCATAGAGAAAAAACTGAAAGCACTCTACCACCTCACAGTCCTATAAAGCCACAAATCCTTAAGTTTTCTCCCCAGTATTTCATAGTCCTTCCAGAAGTCTCTTGTCTCTTCTGTGGGAATTTTATATTCTCTCTGACCCTTACAAGAAGCAGCAGGATATTGCTTTCTTTTCAAAAGGTTTGTCTTTACTCATATGGGTGTATCTGTATATCCATACATATGTCAATGGGCTTCCATGGTGGCTCAGATGGTAAAGAATCTGCCTGCAATGCGAGAGACCTGAATTTGATCCCTGGGTTGGGAAAATCCCCTGGAGGAGGGAATGGCAACCCACTCCATTAAATTGCCTGGACAGAGGAGCCTGGTGGGCTACAGTCCATGGGGTTGCAGAGTTGGACACAACTGAGTGACTAAGTACACACGTGTCAATATATCCATTTAACCATATATCTGCATGCCAATATACATTGAATATTCAGTATATTTTCCCCACATTTCATGCCCCTTCATGTTGTTGTTGTTCAGTGGGCTAAGTCATTTTTGACTCTTTGCAACCCTGTGGACTGCAGCATGCCATGCTTCCCTATCCTTCACTATCTCCTAGAGTTTGCTCAAACTCATGTCCATTGAGCTGGTGATGCCATCCAACCATCTCATCCTCTGTGCCCCCTTCTCTTCCTGACCTCAATCTTTCCCAGCATCAGGGTCTTTTCCAATGAGTTGGCTCCTTGCATCAGGTGGCCAAAGGATTGGAGCTTCAGCATCAGTCCTTCCAATGAATATTCAGAGTTGATTTCCTTTAGAATTGTCTGGTTTGATGTCCTTGAAGTCCAAGGGACTCTTATGAGTCTTCTCCAGGACCACAATTGAAAAGCATCAATTCTTTGGCACTCAGCCTTCTTTATTGTCAAACTCTCCAAACATCCATATACAACTATTGGAAAAACCATAAGACTATATGGACCTTTGTTGGCAAAGTGATGTCTCTGCTTTCTAATGCACTGTCTAGGTTGGTCATAGTGTTTCTTCCAAGGAGCAAGAATTCTTTTTAATTTCATGGCTGCAGTCACTGTCCACAGTGATTCTGGAGCCCAAGGAAATAAAATCTGTGACTGCTTCCACTTTTTCCTGTTCTACTTGCCACGAAGTGATGGGACTGGATGCCATGATCTTAGTTTTTTGAATGTTGAGTTTTAAGCCATCTTTTTCACTATCCTCTTTCACCCTCATCAAGAAGCTGTTTATGCCCCTTCACAGGAAATTATTTAAAACTTTTTCTATGTATGTAAATTCATACATACACACATACACACATTTAGTTCAGGCACTTTATACAGTTGGGGGCATAATATACATTCTGAGTCCCACCTCATTATTAACTACAGCAAATTACAAAGTACTGAAACTGTGCAGCTAAGATTGGGACTTGCACTTATGTTCATTTAACTGAGATCACACATCTGGTCTCAGGACTTAATGAAGCTCAGGTTTTTGATGTCTTGTTGCAGAAAGTGATAGGTAAGAAGTGGATTTATTTAGAGAGCACAGTCCACAACAGAATGTGGGTCATGTCAGAAGGTGAGTGGTGCCAGGGTATGGGGGTTGTCAGTTTTTATAGAAGTCAGTCATTGCATAGGCTAACAAATGGGAAAAGCATTCCAACTATTTGGGGGAAGAGTTGGGGAATTTCCAGGTGTTGGGCCACCACCCACTTGTTGACCTTCTTTGGTCAGCCTTGGAACTGTTTTGGTGGCTGTGAGTGTGTCATTTAGCTTGCAAATGTATGATAATGATCATACAGCTCAAGGTCTAGTGGAAGTTTTGCATGCTATCTTGGAGCTAGTTGGTTTTAACCATGTATGTTGTGTTCTGTGGCTGTGTAACTTTTTAAAGGTTGTGCCCTGCTCCCTTCCCTCCTGTTTCAGTACCATACTGGATTTAACCATGTACATATGGAGAGGTCTGACAGAATGTGGTCCACTGGAGAAAGGAATGGCAAACTACTTCAGTATTCTTGCCTTGAGAACCCAATGAACAGTATGAAAAGGCAAAATGATAGAATACTGAAAGGAACTCCCCAGGTCAGTAGGTGCCCAATATGCTACTGGAGATCAGTGGAGGAATAACTCCAGAAAGAATGAAAGGATGGAGCCAAAGCAAAAACAATACCCAGTTGTGGATGTGACTGGTGATAGAAGCAAGGTCTGATGCTGTAAAGAGAAATATTGCATAGGAACCTGGAATGTCAGGTCCATGAATCAGGGCAAATTGGAAGTGGTCAAACAGGAGATGGCAAGAGTTAATGTCAACATTCTAGGAATCAGCGAACTGAAATGGACTGGAATGGGTGAATTTAACTCAGATGACCATTATATCAACTATTGCGGGCAGGAATTCCTTAGAAGAAATGGAGTAGCCATCACAGTCAACAAAAGAGTCTGAAATGCAGTACTTGGATGCAATCTCAAAAATGACAGAATGATCTCTGTTCGTTTCCAAGGCAAACCATTCAATATCACAGTAATCCAAGTCTATGCCCCAACCAGTAATGCTGAAGAAGCTGAAGTTGAATGGTTCTATGAAGACCAACAAGACCTTTTAGAACCAACACCCTTTTTTGGGTGTTGTCCTTTTCATTATAGGGGACTGGAATGCAAAAGTAGGAAGTCAAGAGACACCTGCAGTAACAGGCAAATTTGGCCTTGGAAAATGGAATGAAGCAACGCAAAGGCTAATAGAGTTTTGCCAAGAGAATGCACTGGTCACAGCAAACACCCTTTTCCAACAACACAGGACATGGACATCACCAGATGGTCAACACAAAAATCAGATTGATTATATTCTTTGCAGCCAAAGATGGAGAAACTCTATACAGTCAACAAAAACAAGACCGGGAGCTGACTGTGGCTCAGATCATGAACTCCTTAATACCAATTTCAGACTGAAATTGAAGAAAGTAGGAAAAACCACTAGACCATTCAGGTATGACCTAAATCAAATCCCTTATGATTATACAGTGGAAGTGAGAAATAGATTTAAGGGACTAGATCTGATAGATAGAGTGCCTGATGAACTATGGACTGAGGTTCGTGACATTGTAGAGGAGACAGAGATCAAGACCATCTCCATGGAAAAGAAATGCAAAAAAGCAAAATGGTTGTCTGAGGAGGCCTTACAAATAGCTGTGAAAAGAAGAGAAGTGAAAAGCAAAGGAGGAAAGGAAAGATATAAGCATCTGAATGCAGAGTTCCAAAGAATAGCAAGGAAAAATAAGAAAGCCTTCCTCAGCGATCAATGCAAAGAAATAAAGGAAAACAACAGAATGGGGAAGACTAGAGATCTCTTCAAGAAAATCAGAGATACCAAGGGAACATTTCATGCAAAGATGGGCTCGATAAAGGACAGAAATGGTATGGACCTAACAGAAGCAGAAGATATTAAGAAGAGGTGGCAAAAATACACAGAAGAACTGTACAAAAAAGATCTTCATGACCCAGATAATCACGATGGTATGATCACTCACCTAGAGCCAGACATTCTGGAATGTGAAGTCAAGTGGGCCTTAGAAAGCATCACTACAAACAATGCTAGTGGAGGTGATGGCATACCAGTTGAGCTATTTCAAATCCTGAAAGATGATGCTGTGAAAGTGCTGCACTCAATATGCCAGCAAATTTGGAAAACTGAGCAGTGGCCACAGGACTGGAAAAGGTCAGTTTTCATTCCAATGCCAAAGAAAGGCAATGCCAAAGAATGCTCAAACTACCGCACAATTGCACCCATCTCACACGCTAGTAAAGTAACACTCAAAATTCTCCAAGCCAGGCTTCAGCAATACGTGAATTGTGAACTTCCAGATGTTCAAGCTGGTTTTATAAAAGGCAGAGTAACCAGAGATCAAATTGCCAACATCTGCTGGATCATGGAAAAAGCAAGAGAGTTCCAGAAAAACATCTATTTCTGCTTTATTGACTATGCCAAAGCCTTTGACTGTGTGGATCACAATAAACTGTGGAAAATTCTGAAAGAGATGGGAATACCAGACCACCTGACCTGCCTCTTGAGAAACCTGTATGCAGGTCAGGAAGCAACAGTTAGAACTAGACATGGAACAATAGACTGGTTCCAAATAGGAAAAGGAGTATGTCAAGGCTGTGTATTGTCACCCTGCTTATTTAACTTATATGCAGAGTATACCATGAGAAACGCTGGGCTGGAAGAAGCACAAGGTGGAATCAAGATTGCTGGAAGAAATATCAATCACCTCAGATATGCAGATGACACCACCCTTATGGCAGAAAGTGAAGAGGAACTAAAAAGCCTCTTGATGAAAGTGAAAGAAGAGAGTGAAAAAGTTGGCCTAAAGCTCAACATTCAGAAAATGAAGATCATGGCATCTGGTCCCACCACTTCATGGGAAATAGATGGGGAAACAGTGGAAACAGTGTCAGACTTTATTTTTGGGGGCTCCCAAATCACTGCATATGGTGACTGCAGCCATGAAATTAAAAGACGCTTACTCCTTGGAAGGAAAGTTATGACCAACCTAGATAGCATATTCAAAAGCAGAGACATTACTTTGCCAACAAAGGTCCATCTAGTCAAGGCTATGGTTTTTCCAGTGGTCATGTATGGATGTGAGAGTTGGACTGTGAAGAAGGCTGAGCACTGAAGAATTGATGCTTTTGAACTGTGATGTTGGAGAAGACTCTTGAGAGTCCCTTGGACTGCAAGGAGATCCAACCAGTCCATTCTGAAGGAGATCAGCCCTGGGATTTCTTTGGAAGGAATGATGCTGAAGCTGAAACTTCAGTACTTTGGCCACCTCATGCGAAGAGTTGACTCATTGGAAAAGAGTCTGATGCTGGGAGGGATTGGGGGCAGGAGGAGAAGGGGATGACAGAGGGTGAGATGGCTGGATGGCATCACCGACTTGATGGACGTGAGTCTGAGTGAACTCCGGGACTTGGTGATGGACAGGGAGGCCTGGTGTGCTGCGATTCATGGGGTCGCGAAGAGTTGGACACGACTGAGTGATTGAACTGAATTGACCTGATATTGGTGGTCATGCAAGAGATTTTCAGTGTTTAGTGTCAGTTACAATGTTGCAAAGATAATTCTTGTGAATACATCTTCTTACCCATATTTGATTATTTCTCAAGGATTGATTCCTAGAGGTGGGATTATTTGCTCAAAGACTACATACTTTAACTTTTAATGGATGTTGTACTCCCCAAACTGTGCTGTTTTACATTCAGATAACAATGGGAAAAATGTTTCTTTATATTTTCATAAAAATGAATATAATCAATTTTTATAATATTTTGCCAATCAGATAGGCAAAGAATGATTTCTTGTGGAAATTTTAATTTACATTTCTCTGACTTCTGCTACATTACTCTATGAAAAGTGACATGCACTTAATTTGAGGTCTGGCGATGCTAACTTCTATTCTTTCTCCCCCTAGGCCATATTTATCTGCTCAGTATTATTTGAATTTGGTTTTTGATTCCCCTCTGACTCCTAAAAAATGTATTTTTCAGTTTCCTTTTTTTGGATATTTTCCTCTTTTCTATTTTTGTCTTCATCTTTCTTGATAAACTATGCAGAGAGGTCTTCCTCAATCCTGCTTGCTTTCACCTCAAGCAGCTGACTTGCTTAACACAGATAGCTGAATAGTGCTTTTGGCAACAACACAGACCTAGGACACCCTCTGAAGGGCCAGAGGAATAATCATCTCACCTTCTATTTACATTCCTCCTGCTTTTGGTTAGTTTCTCACACTTTTGTTATTAAGTGTTAGAAAAGTTATTTTCTTCTTTATATTAAGGTGGTGTTTTTGAAACTTTTCCACTAAATTGCCTTTATAAGCAGAGAGGAGTGAACTTGAAAATAATGATTTGTTTTCTTATTCCAAGCCACTGAGTAAAATTGAAGGTACAGGGAAATTTGCCATTTGATTTTCTGTTCTTTTACTCTATGACAAAAATATCTTGGTTCAGAAGCATTGTATTAAATTGGATGATCAAAATCACGATTAATTCAATCCAATTTTACAAGAATATATGTATTGCATGTGTTAGTCGTCCAGTTCTGACTCTTTGTGATCCCATGGACTGTAGCCCGCCAGGCTCCTCTGTCCATGCAATTTCCCAGGCAAGATTACTAAAGTGGGTTGTCATTTCCTACTCCAAGTGATCTTCCTGTCAGGAGAGTGTGTAATTTCCTCGGTTCTGTCTCACCGCAGCAAAGGTTTGAAACGGTGGACAGTGTTACAGTTCAGTTACAGCTCAGAGTTTTATTCAGCAAGCAAAGGGTGGGCAGATCCCAAAGGAGAGGTCCCAATCAGTCTTGGCTTCCTTCTTTTATACATTTGTCTCCTCCCCACCTTGAGCCTGCCCTATGCAAATCGGGCCGTCCAAGAAGGTGGCATGTTTGTTTCATCTGAAGTTCTCACTCCAGTCCTTGGCTTTTCTTTTGTTCCATTTTTGCAGGCTTTTCTCTTTCTCTGTCTTTTAGATACCACCATTTTGGACTCCTTTTTCCTATTGTAACTATCTAACATTCCCAACGCAGGGATTGAACCCAGGTCTCCTGCATTGCAGGCAGATTCTTTACTGTCTGAACCACCAGTGAAACATTTTATTCAGTAATTATATAAGATCTGGAGAAGGCAACGGTAACCCACTCCAGTACTCTTGCCTGGAAAATCCCATGGATGGAGGGGCCTGGTGGGCTGCAGTCCATGGGGTCGCTAGGAGTCAGACACAACTGAGCAACTTCACTTTCACTTTTCACTTTCATGTATTGGAGAAGGAAATGGCAACCCACTCCAGTGTTCTTGCCTGGAGAATCCCAGGGACAGGGGAGCCTGGTGGGCTGCCATCTATGGGGTTGCACAGAGTCGGACATGACTGAAACGACTTAGCAGCAGCAGCAGCAGCATATAAGATCTAGGGAAAATTTTGACTTTTGCCCTAGTATATCCCCAGAAAGAGTTTCAGGGATCTCCAATGGTCCTGAGAACCATTAATCTAGAACAATGGCTCTCCATCTGCCTGGAGATCATTTGGTTACTCTCAGCCTCAGCCCAAGATTTTGATTCAGTTAGTTTAATGTAGGCCTGGCCATTGGTATTTTATCAACACTCCCCTGGTGGTTTTAGCATGCAGCCAGAGTTCAAGATAAGTGCTGTAGAACATAGCATGGTGTCTTCTGCATTGTAGACACTCACAATCTATTTGGAGATTATATTGAGAAACTTGCAAGCAAAGCAATATTTAAAAGGCATGTAAATTACATAATACAATATTAGGACATGTTGTATAGTCCAGGATTATTTTGTGTGAAGAATGAGCCAGAGAAATTTTAGTCTTTCTTGGATTGCAGATACCAGAATTGTGTTTTGAAACATCATTTTTGTTAGGTGAAAACCACTGGTATTCATCTATCTATGCATGTTTGTATATGTAAAACAAATAGAACTGAGTATTTAAATTAATGAGTGAAATGCTGTTTGTATGCATTTTCACATTGCTTACATTAAAAAATGAATCAATATTAAAAGATGCTTTTCCTAAGTCGTTGCAGAACTCCCTCTGACTTCTTCTGAGACCATTCATTTCAGAGGATAAGTCCCTGGAAATAGACTATGAAGGAAGAAGAGGGAGGGCAAAGGGTAGCTTTAGAATTTACTAGTTGTATAGTTTTTCTCTAACTCTTCAAGTATGAGAGGGAGTGGAATTGTTATTGGGTTCTCCTTTGGTCACTTCTCCTTGTAAGATCTGTTGTGTTGTGGGTATTTCAAGAGTAAAGACAGATGCAGGGATGGAATTCTTGATAAGAGCATGATCAAAATAGAAATTCTCATAGTTAATACTTTAACCTTGGCCTATGTAAAATATGAATATTTTGCTAAGAAATTAAGCAGTTTATATATTTGGAGCCCTCACTTATAGATATTCATATTCTAATTTATTACATTGATGGTAATTCCTTGGGTTTTAAAATAAAACACTGAATTACTAATAAGTTCAATGTAAATACATTTAATATTAATGGAGACAGAGGTAGTTGAGTTCTGTCTTTATTATTATTTTTAAATCAAAAGATAATTAGACTGTATTATAAACCTAAACGTAAAAGATAAACTATAAAACCTCTAGATAAAATCATAAGAGAAAATCGTAGCCATCAGATGTGCAAAAATTTCATAGGTAAAACATTAAAAGCACCAATCATAAGATTTTTAAAATGATAAAGTTGATCTTATTAGAATAGAAACTTCTGATCTCCAAAAGACATTTTTGAGTAAAATGAAAAAATAAGCCATGGATTTGGAGGTAATGTTTACAATGCGTCTACCTGACAAAGGCTTTTATCCAGAATTCATAAGCTCGATAAGACAAACAATCCAGTTAAAAAATGAGCAAAAGATTTAAGTAGACATTGCATAAGAGAAGTTACATGGAGGTTAATAAGGACATGAAAAGATTTCAACACTACATGTTATCAGGGAAATGCAACTTAGAACCACGTGTTTATATGGCTATATACCCACTGCAAGGACTCAAGTTAAAAAGACTAAGCAAGTGTTAGTAAGAATATGGAATGATTGGAACTCTCATATGTTGCTGGTAGGAATGGGAAGTAGTCTCACACATCCTTATAAAGTGAAATATATACCTATTGCTTGATCCTAGGAACCATTCCACTCCTAGGTATTTACCCAAGAGAAATAAAATCATATGACCGTATAAAAAGACTTATCTGTGAATATCCACAGTGATTTTGTTTGTAATAATTGAAAACAAAAAGCAATGCAAATGTCCATCAACAGGTGAGTGGATAAACTATCTGTAATAGAGTAAAAATAACTACCAATATACACAACTGCATAGATAAATATAAAAAAAACCAGCATGCTGGGTTAAATTAGCCAGATACAAAAGAATACACACTTTATGCTTTTATTTAAGTAACATTTTAGAATAGACAAAATTAATCTATAGGGATGGAAAGTAAAATGATGATTTTCTGAGACTAAGAGCTGGAGAAAAAGGCCAAGGAAACTTGGGATGATGTAAATATTTTATGATTGAGTTGTGATGGTTATACAGGATTAAATTTATTTTTCAACATGTATCAAACTTACAATGAGTGCTTTTTGTATTTTGCATATAAATATGGCTCAATTTTAGAAAACACATTAGTATACATAATAAATGTTATAAAAGTTCAAAGATGAGAGAGATCATTAGGGGCTGGCAGTTTAGAATGTAGAAATATCAGGTCTGGCAAAACTCCATGAAATGCAGCTGAAGATGGCAGGAAGATCACACTGGTCTGGGAGTCAGATAATCTAGCTTTGAGGTTGCTTCCTTTCATGTAAATTTTGTTCTTATGGATTATAAGGGGCGGAAAGATGTTTCTCTGTTATGATAAAGGTCAGAGAGTAATTTGGAACTGGATAAAATAAGAATTCATTGTCATTTTATGGTCATGGTCAGAAGGCAACTGAAAAATTTTTTCTAATAAGTTGCAAACAGACTCTTAGAGGATAACTCAAAAAAATGTGTGACACTAAGCTGCTTTGAAAAAGTATCAGAGGCTTCTCAGTCTAAGAAAGGCTTTAGAGTGGATCTGAAGACTTCTTTCCTTTTAGCCAAAGAAAAGGCCAGAGATAATTTAAAAGATTAATGTTAAAGCTAAAAATTTTTGCTGCTGTTTTTATTTCTTTTGCTTTTGCCCAAAATGGTTTGTGACTTCTTAAAATAAGTTACAGATTTAAAATTGTTTGATTTTTATTGCATACTTCCCTTTCTGAAACAAGATTGCTCAAATAATCTGTTCTTCATAGGAAAGCCTCTCCCTCTCTCTCATAATTTTTTTAAACTTTTTATTTTGAGATAATTGACACTCGCATGCAGTTATACAGAAACAATGCAGAAAATTCCTGTATACCCATCGCCCAGTTTTCCCCAATATTACATCTTAGTTCAGTTCAGTTCAGTCGTTCAGTCGTGTCTGACTTCTTGTGACCCCATGGACTGCAGCACGCTAGGCCTCCCTGTCCATCACCAACTACCAGAGTTTACTCAAACCCATGTCCGTTGAGTCGGTGATGCCATCCAACCATCTCATCCTCTGTCGTCCCCTTCTCCTCCTGTCTTCAATCTTTCCCAGCATCAGAGTCTTTTCAAATGAGTCAGTTCTTCACATCAGGTGGCCAAAGTATTGGAATTTCAGCTTCAGCATCAGTCCTTCCCATGAATATACAGGACTGATCTTTATGATGGACTGGTTGGATCTCTTTGCAGTCCAAGGGATTCTCAAGAGTCTTCTCCAACACCACAGTTCAAAAGCATCAATTCTTCTTACATCTTAGACAACCACATCTTACATCTTAGATAACCACAATGTAGTAGAATTAGAATTGGAGAATTGACAGTGAATCAATCAACCTTATTCTGAATTTACCAGTTTTAAAATCCACTCAGTGAGTGTGTGTGTATGTGTGTGTTTAATTCTATATGATTTCATTACATGTGTAGATTCATGTGGCCACCACCTATCAAGATATAAAACAGTCTGATCACCACAAAGATCCCTCATGTTCTCACATGGCTGTGCCTATTCCCCTCCAGCTTGCCATTATCCTTGCATGTAACTCGTGGAAACCATGAATCAGTTCTTCACTTATATACTTTTGTCATTTAATGTATGTTTCAAAAATGAAATCATATGCAGCATGAGACTATGCAGCCTCTTGGGATTAACTTCTTTCACACAGCATAATACCATGTAGATTCATGTGAATTGTTGTGTATGTCAATAGTACATTTAAAAAAAATTCCCATTCCCATGGGATGGATATACAATTTATTCACTACTGTAAGATATTGGATTGTTTTCAATGTTTGGCTACTATGAATAACACTGTTCTGAACACTCATATACAAGTTTTTGTGTAAACATAAATTTCCACTTCTCTGGGATCAATGCTGGAAAGTAGAATTGCTGTGTTGTATGGGAACTGCATGTTTAGTTTAAAAAAACTTGCCAAAATATTTTCCAGTACAACAGAAACTATTTCTCTATATCCTTGTCAGCATTTGGTGTTGTTGCATTTTTAAAAATTTTAGCCATTCTGATAAATATGTACCGGCAACTAATTGTGGTTTAATTCACATTTCCCTAATGGAATTGCATTGAGCCTATATATCAACTAGGGGAGAACTGACATCTTTACTATGTTGAGTTTTCCAATCTATGAACATGGTGAAAGTGAAAGTGAAGGTCACTCAGTTGAGTCCGACTCTTTGAGATCCATAGACTATACAGTCCATGGAATTCTCCAGGCCAGAATACTGGAGTGGGTAGCCTTTCCCTTCTCCAGGGGATCTTCCCAACCCGGGGATCGAACTCAGGTCTCTTGCATTGCAGGCAGATTCTTTACCAGCTGAGCCACAAGGGAAGCCTAAGAATACTGAAGTGGGTAGCCTATCCCTTCTCTAGTGGATCTTCCCAACTCAGGAATAGAACCAGGGTCTCCTGCATTGCAGGAGATTTTTTTACCAACTGAGCTATGAGGGAAGCCCATGAACATGGTATGTCTCTCTATTTAGGTCATCCCTCACTTCTTTCATTAATATTTGTAAATAGCTAATAGCAAGCAAATAGTGTGCATATATTGTAAAGTTTCTACCTATGTATTTCACTTTCTTTGAAATGATTATAAATGTATTTTAATTTTGGTGTTTGTGTGTTTATTGCTATTATATAGAATTGGCATTAATTTTTTTCATTGATCTTAATCCTGTGATCTTGCTGAAATAAATTTTTAGGTTCTAGGAGTTTTATTTATGAAGAATCATTAGAATTTTCTAGATAGTCAAGTCATCTGTAAATAGGGACAGCTTTATTTCTTCATTTCCAATTTTGTATGCCTTTTTATTTCCTTTTATTGCCTCAATGCAGTGGCTAGAACTTGTAGTTCTATAGTGAAAATAGTGGTCAGAATAGAATCCTTGCTTTGTTCCCTATCTTAGAAGGAGGCATTCTGTCACTATTAAGAATCATAGCTATAGTTTTTTTTTTTAGATGCTCTTTATCAACTTGAGATAGTTATTGTCTACTCCTAACTTGCTGAGAGCTTTAAAATTATGAATGAGTATTGGATTTTGTCAAATGCTTTTTCTGTGTCAATTTATATAGTCATCTTTTTTTAGGCTCTTAATTTCTCCTCATTCTGTAAGTTGAAGGCTTTGATGATGAGGCTTGCTATGAAAATGAAGTCTTGGTGGAAAGCTAGGTGTCAGTCATGTTTAGGAAATATTTGGAGTACTGGAAGAAAGTATAGATCAAAGACTGGAGTCATAATAGTATAAGAATTTCTTAATGTACATTTAAAGTTGAGCAAAGTATTGAATTCTTAATAAGTGGCAGCATACAGAAGGATACAAATATCTGTGGATTCTGGAGCAAAGGGAATATATTCCTTATTAAAATACAAGACACAGGACTTTCTGGATTCACTGTGCGTTAAGTGTAGTAGCTTCCTTTCAGTAAACAATATTAAGCAATAACATTTCTTCAACTTTACAGGGACTTACAATCTATTCACTCTATCTCATTTTCACTGTCTTTAACATACCTTCACTTTCCTCCCTCCCAGTTTTGATTCCATGGTCCATATTTAAAATTGCTCCCTTGCCAATACCCTTTATCTCCCTTGCCCCACTCTCCCACCATTGTGGTTGCCTATCTCTGATTCCTATTAAATCTAGCTCTCTAACTACTCTAGGCCTGCACTCAAATGGCAGAGAGTAACTTCAAAAAACTTTAAATTTGTGTCCACTCATATCATGTGGGCACTTAGGTCCAATAATCCCAAAGCCCAACATTTCCATTTTCTATTTTTTATTTACGCACCCTCTCCAATTACTGTAGCACATTTTCACTTATTTCCTGAAATAGTCAACACTTTTACTCAGCTGATGACCTTGCTTCCTATTTTGACTGAGAAAAATAGAAACAACTGAGACAGAATTTTCACAAACATTCATCCATTTTCAGAGTGTTCCCACTTAACCATCTTCCTACTGGTTCCTACAGATCAACTGTCCTCAAACCAAGCTCCCCTCTTCTTTACTGTTAGAACCCATCTTCTCATACCCAGCCTAGGATGTATTAACTCCATCAGCTCTTCCCATTCTCTCCTGCATTAAGATTTTTCTCTCTGATTGCATCATTCCCATTACTATGTATTTATAATGCACTCCAACTTTCTCCTGGAAAAACAATCCCATCTCTTAATCCTGTATCCTCTCCTGGATGATGCTCTGATTCTCCACCACCCTTTATAGAAAAACCACTGGAAATATTTGCCTGGACTCACTACTTAACACTACTCTCTTCCCATTCACACCTGAACCCTCTCCAGTGAGGCTTTTTCCGCTAGCACTCTTCTGATCCGGTTCATGTGAAGGTCACGAATGGCCTCTACATTGCCAAATATAATGACCAATTCTTGGTCCACATCGTTTTACAATTTTTAAAAATTTTATTGAAGAGTTGTTAGTTTGGAATGTTGTGCTAATTTATGCTATACAGCAAAGTGACTCAGTTTTATGTATATATATATGTAGTTGTTAATTCACTCGGTCATGTCTGACTATCTGCGATCCCATAGACTGCAGCACACCAGGCCTCCCTGTCCTTCACTGTCTCCCAGATCTTGCTCAACTCATGTCCATTGAGTTGGTGATGCCATCGAACCATCTCATCCTCTGTGCCCCCTTCTCCTCCTGCCCTCAATCTTTCTCAGCATCAAGGTCTTTCCAGTGAGTTGGCCGTTTGTATCAAGTGACCAAACGATTGGAGCTTCAGCTTCAGCATCAGTCCTTCCAATGAATATTATGGATTGATTTCCTTTAGGATTGACTGGTTTGATCTCTTTGCAGTCCAAGGGACTCTCAATAATCTTCTCCAGCACCACAGTTCAAAAAGCATCAATTCTTCATCATTCACCTCTCTTTATGGTCCAACTTTCATGTCCATGATTGGAAAAATCATAGCTTTGACTATATGGACCTTTGTTTTCGAAGTGATGTCTCTGCTTTTTAATGTGCTGTCTAGGTTTGTCATCGCTTTCCTTCCAAGGGGCAAGTGTCTTTTAATTTCATGGCTGCAGTCACCATTCACAGTGATTTGGAGCCCAAGAAAATGAAGACTTTCCATTTTTTTCCCCACCTATTTGCCATGAAGTGATGGGACCAGATGCCATGATCTTAGTTTTCTGAATGTTGACTTTTAAGCCATCTTTTTCATGCTTCTCTTTCGCCTTCATCAAGAGGTTCCTCTTTGCTTTCTGCCATTAGGGTGGTGTCATCTGCATATCTGAGATTATTGATATTTCTCCTGGCAATCTTGATTCCGGCTTGTGATTCATCCAGCCTGGCATTTCTCATGATGTACTCTGCCATATAAGTTAAATAAGCAGGGTGACGACATACAGCCTTGATGTATTCCTTTCCCAATTTTGAACTATGTCTGGTTCTAACTGTTGTTTCTTGACCTGCATACAGGTTTCTCAGGAGGCAGGTCAGGTGGTCTGGTATTCCCATCTCTTGAAGAATTTTCCATGGTTTGCTGTGATCCACACAGTCAAAGGTTTTAGCATAGTCAATATGGAAAGGAATATATATATGTGTGTATATATATATTTTTTCATATTCTTTTCTATTCTATCACAAGACATTGAATACAGTTTCCTGTGCTATGTAGCAGGACCCTGTTGTTTAGCCATCCCAAATATAATGATCTGAATCTGCTAATCCCAAGCTCTCAGTACTTCCCTTCACACTGCCCCCACCCACCGCCTGGCGACCACATGCCTATTCTCTAGGTTGGAACACATAGTTTTGAGAGTCAGAAATGCAGACACAGAAATCTTGACCTTGCCTTTCCCTAAGTCTTTGTGTTATCAATAAATGTCAATAGCAACCTCTTAGCTTCTCAGATAAAATGTCATAGTGTCAACCTTGAGGTCCCTCAGTGTACCCCATGTAGTCCTTTAGCAGCACCCCATCACTTCCTACCACCTCCACTGCCACCATCCTGGTCTAAGCCATAGTCATCTCTTTCACATCCGATTATATCATGCCCCATCCAGAATAAAAGCCAAAGTCTTGGAGGCAGCCTCCAAACCTTATGCAATCTTGCTTCCCCATCATCTTTCTGACCCCACCTCCTTTTCCTCTCTCCCTAGCTTCCTGCACTCCAGCCACACAGGGCTGCTTGCTCTACTTCAAACACACCAGCCAAAGTCCTATCTTGGGGATTTTTGCCTATGATGCTCCCTTGTCCTCAGTTATCTACATATCTCAATTCCTACAGATCTTCATTCAAATGCGAGGCCTTCCTTGTCATGTTTAATATTGCAGCCCATCTTCCTGGGTCTAGCACTCTCTATATCCCTTCTCTTATCTTTTATTTTGCTTAAACATTTAAAAAATTTTCTGTCCCCCCATTAGAATGTGAGCTCCATGAGGTCAGGACTTTTAATCAGTTGTGACCACTATGCCAAGAACAGTACCTTGCATATAGCTGTTTCTTTTTTAAAGTTTTCATTTATTGGTTTATTTTTGGCTTCCCTGAGTCTTCAGTGGCTTTGTGCGGGCTTTCTCCAGTTGTGGGGAGTGGGGCCGCTCCTCTCTGGAGTGCATGGGCTTCTCATTGCTGTGGCTTCTCGTTGTGCAGCACAGGCTCTAGGTCTGCGGGCTCCAATAGTTGTGCTCGTGGGCTTAGATGCTCGGTGGCGTGTGGCATGTTCCCACAGCAGGGATCCAACCCATGTCCCCTGCATCAGCAGGTGGATGCATATCCTTTGCACCACCAGGGAAGTCCCTCTTTAGAAAAAGAAGAAAAAAGCTGTTTCTTAATAAAATTTGCTGAATAAATGAATGAATAAATAAAATCCAAGGCTGATAATCTTGGGACAGTTTGCATTGGTGCTATGCTGAGGAGAGATCCCTGTGAGTTGGGGAATGCATCCCAGCCCCTTCCTTGTGGTACCCAGAACATCTCAGGAAGCTGTGGTCCTTTGAGAGCCGCCTGCCGGGCAGACCTGGGTCCAAAGAACAGTCTTAGGATCATCATCTTCACAGAGATGTGGCTTCTTGAGAGTGGCTCCCCTGGATGGTATCAAATAACAGCATTCACACCAGCTGCATGTAAACACGGTCCTATGACCAAAATGTAGCTGGCAGTTCAAATCCCAATACCTCTTGACTTTAGAGATAGCGAAACGAATGAAGATGTTAGCAATGCTTTTCATGAAGCCACAAACGGGGCTCCCCTGTTGCTTTGTTTTCACCACCACCACCACCACCAATGAATCAGTGGTTATAAGGAGAAAAGCACGAGACACATTATACTCTATTTCCCAAGTTTCTGTGAGGCAGATTCTGGCAAGAGAACTAAAGTATCTCCCCAAGTATAACTGGGTGCAGCCGTTGCCTCTGAATGACGACTGTTGCTTGAGACCTTACTCTGACCTTACTCTTGCCTTCTCTCCATCTTGCCTGTCATCACTCAAGAATGGTGGCCATTTTAATTGCAGTCAAGGTAATTTGAATTTAGATCTTCTAAAGTGTCTTCTCTTTTAACAACTTCCCACATTCCTGACAGGTGCTGTTTAGAGTAGCAGACTGTTTTATACTCCTGACAAGGCAGGAGAAGATGGTTTTAGAAGGTTAAGAAAAAACAGAATTAAAAAAGGGTGGATATGTTTACAGTCCTGATTTCTTTTCTTTTTATGTTATAAATGAAAGATTTAAGTACTTTAGATTATAGGGCAAGAACAATTGCTGGAGGTCCACTTCTGTTTAATTAATTTCAAGAACAATTTTGATCCCTGGTACAAGAGGAGAATGGTTTCCTAGCTAGCTCATTGGTAAAGAATCTGCCTGCCAATGCAGGAGACTCCACGTCTCTCCCTGGGTGGGTAAGATCCCCTGGAGAAGGAAATGGCAGCTCACTCTAGCATTCTTGCCTGAAAAATCTCATGGACAGAGGAGCCTTGGGGTCGCCAAAGAGTCAGACACGACTTAGGACTAAACAACAAAAGAGAAGAAAGGTGGAAAATAGTGATAAAGAATAAGGGATGTGAAGACCGCTGGGGGATGAAGGAGCGGGGAAGAGGGTAAATGTATATTGATTTTTACTGTCTCATCAGGTGCTACTTTGTCATAGGGGTAGGCAGGGTGACACAACGGATTTTATGTTTAGAATTGGTTCTTCCAGTAGGGCAAATGCTGCTTCCAAAATAAATAAATTAAGGAAGAAAGGGAGGAAGAAAGTGAAAGCAAAGAAAAAGAGAGAGGTAAGTGCAGACTGTATCCTTAGAGTGTCTTTTGCTGTGTTTTAAATGGGTGCATGGAATACGTGAGGGGAAGAGTGTGGAGATGCAAAGCCAGGATGCCAGGAGAGTAGCTAAAAACTCTACTGTAAAAAAAATTGGTTGGTTGACATCGTATGATTAGTTCATCTTCTTTGCCACTTTCCTGGTGCTCTTATTACTGTTTTTCAAGCAGTGTTCCTTTTCTGGCTGGTATGACTTTATTTTTTACAAAAATTTATTTTTATTTTTGGCTGTGCTGGATCTCCATTGCTGTGTGAGGGCTTTCTCTTGTTGCAAAAAGTGGAGTCTGCACTTCCTGGTGATGCACTGGCTTCTCACTCTGGTGGCTTCTCTTGTGGCGTGCAGGCGCTAGGCATGTGGGCTTCACAGCCCCGAGGCATGTAGAAACTTCCTGGACAAGGGATTGAACCCTTTTCCCCTTCATTGGCAGGGGGATTCTTAACCACTGGACCACCAGGGAAGTCCCTGGCTTGTGAAACTGTACAGCTGTGCATTGGGAATTTAAAAGCATACCAATGACAATGGAGTTATTTTAAAATTTTAATTTATTTTCAAATAATTTCCAACTCTAAGAAAAGTTGCATGAATAGCATGACAATCTCCTGAATATCCTTTTCCCAAATTGAAGTTTAGCCAGTTGTTCCAACAGTGCCCTCATAACAAAATGCCCAATTCAGGACAACATTGTACTCAACTGTCATACCCCTCGTGGTCTAGAATTCCTCAGTCTACTGGACTTTCAGGAACTTGACATTTCTGAAGGTCATTTTGTAGAAACTTTCTAAATTTATGTTTGTTTGATATTTCCTCTTGATTGTAACCAGGTAATGATTTTGTTCTGAAATATTAGAGAAGTGATATATTTTTCTCATTGTATCTTATCCAGTGGCACATGATGTTGCTTTGTCCCATTACTGGTACTTGATTCAGTTAACTTTGAACTTGATTCAGATGGTGTTTGTGAGGTTTCTACACTGTAAAGTTTTCATTTCCATTGTAATTAATAGATATTTTATAGAAGTATACTTTGAGCTGTAAGATCTTCCTCATCTTACTTTCACCCACTAATTTTGGCATTCATTGATGTTTCTTGCCTGAATTCCTTCAACATTTTTAGTTGGACTTCTAAGAAAGAGCTTTCTTTCCTTTCTGTTTATCTACCTACTTATATCAGTGTGCATTCACAGATTCCATTATATTCCATTACTTTGGGTTACAATCCATTACTGTATTACCTATTTTGATGCCCAAATTGTTCCATATTTGCTCAGTGGGAGCTCCTTCACGGCAGCTCCTGAGTTTTTGGTTACGTCTCTATCATTCTTTTGAGAACTTCTTTATTTTCTGGCACATGGGCGTGTTGAAAATTCATCTTGTCCTTTTCCGTACCCTGACCTTCAGAATTTCCATGAGCCCTAAAAAGATGCATTTAGAAACCAAGACTTGGGCATTAAGTTTGCTCATTGCTACTCAGGTCCTCTTAGTGGATACACACACACACACATTTAAATATCTACATACATATATCCATATCTGTAAAATTACATGTTGACGGCCACTCTTTCAATTGTAAGTCAATGACCCAAAACCACGGCATTCATCTCAACTTTCCCCCTTTCTGTATTTGTACCTTCCTTCTCCAGCACTAAGATTCCCTATATGTAGCCCATCACTTAATTCCTCCAGACTTCTAACCTGCTCGCAAGCCCACCTTGTGTAGGCTCTGATTCCCACCAAACTGCCTTCCTGCCCACTCTAGCACCCCTCTGTGTGGACCCTGACACACACTATATAGCCTTTCTGCTGCAAAGAAAGGAAGGCAGGTATTACTGTCATTTTTAACTGAGCTTTCTGCATTGGCTGGTTATCCTGGCATCACAGAAACAGTAGTGAACTGGTAACAGTGCTGTTAAAACAGCATATGGATGGTTTATTTACTCAAAATCAGTTTAATGAAATACTGCATATATTACACATATTTTATACTTGTGTCTGTATGTACATATTGCTTACATAGGGATCCCTACACGGAACCAGGGTTTACAGCCTTTTGTGGGCAGTTTAGGGAATTTTTCAAGGGAGAGTTTGACCACAGGTGCTTCTTACTTCAGGCTTCCTGGTAACAGTGGTAAAGAATACACCTGCGATGCAGGAGACGCGGGAGACATGGATTTGAGCCCTGGGTCAGGAAGATCCCCTGCAGGTGGAAATGGAAACCCACTTCGGTATTCTTGCCTGGAAAGTTCCATGGATAGAGCAGCCTGGTTGGCTGCAGTCCATGGGGTCACAAAGAGTTGGACGTGACTGAGAGACTGAGCAGATATGCACACTTATTTTATAAGTCAGCTTCAGACTCTAACTCCTGTGTAAAGTATGATGCCACCATATGCCTAAACTGTCTCTAGTCAAATTCTCCTTTGGGAGAACACATCACTGGTTTCCAAGGATCAGATGCTGATTCTAGATCTTATTGATCTATTACTGGCTTATTCAAGGAAAATGATAGTTTTTGTTTGTTAGTCATTCCCTTGAGATAAAATGCTTTCAACAAGTACTCTGACACCACGTATCTAGGCCGGAGCTAGGAAAGAGCAAGGTCTTGGCTATCGGACCAACTCCAGTAGGATGGCTCACTGGGGCCATTCATAGAAGGCCAAACCGCAGGGCGCCTTACCAGGCATGGGGACCAGAGTGCTGGGCAGGGAGGGGGAGACAAGCCTTAAACCAGGGGGAGAAATGACAGAGGCCAGGAAGCCGGTGACAAATACCGAATGGACCGTTTCTTCATTCAACATGTACTTATGCGTGTGATGTGCATGTGGGCTCAGTTGTGTCCAACTCTATGACTTTTTGGACTGTAGTCTGCCGGGCTTCTCAGTCCATTTCCCAAGCAAGAATACTGGAGTGGGTTGCCATTTTCTCCTCCAGGGTATCTTCCCTACCCAGGGATTGATCCCGCGTCTTTTACGTCTCCTGCATCAGCAGGCAGGTTCTTTACCACTAGTGCCACCTGCTAAGCCCATCTTCAGTTAAATTGTTATTTTGTTTATTGTTCATTATCTATAACCTTTTTGAATGGCTATTGAGTAAATGAAGGGTATTCAGTTTGGTTTCAAGTTTTCTCAGTTCAGTTCAGTCGCTCAGTCGTGTCCGACTCTTTGCGACCCCATGAGCTGCAGCACGCCAGGCTTCCCTGTCAATCACCAACTCCTGGAGCTTACTCAAACTCATGTCCATCGAGTCAGTGATGCCATCCAATCATCTCGTCCTCTGTTGTCCCCTTCTCCTCGTGCCTTAAAGTTTTCTGGACTTTACAAAATCAGGTGATAATTTCATAAGACAGTTCTCCCCAGGAGATTATGTGACTGGCAGAAACCTATTTTGAAGATTAGGAAGAATTATAGATTACTCTTAAGTGGTTATCAATAAATAAACAATGATGTATGTGACATTTACCTTTTGCAGAATTTGATCTATTTTAAAATGGGATTTGGTTCTTTTCCCTTTACTTTTACATAATTTATTATATATTTAGTGGGCCTTCTCTTAGAGTCACTTCTCTTTACTGACACACTTTCAGTTCTGTAGAGTTCGTGGATAAGAAAAAAAAGTAAATCACCACAATGGTCTCTATATTACCTTTGCAAATAATTGCTTGGGCAAGAGCTCTAGACTAATAAATGAGGACATGTGGATAATTTAGAATGTTTTTCTTTTTAGAACCAATTGCCTGGGAATTGAAAAATTCAAGGTGCTTTTTCATGGTGTTATTGTTTGAATTAATTAAGAAAAATTTCACTTCATTTGGAATTATTTCTATTCTTCTCAATTTTCCCTCCTGAGAAAGTATGGGAGAATGTGGCCCTTTGGGAAAAATTTAATTAATTCAGTCCACAGTCAAACACTAGAAGATGAAATTCCTCAGGCCTGTGCCTTTTGGACTTGTGGAAACTGACAGAATGCACTCTCTGGTCTCCCTCTGAGCCGCGGCCCACCCCTCATCTGCACTGCAGAAGCTCCCGTCTCAGGCAGGCAGGGACAGGAAGGGTGGTGAAGGGAAGGTGGGGTGGGGACCACAGGTCATCTTCATAACGCGGTTTCAACTTGCTGATACTTGTAAGGTGTGTCAGGAGCATTTTGAGCCTTAGGCAATCATATGCGAGGGCTCATTCTGTTCAGTTCATAATGTGGATTATATTTTATAGAGTTGCCAGGACTTGATTATGTGCACCTCCTAGAATGTGTAGCTCTGAACATTTAAAAGCGAACTGCTATGCAACTCTGAACATTAAACAGAGAATTACTATAGGCAAATCTCATAGAAATAAAGAATTGATCCTACAGTCACAGTTTTAGAATTTTGTATTTGGATGGAATTTGGAGTTTTATATTTGGAATTATATATTTGGATGACTTTCACATCACAGTTTAATTTGGCTGCATGGCAAGCACTGAAAATGAAGGAGTGACACGGAAAACAATTTGTGGACTTTAGAACACTGCAGTTTAGCTTAGTGACAAATCATACACTTCTATTCAGACCATATGGAAACATAGTCTACCTTTCTCATCTACTTATATCTCTCTCCATATCTTTTAAGGTAGATATAGATAAAAAAAGACCATACACCCAAATAAGACATAATGATCACAAAAAGTATTTATAAACATTAATTTGTGGACATATACATTGATTTTAAACACATCCTTTACTTTAAATAACTTTGATTTTTCTGCCTAGAAGAGAAGAGTACATTAATAGCTATCACTTACTAAGTTCACCTAGTTGAATGTTAGCGCTTCTAAAAACGAGTCTAAAAAAAGTAAATATTCATTACTTTTTCACGTTGGAAGATTAAAGAAAAAAATGATCCTTTGAAACTGAAAGTGAGATTCTCAGAAATGTCAAGAAAATATTTTGTTCAGTCTCACTTTAAGAGGAATTGAATAGAGATTATAAAAGCCTTTTGACATTACGCTATTGTTACATAATGTAACGCAGGTAATTAGGATCTGCTTAATTTGGAACCTGTAACAGAGAAGACAGGAAATGTGTTTTGCTGCTTTGTAACTCATTTTTGAAACCCCATCTATTTAAAATGAATACAATAAAAGTGAAGAGAGGCTAGAAGTCATCCCTGGAGTTAAACTACGTGGTGAATGGAGGTACCACCTACTTGCATACAGGGCAGCCCCTGCCTCTCCAGCAGCAGCACGTGTCCAAGGAATCCCGTGGATGGCACTACACAGTGGTCTACTCAGCTTAAACTGAAGGACCCCGTGGACTGTAGCCTACCACACTCCTCCGTCCACGGGATTTTCCAAGTGGGTTTCTATTTCCTTCTCCAGAGGATCTTACAGACCCAGAGATCAAACCTGGATCTCCCACAATGTAGGCAGATGCTTTACTGTCTGAGCCACCAGGGACAGAATTCGAAGGAAGACATACCTTTACTATTAACAAGCTGAAACATAAATGAAAACATGGTCTCCACTTTTCGTGGTCCCCAGATTAAAAAGTTCTTTGGTTAGGGTTTTTTTGTTTGTTTGGTTGGTTGTGTTTTGGTTAAACTCTAAGAACATTGATTTGTTCAATGGTAGCTAGGCAAAAGTTAAATGGAAAAAAAAAAAAAAAGGTTAAACGGAGGACTATAGGTTGAATGTTATCATTCTAAGTGTAAGTCACTCAGTCGTGTCCGATTCTCTGTGACCCCATGGACTGTGGCCTGCCAGGCTCCTCTGTCCATGCGGATTCTCCAGGCAAGAATACTGGAGTGGGTTGCCATGCCCTCCTCCAGGGGATCTTCCCAACCCAGGGACAGAAGCCAGGTTTCCCACATTGCAGGCAGATTCTTTACCATCTGAGCTGCCAGGGAAGCCCTATCATTCTAAGGCACCTTCTAATTGGCTCCTGTATCAAATCCATGGGAAACTAAACATGTGTCAGAATGTGATGGAAAAATTCAAATATCAAAGGATGCAAAAATTAATTAAAAGGCATTTCCTGAATTGGAAAACACAGCTTACTGTCTTTAGAGACTTGTTCAAGTCAAAAATGACTCGGGAATTGGATTCTGAAGTTTCCACAGCTTTCTGTACTGATAGTGGTTCAATACTAAATTATTTGGTTCAATACTGAAATTTTGAGGTTTAGTCGCTAAGTTGTGTCTGACTCTTTGTGACCCCATGGACTGTAGTCCACCCTACTCCTTCTGTTCATGGGAGCGTCCAGGCAAGAATACTGGTTGCCATTTCCTTCTTCAGGGGATTTTCCCTACCCAGGATTTGAACCTGTGTATCCAGCATTGGCAGGAAGGTTCTTTACCGCTGAGCCACCATGGAAGCCCATACTAAGATTTTAGAAAGCCTGTAACAACACTTAAAATTTGTTGTTGATGGTGGTGGTGTGATTCCAGCATAGATAACTGATAGCTTATAACATTCAGGTTAGAGGTCAAATCTGAGACCAAATCACATCCAGGGAAAATTACATTTTGAATAACCCACAGTAAAACCTTCAACTCCAAATAGAGGAAGAGGAATTCAGATATGGACATTTATACTTTCAAAGTGACCAAATTACACATGATTTTCACTTGCTCTGAAATGACTCCATATATGCAATTTAAAATTTTACTTTTTCATCATTCTACAAAAAACTTAGCAATAAATTCTAACAAAAGTTTAGATGTTTAAAAAAGGAGAAATTATTCTCTTTTTTTAGCTACTCAGTATTATAACATTTATATATTGAGAGTGTTAGGGAATATATAACACATTTCCTGTGCATCTCTAATAAAAGAAAGCTTGTGATATGCTGTACTGACTTTTTCCCTTATTTTTCATAACTGCAGCATCATAATTAGAAAACAAACTGAGTAGGGTAACTCATTGCAAACTGAATCTGGTGTTAGAAGTAAGGTGCAAACGAGACTAAATCAGATATTTGAGTTTTTTCTTAACAGGATTGAGCAGCATTTCGAATCACCTAGAATCAATTCTCATGGGACACTGGTCGAAATGATGATACTGAGTTAAGAAAACATTTTTCTGATGGTAAAAATCACAAGTCAGAGATTGCCACTTACATTATCCAAGATAAGTTTGGTGATTATCCTGTAAATGAACATCGATTTCTGTGTAGACTCCAATGTTTCCAATCTCTGAGAAACGGTTCTGGTGTCTAAAATGTCCAATTGCAGAATTAGGGCAAATATCTTCTAGTGAAGTGGTTGCTTCTCTGAGAAAACAAAAAGAATTGCTTCACATCTGAGTTTTGCCACGCTACAAAGTCTAGCTTTAATACAGCACGCATGCTTGCATGCTCAGCCGTGTAAAACTCTTGGTGAGTTCAGACTGTAGCCTGCCAGGCTCGTCTGTCCATGGAATTCTCCAAGCAATAGTACTGGAGTGGGCTGTCATTTCCTCCACCAGGGGTTCTTCCCAGGGATCCAGACTGGATCTCCTGCATCTCCTGCATTAACAGGTGGATTTTTTTTTAAATCATTGAACCACCTGAAAAACTCATACGGCAGAGGGAAAGAAAAGGAAAAAACCCTAAATTCATACCCTATGTATTTACTGCTAACCCACAAGGTGGCACTAAGGAGACAAGTGACAACAGTGAAGACCACAGGCAGCGTCTGTACCAAATCAACTCTTTTATGGGCATTAATCCTGTTTCCTGACATGATTATCCTTTTAATATGCTACGAACTCAAAACATCCATATTCAGGCTCATTGCTTTTTTCTCACAGACTGTTCTTGGAGTTAAAAAAAATCATTTAATCTAGTAGCCAATTATAAAGAGTAAGTTTAAATACTTTAGTGTAGTTCTTTTGTAGGAAAGTTTTTTTTTTTCCAGATACAGACTTGACAATCATTGTAAGGTTATAAATTATGACCATTTTTAATGCTTTGTATAGTGCCTAGCACTTAATGGTTTTATAAATTGTAAATAGTCTTATTTAATGTTTCAATATTTATAGTAAAATGATGTATTTAGACTTGTAACATAGGCATACCTTGTTTAATTGTGCTTCACAGATACTGCATTTTTTTTTTTTTTTTACAAATTGAAGGTTTGTGGCAACCCTGTGTCTATCACGCCATTTTTCCAACCACATCTGCTCACATTTTGGTAATTCTCACAATATTTCAAACTTTTTAATTACTGTGATGTTTGTTATGTTGCTCTGTGATCAGTGATATTTAATATTACTGCTGCAAAATGATTATGACTTGCTGAAGGCTGAGATTATGGTGAGCAATATTTTTAAAAACTATGTATTTTTGGAGACATAATGCTATTGCATACTTAATATATTACAGCATAGTGTAAGCGTAACTCTTACATGGACTGGGAAACCAACAAATGTATGTGATTTGCTATATTGTGATATTTGCTTTATTTTTCCGGTGGTCTGGAACTGAACCTGCAACATCTCTGATGCTTGTTTGTAGTAATAGCATATAAATAACTTCTTTAAGGTATTTTAGGCAAAGTCTAATTGTTTGAGTTCCAAAAATAATTCCTGAATTGGCAAATACATATTTTACCTAACTTTCACGGCAGCTGGAGAGCACTTCCTGGATACATATGGGGAAATGTTCTCAGAAAGCCTTGTATGGAGAAACAAACAAATGGTTTGACATTGGCATAGCCTAATCATAACCCTGAAAGTAAGGGACACGGAGGATCCTTAGCTACAGTGCCATGTGGTAGAAGGAATTGGGTCTTCTCTAGCAAATCTCTCTGATTCTGAGCAAGAAGGAGGGCTAGCTCCCCAAAGAGGCTATTCTTCAGTTCATGATTAAGAGATAATGTTATTCATCCACAGGTCTAAAATTTGAAGGAAAATACTATGATTTGGTTATTTTTTCCCTTGGTTTCAAAGTAGGAATTTAATGAGTCAAGAAACAATTTAAATTTTTACTGTTATTGTATAATATGCATACTATATAGCTTGTGAAATATTTTCTAACAGAAGATATCTTTCTTACTCAGAAATGATTGCATCTTTGACTAGAATACTGACTCATTAAAAGTATGCCCTATGCATATGATTAAAAATAAATATTGTAGATCTGGATCAGCTTTTAAAACCTTATGTATCGGTATATGACCTCAAGATTAATGACATTTCATTATCTTAAAGAGAAACACTTCACCCTATTTATCCTCATTTCTTTTTCAATCCATTTACAACCACCATTTGCTACTCAAATTTAAGAAAATATTGTAATTACCTCATTTAATGAATTAATTTTATTTTTATTTCATTTAAGATTTAATTGACGCGCTAACATTGTAAGTTTAACGTACGTAAGTTTAAGGTGTCTGTGAAAGTTGAAGTGTTAGTCACACTGTCATGTCTGACTCTTTGCGACCCAAGGACTGTAGCCTGCCAGGCTCCCCTGTCCATGGGATTCTCCAGGCAAGAATACTGGAGTGAGTTGCCATTCCCTTCTCCAGGAGATCTTCCTGACCCAGGGATCAAACCTGGGTCTCCTGGATTACAGGCCGACTCTTGACCGTCTGAGCCCCAGGGAAGCCCACTACATCTACGTATTGTAATTTGTGACATGATTAATACTGCAGCATTAGCTAATCCCTTTGTCACTGTCACATGATTATTTCATTTTGTGGTGGGAACATTTAAGATCTAGTCTCTTAGCAACTTTGACGTGTATAATGCACTGTGTAATTACCTCATTGAAAGAGCAATAGTGACAAACATTTATATATCAAACAAATGTCTGTGTATGTCTAGTAGGTACAGGTTTTAAGAGATAATATGCTTTATTATTAAATGGAAGAAGAGGGAACAAATGAGTGGAAAAGAGAAAAATTGGATTAGAAGGTACATATGGAAGAAATACAATGGGCTATTTCTGTCTTTATTTTACATTAATATCTAAATCCGCATACATTCTTCAAATATTTTTCATGGTTTAAAAGAGGTGAGGCACTACTCTAGTTGTGTAAATTTGAACTGTCACATGAGCTCGGGTCAGACATAGTTATGAATGCCTTCAAGAGGTAAGATTTCTATGGCATGTGCATGCGTGTGCGCTAAGTCACTGCAGTCGTGTCCGACTCTGTAAGTAAGACTTGTTCTGTTTAGTTTTAAGCATAATTATGAGATTCTTGGCCTAATAACATGTAGTAATACATTAATAGGTTAGGGAATGTTTTCCTCTTAAAACAACTTTATAATTTTAAGATTTCATGTGAGTAAAGAAGACATAATCAAATTTAAATACGATATCAATTCAGATTAATCTTTTTAAATAAACATATGTCAGATAACCAGCAATTAAATCAAGGTGTTAATTGTAGTTAGTGAACATTATGAAATTGCACTGTTTCAATTATGGCTAATTTTAAACAGTCCTCCTCTTTCCATTGCTAAGATTCTTGAGGAAAGTTCTATCTTGAAGGGTGTTTCTTACATGTTACCCTTTAACAGATGCAGTGATCAAATGGTATGAAAATTTGAAGTTATATATATAAACATATTAATAAAGTTTGCAATATTGTTTTTCCCAAATTAAAAATTTCATCAAGTTATCACCATCTCAAGTCTCAAACCACTTTTGGTGGCACGTGGCAGCACCACTTGAGCTGGGAACAGAGATTCGCACCGTTCACTGTCGGCTTTGATCTCCACTCGTGTGAGGTCTTCAGGGCCGCAGCCGCTCAGAAAACAGATCAGGCCTGTTTTCCCTGCCAGAGTAGCAGGAGCTGTTTTCTTCATATGTTTTTACTAGTACAGTGTATTTTTATAAAGTCTTGTTATCCATTAATAGTTTTTAGTTAAGTTTTTTTTTTTGCTTCTCAATGGAGAAGATTAATTAAAAACCCTTGAGAGCATCAAGAGATTAGTGTTTTAACTTTGGAATTTCTTTTACAGAATTTGAGAACTGGATGAGATTATGGAGGTTACCTAGCCCATCTAATTACTGTACATGAACCTGTGGAGAAACTGAGGCAGTGAGGTAGGTTAGGATAATGTAGGGAGGGGAGGGCAGATTTGTATCTTGTTCTTTCTGCTGAGCCAAGCTGTTTCTGAAAGTGAAGTGCTAATTACACATGAAGGGGCTGAGTATAAAAAGGACACTTCAGTTGTGTCTCTACACACAAACCAGTGGGAAGAGAGAGAAAGCAGCTCAAGTGTAAACAATCAAAGAGTAAAAAGCCTCTGAAGCCAGTGCATTCACTGAAAATAGTTCAGTTTGATTAATCATGGAACCTGGGTGTAGATTTAGTTAGTAACTTCTGTTTGGACTTATGGATATTAAACATTCAGACTTTTCAATTTTACAAGCCTCTAAATCAAATATGGCCACAAAATGACTTGAAAGACATTTATTAACTAAAGAAAATAATCATAAAGTATCCAATAATAATAAATTTACCAAATTTATCATTAACGATAAGTGTGTTTCTGAGAAGAGCATCAGGCACTTTGGAAAGTCTTATTCTGCATGGGTCTAACACTGACAAAGTCTCTCCAATGTAGTCATTCACATACTAAAGGCAACTTCTTTACAGGAATATTAGTGAATCATCTCTTTAAGATTTTTGTTAGGTACACTATCTGAAATTTTGTCTTTTTTGGTTTTGGTTTGAGGAGGGTAGAATAGATATTCTCTAAGAAATAAAATTAGAAAGTTACTATACCAAAGTTATTTACTTCTCAGTGGTAGGTTATATACTTTCAGAAATTAACAAGAGAAAAGTTCGCTGGGGCCCTTTTGTAACATCCATATAAGAGGAAGAAATATTTACCCACTTGGCCTTGATACTGCATTTACTGGGTGAAGTTGCATTTTAGAGGAATCAGTGTTTCATAAGTTGTGTTCACTACAGGTTAATGAGCTTGTGTCTGCTCCACTTAGGTCTCAGAAATAACCCATCCACTAATTTAATTATAGCCAGTTGAGACTTTACTAGTTGGTAAATGTATTCTTTAATTCCGAAATCCTCGAGAGTTGCCTTGTAGAGATTTTCAAAAGTACACAGATAAAATACAAAGAACAGAAAAAGCCTTCTTTGAATCTTTTCTTGACTAATATCATTTAAAGATCCTTTAGTGGGTAACATCTTCATTGAGGTGGTGGTTCTCAGACTTCTAGGGGGTGGTTCCAGATTCCTCTTATAATTCAAGTGAGTTGTATCAATGGACTTTTGCTCAATAATCCTGAACTGTGGGTTGTTACCCTAAGGTCAGAGAAGTTTGGTAAGCTGCTAAGAGTCACACAGCTCTCTGTCTGCCTATACTATGTTTCCTGAGTCTGTGAAAACAAATTAACAAACCTCCGACTCCTCAATTCTTAAAATGCACACAGGCAGATACATATGGACAGCAAGAGCACAGAGATTTAAAAACAGAGCATAAAAAAGTAACTTGAACAGACTGTGGCATTTCCCTTGGTCTGTTGCTAACGGCCCACATAAAACATGCTTAAAAAAAAAAAAAACAAAACCTGGCACTTCTTTTTATCATGATTTAAAATGATTCAAATGGACATTCAGAATGTATGGCATTGGGAATGTATCCCATCTGAGTATAAATGGTAAAGAGCTTCATTGAACAGAGGGCTGTGTTTTCAGTGGTTTTCCGGCTGAAGTTGATACATATTTGGGCTGTCCTCTTTGGTCATGCTTTTAAAGCCTAACACAAGATTTTAATGTGTATGCTCAGGACTCCAAAGCTAGTGGTGTTAAACATGCCTTTTTGTAAGAAAAATAATTAGGGACATGATTTTTTAAAATGCCTTCGGGATTTGAAGATGTGAAAGAAATGTGTAAAAAGAAATTACTTCATTCTCTTTTTATTCTGCACTTTTCAAATGGACTCTGAAGCCCATCACACTTTTTCATTGAAAACTAGAGACTCCTGCCTCTAAGCTGTGAGCTTTTGGGTGGCTGTATTCTGAAAAGTGTTCCAATTACAGTTCTTCACCTAAATTCTATGGCTTGGATATCCCCTATACTCATACATATTCTGCACTCTAATTTAAAACTTCAACAAACTTAGACAAGAATCCATAACCAGCCAGTGGTCTGTGAATCTGTTTCGACGATACAGCTGTGGATGGACACTTCCTATTTGATAACTGTTCTTAAAACAGTTTAAATGATTTTCATGATAACACTGAAAACAGCAAAAAAAAAAAAAAAAAAAGTAATTGTGACCAGGTGAAGTGAAAAACTGTCCAATCACAGAATATCCCTGATCACGATTCTAAGTCTAAAGTAATGGAGCTCATGTCCTCAGCTTTTCTCAGTCTCAAGTTTCTGGTCCTGAATATTACACTTGAATATTTTAAGTATTTCCTCAATCCGAAAATATATTTGTTGGGAAAAGCCGTCCCTTTTCTGCAGCCTTTACTTCCGGAGGAGTCTAACGCTTTCTTGCTAACCCTTATTTTAAGACCGCACGCCTGGACACATCACACAGTGTAGTGTCTGTTGTCAGGCTTTGGAGAATTTATTTCAATTTACATATAATCCTCCAAATGCTCTGGACAGCTTGATGTGAAATCTGAGACCGCTCCTTCTCCCCAGCAGGCTCTTCCTTGGCCTCTAGTCATTCATAGCCAAAGGCTCCAAGGCTCCCTCCGGGAAGGCGCGGTGGGGCTGAAGGGTCGGGAAGAGGGGTGACTGCGGGGCTCGTTGCGCCGAAGATTTACAGTACTTCTCGCAGGCGGCGCAGCAACCCCCTCTGTGGCTGTGGGTGTCTGGTGTGACGGAGCGGAGAAAAGCTCTCTAATCTCCCAGGGCCTGCCTCTGCCGCTCCCCTCCCTCCCGCCGTTCCGGCCTCCTCGCTCTCGCGCTCTCGCCGTGGCCTTTCTCGGGGAGTTTCGGTCCCTGAGCGCAGCCAGAGTAGCTTTGGCAATCTAGATCTGGAGCCTGTGTACACACGCTCACGCACACACGCGCGCACACACATGCACACTCACTCGCACACACGCACTCCGGCTCTCCCCACGGGCATATAGAGCAAACCCGGAGCTTCATCTACCTTAGGGAGATGGCCCGGACGGACACTTCTTGCTCACTTGTCGTCTCCGGAGGTCAGCGCAACGTCGGGACCAGGGAGGCTCGCTGCCCGGTGTGCAGCCTCGCGCTGTTTGCCGCCACCGCTGCTTAAAGTGTCCAGGCTGGAGGAGAAGGCTTCTCCTGGACAGATTCCCGGCGCAGCTCTGCGGCCCTGGGACTTCACTGAGCTGCTTCACCCGGGTCTCTTCCGCCCCGGCCATCCTCGCGTCCCCGGCTGCGGGGCTCAGGACTCGGGAGCCTCCGCCGCTGCCGCCGCCGCCGCTGCTGAGAGCACATCCCACCCAGAGGACTGAACGCCAGCGCTGGAGTGGGGAGAGAAAGCGGCAGCCCTAACTTCCCTTTCCATCGCTCCCTCCTTGGCAGCCGCGGACCCGCTAGAAGGCTCCCGCGGAAAGCCAGGCGAGAGCTCGGCGCTGGGGACGGCGAGCTGGGAGCAGCGGGCGCACAGGGGCGGGGGCAGCCTGCGCCCCGGAGCCCGGCGCCCGCCGAAGAAGTAGTGCGCGCTCTGGGGCGAGCAAGACGCTCTTCAAGTTGGGCGCGTCCCAGAGCTCGCTGGCTCGCTCCCCTGCAGCCGGTGTGGTGTCCGGAGAGAGGCGGGGCTGATGGGGGGGCTCGTGGGCGCTGTCGCCTACGGACAGAGCCCGTCTTAAAAGACGCCCGGCCGGTCTCTCCAGGGTCGCAGCTGGCGTCGCGCCCTCGGCCGGCGCGCGCTCTGATGCCGACGCTGCCGGTGGCCCGGGTGGCCCGCTCACGGGGGGCGCCCGAGGGGGCGGGGGAGGAGGAGGAGGCTGTGTGATGGCCCTAGACGGCGAGCGGGGGAAACAAGAGGAGGAGAAGAAAAAGAAGAAGAAGAAAAAGAAGAGGAAGAAGAAGGAGCAGGGGGCTCAGAAGAGCGGCTCCCTCTTCGCGGCCGCGATGGGCGAGAACGACGCCGCGCTTCGGGCCGGCGGCAGGGGGCTCTCGGACCCGTGGGCGGACTCCGCGGGGGTGCGGCCCCGCACCACCGAGCGCCACATCACGGCGCACAAGCGGCTAGTGCTGGCCTTCGCGGTGTCCATCGTGGCGCTGCTCGCGGTCACCATGCTCGCCGTGCTCCTCAGCCTGCGCTTCGACGAATGTGGGGCGAGCGTGCCGTCCGGCGCCGACGGCGGTCCGGCAGGCTTCCCGGCGCGCGGCGGCAACGAGAGCCTTCCGGGCCCGGCCCGACGGAACCACCACGCCGGCGGGGACCCCTCACAGCCCGGGGCAGGCGTGGAGGCCACCCCTGAGACCCCGTCCGCCCAGCCGCCGTCTGGGGAGGAGCGCGAGCAGTGGCAGCCGTGGACGCAGCTGCGCCTGTCGGGCCACCTCAAGCCGCTGCACTACAATCTGATGCTCACCGCCTTCATGGAGAACTTCACCTTCTCCGGCGAGGTCAACGTGGAGATCGCGTGCCGGAACGCCACTCGCTACGTCGTGCTGCACGCCTCCCGGGTGGCGGTCGAGAAGGTGCAGGTGGCCGAGGACCGGGTGGCCGGGGCGGTCCCGGTGGCCGGCTTTTTCCTCTACCCGCAAACCCAGGTCTTGGTGGTGGTGCTGAATAGGACTCTGGACGCGCAGAGGAATTACAATCTGAAGATCATCTACAACGCCTTGATCGAGAACGAGCTCCTGGGCTTCTTCCGCAGCTCCTACGTGCTCCACGGGGAGAGAAGGTACGGAGGGAGGCGGTGCCCCGCGCCGCCCCACCCAGCCAGGCTGCTCTAAACCGCCGGGCAGCGGGCGACCAGGGGACCGGGCGAGCTTCGGATACACGGGGGGCCAAGGATGGAGTGAAGGAAGTGAAGGTGGGGGTAGGGCCATCGCCCAGAACTCTCGGGGTCTTCCTGAGGCTTGGGTTCTTCCTCGGTCAACTCCACAAACTCACTCACCGGTACCAAATGCCACTGTAGGCTGGGACCCCCTGCCTCGTTAAAGTTGCTGAGGCAGAGCACACAGCTTTTTTTTTTTTTTTTTTTTTTTTAAGAGTGATGTGTAATCTGAGCGGCCTCAGGCCAGGGTGACATCAAAACCCTGCCAACTTACCGTGGAGGGAAAATAGGTGAACGCCAGAGGCCAGGGCCGCAGCCGGGTGAGGAGTCAGGACGCGGGAGGCAGGGCAAGGTCCTTCCCGCGCCCCCGCCCCAACCTCCCACGCCCGCTTCTGGAAGGCGTAGAGCCGTGGACAGGCTTTGGCCTCACGGAGTTGAGCAAAACTGGAAGTTGAGATTCTGGACAGTAAGAGCCGGTCCCAGTGACAGGGGGGGTGGGGGTGGCGGCAGCTGCCTTGGCCAAAGCCAGCCAGGAATGTTCTTGCTGGTGCTTCCAACTCTCCTAACGCAGTGACTCCAGTTTGTTCCTGAGTTACTGCCTCTGGAAATGATTCCAGTGGTGAAAAGGGAAAAGCTAAGTGTCAGTCTCAAATGACTTATTAGTGAGTGCCTTTGATGCTTCTTTTAGATTTGGACAGTATTCTGTTTCTTATTTTTTTGAGAAGCTGTGGGGTTTTTCACCATTTGTTTAGAGTCCAACAGAACTGGGTTCAGATCCCAGCTTCAACTCTACTGGTGGTGAAGGCTTGTGGAAGCTGATTAATCTGTCACCAGGTCCTGGCAATGACTACTTCTAGTGCTTAATGAGCGTCCTGTATCAACTCCATCTTACAGGAGCCCGACGAGCCTGGGTGCTGTTAACACTCCCTGTTTTACTGATGGGGAGGAGGAGGCACCAAGAAGTGGAATAACTTGTAATATAGTGAGCCGACAGAGAAGGTTTTAGACTTAGGCACTTTGGTTCCAGAACCTCTACTTTTAGTTTTAACTTGGTGAAAATAATAATAATAATAATATCCTCATGGAATTGTTGCAGATGTCCATGAATAAATGCATTGAAAAGCACTTAACCTTGTATTTGGCACATAGAGTGCCCACTCATAGAGTGTTATGAGTGTCCCATGGTAGCAAGCCCTCAAGCATGTTGTTGAATGCATAAACAAGTGATTCTTGTTTTTTTTTCCCTGGCCCCTTGCATTTAAAATAACTGAATAATTAAATGGCTATGGGGCCAGGGAATAACCCAAATGAACTTAAAAATGAAATCAACAACCTTTGAAGTGGAGGCAGGTTGGAGATTAGTAATGGTGCCATTGGCAGAGACTCCCTTGTTCTCTAGAGATTCTCACAACAGCAGAAAACTTGGGATCAGAGCAGTCCAGGGCTCCTGGGGTCAGCAGACTGGGCAGCAGAGAGCTGGGACTCAAACTTAGGTTTTCTGATCCCTGGACTAGAGCTCATGCTGTCAGGAAACTCCCAGGAGAAGTTGCTATAGTATAAGAAGCTGGGAAAATTTCAGTGTGTTATGAGAGAACACAAAAGTTTTAACATTTATAGAGTGCTGTGGTATAACCTCATCTAAATAAATTGCCTAGTGCTTTAGTGGTTAGGGACCCTGGTGACTCAGATGGTAAAGAATCTGCCTACAGTGCAGGAGACCCAGGTTCAGTTCCTGGTTTGGGAACATTCCCTGGAGAAGGGAATGGCAATCCACTCCAGTATTCTTGCTGGAGAATTCCATGGAGAGCCATGGGGTCGCAGAGTCCAGCATGACTGAGTAACTAACATACTTAGTGGTTGTGTGCTAGTTAAAACCTCCTATAAGTGAACCTATAAATTATTCACATTCAAACTCCTAAGACCAGATGTAGATAATTTAAAACCCCTTCCACCACATTCTCTGACATAGTCTCAAGAATAGAGATGAAAAGCGTTGTTTAAAAGATCCATGAGCATGTCAAATTTGGGGGAAAAGCGTAGAAGGCGAGTCTGCATGTTATGTCAAAATGTCTTGCTGTGGTGAAATAAATACTTCCAGCAAATCCTGTTTTTTCTAAGCTGTGCCAAAATATATTTGGTGGAACTGAGCTTGTTGTGGTCAGTGCTTTCCAATTAACAGGACCCTTAAAAGGACCAGATGTTCCTGCTTGACCTATAACTGATTTCTTGTACCCAAGTGCATATTTATATTCAAAGTCTGCTTCATTTTCCCCAAAGATGTAAATAAGATGGTTGGGAGTTTAGCCTAGTGCCTATGTAGCTAAACTCTGCATCCCATTAACACTCCAGGATTTGGCATTTTTGGAGATCTTAGGATGGTTTTATACTAAGCAGCCTCTTAGAGAAAGTACTTGTTCTTTTTTTTTTTTTTCCACCTTCAACATTAGAATGAATAGAATAATTTCTTATGTTTCTACTAGAGTTGATAAGGCAAAAGAAATCAAATCAAACATGTCACAGTTATGTCAAATTGACATATATTAAGCTTTTTTTGTTTGTTTGTTTGTTGTTACCATGGATACTTGGAGAATTTTTAAACACACCAATATCAGGAACTCAGCTAGAGTTAGACTTTTATTGGTGACGATTCTGTCCCCCAAATGCAATGTAAATCGACATTTTAAAACATACTTTACAAAAGGACTTAAATGCAAACTCTAAATTTTCATTTGTTTAGTGACTGAATGTCTTGGTCTTTTAGTTAGTCAGAATTTTTGCCAATATAATTATCAGACAATTTCTGTAATGAAAGTATTTAATCTTGCAATAGGGACTCACATTGAGTCATTTGAAAGATTTAAAAAGAGCAATACTACCATTCTGTCCACCTGACTTAGTCTATGTGGAAACAACTGGTTAATAATCAATCTGATTTTCTGGTTCACTCCTTAGAGGCCCGAGAGATATAATTTGGGCAGAGCAGGGAAACTAGATTCATCATGTGCTGTATGCCTCTGACCCTGAAAAGTTTCATCCCCCAGGAGGTTTTGGAGGGGGCCTGGTTTTTGCTCTGTAGAGAAGACTTACCTCCCCTGGTTCCCATATTACAGTAGAGAAAGTTTAGAAGACAAGCTCTTCACTTGAGGCAAATCTTTTCCTCTCGGTTCAACATTTGGAAATTCACCACTTGTTGAATATTGCAAATAAATT
The DNA here is from genome assembly GCF_019923935.1 of Bubalus bubalis. NCBI lineage: Eukaryota > Metazoa > Chordata > Mammalia > Artiodactyla > Bovidae > Bubalus > Bubalus bubalis. The sequence continues at coordinate 118,005,970 of NC_059160.1, read as the reverse complement.
CTCTTAAATTTGAAATGTTTACACATATCAGAAAATGATCTCCGTTAGGCAGAATACCCACTCACTTTTCCCTCAAGAAGGTGGGCAGCAGGCTGATACAGAAGGTGTGTATTCATGCCATAATACCCAGTAGTAGAATATGCTTGCTTAGAATTAGGCAAAATCTTCATTTACCTGAAGTAATTGATGCTTTAGGGTAGCCAGATGGTGAGCATACCCGTGTTTAAGGTAAGGTACCTTAATTTAGATCCAGATGGTCGGATTGAAAGAGGAAGCTTACCCAAAGTAAATGACCGTATTATTCACTTTCAAAAGGGACACCCTTTTTCTTTGACAAACTTTGAGTCTGTGACATGCCACAGTGACAGAAGACAGAATGAAAAGAGGAGTCTTTTTCTTTCAAGGGTTATTCAGAGAGAAACCATGATCTCCAAGGAAAATGGGAGGATAAAATTATGGTTCTCGCAGAGAATTGCAAAAAGCTCCTTTGCAAAAATCTTGTGGAGAGCATAGAGGATTCTATGGGTAGGCATTTGTGATATTAGTGTGGATGGTTTGATGCCTTGTACTTTTCCTGAAATGAATTAATTTCATTTAAAAAAACCATGGCATTTAATAAAAATAAGAAAAATATGTTGAGAGCAGCCTTACTTCTCCCATTCACTCTGCACAGGAGATATCTTTACATGAACAAATCAGAATACATGGCTTTTTACCCCTCTATAGAGGGCTCTGCACTGAAAAATCTAGGAGAACCATTTGTTTCTGTGAAAACTTTTTGTGTGATTCCTTAATGGACTTGTTTAGCTCATTGTTTTCCAGTCAAGGCGCACACAGCCGTGTGGCCAATCTGAGTCCCGTGTTGGATTTTGGTTACAGTTCAAAATGCTATCAGTAAACTAAATTAGAAAGTGTTGGGAAAAAAGTTTTGACCGTTTAATAGTCACTTATTCATGGAGGAAAATTCATGTAATTGGTTTTTGTCTTGCTACGTTTTTTGGTCACCCTGGCTAGTCATAAAGTATACCTTATTTATGAAAGAGTTAAATTAATTTGTCTGTGTATTTTTTCTTCAAAATAACTCTAAACAGGGCCTATCTGCTCTGGATCTCTTTCAAGCAAAGATAGACTTGTGACTGATTTCCCTATGTTGGGTTTGCGTAGCATGTTTATTTTCTCAAGTCAATTTTTGCCGCCATGCATGCAGATGGGCTTGAGACAACAGTATAGGGCAGTAATTTAGGTTTGCTTGAGGATGATGATGGCATTTGAATGATATAAGAATGGGACTCGCTTCTTTAAGCATGACTTTTGAGAGTGATATAAAAAGAGTGAAGAAGAAATAATATGTGTTTGACCGTCTATAAGGAAGAGCGTCCACCATAACCCCAGGCTCATTCATCCTCCTATCCCACCAGCAATGATCATCACCTCGTCGTCCTTTTAATTCAAAATTACACCAGTGGCTGGATTCCTCCAGATTTTCTCAAAGATCCATGCAGTCCTGCTTTTTGCCACTAGAGAGTGGCTGCTCTCTCCAACAGAATTTTGCTACAGAGGATTTGAGAGGATCTAAAGATGCAAAACACTTCTTGCCCCTCCCAGTTCTTTGGACAGTCTGAAATAATTCACAAACGGGCACAGCTGGATGGTGGTCCTGATGGGGCTGTAAGGGTGAAGTAAGATTGGCAAGACCTTACTGAGTGGGGCTGAGCTGGGGTGAAGAGTCCCTGGCTCCCCACTCCCCGCTCCCTGTCCCCAGGTGTGCCTTCTCGGTCTCTGAATAAACGCTCGTTTATTAAGGCACTCTGGCAGTGGTTGCACAGGGAAAGGGATGGTGAAGTCAGTTTAATTATTTGGATATTTTCTCATGACTACACAACTCAAAAAACAAACAAAAACCCCCAAACCAAAGTGTAAATAGAATGAAGTTTTAAAATTACCCTTGTTGGTTACTTTTTATCCCTTTTAAGAAGAGATTTGAGCACTTCTAGTTGTGTTGCTGGATGGAAAAGTGTGTGTGTGTGTGTGTGTGTGTGTGTGTGTGTGTGTGTTCAGGGACTCTGGAACCAGACTGCCTTGGTTTATGTCTTGACTCTTCCACTTATTTAGCTTTATGACCTTGGCCAGGTTTCTTATTGTTTTGTGTCTGGTATCCTTATCTGCAAAACGGGGATAATGATATCCTCTTTTGTGGGGTTATTGGGGAGGATATTAAATGAGTTAAGTAATAAAGTGCTTAGAACAGTGTCTGACAGTTGGTAAGTATTTGTGGGTATGAAATACAATTATATTATTACATGGCTGGATAGCTATTCTTCGAGCTGGTACAGGGTCATTTAGGTTCAATGTTGTTGCCTTAGGCTTCCCCTCATTCACAAGGCAGTGCGGAAATGGTCACTTTGGACATTCCTTCCACTGCTGTTTGTTTTGCCCCCTAAGCAGAGTTCAAAAGACAGGGAGAGAAAGAAGCAGAGCCCTTCTACAATGAAGAAGAGAGGGAAGAAAAAGGCTGTGGTATTTCATAGATAGAGAAACCCCATGCTTGGTCCAGACACTGCGATAGAGAGGGTCAAGGGAGCAGGGAGAGGGTGTGACGCAGAAGGAACTCGTAACTCTGATTATTGCCCTGCTATCTCAGCAGTGACAAGAGGAGAAAACAGTGACTAAAGGGTCAGGAGGGGGCCTGCCTTGTGGCTGGAAGCCAGTACAGGAGATAGAAAAACCCCCGAGTGCCAGAGGAAAGGCGCATCAGTCATTAGCTACTGCTCTGCAGACTGTATTTGGGTTCCAGCAGTGGCACTATTTTATGATACTTACATAATACTTTTTCTCTTTCCAATATTAAACAAATGAATCTCAGGTACCAGTTTATTTGTCCTTATGAGAACCTAATATTATGACTCAGGAAAGTAATTTTAGTGAGTCCATAATACTCTTCAACAGTGGTGATCAAGTACTTAGTACTCATTTTTGAGAAGAGTATTTAGTGCACAAAAATGAAAACAATTATGAATATTATGCTCTGTTTTTACAACACGATTATTCACATACGCACCACTTCCTACATACATATTGCTGGTATTATTGCATTATGTTTTTAGTTTACTAGAATGGTTATTTAAAAAAATATGCTACACATATTTTTTTGTGTTGCTTATAGCACTGAATATTCAGCAGGAGCACTTCTCTTCTGAAATGGCAGAGTTTTAATGACTCATTGCAGTACATAAAAGCACAGTCTAAACAACGACCCATTTTGCCTTAAAATGTTTTGTCATTGAGTAATAATTTGCACTTTGATCAACAGTCTTCACTTTAAATGGGATGTGGGTCACTTCCATGACCTTGTCACTGTCCAGTTACTAAAAGTAGTTGAAGAGTAACTAGATGATCCACTGGATCACTTCTTTCAATCTTGGGAGTTTTTGTTACTAATCTTAAACTATTGCAACAGTTGGCAAATTGCTGTTGCGACAGAAGCAGCTTCAAAGGTTGTCATTCATTGTGCTGTATAGATGTGGCCGAAACGGAAGCCTTCCAGAAATGCCCTGCCATTGTGAGGTTCTCTTGGTTTTTGGTGGGTTCCACAATGAAACATGAATCAATCTGAATACGAGCAGTGTTATGCAAATGTTTGTTTCCTTTGCATATATTAACTTTATGAAAAGGCAAACTGACAATAATGGGACAGAAATTGTTTGTATCACATACTGTAATTTGTTGGCAATATCAGCCAACGTTAATGCATTATTTCAGCTGAATCTTATCATAATGATTCGACACAAGTAGCTTGCCTAGTGAACTTCCGCAGAAATAAGAAGAAATCAATTCTCTATATCCTTCAGAGGCAACACAGAGCTTTAAGCTCTACTACTTAGCACAACCAAAATGTCAAATAAGCAAGTTGTTAAGAAATCAAGTAATTTATTTTAGATAGAAGGGAATTAAAATACATGTGTATTATTCATTTTTCTAGTTATGCTAAAGTGATATTCTTGGAATAACACTTCCAGGATGTTACTTTTGGTGGTGAAATTTCCTTTTGATAATAGAACGATTCTATAAAGGATAAAAATGCTTTTGTTTGAGAAAGCAGGAGAAAAATAGATGACAAAATACTTTTCCCCATTACCTTCTGCCTCCTGCTGTTTTATTTTTACTTCTTGCTGTATTTACATTTGTATTTCATATCCTTACTGTATATTAAAGTGTTCTCTATTTTTAATTATTTTTTTGTATTTTTTTCCTACCTGGTGTACTGCTACTACCTCAAACTCTGCCTCAAATTTACTTAAAAACCAAACTCATTATTTTCTATTCCCAATCTCTTTCTCTAGAGGTCTTTGATGTTTTTAGTGACAGTAAGCAGGAAAGAGGTCTCAATTCCACCACTTGAAGGCAGTCATCAAATACATGCAGTGAAGATTATGTTTTTGAAACCCAACAGACACTATTGCCTATTGAGGGCCCTGAGCCTGAAACTGGCTCTCTTTGTTAGAAAGCAGACGATCCAGGGAGAGAGAGGTATTAGAGATAGATGGGCGATACTGAGATCTGAGAAAACCAGAACCTGTAAGAGAGCAAATAGGACGTTAACTTTATATGTGAGTCAAAGCCTTTGATGTATGGCAAAACCAATACAATATTGTAAAGTAATTAGCCCCTAATTAAAATAAAAAAAAAAAAAAGCTTCTTTCTGTGCCGCCTGTAGTCCACTTCTTACTTCTCCTTCCGTCTCTGACCCTTAAAGTAGTGCCCAGGCTTCCAGACCAGTTCTTAACTTCCTCCTCCATAAAGCCTTCTTTCAGTTCTCAAGACAGGTGTTCTCAGCGAGGGCGGTGCTGCCTCCCAGGGCACGTTTGCAGGGGCTGGGGACTTTTGGGCTGCCACGGCTGGGTAGAGGCGTTGCTACTGGCCTCTAGCGGTAGACGTCTAGGATGCCGCTAAGCCCAAGATGGCTCTAAAAAGAGAATTGTCCATCCTAAAATGTCACTAGTGTCAAGAATTCTAGCACTGAACCACCCATACTTACATTTAAAAAAAGAGAAGTCAGTGGTGCCAAGGCTGAGAAACCTTGTTAGAAGATGTAATTTCTTCATGCATTTGTCATGGCTTTTTGTGCAACCTTGTCTAGGCTTATGTTTTATTTATTTTATCAGAGTATAAACTCCTTGAGGGAAGGAACATATATATTTATATTTATCTCCACAGCATTAAACACTCAAGAATGATGACCAAGAGAAGCAAATGTATATAGCTCTTGTAGCAAAAACTATCTAGCAATAACATAATTTAGTATTTTAAAATCATCTCATCAAATTCAAGGACTATGTTATTTCTAATTTTTATTCAGTTATAGGTTCTCAACTTGAAAAAGACCCTAAGCGTAGTCTAGTCCAATTGCTCTTCTTTTCCAAGGGGCTTGTTTTGATTTGCTAAATACTGAATTGAAATTCAATTGCAATCGTCCTCAGGTGCCAGACTGTGAAATTGGTATTTCCTCATTTAGACATTATCAAATATATGCTAGCCCTCAGTGCATGGCTATAAATATACTGTGTGTAGGAATTCATTAAGAATATTAATTGCAGAAAAATCACTAGATGATCTTTCTAGTTCCTTTCAGCCCTGAGAATCAGCAATTTAAATTGCTGGCCCTTACCAACATATTTACTTACTATGTGAGGCAAAAAGAGACTTGAACATGACATGATTTTTCTGCATAAATATTTGGTTTATTAATTTCTCATTAGCCCAGAGGTATTTAGATATTCTACATATAATGAATTCCTACCCTTTAATTACTCAATACCAAAGACACGTTTGATTTTTCACCTAATGACCAGTACATTCTAAATGCAACCTCTCTGTTGAACTCTTATGGAAATTTCCCCTAGTAGTATTAGCAGTTTTTAATATATTGTATATATTTTTCTTTTCAGGTAGATTGCAAAAGCCTTAAGGGCAAAAATGATTCTATCTTGAAAAAAAAATCCTGCCACATGGAGTGAAAATCTCACACATGGGAGACAGTGTCTAATTGCTCAATGACAAGACTTGGATTTCTCAGTACTTAGAAGTGAATATATTTCCTTGTATATTAAATTTCATAAGTATCTTTTAAATGGCCTCAGTAAAGAAATAAGAAGCCTCAGTGATCATTTTAATTAATAAAAAAGTTTAGATTCAAGAACATTTTGTAAGACAAAAAAGCATGTGAAGAGAAAATTGTAAATGAGTGCTTCTTAACAAAAAGTTACTGATATTTCATTAAGCAAAAACTATATTACTATCAGAAGAAAATAGGGAAAGTATTGCCAAGATGCTGGCAGATTTGGAAAGAAAAACATTTATGACCAATAGTCAAAATAAAACCTTGCTTATAAATTGTGGGTGAACATTCATTTTGCTGTTTTTGAAATAGAATTACCTTTTTCTCAGACACAGAAAATGTGGATTCCGGACCCAGCTTTGCACTAATTACCTGTGTAACTTTAGATAAATCACTTAACCCTACTGGAACTACTTTTTCATTTTAGGAATTTATGAAAGCTGGACAATTTGTTTCTAAGATTGCTTCCAACTTTATATTTTTTCTAAAGATTTATAGTTAAAACTTCTTTCCTAAATATTATCTCATTTTATCATCTCAACAGTTTCATAAGGGAGGCTTAGAAATATTTTCCTTCTACTAATGAAAAAATAAACTCAGGCAGTAAAGTGATTTACCCAAGCCTGGTATGTAGCAGCTCAGTAATGCTTCAAGATAATTCTTGAAACCCCTCTCTCAGAGGAAATATACAATTAATCTTTAAAATATCTTATTTTCTCTGTTTGAAAACTAAGCTTTTAAAAAGTAGTCCCTCAATAATACATGTGTCATAATTTTTAAAAGTATAAGCATTTACATTTTATGGTTTGATCCAGGGATAGCCAATAAGATTCAATACACATGTCAGCCTCTATTGATTAGTATAGCTCCCTGAAGTGCTGTGTTGAGAATAATTTTGAGGCCAAGTTTGGGCTCAGCGGGAAAGTGTGCCATGTGAGATTAAGCAAGAACTCTGTGGATGACGGGTAAGGCAGGGTGGGTGGTAGAACGACTGTGGGGATAAGAGCCTTCTAAAGAGATGGCTGTAGCACTCAGTAATGTTTTACCAAGGGTTTGATATTGACTTGCCTTAGCTACAGTTTTAACTAGTATTATTTAAAAAGTTTGGGGCTTCTCCAGTGGCTCAGTGGTAAAGAATTGGCCTTCAATGCAGGAGACCCAGATTCAATCTCCTCAGAAAGATCCCCTGGAGAAGGAAATGGCAATTCACTCCAGAATTCCCCCCCTGGGAAATGCTATGGACAGAGGAGCTTGGAGGGCTACAGTCCATGGGGTGGCAAAGAGTAGGACATAGCTGAGGGACTAAGTGCGCACACACACGCATGTAAAAAGTATAATTAACTTAGAATCTTTTCACAAATAATGGCCCTCTTTTTAAGTTAAAGGAGTGTCTGTCTTCAAGTACATAGTTTGGGTATTTTGATTTGACAGAATGCAGAGGGTGTTTCTAGAGTTTAAATGAGATGCAACTTTGCAGCTTGATCTGAAAACCAGAGTAGATTCAATATAATATATATATGCACATATTGACATGTATATTTACTCTACAGATATTTATTATATTAACATATAATATATAACGTATATAGCAAATATATACTGTGAGTGGTAGAAACCAATGGTCTCTGGATCATTCTGTGTAAGTGTAGGTTCTATCATTCTAAGAAAGGTCGAAGATGCTGTGAACCAGTGGCTGCCATTACCAATGGCTGAACCATTACCTGCCTGCTGGGTGCTGTTCATCTAGTCACACCTTTACATCCTCCTTTTCCGTTCTACTAAGCTTTACAATGCTTTTTAAGTTGGGCGTGGTTATTTCTTTTTAAGCAATGAATAGCTGCACCTTACAGAAATTTAATAATCATCCAAGATGATGTGGTTAAGAAATGTTGTGGAGTCAGAATGCAGACCAGGTTTTGTCAGGCTTCAGAGTCCATTTCCTTAACAAAACCAGGGCACGACTTGCTGAAATTTGAGGATGTAGATGTTTCTTAGTGATCATCTGTGTCTTACTTGTATCTAATGACAACTTTTGGATTTGATTTCATTGTCTTTACTGGTTGAACAGTTTCAACCAGTTTCAGAGAGGAGAGAGACAGTCATGGCCGGCCGACTCTGGGCGACCCCATAGATGGCAGCCCACAGGCTCCCCTGTCCCTGAGATTCTCCAGGCAAGGATACTGGAGTGGGTTGCCATTTCCTTCTCCAATGCATGAAAGTGAAAAGTGAAAGTGAAGTCGCTCAGTCGTGTCTGACCCTCAGCGACCACATGGACTGCAGCCTTCCGGGCTCCTCCTCCATGGGATTTTCCAGACAAGAGTACTGGAGTGGGGTGCCATTGCCTTCTCCGCATACCACAAAGGAGAACCATTATTTTCTAATACTTTCCAGTATGATGACGAGTTGTTTTTCTGTAAAGTGTCAGTTTTGCCTAATAAGCACAACTCTGGGCTTCCCTTGTGGCTCAGCTGGCAAAGAATCCACCTGCAATGTGGGAGACCTGGGTTCAATCCCTGTGTTGGGAAGATCCCCTGGAGAGGGTAAAGACTACCCACTGCTGTATTTTGGCCTGGAGAATTCCATGGACTATATAGTCCATGGGATCTCAAAGAGCTGGACACCACTGAGCAACTTTCACTTTCACTGGATTTAGAGAATTTACTTTAGTTGAGACAAAAAGTTTTCTGAAAATTTTTTGTTGTTGGGGAAATATGCATGAAATATGCTTTTGTACCATTCATGTACTTAAGTTTGGTTCAGGAAAAAAGTGTCTTGTAATTTGCAGAAGTATTTTATTAACAGAAGTATATAAAGTGATCATAACTTAAGTCATAAATGTAATTGAGAATGTCATTTTCTTTTTTTCCAGATTCCTTGGTATTACTCAGTTTTCGCCTACACATGCCAGAAAGGCATTTCCTTGTTTTGACGAGCCAATCTACAAGGCTACTTTCAAAATCAGCATCAAGCATCAAGCAAGCTATTTATCTTTATCCAATATGCCAGTGGAAACTTCTGTGTTTGAGGAAGATGGATGGGTTACGGATCACTTTTCACAAACCCCTCTCATGTCCACGTACTATTTAGCCTGGGCAATTTGCAACTTCACATACAGAGAAACTACCACCAAGAGTGGGGTTGCAGTAAGTATTTTAAGCTTAATGTTGTTTTTGGATAATATACGCTGATATCTGGATTAACAATGACTCATTTCTCTGCTCTTCCCATCTTATATAGCTGAATTCTTTTCTTCATCCTTGGAAGGAAAATTTTCTTCTTGGTTTCAGAGTCAGAGAGGAACTTCTCTTCCTGACCCAGCCTTCTTATTAATTTATTCACTTTCCCACTCCTGCCATTCCTATTCCTTTTGATCACCTGATTATCTCTGCAACAGCTGTTGTCTGTTATGGGAAATTGCCTGTTTTTATTTATATGATGATAAAGCTTCTTTTTATTATAAAATATTTCACACATAAAGAAAATGTGGAGAATAATATTATAAGCTCCATATACCTACTAGCCAGCTCTATAGAATCTAAACATTTTACCATCTTTGCTCCAGTTTCATTTAATTTTTGAAAAAGTAAAACATGTTGGGTAGAGTTGAAGCCCCCTGTGGACCCCTGCCTGATATTATTGCCTTGCCTCTTATCTCCTACCTGGCCCTGAATTTGAATTTTGTCATTTCTATGCATATTATCACACAATATTAAGTGTATTATTCATTATTAAGTATAAGTGAAGCAGCTCAGTGGTGTCTGACTCTTTGCGACCCCATGGACTGTAGCCCGCCAGGCTCCTCCATCCATGGAATTTTCTAGGCAAGAGTACTGGAGTGGGTTGCCATTTTCTTCTCCAGGAGATCTTCCTGACCCAGGGATCAAACCAGGGTCATCCCGCAGATGCTTTACCGTCTGAGCCACCAGGGAATCAATCATTATCTGTTTAAATAATTCCATGCTTTAAAATTGCATATAAGTGGTTTTATATTATAGATAATCATTTCTTCAACTTATTTTTATTTGATTTCATTTTTGCTTAAAATGTTTGTGGCTTATCTGAATAGAGTGGTTGAATGAATATATTAAAATTTCCCTTCTTCCTATAGATGAACAATTTAATGTTTCCTGATTTTTCAGTGATTAACAACAATGCTCAGTGAACATTTTTGCAGCTAAATTCTTTTGCTGATATGCTAGAATTTCTGTAACATATGAGGCTTCTTTTAACCCATAGCACCCATATGTATAGAAATATGTACTTAGACAAAGGTGTTATATAGGAAGCCTCGAGAATTCACTCTCTGTATTAAATTTATAACAAAAGTCAATTGTATTCTTTATGATCATTACCATTTGTGATACCATTCATTTTTCCAGGTACTTTTGACATGCATTTGTCTTGCATTAATCAGACTAAAGCAGGCCATGCTCAGTTAACAACTTTGTCTTCATTTTGATGGCTTATGCAATAAGTATGCATTTATTTTAAGTTTCATGTCAACCCTAAAGCAAGGTATTATAATTACATTTTTCCAAGTGAATAAATTTAGGTGGCGCCAGTGGTAAAGGACCTGTCTGCCAATACAGGAGACATTAGAGATGTGGGTTTTATCCCTGGGTCAGGAAAATCCCTTGGAGGAGGAAATGGCAACCCATTCCAGTATTCTTGCCTGGTGAATCCCACAGACAGAGTAGCCTGGTGGTGTGTGGTCCGTGGGGTTGCAAAGGGTCGGACATGATTGAAGAGACTTAGCAAGTACAAATTTAGGTTTAAAGAGGTGAAATAACTTTATCAGAGTAAAAGGTAAGTGAGTGGTAGAGCTGCAAGACTAACTTCTTATGGTATGACCCTACATTTTGGGTTCTCAGCACCCACGCCCCTCCTCATGCTGTATTTACCATTTCACCTGTGTGTCTATATGAGAGTCCAGGTAATGATTCTTTCCATCCAATGGCCATTGTATCTGGTGTTACTCAAACATAACAGAAAAAGTGAATAGAAATCTATATTCTTATTCTGTAGGAAGTCCATAGCTCTATAACAGGCTAAATTTTGAATAATAGGTTTAGATAAACAAATTTTTCTTGCTGTTAACTTTCAATTTAAATCACCACAGAACCCATTTAAAAAATAAAATTTTCTTGCATACAAATTTAATGCCATTAGTAAAGAACTGTATATGGTGAGTTAATCTACATAATCATTAAAAATAGTACCCCTAAGTACTGACTGTAGAATGCTAGAAAAAAGACATTTTGCTCTTTTGGACTTATACTTATTTAATATGTTTAATTCCTCTGGTATTTCTTGATATCTCCTGTGGATAGATACTTCAAGGCTACTCATGTTGGACTGTACAAAGAAAAGGAATACTAATATATATCATTTCCTTTTACATCTTCAAAAGTTGATGAGAGTTGCTGTGGGTCTCTTAGGAGCATAGGGTACATTGGAAGTGTTTTTTTCTTAGTATGATTTCTTTATCCTAAAAGTATTTTCAGCTCTACACAATTATGCTTGTTGCTAAGTGATCCATGTTTTAGAACCAGATACACCCCAATTATTTAGATGTGACTTTTATTAAAGTTAAGAATTCAAGTAATTAGTAAACATTAAAAAATTCCTATTTAATTATTTTTATGGAGAAAAGATAAAGCATGCTACTAGAGAACACTGGAAGGCCAACTGAAATAAAATTTTTGTTGTATAATCTAAAAATATTAAGAGTAGTAAAAAGAAAAACAAAATTGCTGTTGGGAACCCTTATTTATCAACTGTGGAACTAAAATGTAAAACCTGGTTCTCTTTTTTTGTCACCCCTTGGAAATCCAGTAATTTTCTTTTTATTGCCATTCCTCTTTATTACCGAGAACACATGGAATGACATTTCTGAACTCTTTAACAGCTAGGAGTGGAGGTTTAGCTTTATTCTCTTGGGTGTGGGATGGTCATATGAAATCCAGGGGATTGTTTTGAATTAGAAACTGAAGCAGTTTCCTTTGAGATATGAAAGAGTAACCTGAGTAGCATCTTAATATACAGCTGAATGGAAGCAGAGCATCAAGTATACATATTTGAAGCATCATTATTTGCTCATCAAGTTATGTGTATTTTGCAAGGAACTAATTAGTCGCTCAGTTGTGTCGGACTCTTTGCAACCCCATGGACGATAGGCTGCCAGAATCCTTTATCCATGGAATTCTCCAAGCAAGAATACTGAAGTGGGTTGCTGTTCCATTCTCCAGGGGATCGTCCTGACCCGTGGATCAAGCCTGGATGTCCTGCATTGCAAGCAGATTCTTTATCACCTGAGCCCTAGGGAAGCCCTTGCAAAGCACTATCCTAAGTAATTAAGAAGCTTAAGAAAAGTCTAAGATCCTTCCAGTAGAGTGATTGAAGGGCAGCTTTCAAGTGGAATCCATTCCTGTCGAATGTTAAGTTTCAGTTCAGTTCAGTTCAGCCTCTCAATCGTGTCCGACTCTTTGCGACCCCATGAACCACAGCACGCCAGGCCTCCCTGTCCATCACCAACTCCTGGAGTTCACTCAGAGTCACGTCCATTGAGTCGGCGATGCCATCCAGCCATCCCATCCTCTGTCGTCCCCTTCTCCTCCTGCCCCCAATCCCTCCCAGCATCAGAGTCTTTTCCAATGAGTCAACTCTTCACATGAGGTGGCCAAAGAACTGGAATTTCAGCTTTAGCATCATTCCTTCAAAGAAACACCCAGGACTGATCCCCTTTAGAATGGACTGGTTGAATCTCCTTGCAGTCCAAGGGACTCTCAAGAGTTTTCTCCAACACCACAGTTCAAAAGCATCAATTCTTCGGCACTCAGCCTTCTTCACAGTCCAACTCTCACATCCATACATGACTACTGGAAAAACCATAGCCTTGACTAGATGGACCTTTGTTGGCAAAGTATTGTCTCTGCTTTTGAATATGCTATCTAGGTTGGTCATAACTTTCCTTCCAAGGAGTAAGCATCCTTTAATTTCATGGCTGCAATCACCATTTCCAGTAATTTTGGAGCCCAAAAAAATAAAGTCTGACACTGTTTCCACTGTTTCCTCATCTATTTGCAATGAAGTGATGGGACCAGATGCCATGATCTTCATTTTCTGAATGTTGAGCTTTAAGCCAACTTTTTCACTCTCCTCTTTCACTTGCATCAAGAGGCTTTTGAGTTCCTCTTCACTTTCTGCCATAAGGGTGGTGTCATCTGCATATCTGAGGTGATTGATATTTCTCCCAGCAATCTTGATTCCAGCTTGTGCTTCTTTCAGCCCAGGGTTTCTCATGATGTACTCTGCATATAAGTTTAATAAGCAGTGTGACAATATACAACCTTGACGTACTCCTTTACCTATTTGGAACCAGTTTCTGTTGTTCCATGTCCAGTTCTAACTGTTGCTTCCTGACCTGCATATAGGTTTCTCAAGAGGCAGGTCAGGTGGTCTGGTATTCCCATCTCTTTCAGAATTTTCCACAGTTTAATGTGATCCACACAGTCCAAGGCTTTGGCATAGTCAATAAAGCAGAAATAGATGTTTTTCTGGAACTCTGTTGCTTTTTCCATGATCCAGTGGATGTTGGAAATTTGATCTCTGGTTCCTCTGCCTTTTCTGGAGAAAGGAATGGCAAGCCACTTCAGTATTCTTGCTTTGAGAACCCCATGAACAGTATGAAAAGGGAAAATAATAGGATACTGAAAGAGGAACTCCCCAGGTCGGTAGGTGCGCAATATGCTACTGGAGATCAGTGGAGAAATAACTCCAGAAAGCATGAAGGGATGGAGCCAAAGTAAAAACAATACCCAGTTGTGGATGTGACTCGTGATAGAAGCAAGGTCCGATGCTGTAAAGAGCAATATTGCATAGGAACCTGGAATATTAGGTCCATGAATCAAGGCAAATTGGAAGTGATCAAACAGGAGATGGCAAGAGTGAACATTGACATTCTAGGAATCAGTGAACTAAAATGGACTGGAATGGGTGAATTTAACTCAGATGACCATTATATCTACTACTGTGAGCAGGAATCCCTTAGAAGAAATGGAGTAGCCATCATGGTCAACAAAAGAGTCCGAAATGCAGTACTTGGATGCAATCTCAAAAATGACAGAAGGATCTCTGTTCATTTCCGAGGCAAACCATTCAATATCACAGTAATCCAAGTCTATGCCCCAACCAGTAATGCTGAAGAAGCTGAAGTTGAACGGTTCTATGAAGACCTACAAGACCTTTTAGAACCAACACCCAAAAAAGATGTCCTTTTCATTATAGGGGACTGGAATGCAAAAGTAGGAAGTCAAGAAACACCTGGAGTAACAGGCAAATTTGGCCTTGGAATACGGAATGAAGCAGGGCAAAGACTAATAGAGGTTTGCCAAGAGAATGCACTGGTCATAGCAAACACCCTCTTCCAACAACACAGGAGAAGACTCTACACATGGACATCACCAGATGGTCAACACAAAAATCAGATTGATTATATTCTTTGCAGCCAAAGATGGAGAAGCTCTATACAGTCAGCAAAAACAAGACAGGGAGCTGACTGTGGCTCAGATCATGAACTCCTTATTGCCAAATTCAGACTGAAATTGAAGAAGGTAGGGAAAACCACCAGACCATTCAGGTATGACCTAAATCAAATCCCTTATGATTATACAGTGGAAGTGAGAAATAGATTTAAGGGACTAGATCTGATAGAGTGCCTGATGAACTATGGACAGAGGTTCATGACATTGTACAGAAGACAGGGATCAAGACCATCCCCATGGAAAAGAAATGCAAAAAAGCAAATGGCTGTCTGGGGAGGCCTTACAAATAGCTGTGAAAAGAAGAGAAGAGAAAAGCAAAGAAGAAAAGGAAAGATATAAGCATCTGAATGCAGAGTTCCAAAGAATAGCAAGAAGAGATAAGAAAGCCTTCCTCAGCTATCAGTGCAAAAAAATAGAGGAAAAGAACAAAATGGGAAAGACTAGAGATCTCTTCAAGAAAATTAGAGATACCAAGGGAATATTTCATGCAAAGATGGCCTCGATAAAGGACAGAAATGGTATGGACCTAACAGAAGCAGAAGATATTAAGAAGAGGTGGCAAGAATACACAGAAGAATGGTACAAAAAAGATCTTCACGACCAAGATAATCATGATGGTGTGATCACTCACCTAGAGCCAGACATCCTGGAATGTGAAGTCAAGTGGGCCTTAGAAAGCATCACTATGAACAAAGCTAGTGGAGGTGATAGAATTCCAGTTGAGCTATTTCAAATCCTGAAAGATGACGCTGTGAAAATGCTGCACTCAATATGCCAGCAAATTTGGAAAACTCAGCAGTGGCCACAGGACTGGAAAAGGTCAGTTTTCATTCCAATCCCAAAGAAAGGCAATGTCAAAGAATGCTCAAACTACCGCACAATTGCACTCATCTCACATGCTAGTAAAGTAATGCTCAAAATTCTCCAAGCCAGGCTTCAGCAATATGTGAACTGTGAACTTCCAGATGTTCAAGCTGGTTTTAGAAAAAGCAGAGGAACCAGATGTTAAGTTTACCCATCCCCAATATGGCTTAGCATTTTTCTAGTTAGTTGACAACACTTAGAAATTTGGAAATTGGCACATAACATTCTTTCTATCTGGCTTCTCTTGAAAAATTGGAAAATCTTGTGACAGCTGGCTCAGATTCTCACTTGGCAATATTTGCTCATTCATTTATTCCTTCAGCAAACTATCACAGAGTTTAGTGCCATAAAACAAGCATTTTATTGCCTTCAGAGTTTCAGTGGGTCAGAAATTGAAAAGACCCAACAGAAGCACTTTGTCTTTGCTCAGTGATGTCAGAGGGCTCGGCTGGGGAGACTTGATGGCTGACTTGACAGCTTGAAGCCAGGATCATCTGGGCCATCTTCACTAATTTGTCTGATGATCGTTCTGTCAGTCCTCTGGGATATCAAATAGGACGTCTGGCCACAGCATTTATGTGCGGCTTTTCCATACTGTCTGGGCTTGCTCCAAGCATAGTGGGCTCAGGCTTGTTGGATTTCTTATGTGGTTGTTCGGAGTTCTAAAGATGAATGTCTTAAAAGAGCTATGTGAAAGCTGTATGGCAATTGGTGACTTATCCTCTGAAATCACACAGCATATTGGGCTTCCCTGGTGGTTCAGTTGGTAAAAAAATCCATCTGCAGTGCCAGAGACCCAGGTTGGATCCCTGGTGGGGGAAGATCCCTTGGAGAAGGCAATGGCAGCTCCCTTCAGTATTCTTGCCTAGAAAATCTCACAGACAGAGGAGCCTGGAGAGCTACAGTCCATAGGGCTGCAAAGAGTTGAACACAACTGAGCGTCTGAGTATGTGTGTGTATATATATATCTCACTTCTATTGCGTTTTAATCATTGCCAGTGAGTCACTAAGGCTGGCCTGAGTGAGCACGTAATCCATGGGTCAGCACATTAGCAGTGTCTGAAGTCTCAATAGTTTCTGAAGTCACATCCTTGGCTTCATCATGTGTTCCTGACAGTGACCTGCATTTTTTTTTTCTAAGGCCATTTCTTATTTTAAGAATATTTTGCCAGAAAGTGTTTTAACTCTGAGCTCATCAAATCCTGGCTCTTTTCTGTTTCTTCTGAGTTTTGCTTGGAAACTGGGTACTTTGTTCTGAAGCTCACGTCTCCTGGTTTGTATTTTTCACATCCAGGTAGTAGAAGCCGGTGGCGCTTTCAGTGTTCTGTCTGGAAGTCTTCTTAGCTTGAAAATGTATTTTAATAATTATTTCTTATTTTTCATGGTACTACACGCAACAGTGTTGCCAAACTTTCTTTTACTTAATAACAAAGGTCCTCTTTCGAAATTTCAGCTTCCAATACATTTACCTTAGTATCTTTCAAGGTGCCACCACCAGCTTCCTCAGGGGCTATAAATCTTTGGCTAGAGGATCCCCTCAAGGCTCTTCCAGCTTTTGCCAGCAGTTCAGTCTCAAAGCCAATGTCACCTGTTTCAAGGCTTTTGTTATGCAGTGCCCCACTTCCAGGTACTAAAATAGTTTCCAGTTGGTATTGCTGAATGCTAAGTCACTCTAAAACTTAGCAATAAAACAGGATAACCAGTGTTTGTGCCTGTTGCATTCTGTGGGTTGGAGGTACGGACAGCATGAAGCAGGGTATGATTCATCTCTGTTCTTTGATGTTTCAGCTGGGAAAGCTTGACTACTGGGAGTGACTTAACAACTGAGGGCCAGAGTCTTCGGAGGGCAGTCTGTGCTAACTTTCTTTGCTTGTTGTTGGCTGTTGTCAGGGATCTCAGTTGGGGCCCTTATCTGGATCGCCTATGAATGGTCTCCCTTTGAGGCCTGAGCTTCCTTGCAGCCTGGTGTTGTCAGACTTGTTACTGGTGACTCAAGCCTCCAAAGGTGAGTGTACCAAGAGATTTACACTGCCTCCTCTTTCCATTATAAATGATTACATAGATTGAGTTAGTCACCCTCTTCTTTTTTTTCTCTCTTCCTTGTAGCCAGGCAGAGGCTATGTTATCTTTCCTGACCTAGTCTGTGAGGTTAAACAGTTCACTGTCGCTGCGTTCTGTTACTTACAAACTTAGATTCTAGCAGAAGGGACATAGTCTCCATCTTTCAATGGGAACAGTGTCAGAGAATTTGAAGGCTCACTTGGAAACCACCACAGCTGTTAAAAGTGTTACAGAGATCATAGAGCCACAAGCACAGTGCCTGACGTGTGGCACTCACTCTGATGATGGCAAATTGATGATACATTCTGAAGTCACAGAAGGGAGAAGGGGTATGTAAGTTTGAGAGCGAGATGGAATCTAGATTGTAAAAGGGCTTATGCCTATTTTAAAATTACCATTCAGTTAACAGTAAGACCCACTGGAAATTTAAGACCTGGAAGCATGATATGTGTAGTTTTAAGAATCTCCTTGAGAGAAGCATGCAAAATATGTGCACGTGAGGAGACTGGGAATAGGAGTCCATTTAGCTAAGAAAGTCTGGACTAGAGTAGTTATAATTTAAATGGATATGATAGTGTAATTATAAGAGGCGTTTTAAAGAAAGAATTGGTAGGACTTGGTGCAGGATAAAGTATAGGAAAAGTAAACACTGAGGAAGCAGAAGACCAAGTCCAGAATGACTTTAAGGTTCAGAGTAGTAACAGCTCTATAGTTTCTGTCCTCCAGATTCACTGTGTCTTCTGAACTGGTTCTCACAACCAATGAGGGTTTTAATTTTTTTTGGCCAGACTGTTGAATGCACAGCCTACGCTACCCGAGTGATCTGTTCCTCCTATCATAACTGGTTATACACAATTTTATTAGTCAACATTTTTTTTTATTATCAATTTGAACTTGAGCAAAAAGGGAAATGTGCAAGAAAAAATGGAGTATGTCCAAGAATTCCAGGTGAGGGGTGGACCTGAAACTTTGAGCACAGTGAGGTATTTGGAAATGCTGCTTCAGATCCTTGTCAGTGCTCCTTCTGCTTTGATTGACTCTCTCACTGAGGACAGGCTTCCTCTGTTCTTTGACGCACGTGGTAGACGGTTGCTGGCAGAAGTTCCCAAGTTTTGTATATTGCCATGCAGGCCCTAAGAGGGAAACGGCCCTTTACACATTTCCAAACCCATAGCAAGTGCATTGGTTGTCCTTGTTTGAGTCATGAGACCGTCTCTGGACACTGTGTCTAGAGGATGCACATCACAGGGAGATAACATCTTCTGTTTCACTGTGTGGATGGGAGTGTGAGTTGCAAAAAAAGAGGAATTACTAAAGAAGAGATGCTGAGTGAAAAGCAAATGCAGGTGCCCCAGATATATTTTTCATTTTTTTTTTTTTTGTGTGGACTGATTAAGAAGGATACACAAAATTTACAGTGATGGTGTATGTGTACACACACCTGTACCTAGGAAAGTGTACATACTCAGACACGTGATGCACATTTCTGATGCTAGAGTTCTAGTGAGAGTTCTAGTATATACATTTAAAACATGTAATTATTCTGTGTTGTTTCCTACTGGAAATACAATTTAGGTCTCATTTTAACAGAAGTAGAGGAGTGTAGGTTAATGTACTCTAAGCACTTAAAAAAATTCATATTAAAATATCCATGTTGATATTAAGAGTTCTTTTGTTTAGACTGCATTACAAATATCGTAATGGTCCACAGAGAAAGAAAAAGTAATGACAAAAGGGTTGGACTGCAATCTATTCAGGAATATAAGTGGAGGCTTCTTGATTATCCCAAGAAGAAATAATCCTCTTTGTCTTAGAATCCTCTAGGAGACTTTGTACATTCATCTCTCACAGTCATTGTCCTCCTGTTTATAGTCCTTTCTTGCTGGCCTCTTTGCTCCTCTAGACCCTTTGAAGTCAGTCACTGTATCTTGCTCATCTTTGTAAGATCAGCCATTCCTATTGTATATAGAAAATGGGAGATAGCCAAAATCCAGTGCACGTCTAAATAGGTGAATCCCTTCAGAGAAGCCACGATGTCAGGAGTTTCCAAAACCTTTTGCTAGGTTAATGGTGGTGGTGGTGGTTTAGTCGCTAAGTCGTGTCCAACTCTTTCGACTCCATGGACAGTAGCCTGCCAGGCTCCTCTGTCCATGGGATTCTCCAGGCAAGAATACTGGAGTGGGCTGCCACTTCCTTCTCCAGGGGATCTTCCAACCCAGGAGTAAAATAAAAATTCATGAGAAGTAATTTTGACCAATATTGACTGTAAATAGCAAATGCTGCAAAACACATATCCTCACTTTTTAAGTACTTTATTGGAAGATGTTGTTCAGGAGAGTTGAATCCTAAAAGTTTTACTGAAACTAGGGAACTGGATTCAATTCAATCTCTAGGCTCTGGAGGATCAGGTACGGAGGAGGAGAAATGACCAGGGATTGTCTCTGTCATCTAACAGGAATGGAAAGACTCTGAGTGCTCACTGGCTGGTGATAGCTGGGCTTGTGGGCCTGGGCTGGCTGCCATGTGGGTGTCTGTCTTGGAATCTTGGGGCCCAACTTAACCTCTGCTACGTGAGAGGCAGGCCTGAGCCAGGCTGGGTCATCCAGTCAGGTCTGTACTGTTGCCAGCAGGCTATCTGGCCAGGTCAGGAGTTTATTGCAGTCAAGGAGTTTGAGAAACTCAAAAGGCAAAAAAAAATACAGTTGATGTACCTTCTTAAATTTTATTAGTATGGTAGGAATAGAACCAAGGGCTTTTGTTAAGGAGTGAGTATAGAGTGAAGAAATGGAGGCAATGATTATAGGCTGTGTCCTTAAGAGTGCTAGTTAAGGGAAAGGAAAAGAAAATACATGTATGCAGAGCCTAGTGCAAGTGAGTTTTAGATATAGCAGTGCTAAATCTGTACAAGAGAAAAACAAAACTTTTCTTTTAAAAAAATAATTTTGTTTGTTTATTTTTGGCTGTGCCAGGCTTTTCTCTGGCTGTGGTGCATGGGCTACTCATTGCAGTGGCTTCTCAGAGAGCGTGGGCTCTAGGGTGCACAGGCTTCAAGAACTGCGAAACGTGGGCCCAGTGGCTGCGACTCCCAGGCTCTACAGCACAGGCTCAATAGCTGCCTGTGGGCTCAGTTGCTCAATGTCTCGTTGGATCTTCCTGGATCAGGGATTGAACCTGTGTCTCTTGGATTTGCAGGCAGATTCTTTACCACTGAGCCACCAGGGAAGCCGCTAAAAAGTTTTCTGACAGTTGTTAAAGAGCTACCAGATGTTCAGTAGCTTGCTTTTGTAGGGGAAATATCCAGTACTCCTTTGTACCGTTCTGCAAGTTTTCAGAACCCAGGAATAGGAATAAAGAAAGCAGCTGTGGGAGATTCCACCTGGGAGACTGCACAAGACTCATGTGGCCAGCCATCAAGAGGATTCGATATTTAGTTATGGTGAAAACATTGTTGAAAGTATGGGCCGTGGTTTCCAGAGAGGTAGAGAATCAAGGGAACCTGATAGCTTACTGTGAACGGTGTTGGATTCGTGATCTCCGAAAAAGAAGATTTAACTTTGGGACCAGGGACCAGGCTTGATCACTCAAGAGCTTTTGTGCAGCAGAGTTTTATTAAAGTATATAAAGGGACTGAGAACACTTCTGACACAGATATCAGAAGGGGGACAGAGAGCGCCCCCCTCGCTAGTCTAAGCAAGGGAGCTATATACTTTTTTAATTAGTTATTACAATACATCAAAAGAATGTCCCAGGGTTGTAAAGATCTTACTAGACCCACTCCCATAATTTACATTTTAAGATAACAGGATTAGCTAGAAGGTTTTCAGGAAGGAGAAACTGTCCTCAAGCAGGATACATTGTTGTTATATAATCCTTAGTACAGAGTTTAAACTGACTTGTGTAATCATCAGTTCCAGGCTTAAAGAAAAAAAAAAAAAACATTTTATGTGACTAAGACTAAGAAATGTAGAGAAGAAAAAAGTTTGTCCTTTCCTCCACCTTGAGAATTCCAGACCCCTCTCTCCTCCTCGGGGACCCTGGACTTCTTATCAACCTGCCTAGGAATTGGTACTCTCAAACCCAGATGGGAGTGATGGTCATGGAAAATGGATTGGGACAGATGAGGAATAGCAATCACCATGAGAATAAAAGTCAGAGTAGAGTGATGAAGTGGTGAGGTGGGAAGCTGTTTTAGGAAGGAGGTTTCAGGTTTCAGGGTGAGTTGGAGCAATTTTCACTGCAGTTTAGTGGCGTTGGAGTAATGCTACTGCGCAGTTGGATGGAAGGTGATTGAAGACAAAATCGTGGAGAGAGCTGAGATAAAATGGCAGTGAGATCATGTTAGAACAAACATCAAAACCACTGAGAGGGACTCCTTGAGTATGGCAGCCTTAAGCCAGGCTTTAGACTTTTGAAGTGTGAGTGTCCCAGTTGGAGACCTAGATCGGGAAGAAACTTAGTGAGCTGCATTAACTCCAAAAGAGAAGAGTTTTTCCATAAAAGTGGAGAAAGTGCAAGTGAAAGGCACTCAGTCGTGTCCGACTCTTTGCAACCCTATGGACCATACAGTCCATGGAATTCTCCAGGCCAGCATACTGGGTTGGGTAGCCTTTCCCTTCTCCAGGGCACCTTCCCAACCCAGGGATTGAACCCAGGTCTCCCACATTGCAGGCAGATTCTTTACCAGCTGAGCCACAAATTGTGGTATAAAAGCAGCAGTGGAAAGTCAGGAAGCACTGATCCCTCTCTGGCTCTGCAGGTGGTTGAGAGAGGATCTAAATATAGATGAGAATGTGAGCAAACCTTTGACCTTTTCATGTTATGTGACCACAGGACTGGTAAAGGTCAGTTTTCATCCCAGTCCCAAAGAAAAGCAATGCCAAATAATATTCAAACTACCGCACAATTGCACTCATCTCACACGTTAGCAAAGCGATGCTCAAAATTCTCCAAGCCAGGCTTAACGGTACATGAACTGTGAACTTCCAGGTATTCAAGTTGGATTTAGAAAAGGCAGAGGAACCAAAGACCAAATTGCCAACATCCGCTGGATCATCAAAAAAGCAAGAGAGTTCCAGAAAAACATCTACTTCTGCTTTATTGATTATGCCAAAGCCTTTGACTGTGTGGATCACAACAAACTGTGGAAAATTCTGAAAGAGATGGGAATACCAGACCACCTGACCTGCCTCCTGAGAAATGTGTATGCAGGTCAAGAAACAACAGTTGGAACTGGACATGAAACAATAGACTTGTTCCAAATCAGTAAAGGAGTATGTCAAGGCTGTATATTGTCACCCTGGTTATTTAACTTATGTGCAGAGTACATCATGTGAAATGCTGGACTGGATGAACCACAGGTTGGAATAAAGATTGCCAGGAGAAATATCAATAACCTCAGATACGCAGATGACACCACCCTTATGCCAGAAAGCAAAGAAGAACTAAAGCGTCTCTTAATGAAAGTGAAAGAAGAGAGTGAAAAAGCTGGCTTAAAACTCAACATTTAGAAAACTAAGATCATGGCATCCGGTCCCATCACTTCATGTCAAATAGATGGGGAAACGATGGAAATAGTGACAGACCTTGTTTTGTTGGACTCCAAAATCACTGCAGATGGTGACTGCAGCCATGAAATTAAAAGATGCTTGCTTCTTGGAAAAAAAGCTATGGCCAACCTAGACAGCACATTAAAAAGCAGAGACATTACTTTGCCAGCAAAGGTCTGTCTAGTCAAAGCTATGGCTTTTACAGGAGTCATGTATGGATGTGAGAGTTGGACTATAAAGAAAGCTGAGCACCAAAGAATTGATGCTTTGAAACTGTGGTGTTGGAGAAGACTCTTGAGAGTCCCTTGGACTGCTAGGAGATCCAACCAGTGCATCCTAAAGGAGATCAGTCCTGAGTGTTCATTGGAAGGACTGATGCTGAAGCTGAAACTCCAATACTTTGGCCACCTGATGTGAAGAACTAACTCACTGGAAAAGACCCTGATGCTGGGAAAGATTGAAGGCGGGAGGAGAAGGGGATGCCAGAGGATGAGATGGTTGGATGGCATCATCGACTCAATGGACATGAGTTTGAGTAAACTCTGAGATTTGGTGATGGACAAAGAAGCCTGGTGTACTGCAGTCCATGGGGTCACAAAGAGTCGGAAACAACTGAGTGACTGGATTGAACTGAATGTGAACAGAAGTAACAGGAGTCAGGGGTTCGTGTAAAGGCTAAGAGCTATTGATCTGAAGGGTAAAACACTAGGCTGGAGGAACATGTCCACAACAGAAGAGAGGGGACTGAGTAGGCAGAATTTAGTGAATGGAGGAGATTATATGACTGTCCTGCTCCAAGGTTTCCATTGGGATGTTGGCATAATGGAGGGTGCCTCAGCAAATCTCTAATCCCCTGCTGATTGGCCTGGGCTGATGGTGGATTAAGTGATGAATGATTATGAGTTCTGTTGTATAATCCACAATTTTTATCAACTGCCCTGAGTCTTAAAAGTCCCATGTATTGAAGAGACTAATAGAAGCTAAGGAAAAGGGTTTAAGTGAAAACAAACCTGTGAAACAGAACCGTTTAGTCATGTAGACTATTCGTGGTTGTAGTATGTTTAATCATGATGATGTGTGTGATGGATGATGAGGTGTGTAGCCAGGTCCATTCTCTCTTGGTCGAGAGAAAAGAGATGACTCTGTCTGTGATCCTCCTTCCCTCAGTCTTCTTGCTGAAATTTTGGGTGGTTGCAATGGGGCCCATCAGTCCAATTACCTCTTAGATATGCTCCTGGCACATCTGGAGTAACGTGCTTGCTGTGTGTATGTGCTAAGTCGCGTCAGTCGTGTCTGACTCTTTGCAACCCCATGAACTGTGGTTCTCCAGGCTCCTCGGTCTATGGGATTCTCCAGGCAAGCATACTGGAGTGGGTTGCTGTGCCTTTCTCCAGGGGATCTTCCTGACCCGGGGACTAAACCCTAGTCTCTTATTTCTCCAGGTCTCTGGCACTGGCAGTCAGGCAGGTTCCTTACCACTAGCGCCACCTACGAAGCCCTGGAGTAACATAACATGTAAATTGATAATCTGACAGGCTCCTTTTCATTTCTTTGCTGTGTACTTTCCTTCTGACTTCAGATTTGTTTTTGCCAATTTTTGACCCTCCTTTTTTGTTTTACTGCTAGTTCTTTAGAACTTTTACTTTAAAAAACTGTTTGGGCCACGCCTTTATAATCTAAGGGAAGTAGAATATTTTATAGTATTGAGGAAGAAAGTGGTGAGAGATGATGTTGGGGATTTATGCAGGGGCCAGATCATGAAGGGATTTGTATGTCTTGTTAAGGAGTTTTGATTTTATCCTTTAAGAAAAGGGGACCATTGAAGGATCTGAGCTTGGGAGGGCTTCAGAACATGTCAAGAGCTTTCTGTGGCGGCATGGAGATGATACAAAATGTCTTTTCATCTTTGCCAAAAGACTCTCAGTTCCTTTTCCCGATTGTTTGGTTAAGGATCTGCTTTCCTCTTTGGTTAAGACTTTCCTAAAGATCACAGAACAGGCAGCAAGCATGAGTAATGCAAACAAGTAGAGGGGCTTAGATCACGGGTGACGTGAAAAACATAAGCAGACTTTTGTGTCTGGTCCCAGACACAGAATGTGCTTCAGTCTCCAGAGGAAAAAACTCTGGGAAAACATGATATAAAACAAAAGATGAAAGAGAATTATATTCTAAAGGTTGATGTTACTGAGATTCAAATGATTCTTATAAGATTTGATGTCAAATTTCAGAGACTAACTAGGGTATTTCATTAAGACATTAATATTTCCGGAGATGGAACTTGCATGAAACAAAGAGGAAAATTCTGTGCTGAAGATTCAGATAGTATTTCTGGAAGGTCCTTGTATTTAGGTGAATACATAAAACTGAGTATTCAGAGTGAAAAAGATATCCAGAGCACTAATAATACTGTCTGGCTTGCAGCCACTGCCACCTACTAATGTTTCTTGACTTCCTTTTCAGACCAGATGGCAGGAAATCTGACTGGGTCTATCTGACTGGGTCTATAAGGTGTTTGGAGAAGGCAATGACACCCCACTCCAGTCCTCTTGCCTGGAAAATCCCATGGAAGGAGGAGCCTGGTAGGCTGCAGTCCATGGGGTCGCTAAGAGTCGGACACGACTGAGCGACTTCACTTTCACTTTTCACTTTCATGCATTGGAGAAAGAAATGACAATCCACTCTAGTGTTCTTGCCTGGAGAATCCCAGGGACGGGGGAGCCTGGTGGGCTGCCATCTCTGGGGTCACACAGAGTCAGACATGACTGAAGTGACTTAGCATAGCATAGCATAGCATAAGATGTTGCTATTTTCTGATTAGGTTCAATTTGGGGAGGAACTGATGAACACCTGAAACCAACCACAAAGCAAATGCACTGTTCTCATGGCACTGAAAATTACTTATTTCTTATATTTCTTAAAACCATAGAAAACCACTGCTTTATCCATTCACAAAGCTCTATTAGTCAACTGTGTCCAATAATAAACTGAGAAAATTGGACAATTCTGGTGTAATTAGGATGACTAAAGAGAGAACGGACTGAGCAGAATTCATAAGAAGTTCACAAAGACGTGGGACTTTGAGTGACGAGGCGAGGAAAAATTCTCAACATTTTTGTGAGTAGCCAATCAGCAAGCTAATAATAGATACCCAGTGTCTCCTCTGGGTTAAATACTGCACAAAACCAGTGTATAAGATATAGATTTTATTTCCAAAGGCTTTAGGAGCCAGCTGATTAGACAAGGTAAGCACATTACCACATACTGGATGGTTCAAGGTGCTATTTTATAATGGGAAGATAAATTCAGTGGTTAGATGTTAGATATCGAAGAACAGAGAAGGAGATCCATGTGGACAGATATTTATTGAGGAGTTTGGTCTTGAGGATAGGGTGGATATTGATGTGTAAAAAGCAAATTAGAGAGTCTTCTTTGTGAGATGAAGAAAGCGTCTACAGAAGGGACGACCACAGAATTTTCTTCGGAGTGAGAAGATTAATGTATCAGTTATTAATAGTTGGTTACAAGTGTCTGAAAGCAACTCAGGATAACTTAAGCAAAAGAGAAAATCAATGGTGGGATCCTGGCCAGCTCCAAGGAATGGAGAATTAAATAATTAAGTCTTGGGAAGGACAGCCTTGCGCATCTAGGTAGCAATTACCGATGAACAATCTTTTGGGGGTGCTGTTATGTGAATGTTTTAGTTGCAGTCCCCAAGTTCCCCGGAGAGACAGAGGGAGCAATTTGTTTTGCCTGAATAGAGTGCCCATGTCCATGGATGAGGTAGTAATAGATTCTGGGGTGCCTTCATAGGGGCTGATGGAATCTGAGGAGGGGGAGTTTCTCAAAGGAAAAACAGTGTGACATTACTAAAAAAAAAAGGAAGAAGTATATTCTGTCAGCAAAAATCAGATAAATAACAGACATCATTGTTGAGTAGTTGGTAGCTGCCAGGCTCTGATCTGTTTAATAATTCATTTACTATTTTGAGATAAGAGCTGTTGTCCCTGTTTTCTAGATGAAGAAAATGAGGCTCTAAGAGTGAATGCCTAGCGTGCCCGTAGTGGCATGGCTTACAGCGGCAGAGCTAGTGTTCACACCCACCCTGGGAATGGACCTCCTGCTCAGCGGGGCCGGGTCCCAGGGAAGATGCAAGCTGGAGCGGCCGGCAGGGAAAGGAAATCAGTGGAACGGGGTTGCAAAGACAAGTCTAGATCAGAAACGGAAAGAAGCCAGGATCCCCAAAGGATAAGGGAATGACATGATAAAAGTGAGGTTTTTAGAAATATTAATCTTGAGGAAGTATGCCAAATCCAGGGGAAGGGAGGAAAGCCTGGAGCTTTGAAAGCCCACCAGAAGGTCATGATCGAGCATGGATGGTGGAGATTTAGACCTGGTGAAGATAAATACACTGACTGTTCATATGTCTTTTTCACACAGCAATGAAACATTTTTTAAAAACATAACTCTATGAAATGCTATACTTTAATTACTGAATTGAGATTTTAAAGAAAATTGATAAAACAGGGAAAAATTATCCAGGCACAAGAGCCTAACTGCTCTAGGCAGTTTTAGGTTTCATTTCTGCATGAAACCTTGCCCCAGCTAGGTTCTTTCCCTTCTTTTAACTGTAATTGCCCTGTAATTATAACTCTCTTTGGATCATTGTCCAAATAAATTAATTATGTTACTTTCTGCACATCTTTTTTTTTTACTTGTGAGATTGCAAGACTGTGAGGATAAGAATTGTTGCCAGCGAAAAATACATTCATATACTATATTATTCATATAATCATACAACACACACACATATCCTGGGCAGCTTACAGAAATCATGTGTTTAGTGTATACCATATACTCCATGGTATATACCACATTTCTTTGCCTATAGCAGTCACTCAATAAATATTCAAAGCATGAATGTTTTAAGATGCACTTGAAGGAAAAATCAATAGGCCTTGATGAGTGTGTTGATTTGGGTGACAAGGGAATAAAAGTGAATCAAACAAAACCTCAGAGTTTCAGGTTGCTTGACTGAGATGACGGTGCTTTACTGCTGCGTCTTTACTTCTTGTAGTTTTCCTCTTTGCTTTGCTTTCTTTCCCCTTGTTTCTTTTTTTGTAATTTTTTTTAAATTGTGGTAAAAGTCACACAATATAAAGAATACTATTTTAACCATACTAACTGTACAGTTCCGTGGCACTAAGTACATTCACATGGTTGTGCAACTCTCACCATTACCCATCTCCCCAGCTTTTCACCTTCCCACTGAAACTCTGTCCCCCTTAAACACTAAGTCCCCATTCGCCCTCCCCGCCCCAACCTTCCCCACTCCCCACCCCGGCATCCACCAGTGTACTTTCTGACTCTGAATTTGACTATTCTAGGTACCTTGTATAAGTGAAATCAAACAATATCTGTCTGCACCTAATGTATATTGGAATGCATTTTTAAGGTGAAAAATATATGTTCCATGGAGAGAGTCTTTCCCCCCGATCCCATGCTATACAGCAGGTTCTTGATAGTTATCCATTTTTTACATGTATATGTCAATCTCAACCTCCCAATTTATCCTCCCCCTTCCCCCTTCTTTCTTCCTTTCTCTCTGTCTTCTCCATAGGGTTCTAGGTTCAGGTGGAGGCTCGGCCTGAGTGAAGTGTCTCACTTTCCTTCTTCCCCTCTCACTTACACTATACATGCCTGTCATGCCAGAGAAAGAAAATGAAGAAATACAGTGTTCTTTTTTTTCTAATATGGTAAATTTATTATGTGTGTCTCTCTGATGAAACGTGAATCTTTTAAATGGCAA
Source organism: Bubalus bubalis (assembly GCF_019923935.1). Lineage (NCBI taxonomy): Eukaryota > Metazoa > Chordata > Mammalia > Artiodactyla > Bovidae > Bubalus > Bubalus bubalis. The sequence continues at coordinate 117,977,035 of NC_059160.1, read as the reverse complement.
GTCAGGTTGAAAGTTTGGTTATCTCTACACATGCCTAGAATTAATGCAGTTGTGTCTCTTAGCATTTCAGAGAGGAAAAGACAACCATTTGAACCAGTAACCCTTTTCCTGACAGAGACATATTCTTATTAATTTCTTTATTTTAGTAATCCATTGGCCAATGAGAAACCTCCATCAGAAGGGCCTTGTGGCCATGTCTGAGACTCTCATGGTGGGGACAGTTCTCTGCCTTCCCCTTCCTCTGGGGACAGGCAATGAGAGTGTGTGGAGTAGTCCTGGGTAAGAGGATCCATCCAAAGGGGAGAGATTCTATTATGTGATATGTGTTTTCTAGGAGGCCATCGAGGAGTCAAGCATAGGCTGGACCAAGAAGCATAGTGCGAATTGCGTTGGTATTTGGCAGACTGGGGTTGAATTTTGGATTTCACCACTTGCTAGGGGCAGATTTCTTAACTAGAGCCACACTCTCTGATATGACTGGGGATAACAATGCATGCCTCGTAACATTGTTGAGAAACTTAAAAGAGGCAATGGAAGGGAATTGTCCATCACATTGCTGGGCATGGAAGGATGCTCAGTTCATGGCAGCTGTACCAACAAGCCTGAGTTTCTGGGTTTCACTCTCACTAATGAGTAGGTTCAGAGAAGACAGTGGCACCCCACTCCAGTACTCTTGCCTGGAAAATCCCACGGAGAGAGGAGCCTGCTAGGCTACAGTTCATGGGGCCACTAAGAGTCGGACACGACTGAGCGACTTCACTTTCACTTTTCACTTTCATGCATTGGAGAAGGAAATGGCAACCCACTCCAGTGTTCTTGCCTGGAGAATCCCAGGGAAGGCAGAGCCTGGTGGGCTGCCATCTATGGGGTCGCACAGAGTTGGACACGACTGAAGTGACTTAGCAGTAGCAGTAGCAATGAGTAGGTTAGTTAGCAGGATGAGAAGGAGTACAGGAGGGTAGAATGGGAGCCTCTGTGGCACCCGCTTAAAAAGGATTGTTTTCAAAGGCCAAAGAGGATTGTTCAGAGGGGAAGATGAGAAACACTGCTATTTCATCTTGACACTCCAGCATAATGCCACTGCGAAAGGTGTTGCAGAAATTTTCAGTGTTTATGTTTCCTGTGATCACCAACATTGTGGAAATGAATTACAAGCTCATTATTAGAGGGAGGAAGAAGGCTGTGAGGTATCTTTCTCTGTGGTTCTGTCATAGGTGGGAAGATGGAATCATCTCAGATTTATAGAATTGCTCCCATGGAGGGAAAAACCCAGGGAGAAAAATGTATTTGAAGACATGGAGATTCCATGTCTATTTTCTATGTTCATATATTTAAAAATACAATTATTTCCAACTAGTTATCAGGCTATGATTTAAGGTGGGGTGAAGGAAAAGGACAAAGAGGTTAAAAGATGGAGAAGAGATTTTCTGCACTCTTGGAACATCATAAAATCATTCACATATTCATCAGATTATCTTATTTTAAAATAGCATTATTTTATTAATCATTTATTATGTGTCAGATACTGTTCTAAGAACTTTACATGGATTATCTTATTTAATCTTCATAACAGTGATGCTTGGAAATTTCTATCACAGTTTTTATATTTTACAGACAAGGAATCAGAGGCTGAGAGAGATGTCATAACTTGTCCATCATCACACTGCTTTAAATGTTGTGCTGGAGCTGGAGCTCAGGTGGTCTTACTGCAGAGCCTGTGGTCCTCACTGCTCCACTGTGCTGTCTCACAGATGCTTAAGACTGGATGCTTACAGGGGCAGACACAGCCCTGTGTACAATAAGCATGACCTCTCTCTTCACAGAGCTTATGATCTAGCTAGCTGATGTGAGCTGCTTCTCAGAGAATGTATATTTGGACATTCTGTCCACATGTCTACAGGGGAAGAGTACCCTTCTCATTGGAAAAGTCTCTGATGCTGGCAAGGATTGAGGGCAGGAGGTGAAGGGGATGACAGAGGACGAGATGGTTTGATGGGATCATCAACTCAATGGATATGCTATGCTAAGTCACTTCAGTCATGTCCGACTCTGTGCAACCCCATAGATGGCAGCCCACCAGGCTCCGCTGTCCCTGGGATTCTCCAGGCAAGAACACTGAAGTGGGTTGCCATTTCTTTCTCCAATGCATGAAGGAGAAAAGTGAAAGTGAAGTCGCTCAGCCGTGTCTGACTCTTCGTGACCCCATGGACTGCAGCCCACCAGGCTCCTCCATCTATGGATTTTCCAGGCAAGAGTACTGGAGTGGGGTGCCATTGCCTTCTCCCAGTGGACATGAGTTTGAGCAAATTCTGGGAGATAGTGAAGGACAGAGAGGCCTGGCATGCTGCAGTCCATGAGGTTGCAAAGGGTTGGACGTGACTGAGTGACTGGACAATAGTAACTCTTCTCAAACTTGGCCCTGTAGATTTTGGATTGGATAACATTTTGTTGCAGCTGTCTGTTCTGTGTGTTGTATGAGGTGCAGCAGCATCCCTCTCTCTGGTTGTTGCCGTTAGCCCCTCCAGTCATGACAGCTGCAAATGTTTCCAGCATTGTCAGATGTTCCCTGGCAAAATCAACCTTAGTTGAGAACCACTGATCTAGAAGAATGACTTAGTGGTTGATGACTCTATGTGAAAGCCATGGGGAGGACTCTGTCTGGAGGTGTGTGACTAACCTGGATTACGTATTCAGGAGGTGACAGAGGACTAATCAAGACTCCTTTCACTCATCGATATATACTTGCTTCTTCAGATAAAAGTGGACACAAATACAGTTCAGGGAAATCTAGAATACATTATTGATGTCCGACTCTTGCAACCCCATGGACTGTATATAGCCTGCCAGGCTCTTTTGTCCATGGGGTTCTTCAGGTAAGAATACTGGAGTGGGTCGCCATTTCCTTTGAGATTCTGCATAGGAAATGGATTAAGAGACAAAGCTTTACACAATTAAAGGACATAGCTCACCATGTTGAAAGAACAAATGAGCAGGAAATTTAAAAAAAATATTTATTTTTGGCTGTGCTGAGTCTTCGTTGCTTTGTGTGGGCCCCTTGTATCACAGAGCATGGGTGCTAGGGTGTGCGGGCCTCAGTCACTGAGGTTCCCAGGCCTAATGGTTGGGGCTCACAGGCTGAGTTGCTTCCCAGCGTGTGGGATGTTCCTGGACCAGAGATTGAACACGTGTCTCGTGTATTGGCAGGCGACTTCTTTACCACCGAACCCTGGGGAAGCCCTATCAGCAGGGAATTTTTATGCTGTGTTCTGTGGTCAGGCTTTGTTTTGCTGTTTGGCTTATACTCTGATTCATTGATGTTTGCCTAGTCTCCATGTTCTAAATGTAGGGGACTTGATGGAGACCCTCCAGAGGGGTTCTTAAACCACATCAAAATCGCCTGTGGATTGTTTTTTAAACTCACACTTATGAGCCCTACTGTAATAGACTTGATGAATTTGAACCTTCGTACATGGGCCTCGACTCTGAGAGGCCACTGAAATGCTGATATGCACCCCTAAATGAGGAGCATGGGCTCTGGGCTTTCATCTCACGCCTGTTTATCTGGGCTCATCTTTTGTGACCATGTGCTCTCCTTTTAAAGGCATATCCTGAGAGCCACACATAAAGCTCTGAAAAGACTCCCATTGGCCATAACTTTCCTACATACTATGCCTAAGTAAAAGGGATGATGGAAAATGTCTTATTTCATTGGGGCATGTGTTGAGCCAAAAATGAGGGATTCTAAAACTGAAAAACAAGGGAATTGGATATTGGTAGACAACTAGCAGTCACTGGCACAGATTATTATCACTAAAACATAATGAGAACATAGGATATTTATTGAACACTGTATGTGTATCAGGAGCAGTGAAAAGCAACCATGTGATGTTGCTGCTACCCTTATCCTTCTTTTATAAATGAGGAAGTGGAATCTCAAAGGGCCCACCAATTTGATCTTTGTCACACGGTTGGTGGATGTCAAAGCTAAAATATTAAACAGTTTCTGTCCACAAGCTTTTTCCATGAGACAGTCTGATTACACTAGCTCAGTTGCCCCAACGAAACTATGAGTTATGGTTTTTAGATTCTTATTTTAGATATAAGACATATTTGATCTTTACTGATACGAGTAATGTCAATAGTCTTTCATCCTTCAGATTTTATTAGGCTTTTACTACTATCTGTATATTTAATTCAGTATCTACTTTGTTTTGAGAGTTCTAAATGAGGAAAAGCAATAGCACCGTAAGATAGAGTTAGAGCACCATAAGCTCCAGCCTGATATCATTTAGTAAATTTGGCAACACTTTCAGTTGCTAGTGCCCAATAATTCAGGGGATCATTAATAAATATTAGGAAAGTTTGGAATGGCAGTGATCCCATCATAATATGATTCGTAGAAAATCTAGATTGAATTTATACAACTATATAAGCCCCTCTCCATGAGAGCTAGTACATGAATCAAATAGAAAAATACCTGGCTAAGCTTATTTATCCCCTTGAGATGACACAAACAGCCACCTCTGAGAAGTCTTAGAGCAGTCTGTCTGCCATCAAAAGGCCAGTTAATAAAAAGATCCTCATAACCTGCTCCAAATCTGAGATGGTTATTGTCATTGAGAGTGTTTTCTTAGATTCCTTTTGACTCCTAATATCACTGAGACAGATTATACACATAAATTAACCAGAAATGCCTTAGGAAATTGTTAATATAGGGAATATATTTTTTTCCAACTCCCTGACTGACCTTTAGAATAGTAAGTTATTCATAGCATGCTGGTCTCTTTAGGGAATTATTTCCTCTGTAAGCAGTTGTATATGGTTATAGATAAGCAGAAATCAGTCTTATTGTCCCATGTGTCTGTCATCTTGTCCTGTGGTTAGATAAATATTCTGAGAAATTGACATTTACTTTATTAGAATTACCTTACCAAAAAAAAAAAAAAAAAACCCAGGACGCCAATAAAATCAATGTTCTTTTTGCATTTTTTTTGTTCAAAAGTGTCCAAACCCCACCAATAACAATAAAACAACACTGACAAAGTTTTAAACATGACACGTGACATTCTTATTAGAAAATACTAAATATTATTCCACAAATGAGGCTAAATCATTTTCAAAAATTTATCCTTTCTGAAAAAATAGATGATCAAATCCTACTGCCAGGCTTCGGGCTCAGTCATTCTGGACAGTTACAGAAGATACTGGAACATCATTGGTGTTCACCATCTCACTTTTGCAGATGAGATCATAGAGGTGTATGCTGCCATTGATGACAAGCCAATAACTAATCACCAAATGATGACTAAGAATCCCAGAGGATTTGGGCTACAAGAGTCATTTGCCTCCTCTGTAATAGGTCCTGCTGCTGCTGCTGCTAAGTCGCTTCAGTCGTGTCCGAATCTGTGCGACCCCAGAGACGGCAACCTACCAGGCTCCTCCGTCCCTGGGATTCTCCAGGCAAGAACACTGGAGTGGGTTGCCATTTCCCTCTCCAATGCATGAAAGTGAAAAGTGAAAGTGAAGTTGCTCAGTCGTGTCCAGCTCTTCGCGATCCCATGGACTGCAGCCTACCAGGCTCCTCTGTCCATGGGATTTTCCAGGCAAGAGTACTGGAGTGGGGTGCCGGATACCCTAAATGTGTTAGGGCAGTTGTATCAGGATGTATCTACAACTAGAGAAAGAGAATTTCTCTGATATGAAGGAGCAGGGAATTTTCAGGACAGGCAAAAAAAAAATCCCAACAGAGATGATATTTGATTGTTGAAGATGCAAGGTCAGTCTAAAGGTGTAGGTGCAATCTGACAAGAGTTAATGATTTTCTCCAGGAACTTTACTGGTTCCAGTAACTTGGTGCCTAAAGTTCCTTTCTTCTCAAACATGCTGCATTACCCCTCCACACACCCCAAATCTTGGCAGGCATGCCTGGATTTCCCTCCTGGTGTTCTTCCCCTCTTTGCCTTGGCTGTTACCACTTTTTAGCTCCTCTGGATGTGACACCTGCATCTTACGAAGAACTCCATCTTGCTGGCTCGCTGTTGGCGAGACAGCAGTCCTAAGGCAGGTCCCACGCAGCGTGGGTTGGTCTTTTAGTTGTTTTTCAGTCACTAAGTCGTATCCGACTCTGCGACCCCATGGACTACAGCATGCCAGGCTTCTCATAGTGGAGATTGGTCCTCCACTATCTCCCAGAGTTTGCTCAAATTCTTGTTTGGTTTGGTCTTTCATCTCCCCTTTTCTTGCCTCATGGCCTAGAGTTTGTTCTCCTGGAGGATATCTAGTTGAAACCCTCTTGATTCCCTTTGAAAAAATTGTGAGCTTACACATCTTAATCTAATATTTTGCAGGAGAAACAAGTAGGCTTTATAATATTTATTTCTTATGAATGTTTTCCATATCTGCAGTTGTCACTGAAAGCACACTAGAGTACAATATTCATCAATTCCCCCATCAGTTTTTGATTCTGTGTTAGAAACTAACTATGGACTAAGCATGCTGCTGCTGCTGCTAAGTCGCTTCAGTCGTGTCAGACTCTGTGCGACCCCATAGACGGCAGCCCACCAGGCTTCCCCGTCCCTGGGATTCTCCAGGCAAGAACACTGGAGTGGGTTGCCATTTCCTTCTCCAATGCATGAAAGTGAAAAGTGAAAGTGAAATCGCTTAGTCGTGCCCGACTTAGCGACCCCATGGACTGCCGCCTACGAGGCTCCTCCGTCCATGGGATTTTCCAGGCAAGAGGACTGGAGTGGGTTGCCATTAAGCATAGTATTTCTGTAAATCACATCCTAGCAAATACTGTTTTGAAAATCTGCATAATGCTAACATTGTTAAATCAGGGAGGGTAGGAATCAGTTTATGATACATACTATTCTAGTACTCAGCCATGTAAAGCAGCTTTTTGCCCTCAGTTCAGTTCACTTCAGTCGCTCAGTTGTGTCCAACTCTTTGCGACCCCATGAATCGCAGCACGCCAGGCCTCCCTGTCCATCACCAACTCCCGGAGTTTACCCAGACTCATGTGCATCGAGTCGGTGATGCCATCTACCCATCTCATCCTCTGTCGTCCCCTTCTTCTCCTGCTCCCAATCCCTCCCAGCATCAGGGTATTTTCAAATGAGCCAGCTCTTCGCATCAGGTGGCCAAAGTATTGGAGTTTCAGCTTCAGCATCAGTCCTTCCAATGAACACCCAGGACTGATCTGCCTTAGAATGGACTGGTTGGCTCTCCTTGCAGTCCAAGGGACTCTCAAGAGTCTTCTCCAACACCACAGTTCAAAAGAATCAATTCTTTGGCACTCAGCTTTCTTCACAGTCCAACTCTCACATCCATACATGACCACTGGAAAAACCATAGCCTTAGACGGACCTTTTGGCAAAGTAATATCTCTGCTTTTTAATATGCTATCTAGGTTGGTCATAACTTTCCTTCCAAGGAAATTTAGGGCTTTTTGCCCTAATTCTCCTTTATTTTAAATGTACATTAAACCCCTTGGCAGCATTACTAGAGGAAGCTACAGCTTCAGCTGTAGCAAACAAGAAAATGAGCATTCTTGTCTGTGTAGATATTATGATTTCATTCATTCAGTCATACAAGAATGGTCACTCACCAAATGTTTACTTGAGTTTTCCTATGTTCCAAGCACTCCTGTAGGCACTGGAGACAAGGCAATGAATAAAGCAGATAAAACTTTACAAAGCTTACATTCCATTTCCTTGGGAGATTGACAATAAAATAAAATACATCTATGTGAGAAGGTGATATGTGCTAGGGAGAAAAGCAAAATGGGAAAAGAGTGATGCAGTTTAAAATAGGGTGATTAGGAATAGACCTCTTGAAAAATGAATATCTGAACAAAGACTTAACTGTAGAAGAGAGTGTTGGGGTGTCTGGGGAAAGAAGATTCCAGACAGAGGGAACTGACAGTTAAAGATGTTGAGGCAGGGGATAGGGGAAGGCCTGGAGTGTTCCTGGGGGTGAAGAAGAGCCCTGGGGTGAAGAGAAGAATAGTAGATGGTGAGGTCAGGTGTGTGTGTGTATGGTGTAGGTAGGGTGCTATGGGTTATTATTCAGACTTCTGCTTTCAACCTGAGTGTGATTCCAAACCTTTGGAAGCTTTCAAGCAGAAGCATGATGTATCAGACTTATATTTCTAAAGGACCCCTCTGACTGCAGTGTGGGAATATGCTATATTCGGGTAAGGATGGATGCAGAGAGACCTGCTAAGTGGTGACAGTGTGCAGGTATAGAAAAGTAGTGGAATTTGGGCTATATTTTAAAAGTAGAATTGCCAGGATTCATGATGTATTGGCTATGGGTTGTGAGAAAATGAGAATTCGAGGAATACTTTCAGTTTATTTTATGCTGAGATGATACCTACAATTTCTGTGTTAGACAGGAAATGGTTGCTCCTTGTCATCAGAGAGAACAGCTCTGAATTTACTAAACTGAAACTAAAATAGAAATTTTTCCATTCTTTAAATGGATAATATTGATACTAAATAACTCCACCCAGCAAAGTAATTAATTGAGCTTTTAAGAGTGCATTTTGCAGATAACACATTTTATGTGCACCTGTAACAATATAACCTTTATTAAAAATAAATGCTTTATGGTCAAGGTGCTTTTTATGGTCATGCCTATTTCTTGTATATCATATGATGTAGAACTCTTGGGATTCAACCAATAACTGCCTGAGGGCAATAGCATTAAGGTTGAAAACATTATATATATGTGTGTGTATATATATATATATATACTTTTTTTTTTCTTTTTTGAAGTTTCTCCTCTGGTCTACATCATTTGAGAAGACTGAGAGAGAATACAGGTGAGATCTCAGAGTAGCGACTCTGACTTCCGTGGTTCTTGGTGGCTAAGGAGAAGGCACTGACAAAAAGTGAGATGGTTGGATGGCATCACTGACTCAATGGACATGAGTTTGAGGAAACTGTGGGAGATAGTGAAGGATAGGGAAGCCTGATGTGCTGCAGTCCATGGGGTCACAGAGTCGGACACAGCTTAGGGACTGAACAACCACAAAGGCACATTTATTTCTCCGTCTGTTCCATAGGCTAGGCACACGTCATTGAACGTGAGGACAAGTTGCCTGTGACTCAGCATTTGTCAATGACTTCCTCAGACAGTTGATACCTGAGAGAAGGCACTTACTGGGCATCTTGGCAACCCACTCCTTTAGTTGATTGGATGTGTATGGCACGGAGGAGGGGTTTTAAATCTTGACAGATTCTGGAACTGATTCTGATTCTACTACCTATTAGCTGTGTTATTTAACCACTTTAAATAAGAGATTTCATTTCATCTAACAAGCTTTTATTATGCATGTTAGATGAAATGAGATTATATATATAAGTACCTGGCATGCAGAAGATGATTTTTTTTTTTCAATCCTTATCTGTTTCTGCAGTGTATTATATTGTCAGAAAGCAACAAGCCCTGTCCAGGTTTTTCATCAGTAGCTGTAGAAATTCTTTCACTGAGTATAATTGAATGTTATGTGCTCATTTTTTAAAAACAGAAAGTGATACATAAAATGTTCAACTAAATATTTTATCTGTATTTCTAAAAACTGTTACATTACCTGCAATCTCAACTGTGAAGACTAGGTAATATGTTCCTTATTTAATTCTAGTACCCATGAAATGGTTTCTCTAGTCCAATATTACTCCTTTTCTTATTTGATGGAGAAGAAACTCACATCTTAATTTAGTATCTAGTTGCATAGTTTATCTTATTTTACCTGTTGATAACTCTGGTATTGCTGTGTTTATTCCCTCAGTCATGTCCGACTCTTTGCGACCCCATGGACTGTAGCCTGCTAGGCTCCTCTGTCCATGGAATTCTCCAGGCCAGCATCCTGGAGTGGGTTGCATTCCCTTCTCCAGGGCATCTTCCCAACCCAGGATCGAACCCAGATCTCCCACATTGCAGGCGGATCCTTTACCATCTGAGCCACCAGGGAAGCCAAGAATACTGGAGTGGGTGGCCTATCCCTTCTCCAGGGGATCTTCCCGAAGCAGGAATCGAACTGCAGTCTCCTGCATTGCAGGTGGATTCTTTACCAGCTGAGCTACCAGGGAAGCCCTACTCTGGCTTACTTCCTTTTAATTCATTTCTTTGTTCTTTATTTAATGTTAGAACTCTTGTCACACTTATTTTTTTAATCAACTTTATAATGTATAGTTTATGCACAATTAGTGGCACCCGCTTAAAGTGTGTGAATGTCACTGGGTTGTGACAGATGTGACGATGCTCATACAATGAAGATAGAGATTATCTCCATCACCTCCAGATGTTTCCTAACGCCCCTCCCTTCATCCCAGACAACTACTATAGTGCATGTACTTTTGTAAAATTAAGCCTTGCAAAGTCCTTTTTGAGGTAAAAGACATATGACAGTAGTTTGAGAAACAAAGAGGAGGGGAAGAAGGGGAGACAGCATCCACTCTTTCCTGATTTTAGATGTGAAGACAAAGTCTGGGAGAAGCGGTCAGACACAAATTAAGAGAGAAAGTTTTAAAAAGTAAAAACAATTTTAGCATGTTTGTATGCTAAATGGAAGAAAGCAGTGGAGAGGCTGAAAGAAACTCCAAAGTAGTTGAGAAGGGCTGGGATGAAATGTGTAACTGGGGGAGTAACTGGAACAGAGGAAAAACCCTTTTTCCTCAAAAAGTGGAGGTGAGGTGGTATGAGGTGAAGCAAACAGGAATGTTACTACATGTAGAGTCAGAACGTTGACGAGTTTATATCAGCTGCTTCAGTTTCTTTAATTAAGTGCCAGAACATTCAAGTGTTGTGAGACATGAAGTGAGGAGGTACCGGGGCAAAATAATGAGGGTTTGGACTAGCAGCTGTGGGGAGGGGAGGGCGTGTTCCTGCATGACAGAGATTACTGGTGGTTCTATTGTCTAGCTGACCCTGGAGGACCTGATTTCGTGGGGGAACCCATCTCATGGTGACCTTGTTCCAGTTGTTCTTTGTGGCTAGGCTATAGCAGCGAAGGATATATTATTAATAGAAGATGAGTTTTTCAAAGTTGAGAAGTTGCAAGATGTAGATGTGGAGGAAGGACAGGAAAATCAGGAAGGTTCTATTTAATACAATAGTTATGCCCTGTGTGGCTTACACGGATTAGGAGCCTGGTCAGAGGCAGGAGACAGGATAGGGTGAAGAACATTCTGCTTGCTGTCAGATCTGAAGACCTATTATTCTCCAATTAAAAATAAAAATTGAAACAACTTGTGTAAAAGGAACGATTGAGCTTTCTAATTTGTTGCTTATTCATTTAATAATCAGTTTCCATTAGAACAAACTTGAGTAGCGTGTAGCTTGGCTAGAGTAGACTTTGTGCCTCGCCCAGAAATAATAGAAGACGCCGTGACACACCGTGCCCCAGGGTGTTGGACCCTGGCATCGGGGTTCTGTTGCCTGAGTTTGAATGCTGCTTCCTCCGTTTTTGGGTTGTGTGACCCTGGTCAAGTTGCTCAGCCCCTAAGGAAACTTAACAAGTTTCCTTATTTGTAAAGTGAGATAATGATGGGACTCAGTTCATAGTGTTGTTGTGCAAGTTAAGTGGTTTGATGTGTGCTAATAGGTAACTTCGGAGAAGGCAATGGCACCCCACTCCAGCAGTCTTGCCTGGAAAATCCCATGGATGGAGGAGCCTGGTAGGCTGCAGTCCACGGGGTTGTTTAAGAGTCAGACACGACTGAGTGACTTCACTTTCACTTTTCACTTTCATGCATTGGAGAAGGAAATGGCAACCCACTCCAGTGTTCTTGCCTGGAGAATCCCAGGGATGGGGGAGCCTGGTGGGCTGCCGTCTATGGGGTTGCACAGAGTCGGACACAACTGAAGCGACTTAGCAGCAGCAGCACCAGCAATAGGTAACTAGATATTGTTATCAGGAGTCAGAAAACCTGGATTCAAGTCCTGTGTCAAAAATTCAGAACCTTAGATCTGAGACTATGTGCAAATCATCCAACTATTGCTGGTTGCCTTTTACTTACCTCATTTGTGAAATCAGTTGAATAATTCTTACTGCATGTGTGTTAGCGACAGTGATGGAGATAATATATGCATGAAAGTCCTCTGTGACTTTGAAATACTATACAAAATAAAGAACTCTTATTATTTTCACATTATATACCACATTAATTGTGTGTCCAGTTACTCAAGAATTATATGAAATAATTAATGTGAAAATGCTCCAAAATATGAAATGTTTACATAAATGTAGAGCAGCAGTGGGAATTGGAAGTGTTTTCAGGTTTTAATTTAAATAATTTTAATTCTATATTTGATTATCTTTTTAAGCTACATCTCTGAAGAAAAAACTTGCTGGAGAAAAGGCAGCCATTTAAATTCCTAATTAAAATGAAGTTTTTGCTTTCCTCGTGTATTTCATTTCCTGTCTTTGCCTTAGCATGTGGAGTTGAAATTTGACAGTACTTAATCAATACCAATTTCAGTTGATTCTGACCTTTAATGGTATTGAGTCTAAGAATTTATTCATGTGCAGAATGTTGCAGGTTCTTTTAAAGATTTGTGACAACTCTGCATTTTAGCTTCATGGAGCATTATTGGAGGATAAATGATAGCATTTGTTGTCAGAAGGGTCCCTCCGCTTTCTTTCCCCTTTTCCAATTAGCTGGCATTTATTAGAGTCAGGTTTTTTGGTCTGTAAGTTATAAACAGCAATATTCACCCTTTTTAGGTGGATAATTCTGTGGATTTTGACAAATGGGTACAGTCATGAAACCACCACCACAATCAAGGTATAAAATATTTCCATCACTCCCCAAAGTTCCTTTATGCCTCTTTGTGGTCAGTTCCTTCTCCTGACATCCCGCCCCTGGCAACCACTGATCTTTCTTCTTTTCCAGTTATTCTGCCTTCTCCAGAATGTCATTTATATCAATTAGTCATTTAAAAACAGTGTTTTGAGGCCTCTTACTGGGCTTCGTTACTGCTTGCACCCTAGTTTATGCACCATCTCTGCATGTGGGGTTTATGGATGTGTGTGTCCGTGTATCTGTCTGAGGTGGTTTCATGGAGGTGGTGCTAATGAGTCCACAGATGCCGGCTTCAGTACAACTCACAGCGTCCAGGCCAGCCGTGCACTTGTCATAGGTGTGCTCAGAGCGTTAACTTCACTGAAAACGCAGGGAGAGGGAGACATTGTCTCTCTCAGCTGCCACTCAGTAGGTAGCTCTGACTCTTCATCGAATGTACAATATTTTAATGGAACACTAACAACTGCCATGGAGAAACTCAGTTAATCTGTATGATAATATAATAATAAGAGGATTAATTATATTTTGTTCATTACACTGGCCAATCTGGAGTGCCATGCTTGAGTCAGTACATATTGGTAGACGTCCAGTAACACAATCAGAGAAAACTAAATTGACTGCAACATGGTCAATTGAAAAGCTATATAAACTCTACCCATAACATATGGGGGAGAATGAAACTCATTATTTAACTGTCTGCTGTGATAGCTTTAAGTCATTTAGTACCTTCCTTGGAGAAAGGCTTCTTTTTACTATTCTTTTTTTTACTTTCTATTTTCTTCACAAGGGCTGTTATATAGATTTCAAAGACTGGATGGTAGCATTTGTAGAGATGTGGATAGATGGACAAACCGAGTGAGCCAACATTTGTTGAGTGTGATAACCATTTTAAGTACATCTCACTGACTTCTCACAGAAACCTAGAAGTAGGATTTTTATCTCCATTCTACAGGTAAGTAAATCTGAAAAGAGCTTGCCCTGAGTCACACAGCTAGTAAAACCAGGTCTGCCTTCAAAGGCCAAAGCCCCTCACCTTACTGATTCCCCATCCTGCCGTAAGCGTTATGCTCTATGATGACTTTTCAGCATCGTCCCTGAGGCTCCACTTATCTGCTGGCTAAATGTATTGATACTGTTCACAGCACATCAGCTTTATGATTATGTACAGTTGCTCAACAAATAACAGGAATTGCTTTTTATTTTCTATATTTAGGAGTTTAGAATGACTTATAATAAAGTTGATGACCTAAGGTCAGACATTTCCTGTAAAGTGATGACCAGACCTTCTCCAGCCTGCTATTTATTATGACCCAACAGCACTCAGCCATTGCTTTAAAAATGATAAAAAATAAAAAATAACACAGCAAATGATACTCTGGTTATTATGTAACAATGTGGTGGGTGTTAAAAAGGTAATATTGGTAGCCTGTGACTATTTCCCGTTACTCCACTTAGCAGATGAACACATTTTCCGGTAGACCATGAATTTATCAGATTTCATTAAGCTATCTTATCCTTCCAACCTTAATAAAATTTCATGAAGGTTATAATTCTGTGAGCTTCTTAAGGTTATGACACTTTAAAAAATATGAGATAAATATCAGCTTCTTAGGCTAATGTGAAAATATTTGTCCAGGAATTTTAATAAGTAATGAAGTAGTGACTTGTACCTCTGCTGTTATTTTCCTTTCCCTCTTTTTTTCACCATCACTATGGATATATGTGAAGACACATATATCTAGTTTTTGAGGGTCTTGAAGCAAAACTTAGATTTTTTTTTCTTTTAAAAGTGGCTTTTCTTTCTCTCCCTTCCTTCCTTCCTTTTTAGCCATTTGCAATATTTCTGCTCTTGTAATATAAACCTTTTTAGGCTATCTCTAATTCGATTAGAAATATTAAAATTTTCCAAGGCTATCAAATTTTATGATTTGGGGCTATATTTATAGTTTCAAAATATTAGGTCAGGTAGGTAGATAATTTTCCAAAACCCAAAATACATGGCTACTTCATAAATATTGACTGATTTTAAAAAATCTCTATAGATTTTGTTCATATTGTAGAGCACCTAATAGACCAAATATTAGGACAGTTTTCTGTATATTCTCTTTGTACTAATACTTTTCCCTTAGCTTTTAACTTTAAATTAAATTAATTAATTGTTTGTTTAAATTAAAACATAAAAAATATTTAATACTTGTTAAGTGTTCTAATGAATGTTTTTAAAATGTTCTTTTATGAGAATAAAATATAATTGTGATAGTCTAAGAATTGATGCTTTTGAGCTGTGGTTGCTGGAGCAGACTCTTGAGAGTCCCTTGGACTGCAAGGAGATCCAACCAGTCCATTCTAAAGGAGATCAGTCCTCGGTGTTCATTGGAAGGACTGATGCTAAAGCTGAAACTCCAATACTTTGGCCACCTCATGCGAACAGTTGACTCATTGGAAAAGACTCTGATGCTGGGGGGCAGGAAGAGAAGGGGACGACAGAGGATGAGATGGGTGGATGGCATCACCGACTCGATGGACATGAGTTTGAGTGAACTCCGGGAATTGGTGATGGACAAGGAGGCCTGACGTGCTGCGATTCATGGGGTCGCAAAGAGTTGGACACGACTGAGCAACTGAACTGAACTGAACTGAAGGTATAACCCAAGTATATATTTATTGTACTGAAATGAATCCTAATATCAAAAAAGCATTATTTTTCAGTTTGTCAATACCAAACTTTATCATTGCACAAATGTTCTTATAGAACTAGTGCAAAATTTTTATTTTAGATAAATGGTGGAACACTTTAGAAGAAATAATTTTTATAAAGTATGGAGTGCAGAGTACAGAACTACTGGGGACAGTTATCCAAGGTGTTTCTACAGGTCTGTGACAGCCTTTGTTCTGCACCATCTTTTCAAGGATGTTGGCCCAGTGGTAAAGAATCTTCCTGCAAATGCAGGGGATACAAGTCTGATCCCTGTGTTGGGAAGATCCCCTGGAGGAGGGAATGACAACCCACTCCAGTATTCTTGCCTGGAGAATTCCATGGACAGAGGAGCCTGGCGGGCCACAGTCCATGGGGCTGTAGAGTCAGACATGACTTAGTGACTAAGTGTAGCACCATGGCACAGGAAATAACTTTAGAAGCTAGAGATTGTGTCCCCTAGGGAAGATGGCAGATTTGTTTCTTGACCAAGATAAACTCTCTCAGGACAAAGATCAGGCAGTTTTGCTTGCAGTTCTCTTTGGAAGATTCTCTCTGGAAGATTGGCAGTTTTCCCAGCTTGGGTTTCCTCCGCTGTGGCCTAGACCCCTGGTGTGTGCAGCATCCCTCTTGGCCACTCTGTCGTCCACATGGGACTTGAGTCCAAGGGTAACCCATATGAACAGGAAGCTCATATTGCCTGCTTGTCTTTTGGTAGAAAACTTCTTTGCCTCTGACCCAGGGATCTTGTGTCTTTGCCAAAATCTATGAAACTGTAGCAAGCTAAACTGTTAGCTTGAAAGCAAGATAAAATTTCTGACCCTTCTCAGTTCTTGACAAAAACCTATTTTATCACATGTGATCTGAATGTGAAAGACCAGAGCATCAGGTATTAAAAAAAAAAAAAAAAAAGTAGAGAAATAAAATACCTTATAAATTGCAAACTTGCAATCTGTTTCTCTTGATTTTTGGTTGATTTTGCAAATTAAATGCACTGGGAATGAGTTGTTCCTATATAATATTCATCTTATAAAACATAATCCACTATGGCAGCATTTATTGTAGACACAGTACATGAATATGAAATTAATTTCACTTGCATAAAATTGCTACTGTTTCAAATAGATGTCACAGAAAAAAAAATGGTAGTTCTGTGGAGCCTTTTGGCTCTACTAAGAGTTGCAGGTGAAATTTATATCTGAATTTAACAACTGCATAAAAGTATTTCAGAATTTTTAAAAGTAAAGGTGCCTGGTAACTGTGACCTTATTTTGCTTCTGGTATTGTGCCTTTTTTTTTTTTTTCAGACTTGGCTCCACTGATAAAATGCAGAAATTCGGGATTGAGATTTGAAATGGGGTTATGTTTAAACATTAAAAAAATACTACATTTATGACCCGTGTTCAGACAATTAAGTGGCAAGTTTGCATTCACTGAACCACAATACCTGTTAATATAATTTGTATTTTCATTTCAAGTTGACCAGATCAGCTTGGTGCTACCTGTTTGATAATAGGTAGATAGGTACAGCTATATAATTTACATTAGGTTGGTGTCTTTGAGTTTCTTTATTTTTACCCCTAGTTTCTAAAATTGTAATACAGTAGACATACACTACTATGTTAGTTTCAGGTTTACAATATAATGGTTTGACATCTGCATATATTATGAAATGATCAACATGATAAATCTAGTAAACATCTGTCTCTATACAAAGTTGCTACAATATTATTGACCATATTCTTTAGGCAGTATATTACTTCCCATGGCTTATTTATTTTGTGACTGGAGGTTTGCACCTCTACATTCCCTTCACTAATTTCACCTTCCACTCTGGCAACCACCCATCTGTTGTTCCTATCGATGATTTTGTTTGTTTTTTTTAGATTCTACCTGAAAGTGATATCATAGACTATTTGTCCTCCTCTGTCTGCCATATTTCACTTAGCATAATAGCCTCTAGATCCACCTGTGTTGTCACAAATGGCAAGAATTCATTTTTTATGCAGAATAATATTCCATTGAATACATATACCATTTCTTCTTTATTCATTCATATATTGATGGACAGTTACTTTGCTTCCATATCTTAACTATTGTGAAGAATGTTGCAATTAATATTGATGTGTATATAATTTATAATTGTTTTTGCTTTCTTCAGCTGAATACCCATAAATGAGGTTGCTGGATCCCATGGTTCTATTTTTAGTTTTTTGAGAAGCTTCCATATTGTTTCCCTTAGCGGCTGCACCAATTCACAGTCCTACCAGCCGTGGATGAGGGTTTCCTTTTCTTCACATCCTCCCCAGCCCTTGTTGTGTGCTGTTTTTTTGATGATAGCCATTCTCACAGGTGTGAGGTGATATGTCATTGTGGTTTAATTTGTGTATTCCTGATGATTAGTGATGCTGAGTGTCTTTTCCATGTGTCCGTTGGTTATCTGTATGTCTCCTTTGCAAAAGGCCTATTCAATACCTCTGCTCATTTTTTGAGCTGTATGTTTTTTATAGGTTTAGTCCTCTGAATTATTTGCATATTTTGGATATTAACCACTTGTCTGATACATCATTTGAAACATCTGAAATAACTCTTTCCCTTCAGTAGGCTGCCTTTTCTTTTTGTTGATAGTTTCCTTTGCTCTAGTTTGATGTAGTCGGTTGTTTATTTTTGCTTTTGTTTCCCTTGCCTGAAAAGACATATCTAAAAATATTGCTGAGATTGATTCCAAAGAGCATATGCCCTGTTTTCTCCTAGAAGTTTCATCATTTCAGGTTTTACATGTAAGTGTTTAGTCCATTTTATTTTTGTACGAAAGTAGTCCAGTTTGATTCTTTTGCATGTCACTGTCCAGTTTCCCCAATATCATTTGTCCAAAGAAGCTGTCCTTTCCTATTGTATATTCTTGCCTCCTTTGTCCTAGATTAATCATCCATATAAGCATAGGGTTATTTCTGGGCTCCCTATTCTGTTCCAGTCATCTATGTGTCTGTTTCTGTGCCAGTACAATGCGTTTTGATTATTGTAGCTTCATAGTATAGTTTGAAATCAGAGATGTGGTATCTCCAGTTCCTTCTCTTCATTACTTTGGTTATTTGAAGTCTTCTGTGTTTCCATTAAAATTTTAGAATTACTTGTTCTAGTTCTGTGAAAAATGCCTTTGGTATTTTGATAGTGATTGCACTGAATCTATAGATTGCATTGGATAATGTGGACATTTTAACAATACTAATTTTTCTAATCCGTGAGCATGTTATATCTTTACATTGGTTTGTGTCATCTTCAGTTTCTTTTATCCATGTCTTATACTTTTCAGACTACTTGTAGTCTTTTACCTCTTTGGTTGATTTATTCCTGGGTACTTTATTATTTGGGGCATTTATAAATGGAATTTTTTTCTTAGTTTCTCTTTCTGATACTTCATTGTTAGTGTATTGAAAAGCAACAGATAATTGTACATTAATTTTGTGTCCTGGAACTTCACTGAATTCATTTATTTGTATATACATTAGTTCTAATAATTTATTGTAGCATCTTTAGGATTTTCTATATATAGTATCATATTATCTCCAAGTAGTGACAGTTTCACTTCTTCTTTCCGGTTTGGGTTTCTTTCATTTCTTTTTCTTGCCTGATTGCTGTGTCTAGAACTTGCAATCCTTTGTTGAATAGAAGTGGTGGGAGTGGACATCCTTGTCTTGTTCCTGATCTTAGGGGAGATGCTTTCATGTTTTCACCTTTGAGTATGATGTTAGCTGCAGTTTGGTCCTTTACAGCTTTTATTATGTTGAGGTATGTTCCCTCTATACCCACTTTGTTGACATGTAACAAATGGATGCTGTTTATAACATAATTGATTATGTTAGAAGCTTTTTCTGCATTTATTGAGATGATCATCTGACTTCTATTCTTTAGTTTCTTAGTGTAGTGTATCACATTGGTTTGCGGATATTATTCTTCCATCCCTGGAAGACAAATCCCTCTTGATCATAGTGTATTATCTTTTTAAAAGTATTGTATTTGGCTTGCTAACATTTTGTTGAGGATTTCTTCATCTATGTTCCTTGGTGATCCTGGCCTGTAACTTTCTTTTTAGTGTGTGGTGTTTGTCTGGTTTTAGTATTCATGTGAAGCTATACTCATAGAATGAATTTGAAGGCATTCCTTCTTCTTCGATTTTTTGGAATAGTTTGAGAAGTATAGGTGTTAACTGTTTTTTAAATGTTTGATAGAATTTACCTGTGAATCTGTCTGCTCCTGGGGAACAAAAAAAAATTCCCTTTTGTTTGTTGGGAATTTTAAAATTACTTATTTAATTTTGTTACTTTAATTTTTAAGTCTGTTAATATTTTGTGGTTCTTTCTAATTCAGTCTTGGGAGGTTGTACTTTTTAAGGAATTTATTCATTTCTTCTAGGTTGTACATTTTATTACTGTATAATTGTTTGTAGTAATCTTATGATCCCTTGTACTTCTGTGGTGTCAGCTGTAGCATCTCATCTTTCAGTTCTGTTTTTTATTTATTTGGTTACTCTGTCTTCTTATTCTTACTGAGTCTGGCTAAAGGTTTATCCATTTTGTTTATGTTTTCAAAGAACAAACTCTTAATTTCATTGATCTTTATTATTGTTTTTTTAAGTCTGAATTTCATTTAATTCTGCTCTGATCTTTATTATTTCTTTCCTTCTGTTAACTTTGGATTTTGTATGTTCTTTTTTTGAGTTCCTTTAGATGTAAGTTTAGATTGTTTATTTCAGATTTTTCTTGTTTCCTGAAGTAAGTTTGTATAGCTATAAACTCCCCTCTTGCAGCTGCTTTTGCTGAATTCCATAGATTTTATATATTTGTTTTTCTAGTTTTAGTTGTCTTCAGATATTTCTTGATTTCCTCTTGGGTTTATTTGTTGACCCATTGGTTCTTAGTAGCATGTTGTTTAGACTTAATGTGTTGGGTTTTTAGTAGTTTTCTTCTTGTAGTTGATTTCTAGTCTCATGCTATTGCGGTTGGAAAATATGCTTGATGTGATTTTAGTCTTAAAATTTGTTGAGACTTATTTTGTGTCATAGTATGTGATCTATCCCAGAAAATATTCCATGTGCTCTTGAAAAAAATGTGCATTTGCTGTTTTGAGATATAATTTTCTATATGTATCTATTAATTCAGTTTAATTTACCACATTATTTAAGGAGAGTGTTCCTTATTGATTCTCTGTCTGGATGATATATACATGGATGTAACTGGGGAATTAAAGTCCCTTCTTATTGTATTACTGTCATATTTTCCTTTTATGTTTGTGAACATTTGCTTTATGTATTTAAGTGCTCCTGTGTTGTTGTTTTTCAGTCACTGAATTGTGTTTGACTGCTTGTGACCTCATGGACTGTAGCATGCCAGGCTCCTCCGTCCTCCACTGTCCCCTGGAATTTGCTCAAATTCATGTCCATTGAATTAGTGATGCTATTTAACCATCTCATCCTCTGCTGCCCCAAATGTTACGTACATATATATTTTTACAATTGTTATATTCTTGTTGAATTGATCCCTTTAACGTTATATCTTACTATAGCTCTTGTTTTCAGCTCATTTTTCATGATTTAAATATTGCTTCCCCAGCTTTCTTTTTGCTTACACTTGCTTGGTATACTTTTTCCATCCCCCTACTTTAAGACTGTGTGTGTCTGTAGATCTGAAATATGTCTCTTGAGGCAGCATATATATTGGTCTTGTTTTTTAACCATTCAGCCACTCTGTATCTTTTTTATTGGAGCATCTAGTCCATTTATATTTAAAGTAACTATTGATATCTGTGTATGGATTGCTGTTTTTAAAATTATTTTTCAATAGTTTGGTAGTTGTATTTTGTTCCTTTTTTCTTCTTTTGCTCTCTATTTGTCATTCTTATCATTTGATGACTATTGTTAGCATTATGTATGGATTCCTTTTTCTTTGGTGTGTGTGGTTTTTGGTTACCATGTGGTTCTTATATAACAACATGTTGTTTTAAGTTGATTATCTCTTGTATTTTAAGTTGATAGTCTCCTAAGTTCAAATGCATTCTAACCACCATACATTTTCTCTATCTTCACTCTCCCCACCAATATTTAATGTTTGACATCATATTTTCATCTTTTTGTTTTGTGTATCTCAACTAATTAGTGTGGATATATATGTTTTTACTACTTTGTCTTTTAACCTTCCCACAAGCTTTGTGATTGGCTGGTCTCCTCCCTTTACTGTATGTTTTCCTTTACCAGTGAGATATTTTCTTCCATTATTTTCATATTTCTAGTTATGCTTTTTCCTTTCTGCTTAGAGAAATCTCTTTAACATCTTATAAAGCCAGTTTAGTGGTGCTGAACTCTTTTAGCTTTTGCTTACTTGGGAAACTCCATTTCACTCCTGTAATTCTGAATGATAACCCTATCAGGCAGAATATTCTTGTTTATACAGTTTAAACTTTTTTTTATCTTTGAGTATATCATGCAGTGCCCTTCTTTGACTGCAAAGGTTTTGTGAAAAAGCCAGCTCATGGTCTTATGGGAGATCTCTTTTGTATTACTAGTTGCTTTCCTCTTGATGCTTTTTAAATTCTATATCTTTAATTTTTGCTAGTTTAATTACAATGCATCTTGATGTGAACCTATTTGGATTCATCTTGTTTGGGACTCTCTATAAGCCCTAGACCCAGGTGTCTGCTTCCATACCCAAGTTAGGGGATATTTGGCTATTATTTTTTCAAATAATTATCTGCTCTTTCTCTCTTCTTCTTCTATAATGTGAATGTTAGTATGCTTGATGTTGTCTGAGAGGTCTCTTAAACCTTCTTTTTTCCTGTTCAACATGTGGGACTTCCACTGCACTGTATTCTAGATTCTGTTCCTCTGTATCATCCAATCTACAGCTGATTCCTTCTAGTGTATTTTTAAATTTCAATTATTGTATTCTGTTTGGTTCTTTTTTATATTTTCTAACACAGTTCTCACTGTGTTCATCCATTCTTCTCCTGAGTTCAGTGAAAATCCTTATGATCGTTACCCTAAACTCTTTATCAGGTAGATTACTTATCTCCACTTCGTTTAGTTGTTTTTCTGAGTTTTTTGTCTTATTCCTTTATTTAGAACATATCCCTCTGTATTTTCATTTTTCCATATTCTTTGTACTTATTTCTATATATTAGGTAGGTGGGTTATATTTCCTGATCTTGGAGAAGTGGTCTTATGAGGACATGTAGTATGGGATCCAGCAGTATACTCCCCTCTGCTCACCAGATGTATATCCTCTGGTGGGGGGGTGCCCTAAATGGATTGCATATACCCTTCTGCTGTGGCAGGGCCCGCTACTGTGGGTGTGCTGGTAAATGGGTCTGGCCTCTGGCTCTGTTGGCTGGAAGGCTGTGCCTCCAGTGGAGAGTGAGGAAGACCTCCCATGTAGCTCTTTGTGCGGCCCGGGGAGGCTCAGGTAGCGCTGGTTTGTGGTGGCTGGGGCTGAGTCCCTGGAGCTAGTAGGCTAGAGGAAGGATTCCAAAATGGCCCTTGGCAGCGCTGGTGTTATTATGATGGAGTGAGAGCCCCCAAATGGTGCTGCCAGGGTCTCTACCTCCCGGGGGAGTTCCAGTTGCCTCCTGCATCTCCAAGAGGCTCTTTAAGGTCAGTAACAGGTCTGACTCAGGCCCCTTTCAGATTGCTGCCTCTTCCCTGAGACTCAGGACATGTGAGACTTTACATGTGCTTTAAGAGTGGAGTCTCTGTTTCCTACTGCCTCAAGTCTTCTGAACATAAGCCCTGCTGGTTTTCAAAGCCAGACCTTTTGGCAGCTTATCTTCTTGATGCAAGAACAGTGAACTAGGGAGCTTCATGTGGCTCAGACCCCCATTTCTTGGGGAGGGCCTCTAAGATTGGGATATTCCTCCAGTTTCTGGGTTGCCGACCAATGGGTGTGTGTAACACATCTGTAGTCCTCTTACCTCTTTCACTATGGGTCCTTCTTTGTCTTTAGTTGTGGGAAATTTCTTCTTCTAGTCTTCAACTCATTCTCATAGGTATTTGCTTTGTAAGCAGTTGTAATTTTGATATGTCTGTAGGAAGAGACTCTGAGATCTTCTTATTTCACTGTCTTGGATACCTCTACTGTTCACATTTTTAAAGGATACATTTTTTCCCATTTAAAGGAAAACTGTGGTTTTTTTTTAAGTTGACTTGTTTGTAGGTTTTCTCAGCTACTTCCCTCAAAATCTTTCATTTGCATGATCTACATGAGGAAGATAAAACTTTACCTTAGTCTTTGGTAAGAATAGGAAGTATTTCAAGGTAATATTTATGGGTTGCTTTCTACTAATTTTGTAAGAAAAAAACAAAAATGGACAAACTGATAAGTCTTACACAAGTTCCTCAAGGTGGCAATATTTTATGAAACAAATAGTTTAGTTTTGTGAAGTCCATATATACCTTAGATTATTTTCAAGCAGCCATCTGTGCCATAACTCATGATTTCTTCTGCATTTTTAATCAGCATATAGTTATGCATGGCCCCAGCATTATTGCCATCTAAATGCTTAAAACAGTAAAGTGCTGTAGGATATTAGGACTCATAGCTGTAAAATTATGGTGTGCGTTTTTTTCTCTGAACCTGAGCAGATGATCTGCAAATCAAAGCCTCGCAGAGACACATCTGCTTAACTGCTGGAGAGTGTGACTGGCAACACAATCCCAGGGCTTGTATTTGAGACTGCCAGGGGGCTGGACTTCTTGTGGTTCAGCCTTGGGTTCTACCATCAGGGATGATGTGCTGTGTGCTCTCACCCCTGGCTTACTCTGACCAAGAAGAGAGCTGGCGACGCTGCATTATTGCCATGTAGCCTGATTTTCTGCAGCATTTTAATTACATTGTGTGGTCTTGGAATTATGGTTACTTTAAATGGATCTGCAATGATTTTTTCCCCCTTTATGTGTAATTTAGCTTGGAAAAAAAGAATGCAACTAAATTTCATTTCAAGCAGAAATGTGTTGCACCAGCTGCAGATTAAGGCCTGGCCTTGATTTGCAAATTTTCACAGATTCAGAGGATGTTCTGCCAGCAGCCAGTGTAATAGCTGGGATATGGCCAAAGAGCAGCTTCTCATTGAATGTATTCTATTCCAGCTTCCGAAAGCACAGATCCAAGGAACTTTTTCCTTGAGAAGACACTGATATATTTACTTGGAGTAGCATTATACAGACATAAATCAAGAGCCCTGGCAAGAAAATCAGTACTTACAGGTTTTAGTTCTGAGTCATGGATTTGCTATATGACTTTAGGGTAGTCACTTACGCTGCCGCACCCTTCTCATTTTAATAACGAGCGCGTTGCCTATAGAACAGGTGTCACGTGGGGCCTGACAGCTGCTGTGGAGTATAGCTAATGGCTAGTGCCATCATTCTTTTAATAATAAACATTTCCATTAAAGTATAAAAAGATCAGGAAAAGTGGCCAAGTCATGTGCTTCTGTTTCAGTGAAGTTTTACAAGGTGAGAACAGCTCTGTCACCATCCTAGAGATCCAAATCAAGAAAGGGAATCACCCACACCCATGAAATCCTTTCAGGCTTCCCCTTAATCACCAATCCTGTTTTCCGAAAGAAAGTGCTCTTCTCACGGCATACGTTAGTTTGTGTCTCGTTCTTAACCTTTTGTGAATGGAATTACCCATAATGCTCTTTGTTTCTGACTTTTCACTCTTTGATATGTCTGTAAAATTCTTTCACGTCAATGTATGTGGAAGAATCCCATCATATGAATATACAGTTGATGCTTGAACAACTCAGGTTTGAAATGCATGGGTCCACTTAGTGTGTGTGTGTGTTTCCAAAATATGCATGCAGTGCTACATGATCTGTAATTGGTTGAACCTGTGGATGTGGAACCACAGATACAGAGGGGTCTGATGAACAGCTATATGTGAATTTTCGACTGAGGGAGAGTCAATGGCTCTAACCCTTGCATTGTTCAAGGGTCAAGTGTACCACAATTTATTTATTTTTGTAAAAAGAGTGCATTGGATTAAACAACCCTGTAGTCTCTCCTTGGTCTAAAGATTATAACTGAATGATCATCCAGAAAAATGTGTTGTGATACATAAATTACATGATTAGCTTGTAATAGCTTGTATAGGATAGCATTTAACACAAATTGAAATTTTTAAGAAAGTAGGTTATGAGAATTTAAAAATAGAGGGATTTGGATATGATACATATCAGAAGAAGAGTTTTGTATATTTTTATTGTGCTTTGTATGTTAAATTCACTGAACAATATACAGGTGTCCCTTGTTTTTATTTGCCAACAAAGGTCTGTCTAGTCAAAGCCATGGTTTTTCCAGTAGTCATGTATGGATGTGAGAGTTGGACCATAAAGACAGGTCACCGTTGAAGAATTAATACTTTTGAACTGTGGTGTTGGAGAAGACTCTTGAGAGTCCCTTGGACTGCAAGGAGATCAAACTAGTCAGTCCTAAAGGAAATCAATCCTGAATATTAATTGAAAGGACTGATGCTGAAGCTGAAGCTCCAATACTTTGGCCACCTGATGTGAAAAACTGACTCACTGAAAAAGACCCAGACGCTGGGAAAGATTGAAGGTGGGAGGAGAAGGGGACAACAGAGGATGAGATGGTTGGATGGCATCACCAACTCGATGGACATGAGTTTGAGTAAAGTCCAGGAGTTGATAATGGACAGGGAGGCCTGGCGTTCTGCAGTCCATGGGCTCACAAAAAGTCAGACACGACTGAGCGACTGAACTGAGCTGGCCTGTTTTTCAAAAGTTTGCTTTACAGTGCTTTGCTTTTATGGAAAAATCTACGTTAGTACTTTGGCTAATTTAAAGAAATCCAAGGATTTTCACTTTCATGAAAAAAAGGTGAAAAGTGAAAGTACGCTCAGTGTTTGTTTTGCAGCAAGCTGTTGTAGAGACAGCACATGCCCTGAGCTGCAAGACTGGCACCACCAAGCCCCTTCTTTGGGAACGATGTTCAGCGTCTTGGCGTCAGGCTGCCGTAGCTTTGAACTGTGTCTGTGAGCATCTGTGCTTTATCTCGATTTATTTTGCACACCCATTAGCAAGATGTGTTCTAAGGTAATTATTTTTTCACTTTATGCTGTTTTGGTTTACAAAAGGTTTCATAGGAATGCTCTACTTTTGGATAACAGAGGGACCATGTATTGAGTATCAGACACTATACTAGGTACTTTCAAATTTTAAAGCAACTTTATAGGGTATTATAATTCCTTTTTTAAAAAAATAGACGAGGAGACTGAGTCTCAAAAAGTTTGTTGGTTGTCTGTTTTTATACAGGTACTAAGTACTGGCTTGTTTAATCCTGCTTTTTTTTTTTTTATTGTATCCTCTTAATAAATTATTTAGACAAGATACTTTCTTGCCTCATAATCAATAAAAGAGTCTGAAATGTTGAACTTGGATGCAATTGCAAAAACAACAGAATGATCTGGGTTCGTTTCCAGGGCAAACCATTGAACATCACAGTAATCCAAGTCTATGCCCCAACCACTAATGCCAAAGAAGCTGAAGTTGAATAGTTCTATGAAGACCTACAAGACCTTCTGGAGCTAACACCAAAAAAAGATGTCCATTTCATCATAAGGGACTGGAATGCAAAAGTAGGAAGTTAAGAGATACCTGGAGTAACAGGCATGTTTGGCCTTGGAGTACAAAATGAAGCAGGGCAAAGGCTAACAGGGTTTTGCCAGGAGAATGAACTGGTCATAACAAGCACCCTCTTCCAACAATACTAGAGATGACTGTACACATGGACATCACCAGATGATCAATACCAAAATAAGATTGATAATATTCTTTGCAGCTGAAGATGGAGAAGCTCTTACACAGTCAGCAAAAACAAGACCAGGAGCTGACTGTGGCTCAGATCAAAAACTCTTTATTGCGAAATTCAGACTTAAATTGAAGAAAGCAGGGAAAACTACTAGGCCATTCAGGCATGACCTAAATCAAATCTCTTTTGATTATACAGTGGGAGTGACAAATAGATTCAAGGAATTAGATCTGATAGAGTGCTTGAAAAACTATGGATGGAGGTTCATAGCATTGTACAGGAGGAGGTGATCAGAATCATTCCCAAGAAAAAGAAATGCAAAAAGGCAAAATGATTGTCTGAGGAGCTCTTACAAATAGCTGAGAAAAGAAGGAAAGCAAAAGGCAAAGGAGAAAAGGAATGCAGAATTCCAAAGAATAGCAGGGAGAGATAAGAAAGCCTTCTTAAGTGAACAATGCAAAGAAATAGAGGAACACAACAAAGCAGATCAATGAAAAGTTTAGTCTGGTGGAGAAAAGTTGTAATAGACGTATGGGTCCATGGAGGGGGAAACGTCAAGGCTGTATATTGTCACCAAACTTATTTAACTTATACGCAGTATACATCATGCAAAATGCCAGGCTTGATAAAGCACAAGCTGGAATCAAGATTGCTGGGAAAAATATCAGTAACCTCAGATATGCAGATGGCACTACCCTTATGAAGAGGAACTAAAAAGCTTCTTGATAAAGGTGAAAGAGAAGAGTATAAAAGCTGGCTTGAAACAACATTCAGAAAACTAAGATCATGGCATCTGGTCCCACCACTTCATGGCAAATAGATGGGAAAAGGGAAACAGTGAAAGACTTTATTTACTTGGGCTCCAAAATCACTGCAGACAGTGGCTACAGCCATGAAATTAAAAGAGCCTTGCTCCTTGGAAGAAAAGCTATGACAAGCCTAGACAGTGTATAAAAAAACCAGAAACATTACTTTGCCAACAAAGGTTTGTATAGTCAAAGCTATGGTTTTTCTAATAGTCATGTATGGATGTGAGAATTGGACCATAAAAAAGGCTGGGCAGTGAAGAACTGATGCTTTTGAATTGCACTGTAAAAGACTCTTAAGAGTCTCTTGGACAGCAAGGGGATCAAACCAGTCCATCCTAAAGGAAATCAACCCTGAATATTCATAGGAAGGACTGATGCTGAAGTTGAAGCTCCAATCCTTTGGCCACCTGATATGAAGAGCTGACTCATTGGAAAAGACCCTGATGCTGGGAAAGATGGAGGGCAGGAGGAGAATGGGATGACAGAGGATGAGATGTTTGGATGGCATCACCAATTCAGTGGACATGAGTTTGAGCAAACTCTGGGAGATAAGGAAGGACAGGGAAGCCTGGCATGTTGCAGTCCATGGGGTCACAGAGTTGGACATGATTGAGCAACTGAACAGCAACAAAGACTTGCATGCCTGGAGCTTATATTCTGTAGGCTTTAGCTGCAAGTGAGCAAAGCAGATCAATTCAATGAAAAGTTTAATCTAGTGAAGAAAATTTGTAACAGACGTATGGGAGCTATAGGTCCATGGAGAGGGGAAGGCCAATGGCAGTCTACAGAATGGGGAAGGGGTTGCAAAAGGGAAGGGAACTGTAGGATAGAATGAACAGAAAGTATTCAAGGCAGAACAATGGCATGTGTGAAAGTGCAGAATATTTGGGAATGCTGGTATAGTAAGACATCCAGATGAATGGGAAGGGGTGGAGTGGCAGAAGGAAGGTTATTGTAGGAGTGAGGCTGAAGAATGGCATGGATAAGACATGGAGGATTGCATTGTCCTCTTAAGAGACTTTTCCATGTTGGGGATGTGCAGCCATCAGATTGTTTTTCGTCATGGAAATCAATCATGATGAGATGTATTAGGACATTATGGTGTCACTGTCCTTTAGCCAAAGACATATCTGTAATGGAAAAGTTGGATTTATTTCTCATTACAGTGAGGGACTATTCATGCTATGGGCTATAATGGGATGTCTCTCCCCCTCCCCATCCCCAGCATCTCCTTGCTTTT
The DNA here is from genome assembly GCF_019923935.1 of Bubalus bubalis. NCBI lineage: Eukaryota > Metazoa > Chordata > Mammalia > Artiodactyla > Bovidae > Bubalus > Bubalus bubalis. The sequence continues at coordinate 117,947,664 of NC_059160.1, read as the reverse complement.
TTCCACCACAGGATTCCCAGCCTGTGTCTGCCCTGCCCTGCAACCTGCGATCTCTATGGGTCTGGCCCTTGCCTTGGAGAGAGGGGTTAAAAACCCAAATGTAGGCACTGCGTTCTTCCAGATCCTATCAACCCACGGGCTAAAAATGCCTATGTGGAAACTGTTGGTGTTTTCGAGTAGTTCAGTGGTAGAATTCTTGCCTGCCCACATGGGAGGCCTGGGTTCAATTCTCAGCCAGGGCAAAAAACCCTCAAGAGATGCAGGTTTAATCCCTGGGTCAGGAGGAAGTCCCCAGAGTAGGAAATGGCAACCCACTCCAGTATTTTTGTCTGGTAAGTTCCCTGGACAGAGGAACCTGGCAGGCTGCAGTCCATGGGGTCACAAAGAGTCATATACAACTGAGTGACTGAGCACTGCACTCAGTAAAAAGGTGTTAGAAAGGACTTCCTATATATGGTGATTTGGGGGAGTGTGCCAAAAAGTGGGGGTTGATTCTGGATTGGGTTCTATCAGGAAACAGGGGTGATAAAATGATTTTGTACCTCAATCAATCTTACCCATAAGAAAGGTAGAGAAGAGAAGTTTAAGACTGTAATTGGTAGGAGGGCAGCAGTCACTCATGTCATTGGAGAGGGGGATGTTTGGGAGTTCTGTCATTTGCACAATGACCTTATTTGTGTGTGTGCTCAGATGGGATTTTGAAGTGGTGTTGGGCTTGGTCTCACCTCATCAGTCATAGTGAGCTTGGCTGATGTTGGTGCACTTCGGGGCTGTTTACACCAACAGGAAGACACTGTAGCCTAGCTGTGAGTTGCAGGCCAATTTCCAGATGTCAGGGCGTGCTTTTTGTTTCTCAGTGATTAGAAGTGCAGTGTCGTTCTTGTATCCTGGCTCCATTATGTCTCAGCTGAGTGAATTTTGAAAAGATATCTATTTTCTTTGTGACTCAATTTCTTTATCTGAAAATGGGATGATTTCAGAGTTATGAAGAATAGTGTGAGATATAGACTCACCATAGGCAAACTTTAATATATACAGTAAATATTGATGGACTTGAAAGAAGAAATAGACAGAAGTATAGTAACAGCAGGAGATTTCAGTACCCAGTACCCCACTTTTGACAATGGATCATCCAGACAGAAAATCAATAAGGAAACATTGGATTTAAATTACCCATTAGACCAGAAGAACTGAACAGACATTTACAAAACATTTCATCCAACTGTAGTAGGACGCACATTCTGTGCCAGTGCACATGGAAAATTTTCTAGGATAGAACATATGTTAAATCACAAAACAGGTCTTCATAAATTTAAAATGATAGAGATTATATCAAGCATCTTTTCCAAACACAGTGGTATAAAACTATGTTAAACTAGATAAAACTAAATGATGAAAAATCTATTCATTGAAAACTCTAAGATGCTGATGAAAGAAATTGGAGAATATGCAAAGAATTGGAAAGATATTGCCTGGTCATAGCTGAAAGAATTGCTATTGTTAAAATGTCCATATTACCCAAAGCAATGAACAAATTCAGTGCAATCTCTATCAAAACTCCAATGGCATTTCTTATAGGGATAGAACAAATAATCATAAAATTTGTATGAAACCACAAAAGACCATGAGTGACCAAAGTAATCCTGAGAAAAATGAGCAACGCTTGAGGCATCACACTCCATGAATATAAACTATATTACAAAGCTATGGCAATCAAAACACTAAAGTATTAACCTAAAAGCAGACATAAAGATCAATGGGAAAAGAAGAGAAAGCTCAGAAATAAACATATACATGTATGGTCAATTAATGTATGACAGAGGAGCCAAGAGTATACAAGGGGGAAGTACAGTTTTTTCAATAAATGGTGCTGGGTAAACTGGACAGCCCCATGCAAAAAAATAAAATTGCATTACTATTTTATATTATAAACAAAAATCAGTTCAGAATGGATTAAAGACTTGAGCTATTTCAAATTGGATTAAAGTTGAGCTATTTCAAATCCTAAAAGATGATGCTGTTGAAGTGCTGCACTCAATATGCCAGCAAATTTGGAAAACTCAGCAGTGGCCACAGGACTGTAAAGGTCAGTTTTCATTCTAGTTCCAAAGAAGGGCAATGCCAAAGAATGTTCAAACCACCACACATTTGTACTCATCTCACACGTTAGCAGAGTGATGCTCAAAATTCTCCAAGTCAGGCTTCAACAGTATGTGAACCAAAAACTTCCAGATGTTCAAGCTGGATTTAGGAGAGGGAGAGGAACCAGAGATCGAATTGCCAACATCTGTTAGATCATAGAAAAAGCAAGAGAATTCCAGAAAAAGATCTACTTCTGCTTTACTGATTACGCCAAAGCCTTTGACTGTGTAGATCACAACAAATTGGAAAATTCTGAAAGAGATGGGAATACCAGACCATCTGACCTGCCTCCTGAGAAATCTGTATGCAGATCAAGAAGCAACAGTTAGAACCAGACATGGAACAACAGACTAGTTCCAAATAGGAAAAGGAGTATGATAAGGCTGTATATATTGTCACCCTCCTTATTTAACTTACATGCAAAGTACATCATGTGAAATGCCAGGCTGGATGAAGCACAAACTGGAGTCAAGATTTCCAGGAGAAATATCAAGAACCTCAGATATGCAGATGACACCACCCTTATGGCAGAAAGTGAAGAGGAATTAAAGAGCCTCTTGATGAAAGTGAAAGAGGAGAGTGAAAAAGTTGGCTTAAAGCTCAACATTCAGAAAACTAAGATCATGGCATCTGGTCCCATCACTTCATGGGAAATAGATGGGGAAACAGTGGAAACAGTGTCAGACTTTATTTTTTTGGGCTCCAAAGTCATTGCAGATGGTGACTGCAGCCATGAAATTAAAAGATGCTTACTCCTTGGAAGAAAAGTTATGACCAACCTAGATAGCATATTCAAAAGCAGAGATATTACTTTGCCAACAAAGGTCCGTCTAGTCAAGGCTATGGTATTTCCAGTGGTCATGTATGGATGCGAGAGTTGGACTGTGAAGAAAGCTGAGCACCGAAGAATTGATGCTTTTGAACTGTGGTGTTGGAAAAGACTCTTGAGAGTCGCTTGAGGACTGCAAAGAGATTAAACCAGTCAATCCTAAAGGAAGTCAGTCCTAAAAATTCATTGGGAGGACTGATGCTGAGACTGAAACTCCAATACTTTGGCCACCTGATATGAAGAACTGTCTCACTGGAAAAGACCCTGATGCTGGGAAAGATTGAAGGCAGGATGAGAAGGGGATGACAGAGGATGAGATGGTTGAATGTCGTCACCACCTCACTGTACCTGAGTTTGAGCAAGCTTCGGGAGTTGGTGATGGACGGGGAAGCCTGGGGTGCTGCAGTCCATGGGGTCGCAAAGAGTCAAATATGATTGATCAACTGAACTGAAAGAATTGAGTGTAAAACCAGGAATCATAACATTCCTAGAAGAAAATGTAAGCAGTAAATACCTTAACATTGATCATAAAGATGATTGTTTACATTTGGCACCAGAAGCAAAGGGACAAAAGCAAAAATAAGTAGAATCACATCAAACTAAAAAACTTCCATGCAGGAAAGGAAATCACCAGCAAAATGAAAGGCAACCTATGGAATGGGAGAAAACATTTGCAAACCATTTTTTCTGAAGGGGTTAATATGCAGAATATACAAGGAACTCATAACAAAATAGCAAAAATTAAACATTCTGATTAAAAAATGAGCAGAGACACTGATTAGACATTTTTTTTGAAGAAGACAGACACATGAGAAAAAAGAGCAGCAGACATCTGAGAAAAATGTTCAACATTGGTGATCAGCAGGAAAACTCAAGTCCAGCTTACAATGAGATACCATGTCACACTATCAGAATACTATCATCCAAAAGACGGCACATAACAAATGTTGGTGAGGACGTGGAGAAAGGGGCCACTTGTGTACTCTTGGTGGGAGTGGAAATTGGTGCAGCTACTGTAGAAAACAGTATGGAAGGTCCTCCAAATCTTAAAAATAAAACTATTACATCCAGCAATCCCACTTCTAGGTATATATACAAAAGAAATAACAATAAGATGGAAAATATACCTGCACTGCCATGTTCCTTGAAAGACTATTCACAATAGCCAACTGTGGGAACAGCCTAAACGTCCATCAGCAGATGAATGGATAAAGAAGATGTGATACATTTGCAGCTACATGGATGGACCTAGCGATCATCATACTAAGAGAAGTTAAGTTTTGAAGAGAAAGACAGATACCATATGATATCACTTGTAAGTGGACTCTAAAATGTAACACAAATGAATTTATCTCTGAAACAGAAACAGACTCACAGACACTGGGAGTCTTGACAGCCTCAAGTCTGTGGGGAGGGAGGGAGAGGGCTGGACTGGGAGTTTGGGACTAGCAGATGCAAACTATTGTTAGTGGAATGGATAAACAAAAGGGCCTACCGTACAGCATGGACAACTATATTCAATGTCCTGTAATAAACCAGAATGGAAAACAATATATATATATATATATATATATATATATATATATATAAAATGTGTTTATGGGGCAGCAAAGTGATTCATATATATATATATATATATGAATTCAAAATATATATATGAATCACTTTGCTGCACCAGAAGCTAATACAACATTATAAGTCAACTATACTTCAATTTTTAAAAATGTGCTATATATATCTAATTAAATATTATTCAGCCATGAGAAGGAAGGAAAGTCTAGCATTTGAGACAACATAGGTGGACCTTGAAGGCATTATGCTAAGTGAAATAAGCCAGAGAAATAAAATATTGTGCAATACCACTTATATGTGGAATCAAAAAAAAAAAAAAAATAAGGTCTGAGGATCTCATGTAAAAAATGCTGACTAGCGTTAAAAGCGCTATATTATGTAAATAATATTTGCTAAGAGAGTAGAACTTAAATGTTGTCACACAAAAAGGGAGAAATATGTGAGGAGATGAATGTATTAATTAAGTAGATGAGGAAGATCCTTTTACGATGTATGGTGGTGGTGGCTTAGTTGCTAAGTCACGTCTGACTCTTGAGACCCCATTGACTGTAGCTCACCAGGCTCCTCTGTCTATGGGATTCTGCAGGCAAGAATACTGGAGTGGGTTGCCATTTCCTTCTCCAAGGAATCTTCCTGACCCAGTAATCGAACCTGTGTCTCCTGCATTGCAGGCAGATTCTTTACCAACTGAGCTACAAGGGAAGCCCCTTTATGATGTATATGTATAGCAAATCACCACGATATACACTTTAAGTAGCTTAATGATTTTATCTATCAATTATTCCTCAAAAAAGCTGAAGTTAATAAAGATGTATGAGATAATATACGTAAAGTATTTAGAACAGTGCTTGGCATGTGGTAAAGTTCCAATAAATTATGTTATTAATATTATTATTATTATTTTGGAAAGATGACTCCCTCAGAACAAAAGAAGATAGGTGTGAAGAAGGAGAGACAGGGAAGTGACTAGGAGCGTAATTCAGGAACCTCAATGAGAGGTAGTTTTCTCTTTGAACCAGGGCAGTGGGAGCAGGCATGGAGAGAGGGCACAGTGGGAGAGAGCTGACACTGGAAGACTGGGTCACCCATGGTGGGGTGAAGGAAAGGAGAGGAAACAGTCTCCCTGTGGTTCTGGTTTGGAAGAATGGGTGGGAAGTGAGGTCATCGCTGCAGAAGGGGAATACAGGAATAGAAAAGCACATTGAAGGGCAGACATTACGGCCAGATGGAAACGGTCAGCAGGCTGCTGACGATCCAGGACTGAGGCTCAGAGGCGAGGTCCAGTGCCGTAGCCTGTGTCACTGCTGATCTCGCATGGAGAGGCCAGCTGTCTAGGTGAGAAAAGAGAAGTCACTGCCCTTGCCCTCGGTGCCTCCCTTGGCTCCCCTCCTTAGGATGGTGGGAAAGGACTTCAATTATTTCGTATGCAGTGTCAAGCCTATACCCACCTTGTTCGTCGTTAAAAGTTATGGATTTGTCTTTAATCAACAACATGAAATTTTTCAGTGCCAAGATCTTGTCAGAGACTTTTAACCTTGAACTCTTTTCTGCACAATACTTAATCAAAAGCTTGAGTGTGAAAAATAGTATGTATGGAATGCCTGAAAGGTATGCTGCTCATAGAGACTTTCGTAGATTATCTATCTATTTCATTAATCTGGCCATCAGATTTACTAAGTAACTAGACTGTTTTATATTTAGTAGAATTGCTTTTACTGAATTGTGATTTGACATTCTGCTGTCAGCTTGCTTTGGGGAATATACGAAATAGCTAAGGGAACCATGGTTTATTGTTTTATTCACTGTTTTAATATTATGAAGAATCAGGGCATTTATATTACATCAAAGAGTTTGTGAGGACTCTTGAGGGGGGGAATATCTCTAAGACATCAATAACGTATTTTTTTCCTTGATACGGTGAATTGGGTAGCTGATGATGTTTTCCTCTGTACACTGATCACTGGGAAGCTTGAAGTGAAATATGTAGCCTTGAATGAAGTATCTGATTATTATGGCACGTACTCATGTATTACCATACCTCTAGTTTTATTTTCTTTCTCTTACTTTTATTTTTCCTTAAATACAATCTTCTCACTTGTTCTAGTCTTGTTGCAACAGAAACTTGCTTCAGTTCTTGTTTGGAATGAGGAGCGTCTCTGTGCACTGGAGCATGTACATACAGAATCATATATATTTTAGTAGCATTAATGGAGTGATGTGGACAAAACTATCCTTATTCAAGTGAAGCTGACATTTCTGTGTGGAATATAAAAGCAACACCTTAATTTCTATCACTTGGGAGTTTCGCCTTGATGACAGGAATATATTTAAAAAGTAACGTGTGATAAAATGTGGATCAGCCCTTTTGCCTATATGCAGACTGTAGTAGGAAAAGCTCTGAACTTGAAACTAGAAGATTGGATTTCATCTTCCTTAGTCTGTTTCTTGCTGTATGGCCTTGGACAGGCTGTTTAGTCTCTGTGGGTTCTGAATTTCTTGGGAGAATGAGGATGAAATTACTGTTCTACCCACCTTACCTTTATTGCAAAGATTACATTAGGTAATGCATGAGCCTCTGTGAACTGTAAAAGGCTAGAGGTAAGATCATTATCCAGGCTTTGATTGCATGTGGAGGATATTTTAACTTCTTGGTCAGAAGGTCTAGAGCTTAGTCTAAAGCTCTACCTGAACTTGGGAACAGGAATCACCAACTCCCATGCTGATATGAATAATCAACGTGTGAGAGAAGGAAAACTGTGATCCTCATTTGTTTTACTTATTTATTTATTTTGGTCTCAATTTGGATAGATTAGTAAGAGAAATACTTAACCTACCTCTTCATTTTAAAACAGGAAAATGCAGCTGGCATGTAGCCATGACGTGAGCAGTAATCAGAAGGTCTAGAACCTGAGCAGGAGCTCCCTGCCCTGGGGGCAGCTACGTTCAATGCTGGCCAATGGCTTCCAGGCAAGAATGGGAAATAGTGTTCACCAATGATTTTTTTTCCCAGGAGAATTCAGAAAATTAGATTTTGTGTAAGTTCTCCTAGTTTATAAAGTTCAACAATTAATTCAAATTTCAACCCACTGAGGGGGTTAACACTGTTCAGGGGAAACTGAACATGATATTCACCCTTTGGGCAACCGGTCATGATTGCTGCTCTGTAAAGTTTTTATAGGTCATCTTGTGCTTGCGGCTACCTAGACCCCAAGGAAGAATATATCTGTGAGTTGTTATTTGTAGAAAGTAAATGTGCATCTATTTTACCAACTGTTGAAAGTCTTTTCTTCAGTGAATATTCATTAAAATCTATACATTTTGTTCTAAATATATTCGGTTTGTTTCTAAAAGTCATTCTTTACTGTGAATGCTTTACAGAGGTATATGTTAAAATCAAGGTTAATAGTTATAAAGTACAAAAACATCAGTGTTTATCAACAATTATTTGTAAATAATGTATGGTTTGGCTTAGTGTTGGTACTCTCTGCAAACTTGTAGGTAACATAATATTATCAAAAATTGGTAGTTCTGAAGTCTGTATTCCACTAACATCAAAGGAACTGTTGACTACTCATTTTATTATAGTAGTCTCTGTGGCAAGGAGATCACAAAATATCAAGAAGAAAATAGAATGTGATTTAATTACTTAGATTATATAAATATAAATACTCAGTCCTTGTTGTTCACAAATTCTATAGTAGTAAATTTGTGTAGGCACTAAAATTTATTTGTAATCTGAAAATCAGTAGTCATGGCGCTTTCATCATTGTTCTCAGGCAAGTGCAGAATGGTGAAACTTTGAGTCACCTGACATAAGTATTCCCAGCTGAGGCCAGACAATATGATGTTTTGCCCACTTGTTTCGGCTGTTGTATTGTAGACAAGTGTCTTCCTCATGATCTATTCAGTGCCAGTTATTTCCCCCCACCCTGAATTTCTGGGCTTTTTGTTGGAGATTTTACTGTTTCAAGGGCCCCATAACAAAGTGCTGAAGTGCTATCTAGTAGCGTTCCTTAGCACAGGAAAGCTATAATGTGCCTTATGGAGAAAACACGCAAAATAGGTAAGCTTTGTTAGAGCTTGAGTTATAGTGCTGTGACTGTGAGTTTAATGTTAATGCAAAATGTATAATAAATAACTTGTCCTTAAGCGGAAATGGACCTAAAACAAGGCCATATATTGTTTAATGAAAAGGTGTCCAAAGACTTTCAGGAACTTTATCCTATGTTTACCCTAGGAGCAATTGGTCAGTTCAGTTCAGTTCAGTCGCTCAGTCGTGTCCAATTCTTTGCGACACCATGAATCACAGCACGCCAGGCCTCCCTGTCCATCACCAACTCCCAGAGTTCACCCAAGCTCATGTCCATCGAGTCGGTGATACCACCCAGCAATCTCATCCTCTGTCATCCCCTTCTCCTCCTGCCCCCAATCCCTGCCAGCAGCAGACTCTTTTCCAGTGAGTCAACTCTTCGCATGAGGTGGCCAAAATATTGGAGTTTCAGCTTTACCATCAGTCCTTCCAAAGAACACCCAGGACTGATCTCCTTCAGAATGGACTGGTTGGATCTCCTTGCAGTCCAAGGGACTCTCAAGAGTCTTTTCCAACACCACAGTTCAAAACCATCAATTCTTTGGCGCTCAGCTTTCTTCACAGTTCAACTTTCACATCCATACATGACCACTGGAAAAACCATAGCCTTGACTAGACAGACCTTTGTTGGCAAAGTAATGTCTCTGCTTTTGAACATGCTATCTAGGTTGGTCATAACTTTGCTTCCAAGAAGTAACGTCTTTTAATTTCATGGCTGCAGTCACCATCTGCAGTGATTTTGGAGCCCCAAAAAATAAAGTCTGACACTGTTTCCACTGTTTCCCCATCTGTTTCCCATGAAGTGATGGGACCGAATGCCATGATCTTCGTTTTCTGAATGTTGAGCTTTAAGCCAACTTTTTCACTCTCCTCTTTAACTTGCATCAAGAGGCTTTTTAGTTCCTCTTCACCATAAGGGTGAAGAAGTTCCTTCACCCTTCACCATAAGGTTAAGTTCCTCTTTGCCATAAGGGTGGTATCATCTGCATATCTGAGGTTATTGATATTTCTCTCGGCAATCTTGATTCCAGCTTGTGATTCTTCCAGCCCAGTGTTTCTCATGATGTATGTACTCTGCATATAAGTTAATTAAGCAGGGTGACAGTATACAGGCTTGACGTACGCCTTTTCCTATTTGGAAACAATCTGTTGTCCCATGTCCACTGGTAACTATTGCTTCCTGACCTGCATATAGGTTTCTCAAGAGGCAGGTCAGGTGGTCTGGTATTCCCATCTCTTTCAGAATTTTCCACAGTTTATTGTGATCCACACAGTCCAAGGCTTTGGCATAGTCAATAAAGCAGAAATAGATGTTTTTCTGGAACTCTCTTGCTTTTTCCATGATCCAGCAGATGTTGGCAATTTGATCTCTGGTTCCTCTGCCTTTTCTAAAACCAGCTTGAACATCTGGAACTTCACAGTTCACGTATTGCTGAAGCCTGGCCTGGAGAATTTTGAGCACTACTTTCTTAGCGTGTGAGATGAAGGCAATTGTGCGGTAGTTTGAGCATTCTTTGGCATTGCCTTTCTTTGGGATTGGAATGAAAACTGACCTTTTCCAGTCCTGTGGCCACTGCTGAGTTTTCCAAATTTGCTGGCATATTGAGTGCAGCACTTTCACAGCATCATCTTTCAGGATTTGAAATAGCTCAACTGGAATTCTATCACCTCCACTAGCTTTGTTCATAGTGATGCTTTCTAAGGCCCACTTGACTTCACATTCCAGGATGTCTGGCTCTAGGTGAGTGATCACACCATCGTGATTATCTTGGTCGTGAAGATCTGTTTTTGTACAGTTCTTCTGTGTATTCTTGCCATCTCTTCTTAATATCTTCTGCTTCTGTTAGGTCCATCCCATTTCTGTCCTTTATTGAGCCCATCTTTGCATGAAATGTCCCCTTGGTATCTCTAATTTTCTTGAAGAGATCTCTAGTCTTTCCCATTCTGTTGTTTTCCTCTATTTCTTTGCATCGATTGCTGAGGAAGGCTTTCTTATCTCTTCTTGCTATTCTTTGGAACTCTGCATTCAGATGCTTATATCTTTCCGTTTCTCCTTTGCTTTTCACTTCTCTTCTTTTCACAGCTATTTGTAAGGCCTCCCCAGACAGCCATTTTGCTTTTTTGCATTTCTTTTCATGGGGATGGTCTTGATCCCTGTCTTCTGTACAATGTCATGAACCTCTGTCCATAGTTCATCAGGCACTCTATCTATCAGATCTAGTTCCTTAACTCTATTTCTCACTTCCACTGTATAATCATAAGGTATTTGATGTAGGTCATACCTGAATGGTCTAGTGGTTTTCCCTACTTTCTTCAATTTAAATCTGAATTTGGCAATAAGGAGTTCATGATCTGAGCCACAGTCAGCTCCTAGTTTTTGTTGACTGTATAGAGCTTCTCCATCTTTGGCTGCAAAGAATATAATCAGTCTGATTTCAGTGTTGACCATCTGGTGATGTCCATGTGTAGAGTCTTCTCTTGTGTTGTTGGAAGAGGGTGTTTCCTATGACCAGTGCGTTCTCTTGGCAAAACTCTGTTAGCCTTTGCCCTGCTTCACTCTATATTCCAAGGCCAAATTTACCTGTTACCCAACGTGTTTCTTGACTTCCTACTTTTGCATTCCAGTCCCCTATAATGAAAAGGACATCTTTTTTGGGTGTTAGTTCTGAAAGGTCTTGGAGGTCTTCATAGAACCGTTCAGCTTCTTCAGCGTTACTGGTTGGGGCATAGACTTGATGGGTCAGTATCCATTAATTCAGTGTTTACGGGAACTTTCCAGAACATAACTACTATGGATAATGAGAATGACTGTGTATGAAAACACAAATTGTTGACTATTTGTTCAATACATATAAAGACTTATAGTTCCTACTTTAGTGTTGAAAGAAGTATCTGAAAAATTCAGTAATAGCTCCATAAATTGTAAATGAGTTTTTAGTATTTGAGATATCCATGTGTATGTATCATATCAGCAATAGATATAGGGGGTGTATGAACTGTGAGTAGGACCTTAGCCTGCCTGGGTTCTTGTTTTAGCCTTGTTACTGATTAGTTGAGTAATCTTATACAAACTAGTTTCCCTATCTTGGACTCTACTTTCTCATTTCTTAAAAAATGAGAAGAGTGCAGGTTTCCAAAGTTCTTTCCAATTTTGAAAATATGTTTCTATGAAAATATTAATTTAGCACTTAGATGATTACCCATGATCTTTAGGATAGAGGAAAGAGGAAATGGCAACCCACTCCAGTATTCTTGCCTGGAAGTCCCAAGAACAGAGGAGCCGGGTGGGCTACAATCCATGGGGTTGCATGGAGTGGGACATGACTTAGTGACTAAACAACAACTACAGTAAATTGATTTCATTTAACCCTTGTCTCCACTTTGTGCTGTCCCTCAGAATGTGTTCTAACAGAATAAGATTTGGAACCCTTGGTAATTAATGCTGTATGAGTTGCTAGAAAAGGACAATGCTCTACTTGCTTCTGTTCTTGGGATTTGTCCTCACAGCTCCACTTACAAGGTCACATCCTTCAAAGGGCTGTTGTTTTGCAAACGTTTGTTCCAGTTGCTCTTGGCTGTCCCTTCTCACCCTAATTCCACAGATGATTGAATTATATGAGGACACTTTACCCAAAGGGTGCCAATTCAGTGGGTATGTGTTGGTGCAAAAAGATGAACTGGGCTAATCAGATTTCCCCTTAGCAAATTTGAACCAGGTAATAGTAATTAAAGGAAGCAGCTTTGGGAGCTGAGGCTGAAAGTCCTGATATAGAAAGAAGCTGGGTTGGTCTTGGTGGATCTCTCAGAAGATGAAGGTATAAAGAGAAGAGAGAGATAGAGAAAGGATAAGGGTAGGCATATGAATAGAAATAGGGAGGGACATGGGTGGGGGTAGGATAAGGAGAAGGAGAAGAGAGAGAAAATGGGTATGAGAAGGAACCTGGTTCATTAAGAGGACAGACAGAGAACTAGATACGGAATCACTGAGTCACAGTAATGGAAGAATATTCATTGAAAATCCCAAAGTTGAGCTCTACCACATAGTTTTGTGCTTTCTAAGATCAACATATACTTCAATTCTTGCCCTTCCTGCTACCAGTTTTTTCAGCATTTCCTGTGTGTGTTTATCCTTACAGTAACCTCTCTTCCTTGGAACCAAACTTTCTAACAAAAGTGAGTAGTGAACCTGGAGCAATCAAAATGATTTGTGTTTAATGAATACCTACCGGACACTTTCTGTTTGTTAACATCTGTTTAAAATCAACAAGAAACCAAGAGACATCTGAGGCTCAGAGGGGTTAAACAACAGTTGTTGTTTTTGTTCAGTCATCAAGTCCTGTGTGACTCTTTGCAACCCCACAGACTGAAGCATGCCAGGCTTCCCTGTCCGTCACCATCTCCCAGAGTTTGCCCAAATTCCTGTCCACTGAATACATGATGCCATCCAACGATCTCATCCTCCATTGCCCCCTTCTCTTCTCCCCTTAATCTTTCCCCACACTGGGGTCTTTTCAAATAGTATTGGAGTTTCAGCATCACTCCTAATGAATATTCATGATTGATTTCCTTTAAGACTGACTGGATCTCCTTGCTGTCCAAAGGACTCTCAAGAGTCTTCTCCAGCACCACAGTTCAAAAGCATCAGTTCTTCAGTGCTCATCCGTTATGCTGCAGGCCTCACATCCATGCATGACTACTGGGAAGACCAGAACCTTGACTAGAAGGGCCTTTGTTGACAGAGTGATGTATTTGCTTTTTAGTACACTGTCCAGGTTTGTCATAGCTTTCCTGCCAGGAAGCAACTGTCTTCTAATTTCATGACAGCAGTCACCATCCGCAGTGATTTTACAGCCCAAGAAGAGGAAGTCTGTCACTGCTTCCACTTTTTCCCCTTCTATTTGCCATGAAGTGATAGGACAGGATGCCATGATCTTGGTTTTTTTAATATTGAATTTTAAGTCGGCCTTTTCTTTCTCCTCTTTCACTCTCATCAAGAGGCTCTTTAGTTCCTCTTCACTTTCTGCCATTAAAATGGTATAATCTGCACATTAAACAACAGCTATTTATGTAATTAAGAAGGTGGAGGGTCAAGAACTGATGCTTTTGAACTGTGCTGGAGAAGACAATCTTGAGAGTTCATTGGACTGCAGGGAGATCAAACCAGTTAACCCTAAAGGAAATCAACCCTGAATATTCATTGGAAGGACTGATGCTGAAGATGAAGCTCCAGTACTTTGGCCACCTGATGTGAAGAGCTGACTCATTGGAAAAGACCCTGATGCTGGGAAGGATAGAGGGCAGGAGGAGAAGGGGGTGACAGAGGATGAGACGGTTGGATGGCATCACCGACTCAATGGACCTGAGTTTGAGCAAACTCCAGGAGATAGTGAAGCCTGGCATGCTGCAGTCCATGGGGTCACAAACAGTCTTGCCTGAAAAGCAACAACAAATGTATGTAAATGTGTCAAAGCCAGGACTAGAACCTGCATCTCCTTGATGTGACAGTTCTTGATTTGATGTTCTACCTCCATGGGTGTAGAAAAGGCCTCATGAATTAAGTAGGGGTGCTGGTGATGGGGAGGATGTACTTTTTTTTTTGAGCAAATAGTGTCTGTTTCCTGTTATCATGGGTAGAAGTGCATAAACAACAGTTTTATATGGAGGACAACTTCCTCCTGAAAGAGTACACTTTTTCCCCTGTGAGTCTCTGCAGACCTTCATTTACATCTCTGAGATTTTTGTATTTGAAGCAGGCCTCTTTCTTACATGATCATCAGTATTATTTTACAAATCTCCTTAATGGGTCATGCTATTTAAGTGATATTTTTTCATCTTTGTGTCATCAACATCCTTCTAGACCTTGGGTTTGTGTTGACATTTTAGAAGACATGGGGGATAATAATGGTAAATGTACAATAAACTGAGCTTCTAAAGGTGGTGATCATCAGTTGGGAGCTCCTGAGCTAACTATTCCTCTCAGGGATAGCACAAGAAAGCAGAAAACTGTTTGAAATAAAATGAAAAATGAAATAAAAGAGAAAAACAAAACAAAACTCAACAGAATTCTTTTGGCATAGAACATTGCCCATAGCCGTTTGCTCCATATTTTTAGTCTGGAAAAACCCTTGTTGTTGGTTATGTAGATATAACACGGTTATTTTTAAAAAGGCTTAATTCTAAATTAAATTCTATTTTCTTTAATTTAAACCTGCACACTCCACAGTGTTATTTTCATGTAGACACCATTCTCCTATAGCAATTTTTCATGTACTTTAAGGAACTGAAAACTAAAGAGATTTAGATTTCATCTTCAGAGACTTATGTACATATTTTTACATGTTTATTTAAATCCCAAAAAGGCAAAACCCAGAGAGAGAAAACCTAGTAAAACAGATGAACATTTTTGTTTACCAAACAGCATTTTGTAAAGGAAAACTGTAATGGTGATTTTGTTGTTCTTGTAATCAGAATTTGATGCTTTAGGAGCAAGGAAGCTATGCAAATATAACAAATAACAAAAAACAACAAAATAAGGGATTTCCCCCCTAGCAACAAAAAGCTAGGAAAAAAATACAATATGTCCTTTTATCAAAGGTATTTTACTTGTATTTTATCATTTCCTGTACCTGTAGATCTCTGTTATTTTCAGCCTTTCAAAAGATTTTAACCAATGATCATGAAACCTAGTCTGTATGTGAAGCACCACAGTGAAGCCTTTTTATTGTAAAGATGAGTTTAATTACTGTAAAATGAGGAATTATTTAGTGACATTGACAGCACAAGCAGCCAGTTCTTTTTTAAATGGTAGATCTGGGCTTTTTGCTTCAGTTATCTGGATAAGTACCTATTGTGCAACTCACTTTGCTTCTACACAAAATTTGATTCTTGGTTTATGGAAATATAAATCAAGCATTTGATATAGTGTATTCAATCAAGTAACTTGCTAATTTGCTTGTGAGAGGGAGTTTTATTCTTGTAGACCACTTAAAACAATTCTCAATCCAGTTTTCCAAGTAGCTGACATTATTAACAAACACAGACAATTAAAGAACCTCTTGATGAAAGTAAAAGAGGAGAGTGAAAAAGCTGGCTTAAAACTCAATATTCAAAAAACTAAGATCATGGCATCCAGTCCCACCATTTCATGGCAAATAGATGGGGAAACAATGGAAACAGTGACAGACTTTATTTACTTGGGCTCCAAAATCACTGCAGATGGTGACTGCAGCCATGAAATTAAAAGATGCTTGCTCCTTGGAAGAAAAGCTATGACTAACCTAAACAGCATATTCAAAGGCAGAGACATTACTTTGCTGACAAAGGTCTGTCTATTCAAAGCTATGGTTGTTCTAGTAGTCATGTATGGATGTGAGAGTTGGACCATAAATAAAGCTGAGCGCCAAAGAATTGATGCTTTTGAACTGTGGTTTGGGAGAAGACTCTTGAGAGTCCCTTGGACTGCAAGGAGATCCAACCAGTCCATCCTAAAGGAAATCAGTCCTGAATATTCATTGGAAGGACCGATGCTGAAGCTGAAACTCCAATACTTTCCACCCGATGCAAAGAACTGACTTAATGGAAAAAACCCTGATGCTGGGAAAGATTGAAGTTGGGAGGAGAAGGGGATGACAGAGGATGAGATGGTTGGATGGCGTCACTGCCTTGATGGACATGAGTTTGAGCAAACTCCAGGAAATAGTGGACAGGGAAGCCTGGCGTGCTGCAGTCCATGGGGTCACAAAGAGTCAGACACGACTGAGGGACTGATCTGACTGAGGCAATTAGAACAGCTAGAACATTTGGAGGCGTTTCTGCTTTCTTCTTAACCACCAGCAGTTCCATGTTATGAGGAAGATAGTGTTTTTGTTATTATTGTTTTTAAGGGACACCTCTACAGTTCAAAACAAAGGGCACTGACTTGTCAACACAGTAATCCTGTGTCCACCCTGGCACTTTATACCACTGTGTTCTGGTTTCTTTATCTCACCAGGCTTTATTTATTTATGTATTTAATACATAATGTTGTATTAAATAAAATTTAAGTTTGAATTCACACATCAGAAAAATGAAGAAACAAATATTGTGGATCAACAGTAATTTCTTAACTTTTAATCGCAAAGTAAGCGCAAGGAGCTCTTCTTCCAGGAAGCTGCCATCATTACTGGCATCATCTCATCAAAAATGTATTTTAACCCAAAAAGTGGGAACTGCATTCTCAGAATAACAGATAATTTTTTTTTTTTACATTGAACAAATTAAGCTTTGTGAAAATTTGACACATTGCTCTTTCTTTTCTCACTTTGACTTTAATGATGAGGAATTCCTGAGTAAGATTATACGTATCTCTAGCGCTATATCTATCCTGATAAGCTCTAAAGTACTTTGATTTTATGACTCTGAGTTTTGTTCCTTTGAGCATACATTTACATACTACAGAAAAAAAATAGATTTTGATTTGGTAGAGGACTCTTTGTGAGGACTTTTATCTTACTCATTTTTTTTTTTAACAAGCTGAGGATTATTTCAGAAAATGACTTGAGCTGACCTGTCTAATGAGAAAGGCACAGAGGCTGGAGACATGGAACAGGGACTCTAATTAGTGAGAATGAAATCTGAGTGGGGAATCCTCTGCTTGCAAGCATGTGTGCTGAGTTGCTTCAGTTGTGTCCAACTCTTGGTGACCTTTTGGACTGTAGCCTGCCAGGCTCC
The DNA here is from genome assembly GCF_019923935.1 of Bubalus bubalis. Classification (NCBI taxonomy): domain Eukaryota; kingdom Metazoa; phylum Chordata; class Mammalia; order Artiodactyla; family Bovidae; genus Bubalus; species Bubalus bubalis. The sequence continues at coordinate 117,930,322 of NC_059160.1, read as the reverse complement.
TTTGTCCATGGGATTTTCCAGGCAAGAATACTAGAGTGGATTGCCATTTCCTTCTCCAGGGGATCTTCCCATCCCAGGGATTGAACCTGCATTTCTTGTCTCCTGGATTGGCAGGCAGGCAGGTTCTTTACCACTAGCACCATCTGGGCTTCCCCATCCTTTCCTTATATCCCCTTAATTAATATTAGGACTAATACAGAGAAAATGCAGCATGAGGTGAGAACTGAGAGTTGGGCAGTCGTAGGAATCTGATGTAGGTTTCCTAAATTAATGAGTATTGGGTGGGAAAATGAATGAACAAACCAATGAATGAATGCATGTTCTTTCTCACATCATTAAGTCTTCTTCCTGATGAAAATACTTAGGTTAGGTTCATAATGGTCTAATACTATTCGTATTTGGGTAATCATTACATTTTAACGGACCATTTAGTAGAAAACATTGAATCACCAAACTGACCACAGAGATTTCTTTTCATAATTCAACACAGTATTCATAGTGATATTGTCAATAGAGGAAACTGCTCTGAGACCACAATTAAGAGATTTTCTATATCATTTTACGGATGATTTATTTTTTATTTTTTCTGCTTACAGACTTGAACAATTTTTTTTTTTCTTTGTTGTTGTTTGAGGCTCCTTAAGTCCCAGATGAAACTAGCTCTTAACAGTTGTCCTCTTTTATGGGATTAATTTTAAAAGAGAAAAAAAGATGTAACATAAAATTAACACCAAGCTATTTGATTACGTATCAGACTGGAAATATAACAGAACTGGCTTTGACTTTCAGAAGGTTGTTTGGGAATTTGTTCTGCTAAGACTTCTTTTTGTCACCTGCCTCTCACTTACAGCGTTTGCTCCTCAATTTTCTCACTAGGGGTATGTACGGGGCACGCAGCCCAGGTTCAGTAATTGTCCTTGCTTGGCTTTGACCTAATCAACACCAGTCACTCTGGTTTGTGCATACCGACATGCGTTGTAAAGGGCCCGGAGGTATCAGAGAGAAAAACTTGGCTCACCGGGTTTAAACAATGTCAAGTTACGAATTATATCAGCCGCAGCCAGTATTTAAATCTGAGGCCCACCAAACCACATTCTGAGTTTGCTGCTGGCTTGGTGTACCTCCATTTTGCTGTGCACTGACATGCAGTAAAATCGGATTTCCACAAAGGCCGACACTGAAAGGGTGGATGAGGCGCTCAGGGATGGTTAAGACAGAAGCTGAGTGTCACACGCACATTATAAGTAATTGCCCAATTTGGAATTTACTTTTTGTAGTAGGTTGCACCTTACTACAATTTAATAGTTCCAATTTAAGTTTGATGGCCTTCTTTTCATAAACAGCATTCACATAGTCTCTTGGTTTTCCTTTTAAAAGCTTGTGCATAGGCCAAAAGATAGATATTCTTACATTTACCCTTGGATTATTGATGGTTTACTTCATCATAGTTTTAGGAAAATAAAACAGAGAAGTGATTTGTGTTTTTATGATTTGGGGGCCCTTGGATGGGGAGCGTGCAAGTCATCTTTATTCTGCATTTTTCTGAGATTTCAGAATATTTCCACCTAGTTATATTTCAGAGAGAAGCTATAGTACACATGTAGCATAAATGAACTGAGCTGGAAAAAATTTTGCTGAAATAGTTTTAAATGACAAGATTTAACTTTATGTGGAGTGAAATAATTTTTCAGTGGGGAAAGGTTTCTTTGCTGCTAACTTTCTTTGCCATGTCATACTGTTAGTTTTCTGGGGGCATAATTCCAAGGGATTTTCCTAATTGGCATAATCCTATTTGAGTAAATAGTTTATTATTTGTTTTAGCTTATACTATAATATCTAGTTTGTTTTAACAGCCAAGTCACATAAGCTTTTGTATAACGACTTTATCCTTCTGGTGCTTGTGTGCTAAGTTGCTTCAGTCGTGTCTGAGTCTTTGCAACTATATGGACTGTAGCCCACCAGGCTCCTCTGTCCCTTGGATTCTCCAGGCAAGAATACTGAAGTGGGTTGCCATGCCCTGCTCTAGGGGATCTTCCTGAACCAGGGATCAAACCCTCGTCTGTTATGTATCCTGCACTGGCAGATGAGTTCTTTATTACTAGCACCATCTGGGAAGCCCCATCCTTCTGGTATCCCCATTTTAATCTGGTCTCATTTCTCTGATGTCATTGAAAATAGGTCTGTATAAATATATAAGAAATAGTTTCAAAGTTTTATAAAGTTCTTATTCATTTATTTCACTACAAACATACTTGCAGAGAGTTTGGCATATTCTTAACTTTTGCTAGATCTGGTTATAGAGCTTGCTTCCCAGTTCACCATCCCCTGATTAGGGACAGGTAAGAAAACTAGTGTTTATCATGTATTGTCTACTGTAATAAACCAAACAGAGGGCATTATGGAAGCTTTAAAGTTGTATTCTTGTTTTTGGATATTAAAGTGGTGGTGGAACTCATCCACTTCAGATAAACCAGTCCTTAAAAGTTCAAATAATTGACAACACACTCAGCAATTTTAAAGCAAGATGTAGATTATAGGAAAATCTGATTTCATTTGGAGATGTCAATTAGGTATATCTAGTGCCAACCCTAAGGAATCAGAGGCTTCCCAGATGGCACTAGTGGTAAAGAACCTGCCTGCCGATACAGGAGACATAAGAGATGTGAGTTTAATCTCTGGGTTGGGAAGATCCCCTGGAGTAGGAAATGGCAACCCACTCCAGTACTCTTGCCTGGAAAATCCCATGGGCAGGGAAGCCTGGCTGGCTGTAGTCCATGGGGTCGCAAAGAGTCGGTCATGACTGAGCACGCACACACACAAATAGGAAATCAGAGAATTACTATAGTGATATTCAATTACCAATTCCATATTGGTAATGCAGTACCTTTTTCTATTGAGTCTTTCAAGCGAGTGTGGTCCCATGTTTTAAAAGCAAGCAAATGGAATTATTAAGGAACATTGACATCTTTGGTTTTTGAGGAAATTTCTGGCTTATTCCAATTTTGTTTCACTATTATATTACAGATTGCATTGATAGATGGCAGAATCACGAATCTCCATTTTAAGGAAGATTATGTGGTGAAAAGTGAAAGTGATGTCGTTCAGTCGTTTCCAACTCTGTGACCCCATGGACTGTAGCCTACCAGGCTCCTCTGTCCATGGGATTTTCCAGGCAAGGGTACTGGAGAAGGTTGCCATTTCCTTCTTCAGAATATGTGGTGGAAGTAGAATATTTTCTTGGATTTTTGTTTATCCCATTTGAGTGGACAAAAAAAGGCTCTTCTTTGGTTTACACCATGAAATGATGGTTTATTTCCCCCATACTAGCTCCTTCAGAGAGGAAAAGGGTATTTTGAGGCTTGGTACCCAAAGGAATCACTTGTCTTGGATTTTGCCAGGTTTTTATCTTCAAAATTTAAGAACACTGGTGCCACAGGGAAAACCAAGAGAAACATAAGGGAAGCAGAGAGCTGAGAGTGGGATTCCAACAAAACTGAACGGTTTCACTGTCAGTGCAGTGTAAGGAAAATGAACTCAGTGTGGGAGGGCCCGCCTCCCTCGTCATGACTAGCCCCAAACACTGCTTTAAATAAAGCATATTTCTTTTATTTCCCACTTCTTGCTTGCTAACTTAAAGATAAATGACTTACTTGCAAGTGCAGTGAAAAGGAAATAAAATCAGTAACAGGCAGTGCCCACAATGCCCTAGCTGCTTAACGGTCTGGCCTTGAGCAATACACAGTTTTTATGGAAAAGTTTGACTGTTCTGCAGTTAAGGAAACAAAAGCACCTCTCCCTCATCCCCGCCCTCAGTTCTCAAAACATAAAAGCGCAGAGCAACAGGCAACCAACATCAAGGCTTACAAGAGTTACAGCAGTTCAGAATCCCGCGTGCAGCTGGTCGTGGGAGTAGCTGAGACCTGGGGGGGCGGGGTGCTCAGCCACCAGTGCTCTTCCCCCAGGTGATGGCGAGCTCGCGGTCCTGCTCCTGCAGCCAGGGGCCAGCCACTGGTGACCAGACCCACGGGGTTTCTAGGTAGGCAATTGGATAAGCAATTAAATAGTTTGTGAGCAGCAGTTTGGGGCACTTGTGGTTGGCAATTAGGCAGCACCGTTACTGAAATGACTAGGCAGCCCAACACACTGGGCAGAACCTGTTAGTGTTAAGGCGCAGAGTGAACGCGCTTTCCAGGCAAAGGTCGTATCCCCTTAGAAACGATGGGGACCGTTTAGTATCTCCTCTGTGCCTTACGCTAGCGTTGTCGCTTTCCACCCACAGTTACTTTACTCTTTAGAACAGTGCTTCTCAAACTCACAGAGCACCGGATTCATCAGGAGGACTTGTTAGAACCGATTCCTGGGTGATGCACCCAGAGTTTCTAGTTCATGAAGTCAACGGTGAGGCCTGAGAACTTGCATTTCTAACAAGTTCCTGGGTAATTTTGCTGCTGCCTCTGAGAACAACCTTTTGAGAACCAGAGACTATATATATTGATAAAATCCTGGGTGATAATGGTCACAGTAGTAAGCTTTGGGTACCTACTGTGTGCCAGACACTTGGCTAAGCAGTTCACATCTGCTTTCATCTTTACAAACATTGAAACATGGTATTAGGTATCATTTCTCCCCTTTAAATGTGGAACTGTGGACTCCCAAAAGGCAGAGGACTTGGCTGAAGCCATAGATATAACAGTGAGGGAGCCAGGATTTAGACCCAGGCTAGGATTTAAACAAAGGCTTTGGTCTTCAAGGGGCTTCCCTGGTGGCTCAGATGGTAAAGAATCTGCCTGCGATGTAGGAGACCCTGGTTCGATCCCTGGGTCAAGAAGATCTCCTGGAGAATGAAATGGCTACCCACTCCAGTGTTCCAGAATTCTAGTTCCAGAATTCCATGAACAGAGGAGCCTGGTGGACCACAGTCCATAGGGTAGTAAAGAGTCGGACATGACTGAGCAAGTAACACTTTGTTCTCAAAACCCATGCTCTGACCACCATATCACAGCACATCCCTGTCTTTACATAGAGCTTGACTCAAATTTTTCACTTTTTCCTCTGTCCCAAGTAAAGAATGGAAGAAGCCTCTAAAGATGATTAATTTTCTTTATTTACTTAGCAGGGGTTGTGTAAATACAAGACAGCCGTCTCAGTGAATTTCACTCTGACGAAAGGGCCTTTTGCATGTTGTCATCAAAATGACTTGTTATCTCTGCTGTGGAGGTGTTCATGTGTTATTTGGCCTTACTAAAATTAGAGATACCAAGGGGACATTTCATGCAAAGATGGGCTCGATAAAGGACAGAAATGGCATGGAACTAACATAAGCAGAAGATATTAAAAAGAGGTGGCAAGAATACACAGAAGAACTGTACAAAAAAGATCTTCATGACCCAGATAATCATGATGGTGTGATCACTGACCTAGAGCCAGACATCCTGGAATGTGAAGTCAAGTGGGCCTTAGAAAGCATCACTATGAACAAAGCTAGTGGAGGTGATGGCATACCAGTTGAGCTATTTCAAATCCTGAAAGATGATGCTGTGAAAGTGCTGCACTCAATATGCCAGCAAATTTGGAAAACTCAGCAGTGGCCACAGGACTGGAAAAGGTCAGTTTTCATTCCAACCCGAAAGAAAGGCAATGTCAAAGAATGCTCAAACTACGGCACAATTGCACTCATCTCACATGCTAGTAAAGTAATGCTCAAAATTCTCCAAGCCAGGCTTCAGCAATACATGAACCATGAACTTCCAGATGTTCAAGCTGGTTTTAGAAAAGGCAGAGGAACCAGAGCTCAAATTGCCAACATCCGCTGGATCGTGGAAAAAGCAAGAGAGTTCCAGAAAAACATTTATTTCTGCTTTATTGACTAAGCCAAAGCCTTTGACTGTGTGGATCACAATAAACTGTGGAAAATTCTGAAAGAGATGGGAATACCAGACCACCTGACCTGCCTCTTGAGAAATCTGTATGCAGGTCAGGAAGCAACAGTTAGAACTGGACATGGAACAACAGACTGGTTCCAAATAGGAAAAGGAGTATGTCAAGGCTGTATATCGTCACCCTGCTCATTTAACTTATATGCAGAGTACATCATGAGAAACACTGGGCTGGAAGAAGCACAAGCTGGAATCAAGATTACTGGGAGAAATATCAATAACCTCAGATATGCAGATGACACCACCCTTATGGCAGAAAGTGAAGAGGAACTAAAAAGCCTCTTGATGCAAGTGAAAGAGGAGAGTGAAAAAGTTGGCTTAAAGTTCAACATTCAGAAAACGAAGATCATGGCATCTGGTCCCATCCCTTCATGGGAAATAGATGGGGAAACAGTGGAAACAGTGTCAGACTTTATTTTTCTGGGCTCCAAAGTCGCTGCAGATGGTGACTGCAGCCATGAAATTAAAAGACGCTTACTCCTTGGAAGAAAAGTTATGACCAACCTAGATAGCATATTCAAAAGCAGAGACATTACTTTGCCAACAAAGGTCCGTCTAGTCAAGGCTATGGTTTTTCCAGTGGTCATGTATGGATGTGAGAGTTGGATTGTGAAGAAGGCTGAGCGCCGAAGAATTGATGCTTTTGAACTGTGGTGTTAGAAAAGATTCTTGAGAGTCCCTTCGACTGCAAGGAGATCCATCCAGTCCATTTTGAAGGACATCAGCCCTGGGATTTCTTTGGAGGGAATGATGCTGAAGCTGAAACTCCAGTACTTTGGCCACCTCATGGGAAGAGCTGACTCATTGGAAAAGACTCTGATGCTGGGAGGGATTGGGGACAGGAGAAGAAGGGGATGCCGGAGGATGAGATGGCTGGATGGCATCACTGACTCGATGGACGTGAGTCTGAGTGAACTCCAGGAATTTGTGATGGACAGGGAGGCCTGGCGTGCTGCGATTCATGGGGTCGCAGAGTTGGACACGACTGAGTGACTGAACTGAACTGAACAATGTCCAAAAAGAACTACGAGGTGCAGACTTCTGGAAGGTGGCTGGGGAAGCTGGGCAGAACTTCATGGAAGTGTGGATCTTGAGCTGAAGAGCTTGGCGCCTCTAGATTCATGCTGCTGTAAAGAGAAACAGTTTATGGGGAACTCGAAAGAATGGGCATGGATTTATGTACTGCAGTGTGGGAAAATGGCCCAATGTGAGGGGAAAGTGTGCAGGAAAAGCAGAAGGCTAGGGACGATGGGTCAAATATAGACCCGTTTGATGGCCAGGATGTGACATTGGGTTTAAAAATGATTTGACTGACTGTATACAAGAGAAAAATTGGGTTGAGAGGAATGCACTCCTTTCCTATATTATTTTATTCTTCTTTATCTCTTTCACAACTATTAATAATTCTTTATTACAGTGGTAACTACTGAGCATTTACTACATGCTAGGCAGCAAGCAGGCACTGGTCTAGAGCAGGGGTCCCCAACCTCTGGGAACCATCCACCTGATGGCCTGAGGTGGAACTGAGGTAATAATAATAGAAATAAAGTGCACAATAAATGTAAGGCACTTGAATCATCCCCAGACCATCCCTTCCTGCCACCCTGGAGCATGGAAAAAAATGTCTCCCATGAAACCTGTCCCTGGTGCCAAAAAGGCTGGGCACTGCTGGTCTAGAGTGAGGCTGAGAGACAGACGAGGCGCTGCTCAGAGACCGCCCCGTGTAGCCCTTGTTCTCTAGCAGCATCAGCGCCAGGCATCATCTGAGAGCTTGTTAGAAACACGTAGTCTCAGGCCCAGTGTAGATGTTCTGAGTCAGAATCTACATCTAAGCAAGACTTCCAGGTAATTTACATGGGCATTAACATTTGAGAAGCACTAGACTGTTCAGCTTTTAACACGTTGCCCTGTTCTTCTCATTCAATGAAATTACTGTCTGTGAGGAGTAGTTTGATTTAGAAGAAGATGAATACTTTTCCTGGAATGATCAAAGTAAGTAAGAACATAGGAAAGTGCGAAGAAAATTAAATCTCCAACTAGCTGTTGTTAGGTACTTGATTAAATGTCTCTAGTGATGGGGAGGATGCTCATTACCTTTTCATCTCTTCTCTAGCTTCTAATTCAGGGTCAGACACTTTGACGATGCCCAGTGAGGACTGATGGAATTGTTCAAATGGTGGAGAAACTAATAAAAATAAAATCAGAAAATAAGGTTGTTTCTGAGTATTTACCAATATGTATTCATGTCTTAGTATGAGATCTAAAGCCAGAATAAAAACTGTAAAGGAAACTGCTTTTATTTATTTATTTTTTTTAATTGTCATAAAAATAATTTAATGTCATTACAGAGATAAAAACAGCATTGAAATAAATATTTGACAATTTATGATAGTGTGACATAATTTTACAGGCTTTCTGGCATATGCAGAAAACACTGGACTAATAGTTTAAAAATCCATTCCAACTTTCCCACTATCATTTTTCATGACTGGACAAATTCCTTGACTTCTGTATGCCTTGTTTTTTATCTTCTGAGAAGAAAATGAGTGTGGAAGTAGGCAAATGGAATTCACTTTCATTATATTGGAAGATTATCATGCTTCTAAACATCATATCAATTGTGGTGTTGTAAGAATTAGTTACCAACACACTTATTAAAAACATGGGCTTCTGCTGATATGGTGGCTACAGAATGGAAGAAAATTCTATGTCAATACCCATTGCTTTTTCTCTTGCCACATTGTGATGACTTCTTACTAGAAAACTATGAAGCCAAAATAAAGAGAAAATAAAATTTGTGGGCACTGCTGCATTGTGGAATAAAACTATTTTATAGCCAGGTAGAAAATAAAGAAGATGAACAAGAACCAACAGTTTTCTAAGAAAAAGCCATTATATTTTCCTCTCAATGGCTCAGACTAATAAACATCTGTTCTGGTCATAGGAAATCATTTCTGTAAATAAGATAGAATTACAAATATTCTTATGAAATCTTTAAGGAGATAAAGAGATATTTTATATTAATTGCTCTTTTTTTGTTTTTGTTTTTTTTTTTGCATTTCTAAAATATATTTATTTTTATTTTTTAAATTTTATTTTATTTAACTTTACAATATTGTATTGGTTTTGCCATATATCAAAATGAATCCACCACAGGTATACATGTGTTCCCCATCCTGAGCTCTCCTCCCTCCTCCCTCCCCATACCATCCCTCTGGGTCATCCCAGTGCATCAGCCCCAAGCATCCAGTATCGTGCATTGAACCTGGACTGGCAACTTATTTCATATATGATATTATACATATTTCAATGCCATTCTCCCAAATCATCCCACCCTCTCCCTCTCCCACAGAGTCCAAAAGACTGTTCTATACATCAGTGTCTCTTTTGCTGTCTCGTATACAGGGTTATTGTTACCATCTTTCTAAATTCCATATATATGCGTTAGTATACTGTATTGGTGTTTTTCTTTCTGGCTTACTTCACTCTGTATAATAGGCTCCAGTTTCATCCACCTCATTAGAGCTTATTCAAATGTATTCTTTTTAATGGCTGAATAATACTCCATTGTGTATATGTACCACAGCTTTCTTATCCATTCATCTGCTGATGGGCATCTAGGTTGCTTCCATGTCCTGGCTATTATAAACAGTGCTGCGATGAACATTGGGGTACACGTGTCTCTTTCCCTTCTGGTTTCCTCAGTGTGTATGCCCAGCAGTGGGATTGCTGGATCATAAGGCAGTTCTATTCCCAGTTTTTTAAGGAATCTCCTCACTGTTCTCCATAGTGGCTGTACTAGTTTGTATTCCCACCAACAGTGTAAGAGGGTTCCCTTTTCTCCACACCCTTTCCAGCATTTATTGCTTGTAGACATTTGGATTGCAGCCATTCTGACTGGCGTGAAATGGTACCTCATAGTGGTTTTGATTTGCATTTCTCTGATAATGAGTGATGTTGAGCATCTTTTCATGTGTTTGTTAACCATCTGTATGTCTTTTTTGAAGAAATGTCTATTTAGTTCTTTGGCCCATTTTTTGATTGGGTCATTTATTTTTCTGGAGTTGAGCTGTAGGAGTTGCTTGTATATTCTTGAGATTAGTTGTTTGTCAGTTGCTCCATTTGCTATTATCTTCTCCCATTCTGAAGGCTGTCTTTTCACCTTGCTTATAGTTTCCTTTGTTGTGCAGAAGCTTTTAAGTTTAATTAGGTTCTGTTTGTTTATTTTTGCTTTTATTTCTAATTTTCTGGGAGGTGGGTCATAGAGGATCCTGCTGTGATGTATGTCAGAGAGTGTTTTGCCTATGTTCTCCTCTAGGAGTTTTATAGTTTCTGGTCTTACGTTTAGATCTTTAATTCATTTTGAGTTTATTTTTGTGTATGGTGTTAGAAAGTACTCTAGTTTCATTCTTTTACAAGTGATTGACCAGTTTTCCCATCACCACTTGTTAAAGAGATTGTATTTAATCCATTGTATATTCTTGCCTCCTTTGTCAAAGATAAGGTGTCCATATGTGCATGGATTTATCTCTGGGCTTTCTATTTTGTTCCATTGATCAATATTTCTGTCTTTGTGCCAGTACCATACTGTCTTGATGACTATGGCTTTGTAGTAGAGCCTGAAGTCAGGCAGGTTGATTCCTCCAGTTCCATTCTTCTTTCACAAGATAGCTTTGGCTATTCAAGGTTTTTTGTATTTCCATATAAATTGTGAAATTATTTGTTCTAGCTCTGTGAAGAATACTGTTGGTAGCTTGATAGGGATTGCATTGAATCTATAAATTGCTTTGGGTAGTATACTCATTTTCACTGTATTGATTCTTCCAATCCATGAACATGGTATATTTCTCCATCTATTAGTGTCCTCTTTGATTTCTTTCACCAGTGTTTTATAGTTTTCTATATATAGGTCTTTAGTTTCTTTAGGTAGATATATTCCTAAGTATTTTATTCTTTTCATTGCAATGGTGAATGGAATTATTTCCTTAATTTCTCTTTCTGTTTTCTCATTATTAGTGTATAGGAATTCAAGGGATTTCTGTGTGTTGATTTTATATCCTGCAACTTTACTATAGTCATTGATTAGTTCTAGTAATTTTCTGGTGGAGTCTTTAGGGTTTTCTATGTAGAGGATCATGTCATCTGCAAACAGTGAGAGTTTTACTTCTTCTTTTCCAATCTGGATTCCTTTTATTTCTTTTTCTGCTCTTATTGCTGTGGCCAAAACTTCCAAAACTATGTTGAATAGTAATGGTGAAAGTGGGCACCCTTGTCTTGTTCCTGACTTTAGAGGAAATGCTTTCAATTTTTCACCATTGAGGATAATGTTTGCTGTGTGTTTGTCATATATAGCTTTTATTATGTTGAAGTATGTTCCTTCTATTCCTGCTTTCTGGAGAGTTTTTATCATAAATAGATGTTGAATTTTGTCAAAGGCTTTCTCTGCATCTATTGAGATAATCATATGGTTTTTATTTTTCAATTTGTTAATGTGGTGTATTACATTGATTGATTTGCGGATATTGAAGAATCCTTGCATCCCTGGGATAAAGCCCACTTGGTCATGGTGTATGATCTTTTTAATGTGTTGTTGGATTCTGATTGCTGGAATTTTGTTAAGGATTTTTGCATCTATGTTCATCAGTGATATTGGCTTGTAGTTTTCTTTTTTGTGGCATCTTTGTCAGGTTTTGGTATTAGGGTGATGGTGGCCTCATAGAATGAGTTTGGAAGTTTACCATCCTCTGCAATTTTCTGGAAGAGTTTGAGTAGGATAGGTGTTAGCTTGTCTCTAAATTTTTGGTAGAATTCAGAAGTGAAGCTCTCTGGACCTGGGCTTTTGTTTGCTAGAAGATTTCTGATTACAGTTTCAAGTTCCATGCTTGTGATGGGTCTGTTAAGATTTTCTGTTTCTTCCTGGTCCAGTTTTGGAAAGTTTTACTTTTCTAAGAATTTGTCCATTTCTTCCAACTTGTCCATTTTATTGCCATATAATTGCTGATAGTAGTCTCTTATGATCCTTTGTATTTCTGTGTTGTCTGTTGTGATCTCTCCATTTTCATTTCTAATTTTATTGATTTGATTTTTCTCCCTTTGTTTCTTGATGAGTCTGGCTAATGGTTTGTCAATTTTATTTATCCTTTCAAAGAACCAGCTTTTGGTTTTGTTGATTTTTGCTATGATCTCTTTTGTTTCTTTTGCATTTATTTCTGCCCTAATTTTTAAGATTTCTTTCCTTCTACTAACCCTGGGGTTCTTCATTTCTTCTTTTTCTAGTTGCTTTAGGTGTAGAGTTAGATTATTTATTTGACTTTTTTCTTGTTTTTTGAGGTATGCATGTATTGCTATGAACTTTCCCCTTAGGACTGCTTTTACAGTGTCCCACAGGTTTTGGGTTGTTGTGTTTTCATTTTCATTCGTTTCAAGGAAACTGCTTTTAGCAGATTTGAAGGTTAGGTTGTACGAATACAGAGATGTTAAAAATTAGAAATTTGACATTGGAGAGAGTGGTAATCCAGGTGAAGATAATTGAAGTCTAGTTTTAGAAAAGAAGGTGTTTGGGGAGATATTGTGAAGAATTTGTGACAGTAATGGGATTAAAATAATAGCTCTGCACTACTGAAGATTTCTGTTTCTATGCATTAAAAGTGGATGAACATGGGCTGAAGGGACCCAGTAGGTGTAAATTCACAAACCTCAGTGATTAGGTGTATATTAGGTTAGTGATGCTAAAGCTGAAACTCCAGTACTTTGGCCACCTCATGCGAAGAGTTGACTCATTGGAAAAGACTCTGATGCTGTGAGAGATTGGGGGCAGAAGGAGAAGGGGACGACAGAGGATGAGATGGCTGGATGGCATCACTGACTCGATGGACGTGAGTCTGAGTGAACTCCAGGAGTTGGTGATGGACAGGGAGGCCTGGCATGCTGCGATTCATGGGGTTGCAGAGTCGGACACGACTGAGCGACCGAACTGAACTGAATGCATGTCTGTGCCATTAGTAAATCTTGTTTGATCTTCTTGCCTATGTAGGCTGAGGATAGAAATACACTTCTAAAGATGGAAATGGGAACAAAAATATCAACACCACCAGACTAGTTAGTGATTTGAGTTTGGAATTAAGGTGAAGTGTTACCTTGGTGTGCTTAGTTGTCAGTTGGGTCTAACTCTGTGACCCTTTGGACTATAGCCCACAAAGCTCCTCTGTCCATGGGATTTTCCAGGCAAGAATACTGGAGTTGCCATTTCCTTCTCCAGATCTTCCTGACCTGGGAATCGAACCCTCGTCTGCTGTGTCTCTTGCATTGTAGGCAGATTTTTTACCCACTGAGCATCAGGAAGTGTTACCTTATGTACATATTGTTTTCCTAGGTGTGGATAGACTTTCTATTGGAATTTTGTTACTTAAGAAATAGTTTTTTTTTTGTTTTGTTTTGTTTTAAAGCATTATTACACTGTACAATTCAAATTTAAGTGATACCGCATGGAAAAAAGGAATGTTTTATGGTCCAGCTATTTGGGGGTTAAAATCAACCTTTGATTTTCTACAGTTAGTGGAGTGGCTATAATTTTATGTTTGTTGAGAGTCCTCTGAATGACTTCTCCTAATTATTCTCTCTTCTTTTAATTCTTTTCAAGTGTAAAGAGAGAAGCAGCAGTGGCTTCTGCTGTAAGAATTGTATTTCAAGGGGCAGGGGGTATAATAATAACATTATAGTGCTCACAGAGAGCAAAAATCTCCGTGTAATATATTGTTCGGCAAATCATTCATCATCATAATCGTTATAGTTGACACTTTGCTCATTTGTAGATTTTTCCTTTCTTGCCAGAAAATTTCTTTAGTAAAAATGATTTAAAGAGTAGCTATAGGGTTCAATCCTATTCTTCACGATAGAACAGGGACAAGAACGGTGTATTTTCCAAATCTACTCCCACTTGAATTCTAGTTTATTGTGATTAAACATTCCTTAGGAGCTTGCCAATCATGAGTATTTTCTTTATGTTCTCTTGGGGGCGAATTCTATGTTTTGTCAAGAGAGTTCAGAGAGTGAACCCTATCAATACTGGGTAACCCTTACATGCCATTTTTTGTCTATTTTAGGAAGGCTCAGCCTTTGAGCTACAGACGTTAAGTTGAAATGAACCATTGGGCACAAATATATAATATTAGAAATTACTTTGGCATTTAGGTATCTATTGTATCAGTCGTTTCTTTTATGGGCCAGAGAGGTGAAGAAGATATGCATTAAAACAAGCAAATGGCTTGGCACCAACTCTAGGCTACACTTGGGTGTACAAATATCAGATAGACCTTCTCCCACCTCCTGCCAGTCCCTGCCCTGCAAGCACACAATTACCCATGAGGGTGTGAACGACTGGAGGGCAGGGACAATTTCATAACCATGTAGGCTTGTCCTAGAGAGTCTCACATGTAGGCATGTAAAAATAGATATTTATCACATTGAGCTTACTGAATGAAAAATTGAATGAAACATTTCCTAGGAGTGTGGCAGTCATTCAAAATATTCTGTTTTATATCGCTGGTGACTGTATTCTGAAGCCAAAAATTGGAGACAATTGTCTGATGAGTGGGCAGAATATTTGAAATCAGATCTGCCTTGAAAAACCCAGGTGTACAATTGCCATTATCTTTATTTCTGTTAAAGGATAGATTCATGAGCAATTATTTTTAAAATGCTGAGTGAGCAAGTGGGATAATACATTTAACATGCTTAAAAAAGGAGCAAAATTCGTAAATTCAATGTGATTTTCCTTAGACATAAGCACATTTAGAGTAGTCAGGAATGGAAACAGTAGAATGGGGTGGGAGGAGCATTTATAGTGACTTTGGAAATGCAGTTTATTTTAGGTGTCAGTGAAAGGGGAAAAGAGTTTTAACATTTGTTAAGAACTTACATTTGTCATTTCCTCCAAAACCTGGAGGCAGGTTTTATTATACTTCTTTTATATTGGGAAACTGAAATTCAGAGAGGCTGTTTGACTCAAAAGCCTGTGCTGTTTTTACTCTGCACCATCTTAGGTTCAAACACTGTAAAATCTTAGAGCCCAACCCAAGAGAATTAGCAACTAATAGACTCTCTCCTGATCTTCCAATTAGCCATGTTAATTATCTGGGAATGAAAGGATTGTGAGTATTTCCTGGGTGCTCTTTCCTGATATTTAATTGCACTAGTATCTTCGAGACTCAGTTTCAAGGACTGTCCTCTTCAGGAAGCTTGTTTTTCCTCTGTCTCTCAAGCTGGATTAGGTGCCTATGGCATGTTACCATATTGTTAATTACTTCTGCATCTGTCTACACTGAGGGACTCTAAGATCTTAACCCCTTGCTACCCGAAGTGTGGTTTGTGGGCTAGCAGCATCAGTGTTACCTGTAAGCATGTTAGAAATGCAGAATCTCATCTGACAGTGAAAGTCACTCAGTTGTGTCTGACTCTTTGCAACCCCATGGACTCTACAGTCCATGGAACTCTCCAGGCCAGAATACTGGAGTGGGTGGCCTTTCCCTTCTTCAGGGGGTCTTCCCAACCCAGGGATCGAACCCAGGTCTCCCACTTTGCAGGTGATTCTTTACCAGCTGAGCCAGAAGGGAAGCCCAGAATCTCACCTGGGACCTACTAAATCAGAATATTCATTGAAGGAAAACCCCGAGTGATTTGCGTGCATTTGGGTTGAGAGCATTATCCTAGCACCTGGTAAACACACAATTGAGCAAATAGATACAACAGTAAGTATTTAAAATACATGTAGGGACTTCCTGATAAGTCCAGTGGTTAAAAATCTGCCGGCCAGTGCATGGGACATGGGTTCGACCCTTGGTTCGGGAATTAAGGTCACACATGCCGCAGAGCGACTAAGCCCATGGGCTGTAACTACTGAGCCCACATGCTGCAGTTACTGAAGTGTGCTAGAGCCTGCGCTCTGCAACAAGAGAAGTCTGCCTCTGCAACGAGAGAAGCCTGCTAGAGCCTGCGCTCTGCAACATGAGAAGCCCGTGCGCTGCAACGAAGGGCAGCTCCTGCTTGCCACAGCTAGAGAAAGAAAGCCCATATACAGCATCAGAGACCCAGGGCAGGCATGAAATAATGAAATGAATAATGCACGTAGCCCTGTTCTCTGAGTTTAGAAGAGGTTGATGCTCTGACTTCCTGGAGTGGCAGAAGGGTGTGCTGAGAGAGGTCCTATCCTTCTGCTCCTGCAGTTTGCTGATTTTGGGGCAGGTCTGGCTGCCTGGAGGGAGGGCTTGCCATGCTTCACAGCCAGGGCAGGCTAGCTCCAGGCACTCTCCTGTCTAGTGCTCTGTCCCAGTATACCCCAGGCAAGAGCAGGGGACTCAAACAAACATGTTTTGATGCCAAGAAGAAAGGAAGGGAGGTGTAAATTTAAAACGTCATCTGTAGACCTCCTTCAGAGACGACGAACAGTTCTTTTCCTTAATTATTTATGGTGTTACCTTGGTGGTCTTTATAGATTATGATCAGGTTCCCTCCTTGAAGCTCATTCTCTAGACTGTATAAATTTAGTTTCCCTGAGTGTGTCTCATATGTCTTTTCCTCCGAGCCAAGCCTGAAATGCATTCTATTCCCCTTTGCTTGCTCTGTGATTTATCTGCATTATTCCTAAACTGCTGGAGCCAGAGAGTTCCTGCTTCTGGTCTTTGGCTGGTTTAGATTCACTGCTGCCTCCCTGGCTTTACATGCTGTTCCTAATATCCATAACTGAAAGTTGCATTGGGATTATTATTATTTTTTTATTGTCAGCCCAGTGCAAATGTTTAAAGGTTGTATGGTGGATAGCTATACCGTTTTCCCACTGCTTGCTCTTGGCTATGGCGAAGCATGATAACTAACAACTCTTTTAGGTAGGAACTTAAGATCTGTGAAAACATATCAACAAGATCAAATAAACCCTCAAACAGATTGCAGAGAAAAATCAACTTGTGGAAATTTGAGATTTTCAGGTATCTTCTGCTTCTGCTACTGCTGCTAAGTCACTTCAGTTGTGTCCGACTCTGTGCGACCCCAGAGACGGCAGCCCACCAGGCTCCCCCGTCCCTGGGATTCTCCAGGCAAGAACACTGGAGTGGGTTGCCATTTCCTTCTCCAGTGAATGAAAGTGAAAAGTGAAAGTGAAGTCGCTTAGTCGTGTCTGAATCTTAGCGACCCCATGGACTGCAGCCTACCAGGCTCCTCCATCCATGGGGTTTTCCAGGCAAGAGTACTGGAGTGGGGTGCCATTGCCTTCTCCGAATCTCCTGCTAATTGGAACTTAAAAATACATTTCAGTTGACTTTTTGAATGAATGTCACTGTGCCTACTTCTGTTTTCACACAGAGTGTTGGATAGGAATATGTTTTCTTTTTCTTGGCTCTCCTTATTTGTTAGATTGATGCCAGCTCTTTCTGCTGAAGCTTTTTATTGCCAGTTTGGGGTTGTAGAATACAACCCATCCCACCTCCGGCAAAAATCCTGTTGTTCTTTAATAAAGGATGGTGGTGATGATTGAGTTTCTTCTTAGCAGTTATGCCAAAGATCCGGATTGATTTTGTAGATAGGTTGTGACTTCTTCGACCAGGTATTTCCTGGTTGACTTACCTGGTGAATTTTAAATAATTCAAGGACAGTGAAGAAATAGATGCTTAATAGCTACACTGAACTTCTGATGAATTTGGGATTACTGAAAGCAGAGAAAAGAGTACAGTGTGTGAAAATGAAGAAGTACTGGGTCAGGGGAGTTGTCTAGCTTTGGATCTATCAGGTACTAGTTATATGACTTTGCCCAAGTCACCTGTTTATACTGAGGAAAATGTCTTCTGTGCCACATGTCTCTAAGGAGGACTGAGTGGTTGATGTATGTAAAGCCCTTGCAGACAGTGATGTGCTATAAATATATTAGGTAGCAGATGATGATGAAGATGCAGCAGCTGCTGCTTATGGTGCTATAACTTATGTCCTATGAAGAAGATGTATGCTAAATGAATTTTGTGAATCTCCAGCATCTCTTTAGAAAGAAATACTAACAAAAGGGGAATAGTAATATACAATTTTTTCCTCAAATGTGCCAAGATTTGACAGTCAGCATAGTTTGAGTCCTTTAAAGATGAAAATGTCTTTAAACTTTTTCTCTCTTAAAGTTGGCCTTACATTTATTCATCCTGGCCAAAACTTGGAAGCAACTACTGTCCTTCAGCAGGTAAATAGATAAATAAATTGTAGTATCTCCAGACAATGGAATATCATTCAACACTAAAAGGAAATGAGCTACCTGGCCATGAAAAGACATGGAAGAACCTTAAGTGCTTATTACTAAGTGAAAGAAGCCAATCTGAAAAGGTGCCATGCTGTATGATTCCAGCTGTGTAACATTGTAGAAAATAAAAAACTTATGGAGACTATAAAAAGGTCGGTGTTTGCTGTGGATTGGGGGCTGGCAATGAGGAGAGACGAACAGGTAGAACACAAGATTTTTAAGGAAGTGAAAGTACTATGTATGATATTATATTGATGGATATATGTCATTTGTCAAAATCCACAGTATATACAACACTAGATGTGAACTCTAAGGTAAAATATGGCATTGGATAAAAAGGAAATTGGCCTGACATTGGAGAAAATGATCATTTTAAATATTTTTGTCTTGGAAAATGGAAAACTTTGTGTGCTTAAGCTCAGTCGTGTCCGACTCTTTGCAACCCCATGGACTGTAGCCTGCCAAATTCCCTATCTGTGGAATTCTCCAGGCCAGAATACTGGAGTGGGTTGCTGTGCCCTCCTCCAGGGGATCTTCCCAACCCAGGGTTTGAACCCAGGTCTCCCACATTGCAGGCAGAATTTTTACCATCGGAGCCACCAGGGAAGCCCTTTAAAACTTTAGGATTAGATAATTTGGATAAATTTGGATAAAAAGCCTCTTGATGAAAGTGAAAGAGGAGAGTGAAAAAGTTGGCTTAAAGTTCAACATTCAGAAAATGAAGATCATGGCATCTGGTCCCATCACTTCATGGGAAATAGATGGGGAAACAGTGGAAACAGTGTCAGAGTTTATTTTTTTGGGCTCCAAAATCACTGCAGATGGTGACTGCAGCCATGAAATTAAAAGACGCTTACTCCTTGGAAGGAAAGTTATGACCAACCTAGATAGCATATTCAAAAGCAGAGACATTACTTTGCCAACAAAGGTTCGTCTAGTCAAGGCTATGGTTTTTCCAGTGGTCATGTATGGATGTGAG
Source organism: Bubalus bubalis (assembly GCF_019923935.1). Taxonomy (NCBI): domain Eukaryota; kingdom Metazoa; phylum Chordata; class Mammalia; order Artiodactyla; family Bovidae; genus Bubalus; species Bubalus bubalis. Next base: position 117,911,139 of record NC_059160.1, on the reverse strand, counting down.
AGTTGGACTGTGAAGAAGGCTGAGCGCTGAAGAATTGCTGCTTTTGAACTGTGGTGTTGGAGAAGACTCTTGAGAGTCCCTTCGACTGCAAGGAGATCCAACCAGTCCATTCTGAAGGACATCAGCCCTGGGATTTCTTTGGAGGGAATGATGCTGAAGCTGAAACTCCAGTACTTTGGCCACCTCATGCGAAGAGCTGACTCATTGGAAAAGACTCTGATGCTGGAAGGGATTGGGGGCAGGAGGAGAAGGGGACGCCAGAGGATGAGATGGCTGGATGGCATCACTGACTCGATGGACTTGAGTCTGAGTGAACTCCAGGAGTTTGTGATGGACAGGGAGGCCTGGCGTGCTGCGATTCATGGGGTCGCAAAGAGTCGGACACGACTGAGCGACTGAACTGAACTGAACTGAAGACTGAAATCAGAGAGTTCTACAATTTGTTGATTGATCTAGATGAGAAGTGATGAGGGGCTGGATTTAGAAATACCATTAAGGATGAAGCCAAGAGGCAGTATTCAAAAACTATTCAGCAAGTAGAGTCAACAGGGTTTAAAAACTATGGATAAATGATATCCGTTTGTAAAAAATGGATCTGAAGTTTACAAAGGCAGTTCTAAAAGAATCTTCTGAAAACAAACAAAATATTGTACTTCTTGAAAATCCTGGGCTGATAAGTTATGGGTATTTATTCAGAAAGAGAAAATATTTGAAAGATATTTTGGAAGAACTAGTCTGCAGGAGTGGTGAGCTTCAAAACAATAGGGAATGGATAACAGTGGAAACAGTGACAGACTTTATTTTTTTGGTCTCAAAATCACTGCAGATGGTTACTGCAGCCATGAAATTAAAAGACTCTTGTCCCTTGGAAGAAAGTTATGACCAACCTAGACAGCATATTAAAAAGTAGAGACATTACTTTGCCAACAAAGGTCCATCTAGTCAAAGCTATGGCTTTTCCAGTGGTCATGTATGGATTGGAGAAGGCAATGGCACCCCACTCCAGTACTCTTGCCTGGAAAATCCCATGGATGGAGGAGCCTGGTAAGCTGCAGTCCATGGGGTTGCTAAGAGTTGGACACGACTGAGCGACTTCACTTTGACTTTTCACCTTCATGCATTGGAGACGGAAATGGCAACCCACTCTAGTATTCTTGCCTAGAGAATCCCAGGGACGGGGGAACCTGGTGGGCTGCCATCTATGGGGTCGCACAGAGTTGGACATGACTGAAGCGACTTAGCAGCAGCAGCAGCAGCATGTATGGATGTGAGAGTTGGACTATAAAGAAAGCTGAGCTCCAAAGAATTGATGCTTTTGAACTGTGGTGTTGGAGAAGACTCTTGAGAGTTCCTTGGACTGCAAGGAGATCCAACCAGTCCATCCTAAACGAAATCAATCCTGAATATTCATTGAAAGGACTGATGATGAAGCTGAAGCTCCAATACTTTGGCCACCTGATGCAAAGATCTGACTTATTGGAAAAGACCCTGATGTTGGGAAAGATTGAAGGCAGGAGGAGAAGGGGACGACAGAGGATGAGATGGCTGGATGGCATCACCAACTCAATGGACAAGAGTTTGAGTAAACTCCGGGAGTTGGTGATGGACAGGGAGGCCTGGCATGCTACAGTCCACGGGGTCACAAAGAGTTGGACACGACTGAGTGACTGAACTGAACTGAAGTGGTAGAAAGGATTGAAACACAATTCGAAATCAGCACTCAAGATTTAAATAAGAAAAGACCTTAACAACTCCCAAATTTTGTGGCTGTAAAGCAATCTAAAATAAAATTGGAACTTATTTAGAGCAAGAATCACCAATATTTGAGATTTGTCTTCCTAAATTTTTAGTATGTTTTATTGTTATACTTTGATTGTGTTCAGTTATTTGCATCATTATACAATAACCTAGTTCAAAGAAAACTGGGGATATAACTGTTTTTTTTTTTTAGATTGGAAAATACTTGAGAAGTATGGTGTAAGTGAAACAAGTTAAATCTACCAGAGCCAAAACTTGTTTTAGTTCTATCTAATCATTTCTTTTTAGATGTTTACGCCAAACTAATTTTCAGTGTTTTGAACTCTTAGAGGACAGAATAATTTTTCAAGAGACAGTTCCCTATATCTACTGAAAAAAGTGTATTTCTCCCAAAATAATATCTTTGTGTGCACTCTAATTTCTAAAAGAGCAATAATGAAGAGACTATAGCTCATGTAGATGACTGAGACATGGAATTAGAAAAATCAATCTTTTAAATTTTTATTAACTTGTAAAGTAAGCAATTAATGAATAAAGAGAACACCACTGGAATATAATCTATGTATTTTATAAGTATATTTAGCTGATACCTCTGAGGAAGAGTTAGTTCTGTTGTCCTAATATTATATATTAAAGATGGAGTTAGACACATAGGACATAGAACACATTCATTGATTTTCTTTCTTCGTTACAGTGGCATGTAATATATAGTTCTATAGACATGATTCGCAGATAGAGATTTTTTGTTTTCATTTTTTTGGAGTCTGGCCATCGTAGCAACTAGGCTTTGAGATATGTCTTAGTTCAGGCTGCTATAATAGAATACTATAGAGTGCATGGCTTAAACAATAAACATTTATTTCTCACATTTCTAGAGGCTTGGGTGGTCAGAACAAAGGTACTGGCAGATCTGGTGTCTGGTGAGGGCCTTCTTCCTGGTGTGAGGTGGCAGCCTTCTTGCCGTATCCTCACATGGTGAAGCGAGAGAGAGGGACAGAGGCAGAACTCTCTAGTCTTGCTTTGTAAGGGCACTAATCCTGTCCTGATGACTTCAGCCTCACATGTGTGTGCCTAGTTGCTCAGTCATGTCTGACTCTTGCAATCCAATGGACTGCAGCCTACCAGACCCTCTGCCCATGGGATTTTTCAGGCAAGGATACTGGAGTGGGAAACCATTTACTCTTCCCTTGCCAAAATATAATTACCTCCCAAAGGCTCCATCTCCAAATATCATGTCAAGGGTTAGGTTTCAACATATGAATGTTAAGGGAGTCACAAATACATGATTTATAGCAAGATATTATTTAATTTCAGTGATAATGCTAGTAATCATCACCAACATATAGCATTTATTTTGTGCCAGGCACTATTCCACGTGCATTACATATAATACTAACATCCCATTAAGTGGGTGTCCATTATGTAGATGAGCAAACTGAGGAGCAATGAGGTTATGTAACATGGCTAATGACTGTCAGAATCAAGATTCTCAATCCAAGCAGTCAGGCCCTAGAATCTATGCTCTTGATTTATTTATGTAAAATAGTTTTTATTGGAGTCCAGTTGCTTTGGGAACATTTCATGCAAAGATGGGCTCGATAAAGGACAGAAATGGGATGGACCTAACAGAAGCAGAAGATATTAAGAAGAGCTGGCAAGAATACACAGAAGAACTGTACAAAAAAGATCTTCACGACCCAGATAATCATGATGCTGTGATCACTGACCTAGAGCCAGACATCCTGGAATGTGAAGTCAAGTGGGCCTTAGGAAGCATCACTATGAACAAAGCTAATGGAGATGATGGAATTCCAGTTGAGCTATTTCAAATCCTGAAAGATGATGCTGTGAAAGTGCTGCACTCAATATGCCAGCACATTTGGAAAACTCAGCAGTGGCCACAGGACTGGAAAAGGTCAGTTTTCATTCCAACCCCAAAGAAAGGCAATGCCAAAGAATGCTCAAACTACCGCACAATTGCACTCATCTCACATGCTAGTTAAGTAATGCTCAAAATTCTCCAAGCCAGGCTTCAGTAATACGTGAACCGTGAACTTCCAGATGTTCAAGCTGGTTTTAGAAAAGGCAGAGGAACCAGAAATCAATTGCCAACATCTGCTGGATCATGGAAAAAGCAAGAGAGTTCCAGAAAAACATCTATTTCTGCTTTATTGACTATGCCAAAGCCTTTGACTGTGTGGATCACAATAAACTGTGGAAAATTCTGAAAGAGATGGGAATACCAGACCACCTGACTTGCCTCTTGAGAAGCCTATATGCAGGTCAGGAAGCAACATAACTGGACATGGAACAGACTGGTTCTAAATAGGAAAAGGAGTACGTCAAGGCTGTATATTGTCACCCTGTTTATTTAACTTATATGCAGAGTATGTCATGAGAAACCCTGGGCTGGAAGAATCACAAGCTGGAATCAAGATTGCTGGGAGAAATATCAATAACCTCAGATATGCAGATGATACCACCCTTATGGCAGAAAGTGAAGAAGAACTAAAAAGCCTCTTGATAAAAGTGAAAGAGGAGAGTGAAAAAGTTGGCTTAAAGCTCAACATTGAGAAACAAAGATCATGGCATCTGGTCCCATCACTTCATGGCAAACAGATGGGGAAACAGTGGAAATAGTTCAGACTTTATTTTGGGGGCTCCAGATTCACTTTAGATGGTGATTGCAGCCATGAAATTAAAAGACGCTTACTCCTTGGAAGGAGGGTTATGACCAACCTAGATAGCATATTCAAAAGCAGAGACATTACTTTGCCAACAAGGGTCGTCTAGTCAAGGCTATGGTTTTTCCAGTGGTCATGTATGGATGTGAGAGTTGGACTGTGAAGGAAGCTGAGTGCCGAAGAATTAATGCTTTTTTTTTTTGTAATTTTATTTTATTTTTAAACTTTACATAATTGTATTAGTTTTGCCAAATATCAAAATGAATCCGCCACAGGTATACATGTGCTTTTGAACTGTGGTGTTGGAGAAGACTCCTGAGAGTCCCTTGGACTGCAAGGAGATCCAACCAGTCCATTCTAAAGGGTATCAGCCCTGGGATTTCTTTGGAAGGAATGATGCTAAAGCTGAAACTCCAGTACTTTGGCCACCTCATGCGAAGAGTTGACTCATTGGAAAAGAGACTGATGCTGGGAGGGATTGGGGGCAGGAGGAGAACGGGACGCCAGAGGATGAGATGGCTGGATGGCATCACTGACTCGATGCACGTGAGTTTGGGTGAACTCCGGGAGTTGGTGATGGACAGGGAGGCCTGGCGTGCTGCAATTCATGGGGTCACAAAGAGTCAGACACAACTGAGTGACTGAACTGAACTGAACTGAGTTGCTGTATAGTATGCTAGCTTCTTCTGTATGGCTGAATGTATTGCCCACACATGTACAGACACCTGCTCCCTCTTGTGCCTCCTCCCCTTCAGCTCAGCACAGTGAGTTATGCACGTTTTCTGTGCCGTACAGTGTGTTCGCATTCCACTCTGCTATTTAAATAGTGTGTACTGGGGATGTCAACATGAATAGCTCAGAGAAAAAATCTACAAAGTCACTGCTCCATGTAAGTGTTGATTTGAACATTGAAATATTAAGATTTACATTATTCTGATGTGTTCAACAGCAATTCACGTTTTCTTGTCTTGTACAGTTACTCAGTTGTGTCCGACTCTGCATCTCGTGGACTGCAGCATGGAGGGCTTCCCTGTCCTTTACTATTTCCTGGAATTTGTTCAAACTCTTGTCTTGGGACAGGTGTAATGTTAATATTGTTATCTGTTACTTTAAATTTAATTTTATGTACTCTCCTGCTTATTGTGCCAAGTGTTTATGTTCTCAGTATTAGTTTAAGGTAATTCCTATTTGATGACTAGTACTCTTTTTAATTAATGTAGTTTCTTATAAGTTTTTTTTGAAGCAGAAAATATAGTATGACTAATATGATTTGGGATGTGATATAGGGAGATTTAAAGTATCTAAAGAGAAGGTTAAACTTCTTGATTCTAAGAGGAGAGAGCCTTTCTCAGGGCTGGAGAACCTCTATTTGGTTTATAACATAATAAGTCATTTATATTGTGTTGTTTTCACTGAAAATTTATCTTGTGATTGTTATTCTTATCTGTCTAAACCAACTTCTCTTAAAATAACCTGCCATTGGCAGGTGGATTCTTTACCACCAGCACCACCTGGTAAGGCCCAGCTTTATAATAGGATCATATTAATCTCCTTTGACTATATTGATTACTTTTCTTATAATTTGTTTTCATTGGACTCACTAACATTTGCTTTTCAGTATAAGATTTACTAAATATATAGGCAGATTATATGGGCTATTTCTTTATTAACATTTTAATAATATTTTTTAAATTGGAATTTATTGCAGGTTAAATACTACCCAAATATATTATTGCTTTCATAGGAGTAAAAAGCTATTGTTTGAATCTGATTATGTAAACATTAGCTTCTTAAGCCTCAGTTTCTGCTTTTCTAAAATGGATGTAATAATAGCTAGCACCTATCTCCTAAGTAGAGAATCTGCCTGCAATGCAGGAGACCAGGGTTCGATCCCTGGGTTGGGAAGTTTTTCTGGAGAAGGGAATGGCAATCCACTCCAGTATTCTTGCCTAGAGAACTCCGTAGACTGGGAAGCCTGGCGGGTTACAGTCAGTGGGGTCACAAAGAGTCAGACATGACTGAGCGACTGACACAGTCATACTGTCCTAGGCTTAAAGTGTGAAAGAATTAAAATGAGATAGTCTAGGTGAATCACCAAGCCCAGGGACTAGCAAGTAAGTGCTTAATAAATATCATTGATAGAGTTATCACATGTAATATCTTATTTAATCTTTATAACAAGGTGGTGATTATTTATCCTTACTACGGAGAAAACTAAATCCTGAAGAGCTTAATAATGCCACATAGCTAATAAGTAGTGGACCAAGCACTGGTGCCCATAAAGTTCATTTATTCATTAATTCAAATCAAACTTTTGAGTCTTGCTATGTTTTAGGCCCTGGGTTAGGTTCTGATGGAAATAAAAGGGCTTCCCATGCCGGTGGGCAGCATGAGCAAGGACTTGCTGGGGAGAACAGCAGGGTGGGGAGTGTGGAGAATTGTAGGCAGTCTGATGCTGTGCATCTAAAAGGCAAGCTAGAGAGCGGTCTGGGGCCTGGACTGCTTCTAATCCATGTGGTACTGGATCAGAGGATAAGTAGAAACCAGGCCCAAGTCCCCGTGTAGAGCTCTGACCAGCTGCAGGTCTTTTGTCTTCCCACTCCTGGCTTGATTAAGCACCATGTCACTCTCTGTGTATGCCTGTGTCCAAATTTCCACTTTTTACGAGAAGCATCAGTCATGTTGGATTAGGGGCCCACCTATTCCAATATGACCTAATCTTAATTAATTACATCTGCAAACATTCTAAGGACATATCACACTGATATATGAATTCTTGAGGGAGATAAATGCATAACACATGGATTCAGAGGGACAGAACTCAAAGCAAGGAGACAAGTCCAAGGGAGAGATAACAAAGTTCTGGATTGAGTAATAAGAGTTGGGGTGGACACAAGGATCTTTCCATTCTAAAATCAGCACTATGTTTATTCTAAGATGAAGTCATTAAAGTGTTATTTTTGTTGAATATTTGTGTGTGTATATATATATATATATTTTTTTTTTTTTGCCATGTAACAACTTAACTCAGAAGTATGGTGCTTAAAACACAACAGTTATTATCTCATGGTTCCTGTGGGTCAGCAATGCGGATGCGGTCTAATTGGGTCATCTGACTCAGGGTTTCTCGCAGCCACTGTCACGGCATGGCAGAGGCTGCCGTCATCTCAGGGTGTGGCTGGGGAGAAGCTCCAAGTTTTTGCTGTGATTATTGGTGGGGTTCAGCTCCCCATGGGCTGGTGGACTCAGGATTGCTGGCGGAGGCTGGAGACTGTGCTCAGTGCTTTGCCATGTGGGCTTCTCCATAGGTCTGCTCACAACATAGTGAGCAAGCTAGAGGAGCCACGTAGAGTGCAAGGCAGAGACCAAAATCGTTCACAATCCAGTCTTGGAATTGACATCCCATTCAGTTCAGGTAAGTCACTCAGTCGTGTCCGACTCCTTGTGACCCCATGAACCGCAGCACGCCAGGCCTCCCTGTCCATCACCAACTCCCAGAGTTCACCCAAACCCATGTCCATTGAGTTGGTGATGCCATCCAACCATCTCATCCTCTGTTGTCCCCTTCTCCTCCTGCCCTCAATCTTTCCCAGCATCAGGGTCTTTTCAAATGAGTCAACTCTTCGCGTCAGGTGGCCAAAGTATTGGAGTTTCAGCTTCAGCATCCAGTGAATATTCAGGACCGATTTCCTTTAGGATGCACTGGTTGGATATCCTTGCAGTCCAAGGGACTCTCAAGAGTCTTCTCCAACACCGCAGTTCAAAAGCATCAATTCTTTGGCGCTCAGCTTTCTTTATAGTCTAACTCTCACATCCCATTATCCCATTAGCAGCATGTTGCCAGGTCTAGGTAATACTCAAGAGGAAGTGATTACATAACAGCATGAATTTCAGCAGGCAGGGATCATTGGAGATCATCTTAGAGAGGATTCCTGCACATATGCTTTATTGTCTGTAGCAGTTGAGCCACTTTTTAAAGTTTATATGTCAGTCATCTTGGAATTTTTCTTTACATTTTTATGTAAATAAAAGCTTAAAAATTTTATTTTTATATTGGGGCATAGTTGATTAACAATGTTGTGTTAGTTTCAGGTGTACAGCAAAGTGATTCAGTGATACATATTGCTTGTATCCATTCTTTTTAAAATTCTTTTCCCATTTAGGTTATTACAGAATGTTGAGCAGAATTCCCCATCCATAGAGTAAATTCTTATTGGTCATTAATTTTATTTTATTTTTTTGGGTCATTAATTTTAAATATGGCAGTGTGTACATGTCAGTCCCAAACTCCGTAACTATCCCTCTCCCTAACCGTTACTCTCTGGTAACTACAAATTTGGTTTCTAAGTCTGCGAGTCTGTTTTATATATAAATTCATTTGTATCATATTTTTAGACTCCTCATATAAGCGATGTGATATGATACTTACTGCTCTCTGACTTACTACACTTAGTATGAAAATCTCCATGTCCTTTCATGTAGCTGCACGTGGCATTCTTTCATTCTTTTTAATGGCCGAGTAATATTCCTTTGTTTATGTACCACATCTTCTTTATCCATCATCTGTCAGTGACATTTAGATTGCTTCCATGTCTTGGGGCTTCCCTGGTGGCTCAGACGGTAAGGCATCTGTCTGCAATGCAGGAAACCTGGGTTCGATACCTGGGTCAGAAAGATCCCCTGGAGAAGGAAATGGCAGCCCATTCCAGTACTCTTGCCTGGAAAATCCCATGGACGGGGGAGCCTGGTAAGCTACAGTCCATAGGGTCACAAAGAGTTGGACACGACTGAGCAACGTCACTTTTATGTCTTAGCTACTAAACATTGGGCTGCATGTATCTTTTCAAACCATGTTTTTCTCTGGATATATGCCCAGGAGTGGGATTGCTGGATCATATGGTGGCTCTATACTTAGTGTTTTAAGGAACCTCCATATGGTTCCCCATAGTGGCTATACCAATTTGCATTCTTATCAACATTGTAGGAGTGTTCCTTTTTCTCCACAGCCTCTCTAGCATTTATTGTTTGTAGATTTTTTGATGATGACCATTCTGACTGGAGTGAGGTGATATCTCATTATAGTTTTTATTTTATTCCTCTAATAATTAGCAATGTTGAGCATCTTTTCATGTGCCTTTTGGCCATCTGTATGTCTTCTTTGGAGAAATGTCTATGTAGGTCTTCTGCCCATTCTTTGATTGGATTGTTTGTTTTGTTTCTTGATATTGAGCCCCACCAGCTGGCTCATCAGTTTGTAAATTTTGGAGACAAATATTTTGTCAGTCATATTTGCAAATATCTTCTCCCACTCTGTGGATTGTCTTTCCGTTTTGTCTTTGGCTTCCTTTGCCGTGCAAAAGCTTTTGAGTTTAATTAGGTACCATTTTTAAACATTTGTTTTTATTTCCATTGCTCTAGGAGACAGCTTGAAAAAGATACTGCTGCAGTTTATGTCCAAGTTTTCCTCTGTAAGAGTTTTTTAGCATCCTGTCTTGCATTAGGTCCTTAGTCCATTTTGAGGGCTTTTTTTTTTTTTTTTTTGGTATGGTGTTAAATAATGTTCTAATTTCATTTTTTTCACATGTAACTGTCCAGTTTCCCCAGCAGCCTTTGTTGAAGAGATTACGTTTCCTCCATTGTATAGTCTCATTTCCTTTGTCATAGATTAATTGACCACAGGTGTGTAGATTTATTTTTGGGCCTTCAATCCTGCTCCATTGACCTATATGTCTACTTTTGTGTTAGTACTATACTGTTTTGATCACCCTAGCTTTATAGTATAGTCTGAAGCCAAGGAGCATGATTCCTCCAGCTTTATTTTTCTTTCTCAAGATTTCTTTTGCTATTCAGGATCTTTTGTGTCTTCATACAAATTTTAAGATTTTTTTTGTTCTAGTTCTGTGAAAAATGCCTTTGGTAATTGAATAAGAATTGCATTGAATCTGTAGATTGCTATACTAACCAAGGCAATCTACAGATTCAATGCAATCCCTATCAAATTACCAATGATATTCTTTTTGTGGAATTTATTTCTTTAATCCCATTAAAGCAGTTGAAAGCCTCTATTTGCTTGTTTAATTCTCCATGTATATATGCTGTGCAGTCTCCTTTCTGCATCACTCTGGACCAGTGGTGACATAATTAATTGCTCTGATATTTGACAATAGCATTGATCTTTTCCATCTGGGAATTCTGCCATCTGAATAACTATTTAATGGATGCAGGTCATCTTTTGCTTTTTGGTGTGCAATATTTTTAAAAGATTGTTCTAGAAGCCATTATAAATCTTAATGAGTTTAAGTAGACTGAAAGGGTCAAATCTTTCTTATTTGTCCTGCTCTTCTTATCGCAGAGGCTCAGACTTCTTTTTCAGAGTAGATGTTGTCTGGAGTAATTTCATGATGGAAACATTAACTTGGAACATTTCACATGAAATCTGTGGTAGCCCCTGTGATAATTTTTAAACTAACAATGTGTTTAAGTACACTCCAATCAACATACCTTCTTTTGAGATCAATACACTCAGAGAAGTATATTGGTACTTTGATGGATCTGTGTGGCCAAAATAATATCAGCATTATAAAATTATCAAATTTTTATTGACTTTAAATCTTTTATCTTTATACTTGTTTTACGTTGAAAACGTTTTGTCAGGTAGAGGTCTTTTTTGCTAATAGATATTTTTTTTCCCAGTAGGATATAGTATATGGAAACTTTGATTTTTTTGTTTCCCTATTTCATGGTTAATGGAGTTTGCTTGTTCAAGCTGAATTGTATGTCTTCTCCTCCAGTATGTTTAGCTTCAGGAAATGTAGTCCCCTCTGGTCCATTAATATAGCAATCGTCAGTGATATAATCCTGTTTCATTTCTACTGTGGATTTTATACAGTAGTTATGATTTCTCATACATAAAGTTGGGTTTAGCTAAGCATGCATTTTTACCATTTTTTTTCCTATGAATATCTTTGCATTCCTAAAAATGCTAACCATTTTTTAAAATCAGAAATTTATTTGCTCATACAAATATTCTACAGTCATCACGGAGATGCACAGTTTTATTTCTAATCTGCCAGATTTTATTTCATTGGCCTTATTAGACAAATAGTTGTTCTTTATGCTTCTGAAATTTCTCAGCATTATATGGTAATCTTGAAAGGATTGTCACCATAAATGCTGTTGTTGAAGTGGCTTCATGTGATGCCTGGGAACAGTGGATGCAAATGTGGTTCTTTGTTTGTTTTCTATGTTTTACTTTTAGTAAGAGAATTTCCCTGAAAGGTAATTGGCAGACTCTTTGGCCCCTTTGACTCTTTTTGGTTTGTAGACAAATACACACCCTTACAGTGTCCTGAGTAGTAGACCCTGCTTACTTTACACTGAAATCGACCAATATCTGGTTATTGTTGAGGATGGTAATTTGTGACTAAAACTAATTGCATATGCACTTTAGTCAGAAAAGACCAAGCTGTGTGGCCTTGCGATTGACTTTGGTGTAGTATAAAGGGCACTCTGAAGTGGACTTGCTGCTGCTGAGTCGCTTCAGTCATGTCCGACTCTGTGCGACCCCATAGACGGCAGCCCACCAGGCTCCCCCGTCTCTGGGATTCTCCAGGCAAGAACACTGGAGTGGGTTGCCATTTCCTTCTCCAATGCATGAAAGTGAAAAGTGAAAGTGAAGCTGCTCAGTCGTGTCCGACTCGCAGCGACCCCAGGGACTGCAACCTACGAGGCTCCTCTGTCCATGGGATTTTCCAGGCAAGAGTACTGGAGTGGGTTGCCATTACTTAGAAGTGAGGAGACCTGGTTTAGGTCTGGGTCTGTTATTTCCTAGATATATGATTATAAATGAGTCACTTCTTTGAGACTTTGTTGCCTCATCTGTAAAATGGAAATATATGTCATGCATTTCTTATGCATGGTATTATTTATAAAGCAGAATATGCTTGTTCTTTTAGAAAACTAAAATGTAATAAAAAAAAACAGAGATACTAGATTCAAATCTGTGCTGCCATCTTTTTTCTTCCCTTGGTGGTATATATCATTTCCCATACTCCATATACTTTTTCCTTCAGACCAACAACTTACTCCTTCATTTAATCTACTCAGTAGACATGCAGATACAATTTTACATCTTCCCTTTCCACCTAGTCTAGATGCTTTACCCAGCTCTTTGAATTTATTACTAATTTCCTATATTACTTACTTGGTCTTGCATCTTCTAGTATGCCAGGAGAGAGCTCATGGGCACAGCCTTTACCTCATATGCATCCATCCTTGTTTGGTGGATGGCCATGGCTGGAGGAAATCAGGAAGCACGACATGATGCTAGTGGTCACAGTGACGTTACTTCCTGTAATTTTCTCTGTGCCAAGCATTTTATGTATTATATCCCAGCATATATTACATCATATAACATAGACTATAACATATTTTATTCTAATCTTCTTTTTGTGGGAAAAATGAGGCTTATGTAGGTTAAGTAACTTGCCCAAGGCCATACAGCTCGTAAGTCATAGAGCATCGGATTGATAACCAAAGTCCATGTTTTGAACCATGCCAGCCTGTAAGCCCAGAATTCCAGTGGATGTTTGATATGCCTGGTTTTCCTTGGCTAGATTTTGATCTTCCAGGTACCAAACCCGCTTACTGAAATTGCTAATGAGAAATTAGCAGTAGAAAAATGGGAGGACAGGTATATTCTAAAATTAAAATGAGTATATTTTCAGAATGTGTGAATGGATGTTAAGGAATAAATCTGATAGTCCAATTGGCAGTGAACATGGCAGAAACTTATAGCATCCTTAGTGGTTACAGCTTAGCAAAGGAGACAAGCAATTTTAGAATCACACAAAGGTGAAATTACTCTGAATGGCAGCATCATAGTCAATGTCACTATGAGAGTCTGTAATAAAAGAATCTAACCTAACCAAGTAGAACTAGGCATTTGTATACAACTGGCTGTGAACTTGGAGGAGAAATTTTTGCACAATATTTAAATATGCTTGTTTATCTATCATATACATTTTATTCAACTAGTAGAAGATTCAGAGGAAAAGATTAGACATTTTTTGAAATTTCTACTTGTTTTTCAGATAAAATATTTCATAAACTGGAACAAATCCTTGGAAAGGAATGAAGCCCTCGGAAGTAGGCATCCTGTGTATTATAATCAGACATTCTAAGGAAGCAAGTAAAGTTAACAGCAATGAAAATAGCTTCTGTCCCACAGGGTTAAATAGGATCATAAGTCGGTCTAGAAAATATGTTCTGCCACGTTATAGAAGTGGAGATTACAGAATATCTGCACTTAAAACTGTTATTATAAATAGTGCTGAATTTATTTCTTTAATGGATGCATGAAAAATTCTGCCTGGGAGTCCAAACAGTAACAAGAATGTAGTTCCTTTTTAACTTGCAGGGATGTGACCAACGGGCAACCATAATGGAGTAAGCAGTACAATGGCTCAGAAGATTCTGAGAGAAATTATGAAAGAGGCTTTTGTTGCAACTGCCCTTTGCTATCTCATTTTATTGATTTTGCCTCTTCAGTATCTCTATAGCCCCAGCACCTCTTCTTTTCATCTCTACCACTACCACCTCATTTCAAGTTACTTCTGTCTCTCACCTGGACTATAGAAACATTTTTTATAATTGGTTTCCATTCTTGTTGTTTCTCCCAATTCATTCTCCACATTGGAGCCTGCCTTCTTAAAGTCCATCAATAGCTTTCCATTTTACTTAAAGATTAAACATGTAAGATAGCCAAATAGCCAGGCGCCTTCTGGAGACCCTTCTTTTACCTTTATCCTGCATCTCCTTTATACTCTCCAGCCTAGCCATAGTTGCGGGCTTCCTATGGTCTCTTACACCATAGGGTTTAGAACATGCTGTTCCTTTCACCAGTTTAACTCATCCTCTGCCTACAGATGTTGGCTCAGGGAAGCTTTCTCTGATCTTTCAGACTAGGTCAGATTCTTTCATTATAGACTTTCATAATCACATTGACTGTGATTCTGACTTTCAGAATAATTCTACTTTGATGTGATTTAGAGTTAACATTTATCTCCCCTGCTGAGTCATAACCACTTGGGATGTTGTGAGTTTTTGCTCATAATTGTAATTCCAGCATCTAATGATGTTCATGAAATAAACTAGATGAATCTGCATATCTGCTTTGGAATTAGAAAAAAAGAGATTTGGCTAACTTTTAAAAATTGTGTCCATTTTACCTACTTAGAATATTCCTAATCCATATTGGAATACGTTACTGTTTACCAGGATGTCTTCTCTGTCATGGGCAGATCTTTATCTACATCACCTAGTCTTTCCATTAAAACAAATGACAAAAATCATACAGAAGCCTCAGGTTTCAGAAGGCCATCAAGATGGCATGTGGAAACGGTGGTGATTGGTCATTATTCTATTTATTTAGCTGTGATCCTTCATTTACCCTCTCATTTTTATATTAATCACCCTCTTTCATGAAGGAGACAATTACTTTTTATTCACTGACACTTTTGCATCTCTTCTCAAAAATAAGATATAGTAATCATAGACTTCCTATGCAGATCTGAACTGAGAAGTTCATTTTCAGTTTGTGTGTTGTTTTGAATTGCTACGAAAGGGTCACAAACTTTAGGGTTCTCCTCAAAGATTTTCATTAAACACTAATCCTTCAGTTCAGTTGCTCAGTCATGTCTGACTCTTTGCGACCCCATGGACTGCAGCATGCCAGGCTTCCCTGTCCATGACCAACTCTCAGAGCTTGCTCAAACTCATGTCCATCGAGTTGGTGATGGCATCCAACCATCTCATTCTCTGTCATCACCTTCTCCTCCTGCCTTCAGTCTTGTCCAGCATCAGGGTCTTTTCTACTGAGTCAGTTCATCTCATCAGGTAGCCAAAGTATTGAAGCTTCAGCTTCAGCATCAGTCCTTCCAATGAATATTCAGGACCGATTTCCTTTAAGATTGACTGGTTTGATCTCTTTTCAGCCCAAGGGAATTTCAAGAGTCTTCTCCAACACTACAGTTCAAAAGCATCAATACTTCGGTGCTCAGCTTTCTTGATAGTCCAACTCTCACATCTTTACATGACTACTAGAAAAACAATAGCTTTGACTATAAGGACATTTGTCATCAAAGTAATGTCTCTGCTTTTTAATATGCTGTCTAGGTTTCTTCCAAGGAGCTGCTGCTGCTAAGTTGCTTCAGTTGTGTCTGACTCTGTGTGACCCCATAGACGGAAGCCCACCAGGCTCCCCAGTCCCTGGGATTCTCCAGGCAAGAACACTGGAGTGGGTTGCCATTTCCTTCTCCAATGCGTGAAAGTGAAAAGTGAAAGGGAAGTCCCTCAGTCGTGTCCGACTCTTAGCAACCCCATGGACTGCAGCCTACCAGGCTCCGCCGTCCATGGGATTTTCCAGGCAAGAGTACTAGAGTGGTGTGCCATTGCCTTCTCCATTCCAAGGAGCAAGCGTCTTTTAATTTCATGGCTGCAGTCACCATCTGCAGTGATTTTGGAGCCCCACAAAATAATGTCTGTCACTTTTTCCATTGTTTCCCCATCTGTTTGCCATGAAATGTTGGGACCAGATGCCATAATCTTAGTTTTTGAATGCTGTTTTAAGTCAGCTTTTTCAATCCCCTCTTTCACTTCCATCAAGAGACTCTTTAGTTCCTCTTTGCTTTCTGCCATAAGGGTGTTGTTATCTGCATATCTGATATTATTGATATTTCTCCTGACAATCTTGATTCCAGCTTGTGCTTTATCCAGCTCAGCATTTCACATGATGTACTCTGCATGTAAGTTAAATAAGCTGGGTGACAATATACAGCCTTGATGTACTCCTTTCCCAATTTTGAACTAGTTCTTTATTCCATGTCTGGTTCTACAAGATCTTCTAGAACTAACATCAAAAAAGAATGTCGTTTTCATTATAGGGGAGTAGAATGCAAAAGTTGAAATTCAAATGTTACCTGGAGCAACAGGCAAGTTTGGCCTTGGAGTACAAAATGAAGCAGGACAAAGGCTAACAGAGTTTTGCCAAGAGAACACACTGGTCATAGAAAACAACCTCTTCCAACAATACAAGAGATGACTCTACACATGGACATCACCAGATGGCCAACACTGAAATCAGATTGATTATATTCTTTGCAGCCTAAGATGGAGAAGCTCTATGCAGTCAGAAAAAACAAGACCAGGAGCTGACTGTGGCTCAGATCATGAACTCCTTTATTGCCAAATTCAGACTGAAATTGAAGAAAGTAGGGAAAACCACTAGACCATTCAGGTATGACCTAAATCAAATCCCTTATGATTATACAGTGGAAGTGACAAATAGATTCAAGGGATTAGATCTGATAGAGTGCCTGAAAAACTATGAATGAGGTTCATAACATTGTACAGGAGGTGGTGATCAAAACTATTCCCAAGAAAAAGAAATGAAAAAAGGCAAAATGGTTGTTTGAGGAGGGCTTGCAAATAGCTGAGGAAAGAAGAGAAGCAAAAGGCAAAGGAAAAAAAGAAAGATATATCCATCTGAATATAGAGTGCCAAAGAATAGCAACGAGAGATAAGAAAGCCTTCCTCAGTGATCAATGCAAAAAAAAAAAATAGAGGAGAACAGTAGAATGGAGAAGACTAGAGATTTCTTCAAGAAAATTAGAGATACCAAGGGAACATTCATGCAAAGATGGGCTCAATAATGGACAGAAATTATATGAACCTAACAGAAGCAGAAGATATTAAGAAGAGGTGGCAAGAATACACAGAAGAACTGTACAAAAAAGAGTTTCACGACCAAGATAATCACGATGGTATGATCACTCACCTAGAGCCAGACATCCTGAAGTGTGAAGTCAACTGGGCCTTAGGAAGCATCACTACGAACAAAGCTAGTGAAGGTGATGGAATTCCAGCTTAGCTTTTTCAAATCCTAAAGATGATGCTCTAAAAGTTCTGCAGTCAATATGCCAGCAAATTTGGAAAACTCAGCAGTGGCCACAGGACTGGAGAAGGTCAGTTTTCATTCCAGTCCCAAAGAAAGGCAATGCCAAAGAATGTTCAAACTACCACACAATTGCACTCATCTCACACACTAGCAAAGTAATGCTCAAAATTCTCCAAGCTGGTCTTCAACAGTACGTGAACTGAGAACTTCCAGATGTTCAAGCTGGATTTAGGAAAGGCAGAGGATTCAGAGATCAAATTGCCAACATCTGTTGGATCATAGAAAAAGCAACGGAATTCCAGAAAAACATCTGCTTCATTGACTGTACTAAAGCCTTTAACTGTGTGGATCACAACAAACTGGAAAATTCTTCGAGTTGGAAATACCAGACCACTTTACCTGCCTCCTGTGAAATCTGTATGGAGATCAAGAAGCAACAGTTAGAAGCACTAATAGAAACATTTGATAACAAATGTTTATTGCTGCTCTAATTTGATGTTTTCTATGATTTTCTCTGTGTTTTTATAAGAGATTACTAAGAATTTTGTTAAAAGTGGCCCTTTAAGAGTGATAAATAGTTCCTTTAGTAATCTTGCAGGGAATTATTTTGCAAGCCCATTTTAGGGATTATTCTAGTTAAATACTGAATTTGAAATAGAAACAAAGTACTTGAGACAATTTGTAGACTCTATAGCTCTTCGTGCTATAATTCTGCTTTTCTAATAATTTCCCAATAAAAACCACAAATAGAATTGTTTAACTTTTTCACAGCAGAGCTAAGATGTATCGTCCTGCAATTTTGTATTTGTGTGTTGTTGACTTAGAAAAATGAAATATAAATTAAATTTTATTTAAAATTTATTGAGCATATTAAAAATACATTGAGATTCAATATTTTGTTCACAAAAATGACCCAGCAAGGCAGTGAGCAGAAAGACCAAACAGCTGGAGTTCTATCAGACAAAGCTGGCATGTTTATCTGATCACTCATTTACTTATTCATTTAAAAAGATTTGCAGGAGATTGATATCTGGATTATACAAGAAGCTCATATAAGCCAGCCAGGAATATGCAGGAAATAGAGAAGAAAAATAGTTCAAGGCTATAAATGGGCAATTTACAGGAGAGGATATGTGTATGAAGATAATAGTAAATAATTATAAAGCAGCCAACATTTACTGAACACTTCTTTGTACCAGATTTTTTCCTGGGTGCTTAATTTTTTTGACCATTTAATTTCTTACAATAGAAGTATTACTATCATTCTGCTTTACAGAGGAAGTAAAGTGAGTCACAAAACAGTTAATAACATAACTACTTGAATACTAAATGGGAATCTGGTGTCAGATCTCTCATATGTATGGAGAAACTCAGGCTTACTACTTGTCAGAGAAATGTGTATTAAATATATAATACCCAACCTAATACTTACAGTTACCAGATTTTCAAAAATGTGAAATCAGGTAATATCAGGTGCTGATGCGCATGGAAAGATGAGGCGAGTCCTTTTCCGCTATTTGTGGCTTCTAAGCTGGTGTGGCCATTTCAAGGAGCAGCAGTAGTTCCTAGGGAAGATGGGCATGCTAACTATGATATTCTGGCAGTTCTGTTCTTGGGCATCGACCAGAGAGAAACTGTCAAGTCGTTGCACTCGGAGACATGCACTAGGATGCTTATTGCGTTGATGCTGGTAATGTGGGCAGTTGAGAGTATCATAGGAGTCCTTTTCTAGGAAAATGGATACCTTTGTATATTTATAGGATGGTATGCTATGTGACGCTGGTAATGTTAATTTCCAGAAATTAACTAGATTTTATATTCAGAAACATGAATAGATTTCAAAAGTAGTTGAATGAACAAACAATAAAAGTTAAACAGTGTTTCAGGTTTAAAAATAAAATAAAATTAAAAAAAAAAAGTTAAAAAAGCAAAGGATGAGATTATTGAACCTGGGTCTCCTGCATTACAAGCAAATTCTATACTGACTGAGCCATCAGGGAAACTCTATAACATAATATCATTTATATAAAAAATACATATGTACTGTGTGTTTTCCTGGATATACTTTCACATAAAAACAGGTATGATGGGTAGATAGAAGGTTCATAGGAGTAGTTACCAGGAAGTGAAAAATGGTCTTGGAAATAGGGTATAAACAGGAAAGCAGTAATGAAAATCAAATCTAGAACAGAAGAGGAAACTTTCACAGATCATTGACGAAAGCACGACATGACATAAGCTCTGTGGGGACCAAATTATAATCTACTTTGTAGGCCTGTCCCTTGAATCTAAATCTGTATCTGGAGTATAAAAAGCCTTCAGATAAGTAAAGTCAGAATGAAGAATGTATAAATTAAAAAGAATGATCAACTCAGTTCCATGTGCCTGGGAGTCAATCAACATTAGTGTCTCTCCACTAATTTCTTACTTCATAATTAAATACATATTGCATACAGGCACTAGGCCAGTTGCTGGAGATACAGAAATGAACCAAACACATTATCTGCCCCTTAGGAGATCACAATATTTTTGGGGAAATTGAATGGAAAACTATTAATAAAGTCAAATGTGATAAGTATGATAGGAATTTGCAGATTGGAGTGGAAGCACAGAGGCTAAATGCCTGGAGATTCATGCATTCATTCATTCACTTGACCAATATTGATTTGAGTTCCTGCTTCGTGCCAATTCCTTTTTTAGGTGTGGGAATACAATTAAGAACTTTCTTGGAACTCTTATTCTTCTGGGGAAACTGATATTTATCGAATAACCACATCAAAAATTGAAGGAGCAAAATTACAATTGTGCCAAATATTCTGTCTCAGGATTTATTAAAAAAGAATGATGCAAAAACCTTCGTCTAGATTTGGATTCCAAGGATGGTTTTCCTAGAGAAGGAATGAGGAAAACCGAAAGACTATTGAAAGTTAATTGGGAAGTGGAACTTCTCTGGTGGTCCAGTGGCTAAGACTCTGCACTCCCAGGGTTGGGGGCCTGAGTTCGATCACTGATCAGGGAACTAGATCCTATATGCCACAACTAAGAGTTTGCATGCTGCAACTAGAGATACTGTGTGCTGTAACTGAGACACGGCACAGCCAAATAAACATTTTTTAAAGTTAATTAGGAAATGGTTAGGGATGTGGTGGAGGGTAGAGGTTGAGGGCTATATCAAGATGAAATAAACAGTTTATGCATGACTGGTTAGAGACTGACCACATGGAGCCCCTAGACCTTTTTCCTCAGAGAAATTGAAAGTTTGAAGATGGAGGTTGCATCAGCAAATTTGCATTCTAAAAAGAACCTTCTGGCTGCATTGTGAGCATTAGATATAGAGGGGAAGGGATGGATGTGAGAAATTTTGAAGTTATTACAGAAGTTCAGAAGAGAGATGGGATCACTTGCCTTGGATGGCAGTGAATAAGGAGAGAGGTGATGGATTAAAAATCTATTAAGAAGGTTAAATAAAAGAACTTGGTGATGGATCGGGTTTGGGATAGTGTATTGAAGTTGGGGATGGGGACCAAAAGTGACCTGAGCAAGAGAAGGAAAAGCAAAGTCACATCAGAAACATTGTGGTAAAACTATGAAACACCAAGCTCAAGGAGAAAAAAACAAAACAAAAACAAAAACCTTGAAGACAGCTGGAGATCATTTCATAATATGTATAATTACATCATCATTACATTAAAAAAAACAGTTTTGGAGATGTATATGGCATGAGTGAAATGACTAAATGTCTATGATTTCCTTTAAAATACTTTAGTGAAGAAAGAAAAGGTATAGATGAAGCAAACTCTTGATAACTGTTGAATCTAGGAAATGATAATACAGGGGCTCATGCTACTGTTAGCTCTGTTTCTTTCTGAAAATTTAAAACTATCATGTTTAATAAAGGGCTTCCCAGGTGGCTAAGTGGTAAAGAATCTGCTTGCAATACAAGAGACATGAGTTTGATCAGGGGTCAGAAAGATCCCCTGGAGAAGGAAATGGCAACCCACTTGAATATTCTTGCCTGGGAAATTCCATGGACAGAGCAGCCTGGCAGGGTATACTTGTGGGGTTGCAAAAGAGTCCAGATCAGATCAGATCAGTCGCTCAGTCGTGTCCGACTCTTCGCGACCCCATGAATCGCAGCACGCCAGGCCTCCCTGTCCATCACCAACTCCCGGAGTTCACTCAGACTCACGTCCATCGAGTCAGTGATGCCATCCAGCCATCTCATCCTCTGTCGTCCCCTTCTCCTCTTGCCCCCAATCCCTCCCAGCATCAGAGTCTTTTCCAATGAGTCAACTGTTCGCATGAGGTGGCCAAAGTACTGGAGTTTCAGCTTTAGCATCATTCTTTCCAAAGAAATCCCAGGGCTGATCTCCTTCAGAATGGACTGGTTGGATCTCCTTGCAGTCCAAGGGACTCTCAAGAGTCTTCTCCAACACCACAGTGCAAAAACATCAATTCTTCAGGCGCCAATTAAAGATGAAACTACAACAATGAATGATACCTGTGGTGGATTCATTTTAATGTTTGGCAAAACTAATACAGTGTTTCAGGTTTTAAAAAAAAAAAAAAAAAAAGAAAGTGACTAGAGAGAAAAGAAAGATCACTTCTTGAGAAAGGAATGATAAGTATCACATCAGTGATAACAGTGTCTCCTAGATAGTGTGATACACATTTTCAAAATGTTGAAAGAAAGTTGAAGTTATGGCCTAGTTGGGCTTCCATATTCTGATAAATTATTATGAGTGAAGGCAAAATATAGACCTTTTCAGACAAAGAAGGACCAGAAGAGTTTCCTGTTTACAGACCATTGTGCAAAGAATGACTATAGGGTATACCCCAGGAAGAAGAAAATTTAATCTAGAAAGACAGAAGCAATGGTAAAGCAAAAATTGGTAAACCTTTTGGTAAATTTAAATAAGCATCACCTGTTAAATAATAATAATGACTAACTTTGATGATGTAAAAAATTACTATAACAATAGTTTAATAGTATAATAGGAAAATGAAAATTTATAACAGGTAACATATACTAGCTACCTCTCTCAGCCCTTTCCATGTAGTGACTAATTGAATTCTCAAGCAATTATGATTAGCATTTTTATATTAACTTTATTTTTCTGATGAAGGTTCTGATGCAGAATGATGGTTAGCAACCTATGAAGTAGATGTTAGGAGGAGATAGAGCCGGGATCCAGATCCAGGTAGCGTAGCTCCAGACCTCGTGACTTGATAACGACACTACACTGAATGTATAGTGTGTTCAGGCCCTTGTTCTCAAGGCACGTAGAGGCGCGGATTAACATTAGACTGTAAAGGCATCATGCATTAATACTGAAGTGCAGCCACCGAAGGAGCACATAGAAACAGATTATACAATTTTGAAATGATGAAAAGGATAAAAATAGACTAGAGAAAAATGATCTACTATAAAGCAGGAAAGGAGAGAAAAGAGGCAAACTAAAAGCAAGATGAATAGAAAACATTGAAAAATATAGTAAAGCAGGATCAGAATCTGTCTGTAGCTGTATATCTGTTTACACTAAATTTGCCTATTAAACTAAAGAATGAGTAAAGCTGTTTTTGTTTAAATAAATTGAATAAAAAACTGGGTAAAGAAGTAAAATATGATGCTATGGCTTGACAGAAGATTCATCTTAAATATAAAGCCCACAATTTTGAATGTAAAAGGAAGGATAAAGTCAGTGTTATTTGGTAAAATAGATTTTAAGGCATTCACATTAATGAAGCTGAAATTATAAGACATAAAATGTCACCCAGAAGACATGAACCCATATGCACCTAATAGTGTTGACCCAAAGTATATAAGGCAGAAATTGACAGAACAATTTCATTGAGTTGATTGATGGACAATCAACTCAATGAACTTGTGGGAGATTCTACAATCTTTCTCAGAAACATAAAACAAAAAACCTAATAGAGGCTTGGAAGTTATAAATAACATAATATTAATCTCAGTATGTTTTAGAACCATTTTAGTGGTTAAACAGTGTTTTCAAGCATCTGGATCCATTGCCTATAGAATTCATCAATTGCTAGTCTACAAAAAGTCTGAAGAAGTACCAAGAATCAGTGTCAAATGGGCCAACCTTTTGACAATAAAGTTCAGTTCAGTCGCTCAGTTGTGTCCGACTCTTTGCAACCCCATGAATCGCAGCACGCCAGGCCTCCCTGTCCATCACCAACTCCTGGAGTTCACTCAGACTCACGTCCATCGAGTCAGTGATGCCATCCAGCCATCTCATCCTCTGTCGTCCCCTTCTCCTCCTGCCCCCAATCCCTCCCAGCACCAGAGTCTTTTCCAATGAGTCAACTGTTCGCATGAGGTGGCCAAAGTACTGGAGTTTCAGCTTCAGCATCATTCCCTCCAAAGAAATCCCAAAGAAATTTATCTAACAAAAAAGTTAGATAACAATAATAAAAAAGTAACCTAGAAATTACATACATAGGAAGGTAAAAACATACTTCTAAATAGTTTATGGGTAAAACAGAAACTTAAAAAATGCTTAGAAATTAATGAAAAAATGAGAACACTGCTTATTAAATTTCATGGATGCAACTAGAACTATACATAAAAGGAACTTAGAGCCTTAAAGGATATAGAACAAAAGATTGTATTTAAAACATGAGTAATTTAAAATTCAACAGTTGATCATTTTATTGAAACAGAGAAATAACAGAGTATAATAAAAGAAAGAAGCAAGAAAATAATAAAAATAAGATTAGAAGTTAATGAAATAAATTAACAAATAATATGCTTAATGATGAGAAGGCAATGGCAACCCACTCCAGTATTCTTGCCTGGAAAATCCCATGGACGGAGGAGCCTGGTGGGCTGCAGTCCATGGGGTTGCAAAGAGTTGGGCATGACTGAGCGACTTCACTTTCACTTTTCACTTTCATGCATTGGAGAAGGAAATGGCAGCCCACTCCAGTGTTCTTGCCTGGAGAATCCCAGGGACGGGGGAGCATGGTGGGCTGGCATCTGTGGGGTCGCATAGAGTCGGATATGACTGAAGTGACTTAGCAGCAGCAGCAGCAGCAGCATGCTTAATGAAAATTGTTAGAGACTGCTTTGAAAAGAGGATTAGACATACCCCTGACAACTTTAATAAGAGAGAAAAGTAAGTACAAATATTATTAGAATTGAAACAACTCTATAGATGAGAGACTTAAAAATAGAGAATATTATGAAGAAACTCTGCATGCTTTTAAGACTTAGATGAAACTTTTAAAATGTTCATTTATTGAAATGGCAACCCACTCCAGTATTCTTGCCTGGAGAATCCCATGGACGGAGGAGCCTGGTGGGCTACAGTCCATGGGGTCGCAAAGAGTCGGACACAACTGTGTGACTTCACTTCACTTTCACCAGGTCTTAGTCCCAGCGTGTGGGGTCTAGTTCCCTGAGCAGGCCCCTCTGCATTGGGGGCTTGGAATCTTAGCCACTGGGCCACCAGGGAAGTCCCTGAAATGTATAATTTTAAGAAAAATATGAATCATCAATAACCACAGAGAAGTGAATCACTAATCAAAATCTGTCCTCTCACACACGAAGCTGTCAGGCTCACACAGCTTTTTAGGTGGCTTCCCAGGTGGCGCAGGCAGTAAAGAACCACCTGCCAATGCAGGAGACCTAAGAAATGAGGTTTCGGTCCCGGGGTCGGGAAGATCCCCTGGAGGAGGGCATGGCGACCCAGTCCAGTATTCTTGCCTGGAGAATCCCATGGACAGAGGGGCCTGGCAGGATACAGTCCACGGGGCTGCAAAGAGCTGGAGACAACTGAAGCAACTTGGCACGCCTGCATAGGCATGTTCTAGTTAAAACACTGGGAAAAGTTAAATCTTACCTCAAACAGAAAGCTCACCAACACATCTAAATAGGTTGCCACTTCCCCATCCCTGCCTCGGTAAAGCAAACAGTTAACACTAGAGAATTTATTATTATGATTCTCTGTGCTAACAGAACACAGGAAAAAAGAAAAATACCATCTGACTAGATATTAGGAAAGCATTAGAAAAATCCACCACTATTCATGACATAATTCTTGGCAGACAGTGAATACAAGGGAATTTCCTTATCTGGCAGCAAGAATTATAGTTGGTGGTGAAACAATAGAAGCATTCCAAATAAAGTTAAAAATAAGATAAGGATGCCTTCTTTCACTGCTTTTTTTTAAAAAAAAAAAATAAAGCTGGCATTGTTCTAGAAATCTTGACTGAGACCAATCAACACAGAAAAACTATTAAAATTATTTCAGTCACTTAGTCTCAAAGTACTTTACTAAAATCAATATATGACTAATATCAAAAGTAATAGATTAGAAATATGATTTTTCAAATCCCATTCACAATAACAACAATTCCCAAGGTATCTAGAAGTAAATCTAACAAAGATATGATGCAAGGTTTATATGAAGGAAATTGTTAAATTTAAAAGTGGGGTAAAGACTGAAATAATCAAGATGTAGTCCATGGGCATGGGTGTTAAGACCTAACATTTGAAGGAATAAATTTAACATGCAAATCTATGCAATTTTATCAAAATCCTCAAGAGGATGTTTTGTATAAATGTGTAAAATCTTCCTAAAATTCATATAGAATAATAAGGAAGCCTTGAAAAAAAATTAAGGAAAAACACTGGTCTTATTAGACCTCACAATTTATTATTTAGTTTTAGTGGTTCCAGAATGTGCTGTTGGTACAATGATAGACATACTGACCTATAGGAAAAAATGGAGATCTCAGTTTGTATGAGAACTTGGTATATGGAGAGGAGCATTATAAATCAGTGGGGAAGGCAAGACTTCAACAAACTGTACTGAGATAATTGATCATCCACACAGAAAAAAACAAAAAAACAAAATGAGGTTGCTCTCTCCCATTATTCACCTAAATACATTCTGCGTGGGTTAAAGCTCTGATTTCGAAAAGCAAAAGTTTAAAAATTTTAGAATATATAGGAAAAAAATATCTTTTTGACCTTGAGGGCAATGAAAGATTTCTTTAAAGAAACTCAGAAAGCACAATCTCTTAGAGGGAACATTTGCTATTTGACTGCATTCAAAGTGAAAAATTCTATTTGATCAGGGACATAATGTTCAAGGTGGCTTCCCTTGTAGCTCAGGTGGTAAAGAATCTGCCTGCAATGCAGGGAAGATATGGGTTTGATCCCTGGGTCGGGAAGATTCCCCTGGAGAAGCAAATGGCAACCCACTCCAGTATTCTTGCCTGAAGAATCCCATGAACAGAGAAACCTGGTGGGCTACCGCCCATGGGGGTTGCAAGAGTTGAACGCTACTTAGCAACTAAATCACCATAATGTTCAAGACTAGCACAGACTGGTGGCTCAGATGGTAAAGAATCTGCCTGCAGTGCAGGAGACGTGGGTTTGATCCCTGGGTCAGGAAGACCCTCTGGAGAAGGGAATGGCTACCCACTCCAGTATTCTTGCCTAGGAATTCCATGGGCAAAGGATCCTAGTGGCTAGAGGATCCTGATGGCTGCAGTCCATAGAATCTCAAAGACTCGGATATGACTGAGCAACTAACACATACACACACAGAGCACAGACTAGGAGAAGTTTTTTGTAAGTAATACACAGGCAAATTACTACTGTCTAGAATATACCAAGGACCACTACAAATCATGAGAAAAAAGGTAAATGAATCAATGGAAGACAGGGCAGTGTGTAGAAGAGGAAACTATAAGCCAATATACATGTGATATGGTGCTTAACATCCCCAATATTCAGTTCAGTTCAGTTCAGTCCCTCAGTCGTGTCCGACTCTTTGCAACCCCATGAATCGCAGCACGCCAGGCCTCCCTGTCCATCACCAACTCCCGGAGTTCACTCAGACTCACATCTATCAAGTCGGTGATGCCATCCAGCCATCTCATCCTCTGTCGTCCCCTTCTCCTCCTGCCCCCAAACCCTCCCAGCATCAGAGTCTTTTCCAGTGAGTCAACTCTTCGCATGAGGTGTCCAAAGTACTGGAGTTTCAGCTTTAGCATCATTCCTTCCAAAGAACACCTAGGACTGATCTCCTTCAGAATGGACTGGTTGGATCTCCTTGCAGTCCAAGGGACTGTCAAGAGTCTTCTCCAACACCACAGTTCAAAAGCATCAATTCTTTGGCGCTCAGCCTTCTTCACAGTCCAACTCTCACATCCATACATGACCACTGGAAAAACCATAGCCTTGACTAGATGGACCTTTGTTGGCAAAGTAATGTCTCTGCTTTTGAATATGCTATCTAGGTTGGTCATAACTTTCCTTCCAAGGAGTAAGCGTCTTTTAATTTCATGGCTACAGTCACCATCTGCAATGATTTTGGAGCCCCAAAAAATAAAGTCTGACACTGTTTCCACTGTTTCCCCATCTATTTCCCATGAAGTGATGGGACCGGATGCCATGATCTTCGTTTTCTGAATGTTGAGCTTTAAGCCAACTTTTTCACTCTCCTCTTTCACCTTTATCAAGAGGCTTTTTAGTTCCTCTTCACTTTCTGCCATAAGGGCAGTGTCATCTGCATATCTGAGGTTATTGATATTTCTCCCAGCAATCTTGATTCCAGCTTGTGTTTCTTCCAGTCCAGCGTTTCTCATGATGTACTCTGCATATAAGTTAAATAAACAGGGTGACAAGATACAGCCTTGACGTACTCCTTTTCCTATTTGGAACCAGTCTGTTGTTCCATGTCTAGTTCTAACTGTTGCTTCCTGACCTGCATACAGATTTCTCAAGAGGCAGGTCAGGTGGTCTGGTATTCCCATCTCTTTCAGAATTTTCCACAGTTTCTTGTGATCCACACAGTCAAAGGCTTTGGCATAGTCAATAAAGCAGAAATAGATGTTTTTCTGGAACTCTCTTGCTTTTTTCATGATCCAGCAGATGTTGGCAATTTGATCTCTGGTTCCTCTGCCTTTTCTAAAACCAGCTTGAACATCTGGAAGTTCATGGTTCACGTATTGCTGAAGCCTGGCTTGGAGAATTTGAGCATTACTTTACTAGCGTGTGAGATGAATGCAATTGTGCGGTAGTTTGAGCATTCTTTGGCATTGCCTTTCTTTGGGATTGGAATGAAAACTGACCTTTTCCAGTCCTGTGTCCACTGCTGAGTTTTCCAAATTTGCTGGCATATTGAGTGCAGCACTTTCACAGCATCATCTTTCAGGATTTGGAATAGCTCAACTGGAATTCCATCACCTCCACTAGCTTTGTTCGTAGTGATGCTTTCTAAGGCCCACTTGACTTCACATTCCAGGATGTCTGGTTCTAGGTGAGTGATCACACCATCGTGATTATCTGGGTCATGAAGATCTTTTTTGTACAGTTCTTCTGTGTATTCTTGCCATCTCTTCTTAATATCTTCTGCTTCTGTTAGGTCCATACCATTTCTGTCCTTTATCGAGCCCATCTTTGCATGAAATGTCCCCTTGGTATCTCTAATTTTCTTGAAGAGATCTCTAGTCTTTCCCATTCTGTTATTTTCATTTCTTTGCATTGATCACTGAGGAAGGCTTTCTTATCTCTTCTTGCTATTCTTTGGAACTCTGCATTCAGATGCTTATATCTTTCCGTTTCTCCTTTGCTTTTCACTTCTCTTCTTTTCACAGCTATTTGTAAGGCCTCCCCAGACAGCCATTTTGCTTTTTTGCATTTCTTTTCCATGGGGATGGTCTTGATCCCTGTCTCCTGTACAATGTCATGAATCCCTGTCCATAGTTCAGCAGGCACTCTATCTATGAGATCTAGTCCCTTAAATCTATTTCTCACTTCCACTGTATAATCATAAGGGATTTGATTTAGGTCATACCTGAATGGTCTAGTGGTTTTCCCTACTTTCTTCAATTTCAGTCTGAATTTGGCAATAAGGAGTTCATGATCTGAGTCACAGTCAGCTCCCGGTCTTGTTTTTGTTGACTGTATAGAGTTTCTGCATCTTTGGCTGCAAAGAATATAATCAATCTGATTTTGGTGTTGACCATCTGGTGATGTCCATGTGTAGAGTCTTCTCTTAAGTTGTTGGAAGAGGGTGTTTGCTATGACCAGTGCATTTTCTTGGCAAAACTCTATTAGCCTTTGCCCTGCTTCATTCCGTATTCCAAGGCCAAATTTGCCTGTTACTCCAGATGTTTCTTGACTTCCTGCTTTTGCATTCCAGTCCCCTATAATGAAAAGGACATCTTTTTTGAGTGTTAGTTCTAAAAGGTCTTGTAGGTCTTCATGGAACCATTCAATTTCAGCTTCTTCAGCATTACTGGTTGGGGCATAGACTTGGATTACTGTGATATTGAATGGTTTGCCTTGTAAACGAACAGAGATCATTCTGTCGTTTTTGAGATTGCATCCAAGTACTGCATTTCGGACTCATTTGTTGACTATGATGTCTACTCCATTTCTTCTGAGGGATTCCTGCCCACAGTAGTATGATGCAAATTATAACTAAGGATATCATTTTATAAGCACTGATGAACAAACATTTCAAAATTTATGGTGATATGGGGAAACAGGGGTTGTCATACCTTGCTGATGGGATGTAAATTGGTACAACTCCTTTGAAGAGAAATTGATAATGTCCATTAAAATGAAGGACAATGATAACATCAATTGAACATCTACTGAAGTCTGTACTTTATTGCCATGGTTAATTCTAGAGTGGGAGACAGGGACGTGGTAAGAAGGAGGTGTCTTGCCTCAGAGGAATTTAAACATTTTACATGGTTAAAAAATATCTGAAGCAAATGAAGGAAAAATATAACATTATTTAAAATCTGTTGCTGCTGCTAAGTCGTGTCAGTCTTGTCCGACTCTGTGCGACCCCATAGACGGCAGCCCACCAGGCTCTGCTCTCCCTGGGATTCTCCAAGCAAGAACACTGGAGTGGGTTGCCATTTCCTTCTTCAATGCATGAAAGTGAAAAGTGACAGTGAAGTCGCTCAGTCGTGTCCGAGACTTAGCGACCCCATGGACTGCAGCCTACCAGGCTCCTCCATCCATGGGATTCTCCAGGCGAGAGTACTGGAGTGGGGTGCCACAATGTACTTTTGTATTATACTTTTCTATATGATTGGAATATTTTGTAATTTATTTATTTATTTTAAAGTTTGAATGGAGAGACTTGAGGACAGGAATGAAATTTTCAGGACTTTGATAAGTAGCTCTTCCTGGAACCTATGCCCACATTGCTCACATCCTTATTTATTTTATATTTGTATTCAAACACCAACTTCTCATTGAGGCTTTCCCTGGTCTTTGACATTTTCTAACTTTTTTATTTAATGTTGAAAAGATTACTATTTAACATGCTATATATTCTTTGTATCTATTTGTATTTTTACTGTTTATATTGTATCAATATATTTGTATTGTTTGTAGCATTTATTTGTGTTGTTTCTATTTATCCCTCTTTCCTGCCAGAAAATAAACTTTCCATGGTAGGGATTTCTGTCTGTTTGGTTTATTTTCTAGAAGAGTGCCTGGCACATAGTGGACTCTCAATAAATATTTATTAAATGAGTGAATGGACAAAGGCATTCTGAGTTCTGACCCCCAGGTGTGGATGACTGCCTGCATCATTGAAAGATCCAGAAAAGAGGACTTGTCCAGGAGGGATGCTGTGTTTGCCCTGGATGGTGCTGAGTTGGAGGGGAAGGTAGCATAGATAAAAGTAAGGTCAACAGGCTGCTGGAAATCAGGGAATAAAAGGACAGATGGGACAAACCAAATTGAAATTGAATCCAACTGAGCCCTGAGCTCCTGTATTTACAAATAGATGTTCTTGGCTGTCAATCTTGTTGAAGAAATTTGACCAAGCATAAAACGGATAGCTTAATAGGGAAATTCTCTACATTTATTCTATCTCACTTAAAAAAAAATTCAATTCAGTTTACTACTCTGTCACAGATAGGGAATAAATACTACTGTTTTGTCTGTGGGCTGTGACAGTATTAAACAACTTTTACTGGTCTGGCACTGGATCTGACTCATCAATTGTTTATCGTTTTTTTGTGCAGGGGAAAGCAAGATTAGTTTTTCAAATTAAAAATAATGAGTCATGTTGAATGTGTCTTCATTGAAGATTCTGATGTTGAAAGAGATTTAAGGAATAAGGATTTATATGTTTTCCTATGTGTTGGGCTTTTGTTAAATATTTCTTTCTAGGCTTGAGGCTTTCCTGATGTGGGACTGAACGAGCAAGAAGTTCTTAGGTGACTCTAGGCCAGAAGTTCCTCAGCTTTAGTGAAATATATATAATTCAATTGGTTAGCATGTTAAAATGAAGATTAGGGCTCTACGGAGACAGATGATTCAGAATTTCTGCAACACTTAGACCCAGGAATCTGAATTTTAAACAATTACTCCAGTTGATTCTGCTACAAAACATAATGAGACAACACTTGGAGAATATTTACTGTGGATGATTTTCACTTTTACTCAATCATTTCACTTTTGTGTGCTTGGTAATAATATATGTAAGTAAAACAGGTGTGCCAATATTAGCAGACTGAAAGCTGTAAATAATTATATCTATAGTAGAAAGAGTGACACATGGAGAAATATAAAATATGCTCTAACATGAAGGTGAAAATCGAACACAAAGCAATGTATTAACTGGAATGAAAATTAAAAAAAAATGTTATATTAATTTCTTATTACTGATTGCCAGAAACTTAGGGACTTAATATACCACACACGTTTATTCTCTTACTCTTCCAGAGGTTAGAAATCTAAACTGAGTTTTATTTTCTTAAAAGCAAGACAGTAAGGAGGGGCTGAGTTAGCAGCCATTCTCCTTTAGGTCTTCTTTTTTTTCCTCCAGATTTTCTTGATTGGCTGCGTGGGGTCGTCGTTGCTGTGCACGTGTTTTCTTAGCTGCAGGGAGCAGGGGCTGCTCTAGCTGGGTGCACAGGCTCCTCACTGTGGTGGCTGCTCCTGTAATTGCGGGCTCAGTGGCTGCGGCACATGGGCCTACTTGCCCACAGCATGTGGGATCTGCCTGGACCAGGAATGGAACCTGTGTCCCCTGCATTGGCGAGTGGACTCAGCCACGGAACCACCAGGGAAGTCCCTAAACTGAGTTTCATGGGGTTAAGATCAAGTGTTGCAAAGCTGGTTCACTCTGGAGGCTCTAAAGGATGAGCTAATCCTTGCCTTTCTGGCTTCTAAAGCTGCAGGACTTATATTTGGTGATTTATGACCTCTTTTTCCTTCTTTGCATCTTCAGATTTCGCTCTGCTTCTGTCACCTTGAGCTTCCCTGGTGGCTCAGACGGTAAAGAATCCACCTGCAATACAGGAGACCTGACGTCGATCCCTGGGTTGGGAAGATCCCCTGGAGAAGGGAATGGCTACCCACTATAGCATTCCTGCCTAGAGAATCCCATGGACAGAGGAGTCTGGCGGGACACAGTCCACGGGATCGTAAAGAGTCAGATACGACTGAGCAATCTCGTTTTCTGTAGTCAAAACTCCTTCTGACTCCCTCGTAGCAGGAGAGTTGTGATAACCTTTAGGTCCTAGCAGAACTATCTAGGATAGTCCCCTTGTGTCAACATTCTTAATTTAATCCATACAATGTTCCTTTTGGTAACATGCATAGGTTCTAAGGATTAGGCCATGATACCCGTGAGGGGCCGTTATTCAGTCCACCACATAAATATTAGAAAAATGTGTCAATGGCAGCGTGAATATGGCAAAGCCCTGTCCTTTCCTTGAAGTCAGTCTGTTGAACTTGTAGGCTCCATAGTGAGCTAGTAAATAGTATGCTTAGAAAGCAAATGTGAAGAGATTTACAAGAAGAGACTGTTCAGGTGGCCACAATACTAATTTCCTTGCCTGAAGCAAAATGCAGTGGGAAGATGCAATCAATCTATTATAATAGCATTTTAGTACTTGAGCAGACAAGGACCTTCAAAGTTTATTGCCATTTTATGGATGTCAGCAACACATTGTCAGTTCCTCTTGGGTGAAAGGGACTCTATTAGACACAGTAAGGAGTAAAAAGAGAAATTGAAGAGATGGACCCAAGGCTTAAAGAATTTCAGTCTTATAGAAAGATGAAACAAAAATGCTTTAAATGCAGAGAACCTATGAACCCATAGAATTAAGGCTACCAGGTCCCAAAGAAACCCCACAGTATGTAGCCAGTCTGTCTCAGGATTCTCAGAAGTGCTTTTTCACGGATCCTTAGTAAAATTCTGTGAGAGGGGAAGGGAGAAACTACAGGCAGGGACAGGCGGAAAGAGCAACTTTACCAGTGACAGTACGCTGGGTCCACCTTATGACAGCATTTGATATGAAGTGAAATGTAGATCTCATTAAAGATGTGCCAGTGTCCTCAGAGGAGGTCTCAGGTGGGTCCGAGGCGAGCAGTCCCAGGTAAGACTGCTGGAGGAGCGCTGAGATGGCGTCTACAGGGCGTGTGTGTGACGCCGCCAAGTGCGGAGGCTGTCATGGCTTTATCATCGCTGCACGCCTCACTCTTAGTGTTGCTGTGGTTTAGGCAGTGTTAGGTCGTGTCTGACTCTTTTGCGACCCCATGGACCATAGCCCATCAGGCTCTCTGTTCATGGGATTTCCAGGCAAGAATACTGGAAATTTCCTCCCATTGCCATTTCCTCCTTGAGGATCTTCCCGATCCAGGGATCGAACCTGGGTCTCCTGCATTGGCAGGCGGGTTCTTTACCACTGAGCCACCAGGGAAGCCCCTCCTTCTTAGTACTGGGATCTTACTCCCCATCCATTCCCCATTCTAAATTCTCCTTCTACAAATGAGTTTTTTGACTGCAGTGATAGAGACTGGCTATTACTGGCTGTTCTCCCTGTAAGAACTGGAGAACTAATTTTTCACTTGTATTATTAGGCTTTTCTGCTCACTAGCCACCCCGTCTCAATACGTCTTACGTTCTGTAGCCTAAATAATCTCCCGGTGTCGTTTTCAATCATGTTGCTGTGCTGAGGGCTCCGAGGTGGCTCTGTTACTGAAAGCAGCACACCAGGCTCTTCACTCGAGCTGCCAGGCCCCTTCGCGGGCTCTGCCTCCTGGACTGGCACCACCTGCTCCAGCCAGGCCAACTCCTGCGCCAGCCCCCTTGCAGCCTCCTCTTTCTGTTTATTGGCTCATGCATCTGGGTTCTGGTTCCTTCTTTCTGCCAGAGTTCTGTGTGTATTTATTTTCCTTTTTCTTTACCAAAAAAAAAAAAAAGGCATCTTCCAAATTTTAAATAAGACTAATTCTGCTGGGCTTTCAGCTTCTTGTTTACAGCCTTCCTACTTTGTATCAGTGTATTTGTCTTCTATTTAGTGCCAAAAGCACCTGCTCCCTCCTGCTTGGCTTGTTCTATTTTATTGATTTATATGAAGAACCCCCAAATCAAATTATACTCACATATGAGAATTAATTCAGCTTTAATGGTGGAGAGTTTAGTGATATCACGTCATTGTTTTGTAGTTATTGAAGAAAGGGACTGGTTTTTCCAGTTAGGCAAAAGAAAAAGTAAATTTGTTATTGGTAGAGTGAAATTTTTAACGCCATGAAATAATTTCTGTCTTCCAAAGTTTTTAATGTACTCTTGCAGTGTGAAATTTTCTCAGAGAATATCTCTGGCAAGCCAGAAGGTTTATTCCATTTAACATACCAAACTGCAAATGTCAAATCAGAGAAAATGCTGTTCAGGTCTTTAACAGGTGTGCTCCTGTTGTAAATGGTTTTTTTTTCTTTTTTACCTTTGCTGTAGTAAAATACACTGGGAAATACACTGTTTCACATAATTATATAGCAACTACCATAATTCATGCTTAATACAACAAATAATTAAAACAGTCTAGAAGAAAGGCACTAGAGAGGTTTAGTTTCACTGTCCTTTAAAATGACTCAGGGTCTATAGAAAACCTTCTTTTCAGATTCTTCATCTATAATATCAGAATTTACCGATGAACTCCATACTAATTCTACAGGTGTTTTGTAAAGACAAATAAGAAAGAAAACCTATGAAGTATCTTAATTAGAAGAAAGTCTCTAAAATTATTTAGGGAAAATTTTTGTAATGTGTCTGACAACTGCATGTATTTACTTACTTGCTTTATATTACAATTGTATAAGTGTTTTTACTTTTCATTTGAAATCTTTAATACAGTGAAAGGTAGAATGTGATATGTAAGAACTTGAATAGGTGTTTGCTTCTCTTTGCTCCCTTGGTGCTCCATCCTTGTTCTGATGAATCACTATTATGATGCCAACAGCCATTGTGAATTCGGTCCACATTGATTTTCTCAGTGATCACACTTACTTGCTGTATCTTTCCACTGGACTGCAAGCTTCTGGAAAGAAGAGACCACATCTCTTTTGCTTGCCTGTGGCTGCTCAGTGCATGGCTGTTAATGGACGCTCATGAAACAGTAGCTAGCTGACTGTCACATAGTCTTGGACGTTCTCATTCTGCGCTGCACAGCTCTCAGAGACAAAGTGGATTTGAGCCTGTCGAAAGCTTCCTTCCATTATGACTTCTTTCCACAGAACATTCTGTCCTAATAATGGCAGGAATCTGACATCAGTGCCACCTCTCCGACCCCTATGAGGACAGATGGTGTTTTGCACGATCAGGGCACCTTCTCCTGGCAAGTACAGGTGTGGCCTCAGGTTTCCTCCAAGAAGCCACGCTCAGTTGTTAGAATAAGTTGAAGCTTAATTGCCATCCCTGTTATTGTGAGAAAGTAAAATGACTGATGGGACTGATGATATCTGCCTTTAGTATTTTACCCCCTTCTGTGATTAAAACACAGTTGGCCCTTGAACAATTAGGTTAGGGGTGTCAACCCCTTGTGCCGTCAAGAATCTATGTGTAACTTTTGACTCCTCAAAACTTAACTACTAAGATCATATTATTGACCCGGAAGCATTACAGACAACAGTCAATTAACATATATTTTGTGTTTTATATGCATGCTGCTGCTGCTGCTGCTAAGTCGCTTCAGTCGTGTCCGACTCTGTGTGACCCCATAGACGGCAGCCCACCAGGCTCCTCTGTCCCTGGGATTCTCCAGGCAAGAACACTGGAGTGGGTTGCCATTTCCTTTTCCAATGCATGAAAGTGAAAAGTGAAAGTGAAGTTGCTCAGTTGTGTCTGACTCTTTGTGACCCTGTGAACTGCAGCCTATCAGGCCCCTCCGTCCATGGGATTTTCCAGACAAGAGTACTGGAGTGGGGTGCCATTGCATATCTACATATAATTTATGGATTCATGACATGCCTTTTTTTATAAGTTTTTTTATATTTTTAGATTACATAGTTCAAATTTTTTCTCAAATTGTTGCAAATGTCTAAAAATTTTTCCATTATGTTTATTAAAGAAAATTTGAATGTAAGTGGACCTGTGCAGTTCAAACCCATTATTCAAGGATCAACTATATGTAAAATCCTATAAAAAGAGGAAATAAACATACTTTAAATATAAAGGGTCCATAAAAATACAGAGTAAAGGCCACTGGGTTAAATAGAAGGCCCCTAGGAATACCCATTTTGGGCATTTAAGTTTTCTATGGGATCAAAATTATACAGCTCCTAAACCTTAGCTCATTGCTACAATGGTGGAACCATAAGATCATTTTTTCCAAAAGCAAGCTTCTTCTATTTCATATTGGCTGGCTACCATAGTTACATCTGTCTAATCAATACCAAATTCATGGACAGTTCAAGGGAAAAAAAGAGAACTTTTTTTTTTCTCCCAAGAATGAAGAATGGGGAATGACAGCTGAGTAGCTGGTATGTATTTTCACGGGTAAGTGAAAAATGTCAAGGAGTTAAACTGTATGAGAGTTAAAACCTTTTCATTACTTTCTTCTCAAAATAAGTAGTGACTGCTGTTGCTGCTGCTGCTGCTAAGTCTCTTCAGTCGTGTCCGATTCTGTGCGACCCCATAGATGGCAGCCCCCCACGCTCCTCTGTCCCTGGGATTCTCCAGGCAAGAACACTGGAGTGGGTTGCCATTTCCTTCTCCAAAGCATGCATGCGTGCTAGGTCTCTTCAGTCGTGTCCGACTCTGTGCGACCCTATGGACAGCCGCCCACCAGGCTCCTCTGTGCACAGAATTCTCTAGGCAAGAATACTGGAGTGGGTTGCCATTTCCTTCTCCAAAGTAGTGAGTGGAGGAGAATAATTTAGACAAGTTAGTGTGATACACCAGTCGCTCAGGGTTAATATGATATATAGATAATGATAAACTCTTATCCCTGAAAGGAACTCTGAACTGACACCCACAGAAGTTAGCCGACTTTCACAAGCTCACAGTAGCTGGGGAGAAAGCTGAGTCTCATGCCCCTGTCTGCCAGTTCTTAGTGTAATGTCCTTTCCACCAGACTTAATGGGCAGTTTGGTTTATATTGGTTTTAGGAAGAAGCTATGCAGAGGGAGAGATAAAGCTTGGTTAGCAATTTACATGTTCAGAGCTGGGCTCTTATCGTGGAATGTCAGAAAAGCAAATGAGCAGGTGTAATAAAATTATACTTTATTGCTTTTGAATGATAATTATGTTTATTAAGATTTAGTTTCTGTGTTATGATTAAGTAGAACCTAGTTTACTGTAAAAGAAAAGAAAAGCTGATTGTTTTTTTTCACAGTATAAAATGAATTATTGCACAGCCAACTCTTGATGAACCACACAGGAATTATGCAGTTTGTGAAATATTTTGGACTTTCCCCTGTCCTTCACCTGATCACACTTGTTACAGCTGGGCACTGAGTGAGACAGGCACAGATAAGGTGAATGATTGTTCACAAGTACGAATGTGCCCATAGTTAGTTTTACTTGATAACTAAAGGATATGTGCAATAAAATATTTAAAGTGAAAAAGTCAAAATGTTAGTTGCTCAGTCGTGTCTGACTCTTGGCAACTCCATGGACTGTAGCCTGGACAGGCTCTTCTGTCCATGGAATCTTCCAAGCAAGAATATTCCAGTCCAGGTTCGATGCATGAGAGAGGGTGCTCGGGGCTGGTGCATAGGGATGACCCGAGGGATGGGATGGGGAGGGAGGTGGCAGGGGGGTTCAGGATGGGGAACACATGTACACCCATGGCTGATTCATGTCAATGTATGGCAAAAGCCACTACATTATTGTAAAGTAATTAGCCTCCAGTTAAATACATTTATATATAAAAAAAAAAGAAAAAATATTGGAGTGGGTAGCCATTCCTGTTAGGACCAAGTGAATGAATCGGACCATTTCTCTCCGTCCCTACTTGCCATCTCCACAGTCCAAACCACCATCGGTTTTTCATTGCAATCGTCTAACTCATTTCCTTTGTCTGTTCCTAGTCTCTCCCAATCCATCACCTACACTGTAGCTAGTGCCACCAAGGAAAACTTAATTCTTTTTTTGTTATTAGTTTATTTTTTATTGAAGGATAATTGCTTTATAGAATTTTGCTGTTTTCTGCCAAACGTCAACATGAATCAGCTGTAGGTATACATATATCCCCTCCCTTTGGACCTCTCTCCCTTCTCCCACCCCATCCAACCCCTCTAGGTTGATCCAGAGCCCCTGTTTGAGTTTCCTGAGCCATACAGCAAATTCCCATTGGCTATCCATTTTATATATGGTGATGTAAGTTTCCATGTTACTCTTTCATACATCTCACCCTCTCCTCCCCTCTCCCCATGTCCATAAGTGTATTCTTTATGTCTGTTTCTCCATTGCTGCCCTGTAAATAAATTCATCAGTACTATTTTTCTAGATTCCATATATATGTGTTGGAATACAGTATTTATCTTTCTCTTTCTGACTCACTTCACTCTGTATAATAGGTTCTAGGTTCAACCACCTCATTAGAACTGATTCAAATGCACTCCTTTTTATGGCTGAGTAATATTCCATTGATGGACATGAGTCTGAGTGAACTCTGGGAAATGGTGATGGACAGGGAGTCCTGGCGTGCTGCGATTCATGGGGTCGCAAAGAGTCGGATACGACTGAGCGAATGAACTGAACTGAATATTCCGTTGTGTATATGTACCACAACTTCTTTATCCCTTCATCTGTCGATGGACATCTAGGTTGCTCTCATGTTCTAGCTGTTGTAAATAGTTCTGTGGTGAACAGTGGGTACATGTGTCTCTTTCAGTTTTGGTTTCCTCACAGTATATGCCTAGGAGTGGGATTGCTGGGTCCTATGGTGGTTTTATACCTAGATTTTTAAGGAATTTCCATACCATCTTCCATAGTGGCTGTATCAGTTTAGTTTCCCACCAACAGTGCAAGAGTATTCCCTTTTCTCCACACCCTCCCCAGCCTTTATTGTTTGTAGACTTTTTGATGAGGGCCATTCTGACCGGTGTAAGGTGATATCTCATTGTAGTTTTGATTTGCATTTCTCTGATAATGAGTGATGTTGAGCATCTTTTCATGTGTTTGTTGGCCATCTGTATGTCTTCTTTGGAGAAATGTCTGTTTAGGTCTTTTTTCCACTTTTTGATTGTTTGTTTTTCTGGTGTTAAGTTGTATGAGCTGCTTGTATATTTTGGAAAGTAATCCTTTGTCAGTTGTTTCATTTGCTATTATTTTCTCCCATTCTGAGGGTTGTCTTTTCACCTTGTTTATAGTTTCTTTTGCTGTGCAAAAGCTTTTAAGTTTATTCAGGTCCCACTTGTTTACTTTTGTTTTTATTTCCATTACTCTAGGAAGTGGGTCATAGAGGATCTTGCTTTGAATTACGTCATCGAGTGTTCTGCCTATGTTTTCCTCTAAGAGTTTTATAGTTTCTGGTCTTACATTTAAGTCTTTAATCCATTTTGAGTTTATCTTTATGTATGGTGTTAGGAAGTGTTCTAGTTTCATTCTTTTACATATAGCTGTCCAGTTTTCCCAGCACCGTTTATTGAAGAGGCTGTCTCTGCCCCATTGTATATTCTTGCCTCCTTTGTCAAAAATAAGGTACCCATAGGTAAATGGGTTTATTTCTGGGCTTTATATCTTGTTACATTGGTTGATATTTCTGTTTTTATGCCAGTATCATACTGTCTCGATGACTGTGGCTTTGTAGAATAACCTGACGTCGGGAAGGTTGATTCCTCCAGCTCTATCCTTTCTCAAGACTGCTTTGGCTATTTGGGGTCTTTTGTGTTTCTATATGAATTGTAAAATTTTTTGTTCTAGTTCTGTGAAAAATGCCATTGGTAATTTGATATGAATTGCATTAAATCTGTAGATTGACTTTGGTAGTATAGTCATTTTCACAATATAGATTCTTCCTACATGGAATTCCTATTCTTCCCACATGGAATATCTCTCCATCTGTTTATGTCATCTTTGATTTCTTTCATTACTGTCTTATAATTTTCTGTGTACAATTCTTTTGTCTCCTTAGGTAAGTTTATTTCTAGATATTTAGTTCTTTTTGTTCCAATGGTGAATATGATTGATTCCTTAATTGCTCTTTCTGATTTTTCATTGTTAGTATATAGAAATGCAAGTGATTTTGTATCCTGCAACTTTGCTAAATTCACTGATCAGCTCTAGTCATTTTCTGGTACTATCTTTAGGGTTTTCTATGTACAGTATCATGTCATCTGCAAATAGTGAAAGCTTTACTTCTTTTCCAATCTGGATTCTTTTTATTACTTTTTCATCTCTGATTGCTATAGCTAAGGACTTCCAGAACTAGGTTGAATACTAGTGGCAAAAGCAGACACCCTTGTCTTGTTTCTGATCTTATGGGGAATGCTTTCAGTTTTTCACCATTGAGAATAATGTTTGCTGTAGGCTTTTCATATATGGCCTTTACTATGTTGAGGTAGTTCCTTCTATGCCGTTTTTTGATGAGTTTTAATCATAAATAGGTGCTAAATTTTGTCAAAGGCTTTTTCTGCATCTATTGAGATGATCATATGGTTTTTATCTTTCAGTTTGTTAATATGGTGTATCACATTGATTGATTTCCATATATTGAAGAGTCCTTGCATCCCTGGAATAAACTCAACTTGATCATGGTGTATGAGCTTTTTGATGTGTTGCTGAATTCTGTTTCCTAAAATTTTGTTGCAGATTTTTGCATCTATGTTCATCAGTGATATTGGCCTGCAGTTTTCTTTTTTTGTGTTGTCTTTGTCTGGTTTTCATATCAGGGTGATGGTGGCCTCGTAGAATGAGTTTGGAAGTGTTTCTTCCTCTGCAATTTTTTGAAAGAGTTTTAGAAGGATAGGTATTATCTCTTCTTTAAATGTTTGATAGCATTCTCCTGTGAAGCCATCTGGTCCTGGGCTTTTGTTTTTTTGGGGGATTTTTGATCACAGCTTCAATTTCAGTGCTTATAGTTGGGTTCACAATTTCTATTTCTACCTGGTTCAGTCTCGGAAGATTGAACTTTTCTAAGAATCTGTCCGTTTCTTCCAGGGTATCTATTTTGTTGCCATATAGTTGTTCATAATAGTGTCTTCTAATCCTTTGTATTTCTGCATTGTCTGTTGTAACCTCTCCTTTTTCATTTCTAATTTTGTTGATTCTTCTCTCTTTTTTTCTTGATGAGTGTGGCTAAGGGTTTGTCAGTTTTGTGTATCTTCTCAAAGAACCAGCTTTTAGTTTTATTAATCTTTACTATTATTTCTTTCATTTCTTTTTCCTTTATTTTTGCTTGGATCTCTATGATTTCTTTCCTTCTACTAATTTTTTTTAATTCTTCTTTTTCCAGTTGCTTTAGGTGTAAAGTTAGGTTATATTAGATGTTTATCTTGTTTCTTGAGGTAGGATTGTATTGCTATAAACTTTCCTCTTAGACTGCTTTTGCTGCATCCCATAGATTTTGAGTTGTTGTGTTTTCATTGTCATTTGTTTCTAGAAATTTTTTGACTTCCCTTTTGACTTCTTCAGTAACTTGTTGGTTATTTAGAAAGGTGTTGTTTAATCTCCATGTGTTTGTGTTTCTTACAGTTTTTTTCTTGTAATTTATATCTAGTCTCATAGCACTGTGGTCAGAGAACATGCTTGATACAATTTCAGTTTTCTTAAATTTACTGGGCCACTGATTTGTGGCCCAAGATGTGGTCTATGCTGGAGAATGTTCCATGTGCACTTGAGAAGAAGATGCATTCTTCTGCATTTGGATGGAATGTCCTGAAGATATCAATGAGATCCATCTCAGCTAATGTATCATTTAAGACTTGTGTTTCCTTTTTAATTTTATGTTTTGATGATCTGTCCATTGGTGTGAGTGGGGTGTTAAAGTCTCCTACTATTATTGTGTTACTGTCAATTTGCCCTTTTATGTCTGTTAGTGTCTGTCTTAGGTATTGAGGTGCTCCTATGTTGGGTACATAGATATTTACAATTGTTATGTCTTCCTCTTGGATTGATCCCTTGATCATTATGTAGTGTTCTTCTTCATCTCTTGTAATAGTCTTTATTTTAAGGTTTATTTTGTCTGATATGAAGATTGCTACGCCAGCGTTATTTTGCTTCCCATTTGCATGGAATATATTTTTCCATCCTCTCACTTTCAGTCTGTATGTGTCTTGAAGTCTGAGGTGGGTTTCTTGTAGACAGCATATATATGGGTCTTGTTTCTGTGTCCATTTAGCCAGTCTGTGTCTTTTGTTGGAGCATTTAATCCATTTATGTTTAAAGTAATTATTGATATATATGTTCCTATTGCCACTTTCTAATTGTTTGGATTTGATTTTGTAGATCTTTTTTCTTCTGTTGTATTTCTTGACTATATAAGTCCGTTTAACAGTGGTTGTAAAGCTGATTTACTGGTACTGAATTCTCTTAACTTTTGCTTGCCTGAATAACTTTTTATTTCTCCATCACTTTTGAATGAGATCCTTGATGGGTACAGAAATCTTGGTTGTAGATTTTTCCCTTTCAGTACTTTAAATATATTCTGCCATTCCTTTTTGGCTGGCAGAGTTTCTGCTGAAAGATCAGCTGTTAAACGTATGGGGTTTCCCTTGTATGTTACTTGGTGCTTTTCCCTTGCTGCTTTTAATATTCTTTCTTTGTGTTTAGTCATTGTTAGTTTGATTAGTATGTGTCTTGGTGTGTTTCTCCTTGGGTTTATCCTGTATGGGACTCTTTGTGCCTCTTGGACTTGATGGACTACTTCCTTTTCCATGTTGGGGAAAATTTCAACTATAATCTCTTCAAAAATTTTCTCACACCCTTTCTTTTTCTCTTCTTCTTCTTCTGCTGCTGCTAAGTCGCTTCAGTTGTGTCTGACTCTGTGCGACCCCATAGACGGCAGCCCACCAGGCTCCCCCGTCCCTGGGATTCTCCAGGCAAGAACACTGCAGTGGGTTGCCATTTCCTTCAATGCATGAAAGTGAAAAGTGAAAGTGAAGTCGTTCATTCGTGTCTGACTCTTTGCGACCCCATGGACTGCAGCCCACCGGGCTCCTCTGTCCATGGGATTTTCCAGGCAAGAGTACTGGAGTGGGGTGCCATTGCCTTCTCCACTTCTTCTTCTGGGAACCCTATAATTCGAATGTTGGTGTGTTTGATATGGTCCCAGAGGTTTCTGAGACTGTCCTCAGGTCTTTTCATTCTTTTTACTTTATTCTGCTCTTCAGAAGTTATTTCCACCATTTTATCTTCCAGTTCACTGATTCGGTCTTCTGCTTCAGATATTCTTCTATTGATTCCTTCTAGAGTATTTTTAATTTCAGCAATTGTGTTGTTTGTCTCTGTATGCGTATTCTTTAATTATTCTAGGTTTTTGTGAATTGATTCTTGCATTTTCTCCATTTTGTTTTCAGGGTTTTTGATCATCTTTACTATCATTTTTATGAATTCTTTTTCAGGTAATTTTCCTATTTCCTCTTCATTTGCTTGGACTTCTAGCTTATTTCTGGCTTATTCCTTCATTTGTGTGCTATTTCTCTGCCTTTTTATTTTATTTAAGTTATTGTGTTTGAGGTCTCCTTTCCCCAGGCTTCGAGGAAAGTTGAATTCTTTCCTTGAAGAAGGTTGAATTCTTTCTTCCTTTTGGTTTCTGCTC
Source organism: Bubalus bubalis (assembly GCF_019923935.1). Lineage (NCBI taxonomy): Eukaryota > Metazoa > Chordata > Mammalia > Artiodactyla > Bovidae > Bubalus > Bubalus bubalis. Next base: position 117,866,736 of record NC_059160.1, on the reverse strand, counting down.
TCCTAAGGTTGATCCAGTGGTTTGTGTGAGCTTCCTATGGGGTGAGATTTGTGCTGAGTTTTTGCTTGTTTGTTTTTCCTCTGATGGGCAAGGCTGAGTGAGGTGGTACTGCTGTCTGCTGATGATTGGGTTTGTATTTTTGTTTTGTTTGTGGTTTAGATGAGGCGTCCTGCACAGGGTGTTACTGGTGGTTGCGTTGTGCTAAGTCTTGTATTCAGGTGGTTTCCTTTGTGTGAGTTCTCTCTATCTGACACTCCCCAGGGTTAGTTCTCTGGTAGTCTAGGCTGTTGGAGTCAGTGCTCCCACTCCAGAGGCTCAGGGTCTGATCTCTCACAGCGTGCAGTCAGCTTTGTGCTTCCTGCCCTCCTTCTCTGCAGCCGCCGGGACTGCAGCTGAAAACTTAACTCTGATTATATCATTCTGTAGCTTAAAATCCTTGACTCTGCCTATGCCTATAGCAGTTAATCATCTACAATTTGGTTTAAAAGTACTTCTTTAATTTGAAGTTTTTCTTTACTTATCTGTATGCCTCTCTTCACTTTTCTAATTTTGTCTCTCTTGAGTCATCCTTGAGTGTGGAAGAGGGCAAACAAGGATGGTTTTGAGGTATTGAACTTGGGCAGCTGGATGGAAATACTTCTGGAGGGTTAGGGGTGTGTGTGTGTGTGTGTGTGTGTGTGTGCATCTATGTGTAAGAGAGAGAGAGAAAAAGAGAGAATGATTGGGAATTTGGATTTTAGACATGTTAAGTTTGAGATGCTTGTTCAGTATCCAAATGGAAATGTCCAGTGGACAGTTGGAAGTTTGGAATTATGGGGTACGTCTTCAACATCTATGTAGTATTTATAACCATGAGACTTGCTGCTATCTCCAAGGGACTAACTGTAGGCAGAGAAATGAGGTCTATGGTTTGAAATCTGAGACCTTCCAATATTAAGAAGTGAGAGGAATGAGGGAAAGGATGAGGATGAATCAGCTTAGAGACTGAGAAGGAGTGATCAGTCAGATGGAAGGAAAGTAAGATTGAAGTTAAGTGAAGGAAGCCTTTGAAAGAGCGGAGAGGATCCACTGTGTCAAATGCTGCTGCTAAGCTAAGCATGTCGAAGACTGGGAGCTGATGGATTTGGCATCCTGGGGCCACTAGTGACGTTGATGAGAGCATGTCTGGTGGAGCAGTGGGAATAAAAGCCTTGTGGTGGCGAATGCAAGAGAGACTAGAAACAGGGAGTATAAATGGGCAACGTGACTTAGTCACTCAGTTGTGTCCGACTCTTGTGAGCCCATGGACTGTAGCCTGCCAGGCTCCTCTGTCCATGGGATTTTCCAGGCAAGAATACTGGAGTGGATGCCATTCCCTTCTCCAGAGGAACCTCCCCAGAGTCCAGGAGATACCTATTATCTCAGGCTAAGTGCTGCTTTTCATTTTGAGAATGTTCTGGTCATATGTGAATTCTAACTATATAAAAGGAAAGTAAGGAAAGATGTTAATAATAACTATATAGAAGTAAAGTAAGTTATGTTAATTCTAATTATATCGAAATTCTATGTTCAGTTTAGCTCAGTTCAGTCACTCAGTCGTGTCTGACTCTTCGCGACCCCATGAATCGCAGCATGCCAGGCCTCCCTGTCCATCACCAGCTCCCGGAGTTCACCCAGACTCACGTCCATTGAGTCAGTGATGCCATCCAGCCATCTCATCCTCTGTCGTCCCCTTCTCCTCCTGCCCCCAATCCCTCCCAGCATCAGAGTCTTTTCCAATGAGTCAACTCTTCGCATGAGGTGGCCAAAGTACTCGAGTTTCAGCTTTAGCATCATTCCTTCCAAAGAAATCCCAGGGCTGACCTCCTTCAGAATGGACTGATTGGATCTCCTTGCAGTCCAAGGAACTCTCAAGAGTCTTCTCCAACACCACAGTTCAAAAGCATCAATTCTTCGGTGCTCAGCTTTCTTCACAGTCCAACTCTCACACCCATACATGACCACTGGAAAAACCATAGCCTTGACTAGATGGACCTTTGTTGGCAAAGTAATGTCTCTGCTTTTCAATATGCTATCTAGGTTGGTCATAACTTTCCTTCCAAGGAGTAAGTGTCTTTTAGGCACTCTTGCTGGAAACCATGGCTGGAGGAATTGTAGTCAAGAAAGATTTTTTCTTAAACATAGGAAATGATACAGAGTATTTGCTAATGAAAAGGATCCAGTATGGGAGCCTAAATTGGTGATACAGGACATGAAGGGGAGAATTTTGAGAACAATGTCTTTGAAAAGGCAGGAAGGATAGACTATGGTTTGGCCTTGGACAGGAGCTCAGTCCTTTGCAATGGGTGTTCATTCTATTAAATTACAGGAGGTCAGGTTGTAACGGGAGGGAAGGCAAAATGCAATTTCTCACATTGTATTTTGCCATTGATTAGTTTGGTTCTCCACATTGTGAGCCTCTTAAGAGAAGTAAGAGTAAATGCTTTGCTTTTGTGGCAGAAATTTTTATTGTTCTATTTCTACTCTCTAGTATATTGCCTGGCACACAGCAGATATGTGATAAATGTGTAAATGAACAAATGAAGACCCTGTACTAAACATGGTATGCTTCTCACTTAAATTGGATCATTTCCATCAAATCTTGACAACTAGATTGATTTAATTTTGCATCTCTTGTCTGGGCGTATAGATAGCTTGACTGGTAGAGTTGACTGATAGGAATGGCCATGTTTCTACTAAAATCAATGATATTTCTTAGGAGTAAAATCAGTGACCTTTTGCTGCATTATTTTGCAATGGTCCTGGTTATGGTTTGCATATGAATGTACTATTTACTTCACCTTGAACCTTCTGAGAAGGTTCTCCTCAGTATCCACTTGGCACTTAGAATTTACCATTCACTGTTACTATAATTAATTTACCTATGAACAGGAAGGTCTTTGAGAATGGGAATTCCACCTTTATTGCTTTTTGTTCTCAGTAATGCTTTGGATCATCTCTAATTAGAGAACTTGTCTTTTTCATCACTAAGTTAAAAAGGCTTAGTCCAGGCCCTGGTGCAAAACAGGTACCAAATAAATATTGAGGGAACGAATGCAGGCCTGACCGATTCTCGTCTGTGGTGCGTGCTGTCAGCGCACAGGCCAGGTCTCCTTTCTGTCTGGGGTGCTCATCCCCCAGCTCTCACTCTTCTGCTTCTAACAGCTCACATCTGAAGTCTTCTCCCAAGGACTATCCTTGAGCCACTGGAACTGTGTCATCCAGATGCTCCAAAAGCAAACTCCTGGAATTTAATGCTTTCCCCTTGGTAACCAGTATCCAATGACCGAGGAGCAAGAATATGGGAGCTCTCTTGCTTCAAGGCAGCACAAACTTGCCAGTGCAATTTACAAGCTAGGACTCCCTGTAGGATTAGGCCGAGGCCAGGACTTCACTTTTTGCTTGGCTTTTTATGCTTTCTTATATTGCTTCCCTTGCTCCCTTGTAGGTTTGCCCTTGAGAACACTTCCTTAATAAATCACCTGTACACTCATGTTTTCCTTAGGATCTGCTTTTTGGGAATTCAAGACCTTTCATGTTTATAAGCAGTTGATGTCAAGGGTAGCGGATCACGACCACTGTCTCTCTGAGAGTGTTAGGTTCTGCTGCTGCAGATGGTGTCTCCTGATAGTCTGTGGCTGCATCCTCCTGCCAACCAAAACTGCAGGTGACTGCAAACAACATTTGATATTTCATTTGACTGTCAGCTGAGAAGGCATTTCACAATTTCAGTAAATAATAGTCATTGAATTTGGTGAACATATTGTTGAATTACAGATCTTTCTAGCAAAGTCAGAATGTATTTTTCTTGACATTTTGCTCTTTTTGATTACACACATCTCTGTTCTCTTTCCTGAAGCAAGGATAATAAAGAGTTAAATGTAAAATCAATTTTTATATGATTGAGTGCAGCTTTCTTTTGTCTTCCTGTTATATATAAATATCCATTTCCATATGCAGAGTCATCTATTTACGTTTTTAGTGATTTGCAAAGATCTTTTATCTGTAAAATGGGATTGGAAGTAATGTGTTTTAGGACTGAAAAGCACTTTAGCAACCAGCTGGTGGCCAATGCCTTCATTTTATAAAGGAGAACTTTTGAGACTGGAAGAGGTTAAGTAATTTGTTCAATATCACACAGCTTAGTTAGCGGCAGAGTAGGAATAAAACCCAACTCCTGGGCTGTGGGGCTCTCCACTGCTCCACAAAGCACATATTTCTTATTCATAGAATTGATATGAGGATTAGGGACCACATCTGTGAAAAATAGATTTAGCCTTTGGAAAGAAAGATGCTGGATAGCTTTATGAAAGCTTTAAGAAAACTAATCTCATTTTAACCTTTTCTGTACAGTTGTTAGTTTTGTTCAGTTTTATGTTATTTGCCTCAGGCTCCTTTTGGCCAAGGACTAGATAATACACAATGCTTGATTTGAAAATCAATAGTAAGTATCTGGATTGTGTTAGAAATATGAATTATTTCAGCTGGTTTTGAAGCCTGGGAGCTGTTGCCTTCCTCAAGACAGCCTTCCAGAATGGCAATCATTTGTGTACATGAAGAGTTTTCTATTCCTGCTTTGCATATTGAGAATAAGGACAGTTGGATAGTTGGTTCCAAAGAAAAGTAGAAGCATAAATTAGTTTTTTGTTCAGCCTGGTAATACTTCCAAAGCTTGTTGCAGTATATCTTTAACAAACCATGAATTTTCTCTCCTGCCGAGTCACCGCATCCTGCCTGCTTTCAACATAGTCAGGGAACCATTATACTAATCCACCATACCTTCCTATCTCTAGCAAGCACATGTAAGTGATAACTTTGAATATTTATTTTGATGCAAGGTGTATAAATCTTCTCTGTGTCAACTTGTAAATCCGGGAAATTGTGACTTGCTCAACTTGGTTACTTTAATTGTTTAAGTTTGGTTATTTCAGTCCCAGTGTGCTTTGATATATGAACAAGAATGATGCTTAATTTTTGTAGTGTTTGAGGTGATTTGTGTAGATTCATACATGCGGGGAAGATAAAATTCAAGTATCAAAAGGCTAAAGTAACTTTTATATATATTTTAAATTAGGTACGCTTGTATGCAAGACCCGATGCTATCAGAAGAGGATCCGGGGACTATGCGCTCCATATAGCAAAGCGATTAATAGAATTTTATGAAGACTACTTTAACGTGCCCTATTCCTTGCCAAAACTAGGTAAGAATTTTCTTGGTTATTGTGTTGGAAGGACTCCTTGGAAGTGGAATTTCTTATTCATGCATGTATCTGAAACATTCCAAGGGTTTTATTTTTAGAGAAGATGAGAACAGAAAATAGTTTCTTCTGAAGAGGTAAAATAAAATTTAGTGTTGCTCATAGGAATTAAGAAAGGCATTATGGAACTTTAAGCTTCCAAAAGATAACCCAAATAGCTAATTTGTTGAATAAGTACTATGGAGGGATGCTTGCCAACATCTCATTTAATCCTTGTAACTGCTCTGAGGGTAGGTACTGTTAGAATACTTTCCACATAAGGGAATTGAGACTTGGGAGTCTCAATTCACTCAGACAGCCAATAGAAAAGGAGTTGGGATTTCAAGCTAGGTCTTGATGATTCCCAGAACTATTCAATATTTTACACTAAGAAGGCACTCGTTGATTGGTTTCTGTTTCCTAATTCTCAGATGTCAGACATGAATTTATTGGTTATCCCTTAGATTATTTTTATTCAGTCAGTCATGTTTTGAGTCCACAGTTATAGTAAGTAGAATAAAAGCAAGAGATGAGGAAACTTGCAATGATGGAGATTGTATTCACATGTCTTTCTTTCTTAATTATTTGTTATACGAATAAATGAATGAATTTTGTTTTCCTAATTTGAATGAAACTGCTACTTTTGCAGGGGGTGAGCTATGATGTCCCAGGAAGTTAGAAAGGGTGTATATGTGTGTGTGTGTGTGTGTGTGTGTGTGTGTGTGTGTATATGTATATATGTATCTCAGTTCAGTTCAGTTCAGTCGCTCAGTCGTGTTTGACTCTTTGCGACCCCATGAATCGCAGCACGCCAGGCCTCCCTGTCCGTCACGTATATATCTCCTATATCCATTAGAAATGCTGAAGTGATTTTTGCATCTCAGAAAACCTGTTTTGAAATATTACATCGTCACAGTTTGTTGTTCCTCAACCCTTCTTCCCCATCCATTATCCTTCTCAGGAACATTGTTAATCAACATCTACATGAGAGTTATCACTTACTGACAAAAATAAAGTACTTACCTGATCAAAAGTATTAACATTTGAACCCCAAGTTCTTCTCTCTCTCTGGAGATAGGCCTATTTCACTAAAGTAACTGCCTGCTGTGTAGATTTAGTGGTCTTACCATCAGCGATTCAGAAAATAGAATAATTGATGTTGTTGTCAATGGGTAAAGCATACAGTTTTAATGAGTGATGGTACAAAATTCTGAGGTCTTTTGAAACATGTAACCTTAGAATCTCTAAGCTTTTCTTTCAAATTTCTAAACAAATTTTTATTTCAAATAAGTCTGTGTTTTGTTTTGCTCTGCCTTCTTTATGCCCCCGTCAATATCAGCTTCCCTGTCAGGATCTGCTGTACTGACATCTCCCTGGTAGGCACCCAAGGCAGAGAGGAAGACCTGACCCCATTTGCATGGGGCGGCACTGTTCTCCTCCTCGAAGTAGAGCAGGCTGGGGACGTCCCAGCCTGACCCTGATGTAAAATTCACCAGTGCTCGTGCTGCACATTCAGCAAGGGAGATAAAATGTGGATCTTTGTCCCCTTCAGACCGGTAATCAGTAGAGGAGCTCACTTTATAACTTCGGGGGGTTCCCCATAACTGCATGCAGCAGGAAGCATTCTGTTCCACTCTTTCACTCACAATTGAACCATGTGGGCTCTCCTCCATAGAAAAGAGCTGTGTTCACTGTTACTATTACTTGGTAAGTTGCCTTATGGCATATATAATTGAATGATTTGACTTACCCCAGCACACTCCTTTTTATGTATCTAGGGGAATTTCCACAACCCCTGCAGTTTGAACATTTTCTCTTAAAGCTCTACTTTTTAAAATATACCTGTGGATATTTAGAGCTACATATTAACAGATTTGTAAGTATGCTTTCCAAATATTCCCTACATAAAAATTCCGAAGCACAGAAGCATTTGGACAAATCCTTACTTTTTATCCCCTCTGGAGAAGGAAATGACAGCCCATTCTAGTCCTCTTGTCTGGAGAATTCCATGGGCAAAGGAGCCTGGCAGGCTACAGTGCATAGGGTTGTACAGAGTCAGACAGCACTGAGGCCACTCAGCAGCAGCAGCAACAGCGTAGCATATCAAATGGAGATAAGTGCCAGTAAAAATAAGCCAGGGCTTCCCTGGCAGTCTAGTGGTTGGGAGTCCCCTTTGCAATGCAGGGGATATGGGTTTGATCCCTGGTCTAGGATGATCCCACATGCTACGGGGCACCTAAGCCATGTACCGCAACTACTGAGCCTGCACTCCAGCGCCCTCTAGCCACGACTACTGAGATGAGAAGCCGAAGTTCCTGAAGCCCACGTGCCCTAGAGCTGGTGCTCCACAGCGAGAGACGCCACCGCAATGAGAAGCCTGTGCACCCACCTGGAGAGTAGACCCCGCTCGCCACAACTAGAGAAAGCCTGCACACAGCAACAAAGACCCAGCCTGGCCAAAACTAGACAAATAAAAAATAGAGATGGAGTGTAGGGGTAGGAAGTATGGGGAGCAGATGGGGCATGGAGAAAAGGCTGAAGTTTTTAAATGGGATATTGAAGGCTTTATTGGGAAGCTGACTTTGGAGCAGAGAACTTAAGGGAGTAAAGGGGTAAGCCAAGGGGGTGTCATGGAGCAAGGACTCTAGCCAGAAGGAACACAGTGCCCAGATTTTGAGATGGGGGCTTTCATGTATTTGAGGAATAGCAAAGAGGCAAGTATGGCTGGAGGAGAGTGATTTAGTGGGTTGAGAAATAGCAGATGAGGTCAAGGAGTGATGAGTGGGTGACAAATGTAGGGCCAGCAGGCTGTGGTAAGGATTTTAGTTTTTGTTTTTTTTTAATAAGACGGAGATTTATTGTTCAGTTTTGAGCAGAAGTATTACATTATCTGGTTTCTGTTATAAAAGTGTACTCACTAGGTTGAATACACTGTAGGGCAGTGGTCCTCCACCGAGGGTGATTTTGTCCCTCAGAGGCACTTGGTAACGTCTGAAGACGTTTTTGTTTCTCACAACTCCAGAGGGGCTGCTGGAGTGTACTCCTGGCGTTTAGTGGGTAGAGACTAGCAGTGCTGCTAAATGTCCCACAGTGCGCGTGACAGTCTCCCTCAACCAAGAGCTATTATGATGGCTGAGATGGAAAGACCTGTTGTAGGGAGAAAGGACAGAGACACGAAAAGCAGCTAAGAGGCTATGGCAAAATGCAGGCACAGTTTGATAGTTGCTTGGACTGGGATCTTAAGAGTGAGATAGTCAGAAGTGGTCCAATTCTAGGCATCTCTTAGAAGTAGAGACAGCGATGAGCCAGACGTGAGATCTTAGGGAAAGAGAGGTACTGTGAGTGATTCCAAGATCTTGTGCCTTATAACTAGAAGGATGGAATTGTCATTTACTGAGAAAGGAGTGTGGAAAGAGATCATTTTAAACGTTTAAGTGGCAGCTTGATGTTTCTAGGAAATTCAAGTAGACAGCTGGATTTATGAATATGGAAATTGGTTGAGGAATCCAACTAGACACACACATTTGTCAGTGTGTTATGATGGATAAAACTTTGAGGCTGGATGGGATCACCAAGGTTGTGAGAGCAGGTAGAAAGAGAATAGGAGCAAGAAAGGACTGACCTGATGTTTAGAGGTTAGATTTGGAGCTAGAGAAGGGCTATGGGGAGGAAGCAACTGATTAAGACCCTAAAGAAGCAGATATATGAGATGTTTCCAGGCATCTAGTGAAGACAGATGAGGACTGAGAATTGATCGTACACTGAGGCTACCATGTGAAAGTAACTAGTGACCTTGGCAGGAGTGGTTTTAGGTCAGAGGCCTGATGGGTGTGTTCAAGAGCAAATAGGGGTACACTGGAGAGAGGATGCAGAAACTAAGAGAAAGTGAGTGCAGATCACAGACCAGCATTTCTGAAAATTCCCCATGCGAGAGTTCTAACGGACAAGGAGAAATATTTGTGTTTTAAAAATGCTCACCTCTTGATAAGCACTGTTTCTGTGAACAGATCACTTCCTTACCTCAAATGTTGTTCCTGTCCCAAGCTACATCAAGGGGGATGGGAACTTTCCTCTTTCTTTGATTTGCATTAGAAAACCTGGAGAGGAAACACATGGATAAGAACACTCTCCACCAGCTCACCTGACTACTGAAGGTTTGCAGAGATGTGTGCAATTGTGAATGTCATGGTGTTAGACATTGCAAAATCCCAAAGCAAACCTTTAAAACCTAATACTGAATCCTTCTTTTCTTAAAAGTATCACTTCGCTCTTCTGTCATAAACTCAGCAGTGTCTTCTCTCTTCCCAAATTCTTGTTTGTTTCTAATGCTGAACAGTTTACGTTTCTCTGCCACTGCATCATCTCATATTAGCTCATCTCTAAGGATTTAAGTTTCACTACAAGTAGTTTCTCAGAGTAGTTCCCTAAAAGAAATTCTGATGCTTGCTGTTAGAACAAGATCGATTCTCCTTGTTGCATAACAATATTCCTGTAACATTTTAAAGCCCAAATAGGCAGCCAGTGTGTGCTGTGTAAGAGTTTGTTTTTAAATCTATTAGATAATTGAAACTATATTAGGATTCCTGGCTGGCTCAGACAGTAAAGAATCTGCCTGTATTGCAGGAGACTCGGGTTCAATCCCTGGTCCCGAAAGATCCCTTGAAGAAGGAAATGGCTACCCGCTCCAGTGTCCTTGCTTGGAGAATATTCTTATTCACGGAGAATACCATGGACAGAGGAGCTTGGTATACTAGTCTAAAGAAACTTATACTGATACTACAGTATTTGTATAAAGTTTGTAGAGATTTTCTCTTCATTACTGCTAAGTTGCAATGTAAGGTGTAGAGTGTACTTGATGCAGTAAAGCAAGCCTTTCTATAGGTCTGTGCCGTGTTTTCTCAAGAACTCTCTGAGGCATGGAGGTTTACTTTAAAAGATGGTTGTTGTAGACATATAAAGAATTAACTTATCTTTCCTCCTATCTTCAAAACAATTGAACATAACTACAAAAGCAAATGGGCTTGTGTTTATTAAGTGTGGGCCATTCTTAAAGGCTTTGCATCTTTTAACCTGTTTAATCTTTACTACATACTTTTGAGGCTTTTTCTCATTTTCCAGGTGACAAAATTTAGGCACTAAGTTACTATGTTTTTGAATCACACAGCAGGAAATAGTGGATTTGTAACCCAAAACCATGTTTTTTAAATTCCAGAATCTTAAGAATCTGGTGAAACAGATTCCAGAAATTTTGAGAATTCAGAAATTAAAATCTAAGTCACCTTAATAAACTAAGTAATTTGATTGCTAGAGGAATAATGGAATAGCTATTTTTGTCAATTTCATGTTGATGTTAAAAAGTGGTATGTGGTTCTTATAGAAAACTTTTTTAAAAAAGAGGCGTGACTTACAGTTTCATTACTAGAAGATGTGTATTTTAAAAGTTTTTTTTTCATGATGGACTCTTTAAAAGTTAATTAGATGGCAGATAAAGTGACTCAGATTTCTACTGGAATATTTTGTTATTCATCTTATTAAATTTCCATTAATTATGGAAGTAGTTTTCAGTTCTATTTGCTGTTACTGTATAGTTTGTAAATCAGTACATTCTATAAAGGAGTTTGCTTGATTATTTCTTTTAAGGACAACATGCTTTTATGAAGAATATATTACTTTCCTGGCACACTGCTATACTTGTAGAGGAAGCATAGTTATTTTGTAAGAAGAATTTCTGGCTTCAGGGAGGTTGTGATTTTATTAAGGAGAGAATATGATATTTATAGGAATGAATGGATTAGAGACTCACACTATATGGAATATAATTAAGCTCCAAAATTTTGTAGGGCAAAAATGTAGAACCATGTAGTCAAGGCTTTGGGATCACTGGAATGCTGTAGGCATGGAATGCACATAAAAATAAGCTTTATCTTTACTTGAGTCCTGAAAAAAGAAACAACTTTAGTCGGAGGTGGAGAAGAAAGGGGAGAAGTCATTTTGAGAACTGTGTGGTAGGGAAAGCTATGAAGTCTGTTTTTCTATAAAGGAATAGAGAAGCTATGGGATAACTTGCATTACTGAACTTCATGAATAAGAAAGGTTAGTTTTAATGATTGAGTTTTGTTTAAGCTATAACAGATACAGCCATTTCTTTATTGTGGTGTTGATGATGGAGGTGGTGGTGATGGTGATGAGGATCAGGATTTGCTATTTGTGAATAGTAAAACTGGAGTTTTTTCCTTCATAAAATATTTGTGTTGACTGCTATAGATTTCACTCTCTGTGATTATATATCTTTTTTCTTTAAGTAGTGGGTACATTTGAGGTGATAATCATTTAATACTATTCTCATTTTAATTATATCAATACATCTCATACTTGAGTTATCATTAGAGATATAATTTTTAAAATTATGACTTTTCTTACCTTCTTTTTAATTAGGTAAATATTGAGTAGTGTATATATGTTTCATTGATAGCCTCAAGTAATACTACTTTTTAAAATAAAATCTCTAGAAGCTCTTTTTTGTTTATATTTATTTTTAATTGGAGGATAGTTGCTTTATAATGTTGTGTTGGTTTCTGCTGTACAGCAATGTGAATCAGCTGTAAGTATACACATATTCCCTCCCTCTTGAGCCTCCCTCCCTCTCACCCTGCACCCCACCCCCTCATCCTTCACCCCCTCCCCTATCCCGCCCCCAATCCCGCCCCTCTAAGTCATCACAGAACACCCAGGTGAGCTCTCTGTGTTGTCCAGTAACTTCCCACTAGCTATCTATTCTGCACATGGTCTTTATATAGTCTGATCTAATTATGTACAATGTCTGTTCACTCCCAAAATGTTTTCTTCAATCTGAATTCCTAAAAATATTTGAATATACACTGGAGCTATTTAATGATATGGTTTCTTGATGGGAACTAACATAAAGGTCTCTCTGTGCGTTAACATTACTAGTGCATTTTTTAGGGAATCAGATGAGGCAGTTCTTTGCCTTCTAGTTTACTAAGTGCTATAGAGAAGTAAGTTTCTTCAAATGACTATCCTTTTCCTTCCTCTTAGGAATCAAATAAATATGCTCTCCCATTTATTAAGGTAATTTATTTCTGAGAAACCCTTCATGTGGTGATTTTCTCATCAACCCAAAGAGCAGTTATCATGCCTTTTATTGGAAAATATTTTTTTATGTTGCTAACCTTCATTCTGACAACCATTTGTGCTGAAACAACACCAAACCCTATTAAAATGGACACAGTTACTTCAATATTTAACAATTATTTTAACGCAGTTTAACAAGGCATTTTCCCCTTCATTAATTATTCTATAATATGGCCATTTAGCTGTTCTTGTTAAGCTGTTTTGCAGCTATTACGTGCTGTACACTTCTAAGATTGTACTAGCAAGCAAACCACATATACGATGCTCAGTGTTTATGATATTCAATTACTAATGCAAAATAGAAATAGACAAATCAATGAAAACAATGCATTTTAGTGGGAATGATGCATGAGACTGTTACTGCTATAAACTAGCAAACTACAAGTATGCCAGATGGAGTGCAACACAAACCAGCTATAGAACTGAATTAACTAATTAATTCGACAAGCATGTATTGAGTAGTTACTATGTGTATTGTACTCAGCAATGGATTTTAAATGGCCTCTTCCGCTAGAAGCTCACAGTCTAGTGGAAGAGAAGTTTATCATTATTTAGCTAGTTTGCAATATTGTGACATGTTCAATTTGTTTACCACCCACCTCCCTCCTTCTCTAGTTTTAAAAATTTCAGAGCTTCACAATTTTGGATTTACTCCTAAGTATAAATTTCCACTAATTTAATTAGGGTTGTTGTGAAAGATTTTTTATCCTGAAAACAAATGCAAGTTTTGAAAGTGTTTAACTTAAGCAGAACTTAGTTATAGAGGCCTCTGAAGCATTATTTTACATATTACAGCAGAGGTAGTTGGCCCTTTCAGTTATGCTCTTAAACTAGGAAATAACTTTGGATCTTCTTTGGTGTGTCAGGGCTCTCTCTAGGTGCCGTAAGCAAGGGCTATTCTTTAGGTTTAAGGTTTAGTTGCTCAGTTGTGTCCGACTCTTGTGACCCCATGGCTACAGCCCGCCAGGCTCCCCTGTCCATGGGATTGTCCAGGCAAGAACAGTGGAGTGGGCTGCCATTTCCCTCTCCATCATTGGGATGTCAGGGCTTCTCTTGGTGCAGAGTGCAGACTCTAAGCACGCAGTCTTCAATAATTGGGGTGCACAGGCTTAGTTGTCTCATGGCATGTGAGGTCTTCCTGGACCAGGGATCGAACCTGTATCTCTTGCATTGCAAGGTGGATTATTAACCACTGGACCACCAGAGAGGTCCCAGGAAATAACTTCTTTCAGCATTTTTTTGTGTTGTTCATCACTGCACCAGCCTTGTGCCGTATGGTCTGCTTTCTTTCCTGGTAATGTGGGTGTGTTGGTCCAGTCATGGGCGCCTTCTCCTTTGGTGCACCTGGCCCCATTCTCTCTCATTCGCTCAAGGACATCCCTTCAGCTGTTCTCTCTTCTCCTTCCTATATCCTCAGTTCTCCCGCTGTATTGGGTCTTTCCCCATCAGCATTAAAACGTGATTCTCTTTCTCTCAACCTAACCACACACATCCATACTCACTGCAGCTGCTACGCCATTTCTCTCCATTATTTCACAGCTAAATTGCTTGAAAGAGTTGTCCGTCTGTACTGACTCCAATCTCTTGCTTTTTCTTGTCTCTTGAGTGCACTCTGAATCAGGCTTTTGCCTCCAGCACTATATTAAAACTGCTCTTCTGAAGTTCAATAATGGTTGCACATTGCCAAATCCAGCGGGCAATTCTCAGTCTTCATCTTGAACTGTCAACAGTATCGACACAGTTGCTCTCTCCAAATCCTTGAAACACATTTTTCATTTGTCTTTCAAGGCAATGCATTTTCCTGTTTGAGGGGTTTGTTTGTTCTCACTGGACATTCTTTGAAAGTCTAATTTTTTCTCCTCTTCCCCTCTCTAGCTGCTCAATACTGGAGTGCCCAGGACTCTGGTTTTGCCTCTCTTCTCTTTGATACCTGCCTTGGTGGTGACTTCATCCAGCCTCATGGCTTAAGTGCCATCTGCTGATACTGGATTCCCAAATTTATATTTCCAGCCTGGTTCTTGCTCCTCACCTCCAAACTTGTACATCCTACTGGCTCTTTGATATCTACATTTGGATGTCTAATGAATATCTCAAATTAACATGCTCAAATTTATCTTCAGTTCCTAAACCACAATCTTCTTCCCTTCATAATCTTCCCCATTTCAGTAAAGGAGAGCTTCATCCCTTCAAAAGTTGTTCAGATTAAAAAAAAAAATCCTTGGATTTAGTGTCTTTTTCTTGCATGTTACACATCTCAGCCATCAATGAACTCTTTTGACCCCACAATCTAAATGTGTTTGGAGTCTGATCACTTCTTCACATTTCCATAGCTACTGTTCTCATTCTTGCCTAGCTCAACAGTTCAACCTCATTGAACTGTAAAGTTAAAGTGGTCTGAGAAAATGAGATGCTTGAATTTACCCAGTTTTGGGGAAGGATATTGAACTTACCTGGTGATGTTTCACTCCCGCTCAAACATTCCAATGGATTCCCATTAAAATATCATATATTAACACATTTGTGGAGTGTAGAAAAATGGTACAGATGAACCTAGTTCCACCGCAGAGATGGAGCTGTAGATGGAACTGTAGAGATGCTAATGTAGAGAATAGGCACGTGGACACATGGGGGAAGGGGAGGGTTGGGATGAATTGGGACATTAGATTTGACATAAATATACCACCATGTGTGAAATAGGTAGCTAGTGGGTACCTGTGGTATATCATAGGGAGCCCAGTTTGGTACTCTGTGATTACCTAGTGGGGTGGGAGGCCCAAGAGGGAGGGGATACATGTATACATACACTGATTCACCTCGTTGTACGACAGAAACTAACAAAACATTGTAAAGCAATTATGTGGTGGTTTAGTCACTAAGTCGTGTCCAACTCTTGCGACCCCATGGACTGTAGCCTGCCAGGTTCCTCTTTCCATGGGATTCTCCGGGCAAGAATCAATTATACTCCAATTAAAAAAAAAAAAGATATCTTAAAAAATAGTAAAGTAATAGAATCCAGAATTCTCCCTTTGGCCTGCAAGACCCTTGAGGATCTGGCCTCTCCAACTTTATCGCCTGCTTCTCTCTTGCTCAGTCTCTCTGTCTCAGCTGCAGTGCCATCCTTGTCTTTTTTCCAACATACCAAGTGTGCTCTAGCCTTGGGTATTCACACCTATTCTTCCGTCAGCCCAGAACAGAGATGTACATGGCTGAAATATCACCATTTCCAGTGAGGTCTTCTTTGATCCTGCTGCTAAATCACAGCCTTGCTGATCACTCACCACGTCTTTTTGCTGGTTTACTTTTCTCCATAGCACTTATAATTACTTCCCCAACATGTGTTTTATTTGTGTTTTCTTTTATTATTTGTCTCCAAGCTACCTCTCCTCCTCTGCCACATGTTAATGTTCTGTGAGGATAGACATTTTGGTCTCTTTGTCTGCTGCTCTGTCCTCTCTGCCTAGAACAGTGGCTGACCCAAGGTAAATGATCAATAAACTATTGTTGAATGAGCGAGTAATCTCCAACTTCTTCCTCTGTAAACTGTCTTTACCACACTAGAAAGCAAAGAGAGGCAAATCTTTGACTACTTTGTGAATGAATAAAATATGCTTTTTTAAAAATAAAATAAATGAAGAAAGAGTGATTATGTGGTCTTCCCAGGTAGCTCAGTGATAAAGAATCTACTTCCCAACACAGAGATGTGGGTTCGACCTCTGAGCTGGGAAGATCCTCTGGAGAAAGAAATGGCAACCCACTCCAGTATTCTTGCTTGCAAAATCCTGTGGACAGGGGAGCCTAGCAGGCTTTAGTCCATGGAGCTGCAAACGAGTCAGACATGACTTAGTGACCAAACAACAACAACAACAGTTAAACTACCAAGGAACTCTCTTCTTATTTGTTTGTTTTTTGGCAAATATGGATGAAAGAGGTGAAAGATGAATTAGTCATAGTTGAGCCACTGTCTCATTAGGGTTTATGTATTGGAAATTGTTGGTGAAAAATGGGTGAGCTGATAACTAGAAGTATTGAGTTTTTGGTTCATTATCTTGGCAGTTCTAGACTGAGGCTATTAAGAGGCTATACTTTGCAGCTGGGATGATTTTGCAACCTGAAAATGAAATAAGCATCGCTGTCTATTGACTCTTTTTCTCCTTGTTCTTTGAAATGAAAACAACATTGTTTCATGTATTTGATAACATTTGTGAATATCTATTGTATACTAGACACTGTTCTGTTAGATACTGAAGAACATACAGGTCATCACAGAGACAGCAATCCCCATCCTCATTGGGCTTATATTTTAATAGGGGAGAGAAACAAACAATAAACTATATAATGTTAGAAATTAATAACTACTTTAGAGACTATAGTGTAGAGAAGTAAGTGTTGGAAATGTTGGCTCGGGGAGGGTTGCAGTTTTAAACAGTGTGGATGGTCAGGGAATGCCTTGCTGAAATGGTGACGCTTGATTCAAAATCCTAAAGAGTGTGCAAACTCTAAGGAAGAGGTGATCTGACTTGTTGAAGAACCAGTGTGCCTGATGCAGAGTGAGTGAGACTGTCAGGGGAGATGAAGTCTGAGAGCTAGCTGGGCCAAGTGGTGAAGTCCTGTTGGTTAGCCATTGAATGACACGCACTTTTATTTTGAGCAAAGGCATTTCTTTAGAGGCTCAGGCTACCATAACAAACTACCGTAAACTGCGTGGCTTACACAACAGGAATTTATTTTCTCATAGTTCTGCAGGCTGGAAATCTGAGATCAGGGTGCCAGTATGATTGAGTTTCGGTGAGAGCTGTCTTCCTGGTTTGCAGGCGCCCACCTGCTTTCTGTGTCTTCATGTGGCACGAGTGTGTTTTGAGTCGCTTCAGTCGTGTCCAACTCTTTGTGACCCTATGGACCGTAGCCCACCAGGCTCCTCTGTCCATGGGATTCTCCAGGCAAGGATACTGGAGTGGGTTGCCATTTCCTTCTCCAGGGGATCTTCCTGACCCAGGGATTGAATCCACATCTCCTGCAACTCCTGCATTGCAGGTGGATTCTTTACTGCTGAGCCACTAGATGAATCCTTTCCTTTGGCAGAGAGAGACAAAGCAAGCTCTGGTGATTATTCTGATGAGAGTACTAATCCCATCATGAGGACCCATTCTTTTAACCTTCTAAGCCTGATGATCTTCCTCCAGAAGGCCCATCTCCAAATGCCAGCACATAGGGAGTTAGAGCTTCAGTGTCTGAATTTTGGTGGATATAATTCAGTCCATAGCAGACATGATCTGCCATAACTTACATTTTAAGGGCTCACACGGCTGTCTTGTAAGGAATAGATAGGTGGGAGGAGGGGAGCCATGCACAAAGCAGAGAGAAGCAATTACATTAATCCAAGAAATGATACTATATTGGACCAGAGTCATAGAAGTGAAGGTGGTGAGATTTGGGCAGATTCTGAGTATTTTGAAGGAAGGAGCGACAGAGTTTACTACTTTATGATAGACCTTCAAGTAAAGCTTTGATGTCAGTTCCTCCCAACTACAGTTTAGAAAATTATGACAAGGTTGAAAAACTATGAGCTTTCTCTCATCCCAGACAACCCCAAAGTGGCTTACTTTTTCTGTGTATCTACAATGAAAAGGAACAGCCTTTTTGTGGCTCCTTCACTTTTCTTGGTCATTTGCAATTAAATAGCAAGATAAATAGTATTTTCTGTGTTTTCTAGATAGAACAGCTGTATTTAGAACAAAATAATGGTTGTAATAATCCTCTTCTGAGAGTGAGTTGCTTCCTTCACTGGCTACTGGTCAATCTGGAATTAATTATAGCCAAATTGCAATCCAAAACTCTAAAGAAAGGGAGGAGCATTTCATTAAAGTCTAGGCTGGGAATTGCTGCCTATTCCTGGGGATGCACTGCCAGTCAGGCAATTTTAAAAGAAAGGTGACAATCACCGTAAACTTGAGAGCTAAAATAGCTTAGCTATTTAAATCAGAAGGTTTTTCCAAATAGCTTCATTTCAAGAAGCTGAGACTGAGGGATAGTTATGTAAATTAGGGTTAAGTATCTAAAAGTCAATTAAGGCACTAGGCTCTGAGGAGAGAAAGAGTCATAAAATTTTTTTTTCCCCTTTGTCCCTGTGTAATTGCGACAGTGTTCTTTATCTAATTCAGAACTTTTCACGTTTCCACTGTAAAGATTTGCAGTGATTATTTATTGATTTATTATTGTTTCTAAGGTTTAGGCATTCTAAGTGATAATCATAATCAGGGCATCCCTTTGCCTTTGGCATTAAGGTCTTTTGATCTTATCAGATAAGAAAATGTAGTAAACCTATGTGTGTCTGTGTGTGTGTATGTGTGAGTGTGTATTGGTCCCTGAGACATGTCTGACTCGATGACCCCGTGGACTGTAGCCCTCCAGGCTCCTCTGTCCATGGAATTCTCCAGTCAAGAATACTGGAGTGGGTAGCCATTTCCTTCTCCAGGGAATCTTCCCTGATTAAACCCAGCGGTCTCCTGCATTGCAGGCAGATTCTTTACCATCTGAGCCACCAGGGAAGCCAAAAACCATAGAATATCTACTTACAGTTTTGTAGGGTGAGACACAGGTGCGCTGTTGTAACCTGAGTGAGGCATACATATTTTGTTTACTCTCTTTTTCAAATATAGGAGATGGATCCTCAATAAACTATATAAAATTCAACTTTGCTGGGTATGAAGAGATTATTACAAGCAAAAATATGTTAGAAAAAATTTTAGCTAATATAGAAGTGATATAATCATTTGAGAATGAAGTGTTACCATAAAATCAGCTATTTTTACAGTTTTAACATTATAACTTTATCTACGGTGACACTACAGGGATCTAGGATTGAGACTAAAACTTCTTGAAAGATTTCAAATGGAAAATGTACTACTGGTCCATCTTTTAGCTTAAAATTTTCATTCCTGCTTTTGAGAATTTTGATACCTCTGCTATGGTCTTTGAAATGTAAAACAGACTGAACTGTGAAACAAACCTTAGCCTGTAAGGGAGGTTGCAGTATACAAGCAGAGCAAATCTAGCATGGTTGTTGTAAATGAAGCCTTTAGGGCATTTCTTAAGCTTTTAAAGGGTAATTTTGAAAGAGAGGGTGGGTCTCAAACGCCATTTTTTCAGTTGGAAGAATTTTAATGGTTTATAACTTAGATTTATTCTTTATTGGCTTTATTTTTTTCCTTATGGGTTTTACCTTCATATGGGAAATAATTCATGAATGACCTATAATGTGTCTCCAATAATATAAAATAGACTGGTTTTTAGCTTTTAAATTGTTTAGCAATTCTTTTTATTTTACAGACTGAAAAATATTCACTAAACTGTAAAATAATTGGTAAGTTGATAATATCTGTGATCATTTAGCTTTTAAGTACATTAAGATATAGCCTGTCTATTTTTATTAATATTAATAAAGTCATGGTATGAAACTTGATGAGCTAAATTTCTCTAGTAGACAAAACCAGTACTCCATGTCTGTAGCAGAAATTTGGGTATACCTCAAATCATAATCGGAGAAGGCGATGGCACCCCACTCCAGTACTCTTGCCTGGAAAATCACATGGACGCAGGAGAGTGGTAGGCTGCAGTCCATGGGGTCGCTAGGAGTTTGACACAACTGAGCGACTTCACTTTCAGTTTTCACTTTCATGCATTGGAGAAGGAAATGGCAACCTACTCCAGTGTTCTTGCCTGGAGAATCCCTGGGACGGGGGAGCCTGGTGGGCTTCCATCTATGGGGTCGCACAGAGTCGGACACGACTGAAGTGACTTAGCAGCAGCAAATCATAATTTCTTAAATATATTGCTATGAATTAAATTGTATCTCCCCCAAATTCATATGCAAATGAAGGAAGATTGTGTATACTCACAAGGAAGATTTAATTTTCCTTGTGAGTATATCTGGAGATGGGAGATAATTAAGAGGTAACTGAGGGCGAATGAGGTCATAAGGGTAGCATCCTAATCCATTAGATCCCGCGATTGTGTAAAAAGAGGAAATGAGTGAAATCTCTCTCTTTCACATGACGACACAACAAAAAGATGGCTGTCTACAAGGGAAGAAGAAAAAGCTCTCTCGAGAACGTAACGCTGCTGGCAACCTGAACTCAGATTTCTAGGTTCCAGAACTGTGAGAAAATGAATCTTTGTTTAAGTCACCCAGTAGGAAAAGGAGTACATCAAGGCTGTATATTGTCACCCTGCTTATTTAACTTATATGCAGAGTACATCATGAGAAAAGCTGGGCTGGATGAAGCACAAGCTGGAATCAAGATTGCCGGGAGAAATATCAATAACCTCAGATATGCAGATGACACCACCCTTATGGCAGAAAGTGAAGAACTAAAGAGCCTCTTGATGAAAGTGAAAGAGGAGAGTGAAAAAGTTGGCTTAAAGCTCAACATTCAGAAAACTAAGATCATGGCATTCGGTCCCATCACTTCATGGCAAATAGATGAGGAAACAGTGGAAACAGTGGCTGACTTTATTTTTGGGCTCCAAAATCACTGCAGATGGTGATTGCAGGCATAAAATTAAAAGATGCTTACTCCTTGGAAGGAAAGTTATGACCAAACTAGACAGCATATTAAAAAGCAGAGACATTACTTTGTCAACAAAGATCCGTCTAGTCAAGGCTATGGTTTTTCCAGTGGTCATGTATGGATGTGAGAGTTGGACTATAAAGAAAACTGAGTGCCAAAGAATTGAGGCTTTTGAACTGTGGTGTTGGAGAAGACTCTTGAGAGTCCCTTGGACAACAGGAGATCAAACCAGTCAATTCTAAAGGAAGTGAATCCTGAATATTCACTGGAAAGACTGATGCTGAAGCTGAAACTCCAATAATTTGACCACCTGATGTGAAGAGCCGACTCATTGGAAAAGACCCTGATGCTGGGAAAGATTGAAGGTAGAAGGGGGAAGGAGATGACAGAGGATGAGATGGTTGAATGGCATCACTAACTTGATGGACATGAGTTTGAGCAACCTGTGGGAGGTGGTGATGAACAGGGAAGCCTGGTCTGCTGCAGTCCATGGGGTCGCAAAAAGTCAGACAGAACTGAGAGACTGAACTGAACTGAACTGACCTGAGCGACTGAACAACAACAGCAAAGAATTAAACTGAATTGGTACATTCAAAACAATTAGTACACTTTGTTCTTAAAGACATTTGTTTTGATCCTAAGCATATAAAGAATATGTACATTAATGAAATTTGCCTTTCTATTAATAAGCAATAAGTATATACTATATTATAATATATAGTAATGTATAATATTGCTATATATCAATTTATTTAATCCATAAACTTAAAAACTCAATACTATATATTTTATACTATCTATTTATAGATACAGATTACATATATCAGTTCAGTTCATTTGCTCAGTCTTCCTTACAAATAGCTCAGGAGGCCTTACAAATAGCTGAGAAAAGAAGAGAAGCAATTACATGTATATTCACATCTTGATTATTACATACTATATTCATATTCTGGATTACATATTCACAGTAAGGCTTTTATCTCAAATGCCCTTATGTAATTTATTTCACATTGTCAGTGAAAATGAATGATATCTGGAAGCTTTGATTTTGTCAGGATTGCAATGTCCATTTTTCTCTACAACCTCTTATAGTGGGAAATAGCTGAGATTTAGGAGAGGAGAGATGTGAGGTAATTGTCTTAGAGGATAGGCGAGCATAAGAAAGCAGAAATGCAGTATAACTGTGGCACAGCAGAGGGGCCCCTGGTCATGAATTTAAAGTTTATACCATTAAAGTCAGTGCAGGCACAGGATAGGTGTAATGTTGGGTATAGCTGGGGTAGAAGTTTTGCCAGATGAGAATGATGGAAAGATGGCCATCCCTTCCCTCTCTTTATTAAATAATTTTGATGATGCCTATATCAGCAATTCTGTGTGAAATTATCCAAAATCATAGACTTTGGGTGTGAGAGGAAGAGAGGCTTTGAAAATGTGCAGAATTAATGGGTTGAGGATCCCAGGGAAGAGGATGAAGTACTGAAGCAGAAGTGGCAGAACAAGGCTGTGAACACAGGATGCTGTAAACAGGAGTGCAGTGCTTGAAATGAAGACATGTCTCGGTGATAAAAGTTTTGTTAATGACAATGTCCAGTGTAGAGCATTGGCTGGATGTGGTCAGTGGAGAACACTAGAGCTAAGAAGATCAATGCCTCTCAAGGGTCTTCGCGGGTTATCAGTGAGAACATGGAAACATCCAAGTAGGATGACCAAAGAACGCTGGAAAATCACTGTTTTCAGGTCATCAATGAGGCATCTTTTAATGAAATGCGATGCCTGGAGGCAATGGCAGATGGATTCAGGAAACTGGCATTTATTCAGGAAACTGAGAATTTTAGGGTGATGGTAGAGAAGCTACTTAGCCTGTAAGTATGATAGCTTTAAACAACAAGGATGATACTTCCAGGCTTGTATGTCATGGGAAGTGAAATAAATCAGCCCCATCTCAGAGAGTGTCCTTCAAGATATAGCCAGGTTTCAATTAGAGCTAGAAAGAAAAAAAACACTCAGAAAAGAAATGAAGGAGATAGGAGAATTTGCTAATGATACATAGGAAGTTCCAGAGGATAGAATGAAAGAGCTTGAATAGATGTGAATTTGAATTGGATGAAGGAATGTAAACATGTAAATGTGGCAGACTCAAGATGCCGAGGGATGCTCCGGATGCTTGGGATTCTGATGGTGCAGAGTTGAATAGGCTTGACCGGCTATTAAGGAAGCCAGTAATCAAATCTAATTAGGACTTCTTTGTACAGTGTTTTCCTTACACAATTTTTTATGCCTAAGAAAAGGAAGAATTGTGCTGGGAAATGAGAGGGGTGAAAGTCAGGTCACAAATAAAAGCTGCTCTGTGGCTCTCCTTTAAATTCTGTTGAAAGTGGCATGTTTAGGATCTACCTGTTATCTGGGCTATGAGTTAGATTTCTCAGTGTTTAGAATTTGAGAGCTCAGGAAGTGTTGCTTTGCCCCCTTTATTAGACACTGGTGACTATTAACACATTTAAATTAGCACATTAAGATAGGCCTGAAAATCGTTCATCTCAACATTTCTGTCTATGCAGTCAATTCTCTAAACTAGTATTTCTTAAACTTTGCTCCCTCAGCACGCAAATGGGTAGTGTATGCGTGCTCAGTTGCTGACTCAGGTCCAGCTCTTTGTAGCCTCATGGATTGTAGCTGCCTAAGTACATTCACACAAGGCAGATGAATTAATAATTGTCATCCCAACCCATTCATTCTCTCCCATGAAGCACTGCAGAAAGCAAAGGTATAGGAATTGTCTTGGTATATGAACCTTGATTCCACTATATCTTTAAAGAGAGAAAGGACTTAGTAAGCTTTAACACTTTCTTGAAATTTGTAGTAACATCTTTGCAGTACCTGCGACAGACTTCACATCTGAGCTCGATGGTCTGAAATTCACTGTCTAGGCTCAGTACAAAAAGCATGTCAACTATAACACAGCACTGTATTGTTCAAAAGAAATCAACTGCTGTCTAAGAAAGAGGATCAGCGTATCTCCCTTGCTGTAATCATTTATTTGTAGTTTTTTTTTTTTAATCTCATCTTCAATGGCTGATATGTTTGAAAACAGATACACAAAATCTGACACTGTCAGGGAAGATCCTCAATTTTGCTATTTGCTAGGTTTAAAAAATGTGACACGTTCTGAAACATTAGATGTGTCCCCTGAAATTGACTGTTTGCTTAAGCACTCTCCTTCCCCACCCTTCCCTTGCTCCCCACTTCGCTTCTCAGGAATAGGTGTACGGCAGGTGACGGCACCTTCTTGCTGCACAAGCTGTGAAAACATGGGCTGAGCAGGCATGAAGCTTACTAAGTCACCTCTGACCTTTGAGGTCTAATTTATTTGACATTTGTGATGTCAAATGGGCAAACATAAACATCTTCACCTTAGAACTCTTCGTTTTCCCCACCGAGCCTGCTCCATCTTCCATCTTCATTTTAATAAACGGCAGCCCCATATACAGGCTACTTAGGTAAAATATTGAAGAGTCAGTCTCGATTCTGTCTTCTGTACAGCCTTCATGCAGTTCAGCAGCAAGTCCTGTAGGCTTTTATCTTCAGCGTGTATCCTGTGCTTTACTCATTCTCCCTGTTTCTGCTGCTACTCCCTGGTCCATGTTACCATCTTCTTCCTCCTGGATTATTGAACCAACTTGTAAACTACTCTCTCTCCCAAGTTTTTGCAACATTCTCTACTGCGCAATTTTGTTGTTAAACAACAACCAAGAGTGAGCTTTTAAAAATATAAATGACATTTCCATCAATCTTGCCCTGTATGACCACGCCACCCAAAATGGCTGTTCTCTTGCTTTCTGTCCACCCGCTACTCCACCAGTCCCTGCCACACCTATACCCGACTCACCTGACTGACCTTCCCTCTTAATGATGGATCCTAATCAGTAGATGCCGATGGACGTGACTCTGGCCCCACGTAGGGATTTCTCTAAGTTTTTAGATCAGAAAGGCTCCACTGTGACAGTTTATCACAGAGAAGACATCTGCCCAATGAAGGTTGTTAGCCCAAGGGGCTGGGAGAGGTGTGCCTTCTTTTTTCCCTGGTAATTGCTGAGCTGCCTTGAGGTTAGTTCCCCTCTAACTGGTAGTCTCCCTTCTCCCTGTTAGGGAAGGCTGCTGCCCCGTCCTGCCTGCAGGCTGTCGTCCGTGATGGGGTGTATGCTCCGGGAACTTTTTGCTTCACATGTGTAAGATTCCCCCATCTATTAAACCATTGATGTCTCTTGCTGACTGCGGGGCTGTTTCTTTGGTTTTAATGCTGGGCAAGCACAGGGCTTGCGTGCCTGCAGGATGCACCCCTGCACTCCCTCTGTTGCTATGGCTGCTGCTAAGTCACTTCAATCGTATCTGACTCTGTGCGATCCCATAGACGGCAGCCCACCAGGCTCCCCTGTCCCTGGGATTCTCCAGGCAAGAACACTGGAGTGGGTTGCCATTTCCTTCTCCAATGCATGACAGTGAAAAGTGAAAGGGAAGTCGCTCAATTGTGTCCAACTCTTCGTGACCCCATGGACTGCAGCCTACCAGGCTCCTCTGTCCATGTGATTTTCCAGGCAAGAGTACTGGAGTTGGGTGCCATTGCCTTCTCTGTTGCTTCCCTTCAAATTTAGGGCAAGTTCTTATGTCAGTCTATGAGGCTCTCTGGGATCTGACTCCTGTTTACCTTTCTGACAGGAGCCATCATTGCCTGTGTGCTTATTGATCTCTATTAATATGACTTTTTTATGCTTCTTGAATGCACCATTCTCATTTCTTCCTTTGAATTATTGCTCCTTCATGGCACCCCACTCCAGTACTCTTGCCTGGAAAATCCCATGGATGGAGAAGTCTGGTGGGCTGCAGTCCATGGGGTCACTAAGAGTCGGACACGACTGAGCGACTTCCCTTTCAGTTTTCACTTTCATGCATCGGAGAAGGAAATGGCAACCCACTCCAGTGTTCTTGCCTGGAGAATCCCAGGGACGGCAGAGCCTGGTGGGCTGCCGTCTCTGGGGTCACACAGAGTCGGACACGACTGAAGCGACTTTGCAGCGCAGCAGCAGCATTCTGAAATGCTTTTTCACTAGAGACTAATTTGGAGAATATGTTCAAATGCCACCTCTTAGCAGAGATAGAGACATTCCATGATGATCTGATCAAAAGTAAGTACCCGTTAGACCCCGGCTCCTTGGCTGTGTTTATTTTTCTTTATAGCATGAATGTCACTGTATTGTAAGTTTTGTCATTTGTGTAATAGTATCTACTTATTCTGTTGGAAATTTCATAAGGGTGGGGATTTTATCTTAACCATGAATGATTTCTCAGTGCCTGATGTAGGGGAACATAACTTGTTACCCCAAAATATGTCTGTCTTGAGGATTATTTAGGGATGATTGTTCTTATGAAACAAAAGACTCAGGAAGAGCTTTTATCTCCTCCCTTTAACTGCCTAAAAATGTTTAGATAAAGGGCTTGTTTCAGGAAGAGGAACCATCACCATAAATAAAGTATAGTATGAGCTTGGTATAGTAGACTGGGGGACACTTAGCAAGGCCTGTTTATAAAGTCCTCTCTGGGTCCCACCATCTCTGCATGGCACAGCAAACATTTGTTTACCAGCAAACTTCTGTTTACCAAACATTTGCTCTTCCTATAAGTTGCCTTTCTTTCCTTTGAAGTCCCAAACCCCTGCCCTCTTCTCCTTCTCTCAGATGGCATATAAGCTTTAATTGCCTAACTTGTCCTCGAACCTCATATTCTTATAGAATCCCTGAAATATGTAATTAAATTTGATTTTCTCCTGTTAATCTGTCTCATGTCACTTTAACTCTTGGACCAGTCAGAAGAACATAGAAACAGGAATTTTCTTTCTTCCTCCACCCTAGATGGAGGAAGATGCTCAGTAAACATGTGTTCACTAAGTGAATTGTTGAAATATCAGTATTTGATTATAAATTACCCCTGCTGCTGCTGCTGCTGCTAAGTCGCTTCAGTCGTGTCTGACTCTGTGAGACCCCATAGATGGCAGCCCACTAGGCTCCCCCGTCCCTGGGATTCTCTAAGTAAGAACACTGGAGTGGGTTGCCATTTCCTTCTCCAATGCATGAAAGTGAAAAGTGAAAGTGAAGTCGCTCAGTCGTGTCTGACTCTTCACGACCCCATGGACTGCAGCCCACCAGGCTCCTCTGTCCATGGGATTTTCCAGGCAAGAGTACTGGAGTGCGGTGCCATCACCTTCTCCAAAATTACCCCTAGTTCACTATTTTTTCCCTTTTTCTAAGTTTGGTCAACGTCTCAATTATTGGGTCAGCAGGACCCAATTTAAAAATTAAACCTTATTTTGAACTCCAATAGAGACAAAAAATGTAAGCAGAAATGGTCATTAATGGGGTGGGGGTTGGTGGGTTATTCTTCACTCTCCCCTTTCTCCAAAAGGTGTGGATTGAAGTATTACATACTTAATTTTAATAGAAATATTTTTACCAGTCCAGGCTTGAGCTCTTTCCAAATTAATAGAAAAATTAATATCAAAGTATTACCTAAAGGCCAATGTTAGAAAAAATCTTCACAAAGTGGCTAAGGAGAATCTCCTAAACATTAGATCATGAAATTGAATTTTTAAGAGAAGAAAGACTATCTAATTCTTCTTAGGAAACCATTTTATCCAGTAAGTCGGTCAAGTTCTAATTTCTGGAATAATTGGCTTCCCAGGCAGCTCAGTGGTAAAGCATCTGCCTGCCAATATAGAAGACCCCAAAGATATGGGTTCAATCCCTGGGTCAGGAAGACACCGTGGAGGAGGAAATGGCAACTAACTCCAGTATTCTTGCCTGGAAAATCTCATGGGCAGAGTGGCCTGGTAGGGTACAGTCCATGGGGTCACAAGGAGTCAGACGTGACTGAGCATGCATGCATGCATACAGTACCTAATTTTTGGAATAATTCTATGTGGAACTTTATAAGTTTTTGCTGATTTAATGATAATAATTACAAACTACTCCTTTGCTGCTTAATAAAATATAGGAAACAGAGATGATTTATATATTATATCCAGGCTTCCCTGGTGGCTCAGTGGTAAATAATCTGCCTGCCAATGCAGAACACCCAGGTTGAATCCTTTGGTTGGGAAGCTTCCCTGGAGTAGGAAACGGCAACCTACTCTGGTATTCTTGCTTGGAAAATCCCATGGACAAGGAGCCTGGCAAGCTACAGTCCATGAAGTCACAGAGAGTTGGACATGACTTATCGACTAATCAACAGCAACAATTTATTATATTATCCACATAAGAACATATATATCAAAGCTGTAAGTTACTAACAGTTTTTTAAATCACAGAAGCTATAATTCTTGGCAAGAGCTAAAATTTGCATGTAGGAAGTTCAAATTAAACCTAGTTTGTAATTGACAAGACATATAAACTGTGAAAATAACTTCCTTTCACTGGATTTTAGGTGACTCCTGTGGAAATTTAATTAAAAAAAGTTTTATTTTTATTCTTTATTAAAGTACAGTCATTATTATCACTTTAAAAACCAAACTGCTTTTTAAAAAATAAGAGTAAAGGACTTCCCTGGCTGTCTAGTGGTTAAGAATCCACCTGCCAATGCAGGGGACATGGGTTCGATCCCTGGGTTGGGAAGGTCCTTTGGAGAAGGGAAAGGCTACCCACTCCAGTATTCTGGCGTGGAGAATTCCATGGACTGTATAGTACATGGGGTCGCAAAGAGTCGGACACGACTGAGCGACTTTCACTCACTCACTCACTCTGCACAAGGGAACCAAGCACCTGCGCTACAACTCCTGAGCCCACTGGCTTCAACTGTTGAAGCCCGTGCACCCTAGAGCTCATGCTCTGCAACAGGAGACGCCAGTGAAACAAGAAGCCCCAGCACCGCAGCTGGAGAGGAACCCCTGCTCGCCACAACTACAGAAAGCCCACGTGCAGCAACAGAGACCCAGTGCAGCCAAAAATAAATCAGTAAAATTTAAAAAACTAAAAAAGAGGAAACTCTCAATGATAGATGCCGACACATTTCTAGATTCTTTATGCCTGTGTTTCTCAATTGTTTCTCAATTGTCTATTTTAATGTAGATGAATAAGCTATTAAGGGAGAAAATGGAGTGCAATGGTTTCAGTTAATTTAAATTAATTTCTCACACAACCACTAACTCACTATCTAATCTTGGGCAAAAATCTCTCTGGACCTTAGTTTTTTAATCTAATAAATGGGAATCTTTCATTTTGTGTTAGCATATTAACAGATGAATAGCAAGCCTTTTGAGTCAGAAAGTGACTTATTTGGTGACTACAGATGAGAGACTTACGAAAGTACGTTAAATTATTCTGTTCCATTAAGCAAGTGTAATGAGTCATTTTAAATAGTGAAAATTGACTTATAGGACATTGTAGCAGAAAGTATTTTGCAAGCTGTTCAAGTTTATTGATATTAAAGTAATTTCCTGGTTTTTGATAGCTTTTCCATGACAATGTAGAAAACTAGGTATTGGTATTAACTGCTATCGATATGAGTAATTTTTTTTTCAAAAGAGAGATACATCTTAGACTACATGTACATTTATTTAATATGATGTGCATGTGTACATACTAAGTCACTTCAGTTCAGTTCAGTTCAGTCGTGTCTGACTCTTTGCGACCCCATGAACTGCAGCATGCCAGGTCTCCCTGTCCATCACCAACTCCCGGAGTCCACCCAAACCCATGTCCATTGAGTCAGTGATGCCATCCAACCATCTCATCCGCATTCCCTTCTCCTCCTGCCTTCAATCTTTCCCAGCATCAGGGTCTTTTCCCATGAGTCAGCTCTTCGCATCAGGTGGCCATAGTATTGGAGTTTCAGATGCAACATCAGTCCTTCCAATGAACACCCAGGACTGATTTCCTTTAGGATGGACTGGTTGGATATCCTTGCAGTCCAAGGGACTCTCAAGAGTCTTCTCCAACACCACAATTCAAAAGCATCAATTCTTCTGCGCTCAACTTTCTTTACAGTTCAACTCTCACATCCATACATGACCACTGGAAAAACCATAGCCTTGACTAGACGGACTTTTGTTGGCAAAGTGATGTCTCTGCTTTTGAATATGCTATCTAGGTTGGTAATAACTTTCCTTCCAAGGAATAAGCATCTTTTAATTTCATGGCTGCAATCACCATCTGCAGTGATTTTGGAGCCCAGAAAAATAAAGTCAGCCACTGTTTCCACTGTGTCCCCATCTATTTGCCATGAAGTGATGGGACCGGATGCCATGATCTTAGTTTTCTGAATGCTGAGCTTTAAGCCAACTTTTTCCCTCTCTTCTTTCACTTTCAAGAGGCTCTTTAGTTCTTCTTCACTTTCTGCCATAAGGGTGGTGTCATCTGCATATCTTTAGTCGTGTACAACTCTTTGTGACCCCATGGACTGTAGCCCACCAGGCTCCTCTGTGTATGGGATTCTCCAGGCAAGAATCCTGGAGTGGGTTCCATGCCCTCCTCCAGGGGCTCTTCCCAACCTAGGGATAAAACCCATATCTCGTATGTCTCCTAAATTGGCAGGCAGGTTCTTTACCACTAGTGCCACCTGGGAAGCCCTATTTAATATGGCCAATACTCAGCCAAAGTTTTGGAGCATCAACATCAGTATCATTCCTTCCAATGAATATTCAGGGTTGATTTCTTTAGATTGACTGGTTTGATCTCATTGCGGTCCAAGGGATTCTGAAGAGTTTTCTTCAACACCAAAGTTTGAAAGCATCACTTCTTTGGCACTCAGCCTTCCAATTCTCACATCCATAAATGACTACTGGAAAAGCCATAGCTTTTACTAGATAGACCTTTGTCGGCAAAGTAATGCCTCTGCTTCTTAATACACTGTCTAGGTTTGTCATGGCTTTTTTTCCAAGAAGCAAGGGTGTTTTAATTTCTTGGCTACACTCACCATTTGCAGTGATTTTGGAGTCTAAGAAAATAAAGTCTATCACTGTTTCCATTGTTTCTGCATCTGTTTGCCATGAAGCGATGGGACCAGATGCCATAATCTTAGTTTTTTGAATGTTAAACTTCAGCCAGCTTTTTCCCTCTTCTCTTGAACTTTTTCAAGAGGCTCTTTAATTCCTTTTTGCTTTCTGCCACAAGGGTGGTGTCATCAGCATATCTGAGGTTATTGATATTTTTCCCTGGACTCTTGATTACAGCTTGTGCTTCATCCAGCCTGGCATTTTGCATGATGTACTCTGCATGTAAGCTGAATAAACAGGGTGAAAATATGCAGCCTTGATTTATATGTTAGCAATTTGATCTCTGGAATTTGATCTCTGGAACCTTCGCTAGAATTGGTACAAAAACTTACTTAGTTACATTCACAGCCCTCAAGCGGTGTGTTCCAGAGACTGCAGCTGACCACTACACATAGAAATTCAGGTTTTCCTTTAAACTGGCAAATGACAGTTTAGATACAAGGGGAGTTTAAGATCCTGTTTACAACAGATTTTATAAAATCATTAGGAATATCATTAATAAGAAATTTTGAAATATTATTCAGTGTCATTTAATAATCTACTTGAACCATTTTATATATTATCTTAAAATAAAATTGACAAAGTCTTTTAACATTCAATTGGAAGATAGAAATAGATGTGTGAGAATGGACCACAAACCTTTAGAAAGAGAATAGTAATGGCTGGGGCTGAGGACTGCTTGCCTTTCTAGGTGTGGATGAAAAGCTGCTAAGTGGAATTGCTGACCTGAGATAAGTAACAAAGTGCATTCCTAGGATCCAGGATTGGACACAGGTGTAGGATAGCATAATTTCAAGCTGAAGGTTAATCCAGATTCTAGAATGAATTCAACATTGAAATCCAGCTAGGAAGTCCCAGCCAGGCTTCCATTTGCCGAAGACTGTCAGAAAAGCAGAACCCAACAGGACAGAAACCAGAGTTACCAGGACAGATCATGGGGGCTCGGAGTAGAGTGACAGAGGTTAGGTTACAGTTGAAGGTGTTTTCAGCAGGCATTTTTTATTTATTTATTTTGACTATGGGTAGAAAGGAAAGTGTTAAGGAGATGAGGTTGACTCATACTTGATATCTGTGCTATTTAGAGCTAAGCAGGATGCATACAGACGTGCATGTTTGTATAGTGTCAGTACTCAGTGTGTTATACTATCTGTGTGCCAGACTACCTGGGTTAAGTCTTAGCTCTGCCACTTTCTAGGTAGGTGACCATGGGCAACTCAGTTATTCTGTTAGTGCTTCTCTTTTCTTGTCTGTAAAATAGGATAACGATAGAATCTCCATGTAAAACATGTAGACTAGTGCCTAGTATGTAGTAACTTCTCAGTTAATAATAGATGTTAGTTTTGACTATCTGTGATGAATTCTTTGGTACTTCCTCAGTGTTGCAGAGGTAAAGAATCCACCTGCAATGCAGGAGACCTGGGTTTGATCCCTGGGTCAGGAAGATCCTCTGGAGAAGGAAATGACAACACACTCTAGTATTCTTGCCTGGGAAATCCCACAGGCAGAGGAGCCTGGTGGGCTATAGTCCATGGGGCAAATACAGTCTATGGATAAATTCTTCAAGGAGATTGTAATAAGGGAGACAGATCTAAGCAAAAAATTTAGAGTAGAACCTTAATGGTCATTATTGAGGTTCCCCTGCTAGTGGTGCTTATGGTAAAGAACCTGCCTGCCAATGCCAGTGAAGGAGACATGAGAGACGTGGGTTCGATCCCTGGGTTGATAAGATCCCCTGGAGAAAGAAATGGCAACCCACTCCAGTATTCTTGCCTGGGAAATCCCATGGACAGAGGAGCCTGGCAGGCTGCAGTGGATGGGGTTGTAAAGAGTCGGACGTGACTGAAGCGACTTAGCACAGGGAACCCCCAATGTTTAGGGCATGTGTTAGGAGCTTTTAGAAGTTATTCCATTTAATCCTTAAGGTATCACAAGTTATTTTTACAGAAGACAATACTGAGATGAAGAGAACAATATATGATTAGAGATGGTAGAACGCTTTCCCAGGACACTGGTGACTTTATTTGATGGTAAGTATGGGGGACAGAGAAGGCAATGGCACCCCACTCCAGTACTCTTGCCTGGAAAATCCCATGGATGGAGGAGCCTGGTAGGCTGCAGTCCATGGGGTCGCTCAGAGTCGGACAGGACTGAGCGACTTCACTTTCACTTTTCACCTTCATGCATTGGAGAAGGAAATGGCAACCCACTCCAGTATTCTTGCCTGGAAAATCCCAGGGACAGCAGAGCCTGGTGGGCTGCCGTCTATGGGGTCGCACAGAGTTGGACACGACTGAAGCAACTTAGCAGCAGCAGCAAGTACGGGGGAAAGTTGGGAGCTCACCTGGTGAAGAATCCACCTACAATGCAGGAGACTCCAGTTCAATTCCTCGGTTGGGAAGATCCCCTGGAGAAGGGATAGGCTACCCACTCCAGTATTCTTGGGCTTCCCTGGTGGCTCACATGGTAAAGAATCTGCTTGCAGTGAGGGGACCTGGGTTCAATCCCTGGGTTCGATCCCTGGGTTGGGAAGATCCCCTGGAGGAAGGCATGGCGACCAACTCCAGTATTCTGACCTGGAGAACTCCATGGACAAAGGAATTCATGGGGTCACAAAGAGCTGGACATGACTGAGTGATTAAACACAGCACAGCGTGGGGAAAGGTCATGGAACATCTCATGGAGGAGATAATGTTTAATATTTTTATCTATTGACTTGTATAATATTGTATATATCTTGTCTGTTTGTGTTTATTTATAATGATCTCTAGTTGCTACTGTTTGGGATGTCTCTACTCTCTTCAGTGGTCCTCTTTCATGATATGCTTTGGTTCTCTAGTTGTACATTGGTAAATATCATCTCTTATACTCAGTTAATTTCTAATTATACTTTTCCCCAAAGTCATCTCTTATCTTAAGCATATCTCGTGGAAGTCTACTGTTATTTTTCTTTTTTCTTTAAGGTGTCTGTTCTCCATGTGCTTGAACCACAGAAGGAAAATAAAAAACAAACAAAAAACTCCTTTGGATAATTCACAGAGTTTTTATACAGATTCATTCAAAGCCTCCTACAAAGTCCTTTGTGATGTTTCTAAAAGAGTGATTGCTTGGTCAGTGTAAAGGAAAACATAACATTTCATGAGGATTGTATTTGCAAGCAAGTTGGCAGTCTTGCAAACATGGAACAGTTACTGAAGGCAACATTTTGGGATATAAACATCAAAGAGATGATCAGTGTCCCTGTTTTTAATTCATATCACTATACCTTTGCACGGACCTTTGCTTTGTAAGACTTGCCAACTGCAACAGCTCTTTCTTAGTCTCATTAACTCTTCTCAATATTCAAACATTACTTTGCTTACTGGCCCATAAGACTTCTATTTCTCTTCTCCTTAAAACAAGAGCAGAAGAAAAGGAAAAAAAAAAAAAAAGAAAAGTAAGTAACTTGGCTGCTTTACTGGAAAGCATTCAGGGATGCAGGACTCTGAAGGCTTCTGTATAAAATAATGTGTAATATTATTTCAAATACTGTGTTTACAGAGCTCATACTGCTAAGGATTAAAGGGATGTGCTATGACAAATCTGATTCTGAGTGGGATTGCCTTCCTTAAAATAGATCAGTTGCATTCAAGTAGAACTTTTGATTTATGAGAATTAGGGCTTCCTAGGGCATTGTATAGTACTCTATATAATGACAACAGATTATTGTTTCCTCTGAGACTCCCAATGGAATCCAGCAAAGATCCTTTGGCTTGCAATATTGCGTCTGAGCAGGGGCTAGGCTATTCAGGCTTTCCCTTATGTGAAAGGCACACAGCTTTTAGAGGAAATAGGATTTTTACTGCTGCTGCTGCTAAGTCACTTCAGTTGTGTCCATCTCTGTGTGACCCCATAGATGTCAGCCCACCAGGCTCTCCTGCCCCTGGGATTCTCCAGGCAAGAATACTAGAGTGGGTTGCCATTTCCTTCTCCAATGCATGAAAGTGAAAAAGTGAAAGTGAAGTCGCTCAGTCGTGTCTGACTCTTAGCGACCCCATGGACTGCAGCCTACCAGGCTCCTCCATCCATGGGATTGTCCAGGCAAGAGTACTGGAGTGGGGTGCCATTTTACTGCTAAGTGTTGGTTAATCTAATAAGAAATGAGTGGCGTATCTGAGTGTTTCTGATGAGGGTGAATTTTTTTTTTCCTCTTGCAGGAAACTTTAAAGTAACTACGTCTCTTAAGTATTAATACACTGAAATAGATTTTGCTATTTTAGAGAGCTTTAAATTGCTCCCTCTTACTTCTTCTTTGTGAGGTACATATTTATGAATTTTTTTTTTTTTCTAGCAGAGTTTGGATTTTTCTGTCAGTGAGCAATTTTGAAATTCTAAGAATCTATTCAGTTGACTATATTGTGTAGTTTGACTTGTCTTAAAGTATTATTAAAGAAATGGTATACATCAGTATCAGATTTTTTACCCATAAACATCACACAGATAGATCATGGTTAAATGTGGGATTAACAATTTAAAAAACAAATTTTGATAAATTGTTTTTGATTATAAAAGTGATATCAAAGTATAAAGAACATCCCATTAAAAAATAGCTGTTTATGTGACTGTGTCACATCTTAGTTGCGGCACACTGGCATAGCTGCTCCAAGGCGTGTGGAAGCTTAGTTCCCTGACTAGGGGTTGAATCTGAGTCCTCTGCATTGCAGAGAGAATTAACCTCTGGACAACCAGGCAAGTCCCCAGAATGTTCCATCTTTGATTGAAGTGTCATTAAAACCATATTTAGGAGGATGCCAGGTAGGAATAAATGAATTCATTTTTCATGCAGTGAATGAATGATAAGCTGCTCCACAAATTTACAATCTTGCATCAAGATCAAGAACTTGAAGGGTGAGATAGGATTGGGGGAATGAATTGCCAAAGATATTTGTTTTTAGAGAGTTATGAGTCATAGCTGGAAAGGCCAGTTTTCTGATCTGACCTGGAAAAGGTCAGTTTTCATTCCAATCCCAAAGAAAGGCAATGCCAAAGAATGCTCAAACTACAGCACAATTGCACTCATCTCACACGCTGGCAAAGTAATGCTCAAAATTCTCCAAGTCAGGCTTCAACAGTACGTGCTCTATGAACATCCAGATGTTCAAGCTGGATTTAGAAAAGGCAGAGGATCCAGAGGTCAAATTGCCAACATCTGTTGGATCATTGAAAAAGCAAGAGAGTTCCAGAAAAACATCTACTTCTGCTTTATCGACTGCTTTATTGCCAAAGCCTTTGACTGTGTGGATCACAACAGACTGTGGAAAATTCTTAAAGAGATTGAAATATCAGACCACCTTACCTGCCTCCTGAGAAATCTGTATGCAGGCCAAGAAGCAACAGTTAGAACCATATATGAAATAACAGACTGGTTCCAAATTGGGAAAGGAGTACATGAAGGCTGTATATTGTCACCCTGCTTATTTAACTTATATGCAGAGTACATCATGAGAAACGCTGGGCTGGATGAAGCACAAGCTGGAATCAAGATAGCCGGGAGAAATATCAATAACCTCAGATATGCAGATGACACCACCCTTATGGCAGAAAGTGAAGAGGAACTAATGAGCTTCTTGATGAAAGTGAAAGAGGAGAGTGAAAAAGCAGGCTTAAAACTCAACATTCAGAGAACTAAGATTATGACATCCAGTCCCATCCCATCATGGCAAATTGATGGAGAAACAATGGAAACAGTGACAGACTTTACTTTCCTGGGCCCAAAATCACTGAAGATGGTGACTGAAGCCATGAAATTAAAAGACACTTGCTCCTTGGAAGAAAAGCTATGGCCAACCTAGATAGCATATTAAAAAACAGATATAGTACTCTGCCAACAAAGGTCCATCTAGTCAAAGCTATGATTTTTCCAGTGGTCATGTATGGATGTGAGAGTTGGACTATAAAGAAAGCTGAGCACCAAAGAATTGATGCTTTTGAACTGTGGTGTTGGAGATGAGTCTTGAGAATCCCTTGGACTGCAAGGAGATCAAACCAGTCAATCCTAAATGATATCAGTCCTGAATATTCATTGGAAGGACTGATGCTGAAACTGAAGCTCCAATGCTTTAGCCACCTGATGTGAAGAGTTGACAATGGAAAAGACCTGATGCTGGGAAAGATTGAAGGTGGGTAGAGAAAGGTACGACAGAGGATGAGTGGTTGGATGGCATTGTGGAGTTGATGGATATGAGTTTGAGCAATCTCCAGGAGTTGATGATGGCCAGGGAAGCCTGGCATGCTGCAGTCCATGGGGTTGCAAAGAGTCAGACACGACTGAGCCACTGAATGAATGAGTCATGAGTCTCCATTCTGCTGCCTTTAGGAGAATGGTCTGTTCCCTCCCTCAAAGTTAGTTGGGAAAGACTTCAGTGAGGCAACTTACAGCTCTAAATGTTTTTCCTACAGCTGGAAACCATAGATGACTTATATCTTCTTACAGGTGAGAAAAACTAAAGCAGATGTAAGACTAAGATCTGACTCCTGCCTGAGAAATCTGGAGATGAGAAAAGTGGACACACTGCTTTTTGATCAAGCTAAGAGAGTGCTCATGTGTTTTGATTGACTTGAACTTCCAGAGTTTGTCAGGGCACATTTCCTGTAAACTGAATACAGGAGAAAAGTGATATGGAATCACCTGAGGATTTATCCAGTGGTTATCCTCAGAGAAGAGTCTGAAAGTATACCATCAATAGCCAGGGCTGCTTGAGGAAGGCATCTCATATGACCATCAGGAATAGAATCACAGGTTCTCTGTAGGAATCATCCTCTAAGCCCACAAAGTAGCTCACAAAATCAACTTTCATAGTTGGCCGGGTTCAGAGTGCAAAGCCTCTCATCTAAGTAAGTACATTGTTGTTCCCTTAACTCTTGTACCTCAGTTCCTTGACTCAGTCTCTTGATTGTGATACATAACTTTAATCCTGGAGATAGGCTAATTAGCAGATAGTGGAAAGGGAGGAAATTGCATATAGAGGAGTAAAATAGAGTAGAATAGCAAAGGGATAAAATGGGAAAGAAAGTGAGTAGAAAGAGTAGAGGAGAATAGTAAAGAGATCCCTTTCAATACATCAGACTCCAGACCAAAGTAGGCTAAATTTAATGAGGGTGGCGGAAGGAAGTGAAGCAATTTAATGCTAATTGACGTTTAAAACTTACTACCGTCCAGAGATGGATATTCAAAACATGAGAACTATTGCAGTTTTCATCTAGCGTGAGGAAGACTCCTTCTACTAAAGTGGAGGTGGGAGACAAATATTATTTGTATTTTGTTTGCAATGAATATGTTCCTGTTAGAAAAAACATCATTGAAATGTATGAATAATTTTATTTTTAGATTAATTTTTATTGGAGTGTAGTTGGTTTACAATATTATGTTCATTTCTATTGTACAGCAAGATGAATCATATACCCCCTCGCTTTCTGATTTCCTTCCCATTGAGATCACCACAATGCATTAAGTAGAGTTCCCTGTGCTATAAAGTAGATTCTCACTAGTTGTCTATTTTATACATATTATCAGTAGTATATATGTGTCAAAGATGCATTTTCAGACTTTCCTTCTTGGAAACA
Source organism: Bubalus bubalis (assembly GCF_019923935.1). NCBI lineage: Eukaryota > Metazoa > Chordata > Mammalia > Artiodactyla > Bovidae > Bubalus > Bubalus bubalis. The sequence goes on along the minus strand of NC_059160.1, from coordinate 117,828,127 downwards.
TGATGAGATAGATTATTAGGACCAACGTTTGCAGTGGAATATTAACAACGCTCCATAAAACAGAAAATAAAAATTTAAAGCACCAAAGATCTAAAAATATAATAACGGTCAACTGAATTAAAATATAAATAGAAGCTAGAACTGGAAGCTTAAGAGGATCATTGAACCCCTCACTTTTCTCTGAGGCTGTTTGCCAAATGAGTTAAACTCAGATGGAACCAGGACACGGTAGCCAGGAGACAAATCAAAGACCCACTTTAGGTGGGACATCTAATAGGTAGCACTCCCCTTGTAGAGTTGGGAACCACAAGGAGTGTGAGAAGTGAAACAGTAACTGGGCCTCAGTGTTCCAGTACAGCTCTATAAGGAAGAGCATCTTGGCGCTCTGAAAGGCAGAAGAGGAAACCCTCAGAGAAGTTAAAGTCGCAGTCTGTTTGTCCCATGTATTTGAAACCCAAATTTACGTTGGTTGACGGCTGATGGCTCCCTAAGACCTTGATTCTGTTTAATTGCTTCTGAACTGACGGTATCCTTAGGGATCTGACAGGAGTAAAATTAAAAGCTTCTCTGCCGAAAGTTGTCTTCATCTTAGCCTCAAAGAGTATCTTGAATATTTTTCTAAGGAAATGACTCCATGGCACTCACTAGTCATAAAAATGAACCAGACAAGGAAATAAGACATCAGTAGCGAGAACCAGCTAACAAAACATACAACAAAGACAAGTGTGCAAATACTTCAGTTATTGTATAATCACAAGTTATAAAAGTCATTCTGTGCTTAATCACTCAGTCGTGTCTGACTCTGTAACCCCATAGACTATAAGCCCACCAGGCTCCTCTGTCCATGGGGATTCTCCAGGCAAGAATACTGGAGTGGGTTGCCATGCCCTTCTCCAGGGAATCTTCCCAACCCAGGAATCAAACCAGGGTCTCCTGCATTGCAGGTGGATTCTTTACCAGCTGAGCTACCAGGGAAGCCCAAAAAGTCATACTAACAATGTTCAAAGAAATAAAGATGTATCTGAAATTAGAACATTCTAAACATAACCCTAGTGTATTTGAAAAGGAAACAAATATGTTTTAGAAATGAGAAAACCAATAATTCAAATTAGAAACTCAATGACCAGGTCAGAATAATTATCCAGAAGGTCAGTCAGAATAACTTTATAGAATTTAGTTTGAAGATATATATGAAAGGGACATAATTCATGGAGGAAAGAAAGAGATAGTCTAATACATCAGGTATAATACATGTCTAATTGAAGTTCTAGAAGAAAACTAGGGGAGGAAGGGGAAAGAGAAAATATTTGAGGAGATATTGGCTGCAAATTTTTCAGAACAATCTGTGGATTCAAAATGCCCAAGAAATCCCAAGTGCGATAAATAGAAAAGAATACACATCTGAATATGTCATATTCAGTAACCAAATACAAGTTCAAATCTTAAAAGCAGCCAGAGATTTAAAAAAGATTATCTTCAAAATGTAGCAGTCAGATTGATAGCTAATTTAATAGTAACAGTGAAGTCAGAAGTAACTGAATGATATCATTATTCTCTTGAAAGGAAAAATACCCAGAGGTTGCATACACAGAAAATGTCAGTAAATGAAAGATATTTTTCAGGGCAGACAAATCCTGAGTTTGTCATAACAGACCCTGTCTAGTGGGAACATCAGAAAAATGATTGGGGAGATATTATTAAATGCCAGAGTTTTTTCCTGCTGTTTCTAATATAGATCTTATGCCCCAGTGTTATCAGATTTTACCGTATCACTTTATTAGCTGAATTAGTTTGAGTGGAAATGACATGTGACACCTCTGGGCAAAAGTTTTAAAACTGTTGTCCTAGACAGAAATTGCTCCATTAACTTTGACCCTGAAATAAAGAGTATATTAAGCATAGCTATAGTTGATCCATCATAGGCATAAATGTGAAAGAAAAGAATAAATCTTTGTTGTTTCAAGTCAATGAGATTTAATTTGGACTAAAATTTCAGTCCAGATGGGAGGTCTGGAAAACAAGAGAAATGAGAAGAAAAATACCTAGGCAAATATAAAGTATCATTAATTGTTTAGAATAATAATAAAAATGTATTATGAAATTTAAAATAGAAATAAAGTAACTGGTAATCATAACCCATCTATTGGAAATGGAATAAATATGATTAAATTGCTCTAAAGTTTATCCAGGAAGAAGGTAGAAATTAAAGAGCTATAAAATAATCCAAAAGAAGTGATCACAAGTGGACTTCCTGAAAAGAATAATAAAATTTATAAATATTTGTTGAGATTAATCAAGGGATAAAAAATGAGAATGAGCAAATTATCAATGTGCAGAGCAAAAGACTATCACCACAGATACTGTGTATGTTAAAGATAATATGAGGCTTTTATTAATATTTTATGCTACTAGTTTTGATAGTTCAGTAAAATGGACAGATTCCTAGAAAAAATAAGCTTGTTATTGTTGACAAAAGAATAGATAGAAATACAGAAATAGTTGTTTATCTATTAAACAAATTGAATATGGTAAAGTATCTCTACAAAGAAACCTCTGGGCCTAGCTGACTTTACTATTAAATTCTATCAAATTATAACAAGTAGTTAAAAAAAAGAATAACACTAATTTACAGAAATTCTTAAATTTAATAGAAAAGCAAGAGTGCTCCCTAATTCATTCTATGAGAGCAGCATAACTTGCAAATAAGAACCTGACATAGTTATTATAAAAGGGAAAGTCACAGGTATTTCAGTCTTATGGACTCTGTGAGAGACGGAGAGGGTGGGAAGATTTGGGAGAATGGCATTGAAACATGTAAAATATCATGTATGAAACGAGTTGCCAGTCCAGGTTCGATGCACGATACTGGATGCTTGGGGCTGGTGCACTGGGACGACCCAGAGGGATGGAATGGGGAGGGAGGAGGGAGGAGGGTTCAGGATGGGGAACACATGTATACCTGTGGCGGATTCATTTTGATATTTGGCAAAACTAATACAGTTATGTAAAGTTTAAAAATAAAATAAAATTAAAAAAAAATTTGAAACAAAATTAATAGCAAGTGTAAAGTACAGCATTGCAAAGTCGAGTTTATTCCAGAAATATGATGGGTTGAATATTTGAAAATTGATCAGTGCAAACGAGACAATAAAATAATCCAAAAGAGAAAATATATTATATATATATAATATATATATTATATATTATTATTGAAATATATTATTTCAATAAATGGAGAAAATATTTAATCACAGTCAGCATCCAATTCATGACAGAATTTCTTTGCAATCTATGATCAGCATTTTTAATATGATAAAAGGTCTTTTGGAAACATTGTACCACAGAATATAACTTAATGTTGAAATATTGAACATTTTCTCTTTTGGATCAGAAATCAGACAATGATGCTAGCTGGCTGTTCACCACTTCTCTTTAATATCACATTGGCAGTAAGGTGGAAAAAAACCAAAAGATACAAGGATTAAACACAAAATACAAACTTGCCATTGTTTAGAACCAAAGAACCAAAGTAACGTCGCTCAGTCGTGTCCGCCTCTTTGTGACCCCATGGACTGTAGCTTACCAGGCTCCTCTGTCCATGGGATTTTCCAAGCAAGAGTACTGGATTGGGTTGACATTTCCTTCTCCAGGAGTTCTTCCCCACCCAGAGATTGAACCCAGGTCTCCTGCATTGTAGGCAGACGCTTTACCGTCTGAGCCACCAGGGAAGTCCTGCCATTGTTTACAGATAACATAATTCTGTACAGAATAACCAAGAAATTTAATTGTTATTAATATGGTTAATTTAATAAGATTGCTGGATACACTGCTGCTGCTGCTGCTGCTAAGATACACATTCAAGCATAATAATGAATTCTATATATGTGTGTGTATATATATATATTTATATATATATGTATGTTTGTATGTATGTATATATGTATAATCTGAGTCCTAGGGTGCCTCAGGTGGTAAAGAATCTGCCTGAAATATCGGAGACCTGGGTTAGTTCACTGGGTCAGGAAGATCCCCTGGAGAAAGGAATGGCAACCCACTCTAGTATTCTTGCCTGAGAAATCCCATGGACAGAGGAGCCTGGTGGTCCATAGTTCATGGGGTCACAAAGAGTCAGACACGATTGATTAAGCATATATATCTATACATATATATGTATAGATATATATATATATAAATAAAAGCAACATAGTAGGTAAATTAATACATTTTAGTCTTGTTTAAAAAATGTGTAGTACTTGGCAATAAATCTAATAAGATAAATGAGTTCTGTGGAAAAATATAAAAATTTATATTAAAATGACCTAAATAATGTTAGAACAAAAAACATTAATAGAGTAAATCTCTTAATTCTGTCTCAGTTGATCTGTAAAGTCAATGAATTCTAAACCAAATCCTAGCAGACTCTTTCATGCAACTCAAAAAACTGGTTCAGAAATTATATGCAAGTTGAAAAAATCAAGAAGAGAGTTGAAAAGCTCTTGGAAAAGAAATATAAGATGAGAAAGAATTGCCTTATCCAATATCTAGCTATTTCATATCAGATATAAAATACATGATATAAAATATGTATGTGTGCTCAGTTGCTCGATCATGTCTGACTCTTTGCGACCCCATGGATTTTAGTACTCCAGCCCCCTCTGTCTGTGGTATTTTCCAGGCAAGGATACTGGACCTGGTTGCTGTTTCCTTCTCCAGGGGATCTTCCCAACCCGGGGACTGAACCCGAGTCTCCTGCATTGGCAGGTAGATTCTTTACCAGTGCCACCTGGGAAGCCCCAAAATATATTATAAAATATATCAAATATATTGTTACTTTTTCTCTGTTATCCTACGATAACAAATGACCTAGTTAGGCAATAAAATTCATGTGTCAATGATACTTTTGTCCAAGATAATTTTACAACATAAAACGTTATTGATTTCTTTCAGCGTATGAGTATGTTTTACAAATTATAGAATGATAGGTCTCTAGACTTTGAGGGTGGAAGAGAGCTTAAAGGTTGTCTAGAACTGTGTTGCCCAGTATGGTAGTCAGCAGACACAGTTGACTATTGAGTGCTTGAAATATGGCTAGTTTAAATGTTTAATTGCACATTTAAACTAGCCATATTTCAAGCACTCAACGGCATCCCACCTCAGTACTTTTGCCTAGAAAATCCCATGGATGGAGGAGCCTGGTAGGCTACAGCCCACAGGGTCGCTAGAGTCAGACACAGCTGAGTGACTTCCCTTTTACTTTTCACTTCCATGCATTGGAGAAGGAAATGGAAACCCACTCCAGTGTTCTTGCCTGGAGAATCCCAGGGACGGGGGAGCCTGGTGGGCTGCCGTCTATGGGGTCGCACAGAGTCGGACACGACTGAAGCGACACAGCAGCCGCAGCCGCAGCAAGTCTAAAACACACACTGAACTTCTTAGAGTTGAAAAAATAGTGTAAATACCTCATTAATAATTTTTATGTAAATTACCTGTAGGAAGGATGTTTGGGGTATATTGGGTTAAATATTATTAAAATTAATTTTACTTCTTAGTTTTCTAAACTTGGTCACTAGAAAATTTTGAATTATGTATTGGTTCACATTTTCTTTATCATAGGTGATGCTGATATAGACCATTTTACCAATGAGAAAATGTATTCCATATATGCAGTAGTTAATTGCTTGTCCCGCATTTGTCTACCGTGATCAATACAAAACCTAAAATTTTCCTGAGGGTCCTCAAGTCAGGAAAAGGTCATGAACATCACATTCCTTCACAATTAATAGTGTCACACGATTGTGGTAAAATACCAAGAATGTTGGCCTTATACAGACTTGGGTTCACATCTCAACAGCATGACCTACTAGTCATTCATAAAGTCATTTAATTTAATCAAAGTTATTTAATTTGTCTATTAAATCATATAATGGACTTCCCTGGTGGCTCAGATGGTAAAGTGTCTGTCTACAATGCGGAAGACCTGGGTTCAATCCCTGGGTCAGGAAAATCTCCTGGAGAAGGAAATGCAACCCACTCCAGTATTCTTGCCTGGAAAATCCCATGGATGGAGGATTCTGGTAGGCTACAGTCCATGGGGTTGCAAAGAGTGGGACACGACTGAGCGACTTCACTCATATAATAAATGATATGCTGCTAAGTCGCTTCAGTTGTGTCCGACTCTGTGCGACCCCATAGATGGCAGCCCACCAGGCTCCCCCGTCCCTGGGATTCTCCAGGCAAGAACACTGGAGTGGGTTGCCATTTCCTTCTCCAATGCATGAAAGTGAAAAATGAAAGTGAAGTCACTGAGTCTTGTCCGACTCTTTGCGACCCCATGGACTGCGGCCCACCAGGCTCCTCCGTCCATGGGATTTTCCAGGCAAGAGTGCCATTGCCTTCTCCAATAAATCATATAATATTACTTAATTCACTGGGCAGTTGTGATAATGAGATAGTCTACATGTTTGTTTTTAGCACAATGACTATTTTAGAACAAATCTTTAAAAAATTAATTCCTTTTAGCATTTATATGAACTGCCTTTCTCATAGTAGTTTCTATTTGCTTATGTATCTTAGGGTTGAGGCCTATTATATTTTTGTATTTTTATTTTACTTCTTTCTATAAATGGATTCTAAGTTGTTGTGGGCATATCTGGGGGGTTACACGCTGAACGAAGGTTTCAAAATATGAAAAATTGTTTCATTGCCCAGGTGAAATTTTAAAATCAACACTGCATAAAATATGTGCTTTAATATACACAGTGGATACAAATTTTGGTAATTAACTGACTTTCGAGCAAATTCTCTTGTGCTTACTCAATCTGTGAAGCCTGGAATTGCTATTCTCTTATATGATTATACTGCTTGGTGTAATGTTTTTTACATAGGAAAATGAATAATTGCATGATTTTGAGAATATAACAAATTGGTGCCAAAGCAAAGCTTAAATAAAGACTTAGAATATTTTTTAGGGAATTAATGAAATTTGTTGCTTTATAAACAGGTAGCAGGGGAAATAAAGTATTATATATTGGGGGAAATCAGGTATCCATGGACACCCTTGGATTAATTTACAAGACCGGTAAAGATAAGACATGAAAATCCTGTGTGGTAGTACTAACCAAATATTCATTGCTAGCTCCTTGATGTGATAATTCATTTGCATAAAATTAGAAGAAAGGACAAAGAAAGAAAGGTTAAAAAGGCATTACTAGATTTTAATTTTAGACAATGAATTTAAAAAGGCAAAGAGTTTCTCTGTACCACCTTCTGTCCAGGAGCCTAGAATTTAGAATGGAGTATGGTGATTAAATGAGGTCAAGAAGAAAGTGACTTAATTTGTGGTTAGGTAAGCAGGAGGGACCACGCTCTTGGCAGTAAAGTTGTAAATCACTGTGATAACCTACCAGAGAGGGTGAGCTATAAAACTGCTTTCCCACTAAGTTTTTAATATGGATAGTGTTTAGTTTTGGTGGAGACATGGGGATTTATTAATTGATCCCTGCTTAGTATCTTTGGGGTGGAGGGGAGGACATAATTCATTCGTTTAGTACTCTTTGCTGATCTCTTTACATGCATTAAAGCATTTACTCTTTCCAGTAGTTCCTGTGAAGCTGGTGTTAATATGCTCGTGTTTTTAAAAATTAGTGAGGGTCTGAACAAGGCTTTGAATTTAGTTATATTTGTCTGATGCTGAGCCCCTTTCAGTTTCCTCTATGGCAGGTTCTCTCAGTACTTATTAGTTCATGAATCTGTATTTCAGGATTTTAGCAGTGGGGTCCTTTCTACAAATGAGAACTCTGTATGTGATATAATGCTGCCTGTTTGCTTGGAAAACCATTGCTGTAGTTCATTTCTTTGCTTTTCACTTCTTAATTCTTTTGGTTCTGCCACTAATCTGTAAACGGCAAATGTAGTAACCTCAAGGAGGCTAGAACATGACTTTAATAGTCTTAAATTTCAATTGTATTTTCTCAGTAGATATATAATTAGAATCAGTGGGAGTTTGGCCTTGGTGAAGATTATAGAATTAAACTCTTATTCTTTCAATTTCACATCAGCTTTGGCTTATTTGATTACTCTGGTTTTCTTTTCTGCCCTGTGCAGTCTGGGGCAAACCAAGACCTTACTGAGTCTTTGTAAAACAATTTGTATTTTGCATATTGGAGATACTATGAGCACTGATGCTATCTGTATCATGCTGATGATATAATGTTGATGATTTGGGTTTGAAATTGTTTTCCAAGGAAAGGAAGAATTCTGGAGAGGTGGACTTAGTAATGTTCATTTACTGGATTTTATTTGTATTAGTGCTCTGTGATGGACTTTTCCACTTTGCTTTCCCAATCTCTAGGCCATGAGTTTATACTTGGTGCATATACTTTATATTGTTATTGAAGTTTTTTTCTTGGTTTGATTCCTAATTTCCTAGATGACATGGCTTCTGAGTCTAATCATCTGAATAAGCCTTAGGTATAAATAAGTATAATTTCCTTCCCATAAACATTAATGATATATTTTATTCTTATAAGTCTACTGACCAGTTTTGGTGAGTCATTTCCATATTTTTCAGTGTCTTAATTACACAGGGACATTCATTGTGCTAATTGTTTACTGAATGTAGTAGAAAAATGAAAATTTAATATATGACAATTATTTGGAAGTAGATTGAAATCAGCTAGGGTAACTTGTGTTTTCAGATGTCCTAGGTATTATTTTTAAATATATTTCAGAATTTATGCTAAAGTTTAAATCTTTCTGTAATTCCTACTTTATTAATTCTTATTATCAAACATAACTGGAGGAGAGAGTGAGTTGCTAAAAATTTCTTTGAGGCATAAAGATGTGAATCAAGAATTGTTCTCAAGAATAACTTTTAATTCCCATATTTGTTCAGGCATGACTCAAAGTTTTTACTTCAATGTTTCTCTTTTTATATTCCATCATAGTAGCAGTATGTAAGATAAATACTTTCATGGATGGTTAAAAATATGTGATATTTACTTGAGAAATGACTATTTACGTTTGTAGATAAATGCATATTTAAAATATTTAAAAGCTGTCAATTGCATATAAAATTTCTTATATAATGTTTCATGGCTCTGATGACAAAATACAGCACAACATCTTTGAATCTGTATCTTTTCCTATGCAAACTTCTTTCTCTTCCAGCTCTGTTAGAAAAAGTGAGCAAAATGGATTTTTAAAAACTTGCCATAGAGACTGGTGAGTTGATTTTTCTATCTTTTGAGGGGAAATTGGAATGATAATAGAGCAACTTTCGTCAGAAGTGCTCAAAGTTTTTATATTGCTTCATTAATCCACATACCAATAATGGGAAAACATTATTGTTCCAGTATTTCAGGTGAGAAAAAGAAAGTATCAAGAGGTCTTCTTGTTTGAAATCAAGTGCTGAGTCAGAGGTCAAGTCTATAAAAGAATTTTGTCTTTTGTTTTTTGCTTCTAAGAAGCATGGTTGTCCCCTATGCATTTTGTGGCTAAAAAAGAAGATACTTCAGAAAGAGAACTGAAAGTGAACATGGCTCAGTCGTGTCCAACTCTTTGTGATTCCATGGACTATATAGTCCATGGAATTCTCCAGGCCAGAACACTGGAGTGGGTAGCCTTTGCCTTCTCCAGGGGATCTTCCCAACCCAGGTCTGCTGCATTGCAGGTGGATTCATTACCAGCTGAGCCACAAGGGAAGCCCAGATACTTCAGAACAGCCTCTTTTTTAAAAAAGTTAACAAGGAAGCACAATGATAATGATGATGAGCAAAAGTTACTTTATTTTCTTGGGAAATAGAAGTAGATGTACTGCTATTTTGACTTAAATCTGGCCATGTGCTGTGCTGTTTGCTGAGTCGCTTCAGTTGTGTCTGACTCTTTGCAATCCCATGGACTATGGCCCATGAGGCTCCTCTGTCCGTAGGATTCTCCAGGCAAGAATACTGAATTGGGTTGCCATTTCCTCCTCTAGGGGATCTTCCCAGGAATCGAACCCATGTGTCATGTCTCCTGCATTGGCACATGGGTTCTTTACCACTAGCACCACCTGGGAAGCTCAAATCTGTCTATGTAAACACTAAAGTGAGGGGTATGAAGTAACTCTAGAGAAAAGCAATTTTGTCATCCAAGAAGTAATCAGAGAAGAGGTATTTAAACAAATCACAATTCAAAATTGTAGTCACAAATCTGTGTAGAACTCTTTGGATGGAGACTTAAGAATGCATAGATGTCAAGAGGGAGGGGATATATATATATATATAAGCCCTGGGATTTCTTTGGAGGGAATGATGCTGAAGCTGAAACTCCAGTACTTTGGCCACCTCATGTAAAGAGTTGACTCATTGGAAAAGACTCTGATGCTGGGAGGGATTGGGGGCAGGAGGACAATGGGATGACAGAGGATGAGATGGCTGGATGGCATCACTGACTTGATGGACGTGAGTCTGGGTGAACTCCGGGAGTTGGTGATGGACAGCCTGGCCTGCTGTAATTCATGGGGTCACGAAGAGTTGGACACGACTGAGCGACTGAACTGAACTGAACTGATATATATATATATATATATGTGTGTGTGTATATATATATATATGTATATATATATATGTGTATATATATATATGTATATATATAGCTGATTTGTGTTGTTGTATGGCAGAAACCATACATTGTAAAGCAATTACCCTTCAGTGAAAAAATAAATTACATGTGAGAAAAGAAATAAATGCAGGCAAAGGTAAGACTCAAGTAAACCAGTACTAGCAAAAGGTTTTACAACATTCATTTCTTTGAAAAGAAACAAAAATATAGATGTTATCCAAAAAAAAATCAGTAGATGAACTAAGAGGAATGGAAAAATAACTTCAAATAAAAGTCTGACAGTATAATCAGTGTTGGAAGAAATCAGATTTGTCAGAGGAAAGATGTTAAATGATATGCAGCAACAAGTGGAAGGAGAGGTGGATGACCAAGGATGATGGTAGAAATCATAGATGACATTCGCTGAGCGCTTCCTACAACCACACTGTGCTTTAAATTTCATGACATACTGTAAGTTGGATGCTATTGTTATTTCATTTCAGAGATGAGAATTCCAAAGAGATGCAAGGTGCCTCAGGTCATACATGAATATAGAAGAGCAGCATGGACTTAAATGAAACAAATCCAAAAGGTAGAATCCAGATTTAAATGAAGGTTTTTAAGAGGAAAAAAAGTGCTAGTAATACTTGAAAGGGCAAAGTATGTTTGGAGCAAGCAAATAAAGGGAGTGGCTGGTTTCCTGGGGACAGATGGCAAGAAGAAGAGAAATTTTTCAACTGCATTTCTTCCTTCCTCTTCTCTATGAAGGAAAATAATCCTCAGACCAATGAGAATAACATTTATAAAGAAAAATTAGACCTCCTACCCTAAGCAAGTTTAACCTTATAGTGGAAGGTGCATAGGCTTTGGAGTCAAGCAGAACTTGAACTTCTGTCACTTCCTTGCTTTAGAACTTGGGCAAGATATTTAACCTGAGTCTCAGTATCTTGCCAGGCAGGAGACTCAGGTTCGATCCCTGGGTCAGGAAGATCCCCTGGAGAAGGGAATGGCAACCCACTCCAGAATTCTTGCCTGAAAAATTCCATGGACAGAGGAGCCTGGTGGGCTACAGTCTGTGGGGTCACAGAGTCAGACACAACTTAGCAACTGAACAACAAGATATTTAACCTGAGTCTCCGTATCCTTACACAGTAATTAGGAAAAACACAGTAGCTCCTGGAATTTAGGAGATTAAAGGTGATAACTAATATGAATTAAAAGATCTGGTAAATTGTAGCCATTTAATAAATAAGTATTATTTGCCTTACATTTCCTTCCCAGACTTTGATGAAGCATGTTCCAGTAAATTGCAGCAGAATCTGCTAAACTATTATGGGAATATCTTTGAAAATTCATGGAAAATAAGAATGGAAATGGTCCATTTTCCAAAGAAACAAAAAGGCAAATTAATAAAGCCACAACCAACAAATCAACAAATTTTAAAAAAGATAACAATTCTAGAATGCATTTCTAGAGACTGCCACCACAAACTGTAGTGGAGGTTCTTACTATAAAGAATTGCCCTTTCTCTGGCCTCTACGTTCTGCTACATCTTACTCTTACTTGACCCTATCAGTTGATTCAGATCTACCCCAGATTCAAAGGTCAGGTCTGAAACAGGTTGGATATAATTAAGGAGCTCTAGCTTAGAACTCTGTAAGTCAGGATCCAGGCAGTCCATCTCTAATTTTGGAAACTGCAGCCTTGTCCTGTTTAATGTTCTTGATTCTTTATCTGGCAAGACACTTCTAGTATCCTAATTTTCATAGGATGAAGGTAAGGAGCTGAGGGAACAACCTTTGAACAAGATTGGGACTTACAATGGAAGGTACAAACTGTTTACATAAGCAAGACCAAGGGACTTGGGACCTCTCTGATCAGCATCAGGTACAATGGGTCTGCACGATAAGATACATAATAATATCCATGGTCCTTTGTGTTAGATAGATTCTTATTCAGAGTAAGGGGAGCTTGAATAACTTCCTGGAAGCAGAATTTAGCTCTAGAGAAAAGGTCATGAAAGTCCAGGTTCGATGCACGATACTGGATGCTTGGGGCTAGTGCACTGGGACGACCCAGAGGGATGGTATGGGGAGGGAGGAGGGAGGAGGGTTCAGGATGGGGAACACATGTATACCTGTGGAGGATTCATTTTGATATTTGGCAAAACTAATACAATTATGTAAAGTTTAAAAATAAAATAAAATAAAAAATAAAATAAAATAAAATAAAAAAAAGAAAAAAGCCAAGGGGATTAAGGCACCATCTAGATAGACTCAGTTCAGTTCTACCTGCGATTATTGCATACAGCTAATCACACAAACTGGCCACAAGGAAGATATGTAGGGAGACTCTAGATTAATTTCACATGTACTGAGGTTGTCTCCAGCTTTGGGATGTCAGATCACAATCTGCAGTGGGGAAGCAAGTCCTAATATACTCTTAGGCTAGGTTCTCAGCTTGATCTCAGGGCTGGGCATGGCTCTAAGCCTGCAGGTGAAGACTTGTAGTACATGTGGCATGATTCCTGAATGCCAGAATAATATACCATATTGGATCTTAGTTTTTATACAAAATATGAACTTGAACTAATGTCAAGTTATCTGTATTGCATAACAAATTAAATCAAACTCAGTAGTACCACACACCCATTTGCTGGGATCATGGATTGTGTGGCTTGTGTCTGCTCCACAGTTTCTAGCTGCAGTTGGGAAATTCTGAGGTTGGGGTGATTGGTAAGCTTCTTACACCTCTGATAACTGGGAGTGGGCGGGAATTGAAGCTGTGTCCGAGATCAAAGCTGTGACTGATGACATGACTGTACATACATGTGATCTCTAAGTGGCCTGGCCTTGTTACTGCACAGCGACTGGTTCTGAGAGGTAATGGATTGAAAAGGAACGCATGGAAAGAACATTCCCAGAGACCAAGGCAGGAGCTGTAGGGCTTCCACTGACCTGGTCTCTGAAGACACGAAGCATTATTCTGCTATGAAACATTCTATGGGTTATAGGAGAGTCTTAAAAGCCAGCCTAAGGGAAAGTAACCCTTAGTGGAAAGAATTGAAACATATGAAATTCCTTAAAAATTTATTGATTTAAATAATTTTGCCTATGTTACACATAATAAAAACAACCCTTTTTTAAATTAAAAAAAATATTTATGTGTTTTAATTGGAGGCTAATTACTTTACACCATTGCAGTGGTTTTGCCATACATTGACATGAATCACCCACGGGGGTACATGTGTCCCCCATCCTGCACCCCCTCCCGCCTCACTCCTCTCCCACCCCTCTCGGTTGTCCCAGTGCACTGGCTTTGAGTGCCCTGTTTCATGCATCGAACTTGGACTGGTCATCTATTTCACATATGGTAAAAGAAATCTTTTACACTAAAAAAATAAAATAAAATTAAGCCAACCCAGATTCAAGGCAGGGGGAAATTTGTGAGATCATACCATGGAAAATCCTGAGGGATAGGAGACATCGCTGTGGGCGTTTTTTGAAAAATGCCATCTAACAACAATGTGCTGTTTTGGTTAATTTGTTTGTTTGGTTGATTTGGTTTTGTTTTGCTTGGACAATGAGTGAAGTGGGAAAATCTAGAGCAGTCTTTACGTTATTTGCTGCTACGTATGTAAGCTTTTTAAGGTTCATTTATGCTGGTGATGGCAGTTCAGTTATGACTTTTAATTATCAATTTTTAAATATAAATTTATTTATTTTAATTGAAAGCTAATTACTTTACAATATTGTATTGGTTTTGCCATACATCAACATGAATCCGCCACGGGTGTCACATGTTCCCCATCCTAAACCCCTCTCCCACCTCCCTCCCCAGGATGATTTGGGAGAAGGGCATTGAAACATGTATAATATCATATATGAAACGAATCGCCAGTCCAGGTTCGATACATGATACAGGATGCTTGGGGCTGGTGCACTGGGATGACCTAGTTACTTAAAAGCTGCATTACTTCAGGGTATTTTTTGTAAAATCTAAGATAGGTATATATTCCAATACTCTATTAAATGGAAATGTTGTGTAAACCAGAATGCCAAATATTTTATGTTACAGAGACAACAGATATTTATATATCTACTCTTATTCCTTAGTATTGACTTAGATTTATTGTTATAAAGTCTTGTGTCTTTTTCATAGCTACAATGATTCATTATCTCTCATCTTGGAAAATTGTTTTAAAATATTCTGAGGCTGCTACTGTTCACCTTTTATATTGTATTAAATTTTTATCTCTAGAAATAGTTCCTTTTTCAGTTGGGATTTTATGGTTCTGATAATAGTGACAAGGGTATGAAAATCTTGCCAATTTTATAGAGTACTTTGAAACAATGGCAGGAGTCTGAAAATTGGTTAACTAGCAGTTAGCATCATGTTGCATTGGAAAAGGCTAACATTTATTACAACTACTACCATTTAATCTTTGCATTCCCTATACAATCTTCCAAGTCAATATTCATTAGCAGTGAAAGACAGGTAACTGTGATATAGTTATATAACAGTGCCAAGTGGTTGAAAGATTTTGATTAGCAATCTGTCTTTTTAGTTCTTGCCAGGGATTTATTCTTGGAGAGAAATGGATTAAGATAGGATTAGTAAAAAAAAGAAATTATGGCCTCATAACTGAATAATACAAAATGAGATTATTTCAATATTATATCTTCAAAGACAACTGACTGTTTTCTTTTTTTTAAATTTAATTTTATTTTTAAACTTTACAATATTGTATTAGTTTTGCCAAATATTGAAATGAATCCGCCACAGGTATACCTGTGTTCCCCATCCTGAACCCTCCTCCCTCCTCCCTCCCCATACCCTCCCTCTGGGTCGTCCCAGTGCACCAGCCCCAAGCATCCAGTATCGTGCATCGAACCTGGACTGGCGACTCATTTCATACATGATATTATACAGGTTTCAATGCCATTCTCCCAAATCTCCCCACCCTCTCCCTCTCCCACAGAGTCCGTAAGACTGATCTATGACTGTTTTCATTTAACTCTTCTGGGTATAAATTACTTTCTGGAGAAAAAACATATGTATTCAAGAAGTAAGTTATTGTATTTCTGTAATGTTTTTGGTTTCTTGACTCCCCAGGTGAAATTAAACTCACTTAAGTTGGTCCTCAAACTTCTTGAACTCTGGCATCATCCTCATTTCCAAACCGGTTTTTCACAAATCTCCTTTAGATTATCTTTCCCTAGGGTAAGACTGGGCTTCCCTGGTGGGTCAGTGGTGAAGAATCCACTTACAATCCACCTTCAAGAGACACAGGCTAGGTCCCTGGGTTGGGAAGATTCCCTGGAGAAGGAAATGGCAACCCACTCCTGTACTCCTGCCTGGGAAATCCCAAGGACAGAGGACCCTGGTGGGCTACAGTTCAGGGGGTCACAAACAGTCAGACATGACTTAATAACTAAATAACGACAGAGTAAAGCTACACTAAGTTTCCATGATTATAGTCTTCATTTTTCTCTTTTTATATATACACTCAAAGTCTTTTTCATTTGAGATACTTTTTTTTCTCAAGACCACCAATCAGAAATCCTGCTTGATTTTTAGTTTCTGGTCTCCACTCACAAAATAGGGAGCAAAGTCTAAGAATCTGACACTAAGGTGATTATGATAAAGGTGATGTGTCCACCACACTCTGAGAACTCTGCTTTATGGACTGTGGTAGGCAGAATGCTGCTGCTGCTAAGTCATTTCAGTTGTGTCCGACTCTGTGCGACCCCATAGATGGCAGCCCACCAGGCTCCCCCGTCCCTGGGATTCTCCAAGCAAGAACATTGGAGTGGGTCGCCACTTCCTCCTCCAATGCATGAAAGTGAAAAGTGAAAGTGAAGTCGCTCAGTCATGTCCGACTCTTTGAGACCCCATGGACTGCAGCCCACCAGGCTCCTCCATGGAGTGGGGTGCCATTGCCTTCTCCATAGGCAGAATAATGGTCCCTTAATGATGCCTTCATCCTTATCTCAGAAACATATACATATTGTATGTTAAATGGGAAATTAAACTGAAGATAGAATCAAGGTTACTAATCAATTGACCTTTTAAATAGGGAAACCAGGACTTCCCTGGTGCTCCAGTGGTTAAGACTCCCTGCTTCCATTGCAAAGGGAAGAGGTTCAACATCTGGTTGGGGAACTAAGATCCCGCATGCCACATGGCATGGCTAAAAAGTAGCAAGTAAGCAAACAAAGTTGACTCATTGGAAAAGACTCTGATGCTGGGAGGGATTGGGGGCAAGAGGAGAAGGGGATGACAGAGGATGAGATGGCTGGATGGCATCACCGACTCGATGGACGTGAGTCTGAGTGAACTCCGGGAGTTGGTGATGGACAGGGAGGCCTGGCGTGCTGCGATTCATGGGGTTGCAAAGAGTTGGACATGACTGAGAGACTGAACTGAAGTGAACTGAACTGAAGCAAACAAAAAATAGGGAAATCATCCTGGATTATCTGGGTGTATTGTGTGTAATCCCAAGGACCTTTAAAAGTGGAAGAGGAGAGAAGAGGAGCAACCCGAGAAGGAGGTGTGGCAAAGGAAGCAGTGCTCATAGTTTGGCATGGGAAGGACTAGACTTGCCTGTGCTGGGTTTGGAGATGAAGGAAAAGAGCCATCAGCCAAGAAAGGCAGGTGGTTGCCAGAGGCTGAAAAAGGCAAGGAAACAGATTTGGTCCTTGTATTGGTTTCCTAGGGGTGCTGTAATGAAGTACTGTCCACTGCATAGTTTAAAAGGACAGAAATTTATTCCCTCACAGATCTGGAGGCTAACAGTCCACATAAGTCTCAGTGGGATCATGCGCACTCTGAGACTCTGGGTAGTCTTCCCTTGCCTCTTCCTACCTTCTGGTGGTCACAGTGGATCCCGGGTGTTCCTTGGCTCTGGATGCAGCGGCATCACTGCCGTGCCTGCCTCTCTCATCTTCTCCCTGTGTGTCTCTGTCTTTGTGTAGGATTTTCCTTTTCTGAAAATACAAATCATATTAGGGCTCATATTGATGACCTCTTCTTAATCTGCTTACATCCACAAAGACCCTGTTGTCAAGTAAGATTTCATTCATAGGTACATGAGTTACGACTTCAATATACCTTTTCTGAGGGGAACGCAATTCAACCCATAACACTCTTAGAACCTCCAGAAAAAAACCCCAGCACTTCCAATACATTGCATTTAGCCTAGTGAGACCCAAGATAATCAGTTTGCTTTAAGTCATTATATTTGTGGTAATTTGTAACAGTAGCCTCAGAAAACTAACCCAAGGGACTAACTGAAACCCTATCTTATGTGTGAAGTCCCTTGTTTCCCCTTGCTAAATTCCATCTCTTCTTCCCATACTAACTTGTTTGTACTTTCCTAAGTAAATTTTAACCCCTAATCATCATAGTCAAAGCTATGGTTTTTCTAGTAGTCATGTACAGATGTGAGAGTTGGGCCATGAAAATGGCTGAGCACCGAAGAATCGATGCTTTTGAATTGTGGTGTTTGATAAGACTTGCGAGTCCCTTGGATTGGAAAGAGAACAAATCAGTCAGTTCTAAAGGAAATTAACCTTAAATATTCCTTGGAAGGACTGATGCTGAAGCTGAAGCTCCAATACTTGGGCCACTTGATGCAAAGAGCTGACTCATTGAAAAAGACCCTTGACACTGGGAAAAGTTGAGGGCAAGAGGCGAAGGGGGTGACAAAAGATGAAATGGTTGGGTGGCATCGTCAACTCAATGGACATGAGTTTGAGCAAGCTCAGGGATATAGTGGAGGACAGAGGAGTCTGGCATGCTATTAATATAATCCATGAGGTCACAAAGAGCTGGACAGGATTTAATGACTGAACAGCAACACTAATCATTTCCTTGTTGCTTTGTTACGCTTGTATCCCTCTAATTCTAAAGTTGTTGAAGGAAGAGGCAATTGATTATTCATCTTTGTACCTCCTTGAGTTAACTCACACCCTGTAGCCATTCAATAACTATTTAATAAAAGAATGTTAAATTCTTTTACAGAACATAGTTGCTATTGTCATAGTGTCAAGGAATTCTCCTCAAACAACTATGTTTAAAACTAAAATGAGAGAGAAGAAATCTAAGAAAGGAAAAAAAAATCCTTTAAAAATTTACTATAAAACCATTTTATAGTAACTTTCGAAGTTACTATAAAAAATTTACTCCTCTAAGAGAAATGAAAGCAATACTGGCCTTGTGTTTTACATTAAATTTTATTGTGGATTTAGAATATCTTGATCCAAAAGAGCAATTCAGTATGCATTTTGTTGTGGTTAGTGTGGCTCAGGCTCCCCAGATGCTTTTCAAACGTAGCTCAGAAAGTGCTGGCACTCAGTGGACCAGCAAATTCACGTTTTCCCTTAAAAAGCTACACTGGATCTGTTTTGCTTCTTATTTGGGTTAATTTCTACAGCCAATGCAACTTGTGTATTCCTGGTTAAATATGCCTACAATATACAGTCACTAACAAACTTTGTTTTATAGTTCCCAACTGTTCCATAATGTATTTAATGTTTTAAAATTATAGAAGAGCTTGAGAAAGCTGGACATATAGAAGAGTTTGAGACAGTTTTTGACCAGATTGTGTGTATGTGTGTTAACTTCGTTTAGTTTAGCAATTGTACTGTTATCAAATCAATTGGGTTTCTATAATTTGCCTTCAGTTAAGATGCTCACTCCATGACAGCTGATGGAAAGCTCTTGAAAGAAGTTATTACGAGCAAGATTGAAAATAAACGGAAGCCAGGGCTTTTCCCTGGACTCAGGCCTCAGGGAGATGACAATCTTCTGTGCCATGTTTCTGTTCCATCCCTAGTGGAAAGAGACAATTTAAGAGGAAAACATTGACACTGTGCTGTATTATTAATGGAAAGAATATACTTAATTATTTTTATCTTTTAATTTATTTAACTATTTGCTTTTTACTTTGGATCTTGCCATACAATTGGGCTCATTTCCTATATTGTAAGGTTATACTCAAAATTCTTCAATCTAGGCTTCAACAACCAAGAACTTCCAGATGTACAAGCTGGATTTAGAAAAGGCACAGGAACCAGAGATCAAATTACCAACATTTGCTGGATCATAGAAAAAGCAAGGGAATTCCAGAAAAATATCTATTTCTGCTTCATTGAATACACCAAAGCCTTTGACTGTGTGGATCACAACTGTGGAAAATTCTTCAGGAGCTCGGAATATCAGATCTCTTTACCCATCTCTTGAGAATGCTGTATGCAGGTCAAGAAGCAACAGTTAGAACCGGACAAGGAACAATGGACTGGTTCAAATTGGGAAAGGAGTATATTCAAGGCTATATATTGTCACCCTGCTTATTTAACTTATATGCAGATTACATCATGCAAAATGCTGGGCTGGATAAAGCACAAGTTGGGATTAAGATTGCTGGGAGAAATATCAACACCCTCAGATATGCAGATGATACCACTGAAATGGCAGAAAGTGAAGAGGAACTAAAGAGCTCTTGATGAGGGAGAAAAAGAAGAGTGAAAAAGCTGGCTTAAAACTTATCATTCAAAAAACTAAGACTGTGACATCTGGTCATATTACTTCATGGCAAATGGAAAGGGTGACAGATTTTATTTGCTTGGGCTCCAAAATCACTGTGGACAGTGTCTGCAGTCATGAAATTAAAAGATGCTTGCTCTTTGGAAGGAAAGCTATAACAAACCTGTGAAAGTGAAAGTGAAGTCACTCAGTCGTATCCGACTCTTTGCGACTCCATGGACTGCAGCCTACCAGGCTCCTCAGTCCATGGAATTCTCCAGGCAAGAATACTGGAGTGGGTTGCCATTTCCTTCTCCAGGGGTTCTTCCCGACCCAGGGATCGAACCCGGGTCTCCTGCATCCCAGGCAGACGCTTTAACCTCTGAGCGGGTATTAAAAAGCAAAGTCATCACTTTGCTGACAAAGCTTCGTATAGTGAAAGCGATGGTTTTTTCCTGGCAGCATGCACAGATGTGACAGTTGGACCATACAGGAGGCTGAGTGCTGAAGAATTGATGCTTTCAAACTGTGCAGTTGGAGAAGACTCTTGAGAGTCCCTTGGAAAGCAAGGAGATCAAACCAGTTAGTCCTGAAGGAAATCAACCCTGAATATTCATTGAAAGAACTGATGCGGAAGCTCCAATACTTTGGTTGCCTGATGGGAAGAACCAACTCATTGGGAAAGATGTTGATGCTGAGAAAGATTGAAGGCAAAGGAGAAGGGGACAGCAGAAGATGAGATGATTAGATAGGATCACCAACTCAACAGATGTGAATTTGAACAAACTCTGGGAGATAGTGAAGGACAGGAATGCCTGGTGTGGTACCATCCATGGGATTGCAAAGAGTTGGACACAACTTAGGAACCAAACAACAATAATGGATCTGTAACAAATAAACCATGCTTGGTGCTATGGATAACAACAGCAATAGCCAAAATTGTTATTGAAGAAATTAGGAAGCTCGGGGACTATTGGAGTTTCTGAAGCTTATAAATATAAAATCAGAGGATTTAGAAAAGAAAAGTAAGATACCAAGTGTTCATGCCAGATAAACACTTATGATGAATCAAATGATCGAGCTAGTGGTATGGATGGAGCTAACATTATTAAGGAATCATTTGCTGTAGTGTGAAGTAAATGCAATTCATGGCAAGTGAATCTAATACATATAACCTTTCAATAATTCAAGATATATATGGTTTTAAAGCACATAGGGATGTATTATTGGATATATCCTAAATAAATACATACTTGATTAAAGAAATAATTGCATGCTATTTTCTCATTGCTGAATATAATAATAAAAATTTTAATGTATTTTAATGAACAAAATGCCCACATAGAAATGAATAACATATATGTTGGGCTTTCCTTCTCTATAAGTTTATAAAGTGCAATCTTTTTTCTTTTTTTAATTAAAGTACAGTTGATTTGCAATATTGTGTTAGTTTCAAGTGTACAGCATTGGGATTTGGCTTTGTTTCTTTTGTTTTTGTATTATATTCCATTATAGGCTATTACAAGACATTGGGTAGAGTTCCCTGTGCTATATAGTAAGTTTTTGTTGCTTATCTATTTTATGTACAGTAGTTTGTATCTGTTAGTCTCATACTCCTAATCTGTCCCTTCCCCTCCCCTTGCCTACTTGGTAACCTTAAGTTTGCTTCCTATGTCTGAGTCTGTTTCTGCTTTGTATATGGGTTCATTTGTATTATTTTTTAGATTCCACTTATAAGTGATTCATTTTTTTTTCTTTCTCTAATTTATTTCACTAAGCATAATATTCTTTAGGTGCATCCATGTTACTACAAATTGCAATATTCTTTTATGGATGAGTGATATTCCTCCAGGTATCTACCCATCTGTCCATCCATTTATCTACCTCACATCTTTCCCATCATCTGTTGATGAGCACTGGATTGCTTCCGTGTCTTAGCTATTGCAAATAGTGCTACTATGAATGCTAGCATATTTGGGGTGCACACATCTTTTCAAATTAGAGTTTTCATTTGTTCCGGATATATACCCAAGAATGGAATTGGTGGATCATATGGTAGTTCTGTTTTTAGAACTTTGATCACTCAGTAAACTAAAAGTGAATTCTTAGTTATTCATGTTCCATAACAAACAACTACTGAATTCTACCTGCTGCTGTTGCCTGAAAGTAGCCATGGAAAATATGTAAATGCATGGATGTGGCTGGATTTGGCCTTAGAGGCTGCAGTTTGCCAACCCCCTGATCTAAAAGGTGGGATAATCTGGAGGACAAGGCTCTTTCTCTAATTTTCATATGAATGTCATGGTGCCTGGGGCTTCCCCAGTGGCTCAGCAGTAAAGAATCCGTCTGCAATGCAGGAGCTGCAGGAGACATGAGTTCGATCCCTGGGTTGGGAAGATCCCCTGGAAGAGGTCATGGCAACCCACTGCAGTACTCTTGCCTGGAGAATCCAATGGAGCCTGGCGGGCTAGAGTCCATAAGGTCACAAAGAGTGGGACATGACTGAAGCGACTTAGCACACACGCATGTCATGGTGCCAGAGCTGAAAGGGGACCAACGTATGTTCACTTCTTGAACTTTCTCTATAACCCTTTTGCCTCCCGCATCCTTTCCCTAGGGTCCAGCCTCTCCTGCTCAGCTTTTGGGTAGAGCTGTAAGGCATTTCCTTCTGCTGTATTTCACACTGTGTAGGATGATTTCCTGTTAGTATAGCTCAGGGAGGATACCATGCCAGAGAACTTATTTTCTTTCCCTCTTTCAATCTCAATGCCAATTTGCTCCATCTAGATCCCTGGCTTTTGTGTGCATGTGTATGGGGAGGGGTTGGGAAACATTAGGGAAGAATGTCCCTCAGTAGGATGTATCACTCTCCCACATGAGTTTATGCACCTCAGTAGGATGTATCACTCTCCCACATGAGTTTATTATAATGCAGATAAGTCTAGCATGAATTGGTGGCTTTTAATATATTGGCCTAAAATATATTTAGTATGTTTTAATATATTCCACAACACCAAAGGAGCATACTAACAAATAGAGCTCTCTGATGATAGGGTGGTCTGCCATCTGACAGTGGGAACTCCCTTTCCCTTTATCTGTTCATGTGTAGCTGGGTGGCAATATGTTTGAGATGTTGTGGAGGCCATTCTCTTATTAGGTTAGAGATTAGATAGACTGTTGATATCTAAACCCCATAGCTGGGGTTGAGGGACCGGGGGTAGGACCAGAAAGATCACAATTGACCCCTTTGGACTTTGATTATTTGAATGTATTGCTTATTCAAAATATAAATAAAGCTTTTTAATTAAAAAAAAAAACAAAACATAACTGTCATATTGGCTATGGCCAAATGACCTGGAGAACTTGGAAAAGTTCATATTCTCTATGTCATACCTCCAGAAATACAGTAGATTGAGGGTGGGGGTCAGGTGATCTGTCGGTAAAGCTCCAAATCATTGTTAAACCTCTGACAACATAGGAAGTTTAAAGAAAACAATAAAAGAAAAATAAATATTAAAACAGTAATCCCAACAGCTAGATAGTACTGCTGTTAACATTTTGGGTTAAATTATTCTGCATATATTGAATTAATCTTTACATATTTAAGTTGCACCCCTTATAAAATTTGTCTTAATATATTAGGCATATATTATATATTTACAAGTCAATACATAAGAACAAATATACCTACATGGAAGTTTTTGAGACAACCACAGGATATTGCAGGATTTGGATGCATTCAATTATTTAACTAATTTTATAAATTATGATTATAAAGAATGTGATAGGTGTGATGGTGAACATTCATGTGTGTGTTTATGATTTCTGTATATATATATACATGTTCCCTTTTTATTATTAATTATGAAGTGACAGTGTTTATTTTTTTCAAATGCTTTTAATGCTTTTATTGAGATGTGTGGGTTTTGTCCTTTATTTTATTGATATGGTGTCCAACATTACTCATTTTTGGATATTACACCAACTTTGCATTTCTGGGATAAGTCTCATTTGGTCATGGTGTATAATCCTTTTTATATATTTATGGATTTTGTTAACTTGTATTTTGATATTTGTGCCTGTATTTATAATAATTCCTGTGATTTTGATCTCTTGTCTGGTTTTGTTGTCATGATAACATTGGCCTTATAAAATGAATTGGGAAGTGTTCCCTCCTCTTCTATTTTTTTGGAAAGAATGTTTGGGTAATTAGTATGAATTCTTTAAACTCTAGTCCAATAAAATTCAGACTGCTTTGTGGGAGCAATTTAGAGGCCAGTCTTGGAGGATTGCTTTGACCCTTAAAGGCTCTTAGCTGTTTCTTTCTCTGATTCTCTCTGGCAAACAAATTGGCCAGTGGTTTAGTTTGGTGCTTTTATGTAGCTACAAGCCTCATTTTAAATGCTTACTAGCAAAATATCCATGGTTTATTAGAGTATCTATGGATTTTTATTTTTGTTCCTTCTGTTCCAAATAAAGAAATCTATGGGGATAACTTCTCAGTAGCTCATGTGTATAGCCTGACTTTGCCATAGGTAAAATCTCTGAGCCACTGTTTTGGAACTGGGCCTAAAGACAATGCCCTGCTTCTCTTGGAGTAAAACCTCTGCTTTATGAAAGTGGCTCCAGGCCGGCTTGGGAGCCTCTAGTGTCCTGGCCTGCATCTCCCAGCACGGGCCCTCTGCCCAATGAGAAACCTGAAGCCAAGGCCCCTGGGGCACAGTGTTCTCAGCCTGCCATGCCTGAGGCAGTCTCTGCTGCACAAGTGGGGCTGGATATGGAAAGGAAGCTTCTGATCTCTTTTTGTGCAGGCCTGGGCTTTAGTCTCTGCAGTGTGGGGCTGGGGCTGGGGAGAAATGCTGGCTACCTTTTGCTCTAGGAGAGACTGTGATTGGGAGCTAGTGGGAGAGCGTTTCTGAGCCCCATTTTCTGGGTCACGGGTGACACAGTGGAGCTCCCATTATGGTGATCTGGGGACAAGAGTGAGTGAGGGAGTGACTTGTGGCTCAGGTGACTCACACCTTTCTTACTGAGAACTTAATAAATTTTTTTAAAATAAATATTTTCCCATTTGTTATATATCTTTTGTTGTTGTTCAGTTGCTAAGTCATGTCCAGCTCTTTGGGATCCCATGAACTGCACTGAGCCAGGCTTTCCTGTTCTTCACTGTCTCCCAGAGTTTACTCAAACTCACGTCCATTGAGTCGGTGATGCCATCTAACCGTCTCATCCTCTGCCTTCCTCTTCTCCTCTTACCCTCAGTCTTTCCCACCTTCAGGGCTTTTTCCAGTGAGTTGGCTCGTCTCATCAGGTGGCCAAAGTATTGGAGCTTCAACTTCAGTATCAGTCCTTCCAAGGAATATTCAGGGTTGATTTCCTTTGATATTGACTGGTTGGATCTCCTTGCTGTTTAAGAGATTCTCAAGAGTCTTCTCCAGCACCACAGTTTGAAGACATCAGTTCTTTGGCACTAATATCTTTAGGGCATTTCCAAAATTTTGCTTTATAGTTTTCTTTTTTTTTTTTTTGCTGCTCTGTGCTTGGCTTGCAGGATCTTAGTTCCCCAGCCGGGGATGGAACCTGTGCCCCCCTCGAGTGGAAGTGCTGAATCTTAACCACTGGACCACCAGGGAAGTCCCTCTAAGTTTTTTATGTTTATTGTTTCCATCATTTTCATCAGCTTTGGTTTGTTGAAGAGTGGATCTGAAAGCTCCTCATGCCACCATTCTGGAAATCTTTGGAATCATAGATTAGATCAGTTCCTACTGAAATTCCTGCCCAAAATAAATGTCTTTCATTGATTCTCATGTTGGGGCCAGTTTGAGGGAACCATGGACACAATTACCTCATAGGTTCTTTCTAGTACTGAGATCCCCCATTTTAATGTGTACCTATGTACCTCTTAACTTCCAGGCCACAGCAGTTATGGGGAGAACCAAAGGCTCTGGTACAAAACAAAACAACAAAAAAGCCAACAACACATTCTGCCTACCCAATTGTTCTGCATCCCCAGCAGCCTCACACTTTGTGGGAGTGAATCCCACTTCTCTCCTTCTGCTGGCCCTCACGTTTCTTCCTCCAGGAGGTACATCCTGGAAGAGAAAAAGGAAGATGTGTTCTTTGGACTGTAGAACAAGGGCAACAAATTTAAACAGCTTAAGTGCCTTCATGGGACAAGTGAGTGAGAGGAACTGGAGAACTCACTGAAGTGAGCTGCAGATGATGTGTGCTTAAGTCGCTCAGGCGTGTCCAACTCTGAGACTCCATAGGCTGTGCCCACCAGGCTTCTCTGTTCATGGGGTTCTCCAGGCAAGCACACTGGAGTGGGTTGCCATGCCCTCCTCCAGGGCATCTTCCTGACCCAGGGACTGAACCCAGGTGATATGAAGTGAAGTGAAGTGAAGTGAAGCTGCTCAGTTGTGTCCGACTCTTTGTGACCCCATGGACTGTAGCTTACAAAGCTCCTCTGTCCATGGGACTCTCCAGGCAAGAGTACTGGAGTGGGTTGCCATTTCCTTCTCCAGGGGATCTTCCCGACCCAGGGATCGAACCCAGGTCTCCCACATTGCAGGCAGAGGCTTTACTGTCTGAGCCACCAAGGAAGCCCCAGGTGATACGCCACCCTTTAAAAATTCTTCCTCATCACCAGATTGTTTCTAAATGGATGTCATTCCTGTCATTCTTCATGACCATTATCCATATCTGGTAATCAGATAAAATTAGAAGCCACTTTGATAATTCCTTTTCACAAATGAATGAAAATCTTCCCTCAAGGTTCAGCAGCTTATCTAACTAATCTTGTAGGAATGGATCTTTATGATATCAGTTCATTAGTGTTGGTGGTCTTTTGGGTTGAGAGATCCCTGTTTTGGGTGATTAAACCAAATTCCCCTAAAATGGGATTGAAAGCTATTCAGGAATGAATGATTCTTGACTTAATCTCTCCTAAATGAGGTTATTACAGGCCGCTTCTAATTTTATGACATTAATAAAGTTATCAGGCTTTTCTTGTGCTCATTCAAAATGTACTTGATTTAATTTTGTGGATACAATACTTGAGTGGAAATAGAGCCATAGTTGGGCGTACATTTTTGGTCAAAATTTCTCCAACTCCTTGTTGTACTCTGCTCTGAATGAAGTGGTGTTAGGAATTCTTTTCATGGTTCTTTTGGGATGCAATGTACGAATTTATTATTATCAGCTGTTACAAGAGAAACATATAATTTTGAACTAATGACCTGATAGGTAAAGGAATAAATAGCTGCAATATAAGAACCAAGTTCCCAAGGACATAATTATGTTATTACTAGCAAACAGAGAGTTTCTGGTTCATTAAGTAGGAAAGGCAAAATATAAGTATAAATGATGGAAGGTGAAAATTTAATTTTTTACTTGTTCACATATTTTCCCCTATGACCAATAAAAACAAGAGAGAGGTTTTTTGTACTAAACGAAAATATAAACGATGAAACCTCTCTTAAAATCAGGGCCATGTGTCTATCCTCAAGTGTTTTGTTATGTGAAATTTGACCTTTATTCAAAGAGCATCTCTGTTTGATGATAATTGATGGTGCTTTGAGTGAGAGTTTATGGCAGTACTTCTACTTATTAAAAATATTTTCCTTAAGGTGAAGATGCTTCTTTTTAACTTTTGACCTAGCTTAACCTTTGAAAATACCCTGTCGGTTTAGTTGCATTTATAGATTTAATTAAGAAAGTGTGGACCTCTTCAGGTCATTAATAAAAATATGGAGTATGACCAGATTTATTTCTAATCCAGATGATTCACCAGCTTGTTTAACTGAATCATCCACTCTTCCTTTTTGTCATGTCAGCTTTTTGTTTAGTTTGATGATCATAATTCAAACCCACTGAAATTTTAAAATGCTTTATATATGAAGACATTATCCTAATTACTTCACTGGAATTATTTCTGAGGTGCTACTATAAAATAATGATGTTTTGTTTTGTTTTGTCAGGCACACGCCATCTGCTAGGCTTCCCAGGGTTCCTATGGGGTCAGGCTCGGTAATGAGACATGGCCCAGGTACAAGTGTTAATGCTCCTTTTAGTAATATTCCTAGAGAATCAGTCCAACATACCCTACAGAATCAGGATATTCGAAAGTTCAGCAAAGTTGAGGTATTGAAGAATAGAGAGCTATTTCTCTAAACTCTCTTGTTCTCTTGCTTCTAGAATCACATTCTGTTTGACACTATCAAGAAAGGATCAGGACAGGTCAAGTATGATGCAGTGTGAATTCTCTTCTTAAGTGTCATAAATATCCCTGCAACCCACACAGATTCTATTATATTAATGTGAAATTTTAGCATGTAACCGCTATCATCTATGTATTAGCTTTATGTTAGTATTTCATTAAATCAACACACCGTGAAACATACTGTCCATGATCTGTTTTCTGATATTTGTAATTTTGGCTTAAGGATGACCTATTTAAGCTAAACATTTATATCACTTTGCTTCTGAGGAAGGCAGTAGAGTATCGTGAATAAAAGCTAGACTGTTTGGGCACAGTTCTCAGTTCTTACCTGTACTGCTTCCTGGCTATAGTATGACCTTGGGCAAGTGAATTAACCTCTTTCACTTTCCTTTTATACACAGAATGATAATAGTACCTTCCTCTGAATTTGGGTTGTCTGAGGGTTAAACAAGTTAATACAAGTAAGGCACTTAGAAGGTTGCCAGATGGCAAGTGAGCACTTGATGAAGTAATTATGACTGTGCCTTCTTAGAACCTCCCCTCACTCTAAGTCAGTCCAGAGTCCATCCTTCGCTGGCCTCCTGTCACCCATTTCTCAGCTGCATCTCACATGGTAACACTTCATGTGGCACTGCCAGTGTCCTTGAGACCTCTGCAATTTTTGTCCAAAAACATCAAATAAGAAAAATATTAGAAGTCAGAGGCAGGCAAGTTTTGAACTACTGGTATCTCTTTCTGCCGATATGGTTTGATAATTTTTATGGACTACAGCATGGTAAGCATCTTCAGAAGTCCACTTTTAATTCATCTTTATACACACACAAAATTGACTCTTTGATTTTTACATATATGCCTTTGAGAGTAAGCTGACATCTGACAGGACTTGAGTTTTGGACAAACTGTTTCTGTTTTGTAGAGGGATCAAAAAATATATTTATCTCTTTAAATTCATGTTAATAATTCTAGATAAGATGTATTAAGCATGCATTACCTGCAAACACATGTACTGACTTATTTTAACTTTATAACAGTCCTATGACATGGGCTTCCCAGGTGGCGCTGGTAGTAAAGAATCCACCTACCAGTACAGGAGACACAAGATACACAGATTCAATCTCTGGGTCAGAAAGATCCCTTGAAGTAGGAAATGGCAACCTGCTCCAGTATTCTTGCCTGGAAAATTCCATTGGCAGGGGAACCTGGCATATTATAGTCCACGTGGCTGCAGAGTTGGACTCAACTGAGCAGCTGAGCATGCGTGTGACATGTATATTCATATTATCCTACTTTGGCCAAAACAGGAACTGAGGCTCAAAGACATTAAGCCATGGCGGTAAGTGGCAGGTTCAGGATTCAGTTATAGGCAGCCTGACTCTGGTATCTGGGTCTAGACCCCTCCACTGGTCTCTTAGTGGGAGCTACTGTGTGCTGAAAACATCAAAAGTAGATCCCACCCAGTGCAGTGTCTGTCACAGACAGATATTTTGTAAGTATTTGTTAATAATGGTAATCGGGACCTCAATTATTAGAACTCAAGTTACTTTACCTACAAAGGGTAGTGTGTACAGCAAAATGGATTTTAATCAAGGAACTAGTAATAATGATTCAATAAACAATATGCACTTGCTGATGTTTTTGGGGTGAGGGATATTCATGTTTGTTTTGACTTTCTGAAATGAAGAAAATAAGGATGAATTAGGGAGGGCCAAACACTGTCTTACTCAGTTCCATGAGTTGTTGCTTCATTATTATTTTTAACAGTGGAAAGTAAAATTTCCCCTCCACCCCATCCAAAACCCTTCCAAATCCACTCCATAGTAATTGTTATCAGTTTTGACAGTATTGTAGAGAGAGATACCATTTTATCAGTTCATATTTACCATATAGTCTATCAGCAACTTTGTTATCAGTTAATAATATATTCTGAGATTATTCGATTTTTTCCTTTAATTTTTTTATTGGAATATAATTGCTTTACAATGTTGTGTTAGCTTCTGCTATACAATGAAGTGAATCAGCCATACGCATACATATATTCTCTCCCTCCGTGTTGTTGCTTTAGATTTTAGTATATGAAAGGTGATAAGGTTTATGGAAAAATCATCAACAGAGAGAAGTTAACCTCTTGCAGTTCAGAGTGGCTATGCTGTAAGAGGTACTTCCAGCTTTATTTTGGTTGTTGCTTTTCTTTTTTAATGGACACTTGCTCTTCCTCTCAGATAAACAGGTTTCCGTTTTTCATCATTGAAGTTATGTAGTTGTTTGCAAGCAAAAAGATAATTTGTTGTTTGGCTGAAGCAGAAATAAAATTGCCCGATGATTACTGTTCAATTTTCCCTTCATTCCCTTTGCTTACCTCCCTCCTGCCCCATGATGACTGACTTTCTCTGTCTGCAGAAGCCACCCTTGATGAGTGTCTCTGGATAAGGCAGTCCATCATTGCTCTATACAAGGCGGTTGACATTGAGCAGGACAGGCAGGGAAGGGAAAGAGACAGGAGGTGTGGGAAAAGTCTGATGAGAAGTATAGTTTCCTATTAATCCTCCTGGAGAAGGAGAATCTCTTAAAATCTCTTTAAGTGGTTTACTGTTATAAGAAGCATCATAAAATATAAGTTATACCAGGTTTAGAGTTTAATGAAGAGAGCTGTTATAGGTGCATTCTCATTTCCAATGAACTAGAAGCTATTTCATTCCTGTTGATGTTCTTAGTCCAAATTCATCATGTACATGTTGAATCAAATCACCAAATTACAGCAATAAACAAGATAATAAAGCCAGTGCTTGCAAGAAATAGAAAAGAGCAATAATAATTCAGAGGCAGTGTTTGAAATATATATAAAAAAGATATGTTAATTTGCTTGAGTCCTCTTCTTTTCTGCCACCCATTTTCCTTGAGGAGCTTGGGAGCAATAGACTAGAATTCTCTAGAACATTCCCTATAAACACTAAGCAAAAGATTGGGTGGCTTTATCAAAGCTGCACATCTCTCTCTCTTTATATTCTTTATAATGTTTGAGGTGTGTTTAGGACAATGTTCTACCTGGCAAAGAAGGTCTAGTTCCTAAGTGGTGCTGAGATTATTAGAGATTTATGTGTTGGCATCTTGCCTCATCAGACTCCTCCATAGGAGATTTATTAAGGTGTGTGATAACTATAATTCATGATGGCTTTTAAATGTCATTAAGACTTTTCATTCAGTCTGAGTAAAATAATTCTATTACCAAGCCATCTTGATGGAGATCCTCATTGATTATGTGATAACATACAAAGGAGGTTTCTACTCTCAAAGAGGAAGCAGAGATATCCAGGTAAGTCTCACCTATCTGGGCTTCGCCCATGGCACAGTGCCAAAGAATCCCCCTGCAGTACAGGAGAGGCAAGAGACTCGGGTTCAACCCCTGGGTGGGGATGATCTCCTGGAGGAGGAAATGGCAACCCACTCCAGCAATTCTTGCCTAAAAAATCCCATGGACATGGGAGCCTGGAGGGCTACAGTCCAGGGGCTTGTGAAGAGTCAGACACGACTCACTGTACATGAGCCCACACTTACCTATATGAGTTTGCAACCTCTGGAGGATTTGGTGCTGTCGATTCTTTACCATGTAGTCCCTCCTCAGCCTACAGCATCTGGCTCGTATTCCCAGCAGTCCATTGAAACTGCCTGGCAAAGGCCAAATCACCAAATCCAGTAAACACTTTCCCGGTACTTACTGAACGTCCTTGCTGCATTTGGCATTATTGATCCTTCTTTCATTGCTGGAACTTTGTTTTCTCTGCTAGCATGTTTCCTATTTCTCCTTCTGCTGTTTTGATTAGTGTTTGCTGGATCTCTTTTCATGGATTACGACTCATATTTTTTGCTACAGATCCAAACAGAATTCAGCTTCCTTGCTCCCCATTTTGCACCCTCACCAGACCCAGTCTCTTCTATCCCAATTGTTTATACTCCTATGTAGGGAACTGGCCCTAACGCCATCAGTATAAGGAGAGGATTCTCAGATTCCTCCATCTTGTTGTGTCCGTATTACTCCTTTGATTTTAAGTCTTAAATAGTCCTTAATTCTATCCTCTCTTCCACAGTTCTGTTAATATTACACAACATAGGGACTCACTTGTCACTAATTTTCTTGCCTTCTGTCATTTCTACTTGAGATCCATCATTCAAACAAAACGTAGACAATTCTGGGATGCTATTCTCGTGCCCCCTCCATCGGTTTTCCATTGCCTCTACGATAAAATCCAACTTCGTAGCCTGACACGAGTCCGGGCCTCCGTGATGTAGCACTGACTGCCCCTACAGCTTCACTTCCCCTTGTTCTCTACGTCTACTCTGCTCTTGGGTTGGCCAAAATGTTTATTATGGATGTATGGAATGACTTTTTTTGGGCAATCCAACACAATACTGGGTTTCCCAGGTGGCGCTAGTGGTCAAGAACCCGCCTGCCAATGCAGGGTACGTGTAAGACATGCTGGCTCGATCCCTGGGTCAGGAAGATCCCCTGGAGGAGGGCATGGCAACCCACTCTAGTATTCGTGCCTGGAGAATCCCATGGACAGAGGAGTCTGGCGGACTGCAGTCCACAGGCTCCCACAGAGTCGGACATGACTGAAGCACTTAGCATGGCATGGCAACGCAATGCTACCGTAGAGCTTTCTTCAATATGTACTATGCAGCTTCACCCCTTGTGTCTTTCTCTTCACTATTCTGTCTTCTTGGGATGCCTTATGCCCTCTTTTTCTTTTTCTTCTGTCTCTGTTTTGTCTTTAGAAAATCTCAAGCATCATTTACTCTGGGAAACCTTCCTTTGATTCCCCAATTGAATTAGACACCCTCTTTTTGTGTTTTCTAAGCATTCTAGGCATATTGCTCTTATTATGTACTTCAACTATTTGTTTTATGACCTCTTTGAATCCTAAGAAATAAGGACATGAACTGAACATTATTCATTTTTGTTTCCCTAGGATTTAGCATAGGAGCTCAGTATGAACATAGCAATGTTGAAGTGAACTGCCAAAAATTAAAAAAAAAAAAAAAGTTTTTGAGTATCATTAAGAAAACTGTACTCTTGCCTGGAAAATCCCATGGATGGAGGAGCCTGGTAGGCTGCAGTCCACGGGGTTGTTAAGAGTCGGACACGACTGAGCGACTTCACTTTCACTTTTCACTTTCATGCATTGGAGAAGGAAATGGCAACCCACTCCAGTGTTCTTGCCTGGAGAATCCCAGGGACAGGGGAGCTGGTGGGCTGCTGTCTATGGGGTCACACAGAGTCGGACACGACTGAAATGACTTAGCAGCAACAGCAGGAAAAATGGAGAATGCATTTGTTGGAACATTTTGCATATATATATGTGTGTATAATATGTACATATATATAAATGTATACATATATATGTGTTTCATTTATCTGTGTATATGAAACTCTGCAATGTGCCATGGCAACACTACCAGGAAGAAAGGCATCTTGTTTGGTTGCTCTGTAGATTCTCTCTGTAGTTCTGGATTTCCTACTGGCAAGCAGATAAAGGAGTTATTTCTTATAGTTAGGTGAGGCTGTGATAGAAAGAGATGGATTCCAAGAGAACAATGGTCCTTGCGTGACTTACTGGGATCAGGATTTACATGTGGTTTACATATCAGTTTACTCAAATATTCCTTAGGATTGAGGTAAGTTTTTAATTAAAAGGGCCGTAAAGATCGTCTAGTTTACCCTCTCATCTGTCTGATGATTCTGCCAAACACAGAGTTTGGCAGTTATCAGGCCTTGATTAAATTCTAATTTATTTCTTTTGTCCTTTTGTATGTAATGAGAATGCTATGGTGACATCAGTTTAAAGTAAACTTCTTTGGTCTTGAGTCACATGGTTTCTTGCAGGCAAAGGTAAAAAGCAAAGTGCTTTTGATTTTCAGTGCACTCCTCTCTTATATTATAATTTTAATATTTAAAAAAAAAAATCCCACAGATGAAACATTATCTTATAAATATAGTTGCTAGTGTACACTAAGGGGCTTCCCATGTAGCTTAGTTGGTAAAGAGTCTGCCTGCAGTACAGGAGACCTGGGTTCAATCCCTGGGTTGGGACGATCCCCTGGAGAAGGAAATGGAAACCCTCTCCAGTATCCTTGCCTGGAAAATCTCATGGACACAGGAACCTGGTGGGCTGCAGTCCATGGGGTCTCAAAGAGTCAGGCACGGCTGAGCGACTAACACTTACTTACTTAGGGTACATAATCTCTAATCTTGGCAGCTTCAACTACAAATTCTCATATTTTGAGAGGCCTATTAAAGTCTGTCCTTCATCTGCTCATCTATGTTATTTAAGATGACAAATGTAACATGTTTGAGGTGCTATTTACTTTTTGTTTGAAAACTAATTGTCTAATATGTCTTTATTGGCTAAATGTCCTTGGTATACCCAACATTTTTTCAAACAGGCTGAGAGAATGAAGAGATGATGGTGGCACTCTCAAGTATTGAACCAAGAAGGGCATCTGCTAACCTTCGTTTCATTGTTTTAACAGCAGAAACTCGAAATGTTCATAAGGATATATTTAAGAGTGCAGAAAAGTATCTGTTCTCTTAATTGTTGGCCTAATTGAGGGGATTTAGAGAGAAGTATGAGATAGTATTTAATAATTTAGTAGGATTAAAGCTAAATTATATTATGAATAGCTTTTATCCCATTATGAGACATGTGATAGTTATCCTGGAGAGAGAGCCTTTTGAAGAACACACAGTTAAAGAAATGTGTTGGAAGGACAGCCTGGTTAGGAGAGATTGGGGATTGCCTTATCCCTTTTTTCTACGCCATTCTCAAGTCCTTTGTGGAACTTCGCTTGTTTACTGGTACTTTAGCAGAGTAATAAGCAGTTTTCATAACTTTTCCCTTTTCTTCCACTCAGTTTTATAATGTGACTTTCTTTCAACCTGCTTGACTACTCCTTTTGTGTTTTTCTAGTCCTACGTGACCTTTCTCAAAGGTGAGTGGAGTGAAAGTCGCTCAGTCGTGTCCAACTCTTTGCGACCCCATGCACTATACAGTCCGTGGAATTTTCCAGACCAGAATACTGAAATGGGTAGCCTTTCCCTTCTCCAGGGGATCTTCCAAACCCAGGGATCAAACCCCAGTTTCCCCCACTGCAGTTGGATTCTTTATCAGCTGAGCCGCAAGGGAAGCCCTTCTTGGTATTCTCTGCTGCTGCTGCTAAGTCACTTCAGTCGTGTCTGACTCTGTGTGACCCCATAGACGGAAGCCCACCAAGCTTCCCTGTCCCTGGGATTCTCCAGGCAAGAACACTGGAGTGGGTTGCCATTTCCTTCTCCAGTGCATGAAAATGAAAAGTGAAAGTGAAGTCGCTCAGTCATGTCCGACTCTTTGCGACCCCATGGACTGCAGCCTTCCAGGCTCCTCCGTCCGTGGGATTTTCCAGGCAAGAGTACTGGAGTGGGATGCCATCGCCTTCTCCAGATAGCTTCTAAGATGACTTTAATAAGTGATTGTACAAAGTTTAAAGAAAAAAAAACCTCAATGACCATTAAACTGTCATACATTGAGTATATTGTGTGTTTCCATGGGAAACTTTTTTCAGATTGCTTCATAGTTGGAGGATATGACACAATCCAATGCTATCAAATAAAGGTGAGGGGAAGTAGAGAACTGAGGTTGTTTTACTATCTCTTCTTTTACAAGGGAAAATAAATTCTACTTATATAATACTGCTATTTTTCTTCCACTCTCAAAGGCTTATGACTAGAAATTTTGCTGTGTCCATAGGTAGTATTTATCAGTAAACACAATCAAATGCCTCCCCTTTCTTGTTTTGAGATTGATTGCTTGAGCATCTCCTGTTCTTCAGAGGCACTCCTGAGGCATTTCAGCATCCTCTCTTGCTTCCTACCTTATAGCTTTATATATTTTTTTCCATAACATATTTCAAAGCTGCCCTAACATTTGTTTCTGTTGCTTTACTGAGTTTGTATCAGGCAGAGGCATGCCCTATGGAAAATAATTAACTGTTGCCAAATACATCATTTATCTTGAGCTTTTAAAGGAAGCGTTCTTAGGGGATTTCCAGTGATTTATTTCAAACTCTAATTCAATTTATGATTGACCCTTTCTAGATCAGAGGTCACATACAGGCAAACTATGGTCCAAAGACATAGTTTATTTGGTCTTAAACATGTTATAAAACCTTTGAATAAATTGCTAATATTTTACAGTTGAGGGATTTCACATTAAAAAAACTTACTAACCTTCTTGAAAAAGTAGAATATCTGGTAGCAGTGAATCTGCAGGCCCATGTGGGCATTGGTTGGTTAGGACTGGTGATTTTAGAATACGAGCTCTCTCATTATTCACAAATCCCTATCCTATTTCATCCCCATTTATATTCTTTCTTATCCCAGTAGATTTTTTAATTGGCCTGTGGTCTAGATTAGTGCTCCTTAAACTTTAATTTCCATGTGAATCACCTGGGAATCTTACTAAAATTCAGGGAGCCATTCAGAAGTGGATGGAGCCTGCAAGCCTGCATTTCTGACAGTGTCCCTGCTATGTCGTCGTTTCCATCTCAGGACATTTTGGGTAGTAAGTTCCAGATCAGTGGTCCTCCCAAGTGCAGTTTTTGACCAGAAGCATCACCATCTAACCAAACCAAGGACTCTGGAAGTTGTGCCTAGCAGTCTGTTTTATGTGACTCTGTGTGCGTGCTAAGTTGCTTCAGTCGTGTCTGACTCTCTGCAACCCTATGGACTGAAGCTCCCCAGGCTCCACTGTCCATGGGATTCTCCAGGCAAGAATACTGGAGTGGATTGCCATGCCCTCCTCCAGGGGATCTTCCTGACCCAGGGATCAAACTCGAGTCTCATGTCTCCTGCGTTGGCAGGCGGGCTCTTTACCACTGGTGCCACCTGTGAAGCCCCCTGGTGACTTGAATGTACACTAAAATTTGAGAATCACTATTCTAGTTTATCTTAGGTAAGAACACTGTTTGTAAATCATCTAAGTTGGAGGTTTGAAACCTTGGCTAAACATGAGAAATCATTTTGGGAACTTCCAAAAAGATTGATCCATGAGCCCCACCCTAGAGATTCATACAGAATTGGTCTGGGGTTGACACCCAGCCTTTAATATTTCCAAAGCTCCTTAGTGGATTCTAATGTACAGCAGAGCTGAGACTTATGCTAAGTAAAGAGACTTTCTTGGCACATTACCTGTGCTAATATTCTTGTCAGAAAAATATTTGTAACTTCGACTCTCTTAAATCCATTTGTTCTTTGCTCTGTCCTATGTATGGGCTTCCCAGATGGAAGAATCTGGGAAGAATTCTGCCTGCCAATGCAGGAGACCTGAGTTTGACCCCTTGGTCAGGAGGATATCCTAGAAAAGGAAATGGCAACCCACTCCAGTATTCTTGCCTGGGAAATCCCACAGAGAGAGAGAGAGGATCCTGGCAGGCTACAGTCTATGGGGTTGCTAAAGAGTCAGACATGACTTAGTAACTAAACAACAAAACAAGAAACAAAAAAGCAATGTCCTCTGTACAGCAAAGCATCTGTTCTCATTATGTTCTTAATGATCACTGGGTCATTTAAACAAATATGGTGTTGCAGGGGAACAAACCTTTACCACCTCAAAAGGTGTCGCTTTGGCTTGAGAATTATTTTGGGTTGTATGTTTTTAAGAGATAAAAGTCTCAGGAAGAGCTTTTACTACTTATTCTTAACTGCCTAAAAGAATTTAGATAAAAAACCTGTTCCTGGAAGATCTATCATCACAAATAAGTAAAGTATGATATGAACTAGGTGTGATAGACTGGGGGAAACTTAACAAGACCTGCTTGATCAAATGCAGCACTGTGTCCCACTGTCTCTGCATGGCCCAGCAAACACTTGTTTACCAAGTGTGTTAGTGGGTCAGTCGTGTCCGACTTTGACTCCATGGACTATAGCTCACCAGGCCCCTCTGTCCATGGAATTCTCCAGGCAAGAATAATGGAGTGGGTTGCCGTTCCTTCTCCAGGGGATCTTCCTGACCCAGGGATCGAACCTGGGTCTCCCACATGGTAGGCAGATTCTTTACCATCTGAGCCACCAGGGAAGCCTCTTGTTTACCAAAGATTCACTCATTTTCATGTAAATTTCATGTAAGTTACCCTCTTCTCCTTCTGCCAGATGGTATGCAACATTCAATTGTCTAAATTGCTCTTGGGTCTCATAGTCTTATGCTGCTACTGCTAAGTTGCTTCAATTGTGTCCAACTCTGTGCGACCCCATAGATGGCAGCCCACCAGGCTCCCCCGTCCCTGGGATTCTCCAGGCAAGAACACTGGAGTGGGTTGCCATTTCCTTCTCCAATGCATGAAAGTGAAAAGTGAAAGTGAAGTCGCTCAGTCGTGTCTGACTCTTAGTGACCCCATGGACTGCAGCCTACCAGGCTCCTCCATCCATGGGATTTTCCAGGCAAGAGTACTGGAGTGGGGTGCCGTTGTGGAACCCACATAAGTATGTTAAATTTTATTTTCTCCTATTAATCTATTTCATGTCAATTTAATTCGTAGATGAGCCGGAAGAACCTAGAAGGGGAGAGGAAAGTTTTTTTCCTCACCTACGGTAGTTTCACAAATCATCTCTTCACAAGTGGACTTATTATTTTTAAAGCCTGTCTCACTGTCTCCTTGCAGAGTACATTAGACTTCTGAGCTCTATGAATCAGGAAACATTTCTTGTTAATGATGTTGACACAACTTAATAGATTAGGTTGTACATCACACAACTCTAGAAGTGCACCCTTCATGTCTGGAGCCATCATAGATTTGTAGATTTATTAAAGCTGTTTTCAGGCACATGGCAGTGTGATGCCTTGGGAAGAGGTGACTTTTTATAATTTGTATAATGGTGTCCTTTGAGTTAGCAGTAGTGCTGTATTTGGTCTAACAAATTGTTTTTTTCAGTCATTAAGTTGTGTCTGACTCTTTGGGACCCTATGGACAGCAGCATGCCAGTCTAACAAATAAGACCACTAAAAAGTCATAATAAAACAGATTGCCCTCAACTGAAAAACATTCTGAATAATCAGTCACTTGGCAAATAAGCATTGGGTCAGTTTAGTATCCATGTTAAACAGTTAATGTGTTCTCATTAGCGTCCATAACGGAGAAGACAATGGCACCCCACTCCAGTACTCTTGCCTGCAGAATCCCATGGACAGAGGAGCCTGGTGGGCTCCAGTCCATGGGGTCGCTGGGAGTCAGGCACAACTGAGCAACTTCACTTTCACTTTTCACTTTCATGCATTGGAGAGGGAAATGGCAACCCACTCCAGTGTTCTTGCCTGGAGAATCCCAGGGACGGAGGAGCCTGGTGGGCTGCCGTCTGTGGGGTCGCACAGAGTCGGACACGACTGAAGTGACTTAGCAGCAGCAGTGGCAGCAGCACTGTCCATAAACTTAGGGTGAGTGTTCCAATATAAGTTTATTTGAAAGTCAGATCCTAAGACCTAATTCATTTGACTAACTTTGCTTATTTTTAAACACATGTATACCTGTGGCGGATTCATTTTGATATTTGGCAAAACTAATACAATTATGTAAAGTTTAAAAATAAAATAAAATAAAAATAAATAAAAATAAAAAAAATAAAATAAAATAAAAAAATAAAAGTTGTGCCTGTTATGTACTGTGTTCTCA
This sequence comes from Bubalus bubalis, assembly GCF_019923935.1. Classification (NCBI taxonomy): domain Eukaryota; kingdom Metazoa; phylum Chordata; class Mammalia; order Artiodactyla; family Bovidae; genus Bubalus; species Bubalus bubalis. The sequence goes on along the minus strand of NC_059160.1, from coordinate 117,788,106 downwards.
ATTATGGCATTATTAAGACATAATACTTCAGGTCACTGAAGGATCTCAGAGGAAGCAAAGAGCTATTGTCAGCTAGCCTAATAAATTGAATGATAGCCTTATAGAAAGCAATCTAGAAAAGAAAAAAAAAAAGTAAAGAAAAAGACATATTATCAACTAGTCATTTTGTTTGCCTTTGGAGAAAATGGAAATTTTTTATTTTTGCTTTTTCTGACTATATGTATGTATAGAAGAAGCAACAGAATAACCTAAGCTAACTCTGCAAATATTGATAGAATGAATCCTTTGCCTTTGGGCTTAGAGTGAAAGTGACTGTCTTGTAATGTCACTTTACTACCTGCTGTTCCATTCCGACAGAGTGGAAAGGAAATATTTGTATATTGTCTTAGTCAGTACCTTGCCATATATATTTTCCTAATTTGGGAATGTCAACAAAGTGGTTTGCATCTGATATCAAGTTTTCCCTTTTCTTGAAAGATTAAAATTCATTTGTTCTTGTTATAGGGTGTTTGTATATGGGAGAGCAGGTTGATGTTTTTCATTAACACCAGGTACTATGCCATAATATAAAAGAAATAAAATAAAATAAAAGAATGCCAACTGTCAGCTGACAACAAAATTACGTTTAAATTAGAGACCTAACTATCTTTACACAAACTTGTTGGCATGTAAGCAAAGGCATTTAGCTCAGGTTTACTTAGAGTCCTATGACTGTACAGTTCTATGAGGGGATCAAACGTTTGTGGAAATCAGCACTGATAGTCCATAATAAAATCCATAAATAAATGTTTATTTTATGTCTCACTAGATATTAGCAGAAGTCCGTGTAATCTGAGATTTCAACATTTTCTCCCCTCTGCATTGCAGAACACACTGCCTCTTTTTTTTTTTTCAAAATGCTTTTTAAAACAATAGACTTTAGTTCAGACTGCTACTTAGGAATTAAAAACATAGGCTATGGTAAGCATCATCTTTTTACTATTTCATAGCTTTGGGTGCTAATCCCTATTACTTTTCACTTATTATTTGCCTTTAATTGAGTTCTATTTCCATCAACCAAAAAATAGAAGAGGATGCAGCATAGACTAGAGACTAATGACATGAATTCTGAAGCCAGGCAACCTAAGTTTTAAATGCTGGAATGATTTAAATAAGTGTATGCTGTTAATAGAAACTTTTGTATCACTTTTTCATTACTAGCAAAAATGGGCTTTCAAGGTTAGTATTATGAAAATAATTTGTTCTTTTTGTGCTATAAAACTATTTTCTGTTTCTCGGCCTTGTTCTCCTTTCTCATTCTCCCCCTTCCCATTACCTGGATTTATAATTGTGGTTAATGGAATACCATAATTCTATTCATTACCCATTCATTCAATTAGTAAGCATAGTCTATGCCTTTTTGGTGGGTTTCTTATCTTTAATATTTATTAATTAAAAAGTACTGTCTGTTTTCTCTGACACACCTCTGTATTTTAGTTAGGATTCCATTATTTAGAAACAGTCTTTCTGTTTTTATTTTCCCTCCACCTAAAGCAATGATTTCAACCTTTGTACATTAGGGTCATTTAAAGAGTAAGAAGGCTGAGTTCCCTCCTTAGAACAATTTGGAGTCTTGGGAGAAGCATAAGGCATAATATTTTTATTAAAGTTTTCCCAGGTGACTCAAATATATAAAAGTATTTGAGGTCTTCAGTTCTAAATGCTCCTTACAAAATGTGATTGCCTGACCAGCAGCATCACCTGGGAACTTGTTAGGAAGACAAATTAAAGCTCCACCCCACTGTGGGCTTTGGACCCAGAAATATATAGTCCAGCTAGCCCTGCAGGTGATTCACATGAATGCTCAAATTGGAGAATTACTCCTTTATGACAGAAGTTTTTTCTTTTTCCTGTTTGTGCACCACTACTGTGACTATTTCCATTATGTTCGTCCCTACTTGGCTGTATTTATTTAATTTTTAATTAGTCCACATAATACTTTGAGTAGCTAAATTTCAAAGTGCAATGTACACCTCAAGTGAAGTTCAAAATGAAGTTCATTGTTAATGAGAATGTTAATCACTTAGAAACTGACTGGCCCTTAGTATGTGCTCAGAAACAGTAGTTCCTCTTACTTAGAACTGAACTGTCAGCTTTATCAGTTTTTGTTGTTGTTGTCTTTGTATTATAAATATGAACCTCAATCTATTATTATTTTGCAGGTGTCTTTTTAAATCATCTGTTTATTTTCTGAGGGTTGGTTTATGACAGAAGTCATAATTTCACTAGATAATATAATCCATAAATCCATTTAACTAGATACACTGGATAATATAATCCATAAATCCATGTGACTGGATGCTTCTGTACTGCCACATGCCCTTGAAAATGAACTAATGAGACGGATAGTTGTTATGATGTCTATGTAACTTCTGCTCTCTTTCGACGGACTTTGATAATTCAGCCAGGTGAGAGTATCTGCATCAGACAAACCTAAATACAAATAAAAGTTCTAGTTTATTTTCATACCTTCATAGGTGGTCTCATACAACCCCTGAGGGAAAGCAACGTATCTTAGATTTGTTCTCAAATTTTAAGGTATACATGAATCATTTGATGATCTTATGAAAATGCATATTAGGATTCACTAGATCTGGAGCTGGCCTTGAGATTCTGCTGACAATTGCATTAATTATAAGAACATATCTGGTAGTCAACAACTGATAAAATTTGAGGTGTGACGGAGATCAGGAGAGTAGTAAAACTGACTACAAACTTAGAGTTACTATCACATATATATATATATATATATATATATATATATATTTATCTCTGTATTGCGAAGATACTCCTAAATGTTCATTTTGATTTTCTTGGTATTTTACTTGTTACTTTTAAAGTAGAGAAGTGCTTTACAAGAGAACAGACTTACTTGCTTTTTAGTAAATGTGGCCAGGATTGTGTTTTTGTTAACTTTAAGCCATTATCATGACAAATGCGAGGCCCAGGCCCACTCACTGCAACTGGAGAGTAGCCCCCAGTCCCAGCAACTAGAGAAAAGCCCATATACAACGATGGCCATTGTGCTCATGCACAGTTGCGTCTGACTCTTTATGAGGCTCTTCTGTCCATGGAGTGAGTTGCCATTTCCTTCTCCAGGGGATCTTCCCCAACCCAGGGATCAAACTCCCCACTCCGGCATCTCCTATACTGGCAGGCAGATTTTTTTTACCACTGAGCCACCTGGGAAGCCTGAGTTAGTGTCTCTATATAGCTAATTTGGAGACCAGGGTTTCCCAGGTGGCTCAGTGGTAAAGACTGCACCTGCCAAGCAGGAGACACGGCCTTGATTCCTGGGTCTGGTAACCCACTCCAGTGGACAGAGGAATCCAGTGGGGTACAGTCCATGGGGTTGCAAAGAGCCAGAAACGACTGATGACTAAACAATTGTTGACTATTATTTGGTAAAGAATCTGCCTGCAATGCGGGAGACCTAGGTTCGATCCCAGGATTGTGAAGATCCCCTGGAGGAGGGCATGGCAACCCACTCGAGTATTCTTGCCTGGAGAATCCCCATGGATGGGGGAGCCTGGTGGACTACAGTCCACAGGGTCACAGAGAGTTGGACGCGGCAGTGACTAAGCACAACACAGCACATGATTAAAACTGAGCCCTGGGGACAAAAATCAAAATTGTGCTCTGGTTTTAATACCTCCATCAGCTTGAAGTTACATAGGATGAGATAAAAAGCGGTCTACATCTAGCTTGAATTTGGAATGATAAACTCATAAAATTCAATGAATTCATCAAACTTCAGCTAATTTCTATAAATGTATATACATGTATTATAGTGTGTATATGTGTTTTTATAATATTATATAGTATGTACACTTAGGTACACTTGGTATGTATATTTATATAGATGCACATATCATTATATAATAAATACTTATACAAACATATATACACATACACACATACATACATACACACACATACATAATGCACTGAGATCCAGAGTGGTGGATACAAGTTCCTTGCGTGAGTTAGCTCTTAGAGCATCCCAAACGCTTTGTAGCATTTTCTGCTCAAGCTGTAAGGTGGTCAGGCTGTAAGGATACCATCCCCTACCCAGGACTGTGATAACCCTAATGCTCCAACACAACATGAACAGAACCTTTAGTGTCCTTGGACCTGCATCTTTTAGTGCAGCATTCCGTCGAAAGTCAGCTTTCATTTTAATAATGATTCAGACAGGTTCCAAGACACAGGTGTAGAGTCTGAATAGTGCTTTAGGACAAGAAGAAGCAAAAATAACGAAAAGGGTGTTACCATTGTCTTCATGATGGTCTCCTTGCTGCAAGTATGCGGTGATCAGTTCCATGTCGTGTTGAGCTGTAGAACCCTCATGCTCTATTAACTGTAATGTCAGGAAAACTGCTTCTGGCAACTTTCCATCATATCAGTTCCCTGAGTATTTACATTAGAAGCCACATTTTTATGATGGATACAAAAAAATCCCCTTTTCTCAGCTTTGCCCCATTAGGCATACAAAATATTTTTCTTCCTAGAAAATATACTTTAGGAATATAACTTAATGATGCCAATTAGATACTGGAGCTTGGAGAAGTAAAGGATTCAATTCAATCTCTGACTCATTATTAGTTCTTCCTGTATTTCATTTCTGGATCTAATGTAAATTGAGTTAGGGAATATTTGGAACACTAATAATGGGTTTTGAAAAAAAAAAAATCATTGATTAGAAGCTCTCAGAAACTCTTCTATAGAAAAATTTGGATACGGTGGTTTCTGTATATTCTCAGAAGATATTTATAACAAAGCATCAGATAATTTTGGTAATGAAATACATGGGTCATATTTTGATCAATACCTCCCATCTGATACACAATTCAGGCTGAATGGGACATGGCATTATTTTTCTTTGTGGCATTAAGTGACTCGATGCTATTTCAAATGGTAGATCTATAGGTTTGGATTATATGAAGATAAAGTCTTTCAGTAACACACTAAGTTCTAAACTGATACAGTTCTACTTTTGTGCCCTTAAAGGGAAATTACCTTTGAATTAATGTTAAAATTTAGTAAAGTAGCACAGTGTCACTGGGTTTTCTGTTTCTATAATTGTGCTATTTTTAAACTCTATTTTCTTTTTTCTCTCTGCATTCATTACCCCAAACATTTCCCTTAGGAACCTTTAAAATTCACAGTGAATTTTGGAATCTCCTGTTTATACTACTAGCTCTCTGAAAATTTATCCATTGTTTAAATGCCAGTTAATATCAGATAATACTTTGTATCACAAAGAGAAGTGATTTAAACAAAAAGAATCAACAACTATTGGGCTTCAGTGATTTTTTTTCCTTGGATGCTTCACCAAGTATTTTATTTTTTTACTTGAAAATAATGCGAGACAGTTTTAAGCTATAAGCATCCAACACTGGTTCCTTTGAATTATATATTTGCATTTTTCTATTGAAAAGTGTGCCTATTACTGGTACAGCTTATGCTAAGAGGAATTGGCCTTAAGGCTCAATGAATCTTTGTTTCCACTTTACCAAACTTACATAAATAATTTCTTTTAGGAATAACCACTCTGACCTCAGACTGTCTGAAGTGCATATGAATTTGGAAATATATTTTACTGACAACTCCAAGTTTCAAGAGTTAAGAATGCTCATTTATAAATAGTACTATTTTTATTCTCTCTTCTGCTGGAAATGTGAATCTGTCAATTAAAGAGTGTCAAAGAGCTATCTAAAACTCTAAAATGATTCCCAGTTACCTCAGACTTTTGAAATAGAAAAGACTCCTGAGTTCCATGCTGTGGGATGGGCCCAGTCCAGCAACTAACACTCATGAGACAGCCCCTAACAGAGGGTTGTTTTTTTCCCTGCCTTGGGTGATGATGCTAACACATACAATTAGAGTTTGTATTGGATCTATGTAAAAGATTTTGTAATTCAGTGAGAAAATCGATTGAAAATGATATGAAATGGCTAGCATTCTTTGAAAACATGAATTAATATATAACCACTTCAGTGTATAATATCTGTGTTTTACAAATATCCCTAAGGTATTCTTTGATGCTGTGGACTCTTGCCTCCTTTTTGGGCGGATCACTGCTGGAATGGTGTGACGTCACCCTTCTGGCGTCTGCTCACCTCTTATGACACTGCCTGTTAGTATCCTTTGTGGGCCTGCTCCATTCTCCCCTTGCTCTGCCTGTTTCTTAAGTCAGAGTGCTCCTCAGACATCTTTGTCCTTCTCTATGCTCACCATGAGTCATAGTCTGCAATACACATTGGTGACTTCTTAACCTGCTCCCCAGCCCACACAGACCTCTGTATCCAGCCTCTTACTGAATTTCTGTATTTGGATGCTCCAGAGAATCTCAAACTCAGCATGTCCTAAACAGGATCTGTCACTGTATACGTCAGCTGTATTGTCCCAGGTTTTGTTTATTGAAAGTCCTTATTCTCTCTCACTTGTTAGCCTGAAATATACTTTCCCTCCAGCTAACTGAACAGATCTCATAATCGACTTTCTCTAGTAATAGTGATAAAGGTGATGATAATATTCTATTATCATCAGTGCCTTACTGATGCTGTGACAGCTTACCACATCCTTGGTAGTTTGATCACTCAGTTGTGTCTGACTGTTTGTGACCCCATGAACTGTCGGCCATCAGGCTCCTCTGTCCATGGGATTCCCAGGCAAGAATACTGGAGTGGGTTGCCATTTTCTTCTCCACAGGACCTTCCCCACCCTGTGATTGAACCTGTGTCTCCTGCATTGCAGGTGGATTCTTTACCATATGAGCCACCAGGGAAGCCATCCATAGTGCTTTAAAACAGCACAAATTTATTATTTTATGGTTCGCTACACTGGCAAGTTGACACTGCTCTCACTTAAGGCTTTTCTTTAGGGGAGAATCTCTAAATTTTATCTTGCCATTTCCAATTTCTAGAAGCCCTTCACTCCTTGACTTGTGACCCACTCCATCTTCCAGACCAGCAGTAGGCTCCAGAGTCTTTCTCTCGTTTCCTCACTCTGACACAGACTCTTCTGCCTCTGGCTTTCACTTTTCAGGACACTTGTGATTATATTGAGTCCACCTGGATAATCCAGGATTCTCTTCCATTTTAAGCTCAGCTGATTAGCAACCTTAATTCCATTCGTGCCCTTAATTCCTCTTTACCAAATAATCTAATGCATTCACAGGTTCTCGGAATGGAGGAATGGACATCTTTGGAGGGGCATTTTCCTGTCTACCCCAATATTGATAACTTACCGCCTGCTAGGTACTGTTCCAAGTAGCTCACATGTCTTAACTCACATTGTTGTCAAGAACTGTAAAGAGTCTGAGGCTTTTATCTTATCCCGTTTTCAAGCTTGACAAGTCAGTCTGCTGTTCCTTCATGAAAGTAGACAGAAGACAGGAAACCCTGAGATTGTAGACAATAAAACTTTATTGCTCTAGCTGTAACAGTAGCCAGAGTATCAGCATTTTTGTGCCAGTTTCCCGAATCCCAATTACCAAGAGGAACATTAAAGAGGCCCAGAGTTCCTCACCTAAGGCGAGGAGCATTGCATTCTCCTTAGGTGAGGAACTGTAAGCCTCAGAAATCTAGTTATTTTATAAATCATGGTATATACTCCTGTCCTTTGCTTTTGAGAGGGCACTATCTCTGTTTGGCTACACAGATATCTTTAAAAAGTAGCTTGGAACGCAAGCCAGTGGCTGTCTATGCTTTTTAAGATATACAGAAATGTGAGAGATGCTTGAGTGTTGTGGTCCAACAGTCACCCTCACAGTAACGCTGTGAAAGAGTTGCAAGTATGGTAATCACTTTTAAGGTAAGGAAAACGAGGAGCAGAAATGATAAATAACTAGCCTGTTAGGTAGCAGGACTGAGTTTTGACCCTAGACTACCTGACTTTGGAGACCATGAGTTTTGACCCTAGACTACCTGGCTTCGGAGCCCGTGTTCTTAATCTTTCTTCTATGTTGCCTATATTATACCATATCCTCATGTTAGCACATGTATTATACTGCAGTTTCCTTCATGCATGTCTATGATATATTGATACTTTTAAACTTATTTGTATTCCCTATTGGTTTTTAAGCTCTATAGGTTTTACTGGGACTGTGTCTTTATTGTTCAAGGTTTATATATCCAATGTCCAGATCAGTCTGGCTTGTGTTAGGTAATGAATAAATGTTTTAGAAACAAAGAAATACTGTATATGAAACCATCATATAAAGGAACCTTACTCACCACCTACATTCTCTTAGCACCAAATCTTTGTTGTGTAACAAGCATTAGTCAACTTGGCCTGTCACCAAATGATGGTGTTAGGAATCATTTAGTGTGTTTTTGATGTTTATGCCTAATCATGTCCATTAAAGTAAAGACCGTGAGTTTCAAAAGTGCTTGAAAGAAGATACAAAATATGAAATGAAAGTAGAGCTAATTTTAAAAATTAAATGGGTAAGAAAATGACAAACATTTCTTGTGCATATGGGAAAAGTCCTTTGGCATAAAAATTCTTTTTCAGGGAAAAAGGGAATTAGGCAAAACTTGACAAGTGTTCCTCCTTTGCAGTTGACAGTAATCAGTAAGTGTCGAGGAAAAGTGATTGCAGAGATGAAAAAAAAAAAGTCTTTTGAGTGTGTGGTAGGAAGATCAGCAAAAACACTGACTGCATATTATGGCCTAATGCTAATTCAGTAGAATGCTAGGAGTTTGAGAACTTAAATGGTAGGCTTGCGAGTACAAGTGATACTGATGAAAATTTTGTTACAGGCTAAAATATGTAGCTGAAACTAGTCTTTTTTGATGGAAATATGCATAAAGTCCATCAGCAGAAAGTATGCTTTGTTTTAAAGCTTTGAAGTACTGATTCACACTTTTTAAAAAAAATTTTCACTGAAGTATAGTTGGTCTACAATGTTGTGTTAGTTTTGAGTGTATAGCAATGTGAATCAGCTATACAAATACATATATCCACTCTTTTTTAGATTCTTTTCCTGTGTAGGCCTAAATTTGGTGGGAACGTATCCAGGAATAGCAAAGCTTAAAGTCCTCTTTGTCAAATGAATTTAAAAACGTGTATACCTGTGGCGGATTCATGTTGATATATGGCAAAACCAATACAATATTGTAAAGTAAAAAAAAAAAGAAGAACAGCTAATCACCAGAATTAATAACAGTTTCATGCAACACTTGAATGTTAAATGTATGAAAAAGCACACATTGGGATTTACTTGGAATTCCAAAGTAGTTACAGCAATAAAGTTGAAGATGAAATTAAAAAACAAAAACAAATAAAAACAACTATTCAGAACTTAATCAGCTGGTGAGTAAAAAAAAAAAAATCTTCAGAATATGTACTTGAAGCAAGGAATGGTTTTTTTCATTTTATAAATACCAGTAATAGATGACTTCTATGAATTTTATCTTATTAATGCTTCTTTTTCAAATGTAATTTATGTTTATACGAGTCACATATGGTAATTGTCAGAGCAAGGAGTTTTATTTATGTAAATAGTATCTTCAAGTGCCAGTAATGACATAATAAAAACACCACTTTTTTTAACCTGTTAAACCTTTAAATCTTCAAATTTAGAGTCCTTAAATAATAAAGTGGGAGAGTCCTATGACTTTTTTTTTTAAAGTTTGTTCTTAGGTGGGTTCTGTATTGCTTTACATCATAAACAATATTTTCCATTCAGAAATCAGAATGCCTAACATAACACATTAGCCAACAAGGCATCTTTGTTCAAAGACAAAGTTAGGCCTGTCATGCATCAGATTCCCTAAGGTGAGGACAGACTGGTTAGATCCCAAAAGTGATGGCATTGATTTATCATGTTTTGTGCTTAGGACTAAGTGCTTTACATGGACCATCTCATTTACTCTTCACAACAACCTGCAAGGATTAATATCCTCACTTTATCTATGAGGAGATAGAAGCTGAGAGAGATCCAACAATTTATTTGAAGTTTCATAGCCAGTAAGTGTTAGACCTAGATCATAATTAGTGTGGACTCTAAAGCTCCAACTTCTAACTGTTATGTCTACTGACCTCTGCCAAGAAGGCCTAGGCTGCAGAGCTGGAAAGGCAACTGGGGCTGTGATGGAGATGCTGCTAAGGACATGGTGTGGAAGACAATGCTGAGGGTGAAAGGGTGGGAAGGAAATAGAGGGGGGAGTTAGTTCAGAAGCCTGTGGATTTGACAGCAGGATAGATTTGGGGTAGAAGAACCAGGACAAAGTTCAGAATGCATCTGTAATCTAGGGGAAGTGCCTCTGAGTGATACTCAGCAGAGAAGCTGAAAGGAGCCTAAGAGCACTTCACATAGCAAAGAGTGAAACCAAGGAACTGATGACCAGAAGTGCAGAATTTGATCTTCTTTCTCCAATAGGAACTGGTTATGGTTACATATCTGCTTTGCAACATCAGGCAAGACTAGTTGTAAGCTATATTCAGCATGACTTGTCATCAGAAAGGAAAGCCTCTGGATGACAAACTCTGTTGATCAGCCTGAGATCAGAATCTGACCTGACAGTGGTAGGGAGGAGAGGCCTGATATAGCCCATTGGGTTTTTTTTTTTTAGTAGTTATTTAATAATGTAGACTATATTAAAGTCTATTTCTAGTATATGAAGTTTAAAACCAGAACATTGCCACTAATACTAGAGACTGGATTTTGGTTTGCATGTATTATCAACATTAGACTCTGTTTTGTGATTCTCGGAACATGTCTACATGGTTTCAGGTTCTTAGTGTTGTGTTGTCAGGGTGCTGTGCTGTGCTTAGTTGCTTAGTTGTGTCTGACTCTTTGTGACCTCATGGACTGTAGCTTGCCAGGCACCTCTGTCCATGGGGATTCTCCAGGCAAGAATATTGGAGTGGGTCTACCCAACCCAGGGATCAAATCCAAGTCTCCCATGTTGCAGGAGGATTCTTTACCATCTGAGCCACCTTGGAAGCCAAAGAATACCAGAGTGGGTAGCCTAACTCTTCTCCAGGGAATCTTCCCAACCCAGGAATCAAACAGGGTCTCCTGTATTGCAGGCAGATTCTTGACCAGCTGAGCTCCCAGGGACACCTGTGGTGGTGCGTTTTTCGTAGTGACTGACTTTCCCCAGAATCCAAAAGAGGAAGGTATAATACTTTCTAAAGGTTTGCGTACGTGCGTGCTTAGTCGCTTGGGCTTCCCTGGTGGCACTAGTGGTAAAGAATCTGCCTGCTAATGCAGGAGACTCAGGAGACAAGGTTCAATCCTTGGGTTGCAAAGATTACCTGGAGGCATGGCAACCCACTCCAGTATTCATTCTTGGAAAAATTCCATAGACCAGAGGAGCCTGGCGGGCTGCAGTCCATGGGGTCTCAAAGAGTCGGACCGAATGAGTGACTGAGCATGCACAGCTCGGACATGCTTTTCTGTCCATGGAATTTTTCATGGCAAGAATACTGGAGTGGCTTGCCATTTCTTCCTTCAGAGGACCCAGGGATCGAGCCTGCATCTCCTGTGTCTCCTGTATTGCATGTAGATTCTTTATCCACTGAGCCATCAGGGAAAAGCTTCTTAAGGTTTAAGCCAGATTAAAAAGGGGGGGACTATGCTGGAACAGGAAATTGGGGCTGTCAAATAACAGTCTACTACTAAGGTGCTTAGACATTTTCCCATGGAAGTCAAAGAGAACTATGTATCTGGGTGTGGGGGTCATTACAGATGACTTTGCAATAGGGGAGAACACTCAAAGAAAACTATTAGAATGAGTTAAAAAACACACACATAGATGGAAATCCTAGAACTCCGGTTTTCAAAAGTTAGAAGATGACAAGAAAATAAAACAAACAACAAAATACACCAACAATAAGAAATGCTAATCTGAGAAGTAGAGGAGAAACTACGACAGACCCTAATTAACAGTATAATTCTCAGCAATATCTAAGAAAAAACCCAGAGGTCTCCATATTTTGTAATCTTAGTGAGAGCTGTTTAAACAGTGTTAAAAGTAGAAAGCAAATTCTAGTGCACTGAAGGGAGCAAGTAGAGAAAGCCAGATTTTTATGGTAATGTATGTAATAACATTCACTACTATTATATAAATATTTGCTATCTGCCTATAGTTTTTAGGACTATAGTAATTAACTGGGAGAAGACACCTATGCATAATTTTAGCCAGGATTTTTTTTGAATTTCCAAGTAAATTAGACCCTGAAACATTTGAGTTTTCTTACTTCTATTCTCAAGGCATATTAAAGAGTTGTGGTTGAACATTTTAATGGATATAACCTCATGACAAATTTATTTTGCGAAATTAAAACAATTTGTGAATAAATCTTATCTTCAAAGTTAAGCAATAGAGTATTTCAGTAAATGAAGATATATTTTTAAATTTATTATTTATTATTATTTTTAAAATCTGAAAATAAAATAAATAAAATTTATTTATTTATATAAATTTATTTAAATAAATAAATTTTAAAATAAAAATTTTTATTTAAAGAAAATAAATTTTTTTATTTTTGTCTGCACTAGGTCTTTGTTGAGGCACAGGCTTTTCGTTGCTGTGCTCAGGCTTTCTGTAGTTGCGGAGAGTGGGGGCTACTCTTCATTCCATGTGCGAGTTTCTTGTGGAGGCTGCTCTTGCTGTGGAGTACAAGCTCCAGAGAGCACAGGCTTCAGTACTTGGACACATGGGCTGAGTTGCTCTGAGGCATGTAGGATCTTAAGTTCCCAGACCAGGGATAGGACCCATGTCACCTCCTTTGGCAGGTGGATTCTTAACCACTGGACCACCAGGGAAGTCCCTGAAAATGTATATTTTAACAGCTTTGTTGAGGTATGGTGACATGCAGTATATGTGACATGCACATGTGTGAAGTGTATGATTTGAACTATTAAGATATATATTACACCCATGAAATCATCACCATAATAAACCCATCCATCTCTTCCAAAAATTTCCTCTTTCTATTTTAATCCCTCTAATCTTTGTCCCAGGGAAGTACTGATCTGCATTTTGACATTATAGATTAGTTTTCATTTTCTGTATATAAATGACATGAATCATACAGAATATATTTTTTTCTTTCTTTTTACTCAGCATAACTATTTTGGGGTTCACCCATGTTGTTGCATGTATTGACAGTTCTTTCTTTTTATTGCCTGCTGCTGCTGCTGTTAAGTCGCTTCAGTCGTGTCCGACTCTGTGCGACCCCATAGACGGCAGCCCACCAGGCTCCCCCGTCCCTGGGATTCTCCAGGCAAGAACACTGGAGTGGGTTGCCATTTCCTTCTCCAACGCATGAAAGTGAAAAGTGAAAGTGAAGTCACTCAGTCATGCCCAACTCTTAGCGACCCCATAGACTGCAGCCCACCAGGCTCCTCCGTCCATAGGATTTTCCAGGCAAGAGTACTGGAGTGGGGTGCCATTGTCTTCTTTTATTGCCTAATAGTATTTTATTCTGTGGGTGCATCACACATTAGTCACTCATATATTGATGGACATTGGAAGTAAACCTGTTATGAACATTTGTGTACAAGTCTTTATGTGGATATATGCTTCCTGCAGATATTCTTAAAATTTAGAACTATTCATGAGATAAAAATACAGAGCAGAATATGTGTGTACTCAGTTGCTTAGTCATGTTCGACTCTTTTACGACTCCATGGACTGTAGCCTGCCAGGTTCCTCTAATTTTCCAGGCAAGAATACTGGAGCAGGTTGCCATTTCCTTCTCCTGGGGATCTTCCTGACCCAGGGATCAAACCCGTGTCTGCTACATCAGCAGATGGATATTTTTTGCCACTGAGCCACCAGGGAATCCCTACAGAGCATAAAGGTGCAAAGTGTCTCTCAGTAGCACAGTAAAATCCAGGTTTCTGTGTTCTTTGACATTGGGTTATTATGTCTGTAGAATAATCTCCTGCTTTGCCAGCCATAGACATGGTTCCCTCTATCAGTAATAAAGCCTGTGAGTGTCTGAGAAGCTGCCTTCTTTTGCTGACCCTTCTGTGTTTCTCTTGCTTTCAATCCGTTTGTCTGAATCTGACTCTGTTTGCTCAGGAATCCTTGTCTGGTTGAAGTCCAGCTTTGTCTCTCAGGTCTGACACCGCTGCCCTTAGACCTCTGGAAACTAACGAGTCACTGGTCTGCTTAGGCTACCGATGCCTGAGGTCTTTGGCACCAGCCTTCAGCTGCCCCCTCAGCGCACACGCTTAGGCTGTGGGTCAGACTGTGGCTGTGTGACTGCCCTCGGGTGTACCTTCTTCTTTATTCCAAACTTTTAGACTCTGCATCTGGCCTGTGTCTGGAGTCCTCGTTATGCCCTTTGAGCCAGTGCATATCCCAGTGTGCGGCCTGACTTGCTCACTTAATCCTGGGGACCTGAGTACCCCTGGCTTTTGGAAGTCTCCAGGGAACAGAAGTGACTCTCTTTTGCCACAGTCTTGTTCATAAGTCCAGATGTTCCTACAAGTAAGTGGCCCCAGACCTGCTACTGCTGTTGCCATCTGCTGGTGGCAGACGGAGTTGCAACATAGTGTTGTTCTGTTGCCTACTTTGCTGTATTTAGGGGAGGCCTCAAAATAAAATCTCAAGCAGAAGTGTGTCTCTTTGCTCCATCCTTGCGCTCTGCGCAGTTCTCACACCCATGCTCTCCCTCTGCCCTCAGCCACGTCAGCCTCACTCTGTTTGCCCAGTGTGCTGCTCTCATTCCCTCCTTAGGTCTGCGCAGCTTTTGTCCCCTCTTCTTAGAAAACGATACTTCCACATATCTTCAGACACGTGGCTTCCACCATTACTCACGTCTCAAGCGAGATGTGATGGCCTTACAGATGCCTGCCTTGGCCACGCTCCACCCAATCCTCCACCAGTCAATTACTGTCTTCCTCTATTATTATTATTATTTGATAGCATTTGTCATTTGCTCAGTTTCTCTCATTCATTTATTGCTTGTTAATTGATCTCTTCCTCCTACACACACCCACATGTAAGTGCCACGAGAGTAGGGAACAAAGAGCCTCAAGGGCAGAACAATACTTGTATTGAGAAAAGAGCTGCTCAAAGATACATGCTTGTGTAAACGACTGCACGTAGTATCTCTATGTGCCCGTCGAAATCCTACTTATTTCCAGAAATCCAACTCAAATGCTACCTCTTTCAAGAACTAGATCTGATATTCTCTCTCTTTCGCAGCACTTTTTATTCTTTATTTCTTGTGTTAAGTTGTCATGTTTCCCTGTAGTGAATACAGGGGCCATACTTGACTTATTTTAATACACATCTCAGACTTACACACGGGCTGCCCCAATGGCCCAGCGCTAAAGATTCTGCCTGCTAATGCAGGATAAAAAGTAGAAGCGGCTTTGATCCCTGGGTTGGGAAGATGCCCTGAAGTAGGAAATGGCAACCCACTCCAGTATACTTGCCTGGAAAATCCCATGGACAGAGGCGCCTGGCAGGCTACATAGTCCAACAGGGTTGCAAAGAGCTGGACATGATGAGCAACTGAGCATGCACACATGCACACAAACTTAAGGACACAGCAAATGCTTAGATGTTTGTTAACGTCATGAATAAATGAAAATTAGCTTTGAGACTTGACCATTTAATTTTTTTCTTATTATGAAATATTTAAAGCATGCAGAAAAGAATCAATAATATTGTAAGTAATACCCATGGATCCATTATCAGCTTTGAAAAATTAGCATTGAAAACATATTGGGGGTACTTCCTTGGTCCAGTGGTTAAGACTCTGCCTTCCAATGCAATGGGTACAGGTTTGATGCCTGGTCAGGGAACTAAGATCACACATGCCATGACGTGTGGCCAAAGGCTAAAAAGTAAAATAAAACAAAACATTGGAAAAATTCCCTCATGGTTCAGTGGCTAAGACTCTGTAGTTCCATTGCAGGGGGCATAAGTTTGATCCCTGACTGGGTAGTGGGGACATGAGCCTCTGCAGACTGCATAGCGCATGGCGTGGCCAATACAAAACAAACCACGTTTGAAATCCATTGTATTTGACCCTCTGTGATATTGTGATTTATGAGAAATATATCCACGCCATTCAGATTTCTCACACATGGTTTCTGGCTTACAGCTCCCAAGACCTTCAGAATTTTCCAAGTGAAGAGAGACCTAAAGTTGTCTTTTGTTATGTTAATAAAGTGACTTTTGGAACTCACCTAAGGATGGAGGCTGGTTGCCAGGAAAACTAACCTTGTGATTAGAGGGTTGGAACTTTTCGTCTCACTCCTTGCCCTTGAGAATGAGGGGAAAGGGGCTGGAGACTGAGTTCATGCCTCAGTGGCCAATGATTTTATCAACCATCCCTCTCTAATGAAGTCTCCATGAAACCCCAAAGGTATGGGCGCGGAGAGCTTCCAGGTGGGTGAGCAGGTGGAGATCTGGGGAGAGTGGCACGTCTATGAGAGGGCATGGACGCTTTTCACCCTTTCAGACGTCTCTTCCATCTGGTTGTTCCTTAGATAGCTTTATAGCAAACTGGTGATCTGGAAGTTAAATGTCTCTGAGTTCTGTGAGCTGCTCTAGCAAATTAATCAAACCCAAGCAGGAAGTTATGGGAATCTCTGATTTATAGCCAGTTGGTGAGAAGTGCAGGTAACAACCTAATCTTTCAGTTGCATCCTGATTTGAGGGGGGTGATGGAACCTCCAGTCTTGTCAGAAGCAAAGATAACAACCCAGGCTTGGGACTGATTTCTGAAGTGGGGGGTGGTGTGTAGTCTTACAGGACTGAACCTTTATCCTGTGGAGTCTGATTCTGTCTTTGGGTAGACAGTATCGGAATTGAATTGAACAGTGGGTCACTCTGTTGGAATTGCTTATTGATGATGTGAGACAAAGACCCTCTGCCTATGCCATTTGCATACAATCAAAATTGGCACCGGAAACATAAGACTGTCCCTCATTCCTTCCTTCTCCTTTTTTCCCTGAAGCAATCATAATTCTGAATTTGGTGTTTATTGTTCCTGAACGTGTGTAATTCTGTGTGCATTTTACCACTACTATTTGTCTGAGCACGAGTATGCATGTGTGAATACCCATTTTCCACCTATGGTACTATTCGGCTTGCTTTTAAGTAGTGTATGATAAAGGGCATTCTACGCTTCGTTTGTTCCCTCAGCATTATGTTTTTCTGATTATCCATGCTGATACATGTAGTGTTAGAATCTAGTGGTGAGACTATTTCAACTGTTGTATGGTGTTCCTTTTTTAGAACTATTTCACAGTTTCTCTGTCCAGTATCTTGGTGAAAGGCATGTAGTTTCTCCTTTCACTTTTACAAACAGTACCTCAGCAACATCCTTGTACCATTTTTTTCTTAGCATCCTGGGGTGTTACTCCAGGGTTTATACGGTTAAGTGGAGCCAGCTTGCCAGGGTTTGAATCCTTACATCGCCACTTGCTGGCTTTCCCAAGAAGCATTGACCACCAACTATTTTCAGCCCTTCTGAGCATGCACGCCCTATCTCAGCTGCTGGCAACAGGCCGTCAACTTGGCTTAGATCCCTTTAATTCCGGTAGATCCTGCTGGAGCCAATTCCCAGATGCCACTGCTTGCTCCTGGAGCCAGACCTCAGCAGGCCTATGGCTTCACTTGCAATCACTACTTTGCATTTATGTACCATTTCTGGTCCATGGAGAGGTTTATTTCCCAGCCTGGAGATGATGTTTAGTTTTTCCTTTTCATATTTTATTTATCATTGCTATGTGTTTAGAGCAGAGGGAGTACATCAAAGCATGAACTTACTGTGTCACCTTAACCAAAAGTTGATAATATAATACCTTTACCAGCTTTGAAAGTAAGCATAAATCTTAAAATCATATAATCATAGATTTTTGGAGCTGGAAGGGATTTTAGAGATTATGATGTCTAATAACCTCATTTTGTAGGTGAGAGAATTGTGGTCTTGAGAAATTAAGTGATTTATGGATGTCATATATTTAATTAATGATGGAGGCAGGACCAGAACCAAAGTCTGCAGGTTCCCTCAATAGTCCTTTTGATACTACATCGTCCATTATAACTTTCTTTATATGAGCTATATTTACATGTAACATTTTATTTTTAACAGAACTCAAAAATACATTAAAATTAAGCAATTAGAAATAGGACATGTCGGATTTTTAAACCACTGTGAGATGTTTTCTTTTGAACAATATTGAGGTAAAAGCAAGAGTACAGTATTCTCTGCACTGCGCTGATATATTTTCATCAGAAGGCGCAGTGCCTTTTGACTCTGTAGATTCCTGCTGCCTTTGGTTTCCTTGACTTTCTGCAACTTATTAGGATAGGCGCATCAATAATGGTGCTGATACTTCCCACCTCCTCCACCACTCGGTCTGAAAATGGACTGTGATGGATGGATATGGCCAGCGTTTACAGTGATAGCCTATATTTCTGCTGTCACAAAGAAATGGCAGGTAGTTTAATTTAGAAAAAAAAAAAATTACTAAGAAAGAGCAAGTATTCTTTTTAATGAGAATTTCTGGACTTTTGTCGGATATGCGTTTAGAATCTAATGTGTTTGTTAAAGCCTTTGGAATTGTTTTATTTTGTTTCTAGATCTTTTAGCTGTGCCTAAGCATCCGTATGCTGCTATGGAGAACTGGGGACTAAGTATTTTTGTGGAACAAAGAATACTGCTGGATCCCAGTGTTTCATCTATTTCTTATTTGCTGGATGTCACCATGGTCATTGTTCATGAAATATGTCACCAGGTATGAAAAAAGGATCAGGTGTAAGTATAATTGCAAACAATGGAGAATGTAAAATGATATCAGATAGTTAGATTAGGAGTTCAGTTGTTATCCCCCCAATTAAGTTTTAATTCGGTGTAGAGCACTGTGTAGTTCTTTCAGAAGATCTGTCGCTTTTCTCAAATGACAGCACAGACGAAAGTGAGCACACAGATTGTATTGAATGAGCAACTGTCGTTCAGTTTAGGTGAGGAGTGAGATGGCATTGCTACCCAGCAGCCTCTTTGGAGACCCCATCCACTCACTGTTCTTTGTCAACCTTGCTTTATTTTCTTGTGATTATTGGTGTGTATATATGGTAAGTGCAGTGATGGCTATGATTTATTGCATTGCTGCAAGATGCAGCTGAGCTCTGTGTACATGTCAAAATTTGCTTTTGCTGAAATCAATTTGTTATTCCCCTTCTCCCATCACACAGACACTTAGGAAGTCTTTCACTAACTCAGCCACAGACACTTTGTTCTGAAATGATTGATATTTTTTTGTCTTGGCATGTTTAGAAATTCGTATGTAAATTAGCCAGCTTTGTCGTGAAGCGAAGATAAAATTAATTTCCTGCACTTTACTACAATGAATGAAAGGTATTACAGAGATTTCACAATGCCTATTTGAATCTTGATGCTAATGAAAAGAATAACTGAAAATAAACGTCTGTGCTTTAATAAAAAGCAATCCTTGTCCTGCTGACCAGAAGCTATGGTTAGTTTTTAAGTGAAAACACCAGAAATCTCAGTGTGAAACAGCAGGACTTCAACTTGTCATCAACTCAAAATCTTTTTAAAAAGTTTGAAAACCTTAAAGAGGTAGAAAATGTTGTCAGTGAAAGAAGCTGAACAGGTAAATGCTAATACATGAACACAGACTTCATGATAAATTGTTCCAGGCCACATGAATATTTACCTAAATGTCAGCCTTCTGCAGTGAACCTGTGTGGTGTTTGTACCGGCCATGCTGGTCAGCTAGGGCATGTGTTCCTTGCTTCAGTGACTTAAGCGGATCCATTGTAGAGATAACTAGTGTTTCTCTGTTGTGCTAAAAGTGGTTTCCAGCTAATCATACAATTCTTTGACTCAAAAACTGATTCCTTTTTGAACATTCCTAGACACAAGTTACATGTAGAGTTCTTTTGAAATAAGAGCATACTGATAACCGTTGTTCCTAGAACTGGATTTCTTTTGTTCCAGACTCTCAGTTACTTTCTTGTTCTAGCTTAGTGATGTTCAGCTACTTACTATAAGGAAATGAACCAGAAGCTGGGAGAAACACATAATAATTTCTACTGTCAATGCCAAAGTATCTTCTACATTACCATCTCTCCTCACCTACTTCTTGTTGCAGTTTTTAAGATAGACTTTCAATTTAAGAGAGAAGAAGCACTTACTGCTGATCAAGAATAAAAAATACTTAAAACATCATTCAACTTGTGGTCATCAGCATGTTCAGAATTATCTTGTATTTGTATTTCGATTAGAGATCCTTTTGAGTAAGAGATACTTTATTATTAATATTGAAATGCTCTGCCACCAAGCTATTTAGCTCTTAAAGCTGTAGAGCTATGATCTGATACTTGCCTGACTGCCTTTTCCCTCTGTTTCTTAAATAGCTCACTCCCACTTAGAATCTTCACACTAAGAGTTACTTATAAATGCCTGAAATCCTCCTGCCTAAGGCTTTCTCATGGCTCCTTCTTATCATTAAAGTATGAGCTCAAATGTCATTTGCTTAGAGAAAACCTTTTTGCTTTTACAATCTAAAGTGACCCCTCCCCCATACATATCATGTTTTAATAGGACCTGAAATTCTATTGTTTATTTGTATATTTTTTATTTTCTATCTCACCTCATTGTCCCTTCTTCCACAATAAAGTATTCGCTGCCTCAGAAGGGACGTTGTCCAAGTGGCATAGTTCCTGGTATATAATCGTTTTTGTTTGTTTTGTTTTTTTAATGAAAAAAGAATTCCATTAAGCTTTTTCTGAACTCGGCAAGGATTTCAGAGTAATGCATCATGATCTAATCAAAACACCAATTAAAAATTACAACATTATTTTTCCTGAAGCGATCTTAGAGGTTTTTTTTTGTTTTTTTTGGTCCAACACTCATTATCATAGAATCATGGAGCGTCAGGTGTGGAGCACCCTGAAAGCCTTCAGTTCTTTCAGTAGGCTGAAGTCTGGGATTGCCTCTGACACTGGCAGGTGCTGCGCCAGGAGTACTTCTGTGCTGAGCTCACTACTTCCTGAGGCAGTATTTTCCATCTTCATCCATTTTAGTCTGTTAGAGGGTCTCCTGCATTTTTAGCAGCCTCTACCAATTGACAAACCCCAATTTCCATCCATTAGTCCTGATTTGTCTCCTGCAGGGACACAGAACCCAAGCTTCTTCTACATATTAGGTCTTCAAATATTTGAAGACAACTGTCAGCAATTTTTTTTTTTTTGTCCTGAGTCCTTTCTCTCCCAGGTTAAATATTCGTTTTCTGTTCCTTGATCATTTTATTTTTGTTCTACCCTGAATGCACTTATTAAAAAATTGGCATCACCCAATTGGTCAAATTAATAGTCTTGCTATAACCTATTTTAAGATCACAAAATCAATTAGAAAATGAATTGCAGTTGTGACCATCATAGTTTAATACATTTAGCTCTAGATGAGATAACTCTGGCTAGATGTGATTTTATCTGATGCCCATTCATCTGTGATGGCAGTGGTTTGGTGACCTCGTGACTCCTGTGTGGTGGGAAGACGTGTGGCTGAAGGAAGGGTTTGCTCACTACTTTGAGTTCGTTGGTACAGACTACCTCTATCCCGGCTGGAACATGGTAAGTGCATTTCTCTTTAATTGTTTGGAACTCTCAGTGAAAGCTTGATGCCATGTCACATTGTGCTTATCTTATCGTGAGACGTGTTTGAAAATGCCAACTGATGCATGAAAAAAATTAGCTACCCAACAAAAGAAATGTAACCCAAAATATAAACGGTAGTATTCCAGAAGAATTCTCTTTTAGTTATTAGAACGAAATACAGTCTGATTGGTTATACATTGATTTCAAAATACTACAAGTTTTCTCAATAAAAATATTTTAGATTGCAATATTTGATAACAAAGATAAACTATTCCATAAATTGAAATAGCAATTGATAAGTTATACTTTAAATGTGTATAGGATATCTCAATATATAGGAAGGAAAATGAGAACTTAATATTCAGTGTGATGAACTCAAAACATAGTAAAATCTTTGATACATTATTTTTTTTACTTTAGGATTAAATGATTTAATAAGAGATTGCTAATTTTATAAAGAGTTGTGTGCATTATATCCAAACTTGTATGTTCAATGATTGTTGAAGCAATGATGTTCTTGAACATCCTAGAAGAAAAAGTGGAGGGGGAATATGATTTCTGTATGTTGTTTAATATGTTTTTCATTTTATGGCCTTCCCTGGTGGCTCAGATGGTAAAGCGTCTGCCTGCAATGCAGGAGACTTGAATTCGATCCCTGGGTCGGGAAGATCCCCTGGAGAAGGAAATGGCAACCCACTCCAGTACTCTTGCCTGGAGAGTCCCATGGACAGAGGAGCTTTGTAAGCTACAGTCCATGGAGTCGCAAAGAGTCGGACACAACTGAGCGGCTTCACTTCACTTCATTTTATACAAGCTTCCATTAATGAGTAAGTGACTATGTTATTAAATAGAGCCCAGGATATAGGTTGTTTTGGAATTTTACTTATTTTTAAAATGTATTTTATTATTATTTTTGGCTGTACTGGTTCTCAGTTGCTGCTCAGGGCTTTCCCCCCGTTGCAGCAGGTGGGGACTACTCTTTAGCTGTGGTGTGAGGGCGTCTCTTGGTGTGGAGCACGGGCGCTAGGGTGCATGGGCTTCAGTGGCTGTGGCGCATGCGCTTAGCTGCTCCAGGGCACGTGGGAGCCTCCTGGGTCAGGAACGGAACCTGTGTCTTCTGCGATGGCAGTCAGGTTCTTTGACCCTGAGCCACCAGGGAAGTCTGGTACTTGAATTTTAAATTTAAGTGGCACTATGTAAAAGTTGCAAAATACTAACATTTGTCAACTTCCAGAAGCTTAAATTTCACCTGTGTTATAGCTTGAGTGATAATATAAATTTATTTACACCACTCGGTTTTTGATGCTTCAACTACTAATGTATGTGATTATCTAATTATCTGTCATGATTACAAGTATGATATGGTGAAATGCAACGTTGTCCGTTAAGTCATGATATAACTTTTCTATCATACTCCTACTGAGTATGTATGTATGTAAGGTGACCTTACATATCTCAAGAAATGTTGCAATTGTAATATCATACTGATATGTTTGAACTATCCAGTTTTATATTTTATAAAAGCAACATGGTTCATTTGCACAAATGTGTGAGTTAATTTTACTTGGCCTTATATATCTAAGTATATATCTATAAATAATACAATTTACAATTTTTATTTGAACTATTATAGCATTGAAATTAATTTAAAAAATGCTTTTAAAGAACTTTGAAGAAAAATCATCAATAGCATGCAATATTTATTATTAAAAGTATTTTTTAAACAAATATGCAGTTTTAAAACGGAAATATTAAGGATATTGAAACATTTGTAAAAATGTATTTTGGTTGCTAGTTGACTTTCAACCAAATTTGTTTAAAATTTTTATTTAATTTTCATTATGTGTGAGTTATTACTGATTGGTAATTCTGTTATGTTTTAATGTTTAAAATGTTAGTATTATAAATGACATGTTACTCATATAGGTAAGATATTTTTTTTTGAACTCATTGAGCTATCTATGACAAAATCTATTAAGCATTATAAAAATAAATCTTAGATTGAAAAGCTATGCACAGAATTATACTCATGGTGAAAACTGACAGCTTTTGATGGTTTTAGCATTGCAGTCTACCCCAAGTTTCAGTGTTCCCATACTGAATTTTGTTTTCAAATAATTTTTTTTATTCCTTCATTATTTTATCAATCAAATTATAAATGGAGAACATTTTTGTGAGAATATTGAAAATGAATATAGAGTATAAGTAACACTTCTGATACTTTGTCCTAAATACAATAAAGACCATGTATTGAAAGCATTTATAAAAAATGCTTTGGTGTGGTAAGATATAAATCCATTTTTATAATCAAAAATGGGGATTAATGATGGATTACACTAAGAAATGAAAGCATAAACACCATCACAATTAACTAGGCAATAGTGAAAGCAAGCTTTCTTATTATGTCTCTTTATGTTCAGGTTCTAAAGATCACAAATACTTTCTCTTACTGGCTGCTTTTGCTTTTTTAGTAGTTTTTAAAATTTAGTTTGTAGAGTACTTCAGTATATTAAATTTATAAAACCTGTAAGAAGAGACTCTAAACAAATGCTCCTCCACGATCATTAATATCTGCAAACAAAAATTTAAGACAAGTCAGCCACATAAATAAGAAAGGATATTAAGTGACTTTAAGGCTGTGTCAGCGCTATTTTTCATAATGGCATCAGCAAAAGAGTGAAAGAAATACTAGGAAGAACAAGAGTGATGCTGTGTCAGCAGTAACTCATACTGTTGTGATATGCACAAGAGCTTACCTATGAGAGCAAGGCTCGGGCTGCACTAGAACTTAGCCGAAATTAGAAAAGTCAGGAGTCAGACGTGTCTCAGAAGTAAAGTAAGCAAGCTGACCTCTTTTGCCTCTAATTTCAAAAACCTTGGTTTTATTATTTTTAGACAACAACACTCAAACACTGAAATACAACTTCAACTTGCTAGAGAGATTACTGTGGCAGTCTATTTTATGGAGTAGCAATAAAGAAGCCCAGGATTACACAATATTGTTAAGGAAGCTTTTATTCTGGCTTAGGATAGTATACTTATGTGGCCTCTTAGGCTGTGTATATGCATTTGTATGTGTTTATAGATAGTTTCTGCTAAAGAAATAATCAGTTTTTTACATTAAGAATACTACATGAAATAAAGACTACCATCAAATCTTTTTCCCCAACAAACTAAACAAGTATACCATTTCATAGATACGGGTCTTTACAGGTAGTATGATATAAGGTCAGGAAATAGACTGACAAGAAGTAAATCAGATTCCAAAAAGGCATTTCACTTCCTGACTCATCTTTATCATTTGAGAAATGGGATGATTATACTGACTTAGTAAGCACATATGATTTTTGTGAGGATAAAATAACTTGCAAGTTCTTTGAAATCCATGAACAAATATGAGTAGGTATCATAGACCTGGAAAATAATAAATGTTCCATTAGAAGAGGGCATTGATTTTATGTATAAATACCCTAACACTTCCAACCTTAGTAAGCTATTTTGATGCCCTAGATTTTATAACAATTACCTATAGATTGAGTTAGAAAATAAGGAAGGCTGAGGACTGAAGAACTGATGCTCTCGAACTGTGGTGCTGGAAAAGATTCTTTAGAGTCCCTTGGACAGCAGGGAGATCAAACCAGTCAATCCTAAAGGAAATCCACCCTGAATATTCTTTGGAAGGACTGATGCTGAAGCTCCAGTACTTTGGCTACCTGATGTGAAGAGCCAACTCATTGGAAAAAACCCTGATCCTGGGAAAGATTGAAGGCAGGAGAAGGGGGTGACAGAGAATGAGGTGGTTGGGTGGCATCACCGACTCAGTGGACATGAGTTTGAGCAAGCTCAGGGAGATAGTGAAGGACAGGGAAGCCTGGGGTGCTGAAGTCCTTGGGGTCACAAAGAGTCAAACATGACTTAACGACTGAACAACAACGTGTAAAGATTACAAACAAAATTTTGTAAACTTTGTATCTAGACTCAGTCTCTCCAAATCAATGCTTATCTAAATTGGCAATGTGGACTATTTTATAAGTACATAAGCTTAATATCCGGAGAAGGCAATGGCACCCCACTCCAGTACTCTTGCCTGGAAAATCCCATGGACGGAGGACCCTGGTGGGCCGCAGTCCATGGGGTCGCTAAGAGTTGGACACAACCGAGCGACTTCACTTTCACTTTTCACTTTCATGCATTGGAGAAGGAAATGGCAACCCACTCCAGTGTTCTTGCCTGGAGAATCCCAGGGACCGGGGTGCCTGGTGGGCTGCCGTCTATGGGGTCGCACAGAGTTGGACACGACTGAAGCCACTTAGCAGCAGCAGCAGCAAGCTTAATATCATGTTTCATTCATCAAACAGAAGTGTCAAGATCACTTAGATTATCTTTTGGGGTTAGATTTCATAGGGTAAGTTGACAACTTGATGACTATTCTATCAAAGTTTGTTGTTAAGGACAATATTATTGGATGAATTAAGTTGCATTAAGCTATTGATGGCAGTCATATTAAATCTTACTGTGATTCCTCCAAAGGGAGAAAATAAAGGATCCATGCAGCATAGTTACTGTTCAATAATTTTTTATCATTTTAATTTGAAAAAGGTCTATGATAAAAGAGTTTTAATACAGGAAAAGGATAAATAGTAAAATGATACCATGAAGAAATCCTTATTTTGCAGACCCAGTGCTGATGTAGGCAAAATCATATTCCCTGTGTGTATTACACAGGTTTTCAACTGTAATCAACCCTGCGTATTGCACAGGTTTTCACTGTTATCAACCCTGTGTATTGCACAGGTTTTTGCTATAATTTGTATCTATATGATAGATGTATCCTGTAGTTTCCTGAATGTAGCCTTGTAAGAATGTGCTTGCCATAATGAGAATTATTAAACATGTGTATATTCTCTTATTAAATGATTTGGGGATGCTAAGGAGCTTCACACAGCCGTAACTTTAGACATTGATAAAGTCCAAGGACTGGGAATTCTTAAATTTTTATGAGGGCACATACCTGGGCAGAAAGATAAGTATTAATAGAGAATTGTGCAGCTAAACTTAATTATGCTAAATACTTAGGATATCTCAAAGTGTATTGCCCAAAACCTTGATAAATGTTCTCAATTGTTTTTATCATGGGCAGGATTAAAATGGTAAAAATGAATTCTGCCATTAGACTCAGTATGTGGTATAACAAAAATTGCCTGCTAAATTTAATAGGCATTGCAATAAAATTATCTTTACTTCTTAAATTATTTTATTTTTATTCAAAAAGAAGTTGAGAAAATGAACTGAAATAGATACAGAGTTTATTGAGTTCATTTGTTTCCAGTTTAAATGTAAAGATATACTGATTAATTATTCCAAACAATGATAAACCTCTGCTATTCAGAGAGAGGGAAATAGAAAATTAGAGAAAAATTGTTTTTGTTAATATGTTACTTGTTCAGCTCTTCATGTCTTAAGTCCATCTTTGATTTAATGTCTATAAAGAAAAATGCCTTTCAGAGTTAGTTAATATACATTTCAACAGTAGTTGGTATGTTGGTACTATTGCTTATGATTCATCAATATTAAAATATATTTGCCCTGCCCAGGAGAGCTATGGTGTCAGAGATGGACCATCTGGGAATTAAATATTTGTTTTAGAATCTTACCTTATAAATACTGAATACCAAGTAAATGTGTATGTAGATTTTCTATGCAGTTGCATTTTGTCTATTGTGATAAAAAAATCCACATATAATATTCTATTCCTGATGTCAGTAAATTAGAAGATGATGCAATTGTTTTCAACTGGTCGATGATATTTTATTCTCAACTGACTGACATATTGAATGTGAAAAATTTAAAGACTTCTATTGGCTAGTCCCAAGGGTCTGTGATATTTTTGATCCATCTCAGTAGCTTAGAAAGTGACATTTACATTGAAAGACTAGAAGAAAAGCAGAAGGGGTGCCCTTGGGTCTGTTGGGGGTCACAGTCTTCAAAATGGACTTCTTCTTTGTGCTTTCCCTTTACTCTTCCCTCTGAATCCCTCTGTAAGTAATTTTTCTTCATGTTGAAAACATTTTTTGTATTTTAAAGAAGAGAAAAAAATTTTTTTTTCTTATTTGAGGGAATCTGGGGAGCTGTAGCCTTCTATTCTGAGAAAATGGGGTTGCTTTCTCCTTAGCATTAGAGGTCAGAGAAGTTTGGAGCTTCGGTGGACAATTTTTGCTTGTTGTTGTTGAGTCACTAAGTCGTGTCTGACTCTTTTACCTAATAGACACATAGAAAAAGTCCACAGAGGAAATAAGAGCTAGCAAAGAGAACAATCTTAGAGAAAAGTTTCTCATGGAATTCATCTGAATTCTGAGTAAATGAAAGAGGATTCTGAGATGCACAGGCCAAATGCATTGAGAATGAGATTTACACTCAGAATGTACAAATTAGGATAATCTAGGATATCAGTGTTAAGAAGCAGGTCAGAGACTTGGCTTCTGATTAATGATGACTGAAGAGATATTAGGCCTTCCCAAGTGGCTCAGTGGTAAAGAATTTGCCTACCAATGCAGGAGACACAGGAGATGTGGGTTAGGTCCCTGAATTGGAAACATACTCTGGAGGAGGAAATGGCACCCCACCCTGGTGGAGCCTGGTGGGCTACAGTCCACGAGGTTGCAAAGAGTTGGACATAACTGACCATGCATGCACAAAGAGATATTAAAGATTTCTAGCAAAGAAGAACAGTGAGAACAAGAAATGCATCTGTTGTACTAACGTTAAAATAATTCTCACTAAAGCTAATATATAACTAATTGGGTTAACATTTTCTCGTTAGGACTAATTCTGTGCTTTTTACCAGTGACCTTACTGATGTGCTGGTTGCCCTGTTAAGAATATCAGTTAGAATGAAGAGTGAATAAGGCGTCATTAGTTAACTGTTGATGAACGTTAACTGACTTAGAAACTTTGTGGCAAAAATACATTTTTGAGATGACAACTGAAGTATTGATAATACATTCATACATTTGTTTATACTTATAGATTTTGTGTAACAATCAAGATGTTGGCTTCACAGTTTGAGAAATGGAAGCTTTTGAAAAGCTTATTATCAAGGTGTGTTGTTTCATAAAATGTAAATCTGCTTTATTTACTGCTTCAAATGAAAGGCCAACTTTTATTAAATACTTTTAGAAAGGGAAGAAAAAGTAAGAATAACTCATCAGTATTCATATATACTTCTATACAGGTATGTCTCTGAGAGGCTTTTCTTCATCACATTACCTCACTTTTTTAACTATATGAATTTTTAAAATTTAAAACAAAGCTGCAAATTGAAATTTCATGTATGTTCTTAAAGGGTGATTTTTTAAAAAGCCATTTGTGTTCAGAAAGACACTAAGTGTTTCAGGTTTTGTATATTTTAAACTTAGAGATAAAAGATATATGAGCATTCCCTTGGGAATAAAATATTTCTTCCAGAGACCATGTGCAGGTTTGCATTGTGTCAAGTTCTTTCTGCCTTTCCTTACTGCTGCTGTTGCCGCTAAGTCGCTTCAGTCGTGTCCGACTCTGTGCGACCCCATAGATGGCAGCCCACCAGGCTCCCCCGTCCCTGGGATTCTCCAGGCAAGAACACTGGAGTGGGTTGCCATTTCCTTCTCCAATGCATGAAAGTGAAAAGTGAAAGTGAAATCGCTCAGTCGTGTCCGACTCCTAGCGACCCCATGGACTGTAGCCCACCAGGCTCTTCCGTCCATGGGATTTTCCAGGCAAGAGTACTGGAGTGGGGTGTCATTGCCTTCTCTGCTACCTTTC
Source organism: Bubalus bubalis (assembly GCF_019923935.1). Taxonomy (NCBI): domain Eukaryota; kingdom Metazoa; phylum Chordata; class Mammalia; order Artiodactyla; family Bovidae; genus Bubalus; species Bubalus bubalis. Next base: position 117,758,653 of record NC_059160.1, on the reverse strand, counting down.
CTTAGGAATTGCAAAAGCAATCAATACATTGACAGGATTAGACACTTCCTAAGAAGAAAACTTTTGCTGAACCTGGAGCCTAACAATAATGCAAGGCTGTCCTTTTTCTATCTAGGGACAATGCAGGAAAAGTTAACCCATTCATTACCAGGTGAGAGCAGTTTGTGAACAAAAGTTTCCGACTTGCTAAAAATGGTCAGACATCACTTGATAAACAGAAAATTGATGATGTCAAGAATTTATACCAAGACAATGAAATGTTCTGTTAGACATCATTGTTCATAAGTATTTATGACTTGCAATAGCAGATTATACCAGTTTAATCTGTCCTTTTACTACACTTGGCTTAAAAAAAAGTTTATCTTCTTATGATATATGAATTGTTCAACACTTCATATTAGTCAGTATTTTCCCAGATATATTACAAAGAATTTGCTTTGCAAAATCTGTAACATGAACATAACCAAAAAGGAAAACTGGGGACCAAGAGGACAACCAAAGACTAATTCATTAATTTTCCAATTATTAATCATCCTTAACCAGGCCACTATATGCGTTAAAAGACATTAGAACACAACTTATTTCTAAACCAGGAGTGACTGTTTCAGTCCATAACACTTTATGGGACTTTTTTTTTTCCTTCTTTTCATCAAGGTTACTTTAACACTGTTCAGATGTTACTAGACAAGCATGTGATAAATGAAAGTAGTGAGTTCAAGTGATATTTTCGAAGAGCCAAAAATGTAAGAGACCTTCCTGTCCAGAGAAAGCAAAAAGCAATAATTTGAGGCTGGTGAGATTTTGCTTCAACTACTCCACTAACACTTGCAAAAATAAAGACATGTAATATTTACTGTATACCATTAAGCACTTTAAATATGTTAATTCCCTGTGAAACAGAGTAAGACCTACTGCTATGTGTCTTGAAAGTACACATCTTTGCTGTCATTTTTCTTAAGAGTCTGAGAGTGTGGCAATGGTTAGATGTCTACGCAGGCCACCACTCAGGCAGCTCTCTTCAACTATGAATTCAAAAAGATGTTTTGGGGTAGAACGTGTTTTGACACTAAGTTAAATAACCTCTGTGGGTCTACCATTCATAAAGTAAGCTTCTTTTGAAGCTATTTATATACTTAGCTTTTTACCTTTCCCTGGGACTAATGAAATAAAATTCGTTATGATTATTGTAATGTCATCTTTGTCATCTTTAAGAATTAAGATATGTGGGGATGCTTACTTTCCTCGAAGGACCTACTTTAAATCCACCTGTGTCCAATTTATTCCGTTAACCATTTTATATTGTCTTCTCCAGATTTCATTTATAGTTCAGTGATGCCTTTCCTGGGTGCTATGAATGTTAATTTTACAAACACTAGTTTGATGGATTGCTGCCACAGGTTTGCCCATTGCATTGTTAGTCATTTCATTCATTCTGTTTAATGAATTAATTCAGAGAATTATCAAGTACCTAAAATGAGACCTTCTTTTGCTATTAGCAGAGACCTAGTATATTTCAGCTTCTTATACACTGTATTATATCTTTTGTGTGGTGGTTTCAGTTAGAAGGTGTGATTAGATTTAGGATTTTATATTTTTACCTCTTAGTTGACAACCATGGAAGAAAAGTATGACCAACCTAGACAGCATATTAAAAAGCAGAGATATTACTTTGCCAACAAAGGTCCGTCTAGTCAAAGCTATGGTTTTTCCAGTGGTCATGTATGGATGTGAGAGTTGGACTGTGAAAAAAGCTGAGCTCCAAAGAATTGATACTTTTGAAACTGTGGTATTGGAGAAGACTCTTGAGAGTCCTTGGATTGCAAGGAGATCCAACCAGTCAGTCCTAAAGGAAATCAGTCCTGAATATTTATTGGAAGGACTGATGTTGAAGCTGAAACTCCAATACTTTGGCCACCTGATGCGAAGAACTGACTCATTGGAAAAGACCCTGATTCTGGGAAAGATTGAAGGCAGGAGGAGAAGGGGATGACAGAGGATGAGATGGTTGGATGGCATCACTGACTCAATGGCCATGAATTTGAGTAAGCTCCAGGAGTTGGTGATGGACAGGGAGGCCTGGTGTGCTGCAGTCCCCGGGGTCACAGAGTCGGACACGGCTGAGCGACTGAGCTGACTGACAGCCATGCTTCTGTCAGAGTTGTTTTGTTTACGGGATAGCTCAAAAACACAGATCCATGAACTCAGACTGTTCATATTCATGGATATGTTTGGAAAATAAGATTTAGTGCAGTAGATCTCAGAGGATTAGCCAAATGATGGAGCAGGAAGAACATCTAGCTACCTATTATCATTTTTATATTACACGGATCAAATATTCTCTAACATTTACTCGGATTTACCTGGTTACAATAGCTATTTATTTTTATTTAGATTTTGAGTATCTTTCTGCTCAGTTTTGTTTTTTCCCAAAGCTTCACAGCTTTGCTCAGAAGATGAGTACTTAAAAAAAATTTAAAAAGATTTCTGTTCTTCTCTTTGTAGTGGAGGTGATGGTGATGGTATGGTGGGGGTATTTTCATCTAAATATTATTTATTTCCCAAGTTTTCTGATTCCAGACCTGACTGATATAAAAAACTTTCCATTAGGATGCAAATAAAAATTGAATCTCAGTGTGTGTTTCAAAATACTCTGGATTACATTTTATTAATCAAGTATTATAGGGTCTTCCTAGCTTATTTTTAATGTGCCTGAAAATATTAGCAACTTCTTGTGATTGATGTGCCAAACAAATGCATGAAATACCAAAAAAGATTGGCAAATTTGATTTTATTGAAATGTCTTATCAGCTTCTCAAAACAACTAAGCGCAGAGATAGAGGAAAAGATTCATATTGCCAGGGTAGACAGAGGGTTATTGAAAATATGAAGAAGCCATTACCTCTTTCTGCAGAAGGTCCTTAAGTGACATGTAGAAGAGTAAGTATGAACTCATGTGAACTAAGAAAGGACAAGAATTAAATCTCTCCCACTGAACAGTACACTTCATCAGTTAAGGAAGTTTATTTCACCATTATTTCTCAACATTTAACCCGAAGTATAGCATCAATGAGGTAATCAATAATAAAAATCTGGTCAAAAGTTAACAAAAATTTATGAAATGAGAGACATTAAAAATTATGAAAGATTGTAACAGTGTTTGTATCATATAGGAACTCATTCATTGGATTATTAATAAAAAGGATAGTGAGATTAAAAAACATGTAAAACTATGTTTGGTAAGTGTTTGAAGGAAAACAGAAGGAAAAAAATCCTAAAAAATAAAATGGTATGAACATTTTAAGAGGGTTATGTAAAAGCCCATGGCATATGGCGATTGTTCACAGTGATTTTTGGGGGCTGCTAGAATCAGAATGAGCAATGTAATTAGACAAACTGTTCATAGTTATTACAGTGATTGACATTTGAAGCACATTCAAGGTTATTCTGTAACACCCAGGATTATCATAATTAATAAATATATAAATGACTAATTGATAGTAACTTCTGCCATGTCAGTATTGCTCTATCTTAAAGGTTATTGAGTAAGTATGCAGGTTTAAGGTTTAGAATTTGATTGAATACAATGCAGCCCATTTTGTGGTTCATCTTAGCATTTCCTCTTAACTGTGTCACATCTTGGATAATATGGGATATGACACGTTCAGCCTGGATGTTACAAACGAAACATAAGTCAACTGAAGGGTGAGTCATTGAAGAGACTCACAGTTTAAGGCACTTTCTTTGTGTTAATCATGTTTGGGAGTATATCAGTTCATACAAACATGTGCAGGGGGTTATTTGGGGTTATGAGAGCCTTAGAAAGTGATCCAAAATAGTCTTGTACGGATTTAGTTACTGCATTGACTGCTGCTGCTGCTAAGTAGCTTCAGTTGTGTCCAACTCTGTGCGACCCCATAGACGGCAGCCCACCAGGCTCCCCCATCCCTGGGATTCTCCAGGCAGGAACACTGGAGTGGGTTGCCATTGCCTTCTCCAATGGATGAAAGTGAAAAGTGAAAGTGAAGTCGCTCAGTCATGTGCGACTCTTAGCGACCCCATGGACTGCAGCCTACCAGGCTCCTCTGTCCATGGGATTTTCCAGGCAAGAGTACTGGAGTTGGGGTGCCATCGCCTTCTCCGACTGCATTGACTAAGGTGTCTTAAAGTGTTTGTCACTTGGCAGTGGATGAAATGTGGTTAATGGTTAAAAGAAATAAGAACATTAGGACAGTTTTGGTTACTGTAAGGCTTATGTGAAATTACAGAGTAATATTGTATGCTTTGGCCACCTGATGTGAAGAGCCAACTCACTAGAAAAGACCCTGATGCTGGGAAAGATTGAGGGCAGGAAGAGAAGGGGGTGACAGAGGATGAGATGTTTGGATGGCATCACTGACTCAATGGACATGACTTTGAGCATACTGTAGGAGATAGTGAAAGACAGGGAAGCCTGGGGTGCTCCAGTCCACGGGGTTGCAAGGAATCAGACAGGAATTAGCGACTGAACAACTACAGAGATCTGCTCAGATAACTGTGTTTGTGTATCACTTTCTGTAAAAAGTTATGTGAATGAATACAGAAGTAAAATTTTCAGTGCAGTGCTTGTTTCATTATAGGCATTAGTGCTTATAATGGTAATTATTTCTAAAATTAATATTAATGCCTATTTAAAGTATGTGTGTTTACATAAGTTTGACTTTAAGTGGACTGCTTTAACAACCTGCACATAAAAATGATTATCAACATCTTAGGCATGTGTATTTAAACATGAGATTTTTAAATGTTGATTTTTAAGGAATATTATATAGAAGTAACACTTATTTTCACTACATCTTTAGTTTTATTTCATTTATAATTTAGATATCTACAAAATATTAATTTTAATCAGCTAAATAATGAATAATATTTCACAAGTATATCTAGCTAACTTTATATATTTTTTAATTTTATTTTATTTTTAAACTTTACAATATTGTATTGGTTTTGCCAAATATTGAAATGAATCAGCCACAGGTATACATGTGTTCCCCATCCTGAACCCTCCTCCCTCCTCCCTCCCTATACCATCCTTCTGGGTCATCCCAGTGCACCAGCCCCAAGCATCCAGTATAGTGCATTGAACCTGGACTGGCGACTCGTTCCATGTATGATATTATACATATTTCAATGCCATTCCCCCAAATCATCCCACCCTCTCCCTCTCCCACAGAGTCCAAAAGACTGTTCTATACATCAGTGTCTCTTTTGCTGTCTCGTACACAGGGTTATTGTTACCATCTTTTTAAATTCCGTATATATGCGTTAGTATACTGTATTGGTGTTTTTCTTTCTGGCTTACTTCACTCTGTATAATAGGCTCCAGTTTCATCCACCTCATTAGAAGTGATTCAAATGTATTCTTTTTAATGGCTGAATAATACTCCATTGTGTATATGTACCACAGCTTTCTTATCCATTCATCTGTTGATGGACATCTAGGTTGCTTCCATGTCCTGGCTATTATAAACAGTGCTGCGATGAACATTGGGGTACACGTGTCTCTTTCAATTCTGGTTTCCTCAGTGTGTATGCCCAGCAGTGGAATTGCTGAATCATAAGGCAGTTCTATTTCCAGTTTTTTAAGGAATCTCTACACTGTTCTCCATAGTGGCTGTACTAGTTTGCATTCTAGCTAACTTTAAACTGAATAAATCTTAAAATAATTTTGGACATTTTAGAACTTTATAAAAGTATGTTGAAATATAAAATTACAGAAAAATTCTTTTAATATTTAAGACACTTGGAATCCAAATAATTTCTAATGTCTACAAATATTAAGATTGTGTTATGTGTCTATAAAAGATGTTAATTGCAAAGTCACAGCGATACAATATCACATAAATAAAACCTGATGAGTATCTTCCTCCAGTATGCTTGTTTTTCTTACTTGAATTTTTGATTACATTCCTATCCTTTAATTTGTCCTGACTTGAGTAAGTCATGAAGAACAAGAGGGAAAGAGCCAAAACATGCACTACTAGGTATGTCTCTGTCCCTTTTTCTAGTCTCGTGTAAGCAGGAGGTTCGGGTTAGTAATGGCTCATGTGGTGTTTTGTCCAACCTATGAAGTCGTGAACGTGTTTATCTTATGGTAGTATAGATTTCCAAAGACACAAAACATGAATATATGCATGCATGCTCAGTCGTCTCCAACTCTGCAACCCCATGTATGGTAGCCTACCAGGCTCCTCTGTCCATGGAACTTCCCCATCAAAAATACTGGAGTGGGTTGCCATTTCCTACTCCAGGGGATCTTCCTGACCTATGGGTCAAACCTGCGTCTCCTGTGGCTCCTTCATTGCCAGGCAGATTCTTAACCACTATGCCACATGATAGTACAGATTTCCAAAGACACAAAACATGAATGACTTAGCTTCTTTTTTCTGTTTATGATGGATTACCGGCAATGGAGTCAACATGGTCAAGTCACTCAGTCATGTCCGACTCTTTGTGACCCCCTGAACCACAGCATTCCAGGCCTCCCTGTCCATCACCAACTCCTGGAGTCCACCCAAACCCATGTCCATCGAGTTGGTGATGCCATCCAGCCATATCATCCTCTGTTGTCTCCTTTTCCTCCTGCGCTCTATCTTTCCCAGCGTCAGGGTCTTTTCAAATGAGTCAGCTCTTCGCATCAGGTGGCCAAAGTATTGGAGTTTCAGCTTCAACATCAGTCCTTCCAATGAACACCCAGAACTGATCTCCTTTAGAATGGACTAGTTGGATCTCCTTGCAGTCCAAGGGGCTCTCAAGAGTCTTCTCCAACACCACAGTTCAAAGGCATCAATTCTTCAGTGCTCAGCTTTCTTTATAGTCCAACTCTCACATCCATACATGACCACAGGAAAAACCATAGCCTTGACTAGATGGACCTTTGTTGGCAAAGTAATGTCTCTGCTTTTGAATATGCTGTCTAGGTTGGTCATAACTTTCCTTCCAAGGAGTAAGTGTATTTTAATTTCATGGCTGCAGTCACCATCTGCAGTGATTTTGGAGCCCCAAAAAATAAAGTCTGACACTGTTTCCACTGTTTCCCCATCTATTTTCCATGAAGTGATGGGACCAGATGCCATGGTCTTCGTTTTCTGAATGTTGAGCTTTAAGCCAACTTTTTCACTCTCCTCTTTCACTTTCATCAACAGGCTTTTGAGTTCCTCTTTACTTTCTGGCATAAGGGTGGTGTCATCTGCATATGTGAGGTTATTGATATTTCTCCCGGCAATCTTGATTCCAGCTTGTGCTTCTTCCAGTCCAGCGTTTCTCATGATGTATTCTGCATATAAGTTAAATAAACAGGGTGACAATATATAGCCTTGACGTACTCCTTTTCCTATTTGGAACCAGTCTGTTGTTTCATGTCCAGTTCTAAGTGTTGCTTCCTGACCTGCATATAGGTTTCTCAAGAGGCAGGTCAGGTGGTCTGGTATTCCCATCTCTTTCAGAATTTTCCACAGTTGATTGTGATCCATGTAGTACTTTGCTTGGCTGCTAATTTACCCATCAAATAGCACTAATGTGTTGTACATGTATCTATTTTCCCCATCATAAAGGGAGTTTCTTGGAGCTGGGAATTGTGCCCCAAATGCATTTGTTTCCCCAGCTTCTGACACGTGAGGGTTGCATATACAAAGCCCTCAGTAAACACGAATGGAATTAGATTGTATTGTTCAAATGATTTTTGTCAGATATTCTTGTTCATTTGACACTATGGATTGGAAAAGTGCCTTTATCTATGTTCAAGAGATTATTGTCAACATTAAACCTGGAATAAAACATTGCTTTAAATAAACAAATGAAAACACTGAAAAAGGAAATACTTGTGTCTATTTGGTTATCTGTATGTGTATCTACATACATATCTAAATATCTATGCCTAGGTCTATATTTATGTCTAAATCTATATTTGATTCATACATTCTGGAATTTGAAAGTAAATACCATGTTTGTTCACCACTGGTCATCACAAAATGGAACTAAATTGTAGATACTTTGTGATCACAGAGGTAAAGCCCATGCCTCATGCTGTTTGTGGGTGATTGTGCAATATGGCCCTATTTTGTTTTGAGTTGCTCCTCCCTCCAGCCCACTTTCCAGTATTCATAGTCATCTCTCTAAATATAGGTCTGATGATGTCGCTTCTTAATTCTAGTTTCCTAACTTGGCATTGAGGATCTTGATTTTGTTCTTGTCTGTCTCTCTGCACTAATCACTGTTCGTTTACCTGTTATACTCCCTGCCTTCTGCCGCAGAGAGCTCTGGAGCCCCCAAATAGGCCAGGCTGTTTCAAATCTCCATAACTTTCCCCATATACCAGATTTTTTTTTTCTGTCCAAAATGCCCTTTTCTACTATATTCTGGAAAACTCCAATCATCCTTAAAGATTCAACTCAAATTATCAGTTCAGAAGCTTTCCTTCCTTCTTCCAGGCAGACCAAATGACACCTTCTCTGTGAGGTCACGTCATATTCTGAACCTATTTCCATTTGTATATACAGCAGGTGTTATTAATATTTGTTTCATCTTTGTCTCTCATTCTACTAGTATAGAATCTCTGAAGTTGGATTCGTGTCTTTCTTTTTATGCTCAGAACTGGGTATACCACATGGGATATGGCAGATGCTCAACAAATATTTGTAGAACAAATCATCTTATTCAATCTTCACAACCATAGTGATAGTGAAGTCGCTCAGTCGTGTCCGACTCTTTGTTGACCCCATGGACAGTAGCCAACCAAGCTCCTCCGTCCATGGGATTTTCCAGGCAAGAATACTGGCGTGGGTTTCTGTTTCCTTCTCCAGGGGATCTTCCCAACCCAGGGATCGAACCCGGGTCTCCCGCATTGTAGGCAGACGCTTTACCGTCTGAGCCACAACCATACATGTTTACCAATGAGTGTGCTGAGGTCTGAAAAGACTGAGTAACTTGCTTGTGGCCAGACAGTTAAGTGAACGGCAGATATTTTTTTTCCAGTCTAGGACTCTGTCATCAACTTTCTAGCCGTGTTCTCATCTTTTCTCCCAGGAATAATGAAAGAGCCATTTATTTCAGATCTATCCTCCTAGATATGTGAAATCTAAAAAATGGTACAAATAAACTTATTCACAGAACAGAGTCATAGAGAGAAAACAAAGTTATGGCTACCAGGAGGTAAAGGGGGATAAAATGGGAGACTAGGACTAAATAACTAGGAAGGACCTACCATATAGTACAAGGAACACTAGTCAATACTCTGTGACACGTATAGGAAAAGAATCTAAAAAAGGTTATACCTAACTAGTTCACTTTGCTGTACAGCAGAAATGAACACAACATTTCAAATCATTTAAAAAATAAGCATTAAAATCATTTTAATAAAGATTAAATTAAAAAAATAAAATAGAGTCCTTGTGACTGCTCTGATGTAACCCATGTCTGCCTGGAGAGTTTTTCCCATTCTTTTTTGCCTATAAGCACCTCGCCACGTCTTGAATTGGCTCTCATCTCTTTGTCTATTTTGATATAGCTGACTTTCTTTGATTTCAATTCAGATTGATTTTTTTTCCTTTCCTTTCTGATGATGAGTCAAAATGTCTGTCTGGTATTGCTCTTTACTAAAATTAGTCAGCCTTTCTTCATAAGAACTTCCCACCATCACCATGACTATAACTAGATCAGGCATATTCAGATCTTGACATGTTCAGGCAGAAGCCTTGATTTGGGGATATCAAGGAATTAATTTTTTCAAGTGTATCTGTGATGATAAGAATTCTTAATAACTCATTTTACATATACTACTAAATATCAGTATATGAAATGTTAGTATTGTAAGAAAAATATTTTAAAAGAGTTGGTTCTTTCTGAGACTTTATTTACATTGTTTAATGCAGATTGCTATTTATTGCAGAAAGCTGATAGGACTTGCCCTGTGTCGTAGACCTGGGCTCTTACTTTGAACTGCCTGTGCCACATTGCTTTCTGAAGGTTCGCTGGCACACTCCTGGCAGCATGTCCAAAACTGATCTTTTCAGCTTGCCCTCCAAACCAGACTTTATCCACTCCTTCGTTTCTGTCAGTCACATGCCCCGACCTTTATTCTGTCAATCTAACATCTTTTAAAATCCATCAAGTCATTCTGTATAGTTATTCACTGGGACTCCCTCTTTACCCCCAGGGACCAAGGCCTCAGTGTCACTTGATCATTCATTCAAAGTCTCTTCAGATTCAAAAGTCCTTCAGTAACACCTGCTCTAATACATCATCACATGTCCCTCCGTACAATAACCAATTCCTGCCTCTCATTTCTACGTGTATCAGCCACTCTGTATACCTCAGATAAGCTAATTTTGCGGAGACATTGCTTTATTCTGTCACTATGTCTGCTACTGCCTATTTATTAAGACCAAACCTTCAACCCGGTATCTTAGGATTCAAACGGACTGGCTTTTCCCCCCATGTTTCCTCTGCCTGGATGTGCCCTTTTAAGTTGCTTTCCCCATTCATCTGAGTAGACTTTCATCCTTCAACAGCCCACTTTAATGTCACCTCCTCTGTGAAGCCTTTTCTGAACTAATTAATCATTTCATACTTCATGTTTTATAACACCCATCATATTATAATGCAGTTAGCTGTTTATCTTTCTCTTGTACTTTCTCTTCTGGTTTTGAGTTCTTTAAGGTTGAGGATGAAATGTTAGTTATGTATTTATTCCCAAAACACAGTTCAGTATCTGGCATTGTGTAGGAATTTATTTGTTAAATGAATGTATGAATAAAATAATAATGACCTTCTTTTCCATGTGTTATTCTCAACTCTGTGCATTTGTTCACATTTTACTTTTCTGAAAAGGCTTTTACACTGTTCTCCAAAAATTCAAATGCTATATATTTTTGAAAATAGCTCAGCACAAATTGATGCACATATTCAGTATTATTGGCACTGTTTAAGTTTAGGCATGTATGTAACATCTCTAAGAAGTGTCTGTATCAGAATGGTAGGATTTATTGTTATTGCTAACAATAACTTCTTGTTAACAGATTTTAAAGTTCTCCATTTTGCCTATTGTTCTGCGTTTTAAAAGTTGTAGAATGGGCTATCACAGTGTCCTTAAAATATCGAGTAAAATAAAAACTATTGACTCTACATTTTGAATATATTTTTCCCTGTACACAAACACACACTCATGCACACAACTTTAAAGTCACTTCAAGGATCATATTCACTTCTACATTTTCCATTAAGCTTTCCATCAATAATTATACTTTACTGTTGTTTTTGTCTCAAAAATTTTTTTAAATATAAATTTATTTATTTTAATTGGAGGCTAATTACTTTACAATATTGTATTGGTTTTGCCATACATCAATATGAATCCACCACGGGTGTACACGTGTTCCCCATCCTGAACCCCACTCCCACCTCCCTCCCCATACCATCCCTCTGGGTCGTCCCAGTGCACCAGCCCCGAGCATCCTGTATCCTGCATTGAACCTGGACTGGCAGTTCGTTTCATATATGATATTATACATGTTTCAGTGCCATTCTCCCAAATCATCCCATCCTCTCCCTCTCCCACAGAGTCCAAAAGAATGTCTCAAAATTTTTTAGCATTTCTAGTCTATGAGAGAAAACTATTATTTCATTCACTGTGGCTAACTTTTGTTTGTTCTTTTATTTCACATAAAATCCAGGATTTCTTTTGCTTTATTTTTAAACTTTCACAGTCTCACATCAACAGTAAGCAGTTGACTGTTATTAGGAATTTTCGCTATCGCTGTTTTTGTCATTGATAAGAAGGTAAAGGAGGGAAGGCTCTTGCCAGGGACTGACAAAGTAAAAATATTTCTTATTTTATAGTGACATGGATCTTTTATAAAAAATTAGCACCTTCTCTCTTGGAAGCTCTTTGTAGTTTTGTTAAATTGCATTTGCAATTTTCCGTTTTCCTTTTAGAAATTTTTCCTTTTTCCCCCTCAAGTTATTCTGTCTTTGAGCTTTGTGGAATGTCTTTTGCCAGGATTTTCTTTTTTCCTTTTTTTCCTTCTCTCTCTTTTAATCTCTTTTCAGTTCAGTTCAGCTGCTCAGTTGTGTCCAACTCTTTGAGACCCCATGAACTTCCTTTGTTTGCCCATCTATTTGCCATGAAGTGATGGGACCAGATGCCATGATCTTAGTTTTTTGAATGTTGAGTTTTAAGCCAACTTTTTTACTCCTCTTTCATTTTCATCAAGAGGCTCTTGAGTTCTTTGCTCTCTGCCATAAGGGCGGTGTTGTCTGCATATCTGAGATTATAGATACTTCTCTCAGCAATCTTGATTCCAGATTAAATAAATTAAAATTAAAATCTTAATCTCTTTTAATGCCCCCTTTATCAGTCAGACAGTGTCATTCTCTCCAAAAATGCAGAGATGAATTTTTTGCTAACGACTCAACACTGCTCAATTTAAACCCTCCCTTTTGCAATTCCACTGACCAAAGATTTGTTTTTATTTTTCTCCAGAAGCATGAAGTAATATATCATCATTATTATATAAATATATAAGTATAGTTTCAATTCAGTTCATTTGCTCAGTCATGTCCAACTCTGCGACCCCATGGACCGCAGCATGCCAGGCCTCCCTGTCCATTACCAACTCCTGGAGTTCACTCAAACTCATGTCCATTGAGTCGGTGATGCCATCCAACCATCTTGTCCTCTGTCGTCCCCTTCTCCTCTCACCTTCAATCTTTCTCAACAACAGGGTCAGGTGGCCAAAGTATTGGAGCATCAGTTTTGGAGTATTGGAGCAAAGTATCCAGCATCAGTCCTTCCAACGAATATTCAGGACTGACTTCTTGTAGGATGGGCCGGTTGGATCTCCATTTTTGAAAGTTATCTTAGATTTAATTTTTATAATTACATGGTCATTTACTTTATACCATTTAACAAAATGTCATTTCCAGCAAACCAAGTTATGTTTGCTAAATTTTGGTATTGACTAATATGTATTTATTGTTTCTAAATGTTAAAAATTAAGGTTAATGTAAGGCATTCTGTTAAGGTTTTCATTTTGCACTGTGATTTTTGATCAGATGTTTGAGTGAGGTAATGGAGCAATAATTATTATTTGAAGAGCTGTGTATTATTTGATCTTCAGAATGGACACCGCATCTTCAGTTGCTAGTTTTCATAAATAAAAATGTTCAGTTGTCAAGTTGAAGTATCATTATATATTCCATAATTCCTCATTAATACCAGTATCAAATAGCTTTAATGTGCATTTTAAAATTAAATGAGCAACAAGATTGCCTATCTGCTTAAAATTCTTGCTTTGGAAATATATGAATTTCTCTTATCCTCTAAATCTAGGCCATTTGTCTGAGATCTTGTCTTTGTTTTCTGTGGACTTAAAATGGGCAATGTAAATGCCAGTTTTTTAATTCAAAATTTTAAATCACAAGGTCCAATTTCACTTTCTTCAGTTCATGTTGAATTAGGAACTCAGTTTAAGAAGAAATACAGTATTTTTTTGTGTAATACTTGTCACTTAATTCATTATAAGTTTGTATTTTTTATTGTAAGGTCTCTTAGGGTCTGAAGTATTCTTTTGGGGGTCAGAGTGACTTTTGGTTCAGTCACTGTAACACAGCCCTTTTTGATGGAGCACTGATGTGAAATTCTTAGATGAAAAATAAGGACCAAAGGAATTAAATATAAAGTCCACAGGCTATAAAAATAAGCTATTAGAAAATAAACCTTACAGTGATACTTGGATGACTAGTTAAATTGATTAAACATGCTAAATTATTGAGCAAGTAAGTGATGATGAACAAAAATGTTGTTTTTAAAGCCAGATTTAAATTAATATGCTTATGCTTATTAATATGCTTAGGCTTATTAACACATATGCTTAGTTAACCATTCTTTTCTTAGTATATTTATTGTCCATTTCCAATTTTTAAAACCCAGAATTGGTGTAGTCTCAGCTTGAAATTACAGCTCACTCAGAAATCAAGCAATTTATCTGCTGGCCCAAAATTTGGAGGCTCCAGGAATGAGTTCAGAATTAGCTAGAGCAATTAAAGCGCTGCAGTCTTTAATCTCTGTAATGATACTCCTCAGGTCCCAACTATCCAGGGGCTATTTAGCTCTCATTATCTCTTGCAACTTCTTTTTTCTCTCCTCCTCCCTCAATGAAGGCAGTAGGCTAGGCGGACTGATAACTGCCAGCATTTTTGTTAACAGAACCCAAGCTGTCTCTTTAAAGCAGACTTCTTTTTTTGGGGGGGAGGGGGTGTTAGTTTTTTTTTTTTAATATAAATTTATTTATTTTAATTGGAGGCTAATTACTTTACCATATTGTATAAACAACAGAGAAGCACTTTTTTTTTTACAGTTTATTTCTAACATAGCAAGTCAGCTTTTATTAAAGCTAATACTGATGTCTCAGCAATGTACAGAGGTCTCACGATTTTGTCTATTTTCACAAGTTTTATGGTAATGAATTGTTAATACCTATTGCTCTCTACTTTCTGAATTCACGTATCACATCCAGAGACATTACAGTTTGTTGTCAATAATGCCTCATTGTTTGTGGTGGTCTCTGAAGTTCGTTTAGAGAATAAGTGTTTGCATGTGTGTATTAGAGAGAGAATAAGTGAGACAGAGAGTGGAGGTAGGAACAGAAAGAGAATGGGTTGTTGAATGGACTGGAAAGAACAAATAGTGCTGAAATTCTGAGATTTAGTTATTATTCTTGTATTGAATGAACTTTAAAAAGGTTATTTGGGACTGGAATTTTAGATTTGACCCTGCAGAACATATGAACATGCTGTGTATGCTTAATCAGCCAGTCATGTCCAACTCTTTGCGACCCCATAGACTGTAGTCCACCAGGCTCCTCTGTCCATGGGGATTCTCCAGGCAAGAATACTGGAGTGGGTTGCCTTGCCCTCCTCCAGGGGATCTTCCCGACCCAGGGGTTGAATCCAGGTCTCCCACCATCTGAGCCACCAGGACAGCCCATAAGCAAGCTGAGTCAGTTTCATTTATGTGCCCACTCTCAAATTTGCTTTAACCACTGTTAAAACACAGAGTCCATTGTTTCTGTTTAGGGCCTATTGTAGCTCATTGGTGTTGTTTCATGTTGTGCTCAAATCAGCCACTTTTATTTTAGAGTGACTTAAAAGGCGTTTTATTTACTGGTTTCTCTTTATAGTTAAATCTTATCTAGTAGGCTGATGAGCATCATCAATTCAGCAATACACTGAACATTCGGTTCATATTATCACCCATATTCTGTCATAACCACGAATCACCTGTGATGTTGTTCCACCTACTGTATTGCAGGAAAAACAGAGGTTTCTGACGGATGTTCTACATGAAGTGATGCTGCTTGACGGCTTGGCCAGTTCCCATCCAGTATCACAGGAAGTGCTACGGGCGACAGATATTGACAGGGTGTTTGACTGGATCGCATATAAAAAGGTGGGAATAGATAAGACCCAATTGCCAAGTGGGTATTTCACTCTCCTGGCCAAACTCGTTCATGCTAGATATATATTTTTCTCTTCTTTTTTGGCGAATAGACATGGATTGTGAGAAAATATAGTCACTAGGTTCATGTCATTTTATGAGTTAGGGTTTTGCTTTATAAACCAGTAAAATATGTGCCAAATAATGCATAGAAATATTGGAAGTATTAATGAGATAAATATTTGAAGTCTTGATATGAAGCTGCTGTACAGATGGCATTATGTAAATGTCAGGTTTTATTGTTATTAATAAGACAGCTGACCTATGTAGTGACAAATTATGTCCCACCTGTGCCCCTAATACTTTTTGATTGGCTGCTACAAATGGGTATAGGCAGTGACATGACATACGTATTTTATAAACATTATTTAAGGATGATTTGGGGAATTAACCATGTTTCCTGGATAATAATAAATAAATAATAATAAGTGAAATCTTAATGAATAGGTGTTGAATGGCAAAGATTTTGGACCAATGACTAGACATCTGTAGAAATAAGATATATTATGAATTTTTTTCCATCATTACTTGTGTTAGAATTTTTCTTTATATCCCTATCCTTTAGTTTTTCTAATTTTAACATAAGCAGCTACATCTCAGTGTTAAACACTTGAAGTGGAAATGAAAGTCACTCAGTCATGTCTGACTCTTTGTGACCCAATGGACTATACAGTCCATGGAAGTCTCCAGGCCAGAATACTGGAGTAAGTAGCCTTTTCCTTCTCCAGGCGATCTTCCCAACCCAGGGATTGAACCTAGGTCTCCCACTTTGCAGGTGGATTCTTTACCAGCTGAGCCACAAGGGAAGCCTGTTAAAAACTTAACAGCCACTTAATACTTGTTAAAATAATTTTAAATTTTACTTTGTCTTTGGTGTAGATTGGATTGCATTTATTGGGATTTCTGTATACTTTATTGATTTAATAATGTTTAAGTTTGAAAATAAGTTGCTAATATTCTTTCTGAAAAACAAGCTATTCTCTTTATGACTAGAGATCAAATAATGATTCACCAGAATTCTTTGGTGCACTAATTTGGATATTTGGTTTCACACCCAGGAAATGACTGTGTCAATGATTATTAGTTAATATTGTTTGCTATAATATGTAAAGATGCAAATTGTGTTAAAAAATATCTTTTTGAAGTCACTGATCACTGCATTGGCTCAAAAAGGATATTTTTGATGCTTTATAAAAATAAGTGAAAGTGTATAACCATATTTAAAGTATGTAGTGTTAATGTATTTATTTTCCAAATTAAATAAAGTATATATTAATTTTTATATATGATATTTTGGGCTCATTCAGCTATATTGATTCCTAAAATATAATGCAGAAAATTCATTAACTTAGCTGGAGACAAGTCTAGTTTTTTCCCACCTAACTACCAATTCCAAAAGACTATTTGTAAATACCAATTCAAATTATGTATGATAATATTAGGAAAATGTTATTTTGATTAAATATGTTAATAGATGTGCTTTTACATGTAAGTTAACATTTATTCCAGATTTCATATATTTGAGTAATTTTGTATTTATTCAAGAAGGCCAAGACTCAAAAACAGTAGGAAAGAAGGAATTCACAATGATTGTTATTTTACCCTCTCTACATTTTGGTGCAAAGGCTTATCAATTTACAAATGTGATCAAGAGCAAACTGAGCCAAGATCCTCAGGACCATCATCAGAAAGGACACTGGCTTATTTGCCTCTAGCCATGTATCTTTATTTTTAATTTTTTTGAGAAATAGCTGATAAATATAATTGTGTATAATTAAAGTATACAGTGTGATGACTTGATATACATATACATTGTGAAGTGATTACCAAGATCAAGATAATTAACACATATGTCACCTCACCTAACATTTTTGGGGAGTGGGAAGTGAGGATGCCTAAGATCTATCTCTGCAACTTTCAAGTATATAACATTGTATTATTAACTGTGGTCACAGTGCTATACATGAGTATTGGAATTTATTCTTCTTACAAGTGAAAATTTGTAGTTTGACTTATATTACCCAATTTCCCCTTTCCCCTAGTCCTTGGAAACCACCATTCTATTCTTTGTTTCTATTCAAATGGCTTTTTTTTTTTAGATTTTATATATGCTTAACACATAATATATGTATTAATATTTGTCTTTCTCTGACTTATTTTACTTAGCATAATGACCTTCAGGTTAATCCATGTCAAAAATGGTAGGATTGACTTCTTTTTATTACTGAATAAAATTCAATTATATATATATATATATATCACATTTTCTTAACCCATTCATCTGTTGAAAGACATTTAGATTGTTTTGATATCTTGGTTATCATAGAACATGCTGAAAGGAACAAAGAAACATGGATGTGCAGATACCCTCCTGAAGATACTGGCTTAAATTCCTTTGAATGTATAGGAGTGGGATTGCAAGATCCTATGGTTGTCTGATTTCTGATATCTTTAACCTCCATAGTGTTTTCTGCAATGGCTGTACCAATTTACATTCCCACTAACACTACATAAGCATTCTCTTTTCTTCACATCCTTGTTAGCATGTGTTATCTCTTGCTTTTTTGATAATAGCCATCACAGGTATGAAGTGATATCTTGTGGTTTTGATCTGCATTTTGGTGATGATTAATGATGTAGAGCATTTTTTCATATAACTAATGGACATTAGTATGTCTTTTTTGGAAAAATGTCTATTCAGGTCCTTTGCCCATTTTTAAATTCTATTATTATTTTATTTTTGCAATTGAATTGTATGAGTTTTTTTATATTTATTTTGGATATTAACCCTTTATCAGATATGTGATTTGCTAATGTTTTCTCTCATTCTTCAGGTTGTCTTTCCAATTTATTGATTATTTGCTTTGCTCTGCCAAAGCTCTTCAGTTTGATGTAGTTCAGTTTGTTTACTTTGACTTTTATTGGCTGTGCTCTTAGTCTCTTATCTGAGTAATCATTGCTTAGACCAATATTGGGCTTCCCAGGTGGTGCTAGTGGTGAAGAACATGCCTGCCAATGCAGGAGACAAGAAACGCGGCTTTGACACCTGGGTTAGGAAGATCCCCTGGAGGAGGGCATGGCAACTCACTCCATATTCTTGCCTGGAGAATTCCATGGACAGAGGAGCCTGGTGGGCTACAGTCCATAGGTCTCAAAGAGTCAAACATGACTGAAGTGACATAGCATGCATGCAAGACCAATGTCAAGCATCTTTCCCCCTATATTTTCTTCTAGGAGTTTTATGGTTTCTCATCTTACATTTAAGTTTGTGACCCATTTCAAGTTCATTTTTTTGAGTGGTGTAACAGAAGTGTCCACTTTCCTTCTTATGCATCTAGATGTCCAGTTTTACCAACATCATTCAAAGAAGTTACTAATCTTTCTCCTTTGTGTGTTCTTAGTGCTCTTGTCAAGAATCAGTTCACCACATATTTATGACTCATATCTGGAATCTTTGTTCTGCTCCACTGGGTCCATGTACCTGTTGCCAGAACTATGCTTCTTTGATTACTGTAGCTTTGTATATGGCTCAAAATCAGGAATGACGATGCTTCTAAGTTTGTTCTTCTTTCTCAGGTTAACTTTTGCTATTTGGGGTCTTTTATGGCTCCATACAAATTTTAGGATAATTTTTGTCTATTTCTGTGGAAAATGGAATTTTAATAAGGATTATATTGAATTTGTAGATCATTTTCAATAGTATGGAGATTTTCACAGTATTAATTTTTCAGTCTAAGATCATAGGATATCTTTCCATTTATTTGTGTCTTCTTCAGTTACTTTCACCAATATCTCATAGTTCTCAGTGTATAATCTTTTACTTCCTTGGTTCAGTTTATTTATGAGGATTTTATTGGTTTTGACACTATTCTAAATGGGATTGCTTTCTTAATTTCTCTTTCAGATAGTTCATTGTTAGTGTTTAGGAAAACAGCAATTTCTGTATGTTGACTTTGTATCCTGCAATTCCAGTGAATTAATTCATTCGTTGTAACCATTTGTGTGTGTGTGTGTGAAGTCTTTAGGGTTTTCAATATAGAATACCATGACATCTATAAACAGAGATGATTTTACTTCTTCCTTTCTAATTTAAGGCTTTTATCTATTTAATTTTTTCTCATCTAGTTGCTATGACTTGGACTCCCAGTACCGTGTTGAGTAGCAATGGCAAGAGTAGGCATCCTTGTCTTATTCGTGATCTGAGAGGAAAGGCTTTTAAGCTTTTCATCATTGAGAGGGGTTGTCTTCATTCTAGTCCTGTAATATTATGCTTAAGTATCACTGAAAATACTGTCCTTACTGTGCTTTTAATTGATGATAGGATCTATCCATTTTCAATGAAGACTTCTCAAGGAAAACATTTTCTTTGTAATAAGTATATTCAGAAATAATTAACATGCAATAAACTATAATGGGCTTCCCTGGTGGGTCAGAGGTTAAAGGATCTGCCTGCAATGTGGGAGACCTGGGTTTAATCCCTGAGTCAGGAAGATCCCCTGGAGAAGGAAAGGGCAACCCACTCCAGTATTCTTGCCTGGAGAATCCCATGGATGGAGGAGCCTGGTGGGCTACAGTCCATGGGGTTGCAAAGAGTTGGACACGACTGAGCTACTTCACTTAAAAGGTACAATTTATATGTTCTAACATATGTATACACAGTGAAAATATCACCACAATCAAGATAATGGACTCATTCATCAAAAGTTTCCTCATGCCTCTTTGTAATTCCTCCTCTCATCCCTCCTCACTCTTCCATTGATCAACTTTTCACTGTAGATTAATTTGTAATTTCTAGAGTTTTGTATAAATAGAATTATGCAATATACACTCTTTTTTGTCTGCCTTTCTTTCACCCAATATCATGATTTTGAGGTACAATTCATGTTGTAGAATACATGGATGTAATATAATTTGTTCATTCACCAGGATATTTGGGTTTTTCTAGCTTGGATCTGTTACAAATAAAGCTACTATGAATGTTTTTGCAGGTCTTTGTATGTGTGCATTTTGCCTCTCTTGGGTGATTACCTGCAATATTTAGATGATGATAGGTATATTTAATATTTTATGATACTGCTGAACTGTTTTCCAAAGTAGTTGAACCACTGTATCAAGGTAAAGTCTTATCAAAAGTGTACCAGAGTTCTACTTCTTCCCAGTCTTCACCAACACAAAGTTGATATTATCAGTTTGTTTAATTTTAGATATTGTAATGGTATCTCATTGTGATTATTAATTTACATTCCCCTAGTAGCCATCATGGTCAACAAAAGAGTCCGAAATGCAGTACTTGGATGCGATCTCAAAAACTACAGAATGATCTCTGTTCGTTTCCAAGGCAAACCATTCAATAACACAGTAATCCAAGTCTATGCCCCAACCAGTAACGCTGAAGAAGCTGAAGTTGAATGGTTCTATGAAGACCTACAAGACCTTTTAGAACTAACACCCAAAAAGATATCCTTTTCATTATAGGGGACTGGAATGCAAAAGTAGGAAGTCAAGAAACACCTGGAGAAACATACAAATTTGGCCTTGGAGTATAGAATGAAGCAGGGCAAAGACTAATAGAGTTTTGCCAAGAAAATGCACTGGTCATAACAAACACCCTCTTCCAACAACACAAGAGAAGACTCTACACATGGACATCACCAGATGGTCAACACCAAAATCAGATTGATTATATTCTTTGCAGCCAAAGATGGAGAAGCTCTATACAGTCAGCAAAAACAAGACCAGGAGCTGACTGTGGCTCAGACCATGAACTCCTTATTGCCAAATTCAGACTGAAATTAAAGAAAGTAGGGAAAACCACTAGACCATTCAGGTATGACATAAATCAAATCCCTTATGATTATACAGTGGAAGTGAGAAATAGATTTAAGGGCCTAGATCTGATAGATAGACTGCCTGATGAACTATGGAATGAGGTTCATGACATTGTACAGGAGACAGGGATCAAGACCATCCCCATGGAAAAGAAATGCAAAAAAGCAAAATGGTTGTCTGGGGAGGCCTTACAAATAGCTGTGAAAAGAAGAGAAGCAAAAAGCAAAGGAGAAAAGGAAAGATATAAACATCTGAATGCAGAGTTCCAAAGAATAGCAAGAAGAGATAAGAAAGCCTTTGTCAGTGATCAATACAAAGAAATACAGGAAAACAACAGAATGGGAAAGACTAGAGATCTCTTCAAGAAAATCAGAGATACTGAAGGAACATTTCATGCAAAGATGGGCTCAATAAAGGACAGAAATGGTATGGACCTGACAGAAGCAGAAGATATTAAGAGGAGATGGCAAGAATACACAGAAGAACTGTACAAAAAAGATCTTCACGACCCAGATAATCATGATTGTGTGATCACTGACCTAGAGCCAGATATCCTGGAATGTGAAGTCAAGTGGGCCTTAGAAAGCATCATCATGAACAAAGCTAGTGGAGGTGATAGAATTCCAGTTGAGCTATTCCAAATCCTGAAAGATGATGCTATGAGAGTGCTGCATGCAATATGCCAGCAAATATGGAAAACTCAGCAGTGGCCACAGGACTGGAAAAGGTCAGTTTTCATTCCAATCTCAAAGAAAGGCAATGCCAAAGAATGCTCAAACTACCACACAATTGCACTCATCTCACACGCTAGTAAAGTAATGCTCAAAATTCTCCAAGCCAGGCTTCAGCAATATGTGAACCGTGAACTTCCAGATGTTCAAGCTGGTTTTAGAAAACGCAGAGGAACCAGAGATCAAATTGCCAACATCCTCTGGATCATGGAAAAAGCAAGAGAGTTCCAGAAAAACATCTATTTCTGCTTTATTGACTATGCCAAAGCCTTTGACTGTGTGGATCACAATCAACTGTGGAAAATTTTGAAAGAGATGGGAATACCAGACTACCTGACCTGCCACTTGAGAAATTTGTATGCAGATCAGGAAGCAACAGTTAGAACTGGACATGGAACAACAGACTGGTTCCAAATAGGAAAAGGAGTACGTCAAGGCTGTATATTGTCACCCTGTTTATTTAACTTCTATGCAGAGTACATCATGAGAAACGCTGGACTGGAAGAAACACAAGCTGGAATCAAGATTGCCAGGAGAAATATCAATAACCTCACATATGCAGATGACACCATCCTTATGGCAGAAAGTGAAGAGGAACTCAAAAGCCTCTTGATGAAGGTGAAATGGAGAGTGAAAAAGTTGGCTTAAAGCTCAACATTCATAAAATGAAGGTTATGGCATCCGGTCCCATCACTTCTTGGGAAATAGATGGGGAAACAGTGTCAGAGTTTATTTTTTTGGGCTCCAAAATCACTGCAGATGGTGACTGCAGCCATGAAATTAAAAGATGCTTACTCCTTGGAAGGAAAGTTATGACCAACCTAGATAGCATATTCAAAAGCAGAGACATTACTTTGCCGACAAAGGTTTGTCTAGTCAAGACTATAGTTTTTCCTGTGGTCATGTATGGATGTGAAAGTTGGACTGTGAAGAAGGCTGAGCGCCGAAGAATTGATGCTTTTGAACTGTGGTGTTGAAAAAGACTCTTGAGAGTCCCGTGGACTGCAAGGAGATCCAACCAGTCCATTCTGAAGGAGATCAGCCTTGGGATTTCTTTGGAAGGAATGATGCTAAAGCTGAAACTCCAGTACTTTGGCCACCTCATGTGAAGAGTTGACTCATTGGAAAAGACTCTGATGCTGGGAGGGATTGGGGGCAGGAGGAGAAGGGGACGACAGAGGATGAGATGGCTGGATGGCATCACTGACTCGATGGACATGAGTCTGAGTGAACTCTGGGAGTTGGTGAGGGACAGGGAGGCCTGGCGTGCTGTGATTCATTGGGTCGCAAAGAGTTGGACACGACTGAGTGACTGATCTGATCTGATGTGAATTACTGATGATATTGACTATTTTTTCCTTTGCATATTTTCTTTCATATATCTTCCTTGGTGAAGTGTCAGTTCAAATCCTTTGCCCATTTTTTTTTTAGGTTGGATTCAGTTCAATTCAGTTCAGTCACTCAGTCATGTATGACTCTTTGCAACCCCATGGACTGCAGCACACCAGGCTTCCCTGTCCATCACCGACTCCCAGAGCTTGCTCAAACTCATGTCCATCAAGTCAATGATGCCATCCAGCCATCTCATCCTCTGCTGTCCCCTTCTTCTCCTGAATTGTTTTCTTATTACTGAGTTTTGAGAATTCTTTATACTCTGAATATAGGTTATCATATACCTGATATAAAATAGTGGTTTTCCTAATTTGTGACTTTCTCTTTATTTTCATAGCAGTATCTTTCTAAAAGCAAACTATTTTCATTTTAAGTTCATTTTACCATATTTTGTAATTGATAATGCTGTTGGTGTCATAGGTAAGGCATCTTTGGCTAATTCAAGGCCATGAAGGTTATTCCTTTGTTTTTTCTTAGAGGTTTTATAGTTTTCAGTTTATATTTAGATCTATATTCTATTTTTGAATCAAGTCAATTTTTGAATATAGTATGACGTTTGAATTGAATGTTTTCCTTTTTATTGAACATGGATATTAATTTTTTCAGGAATCATTTCTTGAAATGAATTGCCTTTCCTCATTTGTTGAAATCAGTGAGCTATCTATGTGTGGGTCTTTTTTCTGGACTGTTTATTTTGTTCTATTGATATATTTATTTATCTTGGTGCCAGTACTACATAATCTTGATGACTGTAGTTTTTAATAAGCAGTGAAATTATTGTTAGTCCTCCAATTTTGTCCTTCTTTTTAAAAGTTCTTTAGGTTATTCTTGATTTTTTGAATTTCTATATGAATTTTAGAATGTTTTGAAATTTCTTTTAAATTCTGCTGTAATTACAGGGATTGCACTGTATTTATATAATAATTTGGGAGCGTTGACACCTTAGCAGTATCGAGTGACCCATGAATGGCACACACTTTTCCACTAATTTAGGGCCTTTTTATTTTCTCTCAGTAAGATACTTTTTGGCTCATTTTACGTAATATATTTGTTTTATTGGCATAAAGATTTAAATGTTATATTCTTTTATTGTTCTTTTAATATCATATAATATCACCTCTTTTATTCCAGATATGGTTAATTTTTGTCTATTCTCCTGATTAGTCTAGCTAGAAGTTGACACATTTTATTCTGAAAAAAATCTGCTTTTTATTTAATTGATTTCTGGTCTTACTTTCTATGTCATCGATTTCCTCTCTAATTATTTCCTTCTTTTATATACTTTGGATTTAGTCTGTTCTTTTTTCTAGTTTCTTATGGTGCAAACTGAGGTCATTAGTTGGAGGCCTTTGATCTGTTATAGTTCAGGTGTTTATTTTATCAATTTCCTCTTAAAGTGTACTGCTTAGGGCACTCTCCAGCTTTTGATAGATAGAAGTTTCATTTTCATTCACTTTATGGTATTATTTCCCATTTGATTTAGTAATTTATCCATGGGTTATTTGAAGTTTTTCCAGAAAATTTTCTGTTTTCATTTCTTATTTAATTCTGCTGTGGTCAGGGAAGTATATTCTGTATGACTTGAATTTTCTTAAATTTGTTGAGGCTTATCTCATGGCCTAGAATTTGGTCTCTGTTGGTAAACATACTGTTTGCACTTCAAAACAATGTGTATCCCACTTTTGGCTGAAATGTTTTATAAATGCCAATTAGGTCAACTTAGCTGATAGAATTGTTCAACTCCTCTACATCCTTATTGATTTTCTGTCTACTTGTTCATCATGCTTTTTTGATGGGTGCTCATTGTTTGGATTCACCCACATGATGTCAAATCAAACTTCTAAAAATATAGTAAAAAAAACATGGGCCTGCTGGCATGTCTGAAAAATAATCTCCAATGTGAATGTGGAAAAACGAAGCTCAGAAAAATCTGGCTGTAATCTCACAGGCTTTGGTTTGCTAATCTTTATATCAGGCCTTCATGTATTTTTAGCGCTTTAGACTAGTTCACCAGTTTGGCTTCTCTCAGGCTCATTCTATAAGCAAGTTAGGATGTGGGTAATATACAATAACCAGCTTAACTCTGTGGATGGAATGAATGTACTATGTCATTCCAGGATGTGTATGACAGATATTACTGATAATTGAACAGCCAAAAATAACATCAACTGTTAACATGTATCGAATGTGTGTTAACTCTATACTTTCATTAACTCAGTTAATTCTCATAATCCCCTTTGCTGCTGCTGCTGCTGGTAAGTCACTTCAGTTGTGTCCAACTCTGTGCGACCCCATAGATGGCAGCCCACCAGGCTCCCCCGTCCCTGGGATTCTCCAGGCAAGAACACTGGAGTGGGTTGCCATTTCCTTCTCCAATGCATGAAAGTGAAAAGTGAAAGGGAAGTCGCTCAGTCGTGTCCAACTCTAGCGACCCCATGGACTGCAGCCTACCAGGCTCCTCAGTCCATGGGATTCTGCAGGCAAGAGTACTGGAGTGGGGTGCCATTTCCTTCTCCGATAATCCCCTTTAGGGCTTGTTATTTCCATGATCCTCACTTTAAAGATGAAGATATTGATCATGGTCAATCCAAGGATGTTTCCCAGGAAATCAGATTCTAGAGCCAATATTCTTAAACACTATCATATTTGATCAATATACTTGGCTGGAGCATTCATTCCAAAGTCATTTGTAAACCCCAAGTAATGTTCCAGGCTCTGTGTCCTGAGTGTTAGGGATATTACAGTCAGTAAGACACAAAAGAGTCTTCCCCCATGGCTCAGCAGTAAAGAATCCATGCAATGCAGGAATTTCAGGAGACTCTGGTTTGACCCCTGGGTTGGGAAGATCCCCTGGATGAGGGCATGACAACCCACTCCAGTATTCTTGCCTGGAGAATCCCATGGACAGAGGAGCTTGGTGGGCTATAGCCCATAGGGTTGCAAACAGTCAAACACAACTGAAGTGATTTAAGCACGCATGCACGCAAGACACAAAGGAAGAATATCAAGTAAGTCAAGCAGTAATATTTGAGTATTAACATCATTGTCTCCATTTTAAATGTAGAAACATAAGTCATCTTAAGCAATAAAAATTTGTTGACTGAATAACTGGAAAGTCTGAGATGTTGTTCAGTTCAGTCGCTCAGTTGTGTCTGACTCTTTGCGACCCCATGAATCATAGCATGCCAGGCCTCCCTGTCCAATACCAACTCCCGGAGTCCACCCAAACTCATGTCCATTGAGTCGGTGATGCCATCCAACCATCTCATCCTCTGTCTTCCCCTTCTCCTCCTGCCCTCAATCTTTCCTAGCATCAGGGTCTTTTCAAATGAATTGGCTCTTCGCATCAGGTGGCCAAAGTATTGGAGTTTCAGCTTCAACATCAGTCCTTCCAATGAACACCCAGGACTGATCTCCTTTAGGATGGACTAGTTGGAACTCCTTTCAGTCCAAGGGACTCTCAGGAGTCTTCTCTAACACCACAGTTCAAAAGCATCAATTCTTTGGCTCTCAGATTTCTTTACAATCGAATTCTCACATCCATACATGACCACTGGAAAAACCATAGCCTTGACTAGAGGGACCTTTGTTGGCAAAGTAATGTCTCTGCTTTTGAATATGCTGTCTAGGTTGGTCATAACTTTCCTTCCAAGGAGTAAGCGTCTTTTAATTTCATGGCTGCAATCTCCATCTGCAGTGATTTTGCTGCCCCCCAAAATAAAGTCTCTCACTGTTTCCACTGTTTTCCCATCTATTGGTCATGAAGTGATGGGACCAGATGCCATGATCTTAGTTTTCTGAATGTTGAGCTTTAAGCCAAATTTTCACTCTCCTCTTTCACTTTCATCAATAGGCTCTTTAGTTCTTATTCGCTTTCTACCATAAGGGTGGTGTCATCTGCATATCTGAGGTTATTGGTATTTCTCCCGGCAATCTTGATTCCAGCTTGTGCTTCCTTCAGCTCAGCATTTCTCATGATGTACTCTGCATATAAGTTAAATAAGCAGGGTGACAATATACAGCCTTGACGTACTCCTTTTCCTATTTGGAACCAGTCTGTTGTTCCATGTCCAGTTTTAACTGTTGCTTCCTGACCTGCATACAGATTTCTCAACAGGCAGATCAGGTGGTCTGGTATTCCCATCTCTTTCAAAATTTTCCACAGTTGATTGTGATCCACACAGTCAAAGGCTTTAACATAGTCAATAAAGCAGAAATAGATGTTTTTATGGAACTGTCTTGCTTTTTCCATGATCCAGCAAATGTTGGCAGTTTGATCTCTGGTTCCTCTGCCTTTTCTAAAACCAGCTTGAACATCTGGAAGTTCACAGTTCATGTATTGCTGAAGCCTGGCTTGGAGAATTTTAAGCGTCACTTTACTAGCATGTGAGATGAGTGCAATTGTGCAGTAGTTTGAGCATTCTTTGTCATTGCCTTTCTTTGGGATTGGAATGAAAACTGACCTTTTCCAGTCCTGTGGCCACTGCTGAGTTTTCCAAATTTGCTGGCATATTGAGTGCAGCACTTTCATAGCATCATCTTTCAGGATTTGAAATAGCTCCACTGGAATTCCATCTCCTCAACTAGCTTTGTTTGTAGTGATGCTTCTTAAGGCCCACTTGACTTCACATCCAGGATGTCTGGCTCTAGGTGATTGATCACACCATCATGATTATCTGGATTGTCAAGATCTTTTTTGTACAGTTCTTCTGTGTATTCTTGCCACCTCTTCTTAATATCAGATGTTGTTATGTTTAAGAATTATTGAATCTGGGCATTTTAACAATGTCATCAGAAATCTCTTTTCATTGACTTCTTGGCTCTTTGCCTTTGATTAATTTATGCATGATTCTTAGTTAGGAGGCCTAAAAATGTTGAGGTTGATAGAGTCCTTGAACCTGTGATCCTAATGAGCTTAGGAAAGAGCCTCTATCACAGCAGAATCTGCATCTGTCTCTCCCCAAAGCTGTGTTTTGTTCTGTAAAGTGACAGAGCACTACTGGCCAGTCCTCAGTCCATGGGATGGACAGTCCATATGAAAGTTCTGAATGGCAAGCATGGGTCATGAGCTCATCCTCTGGTGGGAGAGATAAGTCATATAAGTTGTAGGTCCACCCGGATCACCTGAAGTAGGGTTTCCCAAAGAAAATGATGGCTAGATAAAAGTAATGGGTGCCAACCTCAGAATCTTAGGAGTTATGATAGAGATATAAATAAGGTACATAGAGTCATGAGGGTAAGGGTAAAAGGAGTGACAAAATGGCAAAAAAGGGCCATTCTGTGAATTTAGCCCAGAAAAGGGACACAATGATGATTGAGTGGAATGTCAGGGAGTTCAGTATGGCCAGAGCATAGTGAGAACTTGGGGCAGCAGCAGGCTGAGGAGATAAGCTGGTGAGAACTTTTAGGACATGTTATGTAATACTAAGAAGTCTGAACTTTATCAGGCCCAGAGGAACTAATAAAGAGTTTCAAGCATCGGAGTAACATAATTAAAATTGTATTCCAGAAAGAATATTCCTGAAGGTATGGAGAGATGGAAATAATATGATAGATCTAGACATGTCAGTAAAGATTGTAGCAACTAGATTCGTAGCATGTAGAATGCTTTTTTCTTTTTATTGTAGTAGCTAGCACTTAATAAAGACTTCTTGCCACTTCTCTTCTTTGCTCTTCTCCCTGGAGATCCCTGTTACTAGGCTACATTAACCTCTGCCATCAGTCAACCCCTCATTGTATCAGTGCTTTGTTGGCTTATCATCTCTTGTAATTATTCCCTTAATAATTATTCTAATTATTCCCACTTCTGTTTTATTGTTATTTTTCCTGCATAGTAATTTTATTGCACTTTAAATAACTTCTTAAAAAGAACGGTATTACAGCGGTAGAGAAGATTATAGAGAAATACAGATTAGAAACCAATAAATCAGATACTGATTTTTTTTGGATTTGAATTTTAGAACCGAGTACTTTTGAAGAAAACAGTGTTAAATATGGATAGTTTCAAGGCCAATATTAGAATAAAAAAATAAAACTCCTAAAACTGCATATATATTTTTAGAATGGGTAGAGAAAAAATGAAAACTAATATTTCAAAACAAAAGAGAAAGAGAGCAAGTTACATCCTGAGAAATAGCCAATTTTGCATTTTAATCATATGCTGAAAATGAGGATACTTTTATCCTAAAAGTGCAGTGGAAACAGGAAAATACTATCCATAGATAGGAAGACTAGAAAAGATGGATTGAAATAGTCTCTTTACTCTAAAAACACAAAGGGAAATAAGAATCAATGACCCAATGACCTGGATGATGAAAGTGAGTGAATGCTCATTAAATTTACATATGGTGCCATGTTGGAGAGTATTGCTACAAGCTTGGGAGAGAGGAGCAGATTTCAAATGACTTAAAGGGGGTCCTTTAAAAACAAGAACACATTTCAGCAATTCTTACATCTAGTTTGATATACTTTAGAGATCAAATGAAATTACATAGAGTAAAAGGAAAGAATTGACAAGCAGGACAAACCCACAAGGGGTCATAGTGAATACGAATTAAAAAAAAAAAAAATGGGGCAGTGGAAATTCAAGTTTTGCTATTCTACCAACATATTGCAGACTTAAAGTTTAAAATTCTTGCATGGCTAAAGCGGAAAATATGTATAATTTCTATAATCTTTAAAAGTAACTATGAAAAGGCCAATCAGCCATTTGCATCTTTTGTCCCTTTTGATACCAGGTTCCCCATCCACAGCATCATGTGAGCCAGGCCCCAATTAGTACAGTGAGAGAGCACATACTGACTCTATACACAGGACAGAGTGTTTCTGTAGAAAAACAATAATAATAATGACAATAGCAATAATAACTGGATGATGCCTTCTTTCAAGAATATAACCCAGTAGCAGATTTAAAACATATGAAATTTTAAACGTAATTATACTAAGAGTCATAGTAAAGCATATATTTCATTTAACAAGCATTTATTAGGTATGAGGCATTTTGTGAAATGCTTTGCATGTATTTTTCCCATTTACTCTATACAGAAAAACTTGGGATTTGGTGTTTTTAACCCATTTAACTTAACACTGTTGTATTCACTGATGAGGAAACTCAGAATTAAGAAGTTCAGTGATTTGCCCGGAGTCAGACATCCAGAAAATGAGCAAGCAGTATCTGATATATATAACTCCAAATTTCAGGCTCTTATATATAAAACTTGTCAGAAATAAATATATTTCAAGACAAGTTATTATATGAGCCATCACAATGAATGGCAACTCCAAGTTCTTAGGCCACCTTTGATTCTGTCTTCTCATCCTGTTTGTCAGGAAAGCTTACTGTGTCTGCTGTAAAATATTTCCGGAATTTGACCTGTTCTCAACCATTGCCAGGTGGCGCTAGTGGTAAAGAACCTGCCTGGCAATGCAGGAGACATAAGAGACACGGGTTTGATCCCTGGGTCTGGAAGGTCCCCTGGAAGAGGGCATGGAAACCCACTCCAATATTCTTACCTGGAGAATCCCATGGACAGAGAAGCCTGGTGAACTACAGTCCATGGGGTCTCAAAGAGTCAGACTCGACTGAAGCGAGTTAGCACATTACTGTTCCCATACTGGTCTGAAAAACCACTGCATTGCCACAGTAGTGTCTTAAAGATCTCTCTGCTTCTAGTCCTCCACCCCACAGTCTGTTTTTAACCAAGCAGTCGAAGTGATCTTTTTTTTTTTTTCATCTGATGAGAGCTCATAGGCTTTACTCTCTTAACATATAAAATATACAGCAGTGTTAATGATACCATGTTGTACATTACATCCCTAGAACTTATTTGTTAACATGACATAAGGAGAAAATTTGTACCTGTGGACTACCTTCATCCAAATCCTCACCCGCTTGCCCCTGTAACCACAAATCTGATCTCTTTTTCTATGAGTTTGTCTTTGAAGTATAATTGATGTGTAACACTGTATTAGTTTCTTTGACACAACATAGTGATTTGATATTTTCATTTATTTCAGGATGATCACCACAACAGTTATGATTCATCATTTCTTCTTGTTTCATGAATTGTCCTTTCTCCCTACTCCTTGGAATACACACCTTTCTGGGTCTCAGGAGCCGCATGGCCCCCTGCTTCCTCCACCTCCTCTCTGTCTTCCCAGATCAACACCCATGTTCCCGTGTTGCTTTTGACAAGGCAAGCACCCTGGAACATTGCCTTCCAGTCTGCTGTCTGGGACAGTAGAACTTAAGCCAGATAGTCCCACTTTGCTAGAAACCCTACAATGACTTCACACCAAAATGAGCATAAAAGACAAAGTCTTTACAGTGACCTGTGAGGTCCTGCCTGATTGCCTCTCACCATAGTCTTCCCAAGCCCTCCATAGGTCTCTGACCCTTATTCTCTTATCCCTCCTGACTTTACCTCTTCTTATTATTGTCCCTTCACTCAATGTAATCCTGATCTACCTCTCCTGCTTTCCCTGAAATGCAACTAAACTCCCTCCCACACTAGGACCTTTGATCTGGGAATGTTATTCTCAATATCAACATAGTTAGTTCTAACTTAAATTTGTTCTTGAAAACTTTATTTCAATGTCATCTTTTTCAAAGATACTGCCCACTTAAAATGCCAACTGATAACCACTCATTTTCTTCATTCATTTTTCTTATTCTCATCCACATACTATTTGATCGCTTTCAAATGTACAATACAGTTTACCCGTTATTCTGGTTATTCTGCAACCTGGTTTCCCATTTTCCCCCACTGAGTATAAGCTTCATAAAAGGAGAGATCTCTGTGTTTTTCACTGTTTTCCAGTACTCATTATGCTGCCTGCATGTAGTAGGCACTCAATAAGTATTTGCTGAGTTAAAGTAAATGTCAGAAAAGCAATATAAGCAAAACAGTGCGGTGTTTCAGAGGGAAAGATCCCATCTGTTTATAGGAATTAGGAAAAAGACTTGGTACTTGAAATAGAATTAAAGAGTTTCAGACGTAATTCCATAAGAATTCTAAGGTGGAAGGAAGATCGTGTCACCCAGTCACTCTGCTTCCTGATGGCTTCTGTCACATGTGGCCTGACCCCCAGCCCTGGACCACCTGGGACCCTTTCACGTCAACTCAGCGCCTCTCCTGCCGTCTCTGTACCCTCCAGCCTCAGGGACAATCAGCCTCCTGTTCTGCAAGCTTCCCCAGATCTTCCTCTTTTAAATAGATCCCTCTTTTCAGCCTCCACTTTCTCTATTTACTGTCTACTACATACAGGCTATCAAATGAATATAGCATTGCTATTTTGTCCTCTTTGGCACATTTGTGCATACTGTACGGTTTCTGGTGTAGGATATGTATTGATTTACTAGCACTTGTGGTCATTTCTGTAAGACAGAGTTGGACAGTAGGCTTTTGGTCAGGTATATAATGGCAATAATACTAGTAGTAGGAAAAATAGTTCTTTGAGAGTTTATTTTGCCACTCAACATCTGCATAATTATCTCATTAAATCTCCCGTCCCTGTAAGGTAGATATTATTGTCTTCAGTTTACATAAGAGTAAACAGAATACCAGGAGGTTAATGGTGTTCTCAGGCTTCTAGGTGTCAGAGCTGGGATTCTCACCTCGTTTTTCCTGACTCATGCTCTTTCTACTCTGCTGCTGCTGCTAAGTCGCTTTAGTCGTGTCCGACTCTGTGCGACCCCATAGACAGCTGCCCACCAGGCTCTGCTGTCCCTGGGATTCTCCAGGCAAGAATACTGGAGTGGGTTGCCATTCCACTCTATCAGGATGCTTTCTTTAACTAATTGCTATTATGCCACTGTTTCAATAGGAAATATGATTTGGGTTACAGTCTTTTGGCATATACTAAAGTTAGAGATTTTCCCTGAATGAGAAAATGCCGTGTTTTAAAATAAGTAATATACTGGCACACAAATAAAAAATAAAGGTTTGAAGTCTGGAAAGTAACTACTAATGGTTATGATCATCTTATATGGAATATGTGAAGTTTAAGAGGTTGAAGATAATTAAGCAAAGAATAGAGAGACAGAGAGAAAAATGGAGGGAGAAAGAGAGAGAGAGATTGATATAGAGACAATTGTAGATAAATCCTATCAGAAAAAGCTGAAGAATTTACAAATGTCCAATCTGGAGGACAAGAGGGCTCAGAGGTGACTAAATAATTTGCTCTAATATAAAAACGGTCATTATAGGAAGGCTGTTCACCATTTCTCTGTCAACATCAAATTCTAAATAAGATAAGTGGCTTTAAATTATAGGCAGAAATTTCAGTTCATCGAAGAAAAAACTTTTTGACATAAAAGACAAACATTTTAGTATGAACCACTGAAGATGACAATCTGAATTATTTGATATTCTTTAAAAATAAAATAAAAAATCTGCTCCAAAATTAGCAAAGTAAATTATAAGACTACTAAAAAAGTTCCTACTGAATCTTGCTTCCATGATATATTATAGTCAAAGTAATATATAATATATAATTTATTAAAAATTAATTTTGCATGCATATAGTTATGTTTATATGATTTAAATTCTTGCTTTTTAGTAAATGTAGAAATATAAATGACAAAAGAAGCAAAGTACTTGTTTCTTGGGTAAAATGGGAAAATTTGAGATAATTCTCATCCATCTCTGAATCATCTGTTGATATCAGTGAAAAAAAAAATATGAAAAGAACATCTAGAGTAGAACTTCCTTTTGTGGCTCTCTTTATTATCAGTCCTGAATATTCATTGGAAGGACTGATATTGAAGCTGAAACTCCAATGCTGTGGCCACTTGATGTGAAGAGCTGACTCATTTGAAAAGACCCTGATGCTGGGAAAGATTGAGGACAGGAGGAGAAGGGGATGACAGAAGATGAGATGGCTGGATGGCATCACTGACGTGATGGACATGAGTTTGAGTAAGCTCTGGGAGTTGGTGATGGACAGGGAAGCCTGGTGTGCTGCAGTCCGTAGGGTCACAAAGAGTCAGACACGACTGAGCGAATGAACTGGACTGAGCGAATGAACTGAACTGAACCGAACTTATTACCAGTGAGTCTTGTCTTTGCCTTTAGCCTTGAAATTACCATTATTCTAGGCCAGAGGTGATTTTAAGACATCATATAAAGAAAGGACTTTTGCCCTTGTGAAGAAAATGTACATGGTGGGAGGAGATGATTTTATTGAAATTTCTGTGATAAATGCCTTTACCACTTACTGGTAAATTATTAATTTGTGCATTCCGCTGATGGAGGCAAGCTTTCTTTTGCACATGTATTTGACTGAGTCATCACCAATGGAATGATTTCTTTCTTTTTTTGTTGCTCAAATATTATTACTTAAAAAGGCTTGCTTTTTTCCTTTCATGTTACTTGCATTTCTCCCTGTTAGCTGTTCTCTGATTTATTTGATAAAATGGAAAAATAAACTATTGAAATAGTTTTAATGAAACTATTTTTATTAAATACCAGTATTTAATGAAAATACCAGTATCTAATGAAAACCGGTAGCAGATTCAGTTAGTTCAGTCTCTCAGTCGTGTCTGAGTCTTTGTGACCCCATGAATTGCAGCACGCCAGGCCTCCCTGTCCATCACCAACTCCCGGAGTTCACTCAAACTCATGTCCATCGAGTCAGTGATGCCATCCAGCCATCTCATCCTCTGTCGTCCCCTTCTCCTCCTGCCCCCAATCCCTCCCAGCATCAGAGTCTTCTCCAATGAGTCAACTCTTCGCATGAGGTGGCCATAGTACTGGTGTTTCAGCTTTAGCATCATTCCTTCCAAAGAAATCCCAAGGCTGATCTCCTTCAGAATGGACTGGTTGGATCTCCTTGCAGTCCAAGGGACTCTCAAGAGTCTTCTCCAACACCACAGTTCAAAAGCATCAATTCTTCAGCACTCAGCCTTCTTCACAGTCCAACTCTCACATCCATACATGACCAGTGGAAAAACCATAGCCTTGACTAGACAGACCTTTGTTGGCAAAGTAATGTCTCTGCTTTTGAATATGCTATCTAGGTTGGTCATAACTTTCCTTCCAAGGAGTAAGTGTCTTTTAATTTCATGGCTGCAATCACCATCTGCAGTGATTTTGGAGCCCAAAAAAATAAAGTCTGACACTGTTTCCACTGTAGCAGATTACTCAGTAGTAAAAGGAATGGATTAACCCTGTTCAAAGGATTTTTATGCTCTCTTGCTCTGCTTAGGTATCATTGATTTATTATTGTTAACTAATAGTCGAATATACTAGTTTGAATTTCTCTATTTCTCTATTGAATTTCTGAATTTCTCTATTCTTTTTTACTTTGAGGAAATGCTTAAGAAAGTGCAGTTTTGGTTTTGACTTTATCTTCTGCTCTTTTTGTGTAAGCTAGAGTGGTGATCACACAATATAAGAAGCTTAAGAGGCAAAGCTGTGTTAAGTCTTAACTTGCAGAATCTGGCTACAGTGGGACTCTGCTTCTGAAGTCGCTTTATGAAATACTTTCACAGCTACAGTTGTTCTTAGTGTTTTGCTTATGCAAAAAGCCTAATTCTAATGACTTCTGCAATGGTTCATTCATGTCAGACTTTATCAGTAGTCATAATTAAGAATAAAAAGTACCATTTCAGTAAGTATTAATGGTAATTCTACAAAGAGTACTCCATTGCTATAACTTGCCCAACTTGCAACTGTATGTGATTTTAATCCCATTAGGCGAGTGGGCAGCTACAGTGCATCTGAGAAGCAATGAGATTTCCATTAACAGTACAAGGGCAGTCCCGTCAGGAGGGCTGTGAATCTCACATTGTTTTATACAGGATATTCAGAGAGAAAGAGCCATTGAAGATAGAAACTACAAAGCACTGGGAATCATCCAGTGTATATTCCCCTAGCACGTAAGAGGATTGCAATGTTTTGAATAGATTTTCTGGAATAACAGGATTTGTAGTCTTTAGAAAAAGGACAAGTAAAGTTAGAAATAAATTAAGATTTAACGGATAAACAAGAAAGGCAACTAGAATTAAAGGCTGACATTTTGACAAATGAGAAGTTTATAGAAGGAAAAGGAGAACAGAGATAAAGCTTCCTTTTTACACAAAGAATGTTTGGAGGAAGTAAAGAATAAAAATGTTCACAATGTAAGTAGTTTATATACCTGCAACAATGGAATAGGTTGAAAGAAGTAGAGCTGAATGAGTTTTCCAGTAGAATAGTCATGAATGGGTTGTGTTTTAGCATCTGGTGGATTCACGTTTTTATTTACCATACTGCCTCCCATTTTTATTCAAATACCCATGGTATATTGATGCAGTATAAAAATCTTCAGAAGCCCGATATGGTTACTGATACATATAAAGTGCCTTATGTGGTTACTTTACATATAAAGTGCAAAAGACTTACACCCCGATTACTTTACCATTAAGCAACTATTAAACAATTCACCTGTATTAGTCAAACACATATATAAGTCTCAGTGACAGTTTCTGTTTCAAACAAGTCAAGCTGTATTACTTTGCAAGGTAAATAAAATTCTAGTCAAACAAAGAGACAAAAAACCTTTCTGTATGTTCCTTTTTTGAAGGTAAATATGGCATTTCATTTGAATCAGTGAAAATGTTTCTTTGGATACAATTTCACAGATATTATCATGGATTCTTTCAGAGGAGGCTGAGGGTCATTTGATGAGCTACTGAGAAAATTACCTAGAGACGGCATGTCTCACACATCTTTTATCATCTATGCCATTACCTATTTTCTGGTAGTACTGAATCAAGTTTTTGGTTTCTCTGCTTTTTAAAACTAGGATGCTTTTCTTTCAGCTTTTTTTTTTTTTTTTGAGTTGTCTTATGTCAGTATTAGAAGGCTTACCTGTGATTCCATACAACATATTTTTACCTTTAAAAAATAAAGAGATTAAAAAAATACTGAAGCTGGCTTTTGTCTTGAGGGCATTTTTCCAAATATGAGTATTTGAACAGTTTTCAAGATTTTACAGAGCAAGGAAAAGAAGACAAAGCTGAAGGCAAGAAGTTTAATGGGAGGCCTCCCTTAAAGCCAGGACCTTAAACTGCTGCACCTTTAGCACACACAGATGAACTGGAAATAAAACTGTCCCTTTCCTCAGGAGAATACAGAGAAACTGTTCCAAACTATGAAAGCAAGTAGAGAGGGAAACAAAATTTCTCCTGAAAATTTGCGATTATGAGCAACTCCTGCATAGGATTGCAATTCAAATGAAAGCTACTGTGAACATCAAGCCAGATTTTAATTTAAAATGCTTGGTTCTGGACTAGTGGTATCCCCAGATGCCACACAGAACTAAAATAAACCCTTCCAGAAATGCATGCCTTCATATCACAGCTCAAAGATCTCCACAGATAAATCCCGACAAAAAGAGCATCTCACAGTAAAAAATCACCAGCTATGAAAGGAAAGAGGGTTCCATGAACCATAAGACAGCTGAAAGAGTTGAGAGCAGAATCATCCATGCATATTTTAATCATTGGGTATGTTAGACATGGTGTATAAAACTGTATACTAATAAATGTGAGGAAATAAGCTTGAAAATACAAACACAATGTAAGCAGATTAAAGAGAATAACTAATGAGAATATCTAGAAATAAAAATGTAATAATTGTATTTAATGATATGGTATATATATGATTGCAGCCATGAAATTACAAGGCACTTACTCCTTGGAAGGAAAGTTATGACCAACCTAGACAGCATATTAAAAAGCAGAGACATTACTTTGCCAACAAAGGTCTGTCTAGTCAAGGCTATGGTTTTTCCACTGGTCATGTATGGACGTGAGAGTTGGACTGTGGAGAAAGCTGAGCGCTGAAGAATTGATGCTTTTGAACTGTGGTGTTGGAGAAGATTCCTGAGAGTCCCTTGGACTGCAAGGAGATCCAACCAGTCCATTCTGAAGGAGATCAGCCCTGGGATTTCTTTGGAAGGAATGATGCTAAAGCTGAAACTCCAATACTTTGGCCACCTTATGTCAAGAGTTGACTCATTGGAGAAGACTCTGATGCTGAGAGGGATTGGGGGCAGGAGGAGAAGGGGACGCCAGAGGATGAGATGGCTGGATGGCATCACCGACTCGATGGACGTGAGTCTGAGTGAACTCCGGGAGTTGGTGATAGACAGTGAGGCCTGGCGTGCTGCGATTCATGGGGTCGCAAAGAGTCGGACATGACTGAGCGACTGAACTGAACTGATTATATATATATATATATAGTTTATCACAGATTAGAATGAGTTGAAGAGAGAATTTTAAATAGGAAGAAAGAGTTGAAGGAACTAGAGTGCAGCACAGAGGGAAAAAAAAACATGGTAAATATGCAAGAGTGATTAAGGTACATAGACGAGGGGATGAGAAGGTCTAAGGGTGATGCCTAGTCTCAAATTTTAGCTTCACTTGCTTTTTCTGTCCTTTATTTCTTTGTCAAATTATTGCCTCTTAATTTAAAAAGGACTAAAGTTTTCTGCTTTAAACAGTGCATTATTCTTAGAAACAAGAGCTCTGAATTTAGTCTAAAGATTTTCTTTATTTTAAACTAATAAAATTTTACCCATTAACAAAGCACTGTTTGTTATCTTTATTCTCTTTTATTCACATATTAAAAGTGTGAGCAATTAATTTAAACATTAAACCCAGTGCATTTTTTATATTAATAGTTATTGTTTATGGAGTTTTCACTATGTTCTTGGAGTTTTACAAGAAGGCTACAAAGAAACTACCTAAAATACATACTTTTATTTAAACATTACCTGAAGCTGAGGCTTATGGTAGTTACATTTTATGGCCCAAGTTCTTGCAGCTCATAAGTAAGCTAATAACCAAGATTTCAACCCAGCCTGCCTGATTCCAGTTTCTGTTCTCTCATTGCCTGATCACCTAGTCAAGTAAGTGTCGACTTTCACAGTAGAAACGGTTATGCATTTATTCAGATAATTCTACCTCTCATCTGTTTCATCTCTCTTTTGAAAGGTCTTTCAGATACAGTTTCTTGCCTAAGAAAGCCAGTGTGATTGCTTTATAGTTCCTAAAGAGTCTATCTTGATCAGAGAGATGCTTTTATTTTCTTTGTCCTCCATTCTCATCCATCCTTATTTTCCCTGCTCACCTCTTCCCAGTTGACATTCTTTTTCAATTAAGCTGACAACCTAAGGATCCTCGGAAATTTTCTATACCAAGACTGTCTTGGAGCTGAGAGAGCCCTCAGTAGAGACGTGCCTGGGCCAGGGTGGAGCAGTGGGGGTCGGGGTGACTCAGAGGCACAGCTGGGCTCCCACAGAGTGGGGCATATTCAGAAGTAAACTGACTGGTGTGGTTCAGCTGTGCACTGACTTTCTGCTATAATTTTACAGCAAGAATGCAACTAGTTCAGGGCCAAAAAAATATCTGGCCTGAAGTAGAGAATTTGAGGTATGGATCCCCCTGGTCAGTACTGTAAGCCAAAGTAGAAACATGATCAAGCAGTTGACTATCTATGTTTTTGCTTTGTTATCCAGTCACTCACTTGAGCCTGACTCTTTGCAACCCCATGGACTGCAGTATGTCAGGCTTTCCTGCCCTTCACCATCTCCCAGAGCTTGCTCAAACTCATGTTTCTCTTACATATTCCCTGAACAGTTTTCCAGCCACACAATTCTAAGATGAAACGTGCAGACATTTGTTGTCATATCATTTTCCTTCTGGAAGGGTGTCAGTCACAGCAGGGACTTTGCAACTAAGACGGAACAATTGAAACTATTTTAGTAGTCACATCGTTAAGAGTTTTAAGTGCTATCTAATATCTAAACGTCTTTTTCCAGTTTGAAATGGATATGGTGGTAGTGTTGGAGAAAAGGTAGCATGCTTAAAAGTATTTATGTCTGAAATAATAACCTCAATGAACACCATGTACCAGTTGCTTTTATATAAGTTCTTTAACTATATTAAGTCATATAATCCTTGCAACAACCCCATGATGCAGATAACCCTTTCCTTCCCCAATTTATGGATGAGGAAACTTAGCAACTTATCCAGATCACTAAGTTAGGCAATATTGAAGTCAGGATTCATACACTGGCAGTTCTCTCTGTGCTCTTTGTCAGTTACACTTGACTGGTCATCCTTTTCTGTTTATGTTTCGAGAACACATTGCACATCAAACATGAAGAGATAGTCATTTCTTTTCTAGTAGATCTCATATTTTAAAATTGTTTATGTATGTTTGTTTAATTATTTCTCTTAAAATCAAAGCTTTACCAACTTCACTGCCTTGAAGATAGTGAACACACAATAAATACTTGTAGTTTGAAGGAGTGTTCTTCTTTGTGGCTGCACTGTGTAGCTTGGGGGAATCTTAAGTTCCCTGACTGGGGACTGAACCTGTGTCCCTGCAGTGAAAGCTCAGAGTCTTAACCACTGGACCACCAGAGAAGTCCCTGCATGGATTTTAGCAGAGGTTAATTCCACCTTCCAAACCCTCAGAGGCTTTAAAGTAGTGATGCACATTTAATTTCTAGTTGGTTCAGATTCCTAACAACAGTGACTTTTGAGATATTTAGGGGTTTTATTTTAAACATTTAGCATAAAATAGGGAAGTAAATAAGGTCTGTACTATTCAGCAGAAACTTCCCTACTGGCTCAGAAGGTAAAGAATCTACCTAGAATCTGCCTGCTTGATCCCTGGGTGGGGAAGATCCCCTGGAGAAAGGAATGGCAACCCACTCCAGTATTCTTGCCTGGAAAATCCCATGGACAGAGGAGCCTGGTGGGCTACAGTCCACAGGGTCACAAAGAGTCGGACACGACTGAGTAACTAACAC
This sequence comes from Bubalus bubalis, assembly GCF_019923935.1. NCBI lineage: Eukaryota > Metazoa > Chordata > Mammalia > Artiodactyla > Bovidae > Bubalus > Bubalus bubalis. The sequence goes on along the minus strand of NC_059160.1, from coordinate 117,717,364 downwards.
ACACACACACACACACACACACACACACAATTAAGCAGACCCATGCTTTATTAAATGCTAACATTACCTTTTTAAGAGTTCTTTAGTTTGAACTTGTCACACTTATCCTGTAAATTAATGCAGAATGAAACTTCTTCTGCTTGTCCTGAATTACTTTACTTAAGTGATCATCCCTCATTCTGGTATCCTGTAATTCCTTCCACAAGTCTGATGGAGAAGTTAGGGATGTTCAGAACACTCCACATCTCCGAGATGAAGGTCATGGAAAACAGCCAGCAAAGGTGCTTCACAGCATCCCTTGATGCCTCTATCAGAGATAGACTCCAGTCTGACAGACCATCCATCTCCCCCTTTATTGGCATTTTTGTTCCTAATTCCACTCTTGTGTACTTTAAGAGCTAAGTCTTTCACTTTTTCCACTTTTGCTTGAGAAAACATTTTTATAGCTTTGGGACCAAATCTTTTTCATCAGCTCATTTTAATGTCTTTTTTTTTTTCAGTGATCTTTTTCCCAGTGGAAGCCGTGATGTTGGTGGGGGATATGGGAAAAATTTGCTGAGATCAAAGCAGAATATTTTTTCTTTTCTCCCAGAAATGATAAGAGTCGGTTGCTTTTCCCTTTTTATGTTTGCTCTATCTTAAACCATAAGAAAGTTACTGCTACTGCTACTGCTGAGTCACTTCAGTCGTGTCCGACTCTGTGTGACCCCATAGACGGCAGCCTACCAGGCTCCCCCGACCCTAGGATTCTCCAGGCAAGAACACTGGAGTGGGTTGCCATTTCCTTCTCCAATGCATGAAAGTGAAAAGTGAAAGTGAAGTCGCTCAGTCGTGTCCGACTCTTCACGACCCCATGGACTGCAGCCTACCAGGCTCCTCTGTCCATGGGATTCTCCAGGCAAGAGTACTGGAGTGGGGTGCCATTGCCTTCTCCTGAGAAAGTTAAGTTGACCATTAATTGCTTCTGAAATGAAAGGGTACTAGATCACCAGGTGTTTAACTGGTTTATTTCTTCTAAAATTCTGGTAGTGGCAGCAGTCACGCTTCTTGCTTTGGTTGATGATGGAGAGAATGGAGGAAAGTTAGAGGTGGAAATTTGCTGCCACATACAGGAAGCTAGAATTTAGGAAGGGAAGAGGAGGACCTGTGATGTAGATGTTTGCTTAGAATGTGAAAGGCTTCCTTGTAGATTCCTAGCAGAAAGAACAGTGTGTATTTTTATGTACGTGTCTCGGGAAGTTTAATCTTATAAAATTGATGTTTCCCAAAGTGCGAGCTGTGGAATATCACATATTCTCTTAAAATGCTTTTCTTCCCCTTCACTCCCATGTTGAACCTTCAGACCTTATTGATTTGGCTTAATGGCATTACACAAAAGTGCACCTTACGTGAAAATTTAAAATGGACTGATTCTCTGTGCCTATGGTCCGCTACTGTCATAAAAGCTGGCTTTGTGATAAACAGCTTGCCAGTTCGGATCCCTAGATGATATGTTTTTGAGTTTTGAAACTCTCTAGGATCAAAATACATTTGTGCTTTGCTACACTGAAAACAAAAATCAAACCCAAGGAGGGGGAATCTGTCCTTACTTTTTACAGGAGGAGATGGTGATGAACACTTACGTTGGTGACTGCTTTCAAGATGATATCAAGTCCTCAAATACTAACCTGCTCCCCATTATACTCTACTACCCACAAGCATCCAGATGGAAGTGATGCCTCTGCCTTTCTAGAGGAGAAGTAGGAAAGAAATAATCCATTTCTCAATGAAATGGGAGAAGGGGCTAATTTATTTTCTTGAGAACAGCCGAAGGTAGTTTGATGAAACTATAATCTAGGCATTTCATTCTCTTTGTAAACTCACCGCAAAGTCAGAATAGCAGAAAAGGAGATAAATAAAACTTTACTCAAGCAATTGTTTCCCTTATCCTGCAAACATTGGCACAGTAAAATAATTTCCTTAGCTTCCAGGAAGTTATTCGTATCATGTATGAATGAATTCAGTAGTGAAGGTGAAAGGGTATCATTCAGTTACCAAACTCATGCCCTAGACAAGGTATTTTTATTCTTTGCTTTTCTCTCTATATATCTGAATGATAAAAGGAAAAAATGATACATGATAAAAGGAGTTCAGTTGATCCTTTTCTGTCATGGATTAATTGCAGTGATCGAAACATTAGCTATGCTAGTATCCACTGATAATACATACTTTATTTATTATGAATTTGGTAGGATGGTAAATTCAGTTTTATAGCCCAGTGGTTTGAGAAGCATGGCTTTAAATTGTTCTTGAACTCTGTGAGGGCCCATCTGTGTAAATAATCTCATCAGCCTCTTCTGTGAGCCCATCCTTGAAGAGTTCCTCATGTGGATGCCTAATGAAAAAATATACTACGCTCTTGTCCTTGTCAGTGGTGTCAGAACATATGAGGTGTTCAGCATAACTGCTAAATAAAGCTTCTTCTATAAGAGGAGGCCCAGCAACATTTTGTCTGGATGAGTAAGCAACATCCTGGGTTTCACAGAAAAAAGACAATCCTGAGTCCAAATGAAGGACACAGTTATTTATGGTCATGTCTAGTGAATTTTGTTCATGTGGAAATTATGCCTAAAAGTTCAGAGAACTGACCTCCAAGTCTCCAGTCTTCTGGACTTGAATTTCTTTAATTTTCTCTGGAAGTGTCTTTTAACACCTGTCCCCAAAGATGTATTTATACCACTCAAGGCAAAACTTATCCTAAGATATATTTGAATCTAGGGTTTCTGAATTAGACTAACAAGCTAGGCATGCTTACATAAAATACCCTGTGAACATAGTCATTGCCCCAATTTACTTCATTTTGAAGTCTTTTGGAAAAATACCACTTGACATGTTTTAGAAAAAGCAAGTTTTGAAAATCTGAATCCCTTTTAAAAATAAAATTAATATAACTTTGCCCTTTAGGTATGTGTATTAAGTTGAAAAGTATTATATTCTTAGGTCAGACATAGTTATTTTTATTATATCCTAAGGTCTATCTAGTCAAGGCTATGGTTTTTCCAGTGGTCATGTATGGATGTGAGAGTTGGACCGTGAAGAAAGCTGAGCGCCGAAGAATTGATGCTTTTGAACTGTGGTATTGGAGAAGACTCCTGAGAGTGCTTTGGACTGCAAGGAGATCCAACCAGTCCATTCTAAAGGAGATCAGTCTTGGGTGTTCTTTGGAAGGACTGATGCTAAAGCTGAAACTCCAATACTTTGGCCACCTCATGCGAAGAGTTGACTCATTGGAAAACACTCCGATGCTGGGAGGGATTGGGGGCAGGAGGAGAAGGGGACGACAGAGGATGAGATGGCTGGATGGTATCACCCACTCGATGGATATGAGTCTGAGTGAGCTCCGGGAGTTGGTAATGGACAGGGAGCCCTGGCGTGCTGTGATTCATGGGGTCACAAACAGTCGGACATGACTGAGTGACTGAACTGAACTGAAGGTTACTTATTTCCAAAAATATCAACCCTTTCAAATCTATAAATGGTACAATGTAGTGAAACACTTAAATATTAATTAGCCTGGTGAATTACAAAATGAAAAGATTTTGTCTAGTATATTTTGAGATAATATTATTGAAAGTTAGGCTTGGATTCATTTGCCTTTACTATGTATAATCATATAGAATCTTAAGACAATACACTAGGCTTCTTCTGTTTCTTATTAATGTTCATGTGTGTGTGTGTATGTAGGGGCAACTTTTAGGCTATTGTCTTCTTCCCAAAAGGATTCCCAGTGACCTATGGTGAAGGATTTTTAGAGCAATACCTGTTTTAGTAGGAGGCTGGGTTAGATGGATACATAAATGAATGAATCAAAGAATTTTCCAGTTTGATGATGAACTAAACAAGCATCCATACACAGCTGCCTGATTGTGGAAGATTTTTCTAGAGAATATCCTTATACTTTATGGCAGATTAATGCTTAAATCCTAAATACAAAAAGAATATTCAGTTTATTCAAGCTGCCTTTTGAAGGACAATCTACGTATTCCTCTGATGGCTAATATCAAATAGTAATTTTTTCATTGCTGAGAAATGTCTTCTTTCTTTCAGCCATTTCTTATTTTCAAGTGGTTGCTGTTTAACTCCAAGTGGACCTAAAAACAAACCAATTACATCTACTTTGTGTGAAACTTTCCTATATTTGAAAATTATTATTAAGTGTTGACTGACTTTTTTCCAGGAAAAAACCTTTATATCTACTTTTTAAAAACTTTTAATCCTATACCTGGATTTTCTATGATGTTCCTCTGACATTTTTACCTATAACCTTTTTTTTTTCCCTCCAGCACAGAGTTATTTTAAATCATGTTCAATATAACAGGTTTTTTTTTTTTTTCCCCTGCATTATATTTTACATCTCATTCTTGTGCTCACTCTAAAGAGCCCTTCCAGATACTCAGGATACAAAGGTCATGCATTTTACTGTTGCGCTTCCACTGGGTTGATTTCTTTATACCTTTTTTCATATAACATTGCTAAAATCCTCTTTTTTTCTAGCAATTCAGACAAATAGCCCTTGCTTGCTTTTTGTAAGCTATTGGTAGACAATTTAGAAATATTATTCAATATTTCAAGATTCCAGCTTCTTTTGACTTGATTATTAAGCTTCTAATTGATATTTTATGTTACCTGGATGATTGTACTTTGTAAACATTCTGTTGATGACAGGTAATAGTTCAAAATTATTTTTTAAAAATACACAGAGACATTTTTCCATGTGGTAAGATCACTTCTTTATAACCTGCAAATAGATTTTGTCTGCAACATGATTACACAAAAGTGCCTGTCTCCTGGCGCTCAGGACCAGTGCACTGGGATGACCCTGAGGGATGGGGTGGGGAGGGAGGGGGGAGGGGGGTTCAGGAGTTCAGGATGGGGACACAGGTAGACCCATGGCTGATTCATGTCAATGTATGGCAAAACCACTACAATATTGTAAAGTAACTAGTCTCCAATTAAAATAAATAAATAAATTAAAAAATAATTAGAGCTAATAGAGTTACTCTGAGAAACCCTAAAAAGAAAAAAAAAAACAGTGCTTGTCTTCTACCAAGGTTTGTCCTCCTCCAAATGTCACTTTCAGTTGAGCTACACTTGACAATGCTCCAGCTTGAATACAGAGTCAGTAAAGTGTCTGCACATGGGTATCGGAGATTTGGAAGCCTGTCTCTTCATGAGTTTAAAAACAAAAACTACTTTTTATAACTAAAGGTTATAATTTATTGGTTGAATGAATGAGATTATTTAAGAGAAAGTATTAAGAAATATTGAGGATACTACAGTAAATCTATAAAAGGGAATCTTGAGCTTGGGGATCCCCCAAAAAAGTCCATGTAAATGAATGAAAAAAATCTGTATTTAGTTTTATACAATCATTTTATTCCTGGCATCTCCACCTGGGATAGACTTTGTCCCAAATGAGGTTGCTATCATACTTCTTTACTGTTTTTTAAAATTGCTTTCTGCCAATATTTCATACATTGATGCATTTACTTAGTCATCTTATTAAATAGGCATGTATAGTGGCTCAGACAGTAAAGAATTTTCCTGAAGTGCAGGAGACCTGGGTTCAGTCCCTGAGTTGGGAAGATCCCTTGGAGAAGGGAATGACAACCCACTCTTGGAAAACTCCATGGACAGAGGAGCCTGGCAGGCTACAGTCCATGGGGTCTCAAAGATTCGGACACAACTGAGCAACGAACACACACACATACGTTGAATGTATAATCATGCAGAAAGATGCTTGATTTTGTGGATCAGGAACCCTCCCTTCTTGACTCAAAATTAGTGTGGCAAATAATTGTAGTATGTATGTATGTAGGATGTAAATTCTCTACACAGATATAAAAATAGATATAAAAAACAAGTGCTCCAGGAGAATTATAAGAACAATCTTATAATGGATTTTTTGAGTTGCGACATTTCTTTTTAAAAAAGTGGCATTAAATTTAATAGAAAACTTAAGTTATACTTGAGTTAAGATGATTTTGGGCAATTGGGGCATATTTCACACATGAAGAACTTGTTCAAAGACAAGGAAAAGGGAAGTACAGGGAGACCAGAGATATAGCTCTTTACATAGTCTCTCAAAAGACAATGCAGGTCACAGTCTGTGGGGAGGGATTATAAAGAAGACAGAGGCAGATATAAGAAAGCACTGTTCTCTTAAGAGTCACACGCCCATTCATTTTTTACCTTCTGTCAGTAAGTCAAATAAAAATATAAAAGAACTGATGTACACTGTATATATTTTATATACTTCACTATTATATACATCAATATGCATAATAAAAATAAAATTTAGAAAATAAAAATTGGAAAGAAGACTGAATTTAGCCCCATCACTAAATATATGTTGTGCATATAAACTTGTTTATTGATAGCCATCAAATATGTGAATATTTGGCATTTTGATCGTTAGATGACAAAACAAATGTTTAAACTACTCAGAAAATATGCAATTTAGTAATTTAATACAGGTTAATGTTGCTCTCTAATTTTCAGACAAAATGTCCAAATGGGACTACAGTTTCATCACACTAATATACATTGTATGTGTGTTGTGCTTGGTCGCTTGGTTGTGTCTAACTCTTTGTGACCCCATGGACTGTAGCCCATCAGGCTCCTCTGTCCATGGATTCTCCAGGCAAGAGTATTGGAGGGGGTTGCCATTCCCTCCTCTAGGAGAACTTCCTGACCTAGAGATCAAACCCATATCCTCTGCATCTCCTGCATTGGCAGGCAGATTCTTTACCACTGAGCCACCTGGGAAGCCCCATTGTTCATATTTACTTGTTAGAATCATATTTACTTAAGTTGTTAGAATTCAACTTAATGCAGCAATGCCTCTTTAGCAAGTACTATGTCATCTTTTATATTATACAGAATTTGGGAAAGTATTTTGTATTCAAAACATATCAGAAACCTAATTTGTAATGATTCTGTGAAGTATTTAATTTGTGACATTTGCTAGCACAGTATTACGGAGAAGGCAACGGCAGCCCACTCCAGTGCTCTTGCCTGGAAAATCCCATGGACGGAGGAGCCTGGTGGGCTGCAGTCCATGGGGTCGCTAAGAGTCAGACCCGACTGAGCGACTTCACTTTCACTTTTCACTTTCATGCACTGGAGAAGGAAATGGCAACCCACTCCAGTGTCCTTGCCTGGAGAATCCCAGGGACGGGGAGCCTGGTGGGCTGCCGTCTATGGGGTCGCACAGAGTCGGACACGACTGAAGCGACTTAGCAGCAGCAGCAGCAGCAGCACAGTATTATGCAAGTGTCTTTTAAAGGTCTTATTAAAGGTCTTAAAGGTAGCATGTTTGGCATGCCTTGTTCACGAGCATTAATTCATGTTTCATTTTTCTTAATAAGCTAAATTTCATATAGGTTTCCAGCTGTGATAGTTTAACTCCAACAAGGAATAATTATTCTACAATAAGAGACAAGGGTACCATTTGTTGGCTGATATTCAGGAAAGCCTGTTTTTCTTACATTCTAAGGTGAATTTGAGGTTAAAGAGTACTTAGATTCCTACAAACAAACAGTGTTTCCTGAATTCTTAAATTCTTAAAAATTAAATTAGTTTAACTCATCCAAAACTGTTGTTGGTTTGGGACAATTCAGCTTTACATTTGTTCAGAAATAAAAAGAAACATAAATTTATTTATCACTTACTCTTTATTATTGCCTGCTAATACTTTTATCCTTCAATGGAGATTATAATATGTTCATTAACAATTTGATTTTTAAGAGAAAATTATTATTTATAAGATCTTATTTAAAGTATATTCTAAATGTCTGGCTAATTGATTTAAACTTATATTTTATTTCTATCAGGTAAGTTTCTTTTAAAAAATGGCAGCACCAAAATATTCTTAGAAAGCTCTACAGATACATCATGGAACAAGGGGATTTCCACTAATGTGATTAAGACAAAGAGGGATATGACATCTGTTGATTCTGCATTTATTTCACAGATAAATAGCAGTGTTCTCCCACTTTCAGACCTCTATGTACATCTCACCTGCTGAAGCCCTTGCCCTTTGCTGCAACAGATAAATGGCGTGGGCCAATGCCCCTTCTGTGTTCTGGGTTTCGTCCTCTCTTGCTTTTCTGGGGAGATTATTTAAGCAGAGCTGTCTTTTCTCTCCTGAATCATCAAATTTTCCTTCTCTACTTACTACCTTTATCTGCATAGAATGTTTTAGTTTATTCTTAATAAACACCTCTTGACTGACGTCCCCCCAGACTATTTCCTTATGTCTTTGTATTCTTTTAGTGCAAAACCCCATTTCCTCTTTCCCTTTTCTCTTTTAAAACCACTCTAATTATTTCTTCATTCTTGCCATTTGACCAGGTCTTTCTAGTCAGATCATATATAAGCTCCACATTGCAAAATCCGATTAGTCTTCAACTTACTTGACTTGCTTTCTCAAGCACATCTTATGGCAATGAGCATTCTCCCCTTGAAAACTTTCTTCGTTTTATTTCCTACAGGCCATGTTATGTTTTTGTTTGTTTTTTAGTTACTCACTCACTGGCCATTTCTTTCTCATCTTTTTTTAATGAACTTAATCACCTTTCTTAACTTCTAAATGCTGAAATATCCCAGATCCAGTTCTTCAGATATATTTATATAATAATTTGATATATATATAGGTTATTATTTTTTCATCTCCTGGTGGGAGCCCTGGGGCTTCCAGACTTCTAACTCCAACTCTTGAATTCTTGGTTTCAGACTTTAACTCGGTGTGTTCTATCTGCCAGAAATGCTCTTCCCCAGTTGTAAACATGGCTTGCTTCATTGAATTCTGTCTGTTCTCAAATGTAAGTTTATTAGATCAGTCTTCCCTGATTATCTTATGTAAAACTTGAGAGTCCATCTCCCCCAGCATTTTCTGTTCCCTTACCCTGCTTATTTTGTCTTCATAGCGATAATACCTGGCATGATTATATTAAGCTGCTTCTTTATTAACTGCCTCTTCTACCTAGAATGTAAATTCCATGACATCTTTATTTGCTTCATTCTCTGCATCATTTTCAGTTCCTACAGCAGTACCTGGCACAGCAAGCACTCAATAATTGTTTTGTAAATTCACAAAGAAATCCATCTTTACATTCACCTTAGTGTGACAGTTTTTGCCCAAATTGTTGGCACTTACATTCGTACGCCCTCTGGAAAATTTGAGAGACAGCTTTCTCACATCCTTTATTATTCTTGGTATTATGAAACTCCCAAAGTTTTTGCTTGATTAATGACTGTGAAATGCTATCTTACTGTTTAATTTGGCTTTATTTATTTGTCAGATTAAAACTCCCTCATGTATTTATTGCCCTTTGGGCTCCTTACTTTGTAAATTTTCCGTGTATATCCTCTGCCCATTTTCCAATGGAGTCTTTTTTGTTTTAAAATTTGTTTGCTTATTTATTGATTATTGAGAGGTTTTCTTTGTATTATGGACATTAATCTTCGATAATAGACTTGTACTTTATCTTTTATGTCTTTATCATATAGATGTTTTTAACTCATATGTAGACTACTTGTCCATTTTCTCTTTTATGCTTCATGACTTTTGTTTTGCTTAAATATCCTTTATTCCAAATTCTTTAAGGTATACTTTGAGATGTTTTGTCTAATATTTTTAAAGTTCTATATTTTATATTGAGAGCTTCCCTTGTGGTTCAGCTGGTAAAGAATCTGCCTGCAATGTGGGAGATCTGGGTTTAACCCCTGGGTTAGGAAGATCCCTGGAGAAGGGAAAAGCTCCCCACTCCAGTATTCTGGCCTGCAGAATTCCATGGACTGTATAGTCCCTGGGGTCGCAAAGAATCAGACACGACTGAGGAAGGACTTTCACTTTGACTTTCATTTTATATTAAATTCTTTTGTTCATTTGGATATTTTTTGTTGTTTGTTTTTTGTGTGTGCTGTACAATGTAATGTCATTATTTTTTAGATAACCAATCTTTCTGGTGCCATTTACTGAATTTCCTGCCCTACTCCCACATGTGCAATGCCATTTCTGCCAACGATTACAGCTGTCAGCCTTGGTGCATTTGCAGTCCTTTATTCTGACCCTGGTTTGCATGTACACTCCTGCTTCAACACTTCTGTCTAAGGTCCAACTACATACAGACTTTTAGATTTGATATCAGGTATGGTGATTCTCCCTGTCTTGTTCTCTTTCAAAATAATATTGCCAACTGTTTTCCAATCCATATGAATTTTCAGATGAAGACAGTCCCTAGAAAAAAATTTCGAAGATTTAATAGTTTAATTTGGAATAGTTGACATTTTTCAGTGACAATTCTCTTTAGCTTTGTAAGGAAAATATGTAATTCTTCATTTTTAGGTTCTTGTGTCTTTGGATAATTTCTGTAATTTTTTCCATGAAAACTCTGAACAACTTTTAATTCTTTCCTGTAATTTTTGGTTTTCTCATATTTATTTGTATATTTGCTCTTGACACTAGGACTCTTTCTAAATTAATTCTTTAAGTTAGTGTTTACTGATTTATATCAACTTTCTTGATATTTATGTATTGGTTGTGTCAGGCAACTGTGTACACTTTTTTATTGTTTTATAGATTAGTTCTGTAGATTCTCTTGAATTCCTATAAGGACTTTCACATTATCTCTAAATAATAATAATTTATTTCTTCATTTATATCTTTTGCTTCATAATTATGTTATTGATTCATTTATTTATTGTGCTTTTAAATATAAATATTAATAGAGTGCATTTTTATTTCTATCTTTATGGAGAAAGCTTACTGTTTCAATGCTTAGTATATTTTTGGAAGAAGGTGTTTAATATGTTAATGAATTCCTTTCTCTTTCTAATTTATTAAGACATACTGTTTTGAATGAATTTAAGTCATAACAAATGTTTTTCTTCTTCTCAATAATTTCTTTGTTTTCTAGTTTGTTAATTTCTGCTCTTGATACGCTATCCTTTCATGAACATTCACTGAGTTTTCAGTATTGTTATGTTTCATATTTCTTTAGTTGAATGTTTTCATTTAAGTACTATTTTTGACACTGTTGACAGCTTCTTGTTTTCTTGTTCCACATCTGTGTTCCTTTTGTTTTGGGTTCCTGATGACTTAAATAGGATCCTCTGCCCATGAGATTTTCTAGGCAAAAATACTGGAGTGGGTTGCCATTTCCTACTCCACAGGATCTTCCTGATCTAGGGATCGAACCTGCATCTTTTGTGTCTCCTGTATTGAACAGGCGGATTCTTTACCAATTGTGCCCCCTAGAAAGCCCTAAATATGTACTTTCATGTTTTAATATCGATGCTGAAGAGCACTAGTGAACAGAAGTCTTCAGTGTAGGATATAAGCTGATTTGCACAGTAGTGAAGATTGAATACCTGTGTATTGGACCAAAGCTTATGGTTTGGATTGCTTATCTGAAACTAACAAGTTGTTGCTGGTGGATACTTTTCTTAGCTTGGACCATCTTTCACTGGCAATGAAAAAGTTATGGCATTGACAATTAACAGGTGTGCCAGATAAGTCTAAATGATCTGACCTACATCTAACTGTCACATGGAACAATTAGTGAGTGATGTAAAATAATTTGATACATTATGTAGTTTAGACTTAAAAGATTTATAACTGCAGAGGAGAGCAAAGCATTGAGGACTAACATATCTACAGGAAGTTTCATATTGTAGTGTGGGCTTTGCCTCTGCTTTTGGATGATTTATAGGGCTTAGAATGGAGAAGGCAATGGCACCCCACTCCAGTACTCTTGCCTGGAAAATACCACAGACAGAGGAGCCTGGTAGGCTGCATTCCATGGGGTCGCGAAGAGTTGGATACAACTGAGCGACTTCACTTTCAGTTTTCACTTTCATGCATTGGAGAAGGAAATGGCAACCCATTCCAGTGTTCTTGCCTGGAGAATCCGAGGGACGGGGGAGCCTGGTGGGCTGCCATCCATTGGGTCGCACAGAGTCGGACACGACTGAAGTGACTTAGCAGCAGCATAGGGCTTAGAACAGAAGATCAGAAAAAAAATGTCATTGCAGTTGAAGTAAATGGCACGATTAAAGCCTGAAGGTACAAGGTATGTTCATGGGATATGAGATCAGCTTAACCAGAGGCTGATTATTTGGCCATATGGGAAAAAGCATTTATAGGTAATCTATTTATAAAAAAGTATTTATAGGTAATTTACACACAGTTTCACTGTGTATGGCCTTGGTTTATTATCATAGGAATTGTTTTTTAAAAGCAGAGAGTTTGGTGGGCAGGGTGCTAACATAAAAATGATGCTATGATGAAGATGATGACGATAGCTACAGGCTTCTGTTGGCGCATATTACTTGCCCCAAATTGATCCAAGTTCTTCGCATGAATGATTTAAGTGAGCCCTCAGAAAATTCTCGAGGTATCATCATCATCATCAGTAGAAGTAGTCTTTGTTGTTGCTGTTGTTCTGTTCTAATTGTAAATACTTAGGCAGCCTCTCTAACACGCCTAAACTGTCACATCTAGTAAGAGCTGGGACCTTTAGCAGACATTATGCTTCTTCAGAAGTAATTATCAAAATTAGTCTGCGGTGGTCCCTAGGATGGACATGTGAAAGTGAGAGCGCGTCTGCAGGTTGCCACTGGGAGGCTGGGCAGCAGCTCGGCTGGCCGTGACAGCAGCGTGGCCGCAGGAAGCCATAAATCAGAGAGGGCTCCGGGCTCCAGGCGTGAGTGACTGGGGTGGTGGGGCACTAATTCTGCTCTCTGTGTCAAGCTAACTTTCCTTCCCTTCTTGTTTTCTACCCCCTGTTCCTCTTCCTCCTCTCTCTCTCTCTCTTCCTTTCTTTTGAGTAATCAATTTGAGAGTAAGTGATATTCAGGATTAGATATTTTATGTATTTATCTTTCCTTTTCCTCAGGTCCTACATACAGCTATCATACTCTTGCAAAAAATAAAGGAAAAAACATCTTTTTGGAAAATCTGTGGAGGATTTAAGATATGCTTTTACTCCAGACTGAAAACTTTCTTCAGTAACAGTAAGATTCTTCAGTAACAAATCACGTCATATCCCATAGTCTCCACATATCTAGATGCAGTGTAAGGACTTCATTTAGAAATTTACACTATAAAAGTACCTTGATTTAGAGTCAGTAGACTAATCCTTCCAGTAATTTAGAAAGTAACAAGAAAATCTTACCTTATAGGTTTCTGTGCGAATCAAAGAATGCAACAACTGAAATAAAAGAAAAATGGAAGCAGACAATTTCCAGTAACTACTATACTTGTCACTTGGAACAAATTACCTATTCCTTTGCCTCAGTCTCTCCCATATGTAGGGTGAATATAATGATACTGCATTCCTTACTTGCTCTTATCCTGAAGTTGAGCACACACATCTGTAATATGGAATATTGGATTGTAAGGAACTTCTTGAGAGGACTAAGAAGGAAGAGATTTTATTTGGATGTCTGTGTTACTTTATTAGAGTATACTTAGTACCAACTTATTCCAATGACTTATCATCTAGCAATTTATACTTGTTTGTACTTCAGCATTTAAAGTTGCCCTCTTGGATACGTTTTCTGAGAAGAAAAATTATGGTGTGTGAGATATTTACTTGGGAGGAGAGCCAGAGGAGAGAGCGAGAGCCCCTTGAGACTACACGGCAGGCCTCAGCCTGTGCAAGGAGAGAAGGAACAGAGAAGCATTGCTTTGAAAGAGCTGCAAACTGCAGCTCAATTGCAAGAAACATTCATCCAGGTCAATGGGGAGTCTATGAGCCAGAGTTTTCCACTGGAGGAGTCCCCTGTCTCTCTGGAACGTTCCCAACTTAGCTCCGCTGCCATGCTCAGTTGTAGGGCTTGGAATGAATTGTGAAAGTGCAGGCTTCACAGGGGCAGAAGAAAAGGGGCAATAGAAGGAAATCGAGGCAGTGCATTTTCATAGCTTCCTTATCCACACACAGCACTCGATACAAATATCACTGTTTTCAACTTTCTGGCCGTTTGTTCTTATTGAACCTGCCCCAAACTAACTTTATGTCTCCTAGTTCATCGATATGTTTTATTGTGCTAGCCAGTTTATATCTTTTATGCTATCTCCATCCTGGGCATATTGGTCAGCTCCTTCAACTAGGTTTTTTCAATTAGGTTTCCCTTCATCCTCTTCTGGGAATGCTTATTAATTCAAAACTCTGAGTGATTCTAAGAATTTCTGTTCTTTTTCTAAGTTCCTACTATACCCAGTGTTTCTGAAGAGTATCATATAACTATTTTGATTTGGAATCACAAGAAAGTCATCCAAATTCATTAAGATTACTGATTTTAGAGGTAGGTATGATTGGGTTTCTGATTCTGGCTTGATTACTTACTACCTGCGTTAATTTGATCAAGTTACACACATCCATCACATCTCAATTTTATGACCTGACAAATGAAGATAATGGTATTTTCCTTACAATATCATGCATATGGCATATGTTGTTGTTCAGTCGCTCAGTCGTGTCTGACTCTTTGTGACCCCATGGACCGCAGCACGCCAGGCCTCCCTGTCCCTCACCCTCTCCCGGAGTTTGGCCCAAGTTCATGTTCATTGCATCAGTGATGCCATCCAGCCGTCTCATTCTCTGATGTCCTCTTCTCCTGCCCTCAATCTTTCCCAGCATCAGGGACTTTTCCAATGAGTCATCTGTTCGCATCAGATGGCCAAAATACTGGAGCTTCAGCATCAGTCCTTGCAGTGAATACTCAGGGTTGATCTCCATTAAGATTGGTTTGATTTCCTTGCTGTCCAAGGGACTTTCAGGAGTCTTCTCCAGCACCACAGTTAGAAAGCATCTATTCTTTGGCCCTCTTTATGGTCCAGCTCTCACAACCATACGTAAGCACTGGGAAGACCACAGCCTTGACTATAGGGACCTTTGTCGGCAGAGTAATGTCTCTGCTTTTCAACACACTGTCTAGGTTTGTCATCTCTTTCCTGCCAAGAAGCGGTCGTCTTCTGATTTCATGGCTGCAGTCACTGTCCGCAGTGATTTTTGGAGCCCAAGAGGATATCTGTCTCTATTTCCACCACCTTGCCCCCTTATATTTGCCATGCAGTAATGGGCATCTGCCATGATCTTAGGTTTTTTTTTGAGTATTTAGTCTTAAGCCGCTCTTTCACTATATATAATAGTTGCTTAATTAATGACAGGTACATTATTACCAATTTGAACTAGGACTTATGACTTTTCTATGCATTTCCACATTTTTTGACTCCCCCTTATCTTCTCACTGGAGTTACTTCAAACCTAGTTCTACTCTTTCCAGTCATTATTCTTGGGACCACATCTCCTACATAACTGAGAAGTGACAGGCCATGTATCATTCAGTATTATTAAGAACTACAATGTACCAGGAACTGTTTTTTTGCAATGAATCTATAGTGGTGAATCAGACAGACCAAGTCTCCACCTGGATGAAACTTACAGCCTGTTTCCTCCACTGCAGTGTCTCATACTTCAAAAATTTAAATTTATTTTTACTTCTCTTATCTGTCATAGGCCTGTCTCAGTGGAAGCTTGTCCTTATTCTTTTCTAAGACTAATCTAACTTTTCTTATTTAGCTATACTAGAATGTTGCTCCAACATTCATCCCTTGACCTACTGTCTCCAGTATCTATCTCTCCTAGGTTGTCTTTTTATATGCATAAAAATTCTTGCCATATTTTTAAAAATAAAAGCACAAACAAATCATATGAACTTGCTTATTGCTTTCTCTTCTCCTCCTCTTTATCCATTGTTCTGTAATATGGCTTTTATACAAAGTCTATTTAAATAGCACTCTGTAAATGTGACCTACTTTGGCCTTCTTGTAGCTATATTTTTTTTTCCCTTTAAAACTGAAGCACTTATTCATCAAACAAGTCTTCTATGACACATTTTTTATCACAGTGTTTCATCCTTAGGTCTTCATTTCAATTTTTTTTTTCACTGATTTTCTCAGATATTTATTGACTTCCTATTCTAGGCGCTCAAGTGCAGGTCATACAGAATCTATAAATGCTGTTTTAGAGTTTTGCCAAGAGAACACATTGGTCGTAGCAAACACCCTCTTCCAAGAAAACAAGACTCTACACATGGACATCACCATATGGTCAATACTGAAATCAGACTGATTATATTCTTTGTAGCTGAAGATGGAGAAGCTCTATACAGTCAGCAGAAACAAGACTGGGAGCTGACTGTGGCTCAGATCATGAACTCCTTATTGCCAAATTCAGATTGAAGTTGAAGAAAGTGGGGAAAACCACTAGACCATTCAGGTCTGACCTAAATCAAATCCCTTATGATTATACAATGGAAGTGAGAAATAGATACAAGGGATTAGGCCTGACAAACAGACTGCATGAAGAACTATGGATAGAGGTTCATGACATTGTACAGGAGGCAGTGATCAAGAGCATCCCTCCCAAAAAAATGCAAAAAGGCAAAATGGTTGTCTGATGAGGCCTTACAAATAGCTGAGAAAAGAAGAGAAGTGAGAGACAAAGGAGAAAAGGAAAAACATACCCATCTGAATGCAAAGTTCCAAAGAATAGCAAGGAGAGATAAGAAAGCCTTCCTCAGTGATCAGTGCAAAGAAATAGAGGAAAACAATAGAATGGGGAAGACAAGAGTTTTCCTTAAGAAAATTAGAGATACCAAGGGAACATTCCATGCAAAGATGGGCTCAATAAAGGACAGAAATGGTGTGGATCTAACAGAAGTAGAAGACATTAAGAAGAGGTGGCAAGAATACACAGAAGAACTGTACAAAAAAGATCTTCAAGACCAAGATAATCACGATGGTGTGATCACTCACCTAGAGCCAGACATCTTGGAATGTGAAGTCAAATGGGCCTTAGGAAGCATCACTATGAACAAAGCTAGTGGAGGTGATGCAATTCCAAATGAGCTATTTCAAATTCTAAGAGAAGATGCTGTGAAAGTACTGCACTCAATATGCCAGCAAATTTGGAAAAGTCAGGAGTGGCCACAGGACTGGAAAAGGTCAGGTTTCATTCCAATCCCCAATGAAAGGCTATGCCAAATAATATTCAAACTACTGCACAATTGCACTCATCTCACATGCTAGCAAAGTAATGCTTTTATGTAAAGTTTAAAAAAAAAAAAATTCTCCAAGCCAGGCTTCAACAGTACATGAACTGTGAACTTCCAGATGTTCAAGCTGGATTTGGAAAAGGCAGAGGAACCAGAGTTCAAATTGCCAACATTTGTTGGATCATCGAAAAAGCAAGAGAGTTCCGGAAAAACATCTACTTCTGCTTTATTGACTATGCCAAAGCTTTTGACTGTGTGGATCACAACAAACTGTGGAAAATTCTTAAAGTAATGGGAATATTAATCACTTTATCTGTCTCCTGAGAAATCTGTATGCAGGTCAAGAAGCACCAGTTAGAACTGGACATGGAACAACAGACTGGTTCCAAATAGGAAAAGGAGTATGTCAAAGCTGTATATTGTCACCCTGCTTATTTAACTTATATACAGAGTACATCATGAGAAATGCCAGGCTGGAGGAAGCACAGGCTGGAATCAAGACTGACAGGAGAAATATCAATAACCTCATATATGCAGTTGACATTACCCTTATGGCAGAAAGCAAAAAGGGACTAGGGAGCCTCTTGATGAAAGTGAAAGAGGGGAGTGAAAAAGTTGGCTTAAAACTCAACACTCAGAAAACTAAGATAACGCCATCTGGTCCCATCACTTCATGGCAAATAGATGGGGAAACAGTGGAAACGGTGACAGACTTTATTTTCCTGGGCCCCAAATCACTGCAGATAGTGACTGCAGCCATGAAATTAAAAGACACTTGCTCCTTGGAAGAACAGCTGTGACCAACCTAGATAGCATATTAAAAAGCAGAGACATTGCTCTGCCAACAAAGGTCCATCTAGTCAAAGCTATGGTTTTTCCAGTGGTCATGTAGGGATGTGAAAGTTGGACTATAAAGAAAGCTGAGCACCAAAGAATTGATGCTTTTGAACTGTGGTGTTGGAGAAGACTCTTGAGAGTCCCTTGGACTGCAAGGAGATCCAACCAGTCCATCCTAAAGGAGATCAGTCCTGAGTATTCATTGGAAGGACTGATGCTGAATCTGAAACTCCAATACTTCGGATCAATACTGATGCAAAGAACTGACTTGTTGGAAAAGACCCTGATGCTGGGAAAGATTGAGGGCAGGAGAAGAAGTGGACAACAGAGGATGAGATGGTTTGATGGCATCACGGACTCGATGGACGTGAGTTTGAGTGAACTCCGGGAGTTGGTGATGGACAGGGAGGCCTGGTGTGCTGCGGTCCATGGGGTCGCAAAGAGTCGGACATGACTGAGCGGCTGAGCTGAACTCTTTCACTAAAACTTTGGCACATATCTGTTCTTCATCTCATTCCATACAAATCCTTGTTTATATCCTCAATCATAGTCTTTCACTTAATTTCATTCCTATGATCACATTTTCCTTCCGTTTCTCTGTGTCCCTACATGGTCCTCAAAATACCACCTGTTTCAAATGGATGTGACCATTGTCATCTAACTAATACTTTATTTTAAATGTCCCATATCTGCTAATATCATCGTAATCATCTGAAAGATGACTTAAGGCTTTACAATTTAAAATGAATTTTGTTCTATTCTTTAAACTAGTCTTTTTCATTTTTATCCTCATTGTTACCATTTGCTTCTGGTTATTTTACTTCCTCCTTGAAGTATTTTAGATGAGTTGTGGCAAAAACCCTTCCCAATCCTCTTTTGTATTGTTGTTCAGTCACTAAGTCATGTCCAACACTCTGTGATCTGATGGACTGTAGCCCACCAGGCTCCTATGTGCACTCTCTTCCAGAGTTTGCTCAAATCCATGCCCACTGAGTCAGTGATGCTATCTAACCATCTCATCCTTTGCCTCCCCCTTCTCCTTTTGCCTTCATTTTTCCCAGCATCAGCGCCTTTTCCAATGAGTTGGCTCTTTGCATTAGGTGGCCAAAGCATTGGAGCTTCAACTTCAAGTCACTTGTTCCAATGAATATTCAAGAATGATTTCCTTTATAATAGACTGGTTTGATCTCCTTCCAGTTCAAGGGACTCTCAAGTGTCTTCTCAGCACCACAGTTTGAAAGCATCAATTCTTCACTGCCCAGCCCTCTTTATGGTCCAACTCTCACATCTGTACATGACTACTGGAAAAACCATAGCTTTGACTGAATGGACCTTTGCCACAAAAGCGATGTCTCTGCTTTTTAATATGTTTTCTTCTTTATAGGTTTGCCATAGCTTTCCTTCCAAGGAGCAAGCATCTTTAAATTTCATGACTGCAGTCACCATTTGCAGTGATTTTAGAGCCCAAGAAAATAAAATCTATAACTGCTTCCACTTTTTTCCCTTCTATTTGCCCTATCCTCTAACAAAGTTCAAATATATTAGTCCTGATATTCAATTTTTTCTAACAACTGCTCCAGTTTTATATTCCATTGAATCTTCTGTCGCTTAATCGTAAGCCCTTTTTCTTTCAGAATTACCTTCCCCTCTTGTGCTTTTCACTTTTGCACCTGCATGATGTCACACAAAGGTTGCTCCTCCCACACCATGAACGCTGTTTACCTTTGCTCATGGAGTCCTGTCTGTCCTTCAAAGCCCAATGGAAGCGACCCTTCTTCAGATCCTCCTTACCCTTCATCTCTTCAGATAAAATAACCTCCCCCTATTCTGAAACACAGTAAGGTATTTTATGTCTTTTGTCTTTCATATTATATTACGTTGTATCTTTGCTTGAGTTTAGAGACTCATTACTATTTATGCTTTACAGGATTCTGAAAGTGTGAAAGTGTTGGTTGCTCAGTCGTGTCTGACTGTTTGCTACCCCGGGGACTGTAGCCCACCAGGCTCCTCTGTCCATGGGATTCTCCAGGCAAGAATACTGGAGTGGGTTGCCATTTCCTTCACCAGGGCATCTTCCCAGCCCAGGGATTGATGCATTGCATCAGCGGGTCTCCTGCATTGCAGGCAGATTCTTCTTTTTTCCAGTTTTTAAAACTTTTTTTATTTTTAAATTTTTTAAAGTTTCTATTTTATATTATCTACAAAGATTTTCCCTTAATTTACAAGTTGAACCACTGCAGACAGTGATTACTTCATCAAACTTGATTTATAAATAATAATCTGTCAGTTTGACCATAAGAATTTACTGACCCTTTGTCAAGTTTAGTAAAAGGGTGTTCCAAGTCTTGATTTTTTTCTTTTTGGCGGTAATAGTAGCAAGAATCACTCTTGGTACTTCTTTTGCTAGCTGATGCGTTCATGACTTTCAAGGGTCATTAAAAAATAAATAACTTCAAGTTTAAGCAAGCAAAGCTGGGGTATTTGCGGGACTCGGAACCAGCATATGGAATTATGGCACAGCCCACAAGTTCCTAAATGGCTCCACTTGGTCCAAATATCTTCCACTGCAAGTGAACTGTTAGCATTCCTATTGGATGTTACAAGAAATCAACATATATTTTTTTTCAAAACAAAACAATGAAATTGTAGTTTTCTGTGCTTCCAGTTGGTAGAAGCAGTAGAAGGGAGGAGGGAATTTGGCCTTTCGGTTCCTCCAGGGCAGCCTTAACAGCTGCTGTTGGTGGTGGGCTTGTACCGACGTCCGTGGGCTGTGTTGGGTGGATGGGTGTACGCCGGCTGAACTCGAGAAGGAGCGATGGTGAAGATGGTCCGCTGTGCTGCTGGGAAACTGTTGTGTGGAGACTGCGTACTGCAGGCTGGCGTCGTGGAAGGTGGGGTTGGCGCAAGCGTGGTAAATGGCAGACTGCAGGCAGGTTCTTTACCACTTGCTAAGCATGCTAAGTCACTTCAGTCGTGTCCGACTCTGTGCAACCCCATAGACGGCAGCCCACCAGGATCCACTGTCCCTGGGATTCTCCAGGTAAGAACACTGGAGTGGGTTGCCATTTCCTTCTCCAATGCATGAAAGTGAAAAGTGAAAGTGAAGTCGCTCAGTCGTGTCTGACTCTTAGCGACCCCAAGGACTGCAGCCTACCAGGCTCCTCCGTCCCTGGGATTTTGCAGGCAAGAGTACTGAGCCACCAGCAAAACCTTATAGGATTCTGAGCATACAATTTTCCTCAATAAGCATATGTTAAAGGAATAAATTAGTTGAGAAGATCTTCCTTTCTTTAAAAGTGATTGCTTATCACTGAGAGTGTGTGTGTGTTAGTCGCTCAGTTGTGTCCGACTCTTTGCGACCCCATGGACTGTAGCCTGCCAGGCTCCTCTGTCCATGGGATTCTCCAGGCAAGAATACTGGAGCGGGTTGCCATTTCCTTCTCCAGGGGATCTTCCTGGCCCAGGGATTGAACCTGGGTCTCCTGAATTGCAGGCAGTTTCTTTACCATCTGAGCTACCAGGGAAGCTCTTTGAAAGTGATTACTTATCACTGAAGCACACCAATAAGATAAGTAAGCTGCAGTAATAAACTGTCTCTCCTGCCTGAGTAGTCTTCCAGAAGGCAAAGTAATTGCTATATGTGCAACCTACTCCTCTTTCTCCCTCATCCAGTTATTGTGGTGAGGAAGCACCTCTCTCAGCCAGGCAAATGGAACAGGGGCACCAAGTCATACACACTCCTGCCTCTGGGGGTGTTTACTGTCATTGAGACTGACATGCGTGCAAATGCTTGCATGTAAATAAAGGAAATTTTAGCTCGGAACTTATATGAGAAGGATACCACAAATAGAAAAATCACTAAATGAGTAATAGGTTTATAAGCATACTTTTGTAGAATTTTCTTTGTGGAAGTGCTAGTTGCTCAGTTGTGTCTGACTCTTTGCAACCCCGTGGACTGTAGCCCATTTCTGTCCATGGAGTTGTCCAGGCAAGAGTACTGGAGTGGGTACCATTCTCTTCTCCAGAGGATCTTCCCCACCCATGGATAGAACCTGCATCTCCTGCATTGCAGACAGATTCTTCATTGTCACCAGGGAAGTCCAGAATATTCTTTATAGAACCTTAAAAAAAAAAATCACTTAGTAGTTTCTACCCTATCATCTCCCTGAAATTTAGTATAGCAAATATAGTGATATTTTCTTGATTAAATCTCAGAATTATACAAATCTTGCAGAAATAGTATATTTATTTCCCATAAAGCTACTTAGGCTGTGTAACATCCAATTTGTTTGATTGGGGCTGGAATTTTGAATCACAAGTGAGTATAAATTATACTATTACAAATTACATTTGTGAAAAAATATTTTAAAGACACAGTGAAAGGGGATTTATTGTTTTCTTTTTGAACAAGGGTTTACAGTGAGGTGTGCCTGCATTAAGAAGTGTAATCTTTGTTATAACCCATATAGTAGGTGCTCAGTATATGTTGGCTGCATGATGACAGTTGAAGAACCCATCTGCCTATGAAGTTCTATGAAATAGTGATATTTAAAATTGAGTTTTGGAAAGAAAAGTCTAGTTAAATATAGAGGAATGCATGCATGCTACTCTGGAGAATTTAAAATATTCAAATTGGCAAGACAAACATAGTTTTGAAAAGTTAATTAAATTATACAATATAATCATAAGAAGGAGTCCCATAGTATATAATTTTAAAATATTAAATATATTCCTAGGTTTTCTTTCCTGTTAGTACTCTGCTCCAGCTCAACACAGACAAGAAAACAGGAATATTCTTTATGATTAGAAAGGACTCTTTTGTCATTAGCCCATGCCAAATTGATAGTTTTTATAGCCTGACAAGAGACCAAGTCTTCATTACCTAAAGGGAAACACTTAAATCATCCGAAGATGGCTATTCTGTACTGAGGAAAGTTTTCCGTTGACTGTTTGAGATTCTGTCTCACTTCCCAGGTGGCAAGGGTTAGTTTTTCTTCAGAATTGACAATTTCCACCTGGGGGTGGGTAGATTAGATTGGGAATGTATAGGAGGGGAGCTTGTCAAGGAAATTCAAGGAGCAGAATTGATAAGTTCTAAAGGGAATTCTAACCTGGTCCCCAGATTGAATCATAGATGCTCATACTTTATGGATTTATACAACTGTGCAGAAGATACAGAGTAAGAAGCAGAAGAAAGAGCAGAAAGTAGAAGCTGTGGAAGGAAAATATTCCAGAAAAGGCATACAACTCTATGGCTTGTCTAGGGAGCCCATCATTTGTTGAGTTGTGAATAAAATACCAATTTGGGAGCAACTGTGATGATGACTGAATTTTTTCGAGACATTTCTCTAATGCTGATTCGTAGAGTATGAATACTCTCTTGCATTAAAATTCTGGAATTACAGGGAGCAGTTCTGGTAACAGTTGAAATTCATTCTTGTGTCTCTGTACTTGTTGCCACCCAGCCCCAGGCTGGATGTGTCTATACAGGGTTCTTATGATTCTCTTATAAAAAAGAGAAACCTGGTAAGAAATTAGCTATTGACGGGTATGAATTTAAAGTGAGTATGAAGTTAGAAATGTAGTTATAAAGGGATTTATTTCCCTTAAAACCAGGCTATCATTTATTTTTAAAATTTTTTTAAAATATTTTTTAAAGTTTATTTATTTTTAATTGAAGAATAATTGCTTTACAGAATTGTGTTGTTTCCTATCATTTATTTTTAAACTTTTGCTCCTTTCAATTCACTGCTTTATAGTTAAAACAGTTTGCTACAGATTGAAATATCTTCTTGAAGTCTTATTTATATTTTGCATACAGATTTGTGATAATCTGGGCTTAACCATCAATTCTTGGAATTTTTTCATATTGATTACATGTCAGCCTTTACACACTGATATTGTTCTACAATGTAATAACCATTTTCAAAATGAGATAGACTCTTACATTAGTATTTTGTTCTATTGCTCTAAATATTTATCAGCCTCATATATGTTCTACTTGTATATAGATTTATAGAAGACTCTAAAAGGGAAAAAAACACAGGAAATAAATATAATTACCTTGATATAATATTGACAGCTAACACTTCTATCATGGTTACTAATTTT
Organism: Bubalus bubalis; assembly: GCF_019923935.1. Lineage (NCBI taxonomy): Eukaryota > Metazoa > Chordata > Mammalia > Artiodactyla > Bovidae > Bubalus > Bubalus bubalis. The sequence goes on along the minus strand of NC_059160.1, from coordinate 117,693,310 downwards.
TAAACCCCATTTGAATTGCCTTACATTCAGTAATGTATTTAAATTTCAGGAAAACCATATAAATTTGGACTATTATTGCCTGTACTTTTCAAGTGAGAAAAGTGAGGAACTGAGGGGTTAAATACTTTTGCTGAGTAAACATGGAGGGTAATGCCAGAACCAGGATTTGAATCCAAGAAATCTGATTCCCTGGAACTTCCTACTCTCCACTTCTAGAACTAAATGATTCTTGAATGAGCCAGAGATAAAGTATGTAGCTATGTTACTTCAAAGCTATATTTCAATATGATTATTTATAAGATGGGTGTATCTCCTTTACTAGATTATGAACCTGTGAGTACAAGAACCTTGTTTTATTAACTTTGTCATACATGGTGCTCAGTAAAATTTCTAGTATTCCTGAATTACAACTTATTATTGCTCTGAGATATTTTATCCAAGAGACATCTACTTAAAAATCATCAGTTTTAGATCCGTAAAACTTTTAGATTGACCAAACAAAAAAAGTTTAAAAATAAAATAAAAAAAAAAAAAAAAAAAGCAATTGTAACCTATAATTGAAGTATTGCATTCATAATTCTCTTATTTCTTAACTATTTTTAGGAATAAAAGAGCATGAATGAAGACTATTTTTGACTGATATAGAATAATTTTAGAATCATGTTACTTGGTTGAAACTTTTTTCTTTTCTTTTTTAAAAATACTCTTTCTTACAGGGTGCTGCTTTAATTAGAATGCTGGCTAATTTTATGGGCCATTCAGTATTTCAAAGGGGTTTGCAAGTAAGTAAAATGTTTTCTATTTTCATTTACATTTTTCCTTATTCTTGTGTTTGTTTAAAGATATTTCATAGCTTGGGAAATTGCTAATACAAAATTGCTGAATTTTATGGGAAACCATAAGGTAAGTAAGGTAAGCAGTGCCTTACCATATGACAAATGAAAATGGTAGATAAGATTCTGTATTAACCCACAAAACGCAAAAGGTTGTATCATTTAGAATCTCTTTAATATGCATTTTAAAATTGAAGTAATTTTCAAATATAGCAGATCCTAAATAGTCTATATATGATTTCACAAAAGTCTATTTCCCTTTTATTCCATTTAAAAGTTTATATAAAATGAAAGCAAATTATGTTAGCTTCTTGGAATTATGCATTGTTTGAGAATAACTTCACTTTTTCAGATATGTGCCTTTTATGTTGTTTGCTGTTTTAGTGTTGATATACAGAGATTGTTATTTGTTCCAAATATATTAAAGTGTTTTTGTTTAATTAGGAAATACAGTTCTTTAAATAAAGAAGAAAAAAGGAAACAGTTTTATTATAATACATTTACAGTATGAAACATGTAATCTAGGAGTAGATTCTTAGAAAAGGAAGATTCTTAAATTCTTGAAAGCAAACACAAATATAGAAAAATAGAATTTTTATTCCATTGAATCTGTTGGAATAAATCATGTTCCTAGCAGCTGTGATTGATGAATTATTTATGATGCATTCTGCTACTTAGAAGTGTCCTTTAAAGTAAATTGATGTTCACCTGAAATACAATTATGCTAAGACAGAGAGAGCAATCAATCTTATCTTTCTCAGTAAGCTTTTCATTTTGAAATTTAAATAAACTACATATGGGATCAGGTCATGTTTTAGTAGTCTAATTCTATCTTTACCTAAAATAAACTAAATGATAAAATACAAAACAAGAGTTAAGTATGTTATGACAAAGCTATAAATACTTAACACAAGAGAAAAATATATATATAAATTCCTTGAAGAATAACTTTCCTTAGAAAATATTTTTACCAAATTGTTCCATCTGGGGTTGGAGTTACTTTAATCAGCTCTTTCCATTAGGACAACCTTTGGAATCGCTGAATTCCACTGAATCTGTTTGCCAAGTACTAAAGTCTCTATTCTGATCACACAGTTAGGAAAATCTTTTTTTTTTTTTTTTAAATCTGTGAGTGACCTCCATGAATATCAACTATCTGGAGAAACGTCCTTCCTTATCCCCACTCCTTTGTTTTTCCCACTGAAGTTGTAGCATGACAGTACAGTTCTGGAAAATAGCTGAGGTTTCATAAGATTTCCACAAATTGAATTTAATTTCCTGGGTAGCAAGCTGATGTGAAATCACTTTCTGTATACAATTTTTATTTAATTTTATTTTTTCTCATTTGTGTGTTTAGATTTGCTTGGAAGATTGAATAACGATACTTACGTTATCTGGAAAGGATTTTTTTTTTTTGCAATGTTTTTCTTTTCTTATCATACTTTCTGTGGTATGCAAAATAGATCAATTTTGAATACAGCCTTTTCTACTGACCTATTCTGTCCAGTTTTATCTGTAACAGTTAGACTCTACCCTCTAACTCCCATGATATTAAACTTTCATGTGAAGCCGGTATTAATGTGTGCCTTTATGCTATGGTACTTGATTTGGTTAATTTTCAACTGAGGGACTCTGTGTTTGTCAACATTGCGTTTCATTTGCCTGTGACATCTCATTGATCAGATAGATCTTTATCCTTCAGTACTTTCCTTGCCGCTTTATTTATACTCATCACTCAAACTGATTTAGTGTATCATCAGCAGTTTGGATTAGTTTACAGTAGATTCCTGTGTCTAGGTGATAAATTATCATCTGTTGTGCATGAAGATGCATGGGATACGGTTTGAAAATGACCTCCTGAACAGACACTTCATGTCACGGTGCTGAGTGGTCACAGAGTTGATATTAATATATTTCCCATCCACAAGCCTCTGGGGAATCTTGGTTTACATGTTGCTGAAAGAGCTAATCTAGACTGTCAGTGCTTATCTCTGCTGGAAAATCTATTAATTGTTTTTATATAAACAATGGCTATTTCTATGTTGACAAGTGGAAGTTTATATTTGCACACAGACCCAGGGTTAGATTTACAAGTGTAGGCATCCTAAATTGCAAATAGTATTTTTTTCGTATATTCTCCCCCAATCCCACCATCCTTCTCTTCCTTTCTTATTCCCTCCCTCCATATTTCCTTTTTTTTTTTTTTTAGTATTTGGACCTTAGCCCTGATATTCCATACCTGAACAATATTATAATGGTGGTTTCTTTTAAAACTTGGTTTCTCTTGAATCTTTTAGTCCTTGTGATTCATCTTAAGCTCTTTTGGGAACAAGGAAAATGTTTTTTTACATTCACAAATAAATAAAACAATATATTTACACAATATAAATTTAAAATATAATAAAAACACATAACATTATATAGTAGATATAAAGTACAATGTAATATTTATATAATAAATATAATAAAATAATATAAAGGTAGATGAGTTCACATGTTTATATTTAACTTAGCAAGTACCTGAGTATTGATTCAGCTACATATTTCTTAACTTTTATAATATTTTGTATTGGACAACATATTTCAAGTTTCGACTTATACATACATCCCTCAGTAGAAAGGGACTCCAGAGACTTTTTGAGAGAAGTTTTGTTTCTAGTATCCATATAATCCATTCAATCAGCTATCTGAATGTCTGGTAAACAGTTTCATACTGAATAATGACAACTTTCCTTGGTCTGATCTTCTTGATTTTTTGGTCTAATTCCCTTATTTCTTGAATGTTGTGTGATGCTTAAATGTTAAGTTTTGCATAATTTTTAAAATAAGTTGCCTCAAAACTTCTTTTAGTAGGTAATAGACAGAACACACATTCTGTCTATTTAGTCTGTAATAGATAGCGTAGGGCTTCTCAGGTGGCTCATTGGATAAAAAATCCGTCTACAATGCAGGAGACCACCTGCAATGTAGGAGACTGCCTGCAATGCAGGAAACCCAGGTTCCATCCCTGGGTTAGGAAGATCCCCTGGACAAGGAAATGGCAACCCACTCCAGTATTCTTGCCTGGGAAATCCTATGGACAGGGGAGTCTGGCAGGCTACAGTCCATTAGAGTCGGACATGACTGAAGCGACTGAGCACCATTAATAAGTCAGTTTCCATTTTGTTTCGACGGTTAAATTGAAAGTCAAATAGAGCAAATGAAGTGTGAACCTTTGTGGATTATGTATGCCACTTGTAAATAATACATTGTTTCAAACACAGAAATATTTATATTTTTGCAAGTTCTGTATAGCTACTGTTCTTCCATAGTAGATTACCCAAAACGTTTGCTGGAATATTTTGGGACACAAGAGGCAATGGAATAAGTAGGGAGAAACATTTCTTATTCTTTTTTTAAACCTTTTATTTTGTGTTGGGCTTTAACTGATTAACAGTGTTGTGATAGTCTCAGGTGGACAGTGAAGGGACTCAGCCGCACATATACATGTATCCTTTCTCCCCTAAACACCCCTCCCATCCAGGCTTCCAAATAACATTGAGCAGAGTTCCATGTGCTATACAGTAAGTCCTTGTCGGTTATCCATTTTAAATATAGTAGTATGTACATGGCCATCCCAAGCTTCCTAACTATTCCTTCCCCCCATGTTTTCTTCCTGACAACCATTATTCTTGTTCCTAATTAATGATGGGCTTTCTGCTAGTCACTAAGTTCTTTCTGACCTCGGACTTCATAGTTATAAAATGCAAGAGTAGAATTAAAAATTAGATTTTTTTCCATCTTATTAATGCATTTTACTAGTTAGACAATTTGGGTTTGATACTTTAATTTAGGACAACTGTTTCAATTGAATGGGAGAATTTAACCAGCTTTCCTGAATCTTCAGTTAATCATCTGTATAGTGAGACTTTGACCCTGTTGGGAGAGTTAGAGGAGTAGAAGTCAGGAAAACCACTGCTAGATTTCAAAATTTTGGTATCACAGAGAAAACACCCATACATTCAGTGTGGTTCTAGTCAGGTTTTGGGAGAGCGTGGAATCAGATGTGTTTGTTAATTCACCACTTTAACCCAGAGCCCTGGAGCCTGTCTTCAGTTGCCTTCAGCGCGCTGCGTTCTGAGGATCTTAGTTCACCTCATGCTCAGCCTCTATTACTGCAAGAATCGCTGAATCTTTCTGAAATGCTCACATCTTTAAGTTCCTAGGTTTCTTATAGTTTAAGTACACATAGTAATTTGTACCCATTTGTACAATGTTTGTACATATCAATAAATTTGGATCTACTTCTTCTACCTTGTTTTTATAATTTAAGCTTCCACAGCTCAAATCCTCCTTCTTACCTAAGTGCTCTAGACTTATTTTTAAGTAAATTATTCAGAGAAGGATTCTTTTAGATAGAATTGTTTCACATGACTTTGACCTTTCTTAGTTGATTTTTACTTGTGTTCATCTCCCTAGTTACATTTTTTTATAATTTTTCTTTGAGTTTTTAGAAATAAAAGAATAAAGGTATAACATTGACTCAGTAGCTGTTAAAAAATAATTAGTACATACTACTACTGTTTTTTTCTTTTCTTTTTTTTCAAACAAAACAATATCGCTTTAATGATTTGAACCTGGCAGTGCCGTTCTGTACATTGTTAAGAGGCAACACCAGGGAACTAAAATTATAAAGAAAGATCACTGTTAAACATGATATAAACTCACTTCAAAATCCGTCAGAGAGTGAGTCACCTTCCTGCTCATCCAATGAAGGTAATTCAATATCATTTAAAATATGGTTGAATAAAGAAAGATTTCTTTTGATTAGTATTTAACTGCTCTTTTCCATAAGGTAACCTACAAAAAGATGTTTGGCTCCAATTATCAGTGTGGAAATTGCTTATGCAAATCAATGTAAGGCAATGAGGTGTGGATAAGAAGTAAATATCATTGTTATTGGTTGTGCTCATAAAATTGTGATAGCCTGGAGGTAATGACAGCACAAAGCTATAGGGGTTATCAGTAGCAACAGCATACTCAATAACCGGGTTCCACGAGAAGCTACATGTGTACACAGGATTCTTATTTGAAAACTGAAAGCTTATGTTTGTGAGACAGTGGTTTGCTCCCTTGCATGTAAGTTTTTAGATAAGTGGGAAGTCAGAAAATAACAGAGGAACAGAGACAGTGTGTGTCAAAGTTAATTTCCTCTCTGAAGAGATAGTATTGTGTTTTTAATCAGATGGTAGCTGAATCATGCTCCATCTAAAACTGAATGACCATAGGCAGGTTCTGTTCACATTTCTCCCTGTTTCACTTAAATTGCTGTGCAGTTTTAGGTATGCTATAGGTAGAAAGGTTAATTAACTCTTTGTGATAATTTTTTGTCATCAATTAATACTGTATGATAATAATACTATCATTGATCATGTTTAGTCATTGGATTTGACCTAATTAGCATTTAGCTTATTAAAGACCAACTACAAAGCTAAATTCAGTGAGTATGCTATAGAGAAAAAAATATTAATTTTAAGGAAAGATTCTATGAATTTGAGAATATAGAATACTATTTCTAATAAAAAGAGTACTTTAAAAACATAAATAGCAAAGACTATTCATATTTCTTAATCAGACAAAAATAACTTCTATTCGTCAGTTTTAATTAATTTGCTTATATACAGCTACTGATTGAATTCTTACCATTTTGCCTCTGAAATAAATGTTGTTAGTTGACTACTGTGACTATACAGCATTAACTAAAAAGCCTTCATTGGTGGTGACATATATCTTTATTTGTTTATCTCACAAGCATTTACCCAGATTAATGGGGGGTCTTAGAAATTTATTCTTACTGGTTTCTTTTACCTGTTAGTCAAGAGCTCAAGATATATTCATTTTGTGAAAGTGTTAGTCACTCAGTCATGTCCGACTCTTTGCAACCCCATGGACTGTAGCCCACCAGGCTTTTCTGTCAATGGAATTCTCCAGGAAAGAATACTGGAGTGGGTTGTCATACACTTCTCCAGCAAGTCTTCCCAACCCATGTATTGAACCTGGGTGTCCTGCTTTGCAGGCAGATTCTTTACCATCTGAGCCACCAGGGAAGCCCTATATTCATTTTAACTAATAGGGTTCATACTGTAAAATGATGTTTTTGATAACTTTATTTAAAATACATTTGTGAAATGATTTGACATAATAGACTGATGTATGATATATATGTGTGTGTATATATATATGTGTCTATATATATGTTGGTCTATGTAAATATGTAAATATGCACATACTGGGATATGTATACCTATCTACAAACACTCTCTCCTTGTAAACATTACCATTTGGTTATATTACTAGTTCAGAGGTACAACAAACTTGCCTTAGAGGCATTTTCCTCTAACCTAATTAGCTCTTGCATCAGCAGTTTTCTTTCGTTTCCTTTTTTATTTTTTCTCTTATATTACATTCTATTTTCAGAATGTTCATGTAATAGCCTAGAACTATATATTGGGCAATATTGACAGCTTTGATGCTAAAAAAAAACCCTCCCAGGTTGGAAAGATTTTTTTTAACTCCTATTTTCATAATTGCTAGATGATTCTAGTACATAGTTTAGTAGTAGTAATATGGCATAGATGTACATAATAATTTTAGTTATTTTTTCCTAGTTGACAAGCATTTACATTGCTTTCCAATACTGGTAAAATAAATAACACTGAAATAATTTTTAAATTATAGATTTACCCATTGTATTTTGATTTTCTTTTAATCTATATTTTTGGAACCATATTACCAATTTTTTCTTCTCAGATACATAATTTAGAAAGAAAGTTTGAAAGTTCTATTTTTATAATACACTAAGCAGACAACATTGTGTCTTATTTTCAAAATAAATTTCTCACCAATTTAATAAGTAAAAAATTGCTATTTCAGTGTATGTATTTTTATCACAAATGAGATTGAGAACTTTTCATATATTCTCTTGCCTTGCACTGTTATCACTTACTTTTATATGACATATTTATCCATGTGTCTATCTGTTTAAAAAATGAGTTTTCCTTCTTTAAAGTTAAAACTATTCATAAATAGTTATAGAAATAATGAACTGTAATATATTTATACTAATTCTTTTTCCTCTTTGATATTTAAATGTCAAAATTAAGTTGTGAAAAGCCATATGTTATAAATAAGTGGCTTAAGAGTGCTATAAAGACCTATCCTAAGTTATGTGTTTGGAACCTATCTTACTTATCAAACTTATCAAAATTCCATGTTGATCTACCTCTGTATTTCTGTCTGTGGAAGAGAAGGCTCTGTGTTAGTATGTCACACAAAGAAATGGGGATTTCCATGTGTCATCCTGCATCTTATTCCTTTTGCAATCAGTCTCTTGTATTCACTTTTTCACTTCTGCTCAAAGTCTCTCTCTATGACTATGTTACAGATCATTTTTCCCCCCTTAAGAGCAATAACTCATTTTAGTGTCAAAAACTTTCCTTAGTGCTTTGTGCTAATAAACCAAACTATGATTTCTCTTCCTGCCTCTCTTTATATCCATGTAGTTCACCCATCAGATATGTTCAGTCACTCTTTTATTCCACACATACTGCATGGCCACACAATGTCAGACACCATGATATGTACCAAGTATTTAAATATTCAGGGTATGCTACACACAACAGATATGCCCCCTGATCTCATGAATCATATTTTTGGACAAGATTGATGCTAAAAAGGAAAAAGGCAAATACAGATATGTTTCCTAAGTGTGATAAATACTAGGCAGGAAAAAAATAGGATGTTGTGACAGAACATATAAGATGGATGGGTCAGGCAGCTTTAGACTGAGTGTTTAGAAAATCCTTCTTGAGAAGAAGGCATGTGTCCTGAGGTCTGAAGGATGAGAAAGGGGGTTGGGGGAGATCATTCTGGGAAGATGGAAGGGCTTGCACAAAGGGCTGAGGGAGGAACTCAGTGTATTCAAGGAAAAGAAAGGAGCTAGTGTAGATGAACAGAGTTAGTCAGGACAAGAGATAGAACAGGAGCTATTTATGCAATGCCAAAGTGCACTGTGCTTAAGAAGGTTGGGTTTTATTCTGACTGAAGTGGGAGGTGATTCACCAATTTTAAAACTGGGATGCAACCTGGTTCTGTTTATACTTAAAGTAATTATTTGGCTAATTATAGTAATACATTTGGACTGGGACAATCAGTATACCAGTAGGGGAATCAGGTAATAAAAATTAGGAAGATGGTTTGATATCTGGGTGAGAGATGGCAAAGGCTTAAAGAGTGACTAGATATATAGAGACATAGATAGATTCAGTGTTTTTTGAAGGTAGGATGAAATGAACCTAGGGATAGATTGGCTGAAGAGTGTGGTAGGAGAGATCCACAAGAGTGTGGTATGAGAGGAAGAAAAGGCACCTAAGAATGATTCTGAAGTTTCTGGGTTGGAAGCCTGAAACTTAGGCCTGAAGCGCTATATTGTTGGAGGTGGAAGGAAGAGAAGGTGCTAGTAAAAGAGGCTGTATCAAGGTAAGTGTCAGTTGCTCGGTCATGTTCGACTCTTTGTGACCCCATGGACTGTAGCCCCCCGCTAGGATCCTCTGTCCATGGGATTTTCCAGGCAAGGATACTGGAGTGTGTTGCCATGCCTTCTCCAGGGGATCTTCCTGACCCAGGGATCGAACCCAGGTCTCCTGCATTGCAGGCAGATTCTTCACCATCTGAGTCACCGGTAGGAAGAATAAAGAGGCAGGCAGAATGCCAGTGATATGCTGTCACTCATGTCAAGGAAAAAAGCATATTTCAAGAATAAGAAAGTGACCAAGGAGGTTAAATGCAGCTGAGAGGTGGAATAAAATAAAGCCTAAAAAGTGTTCCTTTTGGCAGTTTGCATATTTAATGACTTTAGTGGACTGTGTTAAAGGGTGGAAGGGGTGGGAAATGTCTAAGAAGAGACAGTGTATTTAGGATAAAATTTTTAAAATTTGCCAAGGAAGGAGATCAGAAAAACAGAGGAGGGAGGTAGAGGGCGAAGGAAAGTTTTTTTGTTTTAAAAATGGGAGACAGGTGTGCTAGTTTTAGGCTGGTAGAGAAGGAGTCAGGACAGAAGTTGATAGCACTGGAGAAGAAAAAGATAACAGGGGCTTTGGTTCTTGAGACAGTACAAAGGCGGGTCTTCTGTAAGAGAGACACTTCCAGGACATTTGGAGATTTGGAAATCAGAAAATAAGGGAGTTGATTTTCTGATGAATTGTATTTATTTATGTCACACCGTGAGGCTTGTGGAACTTTAGTTCCATAACCAGGGGTCAAACCCAGCCCACAGCAGTGAAAGCACCGAGTCCTAACGACTGGACCACCAAGGAATCCCAAAATCTGTGTTTTAGTGTTCTGTGAGGCGAGGTCACTAGCTGAAAGGGAGGTCATGCTGCGTGGTAGCGAGGTCTGAAGACTGAGAACTGGGATGCGTAGGCAGTCACGGCTGCCTGGTAGTCCTGAGTGCCTATTTGAGTTTGTCGATTATGAATGTATAATAATACTCAACTGCTCAAATTGCATCATTTTTCTCCTGTGATGTTAAGCTATACTTGTGCAAGTTTTTAAGAAGCAAATACTTGAGTTTGTCCAGGACTGGGGTTGTTGCCAGCTAGTCTAACTGCAAAACAGAGCTGCAAAGGAGATGAGGCTATCTGCTAGAAACTGATTCAGATACAACTATAACAGAAGCTGAATAACCAGGGAAACAAAACCAGGAAGGATCTGAGAGGTAACTCTCTATCTAGGTAACAGTGTCAACAGTATTATTTATATAATATAATATATTGTTCATATTAGTATATGTGATTTTAACATTTAATAAAAGGCATCCCCATGCTTCTGAGCCTACGGGAAATTTAAGCTGTCCTTGGGGAATTGCCCTTAGTCACTCCCACTAATAGGAGAATGTTCTAGGGAGCTTTGTCAGTCCAGAACACATGGTGAAGAACCCTGTGTTCACATCCACACTGACAAGGAGTCGTGGAAGTTTCAGGGAGGAGTTGAGACAGTGTTATTGCTTGAGTTTGGTATGTGTCTTGTTCAAGCCTTGCCTTCTGGTGCCCTGCAGGTTAGTGTCCTTGGCACTTTGCTGCTCACCTAGGTATGGCTGTTGCGTGCTGAGGAGCTGACTAGTGACTGCCCCGCCCTCTCATCAGTGGTCTCGTCACCTCAGAAGACCTCTGTGAAAAGCAGACTTTTAGAGTCCAGGTCTCTTTCTTTCCTCAGACTTGGGTACGGGAGGTTTCTAAGCTTTTCTCACATATAAAGAAACTTTGATCTCAATTTTTTCTTGCAGTTTTACTTTTTTCAAACTAAAAATAAGATTCCTCTGAGCACTTTCCTCTTACAGGTTAGTCCATTTAATTTCCCTACCTTGGTTCTCTAGAACATTTTGACTTCTCTTGGAGACAAGGTTGAAGAAGATGTTGACTCCGGACTATTTTTCCCCTTGAGCTTGATCTTAAAATAACTAGTTTCTCAGCTTCTTTGGGTGGCAGACTTTTTTTTTTTTTCCCCTAAGTGCTTTACTTGTTTTATGTCATTTTCTATGCACACTGTTCTCAAGTAAGTACTATATTATCTACTTTTCCCAGTTGAAGAAATTAAGGCTTAGAGAAATTAGATATCTTACCCAAGATCACACGGCTGTTAAAGATTGGCTTGAATTCTTAGTTTTTCTGAATATGCACATCATAATCTCTTTCTCAATTGAGTTTCATTTTCTTCTCAGTGACTCACCAGCGCTGAGTAAGAAGACTCCATATACATGGCTTGTAGTCAGTGGGCATCTTGATTTACAAAAGGCAGTGTATTTTTACCAGCCAGGATGTATTTTATCTATTGTGTGAGCTTGCTGTGGTCAAAACCCTTTACCCGGGCCTTTGAAAAAAGGAATTCACAAACTTCAGTTTTACCAATAGATTCACTTTATGTCTCAGTAATAACTTCAAGCTAGCAGTAGAAGCGAGAGGTGGGGATATTTGAGCACCCAGAATACCTGTATAGACTTACATTCACACTACTTTGCTGATGGGTGTAAGACCCTGTCAGATTATTCTGGAATGGGAGTACAAGTTCAGTAGCGGCAATATTGCCTCTCTGGTGATGTTCCTGCATGTAGGGTCATGGATGGTATGGTCTAAAATTGCTAAATAAGAGATATGTGAAAACAGAACTGAATTGAGAACATGCCACTGTCTATAATTTAAGACAAACAAACAAAACATCTTTCATGGGCTAGCAGGTTGTTTTGATGTAAAATTTTCTGGCATATTCACAACTTTAAGAAAGAATACTAATGTTTACAAAATTTATAGTCATTAGGTGGCATATGCTATGCTATGCTATGCTATGCTATGCTAAGTCACTTCAGTCGTGTCCGACTCTGTGTGACCCCATAGACGGCAGCCTTCCAGGCTCCCCTGTCCCTGAAATTCTCCAGGCAAGAACACTGGAGTGGGTTGCCATTTCCTTCTCCAATGCATGAAAGTGAAAAGTGAAAGTGAAGTCGCTCAGTCGTGTCTGACTCTTAGCGACCCCAAGGACTGCAGCCTACCAGGCTCCTCCATCCATGGGATTTTCCAGGCAAGAGTACTGGAGTGGGGTGCCATTGCCTTCTCCGTTAGGTGGCATAAGGGATTTTTAAAAGTGTAAAATATCAAAATGAATCCGCCACAGGTATACATGTGTTCCCTATCCTGATATTTGGCAAAACTAATACAATTTTGTAAAGTTTAAAAATAAAATAAAATTAAAAAAAAAAAGGCATAAAATACCTTTTTGTTCCTACAGAAATATGAGTACTTCTGTAACTAAGCAACTTGTGAAAGTTAATTTAAGTTAAGCACACATTTAAAAAATCAAACTGGTCTGCAAACAATGATATAACTGACTTTTCCACTGTTATTGCTCTAGCTGTTCAAACAACATTCCTTCTGAAATTCCGTTTCTTTTTCATTGTATCTTGTAGTCAGAAACTGCTGTACCTCAATATGTTTGATAATGGTTTCTATTTTTACTGAGTTTCCTCTTGGAAACTGTTGTAATTTAATAACAAACATTTAATAATTATTTATACCTTTCTATCGTGTTCTTATTTAATAGAATTAAAATCCAAGCATGCTGTTATTTTCCATAATGCCTTTTCAATACTTTGCTGCTCACTTTTACTTAACTTCATAATGTCCAGCCAGTCTTCATGTATTAACCAAACTATTATTCTGAGCTGCAGCCGAGCTTTCTTGCGATTCAGTTGGTCATCTGTCACTGTTTCAGTCTCTTATTTCTGTTTCTCAAGGTCAGGGAATGTAGAAGCGTCCTCTGAAATGCATGGCCAGGCTTCAAATGGTTTTTTTTTTAATAATTTATTTTTTACTGAAGGATAATTGCTTTACAGAATTTTGTTGTTTTCTGTCAAACCTCAACATGAATCAGCTGTAGGTATACATATATGTCCTCCCTGTTGACCCTCCCTCTCATCTCCCACCCCATCCCACCCCTCTAGGTTGATTCAGAGCCCCTGTTTGAGTTTCCTGAGCCATACAGCAAATTCCTGTTGGCTATCTATTTTACATATGGTAATGTAAGTTTCCATGTTACTCTTTCCATACATCTCACCCTGTCCTCCCCTCTCCCCATGTCCGTAAGTCTATTCTCTATGTCTGTTTCTCCATTGCTGCTCTGTAGATAAATTCTTCAATACCATTTTTCTAGATTCCATTTATATGCATTAGATTATGATATTTATCTTTCTCTTTCTGACTTACTTCACCCTGAATATTAGGTTCTAGGTTCATCCACCTCATTAGAACTGACTCAAATGCACTCCTTTTTGTGGCTGAATAATATTCCATCGTGGTATATATACATACCACAACTTCTTTATCCATTCATCTGTTGATGGGCATCTAGGTTGCTTCCATGTTCTAGCTATTGTAAATAGTGCTGCAGTGAACAATGGAATACATGTTTCTCTTTCAATTTTGGTTTCCTCAGGGTATATGCCTAGGAGTGGGATTAATGGGTCATATGGTGGTTTTATTCTTAGTTTTTAAAGGGATCTCCATATGGTCTTCCATAGTGGCTGTATCAATTTATATTCCTACCAACAATGCAAGGGCATTCCCTTTTCTCCACACCCCCTCCAGCATTTATTGTTTGTAGACTTTTCAATGATGGACATTCTGACTGGTGTGAGGTGATATCGCATTGCGGTTTTGGTTTGCATTTCTCTAATAATGAGTGATGTTGAGCATCTTTTCACATGTTTGTTAGCCATCTGTATGTCTTCTTTGGAGAAATGTCTGTTGAGGTCTTTTCCTCACTTTCTGATTGGCTTGTTTGTTTTTCTGTTATTGAGTTGTATGAGCTGCTTGTATATTTTGGAAATTAATCCTTTGACAGTTGTTTCATTTGCTATTATTTTCTCCCATTCTGAGGGTTGTCTTTTCACCTTGCTTATAGTTTCCTTTGCTGTGCAAAAGCTTTCAAGTTTAATCAGGTCTCACTTGCTTATTTTGCTTTTATTTTCACTACTCTAGGAGGTGAGTCATAGAGGATCTTGCTTTGATTTATGTCATTGAGTGTCCAGAGAAAGCCTTTGACAAAATTCAGCACCCATTTATGATTAAAGCTCTTCAGAAAATGGGCATAGAAGGAACTTGCCTCAACATAGTAAAGGCCATATATGATAAGCCTATAGGAAACATTATTTTCAATAGTGAAAAACTGAATGCATTCTGCCTAAGATCAGGAACAAGACAAGGGTGTCCACTTTCAGTGCTATTATTCAAGATAGTTCTGGAAGTCCTGGCTACAACAATCAGAGAAGAAAAAGAAATAAAAGGAATCCAGATTGGAAAAGAAGAAGTAAAGCTCTCACTGTTGGCAGATGACAGTTTCGATCCCTGGGTCAGGAAGATCCCCTGAATAAGGAAATGGCAACCCACTCCAGTATTCTTATGTGGAGAATTCCATGGACAGTATAGTTCAGTATAGTATGGGGTTGCAAAGAGTTGGACATGACTTAGTGACTAACACTTCAGGCCAGTTGTCGGACTCATTGGGAAGGCTGGAGAATCAGGCTTACAAAACAGATAATCGTAACTAAGAAAGCATCACAGGGGCTTCCCAGGTGGCACTAGTGGTAAAGCACTCAATGCAAGGACAGAGAGATATGGGTTCAATCCCTCAGTTGCACAGATTCCCCTGGAGGAGGGCATGGCGACCCGCTCCAGTATTCTTGCCTGGAGAATCTCTGTGGACAGAGGAGCCCGGCAGGCTACAGTCCATGGGGTCACAAAGAGTTAGGCATGACTGAAGCAACTCAGCTCACATGCATGCAAGGAAGACTCAAATGAAGAAACGTAGCCGCGGCCGTGCCGTAAGGTGGGCTGCTGCAGTTGCTGCCGTCAGCATTGCTGTTCCCGGGCCCTCAGTGTCACCGTCCCAGGCAGCGTGACTGCAGCCCTTCCTGCTGCTTCGCTTTGATCCCGTAGGAGCCACTGCCCTGGGATGAAGTGTCCACTTGTGTCCATGCTTTAGCTGCCAGGGAGAGTGGAGAGGAGAGGATTTCATCCCTTCCATTTCTAAGCGAGAGAGCCCTCACTTCCCTGTAAGATTACGTGATGAGTTATTACCTTCATATAAAAGTGCTATTTTAAATGCTGGAAAGACAGAGGAATGACAAATGCTCACTACAAATATTTTGAGCTACAATTATTTTTAATAGAAAGGAACAATATTTCAAACCCTTGCTTTAAACTTCCTGACACATAGAAAAACCAATGCCCAATTTACCTGGCATTGCCCAGATGGTTCTTACAAGTAGATGGGGTCCTGCCTCCCAACGTCACTGAGGCCCATACTTGCCTCTCTTGTCTCACTGGAGAAAACACGGTTGGTGGCCTACCCATAAGCTAGTCTCCTTTTCCTTCTTATCAAGCAGATTTTGATTTTGTTTGGGCTGTCATCCATGTCTATATAATCATTTACTTCACAGGACAGGGTCCTGACCTGTGCAATTTCCCGCAAATGTTTCACTAACTGATTTTGGCTACAGCACATAATACAATTCTGTTAAATGGGAAACATGGGGGGTTTGATGTAGGATTTGAGGGAGAGTTTTCCTGATTTTTTAAAAAATATATTGATTTGTTTTTGTTTATTTATTTATTTGGGCGCACTGGGTCTTGGTCGCGACATGTGGGATCTAGTTCCCTGACCAGGAGTTGAACCTCCAACTCCCTGCAGTCAGAGCTTGGAAACTTAGCCACTGGACCACCAGGGAACTCCGGAGACTTTTCCTAATTTTTAAAGAGAGATCCCTAGGAAGAAAGTCCTTATTTTCCTCTGTGCAGTGTTTCATTCGAATGTGATGACTGGGATTGCTTCAGCAATCTAACCCCAAACCCGAAGATGAAGCCAAACTTACGTAAATGTGGAGCCTAAAGAATTCCACTGGAAAAGAGCTGTAGCACTATCTCATTTTCTTATAGTTGGAAAAAATAAATCTTGTTATTGAAAAAAAAGCCATTCCAGGCTGGATTTTTTGTGACTTGCATCTAAACATCTTTGAATTTTGTCAAACTCTCCCTCCATGTCATAAGGAATACACCCTGTATATGTTTGATCCTCTGTTTCAGCATGCTGAAGGGCCTATTAATAGGAGAGTAAGTGTTCCATAATTATTTCTATGTAAATCTTAAAAGATAATAGTGCTTTACTTCTTCAGTGCACTTTTTACTTTTCCCCTTGTCTTGTTTAGTCCCTCTGGCTTTTATACATAAAATGTTATGAACTGTGTTACTTGTTAGCCAAGAAAGTAAAACAAAAAATGGTCTCATACCCAATATAGTGTACACTCTTGATGACATCACAGCCGGCTGTATACATCAATGCAAGTTATATCTCTGACAAATCAGCACTGAAATAATAAAGTCCTCTATAAGTGTTTAAAGATGGTGTTTGGGGGGGAATGTTTTAGGTACAAGAAATCTCTCTCTCTGCATTGTCAGCTGTCAGCAGAAAAGCATTTTGTGTAAGGAAAGTCAGAAATCTCGCAAATATATTGAACATGTACTGATACCAGGCTGGACACATACGTGCTGGCTCAATAGCAGTAAACGGTAATCGTGGGATCTCACTCTCATGGCGCTAACAGACTACGTGGGCAGCCAGACTAACTAACAAGCAGTCGTGACACAGTCTGATAACTGCTGCTCTATATTGAAATGTGAGCATATGAGGGGTGCTTAACTCAGAGTTAGGAAGAGAGTGGGAATGCACAAGAAAGGATTCCAGAGGAAACAGAAGTAAATTTGAGTCCTGGAGATTGAATTGAATTCACATGGGCAAAGGAGAAAAGAGTATGTAGAGAGCTGCATGTGTAGGGAGCTAGACAAGGGGAAAGTAGTCAGTAGGCACCTGCTTCAAGAAAGCTGCAAATGACTAAGCTGAGGCAGGGAGGCAACGAGGTAGTGGGTGGGATTGGAGCAGTACAGAGAGACCAGACCATGAGGGACACCTTAAGTTACACTGAAGTGTGTTTGAATGATATTCTGAATACAGCAGGGATTCATGTATATATTTGATGAAAAGTAGTTATGCATGGCTGAGTGATTTGATTAGATTTTAGAGGGACAAAGCAGGAATAGTAGCAGTAGTCGGTATATCTGGACAAAATAGTGTAGAATTGTTGTGAAACAGGCGAAAGGAAGGGGGACTATTGGGAGAATGTTTTATCATTATCTGAATGTGGTGGGGAGGGGAAGAGAGGCATCTTGTTTGATTTCTGGTTGCAGTGGATGGAGGGTTATTCCTGGGGAAGTGCTCCCAAAAGGAGCTGATGTGGGGGAGGATGATGAGTTCACCTTTGAACAAAACTCTTAGTCACCTGAGTGTCATCTCACAGATACTGGATTTGGGTCAGAAGTTGTGTAGACAGGTGTAGGATTTGGACATGGGCTGGAGTCTCTGAGTTCTGGTGTTTGGATTTATTGAGTGATGATATTAACACCTAACTCATAAATGTTGTCATGGGATTTAATGAGAAAATATAAAGCAACTTACACAGCTAAAAGGGAGACAAATATTATTGTTCTCATGTACTGTGTTCTTTATTACTGTTAATGATGCCTTTTTTTTTTTGTTACTCTCTTTTCCAACCTGTAGCCGGAAATGATTAAAAAGATTATAGCGGCTACTGTCTATCAAATAGACATTAGGCACTCTTCACTTTTAAAGACTGTATCGATATTAAATCATTTAATCCTCAGAAAACCTCTATGTAGCAGTTACTTTTATTATCCTTATTTTTATGGGTATGAAGATAGTCACAAAGAAGTTAAGCGACTTGCCAAGGATCATTTAACTGGGAAGCATTGGAGGATGGGTTTGAATAGACAGTCAGACTTCCATTTTTGCACTTTATGTATCAGACTATACTTGTGCTTAACATGCTTTTAACTTTTAATCAGTTTATATTGTTAGTTATATTCCTTTAGAATATGATGGCCATCTTTGTTTTATTCTTTTCAACAGCTCTACTGTTTCTGAAATACTTTGTGTAGAGAACCCACAATTCTCTTTACAGAGTTAATATTAAATCATTTTTCTGCATTGTATTGTAATGTCAAATCGATTGACTTTCATACACATAATATAAATAAAAGTTTTCATTTCTGGTTCACAACTCCAGCCATCTCCATATTCATTGACTTGTAGTTTTGAAAGGAGCTTAAAGTCTTCTTATTCAAACTCATATCAAATGTTTCATTCATCTTGTCAAGTGGTTCTTGTACCACAACTTGCCCGCCTTCAGTCACAGAACCCTCCCTCCACAGGTTGTCTCATTTGCAGTCCTCAGTACACCTTATCTACCACTGCCGCCCCAGCTCCTGGAAGCCTGGCACAGGCAGAGCGTACCTTACATTTTGTGGAATGAACAAAGAAATAAATGATTGATCATCAAAAAAGCACACTGTTCTTTACGTTTTTCTGTAATTCTACAAAGACCAAGCAAAATTTCAATTCAAAATATGACTATATTTGTGCAAGAGGAAGGCTACAATAACTGAGGAAAACATTTGGGTTTTATTGTAGAGAAAAAAGATGACATGCGTAGGATTCTAGAACGCCCAAAAACTGAATGGGTCTGCTGGCAGGCCAAGAAGGCATGAGCTGCCCTGAATATTGAGGCAGGCAAGTTGAAACGCCTTGCCAAGCTTGGATAATTGCCATTTCAGCTTGCTTGAAATGTACATTTGAAGCAATTTATTCTAAATTGAGGAGTGAACCAAGAGCTCAAGTTGATTACCATTGGGCCCAGGACAACTGATCTCACGAACCACTGGATTTTTATGGTCTGCCCGTGAAGAGAAACCTGTAGTTATCTATTGGACCTTTTTTTTTTTTAATTTTATTTTATTTTTAAACTGTGTAGTATTCCTTTGTTCTCTCTTTTGGGTTATTCTAGCAGCACTATCCATAAGCAGAACCCAGTAATAAATAGTTCTACTTTTAATGCTTTTTCATTGGTGTTAGTATTAGTCGCTCCGTCGTGTCCAACTCTTTGCAACCCCATGAACTGTAGCCCTCCAGGCTTCTCTGTCTATGAGATTTTCCCGGCAAGAATACTGGAATGGATTGCCATTTCCTTCTCCAGAGGATCTTCCCAACCCAGAGATTGGACTCTGGTCTCCCGAATTGCAGGCATTTTCTTCACTGTTTGAGCTACAGGGAAAATACAATTTAAATTTATGTTTCATAATTCCTGTTTTTCCCCAGTTTAGTTGCCCAGTCGTGTCGAACTCTTTGCAACCCCATGGACTGTAGCCTACTGGGATCCTCTGTCCATGGAATTTTCTGGGCAAAGGTACTGGAGTGGGTTGCCATTTCCTTCTCCAATTTAAATGCTAAACAAGTGTGAAAAATAATTCTGAAAACTAAATCTGAAATAACTGATTTAAACCCTGGTCCCTGGGATCTAAATGGAAATGCTTCATATGGCAGGTTCAAAGACAAAATTAGGATTCAGATTGGTCATTCACTTGTAATTTTTCAGTAAAGTTATTCCTAACACTTGATGGTGACGATGTATTTGTGATTGCTGAGTGCTGGGCGTTGCATCTCTGGGAGTCTGATTAAGCAGGGGTTGCCATTTGCTGTGCTGTGAGTTGCCAAGAAAGCTGAATCTGTCACAGGTGCTACAATTTGTATTTCAGAAAATTTTCTTCCCCAACTTTAATTATCCCCAAAGTATTCCACTCTACATAGAGTACTGAAAGGAGTCAGCATTTTTTCTTTTCAGTTTTAGTACTATGATGTAAATTAGAATTTTGCCTACTACCTACGTGTTCTAGAGATCATGAAATTTCAGATGAATGAGGGGATACTGTTTTATAACATAAAACAGTGTTTTATATTGATCTTTCCACTTTGGATTCAGAAAAAAATAATGTCAAGAAGTCATAAATAACATATTCACAGTGACATAAACCATGCTTCTTAGAAAGACATGAAACAGAAGTATATACAGTTAACTACTAGTGATGGAAAATGGAAAATGTGAAGCCCTAAGCTTTAAAATAGTATATAAACTCAGGATTGATTTTTTTTTACTAAATATTAATGTGTTTCAAGCTCATGAAAATAAGCATGTATCGTTTTGTACAAGGCAGCCTGTCCTTTGCAGAGAGACTAGGTAACTGGAGAGGTCATGGAGATAGTCATCACCTTTTTTGGCAAAACAATCCCTCTTCGCATTTGTACATATAAGTCAGGTTTTTGGTTTCTTTTTTTCTTTTCCCATAAGACAAAATATGTTTTCAACACTTCAGCATCAAATCCTGATGAGAAAGTTTCCCCTAAATATTTCACTGCATAAGTAGTTTCTTCAAAATTGCCTGAGTTTAACTTGCTAAATTTGAGGAAGATATTTGACCCTGCAAATCCATAAGAAGTGATGACATATATGAAAATAAATTTTAAGAGATTAGTACTGTTTGATGATTTAATTAAAAATATGCTATAGTTCAATCTCTTTGGAATATTTTAAAATGAGATTCTTTTGTTTTTTGGCATGTCTTTATCATTGTTTTAATATAGTTCCAACAATTGGAAATAATTAATTAAACTGAGAAACAAATGTGTTTACTGGAAATTACTTAGCCTTTGAATTTTAATTACTATTTTATATTCTTTGTAGGATTACTTAACTATTCATAAGTATGGCAATGCAGCCAGAAAGGATCTCTGGAATACACTATCAGAGGTAAAGTATAGGAAGCTTGAAAACCAAAACCTCTTCTTGAATATTTGAATTGAGTTTATAAAACATTCATAACTTTTATTGACACTGATGGTTTGTTTTCACTTTTTATGTTTCCCTTTTCTTGATATGCTTTCTTGTTTTGTATTTGATGTATTATAAGGATGATGAGGTTTAAAAATTAATTCAGCTACAAACTGTTAAGATACCTTGCCTAGTTTCAAATATGATAATACTTCTGAAATCTAATTTTAATATGGTGTCAGATATTCATGTTTGAGTGAAATATTGATGGTAAAGAATTTTTTCTCTATAAGTGAATAAAAGCATTTAATACTAGACACACTGGATTTGTTAATGATGCTTCAAGTACTTGCTTTAACAATAAAATATGTTTTATCCTCCATTAGGTTAAAAATGTTAATATTGATCAAGCTTTCATTTCTGTTATATACACATGAAGCTTAAGCTAAGGCAAGAAGATTAATTTTGCTAACACATTATATTAGTTTCACTGATTTTAAGTGTTTTCGTCCTGAAATAAGTCATAAAGCTAAACATGAAAATGGTTTAATGTTAATTATGTTTATAATTCATGTTTATAAAATTAATTTATACAATTTTAATTATAAAGGCTTTAAAAAGGAATGGAAAATACGTAAATATACAAGAAGTAATGGATCAGTGGACTCTCCAGATGGGTTATCCCGTTATCACCATCTTGGGAAATACAACAGCTGAAAATAGAATAATAATTACCCAGCAGCATTTTATTTATGATATCAGTGCTAAAACTAAAGCACATGAACCTCAAAATAACAGGTACAATTCTTTTTTTTACATGAATAAAAATCCTTTTTTTTTGCACTTTAACATTTTAAAAAGAATTGATAACAGAATTATGAAATGTACGTGAAATATAGTTTTCATTTCTTTATTTGCATATGATGTTTTCATTTTGAGCCCTTTTTCACTTCCATTTCCAGATATTTTAACTATCAATGTGACAGCATACCAAAGTTGTTTCATTTAAGAGGACAGGATTTAAATTATTATGGTCATTTAAAAAAATGTTGTTCAGTCAGTAAGTTGTGTCCGACTCCATGAGCCCATGGACTGCAGCATGCCAGGCTTCCCTGTCCTTCATTATCTCCTGGAGTCGACTCAAACTCATGTCCATTGAGTAGGTGATGGTATCTAACCATCTCAGCCTCTGTTACCCCACTTCTCCTTTTGCCTTCATTCTTTCCCAGGATGAGCGAAAAATAAAATAAAATAATGTGTGATTTTTTACTTCTCCCTATAAATGTTTATTTAATTAAATTTAAGAAAGTTAAAATATTTTGAAGTGAATTGAATAGTATTGAGAAAACTGAGATTTATAAAACAGACAATCCTGCTACCTGCTAAGTTGCTTCAGTCGTGTCCGACTCTGTGCGACCCCATAGACGGCAGCCCACCAGGTTCCACCATCCAGGCAAGAACATTGGAGTGGGTTGCCATTTCCTTCTCCAATTCATGAAAGTGAAAAGTGAAAGTGAAGTCGCTCAGTCGTGTCTGACTCTTCGAGACCCCATGGACTGCAGCCTACCAGGCTCCTCCGTCCATGGGATTTTCCAGGCAAGAGTACTGGAGTGGGTTGCCATTGCCTTCTCCGAAAAACAGATAATAGAGACTAACAATCCAGAAAGACCTGTCAAAACCAACAGAAATATAAAACCAAGATAAATAGTGTTTGAACCAAAGGAACTCAAACTAGATCCATTTAGTCTACATATCAAAGTCACATAGTATCAAAATATGTTCCTTTCCTTAACTTTTAGTGTTTAAAAACCACTAAATGCAATATACATAGAATTTGATTTGTTGTTATTTTAACTTTCATTTGAAATTCTTATTTCATTACTGAAAATTCAGCATATAGTGTTTATTTTCTATTTCATGTTTTCCCACTGTTTTGCATTTTATTAAAGCTGAGCCAAGGAAAGATAGTATAACTTAAATCATTGCATTTTCTTTTTTCTAATGTATCTTGATAAGAAGTCGAGAACTGGGGACAGGGAGAGATGGAGGTTAAATTAATAAGTTAAATGAGGTGTGGACTGTAGACTGGTCATGCTGTCTCCCATTTGGAATATTAAGACTTCTGATTTGCTCATGCACCAGTATCTAGGTTATGCAAAGCATGCATTAACTTTCTTTGTTATATCTAAATGGATTAACTTTCTTTGTTATATCTAAATGGAACGGACATCATTCTAAGTAGGGTAGCTCCAAGACAGAGTCCACGTAGAAGTGACTGAGAAGTCATGGATGTTTTCTGCTGACTAAATTGGGAAGCCACTTAAGAAAGTATTATAAGTTTCCTGGTCAGTAGATACACTGTCCTTCAATAAACTGCCCTTGCAATTCAACTGTTTGGACCTGTGGAATACAAGGTACTATTCTGCCACATTATCAGGGCCTGATCCTGTCAACACTTCTTTACCCAGGCTGAATCACTCACAGCTGCCAAACAGTGCTTCCAGTCAACCACTGTCTGGCCCCAGGTGAAACCTGCTTAGGCATCACCCTAGGCCTGCCAGGAAGTACCTAAAAAGTACTTGACGGTAGCAAAGTCAGAGATTTAGGCCATGCCTTTGAAAAGGATCAAGCTGACACAAGCGTCACTGATGCAGAAAAACATAAAGGACATGCAAACGATAGAACAAATTTGGAACAAAAATATTCTGTCAACCTATAACATGCTCCAGATGTATCAGCCACGAGTCTGATTCTCTAAAGTAAGACTTTCTCCCAGGATGTATAGGCATATATAGCATCTACAGAGCTTTGCTTTTGCTGAAGTTATAAAATCACATGGATGTTTTGAATGCTGAGAACTTGGCATAGAAAATATTGAGTGAGATAATGCATGGAATCCCATCAGCCTCAACCTTTATTTTTTATCTATTTTGAAATAATAGAGTTTACAGTTGAAATTTTAGTATTCACTTTTATATAACTGATCATTTAATTCACTATAATGTTGTGGTCAATTCTATCTGCTCTTTGTAAACTTCTTAGATCTTCATTATATAATGCAAATAGTGCAATAAAACATAGAGCTCATTTATGCCAGAAACCCCACTGAGGATATTTTCTAGGACAGCATAATCAATTCTTTGTCTTCGATTTTGTAGAGGACACTAGAATACTATAACATGCCTAGAACATTTTAAATGTACAAAGTCATTAAAAGGCAGAGACATTACTTTGCCAGCAAAGGTCAGTATAGTCAAAGATATGGTTTTCCCAGTAGTGATGTATGGATGTGAGAGCTGGACCATAGAGAAGGCTGAGCGCTGAAAGATTGATGCTTTTGAACTGTAGTGTTGGTTGACTCTTGAGAGTCCCTTGGACTGCAAGGAGATCAAACCAGTTCATCCTAAAGGAAATCAATCCTGAATACTCATTGGAAGGTCTGATGCTGAAGCTGAAGCTCCAATACTTTGGCAACTGATGCGAAGAGCTGACTCATTAGAAAAGCCCTGATGTTGGGGAAGACTGAAGGCAAGAGAAGAATGGGACGACAGAGGATGAGATGGTTGGATGGCATCACTAATTCAGTGGATATGAGTTTGAGCAAGCTCCAGGAGATGGTGATGGATAGAGAAGCCTGGTGTGCTGCAGTCCATGGGGCTGCAAAGAGCTGGACACGACTGAGTGACTGAACAACAACAATAGTCATTTTATTTTTCATATGAGGTAGCTAGCTATGTTATAGCAGAGAAAGGAAAGATTTTTATATAATAATTAAAGTTAGTTGATATATGAAAGTAACATATTTGCTAGTATTTTTATATTTGGAAAGTTGTAACTTTGTGTAGCTTTTTTTAAAATAAAGTTACTATAAAGATTCAGTAATGTCTGTCATATGTATGAAGCTTCTTGGAGTCCTGTGCTATAGAGAATTACATTTATCTCCTTTTGTTTTGGGTCTAATGACAGCAGCCTCTGAACCATTTTTCATGGCATCTGCTTGAATGCTTTACTAATACTGGTACAATTAAAAAGAAAAAAAGATTTTTCACTCAAGCTAAAATAAGCAACTATTCTTTTCTACCTTAACATAATCATTAGAATAAACATTGCTTTATGATAAAAATGTGACCTACATGAAGAGAGGTATTCTCAGGGACTATTAAAGAAAAAAATTATCTGGAGAGTCTGTTGAAATGTATTGTTTTTCTTTTCTTCTTAAAATTATATGACAAAACATTCAAGTTAAATTTAAGGGGCAGGTGTACAAGCTACTTTCACACATTCTTTTTTCTAGTTTCTTTTAAATTATAACTCACTGTGTCTTGGATTTTTTCCTTTTTTTTTCTTTTTGCAGCACACCACACAGAGCTTTTCGCCCACGATATAGAGGGTCCCTAGCCTTTTAAGTTGTAATTACAAAGGAACATAATTGTCATTCTTTGATCTTAAAATGAAATTGGTGGAAAGTTCAAATATATGTTGCTTGGAAAGTTACAAAAAGTAACTTGTAGGGTTCCCATTTCCTTCTCCAGGGGATCTTCCAGACCCAGGGATCTAACTGAGGTCTCCCACCTTGCAGGCAGACTCTTTAACCTCTGAGCCACCAGGGAAGCCCCATAGGATTTACAGTATAGCAAAATGTGCTTAGTGTTTTGTAATTTTTATTTTGTCTTTGTGACAATGTATAGATTTTGTTTTTGTGTCTATCAATACATGTACATACATGCATATATATACATACTCACACACAGACACATAGGCATATAGAATAGAGGCCAAAAATATTCTTAAGAAAAATATAGAGGCTATTTTAAAAGTTTTACAAAAATGCCCTGATGGTTGTGTCCTGATACCTTTTTTTTTTGCATCTGAATATTGCTGTACACTGCAGCGTTGTCATTTAGGAAAGTTTCTTGTGTGTGGAATTGTCTGTAAACAACATGCAGGTATTGATACTAATCTGTTTTTCTGCACTTTTGAGACTTCTGTGAAAACTCAAATATCAAAACCTCAATTTTTATTATTATATATAATTTCATTATTTATAAGAGTGAAGTTTAAATAAGTGTAAAATTAGAAGTATAATTATATTAGGAGCAAATAATTTTCATAAATATTTTATGACCATGCTATAAAAAGATACATTTATCCTTGAAAAGTTTTAAACATCTTTAATATATCTTTTGCCCTTTAACTGATACTTATTTGATGTCAAAATTTAGTTGCCCCAACTCAATACAGAAGACATATACTAAAAAAATCTATTTCATAAAGTTAATCTGTATTATAGGCTGATATAGTTCCTTTTATTTTACTTCAATTCAATTCCATTCAATCCATTTCAACAACAATTTATGGAATACCTTTTGTTCCCAGGCTTTTGAAAGATCTTGGGTACACAAAAGTGAGTTCATAGCTTAATTGAGAATTAGATGCAGAGTTAGGTATTGTTGTCTCTTAATAATTTCAATTAAAATGATTCCATACTTGTAGAGAACAGCTATAATCTAATGATCAACATTATTATTTTTAGAGAACAGCTATATCTGTCTACATCTAAGTTTCTACCTCAGTTCTCTGTATATCTTCCTCACAGTAAATCCATTTAAAAATATTTCTGGCATATTCTTAGTATCATGTTACGAGTTTTAGGATATTTGTTAAAGAGTGTATATGGGTTGTGTTTACCAACGTGTGTTCTAAATGCAATACTATTTTGCTGCTGCTGCTGCTAAGTCGCTTCAGTCGTGTCCGACTCTGTGCGACCCCATAGACGGCAGCCCACCAGGCTCCCCCATCCCTGGGATTCTCCAGGCAAGAACACTGGAGTGGGTTGCCATTTCCTTCTCCAATGCATGAAAGTATAGGTTGTTTATTTCCTGACCTGTCTCGAGTCCACTATAGTATAGCATCATGTCTTCCCTTAGTGGGGACTCAAAAATATTTCTCTGAATAAGTATAGCATATAGTTTTTAAAATTTAGAATCTTAAACATATTAACTTTTGTTGGAGGTAATAGTTGGTATAAAACTAGGAATTTCTCCCAGTCTTCTGTTTGGAGTTTTGTGCTATTAGTATATTCTGTTTATTGTGACTACGAAACATGAAATGATAAACGAATAATCACATTCAGCATGACAGATTTGGAGATGTCCCCCCCTATTAAAAGGCATATTAATTCTATTTTTAGGTGTATAGCTCTGACATGTTCCCTGAAAAATTCTCCATTAACTCTCACGGGTACTGAGATCATACAGCGTATCTTCTTATAGTTTTCAAGTTAGAAATAATTTTCACATATTGCATATTGTTGTCTGCCCCTCTTGCTAATGATACAGTGATTGATCAACATAATCTGGCTGTATTATAGGGGGGCAAAATGTAGTCCCCGGATTTTGTTATAAGACTATCCAGCTTATCTCTGGCTGCTCATTTGAAGTTAAATTGGTATTATTTCATGTACAAGTTTAGGCCTCAATTTTTGTCCTATCAAAAGTCATAGCCTACAAAAAGCTTCTCTTTAATAGCTGAGACTCATGACTGATCCCTGCATGTTGGTGGATGATTTCGCATATCAATTTGGAAAATCCACTTAGAAAACAGAGCATTAAGTGTTTCTTACAGTATCCTTTGTATTTATCTGGATTTCAGGGATATCTAATTAATTTTTCTTTTTGTCCTTACTTTGCTGTGTAACTTTAGGTATGCTATATTAAGTTTTCTTTAAAAAATGACAAGTTTTTTCTAAGAATAGTTAGACAAGTAAATGAGAAGATGTTGAAATGTAAATGCATAAAACCACTGAAATGTGCAGTAGAATCAAGTAGAAAGAAGTTATTTTCAGACTTTAATCAATATATTATGTGGCTCAGATTTATAGATTTTAGCTACTTTTTATTCCTCATGTAAAATGCAAATTTTTTTTCCCCCAAGATAAATTGTTTTTCTGGTAGTCATCCTTTTGTATTGAAATTAAAACTCTTAGAAGTCAAGTCTGCTTAGTGTGTTGAAAGAGTAAATTCATTTTGACTTACCCCTTACATTTATGAATGGGGAATCTTTTAAATTTTTCTAAAGAGAATAATAAAAAAAAATCACATGGAAGATGTATAGGAAATACTGTTTATTTGTTACAACCATTTTAATTCCTAAAGTTTGTCTTTTATTTTGCAGTTACCTGTGGCAGATTCCATTAACTATTGTGGTAGGAAATAGAAGCCATGTATCTTCAGAAGCAATTATTTGGGTGTCTAACAAATCAGGTAAAACATATATTTTCCTCTGAGGAACTACTTGGTCTCAAATAAATGTTTAGCAACTTAACTTCTGGTATCAGCTATTATAAACATGTGAATAAAGACAAATTAGAGAATATAGAAGAATAATCTCTATAAAATTAAGTATAGTCTAATTTCAGTCTATTGATATAATTATTATATTTGTGTCTTTGATTGTAAAGAGAAAATTAAAAACAAAATCCTTGTAGTATTAGTTTTAACTGTTTTAAACTGCATTATTTTGTAATCCCAAATGTAATTAATTTATAATCATAGTTCCCAATAGAGCAGTATGTCAAGCACTGAAACACTGGCCACATATTTATTTATTTATTTTTTAATTAAAAAAATATTTATTATTATATATTTTTTTAACTTTACAATATTGTATTGGTTTTGCCATACATCAACATGCGTCCGCCACGGGTGTACATGTGTTCCCCATGCTGAACCCCCCTCCCACCTCCCGCCCCATACCATCCCTCTGGGTCATCCCAGTGCACCAGCCCCAAGCATCCTGTATCCTGCATCAAACCTGGACTGGAGATTTGTTTCTTATATGATATTATACATGTTTTAATGCAATTCTCCCAAATCATCCCCCCCCCACCTTCCACAGAGTCCAAAAGACTGTTCTATACATCTGTGTCTCTTTTGCTGTCTCGCATACAGGGTTGTCGTTATCATCTTTCTAAATTCCATATATATGCGTTAGTATACTGTACTGGTGTTTTTCTTTCTGGCTTACTTCACTCTGTATAATAGGCTCCAGTTTCATCCACCTCATTAGAACTGATTCAAATGTATTCTTTTTAATGGCTGAGTAATACTCCATTGTGTATATGTACCACCGCTTTCTTAGCCATTCATCTGCTGATGGACATCTAGGTTGCTTCCATGTCCTGGCTATTATAAACAGTGCTGTGATGAACATTGGGGTACACATGTCTCTTTCAATTCTGGTTTCCTCAGTGTGTATGCCCAGCAGTGGGATTGCTGGGTCATATGGCAGTTCTATTTCCAGTTTTTTAAGGAATCTCCACACTGTTCTCCATAGTGGCTGTACTAGTTTGCATTTCCACCAACACTGTAAGAGGGTTCCCTTTTCTCCACATCCTCTCCAGCATTTATTGCTTGTAGACTTTTAGATCGCAGCCATTCTGACTGGCGTGAAATGGTACCTCATGATCCTCTACATAGAAAATCCTAAAGACTCCACCAGAAAATTACTAGAGCTAATCAATGAATATAGTAAAGTTGCAGGATATAAAATCAACACACAGAAATCCCTTGCATTTCTATACACTAATAATGAGAAAATAGAAAGAGAAAGAAACAATTCCATTCACCATTTCAACGAAAAGAATAAAATACTTAGGAATATATCTACCTAAAGAAACTAAAGACCTATATATAGAAAACTATAAAACACTGATGAAAGAAATCAAAGAGGACACTAATAGATGGAGAAATATACCATGTTCATGGATCTGAAGAATCAATATAGTGAAAATGAATATAGTACCCAAAGCAATCTATAGATTGAATGCAATCCCTATCAAGCTACCAATGGGATTTTTCAGAGAGCTAGAACAAATAATTTCACAATTTGTATGGAAATACAAAAAACCTCGAATAGCCAAAGGAATCTTGAGAAAGAAGAATGGAACTGGAGGAATCAACCTGCCTGACTTCAGGCTCTACTACAAAGCCACAGTCATCAAGACAGTATGGTACTGGCACAAAGACAGAAATATAGATCAATGGAACTAAATAGAAAGCCCAGAGATAAATCCATGCACCTATGGACACCTTATCTTTGACAAAGGAGGCAAGAATATACAATGGAGAAAAGACAATCTCTTTAACAAGTGGTGCTGGGAAAACTGGTCAACCACTTTTATTTTTTATTTTTATTTTTTTAAATTTTATTTTATTTTTAAACTTTACATAATTGTATTAGTTTTGCCAAATATCAAAATGAATCCGCCACAGGTATACATGTGTTCCCCATCCTGAACCCTCCTCCCTCCTCCCTCCCCATACCATCCCTCTGGGTCGTCCCAGTGCACCAGCCCCAAGCATCCAGTATCGTGCATCGAACCTGGACTGGCAACTCGTTTCATACATGATATTTTACATGTTTCAATGCCATTCTCCCAAATCTTAAAAGAATGACACTAGAACACTTTCTAATACCATACACAAAAATAAACTCAAAATGGATTAAAGATCTAAACATAAGACCAGAAACTATAAAACTCTTACAGGAGAACATAGGCAAAACACTCTCCGACATACATCACAGCGGGATTCTCTATGATCCATCTCCCAGAATATTGGAAATAAAAGCAAAAATAAACAAATGGGATCTAATTAAAATTAAAAGCTTCTGCACAACAAAAGAAACTATAAGCAAGGTGAAAAGACAGCCTTCAGAATGGGAGAAAATAATAGCAAATAAAGCAACTGACAACTAATCTCAAAAATATACAAGCAACTCCTGCAGCTCAATTCCAGAAAAATAAACGACCCAATCAAAAAATGGGCCAAAGAACTAAATAGACATTTCTCCAAAGAAGACATACAGATGGCTAACAAACACATGAAAAGATGCTCCACATCACTCATTATCAGAGAAATGCAAATCAAAACCACAATGTGGCCACATATTTAATTCCACTTTCCAGCTATCTTCTCTTTATTAGACTGGCCCTTTATATAGAAGAATGGGTCTGGCAGTAGTTTCCATAAAATTAGATAATTATAGAGCCGGATATGAGAGGCCCTGACGGCTCATCAAACCATGCTTTAGGTAGGGTTAATGCTCAAGGAGCAGAGAAAGATGAGATTCTATTCTGTTTCTAAATATCTTCAAGTAACATAGTGACTTATTTCAATTCACTATCAGAAAGCTATTTCTTGAAACCAATCCAAATCCTTCATGCTAGAGTGTGAACCAGGTCTCTTTTATTTCTGTTTTCCACTGAATTGAAAAAAGCAATGATCATTTTTATGTAACAGCTCATTTAGATTTAAATGGTCAAGTATTCCACATTTTGTTTTTCTTACTGTTTTCTCATATTCTGCTAATAGATCTTTTCTTACTATTTTATAAGCATCATTTTAAACAAATCTTTTCTTGAAATAAGGTGAAGTATAAATAAATAACAAAATACTGTTTCTTCCCCTCAGTCTAGTTATTATTCAGTTTAGTTCAGTTCAGTCACTCAGTCGTGTCCAACTCTTTGCAACCCCATGAACTGCAGCATGCCAGCCCTCCCTGTCCATCACCGGCTCCCAGAGTTCACTCAAACTCACGTCCATCGAGTCAGTGATGCCATCCAGCTATCTCATCCTCTGCCGTCCCCTTCTCCTCCTTCCCCCAATCCCTCCCAGCATCAGAGTCTTTTCCAATGAGCCAACTTTTCACATGAGGTGGACAAAGTATTGGAGTTTCAGCTTTAGCATCAGTCCTTCCAAAGAACACCCAGGACTGATCTCCTTTAGAATGGATTGGCTATTATTAGGGAGATGTAAATGGTCAAAAAACATACACACATAAATACAAGAAAAAGGTTTTACAGCAGAATCTAATTTGCTTACCAGAAACATAAACTCTTGTTTTTCCAGTTGAATTTTTATTCAAATGTTCATGTTATTGTATTTTTAACACATATAATGAAAATATGTGCTTTCATTTATATACACTGTGTGTAAAACATTCATATATAATGCAATGATGCACTGCAAGGCTTACTTTAAAACGTATTGGTGTATCTCCTTTTAAATTGCTTACTATAATCTATTCTTTTCATTTCTTTGAGTTAGTTTTTATACCATGCTCTGAGCTCACACTTACTGTATTTTCTTTATACTTCTCTTTTACCTTCATGTAGTTGTTTTATTTATCTACATAGTTTATTGTGAAATGATGAGTGAAAGCAGTGAGCTCCTATTGTAATAATTCAGCTATTAGAATGAAGTCTTCGCTCCATAGGATTGCTAGGGACACAAAATAGAAGAGTTTTCAGAAATAAGTAAAAAGGTAGAAGGTAGAATATAAATGGGAAATTAGATACTGATCCAGTGTCAGGATCAGCCCCAGCTTTCACATTTAGACAGTGCAGGGATTCAGGGCAAGTCTGATTCTTCTTCAACTCTTTTCTCAGGGTCCATTTCCGCTAACTCCCTAGTTATTTCTATGGTGTTATCCATGATGTCCACATATTATCTACAATAGTATCATGACCTTTATTTTTATTGAAGTTTGGTTGATTTACAATATGATGTCAGTTTCAGGTGTACAGAATAATGATTCAATATTTTTGCAGATTATACTCCATTTTGGGCTTCCTTGGTGGCTCAGTGGTAAGGAATCCACCTGTAATGCAGGAAAATCCTGGGTTGGGAAGATTCCCTGGAGGAGGGCATGGCAACCCACTCCAGTGCTCTTGCCTGGAGAATCCCATGGACTGAGGAGCCTGGAGGGGCTATGGTCCATAAGATCACAAAGAATTGGAGATGACTGAAGTGACTGAGCACACATGCCCACATACTCCATTTTAAATTATTACTATCATGGCTTTTCTTGACCAATGACCACAGGTTGTTGTACTGATATTTGAGAGATTTTTTTAATTTATAGTCTTTTATTGTTAATCAGAAATAATAACAACATGGTATTTCAAGCCATAGTTTGTCTAAAAAGTCCTCTGTGGTCACACATTTGATTGTTATACACAGCTGCATAGTTTTGTGCAATGTGTAACTCTAGGAGATGATATTTACATGGACTGTGATATTACTTTGGCTTCCCTAGTGGCTCAGACCCCTGCAATGCAGGAGATCCTGGTTCAATCCCTGGGTGGGGAAGATCCCCTGGAGAAGGAAATGGCTACCCACTCCATTATTCTTGCCTGTAGAATTGCACAGACAAAGGAGCCTGGCAGGCTGCAGTCCACTGGGTTGCAAAGAGTTTGGACATGACTGAATGATGTTATTACTTGCACACCCCCTCACTCCATAATCATGTAGTGTGCAACCTATGGAGTGCAATGTGTCATATTCCATTAAATCATAGCAGTCTTCTGATTGATAAAATGTAGTCTCAGTTGAATATTGAGGCTTTTGTTTGGAATTTCTATACCAAGTAAATGTTTCTTGAAAACTTTATGAATACATACATCTGGAAGAATTTTACAAGTGGGACATAAAACAAAGGCAACCTTTCTAGTTTCCCTGTTTATTCTCGTTCTCAGTGAATTTAGTTCTGTCTTGAACTCCTTCATTCTGATGACAAATAAAAAACAGAAACCAGTCAAGCATTAGGGAAAAAAGGTTAAATTTGTATCCTTTTAGATCACCTTTTATCCTCAAAATATAGTCAACCAATATTAATGAAAAATGTTTCTTCATAGATACGGTTAAGAACATATTCTGATCAATTCTTACCAACGTATGTTAAATATTCCACTTTTTAATTATAACAGATCGATGCTTTTAAAATTTTTCATCATCAATAATATCAATTTGATGTCACATGATACTAAGGTCAAGTCATTAGTAAACAATGTAAACAATATAAAATATGAATTTTATTTGTATCATTATATGTTCTTGACACTTCAACTTTTTGTTGTGTTGGGTGGCTATCTAATTAATTCCAAGCTAAGGCACATATCATTTTAGGTTAAACACAGTTTTAAAACAAATTTTTGAATTATTGAAAGTAGGTAAAAAGATTTTTCTCTTTTGTTTTTACTATGAAAATGCTGAGAAGGCAAACATTTATACATAGTAGCCCTCATATTGACTGACTATTAACTAATGTATAGTGGAAGGAAATACACTTAATGACAAATGTTAGGAAAGAAAAATTTAAAAGGGAAATTGATCCTGAAAATCAGAAGTAAATATTAAAAATAGCATAATGCTTCCCTTAAATATTGGCTCATAGGATTCTCATAGCCTTTAAGGTATTTTTTTTTTTTTTTAATCTCTACTTTCCAAATGAGAAAATTAAGGCTTGAGAAATAACGTGCCAAAAATGTCTTAGGAACTTGATTTTCTTTTCTAAGTTTGTTTATGACACACATGCACACACAAGATTTTAATACTTTGATAGGTTACTTTGCAGATCTGTCAATTTCAACACCTGGCCGTAGAACGCACATGCATGGTTCTCTATAATCTCTACAGAGCATGATCTAATTTGATTCTCACAAGAGGCCAACGAGAAAACCAGGGTGTGTTATTATACGTTAATTTGTTTCACATGGTTCCCCTTGGCATCCTGGTTCACGTTTTTGTTTTAAATTCTCATTGTTCTGCAACCAGCCAGTATTGAGTGGAAAGATCTGATCTGCTTTCTTTTTCATTCCAAAAGGGAGAATAAAATATAAAAATATAAAACATTATAAAATGCCAACTACTCTGTGCCTTGATGTAGTTTAAATCTCATGCCATTTTGGATATATTCTAAATATAAATTTTAATTGTTACTACTAACACTTGAAATATAGCATCCATACTTTTTACTCTAGTACTCATCACACACTGTACCTCATTAGACTGTTGGAAAAGATCTCTTTAAAATTCATTGCTTGCCGTTAGTTAATCTGGAGAACATTTTAGAGCTATAATTAAGTAAAATGAAAAAGATATTTAAAAATCTATTACAAAATCTTTTGGGGAATCATTTCTCCAAGGATTTCATTTATAGCAAAGGTGTAAAAATATCCATGAACAGCAATAACCTTCAAGTTTAGTTATTAATTTGATAATAGAATATTTAAAAATAATAGATTCTTGCCTTTCTTTTTCTCCTCAGATAACATAGAAGGTGTAGGGATTGTTTTCCTGTATTAATTGGTCTCTATTCTACCTATAAGTTGTTGAATTCAAAAGCTCAAAAAACTAGAAATAAGTGCATTATATGAAGGTAAGTTATAACATCTATATAAAATGTCAGGAGGAAGTAGCTTTAAAAAACAGATTTAATATAGAAATCCATGACCATTTCAAAACTGTAAAAAGTTTTATCATGTATTTATTAAGCCCAATGCTTTAATATTGTAATTTCTTCAAAGAATAATCACTTGCTAGATGAAAATGGTTAAACTTGTTCTTAACCCATATGAATTCAATAACAATTTTTAAATGTTTTGCTATCAATGTTTAAATGTTTTGTTATAAAAAAATCTTATCATTCCTAAAGAGTTAGGGTTACTCTAGAGAAACAATGTTATCAATATTTCAATCAGTTTTTCTTCAGTGAATTCAGACATGATTAACTAAAATCTCTATGAGAACTAATTTTATATGCTGTTTTTTAGATTATTTGTTTTTACTTTTACATTTGTAAAATTGGGTGACATTCTAAAGCTTCACAGAAATTGTGTGGGTAAATATTACATTTTTGAAAAATATGCAGATACAAAGTATTAGAAACTTGGAAAGTTATAAATATTTTAGAGTAATATCTGACAGATTTATTTTTCTAAGTACCACAGATTAAGCTGTGTAAAATCTCAAACTAATAAATTATCCCCTTTTGCCATTGAATCATACAATTGGAAGGGTCCTTAAATGGCATTACTTGGCCTTTAGGTTATAGGTAAGGAAATGGAGAGCCAAAAACAATCAATGGCCTAAGTTCAAACATTTTTATATAGGAGAATAGTTACAACAATACAGGTTTTGTACTCTTTTTTTAAATTTTATATATATATATATATAGAGAGAGAGAGAGAGAGAGAGAGTTCAGTTCAGTTCAGTTGAGTTCAGTTGCTCAGTCATGTTCGACTCTGCGACCCCACGAACTGCAGCACACCAGGCCTCCCTGTCCATCACCAACTCCCGGAGTTTACCCAAACCCATGTCCATTGAGTCGGTGATGCCATCCAACCATCTCATCCTCTGTCGTCCCCTTCTCCTTCTGCCCTCAATCTTTCCCAGCATCAGGGTCTTTTCAAATGAGTAAGCTCTTTGCATCAGGTGGCCAAAATATTGGAGTTTCAGCTTCAACATCAGTCCTTCCAATATATATAGTAGAGTTTTAAATAACTTCATACATTATGCTACTTCTATGAAGCATGAATCCTGACGGCATCAGCAACAAAGTGATTAGAATTGTAAACTACGGTCTTAGGAATTCAAAAAAAGCTGCCATTAAAAGTGAATGAGTTCTCTGTATTATATTTGAAGGGGTTAAATATGTTAAGTTATAAGATTGCTTTTACTGGCTTCCTTTAATTGAATTAACCAGTGAATGCAATCAAGTTACCATTTTCCAAAGTGATTCTAATAAGCAAAATTTATTATCTTTGTTCTAATTATATGTAGAAATATTAGAGCTTTAAATGAGGTTCTTTTTCCCAACATGATTGATGATGCTGGAAAATCTGTTATTTATTAGCACATTCAAAAAGCACAAGGAAAAGGGTAAGAAATAACAGTGACTTTCAAATAAATGAGCCCTATTGTTTTAATCACTTTCTTCCTGAATAAAATAAGTAGATTATGCACCTGAAGCCTTTTTTTTATTCCAACCACAGATACATAGACAATCTAACTGAAAGCCACATGAATGCAGTAGTAGATTTCTTGGTTATTTTTATCTTGAGAAAGATAATTATATATACATAATAGGGCTTTATCAAGAATAAAAATGTTAATTATAAGAAAACAGTTAATTGAGTAATAGTGAATAAGAAACTAAAGGTTTTCTAGCAAATTCTAACCATAATGATTAATTGAGTAATGAGTAAAGAGTAGATTTCAATTAGGTATTTAGAATGGTGTCCTCTTTTAATTATTGGTACTGTGACATTTGATATTAAGAAAGCATACTTCCTTCTATTTTAACTCATAAAATTGAAAATCTCTCTTACCCCTAAAATGCTGTTTTCAGAACACCATAGGATAACTTTGGACAAAGGAAGCTGGTTGCTGGGGAACATCAATCAAACTGGTTATTTTAGAGTCAACTATGATTTAAGGAACTGGAGATTATTAATTGATCAATTAATCAGGAACCATGAGGTAAACTGGACTTACTTATCAAAGATCTGTTTAGACATATGAACATTTGCCATTTTAATCCTAAATAACTCCATTTTTGTGTTTTTGGTTTTTTTTGGTTGACCTCATAGGTTCTTTCTGTCAGCAACCGAGCAGGTTTGATCGACGATGCCTTCAGCCTAGCCAGGTATGTTTTTCTGTGGATCTCCACAATAAAACTAGCACTCTTAAGACTGCCTCTGTTACACTAAATAGTATATATGTTTTGAATCAGAAATCTTTTAAAAATAATTTCTATCTCACATCCTTTGTGTTTAGATATAATCAGTGGCCCAAACTCTTGATCAATAGTAGCTGTAGGGTATTTCTGAGCCAGGAGAAGCTTGATCAATTTTCGCCACAGGTTCAATTTAACACTCAAGATTAATCATCTCTTTCCAATTTCATTAATGAAGTCTACAAAATGACCATTGTGCCATATTTAATTTTTCATGGAAAGTACCTTCAAGCATCATCAATTTTTTTTCCTGACATATACTAGTATATCTTTTTTTAATGTATTTTTGAATGTGATTCATTATGAAAAGCTTGTGCTGCAAGACAGAAATAAATATTCTACTGGGTAAAGCTGTTCTGAACAAAATATATATCAATCTTGTAGCAGAAGTTTTAGTACTAGTTACAGTAATGTTTGTTTCTAATAATCTATTTTCATAGTTATATTTATAATATTAAAAAATCAGATATTCTTTTGAATAGTCATTAGCTATTCCTTTAAAATAAGGTTGATCATAAACCCAAGCTATTTTACTCAATTTTTAGGCTAAATAGTAAAATAAACTCAGTTCTTTTAATATTTTGTGTTGCTTCATGTCCAAATATAGTTTTATTTTAATAATATGATAAGACTGGACAAAAATTTAGAAATGATAGAGGTGGAGGAAAGTCATATATGGGGATAAAGATTCAGTAAGATATGAAGACTTTCAAGAAAGTATTAAATATGACATGAAGATTACTTTGACAGAGGAGTTTGGAGAGTACAGAAAGCCAGTAGGAGAGTATACATTACCCTGAAAGAGAAGCAGGCAAAAGAGAGACATGTTAAGGGATCCACAGGAAAAATTAAGGTACTGGAAGGTAACTAATATTACCAATTAATTAAACATTTAAAAGATTCCAGACACTGTTTTGTTTTACATATAATAATTTGTATAATTCTTACAACCTTATAAGTAGACCTACATTATTATTATTATTCCCATTTTATAAGTGAGGAAACTGAGTCTCAGAGAGGTCAAGTAAGTTATCTAAAGTCACATAGCTAGTAACTGACAGGGCCAGGGCTTTGCATATATATATGCAGTAATATAAGAGCCAGGCAATACAGGAAGATTGAGAGGGGGATTTGAAACAATAGTTCATGTGAATCTTTATGGGTTTGAAATGATGGTGAGAAAGCAAATATATAGCGACATCCTAAAGAGAGAGGCAGATGGAAACTGAAAGGAAAGGAAATTTGTGTTACATAATAGAAGCTATTTTTAAATGAAATATTTTAATTTTAGTAGATGAATTTTTTTCAAAAACTAAATTCCTTGTTGAACATTGCTTTAAATAACAATTGTGGAAGCCTTAAATGTTTGCAAGTAAACAATTTCATTATAATTTATACATATTTACCGGGGAAATATGTAAATCTCATTGAATATATATTAAAATTTGTTCTATTGGTCATGAAATAGGTCTCCCATTAGCATGGAAGTAAATAAACCCCAAGGTAGATTTATTCTGCATTTACATGAAATCCTCTGAAGTTACTTGGAGTTCTTCATGTTTTAGTGTAAGCTAGTAAATGTTTCGAAGTTTTGCTACCAGCCTATTTCAGCCTTCTTTCAGTTTCCTGAACATATTGCAATCCTTTTGGCTTCTTTATAGGTAACACACAGAAGAGTAGCAAATATTTATCAATATACATGTTCCAGATACTGTACTGAGGCTTTTATGACTGATTTTGTCCAGTCTTCTTAGTGAACCCATGGAGTGGGTATGATTACTCCAGCCGTGTTATAGCATGTTATAGACATGGAGACTGAGAGGGGTTAGTCTCTTAGCTAAGGGTGCACAGGTTTCACGTACGGGATGGGAGATAACATTCACCTCAAGACGTAGCACAGCAGAGCCTGTGACCTTTGGTCAGGATGACTTTGCCCATTACCTGAAATTCTTCTCTTCTCCCCTTGTCTGTTGGGAACACTACTATTCACTTAAAACTTTTTTTTTTTTTTTTTCACTTGCACCACCTTACCTGGAACCTGCCTGTCCTCCCAGCAAGACCAAGGTGACATCTGTGCATCTGTGCATTGGCAGTTGTCACTTACAGTTCCACTACTTTTCTGGGTCCCTATGATTTTTGAGTGATCGTGAGGGTAGGGCTTGTCTCATCTTTGTGTGACCACTGCCTGACTTAATCTTTGGTACTGGATTATACCATATATATTTGTTGAATGAATTGCTGATTAATTGTTGATTACTCAGACCATAAATTTCAGGCCCAGTATTTTTTGTACAATTAAGTACACATATTCTAGGTAATTTTTATGGTTGTTTTTTAAAATATATAAAAACTGCAAGAATGCATTCTGGTTGTACTGATTCAAACAAGAGAGATAACAATGTGAAACTTTTGTTTTTCTCCTTCTGTGACCTCCCATAGCTTTTATCCCCAGATAAAATTATTAATATTTGATGTATATAAATCTGGCCCTTTTCTAACAATTTCTATACAGTTTAATTTTTTACATGAATAGAACTGTTCTCTGACTTGTTTATAAAAATAAGTCTGAGGAGCTTTATTCCACTTTTTCTAAATTTTCATTATTATAATCAAGACTGTGCTGAATATCCTTGAACAGTCTTTTGTTGTACATGTATGTATTTTGGTACGATTGATTCTTGAAAGTGGAATTTTTGGTTTAAAGAGTGTAACCTTTTTGATAAACATTGCAAGTTGTATTCCAAAGGGATTCCCAGTAGAACCCTCCATCAACCATGTAGGAGGGGACCCAATGCCCTCATTGCCTACAGGATAGTAAACAATATATATCTTTTACATCTTTGACAGTATGGAAACAAAAATAAGGTTTTTTGAAGTTGTTACAGAACTAGTTAAAATAACTTGTGCATCTTTTCCTATACATCTTCCATGTGTATTTAGTTTTCTTTTATGAATTGTTACTCAGTTAGAAGAAAAAGAAAAGTCTAATAGAAGATGGGTGAGGTGTTTTTCCTACTCTTTTCCTATATATTTTGGATGTTTTGAGGTTTTAAACCTTTTTGTAGAAGATGATTTTACAGGATTTTCTCTCAATATCATGTCTTTTTTTTTTTTTAACTTTGTGATGTATTTCATCATCTCAATGGCTTTTAATTTACATGATATTCCATTTGTAGCTTTCTGTTTCTCTGGTTCTGCTTTCCATAGGAGACCCTTGCTATACGAACATTTTGAAAATATTTCGTTTTTTTATTTGTAAGCTATTTTACTTTTACATCTATTTGCTCAACCCCTTCTTCTCTAATGAGTTTTTATGTATAGCACAGCTTTCTTTAACATTATACGTTTATAACCAAGTATTTAATCCTGTTTGTTTACAAGACCTTTCTTATTCATAGATTTGAAATGATGTCTTTATCTTAATGCTAATATTTTTATTTTAGGGAATTGATTCAGTTCTGTTCACTGGTCTCTGTTCTTTTTGGCACTGGTACCACATTGTTCTGATTAGCTTGGCTTTATAGTGTGTTGTGGTTGGCGACATTTCCTCTTGTTCAAATCTTAGATATTTTTTCTCTTAAGCATAGATCTCAAAATCAATTTGACAAAGCCATTAAAAATCCTGCTGTAGTTATGACTGAATGTGCATTGGATTTATAAGTTAATTTTTAAAGAATTAGCATCTTTTCAAATGTGAGTTTTGCAATACCAAAACAGTTATCCCCACTTATTTAGGTCCTTAGTGAAGTTCTGTAGCTTTATTTACATGCGTTCTGGTAATGTCGTATTATTCCCTCTCTTTTTTTTTTTTTTTAATGATATATGCTTATATAGGAAATGGCACTGCTTTTGCACTTACATGTTCTAATTTTCATTCCTTGTGTGTAAGGAACTAATCAGTTGCCTTGCAAATGTCATTGTATTTATGACCTGAACTTTGAAATTAGTGACTAAATGCCTAGATTTTTTTTTTTGTAACTGGTCCTTCATGTTTGTTGTTGGGCTTTGTTGTGATGAAGCATTGCTAGATCGGGAGATATAAAAATGAACAAGATGCAGTTCTTGTTTTCAATGAGTTCCTGGTCTAGCAGGGACAATACACTGTAGACAGTAAACTATATTCAGTGTGTCAATATGATGAATAAAATATTGTGAAAGTGTTGGAAAGTAAAGAATTAATGTGGTCTAGAAAGATTGTTGTTGTTCAGTTGCTAAGTCATGTCTGACTCTGTGATCCCCAGAACTGCAACACGCCAGATTTCCCTGTCCACTATCTTCCTGAGTTTACTGAAACTCATGTCCATTGAGTCACTGGTGCCATCCAACTATTTCATCCTCTGTCACCCCATTCTCTTGCCCTCAGTCTTTCCCAGCATCAGGGTATTTTCCAATGAGTCAGCTCTTCACATCAGGTGGCCAAAGTGTTGGCGCTTCAGCTTCAGCAACAGTCTTTTCAATGAATATTCAGGATTGACTTCCTTTATGATTGACTGGCTTGATCTTTCTGTCCAAGGGTGATGGACATCATATAGGAAATAACATCAAGAGAATGAAAGTTTGCTGTGAAAATACATTAAAGTTTTAAAAGTAGCAAAATGAGAGCAGGGAAAAATGTAAACTAGAGGATGGATTTAAGGCAAGGGAACTGTGTGTTCCAGTGATACTCATGGAACAAATTGATTAAAACATAGATTTGGGAAGGAGTGGAATTGACAGTTAGATTATATAAAAACTCATATTGAAGTTATTTATTCACTTACTATAGTAGAAACTGGAAATTTGGAATATTTGCCATAGAAAATATAATAACCACTGGATATTAAAAGCCATTAACATGCTCTGATATTATTTTAAAAAGCTGTGCAAGTGTGTATCATTGGATTGTGGACCTATGTGATATTTTGTTTGAAAATATTCAAAATACATGAAAATTTTTTGGAACATTTGTTCGTATTCAAAAGAATTCCAGAGATAAATCATCATTACCACCCTTGCCCTGGGCAGTTACTGCACTGATTTATTTATTTAATCACCAGTTTCCTGGAAAACTTAATTATGTATAACACATGCCAGATTACTACATTATTAATGTCATAACATATACTTTAGCCTGAATAGCATATTTTTAAAAATTCTTTTATAGACTATTCCATTAAGGATCCAATCACCTAAAAAAGCCTCAGCTAGGGCAGAATCTTACAGCTTAGTTTGCAAGTTGTGTTGGGAAAGAAGATACCAGTTATCTCTTTTAAAATACCAGTGATATATTTGCAATAAGCACAAAGACCTGGGCCTGGAGATCATGAATGTCACACCTAGAAGTGCTTGAAGTCCTGGCGAGCTGCCGTCAGTAGTACTCAATACATTTCTGAAGACTCTGTGAGTTAAAAAATTAATACATACATTTTTATCAACTTGTTTCTGAGTTTAAAAACCTGAGAGAACTCTCAGGAGTGCTATTAGAAGAACTGCAAATTCAGTAGGTGAGTCAGTGAAAATCTAATGGCTCATGAAGAAGCAGATGATGAGACTACTCCAGACCTACCCTCCTGTGTTGTTGCTGTTTCTGGGCTGTAGTTTCAGGAGCTAGCAGCATTGTTAAAGCCGACTTAACGTTTGCAAACTAAGTGGTAGTCATCGGCTGCCTGTGAGACTTCGTGTTTCATAGTTTTTATTAGAAGTTCTGTGTCTTCTGGATGGTCCTCCTGCACTTTGTTTAAAGTTTCTCCTGCAACACATGTGTTCATTATTTCTTTGCTCATTGCAGAAAATAGGAACACTGTGTACCTAAAAGGCAAGTTCATCCTGAACTGGGCTAGATGAAGAGTAGCTTTCCTATGTCGATGGCTGGACGTTTAAATCTCCATGTGTTGACCTTTTGTAGTACTGAGAAGTAAGGACTTAGAAACCTTTTATAAGAAATACCTTGGCAGACTGGACATGTTATCCTGATTACCCAAGTCAGTTGTGGAGATAACAGAACTACTTCACTTCACCTGAACACTGCCATGCAAAACCTGATTAGGAATCCTGGATCGCTCTGAATCTGTCTGTTCATTGTTCAGTCGCCATGCCCTGCCCAACTCTTTGTGACCCAATGGACTGCCAGGCCTTCCTACCCCTTATCATCTCCTGGAGTTTGCCCAAATTCATGTCCATTGAATCAGTGATACCATCCAAACATCTCATCCTCTGTTGCCCTCTTCTTCTGCCCTCAATCTTTCCCAGGATCAGGGTCTTTTGCAATGAGTCGGCTCTTCACATCAGGTGGCCAGAGTTTTGGTGCTTCACCTTTAGCATCAGTCCTTCCAATGAATAGTCAGGACTGATTCCCTTTAAGATTGACTGGTTGGATCTCCTTGCTGTCCAAGGGACTCTCAAGACTCTTCTCCAACACCACAGTTTGAAAGCACAAATTCTTTGGTGCTCGGCCTTCTTTATAGCCCAGCTCTCATATCTGTACATGACTACTGGAGAGACCATATTCTTGATTATACAGACCTTTGTTGGAAAAATGGTGTCTTTGCTTTTTAATACACTGACTAGGTTTGTCATAGCTTTCCTTCCAAGAAGCAATCATCTTCTAACTTCATGGTGCAGTCACCATCCACAATGATTTTAGACTGACACTGTCTACTGCTTTATAAATTCTGTTTTCACAAAGGATGTTTAGTTTTAGAATTCTTTCATCAATCCCTTCCTTCTTCTTTTTCAAAAGTACTATATAATTTTAGTATAAATATTTTTCTTCCTTAGCTGTGTTTTATAATGGAATCATAAGAGTTATTAATAGAATACTGAGAATACTGATTAAAATGGATTTCATATTTACTCACTGGGGAGGGAGAGAAGGATGATTCTTTAGCTGTTTATATTAGACTCATTTGGGAGAAGTATACATGTACGATTATATTCTTATTTATTTTTTGTTAAGCTACTAGAATGTGTGTGCAAAAGGATTGCATTTAAATATTTATGAAATCCTAAAAGTGATAAAATTGTTTATTGCAAACTAGGATTTATTGTTAGCTCTATGCTTCCAATCTTCTGCCATTGA
Organism: Bubalus bubalis; assembly: GCF_019923935.1. Taxonomy (NCBI): domain Eukaryota; kingdom Metazoa; phylum Chordata; class Mammalia; order Artiodactyla; family Bovidae; genus Bubalus; species Bubalus bubalis. The sequence continues at coordinate 117,648,525 of NC_059160.1, read as the reverse complement.
TCAAAGGCTATTAAAGTTAGCTTGTGGTTATACTTTTGGAGTTTCTGACCAGGGAATATCTTTCCGTGCCATGAGCAGAGACTCATAATGAGTCCATTCAGGAGCTCTGTGACCATACCCAAGAGATTAAAATATTTCTCCCATCTATAAGGCTGGAGATTTAATTATCTATTTGTCATTATCAGCTAAGGCTCCTCTTGAGATATACAAAATGTCACCTTGAAGCCCTCTCATTTTATAACTTTCTGTATGCAATTACTTAAAAATTCATATCCAAAAGGACTGTAAATTGATATTAGTTTATGTAACACTTTGTCACAGTAAATGTTAAAAATAATTTGAAAGCATTTCAGGACATTTGCTATAATGGGCTAGGAGTCTTCCCTTTCTTTCTATGATAACCCAGTGAAAGTCTAGAGTATATTTCTGAATTTTCAAGCCAAACTATTCCCGCAGGCATATGCTTGTTTGCTCAAGGTTAGAAAATGAGGTAATGTGTTCCTTTGAGCTATATTTAGAAACCTTATGAGGGTGAAGTCACAGATGTTATCCTTGGGATAAGGATTTAGAGGGAGCTGCCATACATACCAGCTATTTCTGAGAATAAACCTCCTGAAGCATTAAGGGAAAATCCCCTGGAAGAGAAAAAGGCAACCCACCCCAGTATTCTTGCCTGGGAAATCCCACTGACAGAGGAGCCTGGTGGGCTCTGTCCATAGGGTCACAGAGTTGGACACAATTGGAGCAACCTAGCATGCAAGCACTGTGGCTCTTGAGGATGGCAGACTTTCTTGGAGACTTTTCAGTTGTACTTCATGAAATCAAAAGCAAATGTGTAACCTTCTGGTGCCGAATTTGTGTTTCAGGTCTATAGGTGAAAATGTTTTAATGTCTGAGAGTGCTGAATAGAAAGAAGAAAGATATTTTGACATTCTTTTGTAGGTTTGATACTTTTTCATAGAAAGTATGAGTTACTCAAAACTGAAGTCTTGAGTTACAAGAGTGAAGTGATATTTGTATATATGTCAGTGCTACAGTGGAAACCAACACAACATTGTACAGCAATTTTCCTCCAATTGAAAAAAAAAAACTGTACTTAAAAAAATGTGAAAGTGATGTTTGTAACATACATGGATTTGCATAAGGCATTCTTTTTTTAAGAATAGTCTAAATTTCCAAATGCAAATACAAATTTGCTTGAATAAGTGTATATAATCTTTTTAGAGTCTCACAAATTAAAAAATATACATAATGTGCAGTATAGTTAGTACTGTCTGGTTACATTTACCATAAAGTTATGATTCTTTTGATTTTATAATTGCTCTGGAACATAAGCCTGAGATTTCATAAGAATTTCTCTAGGATTTCTCTGAACCTCCCAATAATTTGAAATGCTTACCTATTCACAAATAATTTAAATTATCTAGGTAGAGCTTCTTCCAAGATGGTCATTTACACCATCAATTTTACTCAAATGGATATTTTTAACATGTGCTTTTAGCATAAAGACCTAAATATTCCTCTGATCTTAGAGTCTTGGACTGTGATAGTACTATCTTAGTGGTTTTCCTTTCATGGATTTGAGTCATCTCCTCTGCTGCTTGCTGGAATCTTTTGCGTATTCAGATACAGTGCTTCTTTGAATATGAACCTGGAGACCACGTGCATCAGCATACTGTACCTGAGATGTTTTATTAAAAATTGCATATTCCCACCACTACCTAAGAATCTGTATTCTATGAAGTAATTCATGTGATTCTGACACCCACAGCAATGTGAAAACCACTCCTTTTGAGGAGCAGAAGGTATTTATGGCATTAACTTAGGCAGATGCTCCTGTGAAGCTGAAAGACCTTATATAGTATTCTTAACAACAGTGAGCATGACTTTCTTTGGATACTAGTGTCAGGAGCTGATCATTCAACAATCAGGACATCAGGGACTTAGTTGTAACTCTTCAAAAACCACTTTTTTTATTCTTGCTATTAAATATTTTACCATTTCAGATATGCCATTGGATAGCTATGACAGAATTCAAAATCTGAGTGTCTTAGAAATTTTCCCAAGCATGGAAAGTTCCTGGAGGAACCTCATATAATTAAGGGACACCTTTACGTTTAAATGAGCATACTGGCATAGATCAGCCATACACATGCATACTGAATTCTGATGTGTTCAGTAGTTTTCCATGGTGAAGGTCGTTTTCTTGCAAGTTAATCTGGCATCTAAACCTGGGTAATTTGTAAATCTGTTGACAGTGCAATAGGCAGGAAAACTAGAATTACCTGGAGCAAATGTAAACTGTGAGAAGAAGGCATGTTTGGGTTTTGTGGTTATTCTGTGATATTCTGAAGGAATCAGGAACTTAGAAAGATGAAGGAAAGAAAAGAAAAGTAATTACATTTTTCCAGCAAGAAATAGTTGATAAGAAAGAAGAAAATGAGAGTTTTATGGTAGACTTAGTGTGTGAAAAAATTAAATGAATCCTCTGACATTTAGTTTGTAAAATAAAAGCCTAATTTTCAAAGAGCTCTCAAAAAAATCACTTTTCATTTCTATTATAATAAATTAAATTATAAATAAAACTTTAAAATGAGTAATATATGAATATTGGAGAAGGAAATGGCAACCCACTCCAGTGTTCTTGCCTGGAACATCCCATGGGGTCAAAAAAGAGTCGGACACCACTTAGTGACTAAGCGGTATGAGTATAGGTGTTAATGCAGGTTTTATGTTAGAGTAATTCCTTTAAATTGTCTTGAAATGATACTTTCCCACCCTGGAACAGAGATTCATAGGGGCTTTCTGATAGCAGTCTTTCTTAACAAACGTAGTAATCAGCCAGTGCTAAAGAGCTGCTCATAATTTTCCCCTAGAACTCATAAAATCTGTTTTGTGCTTTAGCAGTTATTTACCTAAGGTAGCAATGTTATCTTGATAAGGAAACTAGAAAAAAGGTAATGGAAAAAAAGTATCTTACATTAGTTTCTGCTTGGCATGAAACTAATCTTTCATTTTTATAAAGATTTTATAAAGATTTCATTTTTATATTTGAAGAGACAATACTTTGGGAAAGAGGAGAAAGGAAAAGAAATTTATTTCCAACATTTGTGCAACAAAGGTGAGTGATTAATTCACAATATCAGACACTTTTGCTTATATGGCAAATCTTAATGCCTTGGGAGATGATTTTAAATATGTGATGTTTTCCTTTAATTGCTTGTGATGCTTCACATGCCCTTATGAGGAATGGAGTACTGGTGAAGAGGCCTTCACTATTTTGGATGTGAGCAAACATCAGATTAGGAAACTTGACTTCTTGTAACTGTGCCAAAGCCTCTTTAATGTTCTTTTAAGATATGAGTACAGGCCAACTCAGAAGCTAAGAAGTAGCACCGGGCCCTGTGGAATCAGACCACATTTGAATCACAGATTGCGTTCTTCCTTCCTAAACTGAATGGCCTGGAGTGCAGTGGATTTGAGCCTCAAAAGGGAAGGAGGCAGAGGTTTCTAGTTGCTCAGCTGCTTCACTTAATTAGGATGAGGATTAAACAGAAGTTCAGTATCAACTCTCCAGGTCACCAGGTGGTAGTGCTAACCAAAGGGGAAAAAAGACTTAATAAGAAAGAAAATGTTAGTCTAGCCATCCATATGTGACAAATTCAAGTACGGCTAATAGACCCTGAAGAAAATAATGATTGAGTATCAGCGAATTTTATGGGGGTGCTAACTTAAACACACTCTAAATTTGTGGAAGGTTCTTAAGAATGCTGTCGAAAATGCCAAAAAGGAAAGGATTCTGGGTGAAAATTACCTGGTTTTGCATTCCCAGTGTGCAAATGCATTGGAAGTTAATTGCATAAGCTGAGGGCAGATCATGAGCTTTATCCAGGCCATATCAAGGGAAATGTTATTTCCCCTTTTCAACTGATAGTGAGACTAAAATTATTATAGAAATATACTTACTATGCAGACCAATTAGGCCCCTTGCCTCCCAGCTTACCACACTTTTTAATTTCTACCTTTGTAGAATTTCTCAGCTTTCCTTTTTCCCTTTTTAAAGTGTTATTGCAGTCTGTAGAAATTTGACATGGATAGACTATCAGTGATTTCATAGAGTGTGAAGAGTTGAGAAATCCATATGAAAATTTGTGTTTCAATAAATGCAAAAATAATATGTAGGGTATTTCAGTAAATTATATATTTAATGTGAACATTAATGAGTTTGTTGACAGAGAAATAGATGATGGATACATGGATTGAAGGGTAGGTGGGTAACAAAGACAGAGCCATGATACTTATTTCATGCTATGATGAAATCATTATATTTGGCCTCAGAAAGATGATTTTGTCATGCTTGCTTTTCATATGGGAAAAGCAATACAGAATTTTAAAATTTGAGAATCACAGCCAATGTTTAGTCAAAAAAAAATTCAAGTGATTTTCTTAGTGGGAGGAAGATATTGAGATAAAATATAAACAAATTATATACTAGATAGTTATCACATTTAACAATAGAAAGTTACAAATGTTGGTGGAGATGTTTATTTATCAAATGTTTGTTTATTTCAAAGGTATGCAAAATTCAAAATAACTTAGAAGTATATTTTTTTATTTTTTAGTCTGTATTTTGTCATTATAGAATGTATAGAAACTAGTAGGAAAATCTTTCAACAGCTATTTACCTAGTTTGTATGTCACCATTCAGTATCTATTTTTCATTCCAGATAAGCTAATCAGTTTCTAAAGTGTATATGCATAACATTAAAATGAACTGTGTGTTCTCTGTATTCTCAATAGATAAGTGATATGAGAACATCAACATGGTTTACACTACTTTTGTTTTCCAAACATTTCAACTGAATTCCTACACTGGTTTTTTACATTGGAAAGTCTTAAAGAAAACCTACTGGAAACCAAAGAAGAATTCCTGATAGATGGGGTTGCTCTGAATTTTTTAAAATAAATGAAATGATGATTTCTTTCTGCATGCTTCATATTCTTGGTCAGTGAGTGGAGTATTCACATGACACTCTCTGAAATTTTATCTTTTGAATACAAACCAAATTCCCAGTCTAATATCTCAGATGAAAACTTGGGTATACATTTTATACTTCCATAGAGTAGTGTGCTTCCATGATAGCTCCGTTGGTAAAGAATCCGCCTGCAATGAAGGAGATCCCAGTTCTATTCCTGGGTTGGGAAGATCTGCTGGAGAAGGGATAGGCTACCCACTCCAATATTCTTGGGCTTCCCTGTGGCTCTGCTGATAAAGAATCCACCTGCAATGTGGGAGTCATGTGTTCGACCCCTGGGTTGGGAAGATCCCCTGGAGAAGGAAATGGCAACCCACTCCAGTACTCTTGCCTGAAAAATTCCATGGACAGGGGAGCCTGGTAGGCTACAGCCCATGGGGTCGTAAAGAGTTGGACAAAACTGAGCTACTGAATCCATTCTGATGAGGTTGTTTACTTGGTTTTCATCTTTATCTTTCTCTGTAAGATGCTCTTAGACAATTTTTGCAAAAAATATTACTGAAATCTAGAATAATGTCTCCAAGTGAAGCACAGATCTCTACAAATTAAAAAAAAAAATCGGAAGAAATGATGTTGATTGTCTCTTACATAACTGATTCTCAATGGTAGGATAATGACAGAACAAAATGTGGCATTCAAAAGAAGAAAAAAAATGGAAAACTAGGAGCTGTTGTAAAGGGCTTGGGGATGAAAAAAATTTCTTAATTAAATTCTGATTTTACTTTTTGAGCATAGCTTCCTGGTCAGATTTTCTTAGTAGCCTCTGGGTCTGCCCTTTGAGAGGTCCTTCCCTTTCCATCATCTTCCATGAACATATGTGAGATGAGTGGTGGGCATATACCTCTCTTGGGCACCACACAGTGTTGTCATCCCACTTCCAAGCCTGTAGAAGGCTGATGCCTAAAGGTTGTTCCAAGTCTCAAACAGCTACACATGCTTTTAGTCTAAGATTGTAGCATCTTTGGAAGCAGAACTGTCTCAAAACCTTAGTTCAGTTCAGTTCAGTTCAGTTCAGTCGCTCAGTCGTGTTGCTCTTTGCGACCCCATGAATAGCAGCACGCCAGGCCTGCCTGTCCATCACCATCTCCCGGAGTTCACTCAGACTCACGTCCATCGAGTTGGTGATGCCATCCAGCCATCTCATCCTCGGTCGTCCTCTTTTCCTCCTGCCCCCAATCCCTCCCAGCATCAGAGTCTTTTCCAATGAGTCAGCTCTTTGCAAGAGGGGGCCAAAGTACTGGAGTTTCAGCTTTAGCATAAACCTTAGTAGCCTTCTTATTTTTTTCTGGCAACTTCTTGTGTGAGTCCCTACCTCAACAATATCTTAGAGACTTAGTTCTCAGATCTCTTATATTTCTTTGACATATTGGGAATTATCTCAAGTTCTTCAGCCTTCAAAAGGAGAACTAGACTTTCATGCATTGGAGGAGGAAATGGCAACCCACTCCAGTGTTCTTGCCTGGAGAATCCCAGGGACGGCGGGGCCTGGTGGGCTTCCGTCTATGGGGTCGCACAGAGTCAGACACGACTGAAGCAACTTAGCAGCAGCAGCAGCAGCAGGCCAAGGGTTGTTATCCTTAACAAGTAAGCCCTTGGTAAACTTGGATTTGACTCTATTCCAACAGGACAGAATGAGACAGGGAGAAATACACAATAAGCTTTAAGACGCCAGTCTAGATATGCCTATTTCCTTTTGGTAGAAGTCAATTACATGGTAATTCCTAATTGTGAGGGAATCAGGTAAACAAAATCTTTTTATGTCCTCAGGATAAAAAGTGAAATTGATCTGGTCAAGAGCAAGCTGAGTAATACACAGCTACCAGTTGAATATGCTACCGGAAATACACAAAACGCTGGCTTCTACACAACATTTTCAAGAGCCAGATTAGCAGGACCAGTTTTTGTTTGCTTATTATGCTTTTTTAGAAAAAATGTTCAGTTGAAAGAAATGAAATATACATATTTATATACATATTTATATATCTCCCTGCTTCCCCAACACCAACTGCCAACAACCAAAAAAAGGAAGGAAAAAAATAAAAAGAATGACTGACAAATACAATGAATTATGGGCCCAAACACAGAAAGATTCTGAAAATGGATGAAAGGATTTACAGAACCTCTGTGGGACACAGAAATCTACAAAAATGAAAGGCACAGGTATGAAGAGACTGCCTTATTTGGATTAATGGAATCTGGAAGAATGGGGTGGGGAAGAAATATATATGGCAGTTGGCTTAGCAACCATTAATTGAGACAGCTGGAGAGAAACAATTAAATGCTAAATCTCCACAACAAGTACCTTCACTATGCAAGGTTGAACTATGAATCACACAGCTCTCTGGAAAATTTTGAAATGTGACTCTGGAGCAGAAATATACCCCTAAAGAGATGGAACCACTGATTTAATTAGAACTGGGTCTGAAATAACAGCAACACAAATGTTAAACTACTGTTTCAGCCTATTCACCATGATGGCTCTTAAGTTACAATCTATCAGCAACTACTTCTATTAGATAGGACCCCCACTTTCAAACATAAGGGAAGTCGCTCAGTCATGTCTGACTCTTAGCGACCCCATGGACTGTAGCCTACCAGTCTCCTCTGTCCATGGGATTTTCCAGGCAATAGTACTGGAGTGGATTGCCATTTCCTTCTCCAGGGGATCTTCCTGACCCAGGGATTGAATCCAGGTCTCCTGCATTGTAGACAGACGCTTTACTGTCTGAGCCACCAGGGAAGTCCAAACATAAGTGACATTTAAATATACACCAGCCTGAAATCCATCAATTCAGTTCAGTCGCTCAGTCATGTCTGACTCTTTGCAACCCCATGAACTTCAGCATGACAGGCTTCCCTGTCCATCACCAACTCCTGGAGCTTGCTCAAACTCATGTCCACTGAGTCAGTGATGCCATCCAACCATCTCATCCTCTGTTGCCCCCTTCTGCTCCCTCCTTCAATCTTTCTCAGCATCAGGGTCTTTTCCAGTGAATTGGTTCTTTGCATCAGGTGGTCAAAGTATTGGAGTTTCAGCTAAAGCTGAATGAATATTCAGGACTGATTTTGTTTAGGAATGATAGGTTTGATCTCTTCATAGTCCAAAGGACTCTCAAAAGTCTTCTCAAACACCACAGTTCAAAAACATCAATTCTTCAGTGCTCAGCTTTCTTTATAGTCCATTTCTCACATCCATACATGACTACTGAAAAAACCATAGCTTTGACTAGGTGGACCTTTGTTGGTAAAGTAATGTCTCTGCTTTTTAATAGGCTGTCTAGATTGGACATAGCTTTTCTTCCAAGGAGCAAGTGTCTTTTAATTTCAAGATGGCTGTAGTCACCATCTGCAGTGATTTTGGAGCTCCCCAAAATAAAGTCTGTCACTATTTCCATTGTTTCCCCATCTATTTGCCATGAAGTGATGGGACCGGATGCCATGATCTTAGTTTTCTGAATGTTGAGTTTTAAGCCAGCTTTTTCACTCTCCTCTTTCACTTTCATCAAGAGTTTTCTTTAGTTCCTCTTTACTTTCTGCCATAAGGATGATGTCATCTGCATATCTGAGGTTATTGATATTTCTCCCAGAAATCTTGATTCCAGCTTGTGATTCATCCAGCCCAGCATTTCACATGATGTAATCTGCATATAAGTTAAATAAGCATGGTAACAGTATACAGCCTTGACGTACTCCTTTCCTGATTTGGAGCCAGACTGTTGTTCCATATCCAGTTCTGTTTCTTCTTGACCTGCATAGAGATTTCCCAGGAGGCAGGTCAGGTGGTCTGGTATTCCCATCTCCTTAAGATTTTTCCACAGTTTGTTGTGATTCAGACAGTCAAAGCCTCTGGTATAGTCAATAAAGCAAAAGTAGATTTTTTTCTGAACTCTCTTGCTTTTTCAGTGATCCAACAGATGTTGGCAATTTGATCTCTGGTTCCTCTGCCTTTTCTAAAACCAGTTTGAACATCTGGAAATTGACGGTTCATGTACTGCTGAAGCCTGGCTTGGAGAATTTTGAGCATTACTTTGCTCGCATGTGAGATGAGCACAGTTGTGTGGTAGTTTGAACTGGCATTGCCTTTCGTTGAGATTGGAATGAAAACTGACCTTTTCCAGTCCTGTGGCCACTGCTGAGTTTTCCAAATTTGCTGGCATATTGTCTGCAGCACTTTGACAGCATCATCTTTCAGGATTTTAAATTGCTCAACTGGAATTCCATCACCTCCACTAGCTTTGTTTGTAGTGATGCTTCCTAAGGCCCACTTGACTTAGCATTCCAGGATGTCTGACTCTGAAAGCCATAGAATTATCTAAAAGTACCATAGGAAAGATAAGTAAGAATAAAAACAGAAGAACTACATCAAGCAAAAAATTCAAATATTCTCATCATGTGATTTCCAAGAATGAAAACAGACATGTGGTTTCTTTTGAGGCAAGACTTTAAAGAAAACACACAAAAAGAATAAAAGAGGTAAAGCAGCAGAGATAAAAGGAATGAATTGATCTGGCATTACAAGAAAGAAAACCGTATTACAGTAAAATTACAGACACAGGGACAAACATATTCAGGAGCAATGTGGAGAATAAGCTTGAGGTAACTGAGATAAATGAAATGGAAAAAACAAAGAAAATTGTAAGCAACAGACATTCAGTGTATTGGTATATGTGTGTATTGGTATATGTATGTACGTGTGCACTTAATGTTTATGAAGAAAAAGAAATCAAATGAAAAAAATTGAATATATAGAAAGAGTAAACTTTCTTATAGTAAAGATGTGAATATGCAGATTGAAAGGGTACCTGTGCTTTAGGAAAATACTTACGCCCAAATATTAAGACATATTTGGGTGAAAACCTTGGGCTTTAAAATTTTTACAGGTTACCTAGAAAGTGGAAAATTCAGACTGGCTCACATTTCTATAAGCAAAGAATATTTCACTGGATAGAATACAAAGCCTTTTATACAATCAAGTCACCCCGTTGACTGCAAAAGAATGGTGATACGTCTTGAATCCCCATGAATGTGGGACAAAGGAAACAAGGAAATAAGGTTAGAAAATAGAAGGCAAATTTTTAAACCAAGAAAACTTTAGCATAATCCAACAATGAAAAATCCAGAAGGAACATACGAATTAGTAGAAAATATGAGTCTCATGATTTTTTCGTTTTTCCTTATCAGGGATTCAATGGATAAAGATTTAACAATGAATAAATCCATAGGAAAAATTATTTTAATATAGTTTAGTGGGGATGAAGTTCCATCTGAAAGAAAGGAGTAGCAAGTGTAAGTTTATTTTTTAATTGTTTAATTTTTTTATTGATGTATAGTTGATTTAAAATGTTGTGCCAAGCTCCACTACAGGAAGTGTTCATTTTTAAAGTGTATTATAGTTTATGGAGTGGCCCAGCTTGCTTTCATCTTTCTAAAACTCAATAAATTCCTTCAAAGATTTTGTCAGTTTCTCATATTTTGCCTACATTTTTACTTTTTAATATTGATATATGATTCTTATGAAAATTATTATTCTAATTGTACATTAAATAATAATGATAATGACTTTCATTAAACGAAGATTTCAGAATTATCTTCTCATAAAAGTGGTTCTCTTACTGGAGAAGTATTTCTAATTTTTACAATTGTATATCATTTTGAATTTCAATAATGTTGAACTATATGTGATCATTTTAGCGAAATAGAAAACATTTTAAATGTATTATTCTTGTAAAAAAAGATATATGTAATAGTATTTTAAAATTTTATATATATATATATATATATATGTTTGCTCTGAATTAGCTAACAGTTTTTGGTATTGTTTGTGTTTTCATTGATGCTTCAACTTTTAAAATTACTTCCTACAAGTGGTAATGAAGGGTAAATTTTCAGAGGATAAGCAAGGACTTAACTATAGGACTATTAAAATTAATGAGTGTCATTGTTAAAACACAGTAAGTCTATACCATTAATGTCCTCAAATTGCTAATTATCATTAAGGAGTTAGAACATCATTATCATTACTTTTCCCAAGTTTTTTTTTTTTTTTTCTTAACATTATCAACATTAAAGAAAATCAAGGAAAGGCTAAGGTCATATATTTCTGAGTTGGAGATCTAGATTAATTAAATATTTCTGTGTAAATACCACATGTTCAGGATTTTTTTTTGTGTGACACTGAAACCTTTAGCTGAAATTTAGAGAAGAGAAAACTTTGTAGCTATTCTGTGCCTGCTGAGTTGGCTTCACATGTCGGACTCTGTCCAACCCCATGGGCTGAAGCCTGCCAGACTCCTCTGTCCATGGAATTTACTGGGCAAGAATAGTGAAGTGGGTTGCTGTGCCTTCCTCCAGTGGATTTCCCCGACCCAGGTATCAAACCCACATCTCTTACATCTCCTACATTGTCAGGAGGTTTTTTTTTACCACTAGTGCTCTCTGGGAAGTCCTTTAAAGCCCTAACATCTGTCTCTGGAGGTTTTATAAATTGTCTGCAAGTTAATGTCCCAAAGAACAAAAGTTTTCTGTTGTAATATATAGCTGTTCAGTTCAGTCGCTCAGTCATGTCTGACTCTTTGCAACCCCATGGAACTACAGCACGCCTGGCCTCCCTGTTCATCACCAACTCCCAGAGTTTACTCAAACTCATGTCCATTGAGTCAGTGATGCCATCCAACCATCTCATCCTCTGTCAGCCCCTTCTCCTCCCTCCTTCAATCTTTCCCAGCATCAAGGTCTTTTCAAATGAGCTAGCTCTTCGCATCAGGTGGCCAAAGTATTGGAGTTTCAGCTTCAGCAACAGTCCTTCCAATGAATATTCAGGACTGATTTCCTTTAGGATTGACTGGTTGGATCCCCTTGCAGTCCAAGGGACTCTCAAGAGTCTTCAGCACCACAGTTCAAAAGCATCAATTCTTTGGCACTCAGCTTTCTTTATAGTCCAACTCTCACATCCATACATGACTACTGGAAAAACCATAGCCTTGACTAGATGGACCTTTGTTGGCAAAGTAATATCTCTGCTTTTTAATATGCTGTCTAGGTTGGTCTTAACTTTTCTTCAAAGGAGTAAGAATCTTTTAATTTCATGGCTGCAGTCAACATCTGCAGTGATTTTGGAGCCCAGAAAAATAAAGTCAGCCACTGTTTCCACTGTTTCCCCATCTATTTGCCATAAAGTGATGGGACCAGATGCCATGATCTTAGTTTTCTAAACGTTGAGCTTTAAGCCAACTTTTTCACTCTCCTCTTTCACTTTCATCAAGGGGCTCTTTAGTTCTTCTTCGCTTTCTGCCATAAGGGTGGTGTCATCTGCATATCTGAGGTTATTGATATTTCTCCTGGCAATCTTGATCCCAGCTTGTGCTTCATCCAGCCCAGCGTTTCTCATGATGTACTATGCATATAAGTTAAATATGCAGGGTGTCAGTATACAGCCTTGATGTACTCCTTTTCGTATTTGGAACCAGTCCGTTGTTCCATGTCTAGTTCTAGCTGTTGCTTCCTGAACTGCATACAGATTTCTCAAGGGTCAGGTTAGGTGGTCTGGTATTCCCATCTCTTTCAGAATTTTCCACAGTTTATTGTGATCCACACGATCAAAGGCATAATCAATAAAGCAAAAATAGATGTTTTTCTCAAATTCTGTTGCTTTTTCAATGATCCAACGAATGTTGGCAATTTGATCTCTGATTCCTCTGACTTTCCAGTTTGAACATCGGGAAGTTAACACTTCACGTATGGTTGAAGCCTGGCTTGGAGAATTTTGAGCATTACTTTACTAACGTGTGAGATGAGCGCAATTGTGCAGTAGTTTGGGCATTCTTTGACATTGCCTTTCTTTGGGATTGGAATGAAAACGGACCTTTTCAGTCCTGTGGCCACTGCTGAGTTTTCCAGATTTGCTGGCATATTGAGTGTGGCACTTTCACAGCATCATCTTTTAGGATTTGAAATAGCTCAACTGGAATTCCATAACCTCCACTAGCTTTGTTCATAGTGATGCTTCATAAGGGCCACTTGACTTCACATTTCAGGATGTCTGGCTCTAGGTGAGTGATCACACCATCATGATTATCTGGGTCCTGAAGATCTTTTTTGTATAGTCCTTTTGTGTATTCTTGCCACCTCTTCTTAATATCTTCTGCTTCTGTTAGGTCCATACCATTTCTGTCCTTTATTGAGCCCATCTTTGCATGAAATGTTCCCTTGGTATGTCTAATTTTCTTGAAGAGATCTCCAGTCTTTCCCATTCTATTGTTTTCCTCTATTTCTTTGTATTGATCACTGAGGAAGGCTTTCTTATCTCTCCTTGTTATTCTTTGGAACTCTGCATTCACATGGGTATATCTTACCTTTTCTCCTTTGCTTTTTGCTTCTCTTCCTTTCACAGCTATTTGTAAGGCCTTCTCAGACAGCCATTTTGCTTTTTTGCATTTCGTTTTTGGGGATAGTCTTGCCCCCCGTCTCCTATACAGTGTCACAAACCTCCATCCATAGTTCATCAGGCACTCTGTCTATCAGATCTAGTCCCTTAAATCTGTTTCTCACTTCCACTGTATAATCATAAGGGATTTGATTTATTTCATACCTGAATAATCTAGTGGTTTTCCCCACTTTCTTTAATTTAAGTCTGAATTTGGCAATAAGGAGTTCATGATCTGAGCCATAGTCGGCTCCCGGTCTTGTTTTTGCTGACTGTATAGAGCTTCTCCATCTTTGGCTGTAAAGAATATAATCAATCTGATTTCGGTGTTGACCATCTGGTGATGTCCATGTATAGTCTTCCCTTATGTTGTCAGAAGAGGGTGTTTGCTATGACCAGTGTGTTCTCTTGGCAAATCTCTATTAGCCTTTGCCCTGCTTCATTCTATACTCCAAGGCCAAATTTGTCTGTTTCTCCAGGTGTTTCTTGACTTCCTACTTTTGCATTCCAGTCCCCTATAATGAAAAGGACATTTTTTGGGGGTGTTAGTTCTAGAAGGTCTTGTAGGTCTTCTTAGAATCGTTCAACTTCAGCTTCTTCAGCATTACTGGTTGGGGCATAGACTTGGATTACTGTGATATTGAATGGTTTGCCTTGGAAACGAACAGAGATCATTCTGTTGTTTTTGAGATTGCATCCAAGTACTGCATTTCAGACTCTTTTGTTGACTATGATGGCTACTCCATTTCTTCTAAGGGATTCCTGCCCACTGTAGTAGATATAATGGTCATCTGAGTTAATTTCACCCATTCCAGTCCATCTTAGTTCGCGGATTCCTAGAATGTAGACGTTCACTCTTGCCATCTCCTGTTTGGCCACTTCCAATTTGCCTTGATTCATGGACCTGACATTCCAGGTTCCTGTGCAATATAGCATCGGACCTTGCTTCCATCACCAGTTACATCCACAACTGGGTGGTGTTTTTGCTTTGACTCTCTTTATTCTTTCTTGAGTTATCTTCCACTGATCTCTAGTAGCATATTGGGCAGCTATTGATCTGGGAAGTTCATCTTTCAGTGTCCTATCTTTCTGCCTTTTCATACTGTTCATGAGGTTCTCAAGGTTTGCCATTCCCTTCTCCAGTAGACCACATTTTGTCAGAACTCTCTACCATGACCCATCCATCTTCGGTGGCCCTACACGTCATGGCTCATAGTTTCACTGAGTTATACAAGGTTGTGGTCCATGTGATATAGTCCATATATCTGTTAGCTGTTTTCAAATTATTTCAATATGCTTTAATTCTGAGAATTGAAAATGCCCTAAATCTAAAATTCCTTTTGATACAAATTCTCAAATAAATTGATTGCCTTGTTTCTTTATACTGTTAGTGCTCTTTATACTCATTGACTCCTGTACTCCTTGTGGCTCAGCAAGTTTATTTAGCTTTGTCCTTTTTTCAAATTATCATTTAGCATTCTTATGATTGAGAACAATTATCAAAAATCTTGCTAATGTTCCTGCTTCGCTAAGTCATGATTTCAAGGGGCGGCAACTATTTTTTCCAAGATATTAATCCTTTTTTCTATATAATGAATTATAGAGTAGAAATCCCTTTTCTATCTCATTGATAATAAAAGGTATTTTTGCCTTCCACATTTCATCTGCAATAGCATTGAGTGGCTCTTATGTCTAATTTGGGATAGGGTATCATGTTAGGAGAGGCAGGAAAATATCACTTTAAATCATAAAGAATTGGCTTACATATTTCATTTCTCCATAAGTAAAAATGAGTATCTGTTACTAAGATTAGAGAAGGAAAAAATGCATGACAGGAACAGAAGTTGTGTCCTTCTCACTCCCTTTTCTCTCATTCACTATTGTTGCTTGAAATTGTTTCCTTGACATGCTAGAAGCAGTTATGATTGAATTTAAGAGAACTGTGGATGACTGTTATCATTGCCAAATGAAACAACTTGGTTTCTTTGATGCAACAGAAAACGTGTAAAGAAAAGCAAAATGCTTGTCACATGTTGTACAGTCTATGTAAGACAGGTGACGGGACATTTCTCTAGCTGACAGCTGAGTGAATTGCCTCATTTTCATTGTTTAAATGGTGTTGACCAACATGCTGCCAGCCTGGCTTCCCCCTTCTGATTTAAATACCTGTTTCAGAATGCCTCTGGAGGGCTGTGATCCTCTCGGATTTATGGGTGCTTGTATGTGGGGTTCTCATCACTGTACTGCACCCCTGGTGTTTTTGTGATAGAGCCTGTCTGACTGGTTTTGGATTTATGATGGAAATAATTCAGAACAGAGTAATAATTTTCCCTTGGCAATTACACTACCATTTGGTACTTTGTCCCTAAGGGGAAAATGAATGTGCTGGGATCTATCCATGAGTTTAGTGGCTTGTTGTAAGAAACAAATCAAGGTCAGAATACAAATGCAGAACAAGCGATTGTTGAATTTGGTTCTGGTTCTTCAGCCTGAAGGCTTTCCACGTTTGTGTGTGACACTTTATGGTGAACAAACTACTCTTCTATTTCTCCTCTTTTAACCCTCACAGTGACCCTGGGAGGTAAAAATTACTGTTGCTCCCATTTGTTAAGAACAAAACTGAGAATGAATATATTGCCTTCCTTGAAGTTCGCTATTCGGCAAATATTTTTAAGCAATTTGCAATGTGAAGGTTTTATGATGTACACTGGGACTGCACAGATAAATAAAACTTAGTTCTTACTTCAATTATTCTTTTAACTATTTATTATGAAGAATTTCAAATGTAAATAAAAACCACTAGAGGTCTGTATCAAAACATATATACATTGCTCTGTATTAGCAATTATTAACTCATCAATCAGTCTTACTTCATCTGTGTCCCCAAACAAACTTTTGTACTATTTTGA
Organism: Bubalus bubalis; assembly: GCF_019923935.1. Lineage (NCBI taxonomy): Eukaryota > Metazoa > Chordata > Mammalia > Artiodactyla > Bovidae > Bubalus > Bubalus bubalis. The sequence continues at coordinate 117,632,158 of NC_059160.1, read as the reverse complement.
AGTCTAGGCATCAAATCATTTTCTCAAAATAATTTTCACTATGTATATCTTAAAAAATGACATTATTAAACATAATGACCGAAAATTAGTATTTCCTCTATAATATCAAATATTCAGGGGGAGTTCCTAGGTGTTGGGATCCAGGGCTTTCACTGCCATGAGCTGGTTTCAATCCCTGATAGGGGAATTGAGCTTCTTCAAGCTGCTCAGTAAAACCAAAAAAAATGTTCAAATATTCAGGAAGTGTTCAAATTTCCAGTTGTGTCATAAATGCCATATTTTTTTTTAGAGTTTGTATGAATTAAGATCCAAATAATATTACTGTGCTGTGGTTGGTTGATATTTTTTAATCTCTTTTAAACTATTGATTTTCTTCTTCACCTTAAAGAAATGTTTGATAAAGCATGAGATTGTTTGTGCTGTATGATTTCCCACAGTGTGGATTTTGGTGATTGCATCCCTACTCTGCATTTTTTACGATCATCTGTGTTCTCTATCACTTATAAATTGGTAATCAAATCTAGGGGCTTAATTTAAGGCCTTTTAGCAAGTTAGCCAGAGAAGGCCATGGCACCCCACTCCAGTACTCTTGCTTGGAAAATCCCATGGATGGCGGAGCCTGGTAGGCTGCAGCCCATGGGGTCGCTAAGAGTTGGACACGACTGAGTGACTTCACTTTCACCTTTCACTTTCATGCATTGGAGAAGGAAATGGCAACCCACTCCAGTGTACTTGCCTGGAGAATCCCAGGGATGGGGAAGCCTGGTGGGCTGCAGTCCATGGGGTCGCTAAGAGTCAGAAACGCTGAGCGACTTCACTTTCACCTTTCACTTTTCATGCATTGGAGAAGGAAATGGCAACCCACTCCAGTGTTCTTGTCTGGAGAATCCCAGAGACAGGGGAGCCTGGTGGGCTTCCGTCTATGGGGTCGCACAGAGTTGGACACGACTGAAGCGACTTAACAGCAGCAGCAGCAAGTTAGCTTCAGAGTTGACTCTATATGAACACATAAAATAAAGAGTAGTCTCTCTTTTTATGACGTTTGCAGCTCTAATAAGTCACTAGAGCTTGCAAATGGCGATTGATTCTTTCCTTTTCTGGTTATAAAAGAAATAGCTTCTCAAAGAGAAACTTGCTCTCCACTCTCCTTTACAATTTGGTGACCCAGTGATACAGTTCTTAAGAAAAGACAGGGGAAATGCCTGATTGTTTCCCTGCATTTTTCAGCATCAAAAATAATGAGCCAGTTCTCTGGTATAATGAGCCTGTTCTCTCCATAGTGACCAGTTATTTTGTTTTGTTTTGCTTTAGTTAAGTACCATTTTGACCTCTGGATTTAAGTATATTTGATGAGTTTAAATCCATTGTAGTTTTTTATCCTTATTGATACTCAAAACGTCTAACTTTGGCCAGGAGCTTCTTCAAGTTGGCTGCAGAGCGTGGATTAAATGGGATGCTATTGCTTCACTCTTATTACAGTCCCTTTAGATTTCACAGAGATTTCACTTTTGGGTTCCTCTTCTAAAAAGTCTCCCTACTGAGTCATCACTCTTTTGCATGGCTCGATTACACTCTCAAAAGTATTGTTTTTTTTTTTTTTCCCCCAATACATCCACTTTTTGGATTATATCTTCTTGCTTAATTTTGTATCAGTCTAAAAGTTAGACCTCAGCAGTATATTTAGAAAATTACATAAGGAGTTATAGGGACCACATATGTGTAGCAGTACCTCTGTGCATACTCTGGGGGTGGGGTTGCCTTGATTTTGAGCTTTGTTGTTGAGATTTTGAAATGAGGTGGACTATCCAAGCAGTGCCCTACAGTCCTGTCCAGGAAGCAGCTTCTCCCATGCTTTGTATGCTTGTATTCTAGTCCTTCTTTCTTCTCAGTCTGAATTTAGAACCCCAAATCACTTTCCACAGCATTAACTTGTCCTTTTCCCGTAAGACCTTGATATGGAAAATATCTTCTGTTATTTTAAACATTTCCTCTTGTTTAAATTAAAGCTCATAATTTTATGCGATTATCTCTTTCTTTTTTAGACCATACTCTAGTACTCTGTTGTTTTTACTTCTATTAATAATATTTCTGAAAACAAAGTGTTATTGCAATGCATGATCTTCATGATAGGTATGTTGCTGCTAACTAGAGTTAATCTTTTCAGGCCAAAGTCTGAACTGTGGGTGTTCCTTGACTTGTAGAGATTAGACACGATAATGAAGGGACCCAGGGAATGAGGGGCAGTGATGAAGAAAGTGATTTTGGCAGAAGAGGCCCAAATGACCAAAGTCTAAATTAAGATATATCTTCAGTGAGTCCACTAAGCCCCCATTTCAAAGTCACAGTCATGTACCAAACCAGTCTCTCTTTCCACATCTGTTCTCATGTTGTGTTGTTCTCAAGGCCCCAGAGGTGATTCCCACTTGGCTTTTCCCATATTCTGATGCTCACTTTTTTAGCTAGAAGGTGGAAAAAGGAATAAAAAAAGTTACATTCTAGGCCTTTCAGAATAGTGGTTAAAAATATCAGGCTCGGAGCGGAAGATTGGGTTCAAATAACAGCACTACCCTTCTTAGCAATATGACCCTGGAGAGCTTAGGTAATGTTTTTGAGCCTCTGTTTTGATCTGTAGTTTGAGGATATTAATGGTGCTCACCTCAGAAGGTCATCATGAGGATAACATTGTGTATGTGCAGCACGTGGCGTAGGGACCAGCACACTGGGAGTGCTGACTCGGTATTGGCCACCGCAGTGACTCACTGTCTTTTTTCCTTTGTCTGAGATCAGTTGCCGATGAATGAAGCCTGAACACATGAACTCAGATTAACCAAGAACCATAATATTTTATAACTTGTAGCATGAGAATTCTAATTTGGGTGTTTCACCCAAGGAAAATCATCCAGGCCATGTAAAAGCGTTGTGCCCGAAGATGTCCATAGTTCTGTTACTTGAGATGTGAAACGTGTTTATATCCAAAATGCACAACAATGGTGAGCTTCACTTATCTTCCCAATAGAATATTCTTGAAGTAATCTGAAAGTAATTATGAGGAATTCCCAAGAGCATGGAAAATATTAAGTTAAATATGTAAACTTACATATAGTATAATAAAATTTATATAAAAAGCAAAATGTTGACATAAATTTTAGACAAGAAGGGATATACCCAGTTATTTTTAAGTACCTTGGTGTGAGTGATATTTTTATCTTTCTTAGTTTCCTATTATTCACACATTTTTCTAAAAAAGCAGCCATGTAGGAAGTTAGACACTCCACTGATTTATGGACCTTTAGGCTAATGATTTGATATCCTGATGTCAGTAAACACAAACTCTGCAAAATCATGATGTAATTTTTTATTCTTTACAGTCCCATGTGGCTCTGTGGAGCACTGGAAAATTTCACTGCCTAGAAAGAAGGATTCCATACTAACTTTAAGAATTGTATTGATATTTTCCATGGAAATTATAGGCTATGTGGGTAATTTTTTCTGGTGCTCTTTCAGGCTATTTTCTGTATTTAAATTCTGGAATAAATCTCTAACTCAAAGTGGAATAAATAACTTCTCATATATACAGTATATGTGTTTTTAAAATGTGTTCTTGTTTAAGTGATTTCTCAGTGACCTTCCCATATCATCTGATGCTGTTTTTAGCAAATTGAGCAGCAATAAAAAATGCATGAATAAGCTTCTGGATTTTTTTTTTTCTGATACCTGCATAAGAACCTATTTCTAAAACAAATCTCATGCATAACCTATCTTAAAAACAAAATAAAACATTATGTCTGTTTTCATGTCATCAGTTTCACTCACTAGATTATGTACCTCTCATGAATATAGTTCATATAGTAAGAGAGGGAGATCAACTGGACAATCATATTTTACTTCCTTCTCTCTTGGAAGACCACATGGCATATTTGAGTTTGCTCTCTATTCCAGTCAGTCACCCTTCTAGAGCATAAATCAGATCATGCTATTTCCTAGCTCAAAAACTTGTGGTGGCTTCTCATCACCCATAGAAAAGTGATCTGAAGCCCTTATTATTTATTAGAACTGTCATGATTTAGCGCCACCAACCTCTGCAAGCTCAGTCCCTCCTCTTTGTTTCAGGCTTATTCTGTTTCATCCACAAAGTCCTTTTCGTTATCTTCAAGATCCCAAATTTGTCCCTGTCTCAGGACCTTTGAACTTGCTGTTTCCTTGGTCAGAATTCCCCTCCTCCCGGATTTATGCAAACCATTCTCTCATTTCATGCAGATGTCCTCAGGGAGACCTTTCCCTAAACACTCTATTTAAATTATTTCCCCATAAATCTCCTTCCCCTAACATTGCTTACTTCCCCTTCAAAGCACTGAGATTTTATTAGGTATTTATTTGTGATTTGGTCTGGGATGTGAGAGGAGGGCATGGCAACCCACTCCAGTATTCTTGCCTAGGAAATCCCATAGACAGAGGAGCCTGGCAGGTTACAGTCCACCGGGTCTCAAAGAGCCGGGCATGACTGAGCACAGCACAGCATCTGGATTATACATGCTGTGATTATGACATGTAAACAGATGTTAAAGGAAGAGAGAAAGAAAACCTTTAACCCTATTTCAAAGTGGTATTTGGGGAGGGAACCTCATGCAGGGGAACAATGGGAGCTTCTTGTCAGTCCTGACTTTGAATTCCAACTCTATCACTTATTCATCAAATGAGCTTGGCAAGGTGCTTCTCTTCTACAAGTTTTAGCTATCGTTAAAAAAAAAAAAAAAAAAAAAAGGACTTCCCTGGTGGTCTAGTGGTTAAGACTCTACACTTTCACTGTAGGGGGCACAGGGTTGAATCCCTAGTAAGGGAATGTAAATCCCTCATGCCACAAAGTGCAGCCAATATATATATATACATATATAGCACTTTCCTGGTGGCTGAGTGGTAAAGAATCCACCTGCTAATGCAGGAGATGAGGGGTCAATCCCTGGGTCAGAAAGATACCCTGGAGAAGGAAATGGCAACCCACTCCAGTATTCTTGCCTGGAAATCCCATGGACACAGGAGCCTGGTGGGCTACAGACCTTGAGGTTGCAAAAGATTCGCATGTGACTGTTTAGTTACATATATATACTACTTGACAATATGTATATGTATGTATACTAGACAATATATATATGCATATATATGTGTATGTAAACATATAGTATACATATATGTGTATGTATACTAGACTATATATATGTGTATATACATATATGTTGTTCGGTCACTCAGTGACTGAATAATAACAATCTAAAAAATGGGCATAACAGTACTGATCTTGAAGCTTTTAAGGACAATACACAGAAACAGACTGTCATTTCATAACATATAGGTGAAGTGAAAATTGCTCAGTCGTGTTCGACTATTTGTGATCCCATGGATATACAGTCCATGGAATTCTCAAGGCCAGAATACCGAAGTGGGTAGCCATTACCTTCTCCAGGGAACCTTCCCAACCTGGGGGTCGAACCCAGATCTCTCACATTGGAGGCAGATTCTTTGCCATCTGAGTCACCAAGGGAATACAGTAATTCCTCAATATAGGATGTGTGTGTGTGCTCAGTCGCTCAGTCGTGTCAGACTCTTTTGCAACCCCATGGACCATAGCCTACCAGGCTTCTCTGTCCATGGAATTCTCCAGGCAAGAATACTGGAGTGGGTGGCTATTTCCTCCTCCAGGGCATCTTCCCCATCCAGGGATTGAATCTGTGTTTCTTGCATTGGTGGGTACATTCCTTACTACAGAGCCACCTGGGAGCTCCCTCAATATAGGATAGCTTAGCTAAGTTGATAGTTTTCTAAAATGTAAAATGAACTAAATTAGTTGACTTTGACCATGAAGCTAAGGACTTTTACTCTTTGGGGAAAATAGCTAACATCTGTTGGCTTTTCCAACTAACGACCAAACATTGACTTTGCTTCTGAACATTATTGAGTGCCTAGAGGACCCACTATATTTACATAATGACTGATTTCTTGAGAAATTATGTTTGGAAATGAAGAAACAAGTGTGTGGAAAAGAAAGGATGGTTGTGGTTGTGATGGAGGTGGTGGTGGAACTATACAAGTTGCAAAAATTGTTTTTGGATGTTTTATTTTTAATTATTAAGTATTTACTGAAGAAGGGGACTTGGAGATCATGTAGTTTGACCCATGTCAATTTACTGAACAGAAGAAAGACTCCTAAGCTCTCTCTCAATTTAAGTACCTGCTATGTAATAACACTTCTAGGAGAGTAGGAGTCATTTGCTAATCAGAAAGAACAGAACAGCGGTGTTGTATAATACCTTTGCTTTCTCACTGGCTATAAGGCTAGTTTACTTTATTATATAGACTAGTTTATTCAAAGCTATTGGCTAGATAGCAATGGCCTTCATGTCTTCTATTATGTGTATCAGTAGTAAACAAGATGAGCAAAAATACAAAGATCACTCAGAATTTTCTCTGGTATCATTTAATCTTAGAAAATACTTAATTAAGAAATGGTAGCAATGTTTGTTTTAATATACTTGCAAAGTGTTCTTGTTTTTAAGAACTGACATTATTGCCATGATTTAATTTAGTTTGAGTATGTATATTGAGTATGTTTATTTTGAACTAGATTCTGCATTAGGCTATGGGTGTAAAAAGATGGATAAAAAGCAGGTTTCTTTAGAGATCTAAGTTCAGTGAGTAAGAAAGTAGTATTAGGATAAAATTCTGATTAATATCATGATACTTATTATTAATAGGGGTGTTATCAAAGTGTATGTGAAATCATAAACTAAGTGCCTGAGTCAGTTTTGGAAGTGGGCTTTCTGGAAGAAAAGGAGCAGGAGGAGAAGGGGCCATGAGAACTCTCTTTTTTTGTGTGCAACTTTTCACATTCCTAATTTTGTGGGGCTACAAGCAAGTAAGCCATCTCTTGGTATACTCTGGTATTGCCTTCAGAACCCCCACAGATATCAAAGTCCTCAGATCCCTTGTATAAAATGGCATAGTATATATGTGTATCTTCAGTAACTCAGTCATGTCTGACTCTTTGCAACTCCATGGACTATAGCCTGCCAGGCTCCTCTGTTCATGGGATTTCCCAGGCAAGAATGTTGGAGTGGGTTGCCATTTCCTCTTCCAGGGGATCTTCCTGACCCAGGGATCAAACTTGTGTCTCCTTCATTGGCAGGCAGCTTCTTTACCACTGTGCCAACTGGAAAGCCCAAGATGGCATACATAGTACTTTTATATACTTTAAATAATCTCCAGATTACTTATAATATCTAATACGGTATAACTGCTTTGTTTATATTTGCCAGCATGCAGTGAATTCAAGTTTTGCTTTTTGGAACTTTGGAATTTTTTTTCTCAAATATTTTGAACCACAGTTGGTTGAACCCACTGATGCAGAACCTGTAGGTGTGAAGGACCAACTGTAATTCTTTCTTGTCTCTGCGGACAACGGTTTGCCAATGCTGGGAGTTGGTGATGGACAGGGAGGCCTGGCGTGCTACGATTCATGGGGTCACAAAGAGTTGGACACGACTGAGCGACTGAACTGAACTGAACTGAACCATATCTTTGTTTTCTCTAGGAACTGACCACAAGGACCTGTGGTTGACACAGATACCTCCTCTGTGCAGTTCCCTCTTTATTCTGTGGTGCTCTGTGGACAAGTGGGGTTTTCAGTCTCCACCACAATATCTTTCCACAAAGAGCACATAAAAGTCTTACAATAATGAATAGCAAAGAACAGTAGATAGAAGAGTAAGCTTAAGAAGCATTAATTAAGCATTGCAGTAATTGCTTCAAAACATCTATGCCCTAAGGGACAGTTATAGTGTCTTCTGCATGTATGGTGAGATATGTAGTAGGCTATTTATTGTTTTTAAATATATATTCAATTAATGAAGACTGGAGTATGATGCTCTGAAAAGTCTGAAGGTTGTGCTTTTTACTTTTCGTTAAGTTTCAAGCACCCAGAAACTGATGACTTTTAAAGAAAACTCATTGTCAAATAGGTTATGTGTACAAGCCACCTATCACAGAAGATTTAAGAGTTAACATTCACAGGAATTCAAAAGTAGTTTTAGATCTTGTGTGAAAATAAAGCCAGCTAAGGTCAGTGCATTTTAACATCAGTTAATATAGTCTGATTTTAATGTCCTTCCTTTATAAAATATCCTCTTGCATGCCTAAAGATAAATCCCATTGTAAGCTCCAGTAATTAGAGAAGGAAGAGCAGAAGGTATGTGTGTGTTGGGAGAGACACAGGGATGGGAGGAAGAACTGTATAGGTGTATGCAGGCAATCTTTTATCCATTGTTTAAACTTCCCTCATTTGCTTGTCTTCCCCATAGTGTTTTTTAAAAAAACTATTTATTTTAATTGGAGGATGATTGCTTTACAATGTTGTGGTGGTTTCAGCGGTACATCAACATGTATCAGCCATAGGTTACACATGCCCCCCCGCCCCTCAAACCTCCCTCCCGCCTCCCACTCTGCCCCACTCCTCTAGGTTGTCACAGAGCACCAGGTTAGGCTCCCTGTGTTATACAGTAACTCCCCACTAGCTGTTTTACACATGGTAATGTATATGTTTCAATGCTACTCTCTCAGTTTGGCCCACTCTCCTTCCACTACTGTGTCCACAAGCCTGTTCTCTATATCTGCTTCTCCATTGTTGCCCTGCAAATAAGTTCATCAGTACCATCTTTCTAAATTCTCTCTATATATGTATCAATATACAGTTTTTGTATTTCTCTTTCTGACTTACTTCACTCTGTATAATAGGTTCCAGTTTCATCCATCTCATTAGAATTGACTCAAATGTGTTCCTTTTTATAGCTGAGTAATACTCCATTGTGTATATGTGCCACAACTTCCTTATCCATTCGTCTGCTGATGGACATCGACGTTGCTTCCATGTCTGAGCTATTCTAAAAAGTGCTTCAGTGAACATTGGGGTATATGTATCTTTTTCAGTAATGGTTTCCTCAGCGTATATGCCCAGTAGTGGGATTATTGGGTCATATGGTAGATTTATTCCTAGTTTTTTAAGAAATCTCTGTACTGTTCTCCATAGTGGCTATTATCAGTTTACATTCCTACCAACAATGCAAGAGGGTTCTTTTTTCTCCACACCCTCCCTATTTATTTTTTTGTAGATTTTTTTGATGATGGCCATTCTGACTGGTGTGGGGTGATACCTCATTTTAGTTTTGATTTGCATTTCTATAATTATTAGTGATGTTGAGCATCTATTCACATGTTTATCCCATTGTCTTGATTCCAAACTAATTTTTTATGCCAAGCCTCACCTCAAGAATAGAGAAGATAAATATCATCTACAGCTTCTTCCTAAAAGAGGAAAACCCCGTATAGTTATACATGCACTATTCTTTAAAAATTTGTTCCCCCCATCACGTTTTCTAGTAACATTTCCCTGTGATGATGCAAATTTAAGGAAACTGCATTTCAGCGTCAGGACCCTAAGTGTGCTCCCTACTGGGCTGATTACTTTGAGCTAATGTAGTGTTCCATTCACTAGGATTCTACACACTTCCCCTATATTGATTGCATTATCAGTAGTGCTAATCACACATATCATTACCAGCCAATTACACAAGCACATATCTAAACTAGGTAACTTATTCACCAACATTATCTCTTACAAGTCTTAATTTGTAATGAAGTTGATTATCCTCTTACCCAATTGAGTATAGCTACATATTTTGATCTAGCAGGCTAAATGCAAGTTTATTGAATTATATAGTAGATAATTACTTACCTATGTTTGTAACAACACAAAATGAGGGCAATTTGAGAGTAGTCTGTTTCTTATTCTATTTAAAGAGTGCATTAGAGAAGGTTAATTGTTTTAAATAAAACATACCCAAAGATATATTTGTATAAAAAAAAAGCAATAAAAGTGTACTTCCTGCACACAAAACAGAATTGGGTATGAGAACTGGTATTTGGGGATGCAGTCATTCAGACACCCAGGTAGGTTTCTCACATATTCAGTATAAGAGTTCTATTCAGGGTCACTCTGAAAGATTCATTTTAGGGAGAAAGGACATGGAGGACTAATGAAGGTGTGTATGGGCTGACCTTGACAGTGAGGAACGCTAATACTCTATAGGCTACAGTTTAGTCACATGACCACAACTAGCTACCAAGGAAATGAGAATTATCCTTTATTCCAGGAAGTGAAAGAGGGCATGGATTTTGGTGCACAGTTAGCAATTTTTCCTTAAGGACTCAAAACATAACTTGCTCTATTTCTTGATTTAATGAATACTTCACTTGCCTTGGTCATTACTTAAATTTCTCTTAGGCTTGCTTTGCTTTAATTTTATTACACTATGTCAAGTGTCCTATAAAACCTAGATTTAAGCTCTGACTCTTAGAAGACTTGTACATATCAAACAGCTGAATAATGGGGAATATGAAAATGAAAAGGCATTTTTTCCCAAAATTTTATGTAAACACATTATGCCCCTGTTGTGGTGATAATTTTTTTAAGCAGGCTAAAATATAAGTAAGTGGGTTAGAATAAAAGGGTTAGCTTCAAAACCTAAAAAAGATATCACCTAGTTCAACCCTCTTATTTCACAGATAAAGAATGTGAGGCTTGGAGAGATGGACGGACCTGATTGTACAGCGAGCACTCAGGCTTTCAGGCTCTTCCTCAGTTTCAGGCTCTTTTTTTCTGGACCAAGTCTCTTTTCATAACATTATTTGTCATATTTTTTATTTGTAGTCATATTGCTTCCAAAACATAAGTCATTGAAAGATGTCCATCCATTTATAAAGAAGAAATAATACACAATAAATTGTAACTGACAAGAGGTAGTGTGTTTAAATCCATGAGAAAATAGACCCAAACACCTTTCTTGATTTTCCAAACTCAGCTGAAGGACTCTAATAAATTAGCTACTTACTAAAGATTCTTTTTAAAAAAATACATAATTTTTTCTTATTTCCTCAATAAAAGAATAATGGGTTCTAGATAAATCTTCTTCAACTCTAAAATTATCTAATCCATGCAGATTTTATAATTTTAGAGAAGACAAATTTATGATCACCATGCTAGTTAAGATCTAGGATAAAAGTTCAGGAAAAACAAATTATGAAATCGGAAGTATTGGAGGCTGTGTTATTTTTAAGGAAGAAAACCACATCATTATTTTACAACCCCTGTAGGCAAAATTTAACTGTTTTATTATGCTACATTAGCAAAAATATGAAGTTTTGTTTCTTATTTAATTACTCTTGCCTTTAGCCTAATTTCATGCTATTTTTGTAAGGATGTATAAAATAGAAAGTGTACAAGAAAAGTAGCACAAACCTAGGTGGAGTCTAAAGCATACAAACTTCAAGGAATTTTATGGAAATGTGGAAATTCGGGGTTATTTTCACCATTCTTATTTATGTCAGGTGTTAGCTATGGTTGATCTTATACCAAGAGTGAATCAAATCATTAGAGTGATGATGTATGTTCATTTATTAAATCCAAAGAAAACTGAAGCAGAATCTTCAGAGTTGGTTTTTATTATGAACATTATAAACACAGCTGCGAGTTAATATTTGTGCATAGAGTAGTTTTTGCTTATCACATTAGTAAAGACTAAATAATCTGGCAAACTTGCTGGAAATGAAGGTGAGAAGACTTTGCTCCCTCCCTGTCCACCTTCTACCAAACACAAATAAAAAAGTCCATCTAATTTTGTGATGCCACAAAAAATAATGGTGTGAAATGTAAGTAAAGAAGAGAACCAGGCTTTACTTGCTTTCATATTTACCTGCCCCCTGTGTTAGAAGTCTATATTCAGTTGATTATTAATGTAAAAAATCAGCAAATGCATGGTGTCACCCTGTGTATGCATCAGGGACATTAAGGCTAAGGCCATCTTTTAATGTACTCCTTACTGTTTTTCATATTGCTTTGATTTGTGAGGATTTTCTATGCAGTCCACTGTAGTGTAGGGATATTCACTTCTTTTGGATCCCTTTTTGAATATACCGTCTTTAAAAGTGGGCTGCATGTGATCAGACAGTTTTTAAAAGCTACTGTTTCTATTTTCCAAAGAATCTGACATTGGTCCCCATGGTGACGTAGCACCTATTGAAAATAATAAAGAGGAAGAGTCTATTTTTTTTAACATTTTTTGTAATTTAAACTTTAAATCTAACTCTGCTCTTCTTCATAGGTGCTATATTGATAGAATTGTTTTTAATAGGAAGTTTTGAAAGATGTTTGTATGGTAATGTAACAAATACACTCAAAACTGGAAGTTGCTATTTTGATTTGATTATCCTTTTGAGGACAACCTGGATTAGGTGTCATTATACAGAAGTACATGAAAAGTAAAACAAATGCATTGAGAACCCAGAATTTCATTTCCGTTATCAATTATTTTCAACAACTCATGACCTCTGAATGGTTTCCGTGAAGAAAATACCTAGAGTTGATTTTATTCAAGTCCCACAATTCTTTCCTTTTTAAAAACATGCATGCTGATATTTTTGTGTTCATGCAATTTTTTTACTCTCTAAGTCTGTATATATTAAGGGGCATTGGCATCCTAAGTAGGACTATATTTAAAAAGTGAGTAATTTTATTCTTATAGTTCTGAGTATGGCTTCTTTATACTGTGATGAATCTTGCTTTCTGCCTTTTATTTGCATACACAAAATCTTCATTTTTGCCTCATCATGTATCTTTTCTGCATATAATTAACATTAAATTTTTTTGTGCAGAGCTGGGTATTTGCCTCAGAGCATTCCCCTGGAGATTGTCAGATACCTGTCTGAGGAAAAGGATTTTCTTCCTTGGCACGCTGCCAGCAGAGCTCTTTACCCTCTAGATAAATTACTGGACCGCATGGAGAAATACAACATCTTCAATGTAAAAAGATATATTTTCTTCTTTCTTCTTTTCAGAAGATAAACTGTTTTCTCATTATCTACTATGTTCAACTTGATCCCAAGTTATTTTAGTTCCTTCTAATTTGTGTTATCATTTTTGTTCTGATTCTGTATGGCACTAATGGCAAATTCTGAAGAAAGAAATGTAATACAAGCTACTTTTCTTTTTTGGCCTAAAAGTGTCAGTTAAGCTTAAATGCCTCAGAATTTAAGAACAAATATACATAACAAATCCTTAAAGTTCAAACTTACTTCCCTAGAGTTAAAGGGTTCTGTGTTCACAGGGGACTTAACCTGGAAGAGGGAGGGCAAAAATCTTCACAGAATATAGACAGTTTCAGTAAAGATTCTTGGTCATTATTTTTATCCAAAGGGGCATAGTAAATTCAATTCACTTCCTTAATTAACAAGGTTAAGATCAACATTGAAGCAAAAGCCTATTCATAATTGGGTCCAAGGAGATACAGGAGAGCAAACAACAGCTAATCCAAATAGACCTGAAGACATGGCAAACATTCCAACATGTTACCTGACCAGATTTCCTAAGCCTAAGGGCTGGAAAACCAAACCTGCACAGTTGACACCACCTAATCTAATGTAATAATCATTTTGAATAGCATTAGGGTTAAGCACTGCTAATGAGCTTTTGATTCCAAAATTTCTTATCACCAGTGAAATTTTGCATGCGAGAATGTATCTCTGTAACTGCTATCACCATTGAGCATTATTTATTTTCCTTTCACTTATTTGAAGACTCTGCTCCGTGTCTTATAAAATTTTCCTAATTTATAACATACTGGCTCTGCTAATTAACCTATGAATTTGAAGTGACTTGAGGCAAGATGGCTCTGACATGAAAGCTGTTTATTAGAGTCATCTAAACTGCGATGTCCCTAAGAGTCACTTTTTCAAATCTTATCCTGAGCCTGCATGAAAGCAGGCTTTAACAATTTTTTTAATGAGAATAGTCTTGGCTTGACTGTTCATTGTCATTGGTTTTGTTTTAGTCTGCCTTTGCAGCAGACGTGCATACAAGTCTCAATACAGTTATGGTATCATTTTTATCTACTGGAGAAAGGCTTATTACCCTTCTCTTTTCTCCTTAACACAGAGACACCGTAATATTAAACATGTTATGTAAAACAAATTTACATTCTTGTGTATATTTGTACTTTAGATAGTACATCATGTCAGACACTTCATTTCCAGTAATAGTTAAGAATTGTTTTACTGTAATTTCATTGTTTTGCTTCCTTTGTCAAAATTCAAGGACCACATTAAAGTGAGGAGAACATATCTTGCATTACGACTAATGATATAATTACATCATTAGATGAATGGATTTTGACTTTGAAGCAGTAATACTACATCATTTTACTAAAGAGTAAATCTCTTGTGTGTGTGTCAGGTTCAACAAGGCTGGGCTTATCTAATAGTTTTGCATTAAATATGGTCTATTTACATAAAATGATAAAGATTAGGTACTCATTTTCATAAACTATATCTATATACATATGTAACTATGTATACATGGATTCATTATCAATATCTTACTTTCCTTTTCGCTACAAAAATTGTCATCTCAAATATTTAATAGTGAAAATTGCTTAATTTTTCAGTAGGCAGTAAAGAGTAGACTTCCACCATTGCAACTGTATTTTATATTTATTTTCTATGTTTGAAATAATAAATCAAATGAAATTGTAATAAAGCTTTACCATATCCATAATTTTACAGATATTCAAAGTAGGTTCATTTGGAAAATATTTTAAGTTACATATAATTTCAGTTGTCAGAGTGAAGTGATTGAAAGTAACATTATCTTTATTTCTCCGACTCTTCATTTAGGAATATATTTTAAAGCAAGTTGCAACGACGTACATCAAGCTTGGTTGGCCAAAAAACAATTTTAATGGATCTCTTGTCCAAGCGTCCTACCAACACGAGTATGGTTTTATTTTCTTATTTGCTCCCCCCAGAACCGTACAGTGACACGCCACTAGAACCACTGTGACCGTCGCAGCGTGAGACGGCCTTTCATTCTGCATCTTTCATTTCCCTTTCCCGGAAGGACTGCTGGTGGACAGCACGGTTTCCACCACCTGGTACTGAGAACAAAGGCTTTTCTTGGCCGTGTTTTAATTTAAAATCTGCCTCTACGGGTAGTTGATATCTGAACCTAGACCCCTCACTAGAGAACCGTTTCCAGAGAAGACGTTTTTATGCACAGCTCCCACCCTGCTTAATTATTTCTTACTCAGCAAAATGGAATCCCCGTGTCTGAAAATTATTTTGTGCTAATTATTTACACATGTACTCTAATGTAGTGTACTGAGTTACCCGTTCTCTCCAGATATTAACACTGTTGGCTTTTCTTCTCCTTTTGATGATACCTAGAGAACTGCGTAGAGAAGTTATAATGCTGGCATGTAGCTTTGGCAACAAACACTGCCACCAACAAGCATCAACACTTATTTCAGACTGGATTTCCAGCAACAGGAACAGGTAAGCTGAACCCAGTCCTATTTTTCTGATGTGGTATGTACTACTTTCAGATTCTGAGTGGATGCTTTGCATTCATTAACTGGAGAAAAACAAGACAAGTTAAAAACACTGCAGAACTTTGTTTCAGGTTCACAGATTACCAAGCAGCCACACAGAAGCCACAGTGTACATCTCTTTGGAATATTTTATCTAGTTTTAAACTACCTTCTTAAGCCAGGCCCTTATTCTTCATATATACGGTGTCACCTTATTTCGAATCTTGATAGCTTTGCTGTCCCATGAAAAAAAAATAATTGAATTTAGGTCAAACTCTGAAGTTCCTTAGAAAGGTTGTGGTATTTATTTATAAAACAACTGTGAGCATTTGATATAAATGAAGCAGCATAGCAAATGTTAATTGTAAAACCTAAAGACAAAAATGTTATGAAAAACCTTTAGTCTTTCAGCGACCTTTGATAGAAACCTTAAACTTGTGTCTTATCTTGGAATTTCACAGTACTGTATTTTCATATATTATATGAGGTTAAAAATATTTGATAGAATTATTTTCGACTTAAATATTATACTAAATGTCACTTAATGTTAATGAAAAAATATGAAGCATAAGCAAAATCAAAGATCAGTGATTTTCATACTATAGTTTTTAAAAATATTTTAGGTGTATTTGAATTTCCAAAGATCATTATGTTCCATTTCTTTTTATATTCTGGGAAATTTTCAATCACACTTCTCCAGTCTTTGGTCACCTTGTTAAGGAGAGTCTGATCAGAGGGGTGAGGATTTAAGGAGTAATTAGTTCAGAAGATTCTATTTTACATGCTTCAGGGGGCTTGTTCCTGGTGTCAGTGGCTGAGACAGCCCCGTGGGCAACAGAAGGAGACTTGTTGTAGAAGAACATTGAGAACCACAGAGAGTATAATTTGTTTACGGAACAAAATGGTATTTGTCTTGCTGAGAGTTGTTTAGGTTTAAACTTATGTCTGACTCCAGATCAAAATGTAGCTCTCCTGCTTTAAAAGTTTGTGAGGGAAATCTTTCACTGCATTTCTTAGTAATTAGTCATAATCTCTCACCTTCTCTAGAGTTTTCCTCTTTTCTTTTTAAGTTAATCCTTTTTGACCGTACACTGAGCTAAGAAGGAAAATATTTTATTACTATCATCTCTCAATGGAACCATCATATACTAGAAGATAGTGATTAAATTCCTTATCACTCTTCTCTAGAACTAAAACATCTTCATTTTTTAAAACTTATCCTTTTTGCTAAGTCCTCTAAAACCTTTTATATTAGTCTTAAAATGTTATTTAAAAAACTTTTCCTGTTTTTTTACCACCCCCTTCAATTCTATCACATGTAATTGGGCTATGAAAACTTTAAACATTTATCCAAAATCAATACATCCAAAATGTGATCAAGATATTTAATCATATATACATTCAAGGAAAAAAAGTGAAATATACTCTTTGACAATTGTGGTCTCAACTTTCCGCCCCCTTGTTTTTTTGTTTTGATTCTTTGATTGTTTTATTTGGCAATTTGACTTAAATGTGCTAAATTGCTTCAGTCGTACCAGGCTCCTCTGTCCAAGTCTTCCCAGGCAAGAATAATGGAATAAGTTGCCATTTCCTCCTCCAGAGGATTTTCCAGACTAAGGAATCAAAAGCATGTCTGTCCCTTCTCCTGCATTGCAAGGCATGTTCTTTACCACTAGCTCCACCTGGAAAGCCCCTTCTTTGGCTATAGACATGTGCTTTTTCTCAGAACTGATAGCTGTTTTTGAACCCTTTCATGAATTTACTCATACTTACCTACATTCTTACTATTTTATTAGAACTGAACTTATACCTTTGTATTACCATAATTTCTCTAAGGAGTATTCAAACATGATATCATTTTCTACCTTTAAAAATATAACTATCGGGAAAATTGTATCTTTAAAATAATTCATTTATTTAATGAAATTTTATTGAGCAATTCTCAGTAGCAGCTTTCACTTTCATGTGTTGGAGAAGGAAATGGCAACCCACTCCAGTGTTCTTGCCTGGAAAATCCCAGGGACGGGGGAGCCTGGTAGGCTGCAGTCCATGGGGTTGCAAAGAGTCGGACACGACTGAGCAACTTCACTTTTAGTTTTCACTTTCACGCATTGGAGAAGGAAATGGCAACCCACTCCAGTGTTCTTGCCTGGAGAATCCCAGGAACGCGGGAGCCTGGTGGGCTGCCGTCTATGGTGTCACACAGAGTTGGACACGACTGAAGTGACTTAGCAGCAGCAGCAGCAGCAGTAGCAGCTGGTAACCAAAAAACAAAGAGAAGAGGTAAAGCTCAAAATTCATAGGAGATACAGCTCTGTAAACAAATAGTAGTACTTTGAAGCAAGAACCAAGCATAAGACAGTGTGTGAACCCGCAGAAGAGGGAGGTTGCTGCCTGGGAGACCCTGTGTTCTGCCTTATGAAGAGTGAGTGGGACCTAGACGACCGGGCTGCGTGAGGCAGGGCTGGGTGTGTGTGAGAATGTGAAGGGGAGGGTAGGGGTCCCAAACAGAAGGGAGGTGCATGGGTTGATGTTTAATTTTAAAAGAGTACAACAGTTTTTCACTTGTGAGTTTGAACCCTCTGTTACTTCCATAAACCCCTTATAAATGAAAGTGTCAGCTCATTTCAGTTCTTATAACTATTCTGCTTATTTGTGGTACAATAGTTAAATTTGGGCCTAATTCTTTTAAGTTTCTTTTGTTATTTCCTTCATCGTTTTTACATGGTCCTGTTTTGCTTCTTTTTGTGACTGGGCAAGTAAACCTGCTAAGTGAAACTAACTCTGTGTTTACTAAGAAATACTCAACCAGCCAGCCAAATGACATGCCCCAGCATACACAAGTGACCTCCTGCGGGAGGTGCACATGATGCTCACGGGGCTGGCTGTGTGTGACATCAGAGGTTTCATCTGTACTTAATAAAACAATAATGCACCCTGTAATTGGTGCTGAGTTTAACTTTCTTAAATTGAGTCAATTAAGGGGAGGGTTAGGTTTCTTTTTAAATGTGCCTGAAGTAACAGACCAGTTTTGTTTGCTTGTTTTTGTTTAATTGGAACCTTAAAAATCATCTTAAAAGACTCTCCAAAGGTAATGTTAAAGTGAAAGTGTTAGTCGCTCCATCATGTCTGACTCTTTGCGACCCCATGGACTGTAGCCCACCAGGCTCCTCAGTCCATGGGATTTCCCTGGCAAGAATACTGGAGTGGGTTGTCACTCCCTCTCTAGGGGATCTTTCCAACCCAGGGATTGAACATGGGTCTCCTGCATTGCAGGCAGATTATTTACTGTCTGATCCACAAGGTAACATCATAACATACTAAAAAATTTTGATCAGCGAGATGCTATATATTTGTGCTAATAAATCTAAAGGACAAGGAGTCCTGGAAGAAGCAGCAGTTGCAAAGATCTGGGCTGCTTGTTACTATACAGCCTGGTCCTGATACACCAGGGAGATAGGTCAAATTAGTGGCACTGGAAAACAGAATGGAAAGTTGGTGCAAGGCTGGCTAATGGATCCAAAAAGTGCAATGAAAGGCTAGAGGTGGTAGCAGAAGTTAGAAAAATTCAAGAATTACAGTGGATGATACGTTGAATGAGTCAACATTCTGATCTCTTAAAATATTCAAATGCTACAGTGTGCTGAATTGTAATGGTGATGTCATGCATATAGACAGACTGAGCTGTGTTCAGGTCTTGTTAGGCTGTGGTTTGAGGACTAAGTTCAGCAGAATGCCACATTTCAGAAAAGGGACAAATCACCAAGCATTCGGGAGAGAACAATACAAATGATAAAAAAGATTGAGGAAACACCAGCTATGAGAGGAGGTCACGAGAACTGAGAATTTCACTCTAAAAAAAAGACTCACAAAAGATGATAGCTTTTTTGTATGAATAAAAAACATAATAAAAAGGACAGAAATTGGTTTCTTTCACTGCTGGGTGGAAATAAATAAGAAATGATTGGCATGAACTTCACTGAGTAAAATAGAAGAGATATATTTTTTACTCTAAATGAATTATTATCTGAAAACCTCTGTATTGAAACACTTTTGAGATTATACAGTTAACTACATAGGGATCTCAACATATCAGTGTGGGATTTTCTTTGAATAAACATGTAACCTGAAATTAAATGTGTCCATGATAACACAGCCTCTTAATTTTGTGTTAATGTCTTTCTCAAATAATATTAAAAGATACATTTTTTTCTTTTTTAAAAAAATTTTTGGAATTGATTTACAATGTTATATTAGTTTCAGGTGTACAGCAAAGTGAATCAGTTGAGTTCTGTTCAGTCGGCTCAGTTGTGTCTGACTCTTTGCGACCCCATGGACTGCAGTACACCAGGCTTCCCTGTCCATCACCAACTCCCGGAGTCGGTGATGCCATGCAACCATCTCATCCTCTGTCATCCCCTTCTCCTCCTGCCTTCAATCTTTCCCAGCATCAGGGTCTTTTCCAATGAGTCAGTTCTTCCCATCAGGTGGCCAAAGTATTGGAGTTTCAGCTGCAGCATCAGTCCTTCCAATGAACACCCAGGACTGATCTCCTTTAGGATGGACTGGTTGGATCTCCTTGCAGTCCAAGGGACTCTCAAGAGTCTTCTCCAACACCACATACATCTGCATATATCCACTCTTTTAGATTCTATTCCCATATAGGTCTATAGAGTACTGAGTAGAATTCCATGTGCTATTTGGTAGGTCCTTATTAGTTATCCATTTTATGTATACCAGTGTGTGTGTGTGTGTGTGTGTGTGTGTGTGTGTGTGTGTATATATATATATTCCAATAAAGCTTTAAGCCAAGACAGGGTAAAGATTTTAAATGGTTAATTTTTAAAAAGTAATCAGAAGTGATATCCATTCCCTAACATAAATTGATAACTGGTATCAATACTCTGGGCTTCCCTGGTGGCTCAGTAGTAAAGAATTCACCTGCAATGAAGGAGATGCAGGTTCAATCCCTGTGTTGGGGAGGTCCCCTGAAAAAGGAAATGGCAACCCACTCCAGTACTTTTGCTTGGGAAATCCTATGGACAGAGGATCCTGGTGGGTTCTTGGGGTTGCAAAGTGTCAGACATGACTTAGAGACTAAACGACAACAACAAATCGATAATCTACTTAAAAAATACCCTAAAACAGCAGAAGACCTTGTACATTGTGGGAAAGTAAAACTGCTTACTGAATTAAAATTTACTGTGAATTCATTTGAAATTGAAAAAAATAAGGTCATTTTATAACAAAAATTGTAAGTAGGGGAGCCTCTGTGGAGCTTTGCAGCATACATAATACATAAGCTTAATATTGTTGCCCTTACTGATGATAATAATAATGAAAATTATATCTACTTTATTGAGTATTTATTACATTCCAGGCATTGGTCTAAGTGTTTTTGGTATATGATTTTTTATTTTTTATTTTCCTTTTACAAAGAGAAATCCAAAACTTACAAAGGTTAAATGTAACTTGCCAAGAGTATACAGCAATAGATGGGGTTGGGGGAGAGATCTGGGCTTCCATCCAAAGCCTATCTTCTACCCTACAGCCTAAAATTCTGTGGTGGTATATCGAATTTCCATATATCAGTAACAGATGTTTGTTCAAAAACGATAAAAAAAAAAAAAAAAAAAAAACAAAGAAAAACAAAAAAGGATACCCAAGAAAGCCAGTTTTTTCTGTGCACAAGAGTCACTGGGGAGACTAGTTAAACTAGTCTAGTTAACTAGACTAGTTAAAAAGCCCCCTCAGAGCTCTGATTCTTGGGTGAGATGGGGCCCAAGAATGTGACTTGCTAATAATTTAATAATTTTCTGTATTATTAAAGATGCTGAGGCTGCTTATCTGTGGCACACACTTTGGGAACCACTGGTATTAGGATTGGTTATGGTCTTCAGAGTCAAAGACACTGTGATCAAATTGCAGCCATTTGACTAAGTAAACTTAGGAAAATCACTTGGTACATCATCTGAAAAGTGGCAAGACTACTAACAACCAAACAGGTAGTGAGGATTATATAAAAAAATGCCTATATAGGACCTGACCCTTGTAAGAAATTATACAACATTCAGCATCTCTGAAGTTGGCTTCTACTTATTTTTTTTTTAGCTTTAAAAATTTTTTTTTTAATTTAAATTTATTTATTTTATTTTGACCACCCCTGTGTAATGGGTTGGAGAAGGCAATGGCACCCCACTCCAGTGCTCTTGCCTGGAAAACCCCATGGACAGAGGAGCCTGGTAGGCTGCAGCCCATGGGGTAGCGAAGAGTCGGACACGACTGAGTGACTTCGCTTTCACTTTTCACTTTCCTAAATTGGAGAAGGAAATGGCAACCCACTCCAGTGTTCTTGCCTGGAGAATCCCAGGGACGGGGGAGCCTGGTGGGCTGCCGTCTACGGGGTTGCACAGAGTCGGACACGCAGCAGCAGTGTAATGGGTGGTGTGAATTTGAGATGGAGAAAATAGGAACAGTGTGGAACAGAACAGGATAAGACATTTATAGAATGCCTTCAATATTAGACTTAACTTTCTATAAATTTTGAGGATGTAAGGATGTGACTTGTAACATAAAAAATAAAACATTACCATAGAGGTTCTAAATCAAGAGCAGGGGGACATTTGCCCCTCTCCCCACTGCCTGTCTTGGCCTCTGTTTCCTCCCTCCCCTTAATCAGGTGCTGTTTTGGTACATGCCCCTCCCTCAGTCATAGCTGTTGTTTAATCTCATAGTGTAAAGAGCTCCAGTTAAGCTCCTTTCCTTTTGTCTGCTCTTAGCCCATCAATAATTGTTGAACTTGTGAGAGCATAAAAGTGGCAGGACAAAGGGCTCTTTCCATTATAGTTTTTAGGTATTTGGTTCAGAAACCTCATGTTTTCTTCCCTGAAAACATAGATCCTAAGTTATTGGCCATGTTTTCACGTTATTATGGTCCTATTCCCTCTGCTCTTTACACTCTTTTTTGTATTCTTTCCACTACTCATTGGCCTGCTGTACGTTTTCCTGCCAGCCAGTCCTGCCATTCTAGTGGTCGGTTACCAGCGTAGTCCTGTTGCAAACTAGGAACACAGCTCAGAGTCTGTATGGAGTAGTGGGAGAGGCAGGGTTCCCCAAACCTCCAGTGAGTGGGGGTGAGGAATCAGGTTTGCTCCTAATTTGTCAGTAGGCAGCTGTGGGTTCAGACAAGTCTGTCAATGTCTCCAAATTTTCAACCCAGGGAGGGCATTGTATCTAAATCTCTAGTGCTTCCTTCAAGTCCAACAGTCCAAAATTTCACACTCACTGTGCTTGAACATAAATCATAGTTTCCTCACAACATGTCCAGTTTGGGTTCTCTTTTGATTGCATAGTTAAAGGGAGCATATGTTCATTTATTGATGTACTTAACAAGCATGTATCAGGCACTGTGCTAGACAATTTGAAGGAAGCATCCCTTCATTCAAGAAGTGCCAGCCCCTATTACCTGACTGGCATTGAGAATACGTGATCTGCACCCTTATCTGCACTAAAGATGAATGCAGGGGCAAGGAGGGGAGTGTAGGAAGGAGGCAGACATTGTTCAAAATAATCACACAAAGCTAAAGATGAAACTTAGGTGTGTGATGCCCTGAGAAAATTTGACCAGTCCTGTGGAAATGTGACCAGAGCAGGGAGAGCAGGGAGAACTTCCAACCCTGATGATCACTGGGGCTGGAGATGAAGAGACAGAGCATATTTGAACATGACTGAGGAAGGAAATTGACAGGTGTTAATGAATGTTTGGATAGAAAAAATAAGAGAAAGGAAGGCGATGATGACAACTGATGAAAATAATCCCTTGGGCTCAAACTTTTATGCATATGAACTGCCTAAAATGGCATTTTAAGTCTATATCCAAAACTCTCCATCATACATTTAAATGATTGTAAATTCCAGCATATTGTAAAAATAGACATTTTTTTTCAGTAAAATTCTTTTCAGGCTTTTAAATGTCTCCAGTGGATCTGAGATACCATAGCTATTTTATACTCATCATTAGCCATTTAAAAATATGATTACTTATTTACTAAACACTGTTGCTGTTAGCTCGCTTCAGTCGTGTCTGACTCTGTGCGACCCCATAGACGGCAGCCCACCAGGCTCCCCCGTCCCTGGGATTCTCCAGGCAAGAACACTGGAGTGGGTTGCCATTTCCTTCTCCAATGCATGAAAGTGAAAAGTGAAAGTGAAAGTGAAGTCGCTCAGACGTGTCTGGCTCTTAGCGACCCCATGGACTGCAGCCTACCAGGCTCCTCTGTCCATGGGATTTTCCAGGCAAGAGTACTGGAGTGGGGTGCCATTGCCTTCTTCGTAATACTGTGCTAACAAATGTCACAAATTAAATACTTCACAGAATCATTACAATATGTAAAATTTTCTCTTTATTTGGTACTGTAATAAAATGCACCCTCAGAAGACACAAGATGAGTGAATGAGAAATATGCCTCTCTTCTGGAAAGTGAGAGAAAGTGGGAGAAGGCTTTTTATGAGAAGAGAAATATCCATTTAAGAGTTTAGAGTACAGAAATGGATTGCCACGTGTGTGTTAGTCACTCAGTCATGTCCAACTCTTTGCAATTCCACGGACTGTAGCCCACCAGGCTCCTCTGTCCATGGGATTCTCCAGGCGAGAGCACTGGAGTGGGTTGCCATTCTCTTCTCCAGGAGATCTTAGCAACCCAGGGATCGAACCTGGGTCTCCTGCATGGCAGGCAGGTTCTTTACCATCTGAGCCACCAGGGAAGCCCAGGGAATTATCCTTAGGTACTCCTTGAAAAGTCTCCCTTTATGCCTAGAGTTATGAACACGTCATTCTGAGGACACCTGCACTAGGATGTAGGAAGGAATGGAATGGACGAGAAGTAGATGAAGTTGTCTAGGGAGAGAACATGAGAAGGGCGTTCAAGGCCAAGACTTAGGAAATCACAGCATGGAGTAGCTGGGTGTAATTCACACATGTGTTGAGGCCCCTGAGGATGAATATTTACGGTGTATTCTAAAAGTTGTTTTATTTCCTCTGCCAATTTTCGTGTATTTTTCACTTACTATTAATCCTTTCCACTATAAATTTTTAAAGTTGCATCTATTTAAACAGTGGTAAAGAATCCTCCTGCTAATGCAGGAGACACGAAAGACTCAGATTTGATCCCAGTGTCAGGAAGATCCTCCGAGGTAGGAAATGGCAACGTACTCCAGTATTCTTGCTGTAAAATTCCACAGACAGAGGAGCCTGGCAGGTTACAGTCGATGGGGCTGCAAAGAGTCGGACATGACTGGCTGTACAAACATGCATATATATCTGTAAATATAGATATGTAAAAATGGTATATAATCTAAGAACTATATACTTTTTCTTGTAGATGTCCCCAAGGGACCTTATATAATTTTTAGTTTTACTTTAACTCATCTCCATCAAAAATGCAACTAATTGCCTCTACCTTGCATTATAAAATAGGTATTTTATATCTAAAATAATTTTTAAAATACTTTTATGATTGTCTCATGTTTCAAATATTTGACTCACAACATCCTCTTTCAGTGTTAGCCAATACTGCTTTTACAAGTAGTGTATTTCTTTACCTCCTAACCAATATCTGGCATAATATCTGTTTTTTTTGGGGGTTAAAATATCAGAAATTATTTCATTTTTAATTTCTAAGAATTTAGGAAGTATGCTACAAAAGGCAGTTATAGTCCCAGTGTATTATATTAAGAAACTTCAAACTGATTGACCTGTGTTTTCAGTCATTCGCATTTTTACTTGTACATGAGCATCCTATGTGTAATTTATTTGGCTAGTTATTTATTTCACACTGTGCAGAGTTGAGATACTGTTAATAGAGGACTTCATGCACTATGGGTGTGATTTCCTTCCTTAATCTTTTTTTTTTTTTTTTATAACAGACTAGTCCTTTGAGGTGAGAAGAAGAATATAATGAATTATATACATATATATATTATATATATATATATATAATATAATGAATTAGCTACTAGAATGTTTGTAGTGTAGATTTAAAAAGTACTTTCAGTTAGTTTTCCCTTTGCTTAATCCAAAACTTGAGAGCATGTACTTTTGTTTACTTTTATCTTTGCTGTTCACTTGTTATATCCTGTTTGACTCTTTGTGACCCTATGGATTGCAGCACACCAGGCTTCCTTGTCTTTCACTATCTCGTGGAGTTTTGCTCAAACTCGTGTCCAAATAAGTCCATGAACCTTCCAACCATCTCATCCTCTGTCACATCCTTCTCCACTTGCCCTCAATCTTTTCCAGCATCAGGGACTTTTCCAACAAGTCGGCTCTTTGTATCAGGTGGCCAAAGTATTGGAGCTTCAGCATCAATCCTTCTAAAGAGTATTCAAGATTGATTTCCTTCAGGACTGAGTGGTTTGATCTCCTTGCTGTCCAAGGCACTCTCAAGAGTCTTCTCCAGCACCACAATTTTTTTTAATTTATTTTTTTATTGAAGGACAATTGCTTTACAGAATTTTGTTTTCTGTCAAACCTCAACATGAATCAGCCATCAGTTCAGTTCGGTTCAGTCACTCAGTCGTGTCTGACTCTTTGTGACTCCATGAATCACAGCACGCCAGGCCTCCCTGTCCATCACCAACTCCTGGTGAGTTCACTCAAACTCACGTCCATCGAGTCAGTGATGCCATCCAGCCATCTCATCCTCTGTCGTCCCCTTCTCCTCCTGCCCCCAATCCCTCCCAGCATCAGGGTCTTTTTCAGTGAGTCAGCTCTTCGCATGAGGTGGCCAAAGTACTGGAGTTTCAGCTTCAGCATCAGTCCTTCCAATGAACACCCAGGACTGATCTCCTTTAGAATGGACTGGTTGGATCTCCTTGCAGTCCAAGGCACTCTCAAGAGTCTTCTCCAACACCACAGTTCAAAAGCATCAATTCTTCAGTGCTCAGCTTTTTTCACAGTCCAACTCTCACATCCATACATGACCAATGGAAAAACCATAGCCTTGACTAGACAGACCTTTGTTGGCAAAATAATGTCTCTGCTTTTTAATATGCTATCTAGGTTGGTTATAACTTTCCTTCCAAGGAGTAAGTGTCTTTTAATTTCATGGCTGCAGTCACCATCTGCAGTGATTTTGGAGCCCCCAAAAATAAAGTCTGACACTGTCATATATATGTATATAGGTATACATATATCCCCTCCCTTTTGAACCTCCCTCTGCTCTCCCTCCCCATCCCACCCCTCTAGGTTGATACAGAGCCCCTGTTTGAGTTTCCTGAGCCATACAGAAAATTCTTGTTGGCTATCTATTTTACATATGGTGATGTAAGTTTCCATGTTATTTGTTCCATACATCTCACCCTCTGCTCCTCTCTCCCCATGTCCATAAGTCTATTTTCTATGTCCATTTCTCCAGTGCTACCCTGTAAATAAATTCTTCAGAACCATTTTTCTAGATTCAACATATGCAGCACCACAATTTGAAAACAGCAATTCTTAGGTGCTCAGTCTTCTTTCTGGTCCAGCCCTCACATCAGTACATGAATTACTGGAAAAGCCATAGCTTTGACTATATGGACCTTTGTTGGCAAAGTGATGTCTCTATTTTTTAACATACTGTCTATATTTGTCATTGCTTTCATTTCAAGGAGCAAGCATCTTTTAATTTCATGGCTGCTGTCACCCTCCACAGTGATTTAGGAGCCCAAGAAAAAAAAATTTATCACTGTTTCCACTTTTTCCACATCTATTTGCCATGAAGAGATGGGACTGGATACCATGATCTTAGTCTTTTGAATGTTCAGTTTTAAGCCAGCTTTTTCACTCTCCTCTTTCATCAAGAGGCTCTTTAGTTCCTCTTCGATTTCTTCCATAAGGGTGGTGCCATCTTCATATCTGAGGTTGTTGATATTTCTCCCTGGCAGTCTTGATTCCAGTTTATGAGTCATCTGGCCCAGCATTTTGCATGATGTAACTTATATGCAGAGTATTTCGTACTCTGCATATAAGTTAAATAAGCAAGGTCACAATATACAACCTTGACATCCTCCTTTCCCAGTTTTGAGCCAATCTGTTGTTCCATGTCCGGTTCTAACTGTTGCTTCTTGACTTGCATCCAGATATCTAAGGAGACACATAAGGTGCTCTGGTATTCCTATCTCTTTTAAGAATTTTCCATGCTGCTGCTGCTGCTAAGTCGCTTCAGTCGTGTCCGACTCTGTGAGACCCCATAGACAGCAGCCCACCAGGCTCCCCCGTCCCTGGGATTCTCCAGGCAAGAACACTGCAGTGGGTTGCCATTTCCTCCTCCAATGCATGAAAGTGAAAAGTGAAAGTGAAGTCGCTCAGTCGTGTCCGACTCTTTGCGACCCCATGGACTGCAGCCTACCAGGCTCCTCCGTCCATGGGATTTTCGGGGAGTGGGTTGCCATTGCCTTCTTCATAGTTTGCTGTGATCCTTTAAAGGATAAATACTTTCCTTCTATTACCTTTATGTTCTAGGAATTTTATATTTTAGTAATTGTGGCCGGTTACTTTATTATGAATTGTTTTTGCATAAATCCAACAAAGATAATCTTTAAAGCAAAAAGTGTTGTGGGAACCTCTGGAATAATTCACAATTATCATCAAAATTATTGCCATCATTGATGTCTTTTTATTAATTTATTCCTCAGTAGTTTTTCAAAGTTAAAACATAAAATCTTAAATATGCTGCATCCGTCACTGTGATCAATGCAAAATTACAAAGTCAAGTTCACAAGTCACATTTGAATAATGGAATACCTGGATCATAACTTGAAAGTTTGAAAGTTTTTAACTTTCATCTTGATTTCTAAAATAAAGTAGTATGTCTTCCACAGTAATATCTACTTAATGTGTTTAATCAATATTAATTCAGACTCTGTCAGCATTTTATCGGAGAAGGCAATGGCACCCCACTCCAATACTCTTGCCTGGAAAATCCCATGGGTGGAGGAGCCTGGTAGGTTGCAGTCCATGGGGTCGCTAAGAGTCGGACACGACCGAGCGACTTCACTTTCATCTTTCACTTTCATGCATTGGAGAAGGAAATGGCAACCCACTCCAGTGTTCTTGCCTGGAGAATCCCAGGGATGGGGGAGCCTGGTGGGCTGCCGTCCATGGGGTCACACAGAGTTGGACACAACTGAAGAGACTTAGCAGCAGTAGCAGCATTTTATTCATGTACCAAACATACCCTGAGTCTCTACCATATCCCAGGCATTGGGCTAAAAGGCACTGGTATTCAGTGATGAGCTAAAGGACAGTTTCTTCTTTCCTGAAGTTGACAGTCCAGTGGGATAGACTGAGACTAATCAGATGTCATACAAATACTGTATAATTTTAGTGTATTGAGAACCAGAGGGAGATTTATAAGACAGGAACAATATGACCCATCAGTAAGGCTGACATTCCTGCAGAGTGACAATTGACCTGAGGCCTGCAGGAAAGATACACACTCAGTAGGCAAAGAGGGAAAGATGTTAAGAGGAAGGAACCGTGTATAAAAATGGCCTTCCTTATTATCTATTTTATAGATAGTAGTGTGTATATGTCAACCCCAGTCTCCAAATTTATCCCTCTCTCCACCCTTTCGCCCCTGGTAACTGTAAGTTTGTTTTCTGTATCTGTGACTTTATCCAGGAACTCTTCTCAATACGTGTTAATGACCTATATGGGAAAAGAATCTAAAATGACTGGATATATGTATATGTACAGCTGATCAACTTTGCTGTACAGAAACGAATACAAAATTGTAAATCAACTATAGTCCAATCATTTTTTTAAGTCATCTTAAAATATAGCCTTCTTCCTCAAAGTAATTTATCAAGATTGAAGTCTTGGTACTGTGAAAAATTTAGCTGATTGTGCAGAATCTATACTGACCCAAGAACATCCTCTGGTAGCGTTATAATTTCATTTTTAGTTAATCAGTTAGTTTTGTTTCTATTTCCTGAAAAAAGCAAAAATTCCAGTTAATTGATTAAGCTCCATCATCAAAACTTAAGAAGGAGATTTTTCTGCTAAGATAAAAATATATTAACAAATAGAAATGTACTGATAAACTATGGAGAAGAGAAGCAATATATGAAATGTAGCAAGTAGACTTGCTATCTGAATTGATCCAATTGTGAATTCCTTTGTCAAACTGGAAATCTTTTACATAACTAGTAATCAATCATGACCGCCTGACTTTCTGTATAAGGAGAAATCATGCATTAAAATTAATTTGTTGTTCTGTCACTCAGTCATGTCTGACTCTGCGACCCCATGAACATGCTAGGCTTCCCTGTCCTTCACCATCTCCCAGAACTTGCTCAAACTCATGTCCATTGAGGCAGTGATTCCATCCAACCATCTCATCCTCTTTTGTCCCCTTCTCCTCTTGCCTTCAGTCTTTCCCAGCATCAGGGTCTTTTCCAATGAGTCAGCTCTTTGCACCAGGTGACCAAAGTATTGGAGCTTCAGCTTGAGCATCAGTCCTTCCAGTGAATATTCAGGGTTGATTTCCTTTAGAATTGACTGGTTTGATCTCTTTGCAGTCCAGGAGACTCTCAAGAGTCTTCTTCAACACCACAGTTCAAAAGCATCAGTTCTTCGATGCTCAGCCATCTTTCTGGTCCATGTCTTACATCCATACATGACCACTGGAAAAACTGTAGCTTTGACTACATGGACCTTTGTTGGCAAAGTAATGTCTCTGCTTTTTAATATGCTGTCTAGGTTGGTCATGACTTTTCTTCCAAGGAACAATTGTCTTTTAAATTCATGGCCGCAGTCATCATCTGCAGTGATTTTGGAGCCCAAGAAAATAAAGTCTCTCACTGTTTCCATTGTTTCCCCATCTATTTGCCATGAACTGAAGGTGCGTCTCGTCAAGGCTATGGTTTTTCCTGTGGTCATGTATGGATGTGAGAGTTGGACTGTGAAGAAAGCTGAGCACCAAAGAATTGATGCTTTTGAACCGTGGTGTTGGAGAAGACTCTTGAGAGTCCCTTGGATTGCAAGGAGGTCCAACCAGTCCATTCTAAAGGAGATCAGCCCTGGGTGTTCTTTGGAAGGAATGATGCTAAAGCTGAAACACCAGTACTTTGGCCACCTCATGCGAAGAGTTGACTCATTGGAAAAGACTCTGATGCTGGGAGGAATTGGGGGCAGGAGGAGAAGGGGATGACAAAGGATGAGATGGCTGGATGGCATCACCGACTCGATGGATGTGAGTCTGAGTGAACTCCAGGAGTTGGTGATGGACAGGGAGGCTGGCGTGCTGCGATTCATGGAGTCGCAAAGAGTTGGACACGACTGAGCGACTGAACTGAACTGAACTGAACTGATGGGACTGGATGCCATGATCTTAGTTTTTTGAATGTTGAGTTTTAAGTCAGCTTTTTCACTCTCCTCTTTCACCTTCATCAAGAGGCTCTTTAGTTCATCTTCACTTTCTAATGTAAGGGTGGTATCATCTATGTGTCTGAGGTTACTGATATTTCCCCCAGCAGTCTTGATTCCAACTTGTGCTTCATCCAGCCTGGCATTTCTCATGATGTACTTTGCGTATAAGTTAAATAAGCAGGGTGACAGTATACTCAAGGAGTGGCAATAACTAAATGTAGAAGACTTTATAGTCTGTCTTCTCCTTATGCTTCTCTAGAATCACACTGAAAGTAACTCTTTTTCTCACCATTTGGAGAATTCAATATATGTTATCTCAGTTCAGTTCATCATCAGATGAATATTTGACTGAATGACCTCCTTGCAGAATGTACTTTTAATTTACTTTTTGGTGTAGCAGTGATTTTAATTGCATTGAGAGCTAATATAACTCTGGTAAGTGCATGATTCTATTAATTTTCTTATAGTCACATTTAGTTTGTAATATAAATGCATTATGATTGTATATTCTAATTTAAAATGCAGAAATAATCATACACTTATTTTCCATTTCCCAACCCTTTTGGCTTTTCCTGACATTTTACTTTAAAAATTATATTACTGGACATGCTTAGAGGCAAATAGTCAATAGTGTTTTTTCAAAGTATTTTAATTTTTATAGAGTCTGCTTTTGAAAATGGCTTCATCTAACTTAACTTTTTGTCTTCTTTTTAGTCTATTTGGCTTTTCCCCCATTTCTGCCAGAAATAATTTTCTTGTCATTCTAGCATTGTTTGCCTAATATTATACCAATTTTAGGCAGAACACTATTGAACTCTTGTGTCGTCTGTCAAAAGATATGTATTAATTAGTTGTAGAATAGCTCTATTTTAACTGCCTAACTGTTTATCACAGTATAAGTACTAAGTGAATATAGATTTACATGGGCAACACAGGGAGCAATGGTGATTAAACTTACCAGAGTAATCAGTATTTACTAAGCCAGAGCAGAAACACCAACATAAATATTTGCAGCTTTGAAAGCATTCTTATGTACTAACACAGAGTAGATTATACTGATGGGTTCAAGATTCATTGATTATAAGGTTTATTTCAACTACTTGAAGCACTGTAAGTAAGAAATTTCCTCCATATTTTCCAAAAACAATATAAGCATTGCTATTAGCATTATCATTTCTATTTTCCCCCTTGTAATTAAGACTTAGGACTGATTTTTATACATATAATTTACTCTATCTCAAAATGAAAATAATTCATGTTAGTCTTTCTAATAATAGTGTGATAGTGAAAGTCATTCAGTCCATGTCCAACTGTTTGCAACCCCATGGAGTATACAGTCCTTGGAATTGTCCAGGCCAGAATACTGGAGTGGGTTCCCTTCTCCAGGAGATGTTCCCTTCTCCAGGGGATCTTCCCAACCCAGGAATTTAACCAGAGTCTCCTGCATTGCAGGCAGATTCTTTACCAGCGGAGCCACCAGGGAAGCCCAAGGATACTGGAGTGGGTAGTTTATCCCTTCTCCAACAGATCTTCCCAACCCAGGAATTTAACCAGAGTCTCCTGCATTGCAGGCAGATTCTTTACCAGCTGAGCTACCAGGGAATCCCCATAGTGTGATGATGTTTACTCAATATTGTGATAATGTTAATGAAAGATGTTCCTAAGTATCAAATATTGTTTTGTGTAACCCATATCTTAAAATATCTGAAAATGAGAAAGAACTTTGACTACTTGTAATTTCTTAGCAATAATAGGAAAAATAAAAACACATGCACATACTTGCATGGACTGAAAAGATATCTTCATATCTTCTAAAAGCTATGTCTAAATCCTAAACCCCATCTGTGAATGTGATCTTATTTGGAAATAAGATTTTTGCAGATATAATTAAATTAATGATTTTGAGCTGAGATTTCATGGATTAAAGGTGTACCCTAAGTCCCATGTTCAGTGTCCTCATCAGAAGCAGAAGAGAAAGAATAGAGAGACACAGAAGAAAATCCATGTGAAGATGGAGGCAGAAATGGAAGTAATTCACTTGCAAGCCAAGGGGTGACAAGGGTTGGCAGAGCCACCAGAAGCTAGGAGAGGCGCGTGGAGCATATTCCTCAGAACCCGCAGGAGAAGGCACCCTGCCGGCACCTTGTTGGGACTTCTAGCCATAAGAACTGTGAGAAAATACATTTCTGTTATTTTAAGCAACCAAGTTTGAGGCAATTTGTTATGGCAGCCTTAGGAAACTAATACACACAACTTTAGCCTCTGCCTTGGAATCAAAACTCGATACATGCAGTTTTTTGGATTGTGTTTCTCTGTTTTATGGGATTTCAAGGAGTGCTACTGGTATCAAATAAGACTTCTAACTTTCTTTGACCTCATCCTATTCTTACTTAAGATATTCATTGTGAAATGGAGGAATAAAAGAAGATGTTGAGAAGGCAGGTTCTTGTTCCTCAAAAATTCAGAGAAAATTAATATCATGATTCCTCAGAATACCATTTTTTTAATTGTGTAAGAAAAAAAAGAGGAGAGTGGCCTATGGCATGAAGATAAACTAATAAAGATAGCCCTAAAATTCACAACAGAGAACCCATCCTCATGTTTCAGGCTCTCTTCACATCTAAATATTTAGAAAGACATTTTTTTTTGTCTTTCTAGTGATTTGAGATTCTTTCTATAATAAAAAAAAAACAAGTTAAAAAATTGAAGTGACTTTTATTTTTATATATAAACAAATCTTGCTTATTTTATCTGAGATGAGCATATAATGCAAGCATTCAGTGTGCATTCTTTCTCTTTCTCTTTGTACAAATAACAATGCTATAACCAGTACCTGCCAGTTACATGTATATGTGCACACATACATTTCAGTTATTTCAGAAAGTCATAACAATTGTGTTGACTCTTTCAAAGTGTATGTTTTTACAGAAATGAAACTAGATTCTTTATAACTATTTTAATTATCAAAAATTATTTTTTAATTAATCTTTATTCTTTGACAGGTAAAGTTTATCACAGATTTTACTACTTTTTCACAGGAGGATCAAAGTATATTTCGGTGAAAACATAGAACATCCAGGATTTAATGGGCATAAGAATATTTCTGTATTTTTAAAAAATTACAACATTTTCTTATACAATGAATCTAACAGTTAAAATTATGAAAATGTACAGATTTACTTTCTGGTTAATGCACAGACACACACACACACACACACACACACAATAGTAAAATTTACTTTAGCTAAATAAAATCTTTCAGTTAGGGACCTTTCAAGTGAGGAAAATTTATTAATTATTGCCTACTCATGACAGCTTCCTTGTTACACTTAAAGAATTAACTAAATGGCTGTAGTTGATTCTTCCCAAGCTGGACAATCAGCCTTATTAACCACAGTGACCTTGACAGCGCATTAGAAATGAAGGTAGACCTCATTTGTACATGGCCATATATTTGCAGATGTAGTACTTTGATGGATACAATAAATTGGTGCACTTTTCAACCTTTGTATGAAGAATTCCAGACAATGACTGTTGCTATAAACTATTCCTCAACAAGAGTTGTTTTCCAGGTGGAGCTGATCCAGTGGAGTTTTCATAAGCATTCAAGCCTGGATCATGATTTGAATGAGAACAGTGCTATAGTTTTGCTGTTGGAGCTTATGCATTATTCCTGTCATTATCTTCCATCTTAAAAGTTAGCCTAGAGTACTTATTGCTAATCATTGTGATTCAGAAAACACCACCTATATTTAAAATTCATATCATACCAGGCACTTCGATTTACAGTGCTCTGACCTGAACTAGGTGAAGAAGAAGCTTAAATATTCAAGGATTGGGATAGAGCAGATTGGAGATTCATTGGAAAGCCACGCATAATAGGCACGCAATTACCGGGAAACAATTAGGAAACAATTTATCTGCTTTTTAACACAGGCATCTATAAACAGGGTAATTTATCAGCCATTTCACAACTTGTACTACAACTGTATACCTCAAGTTTTAAATTATGTTATGCTTTTAGACTTATTTATACTCACAGCCTATGTCTCAGTTTTCAAGTGAGTCATCATAGATATCTTAATTTTTCTACATTTGTTATAAACCAGTTTGATTTTTTAAAGTTCTTATAGGCATAATTGATTCTAGGTGTCATAAGGGTTCTGAGTTGTGAAATGTTAAATAACTGTGTTCTAGGGTTTTCAGTGGGAGAAGGAAATGGAAACCCACTCCAGTGTTCTTGCCTGGAGAATCTCAGGGACAGAGGAGCCTGGTGGGCTGCCGTCTATGGGGTCGCACAGTCAGACATGACTGAAGCGACTTAGCAGCAGCAGCAGCGGCAGGGTTTTCAGTAGAACGTATTGAAAAATCTCAGCTTTACGTTTTTGCAGGTTTTGGTCATGCCAGTCTTTGTCATCATCACTCTGAATTTTTTGGCAACTCTGTATATGTCTCGTGTGTTTTCCTACCTTTCATTCGATGTCTCCTTCTTTCTAGTCCTATTCTTTTTAATCTTGTGTCTGGGCCACTTGGTTTCTTTTGTTTTTGTGCTTTTGCAATTATATTTTATAAAATGGTCTTACAGCCCAGAAACTTGACTCTCACCATTCCCTTCCCTTCCCACCCAATAGAAATAGTAGCTACTTTATATATATAGGAACTTAAAGGTTTAAAATATAATGTCATATTTATTATTTCAGCCTAAGCAAAGTGAACGTCCCTTTTAAAGTTCATTCTAATTATAAAAGCCATTTAAAAGGAGTGCAGTTATCTTAAAATATACTTTTGATACATTCGAGATATTGAGTTAAAGTGACTGACCCCTTCCCAGCAGTCCTTTTTCTTTCAACTAGGAACATCAGCATATGCTTCTTTACACTATGCAAAGTGAAAATGTGAAGAGGTTTTGAACATCAGTTCAGGACACATTTTATTTTATTTTTATTTATTGATTTATTTACTTTACAATATTGTATTGGTTTTAAATACAGTTGGTCTATAGTTCACCAGGTTTGCCCGTACTCTATTTTTTTTCTTTTTTTAAGGTAAAAAGGATATTTCTTGTGCTGTGCTCAGTGTTTAGTGGGAATGGGCAGGCTTGTGGGCACCAGTAAGAGGGCTCTTCAGAAACAGAGCAACCCCTTGTAGGAAGGATACCCCTGAGAGCACTGTTGCTGCCTCACCAACTGTGTACTTCGCGTGGGATTCTGTTCTCTCTCGGCCAGGGGGCTTGTAGAGATACTAAGGAACTGTAGGCCTTGGGTTGCCAGGGTTTTTGTATGGATTCAGTAGCATAGGTGGCGCTAGTGGTAAAGAACCTGCCTGCCAGTGCAGGAGACATAAGAAATGGGGCTTCAATCCCTAGGTTGGGAAGATGTCCTGGAGGAGGAAATGGAAACCCACTCTAGTATTCTTGCCTGGAGAATCCCTTGGACAGAGGGGCATGGCGGGCTACAGTCCATGGGGTTGCCAAGAGTCGGATACGACTGAGGCGACTTAGCCCACACGCATACCAGTCAAGTAGGTGGAATTAAAACAGTGACATGCTAGTAAAGTAATGCTCAAAATTCTCCAAGCCAAGCTTCAGCAATATGTGAACCGTGAACTTCCTGATGTTCAAGCTGGTTTTAGAAAAGGCAGAGGAACCAGAGATCAAATTGCCAACATCCTCTGGATCATGGAAAAAGCAAGAGAGTTCCAGAAAAACATCTATTTCTGCTTTATTGACTATGCCAAAGCCTTTGACTGTGTGGATCACAAGAAACTGTGGAAAATTCTGAAAGAGATGGGAATACCAGACCACCTGATCTGCCTCTTGAGAAATCTGTATGCAGGTCAGGAAGCAACAGTTAGAACTGGACATGGAACAACAGACTGGTTCCAAATAGGAAAAGGAGTTTGTCAAGGCTGTATATTGTCACCCTGTTCGTTTAACTTCTATGCAGAGTACATCATGAGAAATGCTGGACTGGAAGAAACACAAACTGGAATCAAGATTGCTGGGAGAAATATCAATAACCTCAGATATGCAGATGACACCACCCATATGGCAGAAAGTGAAGAGGAACTCAAAAGCCTCTTGATGAAAGTGAAAGTGGAGAGTGAAAAAGTTGGCTTAAAGCTCAACATTCAGAAAACGAAGACCAAGGCATCCGGTCCCACCACTTCATGGGAAATAGATGGGGAAACAGTGGAAACAGTGTCAGACTTTATTTTTCTGGGCTCCAAAATCTCTGCAGATGGTGACTGCAGCCATGAAATTAAAAGACGCTTACTCCTTGGAAGGAAAGTTATGACCAACCTAGATAGCATATTCAAAAGCAGAGACATTACTTTGCCAACAAAGGTTCGTCTAGTCAAGGCTATGGTTTTTCCAGTGGTCATGTATGGATGTGAGAGTCGGACTGTGAAGAAGGCTGAGCGCCGAAGAACTGATGCTTTTGAAGTGTGGTGTTGGAGAAGACTCTTGAGAGTCCCTTGGACTGCAAGACATCCAACCAGTCCATTCTGAAGGAGATCAGCCCTGGGATTTCTTTGGAAGGAATGATGCTGAAGCTGAAACTCCACTACTTTGGCCACCTCATGTGAAGAGTTGACTCATTGGAAAAGACTCTGATGCTGGGAGGGATTGGGGGCAAGAGGAGAAGGGGACGACAGAGGATGAGATGGCTGGATGGCATCACCAACTTGATGGACATGAGTTTGGGTGAACTCCAGGAGTTTGTGATGGACAGGGAGGCCTGGCGTGCTGCGATTCATGGGGTTGCAAAGAGTCGGACACGACTGAGCAACTGATCTGATATGATTTTATTGTAATGCTTTAAACCTGAGATGTATGTCATTCATGACCTTTATAATTAATCCTTCATTTTTAGCAAGGTTGGCTGAAACTTTTATTTTTGCTTTCTTTTTAGTCCAGTACTCATTTGAGAATGATAGGAATATTTGTTGCCACAGCATCTTAATAATAGTAGCAATAAAAATGATGAAGAGAATGATGAATGTTATTGTTACCTACTTTCTATGTTCATACCTATTTTCTATGAATGTAGACAATTTTCTATGTCCCCTGTATTTGGCTATGCACAATATTTATCTGAAGTCCATACTGAACTCTTGATATGCACCATTATCATGTGAATATCAAATGAAACATTATTTCATTTAATCATTGCAACAATGCTCTAAGGAATTATTATTCCCATTTTCCAGATGAGACTGACAAGAAGGTGCAAAGTCAGACATTCCTTCTATATAGCTTTAATTTTTATTCACTATGACTTTTTTAGCAGCAGCCAAGGGACCAAGGGATCAAGATAGAATGAGAAATGAGGGTAGAAGACAAAATGGACAGGGTCAGCCTTTGATAATGCAGGTTATTTTTCAGTCAGATATTTTAAAGTCTAGGACTGTGTGCCCTGAAAGAAGTAAGAGTGTTTGTAAGTATAAGACAGAACAAGATATAGAATGTTGGTGGAGGAAGCCTCAACCATGGCTATCTTTTAATTTTTAGTTAGAATAGGTAAATGATATTTCAAATGATGTAGTTAACTGAAAATTAATTACAATGAATTAAGTGGTAGGCCCACTCTGTATCAATGGCATGTGTAGTGCCACTGAAAGAAGAGGCTGTGATTTGAAAAATCTTTTTTATTGTCTTTGAAAATAATTAAATGCACATTTCAAAGTTAATACAACCACTAATGAAAATAAGCTTTGTACTAACAGAGCAGGAAGGGACCTTAGAACTCATGTACTTTAAAAGCCTTTGTCCAATTAGGGTAAAAAGTGAAGCCCAAAGCAATGACCTTGACTTGCCTAATACTAAAGACAGTTACTAGTCCAATTAGGTCTACTAAAAACCTGCTTAGATGAACCCATATCATGATTAAGCATCAAAATTTTATTTTAAAGTGATCTTTTCTCTTTTGGTAAGTGTAATTTTCCCCTGGGATATATTTTAACTGTATCATCATAATTATTTTTATGTATTAGTAATAGCATTTTTATATTGAAATATATTTTATTCCAAGAATTTTATCTTTATAAATGTAATTATACACTTATTTATTTCCAAAGTAACTGTAAAAGTTATTAAATCATTAAATTTGAAATACGTGCACTTAAAAATTCTAATTACTTATAATCCCCAATCCCAGAAGCTAATGTTAATATTCTCTTATTTATCCTTTCAGTCTTTCTTCTAACATACAAATTATCATTTTTCTTTAGATTAGCATAGAGATATTATATTAATATATGTATAATACTCTGTCTTTAATAATACATTTCATCACATTAGATAAAGTATTTTACCATAGCATTCAATATTAATCTATGATGTAATTCTTAGTTGTTATTTATATCTTAAACAAATTCTTTACTGTTATTTTGTTTTAATTTATTTTTTTATTGAAGGATAATTGCTTTACAGAATTTTGTTGTTTTCTGTCAAACCTTAACATGAATCAGCCATAGGTATACATATATCCTCTCTCTTAGATGTTCTGATTTTTCACCTTAAAAAATGCAACAATGAAAACTTCCATAGCAAAAACTTTGGAAATTTTTCTAGTTATTTGTGTTAATTTACCAGCCTACTTCACAATTTTCCATTTAATAACTAAAGTACAAATTTACTATGTTTTAAAATATTAGTCCCATTACATCACCATTACTATTTAACTCTGTAAAAATTTTTTCCTAAAGATAGATGCCTTTAATCTTCCCAGTACTTAATTTTTTAATTTCTACCTCAAAGTTTTTAGTTCTTAGGCATTTGCTTTTGGCAAGGTAAAAAAAGATTAAACATATCACCAAAATATAAAAAATTATTTCAGCATGATATATGCAACTTGTATAATTTCAGAACTTTTACATACAAATGAACTCTGTCATCATGCTATTTAAAATGAGAGAAGAATAAAAAATATAGTACAGTTAGACTAATTAGGTAATCATTTCTGCAGTGTTAGTGCCCTAGAAAGATAAAAGCACTTCCTTTTTTGGCTCATTCATCTTGTAGGAAGGCAGCTAGGAAAGTCCAGTTCTCTAATCCTGTATGCAATGCATACCATACCTAGAGAAAAACAAGCACAGCTTTCCTTCCCACATGATCAAATTCCACTAAAAGATTTACTTCTGAGGCAGCAATTAAAGAGATATGACTGTGAGGATATTCACATTTTCATAAACAATTTCCATGTTCTCCCTCCCTGTAATTCTAATATCAAGAATCTCACAGGACTTATTTGTACTATTCATAACTATGGGTACTGTGGGTTTTTCAGCTCATGCTTTACAAACAAACGAGCTTTTTCATTTGTTCCTAATGACTTTGGTTTATACAAAGAGATCTTAAACTGTCCCCAGAGCAATCATTTTGCTAAAGTGTTATTAGAACATCTTTACAAATTTAGCAATGAAAGGGGGTTCCGTTAAACAATGGAAATCATTGGGAACCAAGGGCCTTTGGCAAGTTTAGTGCTCACCCATCTTGTTTTATTTTCAGTGATGAGTATAAGTAATTTTATGACCCAGATATTGATTCTTTAACTGGTAGGTGGGTAAGGAAGATAAGAAGCTGATGGGTTGGGAAGAAATACTAGAAAAATCAGAGCAGTATTTTCTGGCTAATCCACTCTGTCCTTGCTCTTCTAAGGAGGCTTATGAATCTTTAAACAAGTGTACCTCCCAGTATCTGCTGATAGAGCCATTTCTTTCCTTAAGTTTGAGGACTTGTAGCTGACATCCTTGTGCTCCTGCTCAGTTGTATCCAACTCTTTTGCAACCCCATTGACTGTAGCCTGCCAGGCTCCTCTCTCTGTGGGATTTTCCAGGCAATAATATTGATTGGAGTGTATTGCCATTTCCTCTTTCAGGGGATCTTCCCAACCCAGCAGTTGAACTCGCAATGCATGTGTCTCCTGCATTGCAGGCAGATTCTTTACCCACTGAGCCATCAGGGAAGCCCCGTATAACTGAGAATAAGGGCTATTTTTCAATAGATCATCAACAGGCTTTAGATTATATATGTAAATATATGAGGGTCTCATTTTCATCAACATCAAATTTGATGCATTTGCTATGCATAGGGAGACAGCTGCTCATGAGCCTGAAACTTGACCTGTGGGTTCTTGCAGAGCACGTCCAAATTACATGATCTGTCTCTTGGTTTGAGGCTGCCGCTTCAAAAACAGAATTTGCCCCTATTCTGGACAGCTTTGCTTTCAAAGGCCTCCTTTGCCCAGGACAACTTTTGTTAGCTTCCTTCAGGATGATCTATCTTGTTGTTTCATCCAGCAGTTCCTTTCTGGTGCCCTTTCAAGATTCTTCTCCTTGCTCTGTACATGACCATACTGCTACACAACATCCCTATAAATGCACCTCCGCCTATGTCTTTTCAGTCACCCAGAGGCTGTTTTAACAAGTGTCGCTTTGATTCTGGTGAACAGAATGGAAGCTTATTGTTGGAAAACCGTTCTTGCTGGTGTTGAATATTTCTCAAAGATGACTGATCAAACTGTGGATTAAAGAAAGTAATGAAAAAGAGAGGGTAGAAGTGACAGCTTCAGCCAGTTCATCATTAAGGGAATTATAGACTGGCTGCACTGGTATTACTTTGCTAGCCTACTCAT
This sequence comes from Bubalus bubalis, assembly GCF_019923935.1. Classification (NCBI taxonomy): domain Eukaryota; kingdom Metazoa; phylum Chordata; class Mammalia; order Artiodactyla; family Bovidae; genus Bubalus; species Bubalus bubalis. The sequence goes on along the minus strand of NC_059160.1, from coordinate 117,590,651 downwards.
TAGATCCAGGGTTTGGTGATTGTATCCCTTTAAGGGATATATTTTTTTCTGTTTAAAAATTTTTATTGTTCTTATTTTCTATAAGATAGTGTTTTATTGAACAAGAAATATCAACATTCGGTGACAATTACTGATTATTATTACTAACAGAAATCAATATATTTTATTTTCATCATCATTAGCCATCTCTAAGCTGCTAGAAATAGGAAAGATTTTCATGTATAAGTCGTCCTGGTTTTCAACTTACTTTATAGTTGTTACAGTGCAAAATATTCTCTCTCAGAAAAGTTTCCTCTCTTGCAAAATGAAGTTTATTATAATACAAATATCATGATATTATTGTATAGTCCAGATAAAATAAGATAGGTAACCTGGAATGCAGTATTGCATGAAAGTCTTATTTTCTATTTCTGATGCCCCTTAAAGCCACGCTTTAGGACTTTGTACCAACCAGTCCATTTATTCATGTGTGCCTGCCTCTTACATTGTTCATCATCAGCCAGGAGTAACTACTGAATTACAAAACTATGGACTGTTGCTAAGGACTATAGTACACGGCACAAGTTATTTCTAAGGAACATAGTTTAATGTCTACTTTTTTCTTTTTCTTTCTTTCTTTTGCCTTTTTTATATTTCTGTATGCCTTTCTGCTTAATATTGGAGACTGGTTTCCTAAGCAGTAACAAACCTCATTCAGTGGTCTCTATCCTTGAACTTTTTGGTATATTAATTGCTTAAAAATGTATTTGAAAAAATAAGCTCTTATTATTAGGTCTAATATTAGATCTAATATATATCGATCCTTGAGTTGATGATTTAAGTAGACATTTTATTGTTAATTCTGGCAAATTTTTATAGCAATCTCTTGGCCAAAATCATGACAGTAATACAGTATTATGCTCTATAGCCTGTAATATTTGGAGGAAAAGATTCATTCACTTTTCTACATGACAGTAATACAGTATTATGCTCTATAGCCTGTAATATTTGGAGGAAAAGATTCATTCACTTTTCTAGCTGTTGATTTAACAAAAGACTAGATTTTTTTACTTTCTTATGGCAGTTAGTAAAGATGGAGGCATTTTTGTATCTACCAGGACTGATGCACTCTTCAAAATGTGATGGTAATGTCTCCTTAGTGTTTTCAGATGTGCTGTGTGCAAATGAAAAAGTTTTATACACGCAGTTGTTACCAACTCTTGCTGCTCTGTTCATGGGATTCTCCAGGCGAGAATTCTGGAGTGGGTAACTATTCCCTTCTCTAGGAGATCTTCCTGACCCAGGGATCAAACCCAGGTCTCTTGCAATGAAGGTGGATTCATTACCCACTGAGCCACCAGCAAAGCCCAATCTGGGCATGAACAGAGCAGGGGGAATAAGGTTTCACCACCTTTAGGAATACTATTCTGGGTACTTTCTTCAAGGGATTCCAGGGCTGAGAGAGGTATGAAACTCTTTACTGGCTTCTCCTGATATCTATACTTCTTTGTTTCTTCAAAAACAAAACAAATCAAACAAATAAAATGCTTGCCTTCAAATACTACAAAGAAAGAAAAGACTCAGTCAGCAAGACTAAAGTAACGTTTCTCCAAACAATTTAGTTATTGGTAGGAAGAGACAGAGTGATGTAGTTTTAGCCATTTCTGGGAACTGAATTTTGTATGATAGTACTAACAACTCTACACATTTGGTATCCTGATACACAATCTTTAATATCTTGATTGTAGCCTACTTAGCTGCTTAACAAAAAAAGATGAAGATCACCTTTGTTGTTTTCAGTTACTAAATCATGTCTGACTCTTTGCTACCCCATGATCTGCAGCACATCAGGCTCCCCTGTCCTTCACCATCTCCCTGAGTTTATTCAAACTCATGTCCAGTGAGTGATTCAGTGCAAACATCTCATCCTCTGTTGTCCCCATCTCCTCCTTCCCTCAATCTTTCCCAGCATTGGGTCTTTCCCAGTAAGTCAGGTGGCTAAAGAATTGGTGCTTCATCTTCAGCATCAGTCCTTCCAGTGAATACTCAGGGTTGATTTCCTTAAGATTGATTGGTTTGATCTCCTTGCTGTCCAAGGGACTCTTAAGAGTCTTCTCCAGCATCATAGTTTGAAAACATCCATTCTTTGGCCCTCAGCCTTCTGTATGGTCCAACTCTCACATCCGTACATGACCTCTGGAAGAACCATAGTTTTGACTGTATGGACCTTTCCCAGCAGAGTGATGACCATCTCATTTTACAAATGCCTCCTCCTGTTTTCTAAGCTCTCCTTTAACCAAAGCAGTGTTTGGGCCGTCAAGGTCCTAAATATTTAAAAGAGATTTTCATCTTGTTATACAGAGAAAACATTTCTTATTATTAGTCACATTCAAATTATAAATGAGAAATTTTAATAATAGATTACTAAATATTATACAAAGAGAAATGCATTTTTAACTTTTTACCGTAGTGGAGTATTCTTTCAGAGATCTGAGTTTTTTAAAATGTGGGAAATATATAAAAACTTGAAAGAATAATATTTAGTAAAAAACTAATTGCCATGACAATGTACCCATGAGAATTTATAGCTTATAAATAACCAAGATTAATTAAATTGACTAAGAGTTTCCCTCCATAACATTTAGTTTGAAGTCAAATTCAAAATTTAGCCAAGATTAATTAAATTGACTAAGAGTTTCCCTCCATAACATTTAGTTTGAAGTCAAATTCAAAATTTAGTTTATGTTTTATAGTCACTTTTATAAACATAGGAACAAGAGTTTTCTACATTCTCAAATTTTGCTACTTATGTTTTATTTATTATCTGTGTTAGTCATCTTCTAGCTTCCCAAATTCGGAGAGGTATTTGAGAATAATAATTTTAGAAAAATAATGTGTCAGAATTTATGAGGTATTTGTTTCATCTTCATCCAGTACTTTCTCATCATTCTGGGTCTAATAATTCTGAGAGCATAAGTATATTTATGTTGGTTGAAATATAAGATACCTTGTTTGTATTTCTTTAAACATTTATGTCTGACTCCTATAAGATAAAAAGTTTAAAAAAAAACGCTTTATGTTCTGATTTTTGTCCATATAATTTCAAAAGTGGAAAAATTGCATTCACGACTGTCATTAAATAAAATATATTCTTTTATTCATTCAGTTGTGAATAGTTTGAATATTGTTACTATATGGTATTATTGTCTTTCAGGTAAATCTAGTTAACAAAACCATCTTTTAAAAACCTGACTGTAATAAGGCAGCATTTGTCTTTATTTTCAATATTATGAAGCTTTTAATTAACAGAAAACCGCCATGGGTTGCTTCTTTAGAATACCACTAAATGTTAGAGACATCGTCTACTGTACAGGAGTTTCACTACTGGATGAGGATGTCTGGGAATTCATATGGATGAAATTCCACTCTACCACAGCCATTTCTGAAAAGAAAATATTATTGGAAGCCTTAACTTGCAGTGATGACAGGAATTTATTAAATAGGTGGGTCAATTAAATGTTTAAATTTGTATAATGAGAGTGTTCTCTGTTAATCAAATTGTACTGAACTTGTTTTTATTTCCTTAAATATGCTAGTTACTCTAAAATATATCATTCTAGAGCTAAAGAAAACTGAGATATTAATATGATGAAAGCTTGTTGATTTGAAAGGTTTGTTTCTATTTTATGTTATTTATATGTATGTAAGATAATATTTCATTATAAAATTGAAGTATTTATTAAAATGAATTTTTAAAGCAAATTTTCATCATTAAATCAGAATAATGATTTAACCACCTACAAGATTTTTTCAGACATTAATTAATATATCAATTAAAATGTTATGAGTTTGTTCTTCTTCCTTTTATAAACACAGAATTGTTCTATTGATAAATTTTTATTAGTAAAGTTTACATGGACTATTCTTTGAAGATTGTGATAACAAATCATATAATTCTTATAAGTAAAGAAAAGTTTGTTATTAAACTAAAATTTCCCTGCAATTCTATCCTTAAAGGCTTCTAAATCTATCACTGAATTCTGAGGTGGTTCTGGATCAAGATGCAATTGATGTGATAATCCATGTAGCTCGAAATCCACATGGCCGAGACCTTGCCTGGAAGTTTTTTAGAGATAAATGGAAGATATTAAATACCAGGTAAAAATAAGAGTTCAATCATTCTTACTGGAGTGAGTAAATCAAAGGTGATATCTGAGAGATAAAGACCCAACTTTTTGTGGTAGAAGCAAGATCCAGATAATAGAATTAGATTTTGAAGTAGTCAGCCAAGATGGGTGTTGCCACTCCTGTGAAGCTCAGAATTAATTTAACAGTTCTATAACATTATTCATTTATAAAAGATTGATAACCATAATTATGTATGGAAATATGCAGAGTGAAAAGGTTTAGCATTGCAGCTTTCCCAAAAAATCTATCAAACTGTCTTAGGTTGAAGAAATTGTATCATTAAAATCTGATATCCTGAGTGTGTTGTAGAAAAAATGATTTATGAATCATATATAATGGTATTAGAACAAGAAATGGAGAAGGAAATGGCAACCCACTCCAGTATCCTTGCCTGGAGAATCCCATGGACAAAGGAACATAGTGGGCTACAGTCTGTGGGGTCATAAGGGTCGGAAACAACTTAGCGACTAAAATACTTCTACTAAAATTCACATTGGAGAAGGAAATAGCAACCCACTCCAGTGTCCTTGCCTGGAGAATTCCATGGACAGAGAAGCTTGGCGGGCTGCAGCCCATGGGGTCACAGAGAGTCGGACATGACTGAGTGACTAACACACACAAACACAGAACAAGAAAACTTTAATTGCGTCTATACAATTGTTTAAATATTTAAAAATATAAATATCATAAAACATCTGAAGTAAAGCCATGATATAGAGAAGGGATGTTTGAATCACTGTATAATTCTAGATGCAGTAGAATTCATTCCTGAGCCATCTTGCTTCATGTTGAGAATACTTCAGACTCTGTTTTAGAAAATATTTCATTATATATTTAAATATATTATAATAAATGTTAATGTATTACTCTGATAATCTCTATGGTATTTAAAAATTAAATTTATTATAGAGCATGTAAATGCTACATGTTCTCAAACTTAAATGTTCCCAGACATTTAGCATACCCACTGTTCTATCTCTTAAAAGCTGGTATATAAATTTTATTTTTTAAAAGTACACAGTTATTGGTTGACCTTGTATAATGAGTTCAGTTTGAATTTATTTTTAATAATAAAATATATTTCTATCTGTAGATATTTAATTGTTAGAAAGCACTAATATTCCTAGATGGCACATTGTTTTTCTTTCTGTTTCTTGTATTTTCAGCTCAGAAATTAGAATGATTTACACTTGCTTTGATGTCATGCACATAGTATAAGGAATAATCAGACACAAGATGGAATTAATATATATGTACAAGCATTTGACTTTAAAGAGTATCAAATATCTACCAATGCAGAGTCTCTCTTTAGGGAGTGGTTTTGTAAATCAGAGTTCTGTATAATGCCTATATAGTTCATAGTCCCTACCTAAAATATTCGGTTCCTGATATGTTTGTTTTGTTTCACTGAAAGTACATCATCTCTAACCAAAAGGTAGAAGGAGAGATAACATTAGAACTCCCTCAGTCTAATGACCTCTTTGTTTAATTAGCTGGACATCAATATTAGCTACAACTCTGAAAAGGGAGGAAGAGGCACGTGGGAACTCAACTTTCTGCTCAGTTTTTCCATAAACCTAAGACCGCTCTCAAACTAAAGTTAATTTTCAAAAAAGTAGAAAGGTGAAGTTTCAACATTTCTACAGATAGAGCTGTGTTTATCTTGACAAACAGGATTGTCTTCTTCATCTTCCACTCCCTTGTCCATCTTGGAACATCAAAGTTCCTGAGGGAACAGTCCAAGGTTCTCCTTACTACTTGGCCTGCAGATTCTCCCTGGTTTTAGTTGCCATCTACTCTCACAGTTTGAATCACTCCAAAATCTACACCTCTAGCTCAGATATTTCACCTAAGCGTCACTCTATGGAAGATGTTTTTTTTGTTGAGATCCCCTACTGAGGTGTACCTGCAAAGCTAAACCATCATTTTCTATGTCTTGATTCCTCAGTAAATAGATGGCCATCCACCACCTGGATATCTACATGTAGTTCTCCTTTTTCCTTGATATATGTAAAAAGTAACATTTAGACTTGAGGTCCTATCAGTTTGACAATTCCTAAATGTTTCTTGAATTCTTCCTGTCTTTCCTACTACCACTGCCTTAGTGAAGGTTCTTATCCCTTGTTAGTACTCTTAATGACTGTCTCCTGTCTCTAATTACATATGCTGCCACATATACGCACACATGTATGCATGCGTGGACACACACACACCCACCACTTCCCTTTGTCCCAAGAATCTCTCTGAAAAGCAAAAATGACATTTCCTCCTGTAAAACCTTCAATACTCTGTGCAATGTTGAAAATCTAAGCTCCTGTCTTATTGACCCTTTTACCTCTTATTCTGTTATCCTCAGTCTCACAGTTTATACCCTCAGTACCAAATGCATGTAGTTGTTGGCACACACCGTGGTGTTTCACACCTCCTTGACTTGTGTATGTTGGTTCTCTGCCTAAAATTGCTTTCTTCCTTGATATTTGAAATTCAGTTCAGTTCAGTTCAGTCACTCAGTCATGTCTGACTCTTTGCAACCCCATGAATCGCAGCATGCCAGGCCTCCCTGTCCATCACCAACTCCCGGAGTTCACCCAGACTCACATCCATCGAGTCAGTGATGCCATCCAGCCATCTCATCCTCTGTCGTCCCCTTCTCCTCTTGCCCCCAATCCCTCCCAGCATCAGAGTCTTTTCCAATGAGTCAACTCTTCACATGAGGTGGCCAAAGTACTGGAGTTTCAGCTTCAGCATCATTCCTTCCAAAGAAATCCCAGGGCTGATCTCCTTCAGAATGGACTGGTTGGATGTCCTTGCAGTCCAAGGGACTCTCAAGAGTCTTCTCCAACACCACACTTCAAAAGCATCAATTCTTCGGCACTCAGCCTTCTTCACAGTCCGACTCTCACATCCATACACGACCACTGGAAAAACCATAGCCTTGACTAGACGAACCTTTGTTGGCAAAGTAATGTCTCTGCTTTTGAATATGCTATCTAGGTTGGTCATAACTTTCCTTCCAAGGAGTAAGCCTCTTTTAATTTCATGGCTGCAGTCACCATCTGCAGTGATTTTGGAGCCCAGAAAAATAAAGTCTGACACTGTTTCCACTGTTTCCCCATCTATTTCCCATGAAGTGATGGGACCAGATGCCATGATCTTCATTTTCTGAATGTTGAGCTTTAAGCCAACTTTTTCACTCTCCTCTTTCACTTTCATCAAGAGGCTTTTGAGTTCCTCTTCACTTTCTGCCATATGGGTGGTGTCATCTGCATATCTGAGGTTATTGATATTTCTCCCGGCAATCTTGATTCCAGCTTGTGTTTCTTCCAGTCCAGCGTTTCTCATGATGTACTCTGCATAGAAGTTAAATAAACAGGGTGACAATATACATACAGCCTTGACGAACTCCTTTTCCTATTTGGAACCAGTCTGTTGTTCCATGTCCAGTTCTAACTGTTGCTTCCTGACCTGCATACAAATTTCTCAAGAGGCAGGTCAGGTGTTCTGGTATTCCCATCTCTTTCAGAATTTTCCACAGTTTCTTGTGATCCACACAGTCAAAGGCTTTGGCATAGTCAATAAAGCAGAAATAGATGTTTTTCTGGAACTCTCTTGCTTTTTTCCATGATCCAGCAGATGTTGGCAATTTGATTTCTGGTTCCTCTGCCTTTTCTAAATCCATCTTGAACATCAGGAAGTTCACGGTTCACATATTGCTGAAGCCTGGCTTGGAGAATTTTGAGCATTACTTTACTAGCGTGTGAGATGAGAGCAATTGTGCAGTAGATTGAGCATTCTTTGGCATTGCCTTTCTTTGGGATTGGAATGAAAACTGACCTTCTCCAGTCCTGTGGCCACTGCTGAGTTTTCCAAATTTACTGGCATATTGAGTGCAGCACTTTCACAGCATCATCTTTCAGGATTTGGAATAGCTCAACTGGAATTCCATCACCTCCACTAGCTTTGTTCGTAGTGATGCTTTCTAAGGCCCACTTGACTTCACATTCCAGGATATCTGGCTCTAGGTCAGTGATCATACCATCGTGATTATCTGGGTCATGAAGATCTTTTTTGTACAGTTCTTCTGTGTATTCTTGCCATCTCTTCTTAATATCTTCTGCTTCTGTTAGGTCCATACCATTTCTGTCCTTTATCGAGCCCATCTTTGCATGAAATGTTCCTTCGGTATCTCTGATTTTCTTGAAGAGATCCTTAGTCTTTCCCATTCTGTTGTTTTCCTCTATTTCTTTGCATTGATTGCTGGGGAAGGCTTTCTTATCTCCTCTTGCTATTCTTTGGAACTCTGCATTCAGATGTTTATATCTTTCCTTTTCTCCTTTGCTTTTCGCTTCTCTTCTTTTCACAGCTATTTGTAAGGCCTCCCCAGACAGCCATTTTGCTTTTTTGCATTTCTTTTCCATGCGGATGGTCTTGATCCCTGTCTCCTGTACAATGTCACGAACCTTAGTCCATAGTTCATCAGGCACTCTCTCTATCAGATCTAGTCCCTTAAATCTATTTCTCACTTCCACTGTATAATCATAAGGGATTTGATTTAGGTCATACTTGAATGGTCTAGTGGTTTTCCCTACTTTCTTCAATTTAAGTCTGAATTTGGCAATAAGGAGTTCACAGATAGGGACAGCATTAGAAAGCCTCCTGTAATGATGGCTGGACTTTTGCTTTTAAAAACTCATAATCTTATCTTTAGTGTACTTTAAAAAATTTCTCGACTTTTCTTTATGATAGTTCAGTATTAGTGTGTAGATATGCAACTGATTTCTGTTACTAATTTTGTATCCTTCTATTTTACTGAATTCACATAGTCTAATAATTTTGTGTGTGTGTGTGTAGTTTTTAGGGTTTTCCATATAGTATAACGTCATCTGCAACCAGTGAAACTTTTACTTCTGCCTTTCCAGTTTGGATTCCTTTCATTTATGCTTCTTATCTGTTTGCTCTGGCCAGAACTCCCAACACTATGTTGACTAAAAGTTGTGGAATGGTCATTCTTACCTTGTTCCGAATCTCAGAGCAAATACTTTGATTTGTTACCATTCAGTGTGATATTAAAGGTGGGCTTGTCATATATGACCTTTATTATGTTTATGTACATTCCCACTCATTTGTTTAGGGTTTTTATCATCAATGAATAGATGGTAAGTCATTCTTAGGTTCTTTATGTAGTTGTATTTTGGACATGTTCATAGGAGAAGGTGAATTCAGGGTCTTTCTACTCAGCCATTTTGATCGAGCCTCCAGTTTAGCCTAATGTACTGCTTTTTTTTAAAATTTCAAAGAGTATGATATCCTGTGATAGGTACCCTTAGCACAGGAGACACAAATCAATAAAAGGAAAAATCTTTTCAGCTTGCTGATACATAGTATTCTTACCTTAGGTCATGAGTCAAATAATTATGCTTGTGATACAAAGATTGTAAAATTCAAAGGAAAAATTCAGTGTTTTTTTTTAATACTCGTATGAAAAAAATGCTAATCTTTTGGGAGCCTTTTTGAGAAAGTTGGCTTAGTTTCTAGGAATGAAGTAGAAAATAATGCCAACATCAGTTTGGGCTGACCAGACCAAAGGATTTCTGTGACCTATGGATAATTCCAAAAGTTGGTTCTGCAGTCGTGTTTCTTTTGGTGGAATCCTTATTTACGGTGACCCAGGTTGCTTTAAAATTAAAAGTTTTAAAATACTTTTTCTTCAGGCCTCACATTGGAAATGTAATAGTAATTCCTAATTATAATATCATAGGACTCCCTTTTTAAAAATTTACGATAATGTAGATCTCTTTGAAACACTGTGAGCCAAATCAGGATGACTTGATGACGTCCCATAGCCACAGCTCTTTGCACCTCTCCACTCCCTAGGGAAATGGCCTTGAATAGCATTAAGAGATGGGATGGAGCTCATGAGAAGGATTCTAAAAAATCTGTGTAGTAGTATTTCCTAAATTTTTTTACATTTTACTGTTTTAACATTAAGACTTTTTTTTTTAAATCTTTCAAGGTATGGAGAAGCATTATTTATGAATTCCAAACTTATCAGTGGTGTTACAGAATTTCTTAATACTGAAGGTGAACTGAAAGAGGTAAATATTTTAAGATGAATGTAATATTTTTCTTTTGTAAACTTATGAAATTATAGATAGACTTCAACCATTTCTTTCCAGTAAATTCATACTCATTCCTTTAAAGTACACACACACATATACATGCACACATATACACATTCATGCTAAAGACTACTTCAGTCATTATTTGCAAAAATGTTTCTAACATATTAAACATTAAATATTAAGCCTGGGAAAGGTGCTTGAATGTAATGATTCTCAAAATGTTGTTTGTTGTTGTATAGTCACTAAGTCATGATCAACTCTTTGCGACCCATGGACTATAACCCACCAGGATCCTGTGTCCATGGGATTTCCCAGGCTAGCATACTGGAATCTGTTGCCATTTCCTTCTCCAGGGGATCTTCCCTACAGGGATCAAAACTGGGTCTCCTGCATTGCAGACAGATTCTTTTCCATTGTCCACTGGGGAAGCCCCAGTGATTCTCAAAACAGGAGACTCCAAATGTACTCTAGAAATCTTCCCAATCAGCTGCTCCTCATTTGACTCTGTGAGCCCAGTTTAGGATCCTTGGAACATTAAAACTATCTGTCACAATGACTCAGCATTCAGATATGCAGAACTAAGATTGCTGTTGAGGTACAGGCCTTGAGTCTCATTGCTTTATGGTCAGGTCTATACAAAGAATGATAATTGGATAAGATAATATGCTTCATGCTATCTGATTTGTTAAATAGAATAAATTCATACATTTGGAAGTAACTATATCTGACAACATATTTAAGATTAATAGTTTAAAATTCTGCTGAATACTGTCACAAGTGAATTTCATGAATGAAACTGAACTTATTTTTTTCTTAAGGACTAAAGTCCAGTTTTCAGAATATCTAACATTTTCTTTTTTCTCTGGTTTACGTCTCCGGAATTTAAACCAGCTTGTTTTGTGACCATTAATTCACATTTCTAATAGAGGGATGTAAGATTGGGGGTGTGTAACTAGGTAGGAGGAAGGAGCTAAATATTTCACTGATTAAAATGAATTGGACTTCAAATATTTATCACTGTTTAGCCTCTCCTCACCTATAATTATAAAATATAGCTGAGGTATACCATTGAGAATCACGGTTTCTTCAGTTTTCACTGACAGAAAGCCTGATGCTGTGACCCAGAGCCAATCCCATTGAGCAAGGTTCCCCCAGAAGCATCAGCCTTCCTCCGTCCTTAATATCTCCGAATATTGCCCAATTTTGTATGATCATCTTCCACGCACCAACTTGGATTCTTTCACACCATGAGCTAAACTAAGTCTCTGATTGTAATAACTTGAATTCTATTTTTATCCCTGCTACATGTGTTCCCAGCCCTGAAAGATTTGGATTTGAAAGCCCTAGTTCATGTTTTGCTATATTTTTTATTAGGAACCTAAGAGAGAAGGGATTCTTTAATATCCAAAGGAAGCAAAAAGAAAGAACTATTAAGCTAATGGCTTAAATGAAGTAGTTTTAACTCTTTGATTTTGCATTCAATAATCTGGGAATGAAAGACTCATTTAGTGACAACTTGTGCAGACATTGAAGTGAACAAAAAAGTGAAAAATCTCTCCTCTCCTCCCTTCTCCCCTGTCTTCATTTTGGCTTCCTTTCTTCTCCTGTCTTCCTCTTCCATTGTGTCTCTCCTGTTCTCTCTTCCTCTTCTTCTGTTCTCTAACTCTTTCATTTCCCCTTGCTTTGGTGATAACCCAACCCATGGAAAAACATATTTTAAGCCGACATTTAAATTAGTTTTATCATATGATGGCCATTTTGCTTTACATATTTCACTTACATATTTAACTTTTTACACTTGATTTAATTGCCATGTGAAATGTTCTAAGATACCCCTGTAATGAAATGTGTCATCTGGAAACTGAAACTCAACTGTGGCTTTTATTCCATTATCTGAGAAGCAACTAATTTCACAACACAAGCTTTCCGTAGCCTGAGAGATGAAGCCCTCCAGGACACAGCTACTTGCACTGCCTTTCTAGTTTAACAACTGCAGCCTGCGGCTTTCCCACACTTTTGCTCTCTAATCATTGACTGTAAGACTGTGGACCACTGTTGTTGGGTGGGAGGGGGGATAGTTTGTATTGCTGTTGATTGCCTTCCATAAATTAGAAGGGGCTGAGGAAATTTCAGTCTCATTTTCCCATATCCAACGAGCCTTGTAAACAGAAAAGCCAATGTGCTCTTTTTGTCTAGAGCATATTCTTATTTTCAAAAGTTTACAGATCAAAAGGGAATTGGCATCTTTATGAATTCTGAAAGCTGATTTGAGATTTTAATGATCCCCATCAGCTTTGGGGGCACTCAGTAGAGACACTTACATTGTTCTGTGGTCCTTCCCCAAAGCGTCATTCTAGAACCTGAAACTGGCCATTTCTTTTTAATTATATGGCTCTAGTGATTTGAACAGTATTTCTCCATGAAGCCATACATCATTTCCTTAATTTTAAACTAATGGAAGTACAACCTCATCGACTCTCAGAGGCCCTCGCCATTTTTCATACTGATGTTCATTCAGCCATCCTCTGCAGCACTCTTTGTTTTTTGTTTGTTTGTTTGTTTTGCCTTATACACAACACTGTCATGAAAGAACACAGCTCCTGTGCATCACGGGCATCCCATTTACAGTTTTAGTGTTGAAAATATAAACCTCATTAACAGGCAATAGCTAATTCGACTCACTTAGATAGTTCCATAGTTACTAAGAGTATATTATGTGTTGCACATTACAAATTATTTTGTGAGTTTTAGGGTCTAGTGTACCCTAAGTTAAGAATTTTTTCAAATACTGAAATGTTTTTAAATAGATAAATTAACAAACGTGTCTAGAAACTTTATGCTAAGAAGAACAGGAAACACAAACAACTCTGACATCTTACTAAATTTTGTTTTATAGAAATGTCTAAACTTGGAACATTTTCAAATAAAAGCATATGATAGCATAAATATTTAGGAAGTGCAATGAAAAAAACTAATAGCAAAACATCTACTGAAGAACTGCCAAAATAAGCAAAATGGAGTGCCAAATGCCTTCCACCTACCCTATGCCCTTGATAGTGAGGCAGGGTCTGGAAGGTGCTATGATCCTGCCTGAGAACCTATCACATGGCTGTTCTGACCACGTGTTCACCAGAAGAGTCGTGGAGGAGCATGAGGCATAAGATCAGTTTATGCCAACTATGCAAAGGGGCCATCTGTGTTCTGATGAATCGGCTAATCTGCATATCAGTCACGTCATGCTCTCCAAGCTCACAAAGGAAGTATTTAGCGCACTTAAATAGTGATTTAAGAAATGAATCTCTAGAGACACTCCAGTTACATTTTCTACTAAGAATTCTCTTGCAGGATAATCCGACCTACTGTGTTTGTGTCAATAACACATTCATAGTCAATCTCACAGTTTGCCTTTGAGATAGACAAGAGTTTTCCTTCATGTATTCAGGCTGGCTTACTATTTTATCAAAAGGCCAAGAGCATACTCCTCAGAGTCAAAGTTACCAAAAGGTCATTTATTACTGTCTGGAGTATTCATTGACTGCCTAGGAAAATATGTAATAATGTGGAGCATAGTTTAAAAGAAGTAGATGTAATTTTTTTTCCTGATTGACATATTATGTAAATAAAGCCACCATAATGAACAGATATAATATACAAATATACACTGTAATGTGCATATTTTGTAATAAATTAAAACACAAATTTCAAAACATAGATCAAAATGTACTATTTGTTGCTTTAGGAATATGAACTGAATGAATCTGAACATAAATATGTAAATTCAAATGAATTATTAGAAAATTAGTTAAGTTTAAAAATATGTTTCGAATGCTTTCATTAGACTTCTATTTATCTATGTGTACATGTCACAGGTATATATTGAAGGTATCAATAAATTTCAGTCCTTTCCCTTCGTCCCCTTTCTTTTGTATGTGTCAGATGTCAGATAAGTTTTAAGGACTGCAATGATAAATCTTTGTTACACATTGAATATTTTTCATGTTTGTTATTAAAAGATAGTGATTTTAAAGTCTTACAAAGAATATAGCTCTGAGATATGATAATCCATTTCTAATGCTCCAAGGTACCTGGCTTTATAGGAAAGTAGAGGATAAACTTTGAAAAAATATTATCATATAATCAAAGTAATATTGTCATAAACAAACCAAGCTACCCCTGAACCAATTTCTAGATTAATTCAGAAAAGTATAATTATTAATAACTCCATTTTAAATTACCCCCTCCACCCTTCCCCCCAACACACATGCCCCTATCCCCGAGTCAATCTTGATGACATTTCTCTCCTGGTATATTCATCATGTGGCATCCATCATGTGGTGAATCTCACCTCATCCTAATTATACAATATAAATGCTTCTGTGTTACAAGTTGATTTTTCACATTTGTCTATAAGCCTTGCATTCATTGATGCAATTATTCATTCATTGTCCAATTATTAAGACATATGAAACAGAGAGGAAAACTGCTAGTATCTAATCTTGCAATAAAATCCCTGTGCATTCCTAAAGTGTGTGTGCTCTCTAGAGAAAATCTTATACCCATAAAATTATGACAAATCATTTAAAAATTTTCACATTCTAATTAAAGCTCAAATTCTCTAGCTAAATGAATCAACATTCCTTCTTCATTCTTTCTAAATCTAGTTACTCAGGTGATCCAGTGTCATTTATCAACCAGTACTCATAGCATCATTATTTTTTGTTGTTGTTACTCAATAATTTTGGTATTCTTTTGCCAGCAAAGATAGTGTCAAACACTCATACTACTTGTTTAGAAAAGATGAATATTTTTCTCCCTTTGGACAAAAAGTTAACTTTAATGCTTGTATTCAATGTTAAGGCTATTAGTACATTAGATAACACATATTCACCAGGCTTCCCTGGTGGCTCAGACGGTAAAGAATCTGCCTGCAATGCAGGAAACCAGGTTCGATTCTTGGGTTGGGAGGATCCCCTGGAGAAGGGAACTGCAATCCACTCCAATTTATGTATACTGGCAATATAAAAGATAGACCAGAAGGAATAAGGGAGAGGTCTCAGACATCAGGTAGCAGATGGCCCACTGTATTCATCTATGAGAGAGGTGGAGCTTCCCGTGACAGGGTTGATGGGTTTCTGAATAGGACTGTGGCAGCTGAGGTGGAGCAGAGGGAATGCCCTTGAGAAAGATTGGGACATAGAAATTCCAGAATATAGCTGCTATTAAGTGTGGTGGCTACAAGACAGAGAAAAATTTCCAATAATAAATCGGTTGGTGGGTTGAATGTTCTCTGTCAATAAGCCCAGCCCAGAGCTATGGGGACTTCCCTGGTGACTCAGCAGTAAAGGATCTGCCTGCAATGCAGGAGACCAGGTTCAATCCCTGGGTTGGGAGGATCCCATGGAAAAGGGAACGGCAATCGACTCTAGTATTCTTGCCTGGAGAATTCCATGAACAGAGGAGTCTGGCAGGCTCCATGGGATCGTAAAGAGTCGGACATGACTGAATGACTAACGCTACTACTAGTAGATTAGATATGCTTTGTTATTAGAACTAGTTTTTGCCGCTACCTCATCAGCCCATTATGAAAGATGAATTAAATATGTCTGCTTTAATATTTATGAAACAAGAAGCTAAACTTGGAGTTATTTAGGCTTCCCTGGTGGCTCAGATGGTAATCTACCTGCAATACGGGAGACCCAGGTTCAGTCCCTGCATGAGGAAGATCCCCTGGAGAAGGGAATGGCAACCTGCTCCAGTATTCTTGCCTGGAGAATTCTGTGGACAGAGGAGCCTGGTGGGCTACAGTCATTGAGGTCGCAAAGAATTGGACAGGACTGAGCAGCTACACTTTAAACTGTTTTATCATTCTTTTTTTCCCTTTCAGTTCCCAAAGAAATTACATTACACCTAATGGATAAAATCTGTTTCATTGAATTTCATTATAAGCTCACCCCACGTATTAGATATACATACTTACCTCACTCCACACATTAAATATACATTCTGTAGTGACTGGGACACTTTTTTTCAAATAGATTCTTGTTTATACGTGTTGGACATGGGCTCATTTTAAGACATGAGTTTATCATTTTTACATTTTATTTTTTATTGAAACATAGTAAAATATTGTGTTATTTTCAGGTACACTGTATATACCTGTATATATCTGACATTTGCATACCTTATGAAACGATCACCTTGATAAGTATAGTAACCATCTGCCCCCATACAAAGTTATTAGAGTATTATTGACCATATAACTTATGCTGTCTGTTTACCATTCTACTATTTCTGTTCCCAGCTAAAGAACTTTATGAAGAGCTACGACGGAGTAGCTGCTGCCTCTTTCTCAAGAGCTGTGGAAACTGTCGAAGCCAATGTACGCTGGAAAATGCTTTATCAGGATGAGCTTTTCCAATGGCTAGGAAAAGCTCTGAGACATTAATATGTGTCTCTTATAAACAGTTCAACTCAGAATTTTGTGAGAAGACCTGCTGTGGAATGAGGAATATGGCCAGATTTTCAGTGTTAACATGTGGGAGGAAATTTTTTTTTAATTTTAGGAATTGTTTTTGGTTTTATTCATTCTGTTTTGTTTCTCTACTGGGTGTTCTTCTCTTAAGAAACTCTTGCAAGTGAATCTAGCCGTGACTGCTTCTGCTGTACATTCCTCGCTGTACAGGACCAATATGATAGTGGTGCATGTTGACGTTGCAGTCAGTATGGAAAAACATATTCAGAAAACGTTGTGCATGGTTGTATGGTCCTGCCTGTGTTCCAGCATGCTTATTTAAAATGTCCAATGTTGTATGTGAATATATGTTACATCTGGATGGGCATTATACAAAAGCACAAAGATTATCTATGACAATCAGTGTTGCAACAAAAGAAAAAACTAAAACAGGGAGTTATAGTCATAGTTCTGGGCAATGTGAGAGGTGAAATCACCCTTTGATTGGTGTCATATATTTCAGCACTTGGATTGTCTTGCAAAGATTATTGTGTTACTAATTTTCTTTGAGTTAAAGCTGTGTATATGTTTTTTAAAAGGCATATAGATTCTGTGTGCATATGTATATGTGCATAGGGAAGCCCAATATGTATATAGTATGCTGTACTCTGCACTTGTGCAAAAACTTCACCTCAAAGAAAATTTATCTCTTTTTAAAACTTATGCAAACTTTGAAAATGCTTCAAAGAATTTATCTCAGTACTATCCTTCCTGACAATTTCCTGATAAATTTCTCACCTGTTATAGATTTTTTTTCATCTATTTCCTGAATAGTCTATTCTACTACATAAAAATGAACTAAAACAAAATTTTACGTACAGACACTCTTCTCATTTTCCTAAGTAGCAGCCTCACCTCGTAAATATAGATTCTGTCATCATCTTAGTCAAACTTCCCATTGCATAAACAGTTGAGCACACGTAATGATGATCAGTGCCGAGAAAGTGTTTCTTTGTCATCTTGTTTGTTTTTCCACTTTTTTCATGTTGGGTGGGTCCAGAGAGTTAAAAACTCTCTCCATGTGTTGATCTTTGGGTCTGTGTGACTCTAATCCCCCATGAAGCAGCCCTACTTCAGGTGGATTTTAATGATCTTTGATGCCAGTTGTTCCATCCATTATGATGAAAAGTTTCTTTTCTTGAGCAAAGCGCATCCTTTGGCATTGCCCACTCTGTTGTAACTGAGAATTTTGAATACTTCTCCTGATTGTGTATTATGTAACACAAGTGTTTTTAAATGGTACTCTCACCCAGTAGGCCAGCTCTCCAAGCACTGCTTAGATACTCAAAAATGAACATATTTTAAGTTTGCCATTATGAAATGCCAATACAACTAATCGCACATAAGCCAAATGTTTGTGGACCACTTAATGTTTTCCTGAGGTTTTTACACTTCTCCAAATTTTACAAATCATTGAAAGAATATTTTCTAGCTCCAATAGTCACTGAACACTGGGGGGAGGAAAGTAGGCATTTTAGAAACCAGAGCTATAGATTTATTATAAGTTTGCATAAAGAGGAGCAATTTCCTAATCCATAGAACAAGTATCATCTAAAGTTGAATTTTATCTTTTTAGCAATTAATTGCTATTACTCATATTTTTTTCAGCACTTCAATTAATATATGATTTTTAAATACTCTATGTGTTGTTACTAAGACATACTAATGCTTAATATAAAATCTAAAAGTCATCCCATCTATCTGAAGTGATGAAATTTAGTACATATCACACATATGTGAAATCTTTAAGGGGTAAGTTCTGAAACATCAGTTATAAATATCACTGTCATGCAGGTCCAAAATATGTACTATATCACCACTGGATTCCTTTTGATAGAAAAGTTAAAAATTAGAGGTGGCTGTCTTGTTTTGTGTCGTGAATTACTGAAAATTCTTGGTAATTGTGACATTCTTTTGAGTGAAAGCACCATTTCCAGCTTTGAGTTACAAAGGGGTTTTATAGTTCTGTTTTCCTCTGCACTGTTAATAATTTTAATCCTCTTCAGTATTTTAGTGGCCTTGAACAACTGGTTTAACTACAATGTCAAATCCTAAGTGTATAATTATGTGCAATGTTCAATACCTCATACCTGTTCAACAGTATAGTGATATCAATGGCATTGAGATGGAATTTCTGTTCTACATATTTTTCAATAATTTATCCTTTCCAGTGTTGAAGATTATATCAAGCTTTAACCTTTTTTAGTTGTTTAAATGAGTAATATTTTCAAAATAATAAAATGACCAATGGTATCTCTTGGAATATTCTGTAAAATGTAGTCATAAAATTCTATTTTCTACATAGAGTTTTTATCTTTTTTCTCTCCGTTGTCTGTCTTACAAATCACACACACACACACACACACACACACACACATATGTGCATGAAATAGCAAATTGTTAAAAGAGTTCAACATCTAGGCTTAAAACTTTACTGTGCCAATATATGTATGACAGTGAAACTTATTTGAAACTAGAAAGGACTAAAAGTTTACCATCCTAAGTATTAAATATCTCTAGGTAACCTGTAAATAAAAAGTTTTCCCCATTTTTACACCTTTTCCCTTAAAATGTTCTTACAATTGTTGTATTTTTTTTACATATACAAGCACAACCTCTAAGGCTATTATCTAGAATGTTAAGTTGATTCTTCAGTTTCAATAACATGGATTTTACTGGAATTTAAACTCACTTTGGTTTACATTATTTTTAGGATAATTATATCATACGACTGAGATTTCTGTGATAGTGCAATTTACAAATATAACAGTAAAATGTACAAGGTTATTAAGATTATACCATATGTTATAATTGGGTGCTTCCCAGGTGGCACTTAGTAAAGAATCTGCCTGCCAATGCAGGACGCACAAGAGACACAGGTTTGATCCCTGGGTTGGGAAGATCCCCTGGAGGCAGAAATGGCAACCCACTCCAATATTCTTACCTGGAAAATCCCATGGATGGAGGAGCTTGGTGGGCTACAGTCCACGGGTCGCAAAGAGTTGGACACAACTGAGCGAGCATGCACACACAATAAATTGCACTTCATTTTCAATATACTGGTTCATTTGACTCTTTTCAAAAACATAATAAATTATATTAACCATAATAGTTTGATCAAAACACAGGCTCAGAGTAGCAACGTGAACTGCTTAAAAATTTCATAATTGTCATTTGCAGAAGTTACAATAACTTTAGATTTTCAAGAGAGCCTTCCTACAACTAAAATTTAAAGACATGTTTGAAACATCTGTCAGTTGCATTAATTGGAGGTTTTCCAAATATCAGAAGCCATATCAAAATATGAGATTACATATGTCTACAATTATTATTGGGGCTCCTCTGGTGGCTCAGATGGTAAAGACTCGAACTGCAATTTGGAAGATTTGGGCTTGAGTCAGGGTCTCGAAGATCCCTTGGGGAAGGGAATGGCTACCCACTCCGGTATTCTTGCTTGGAGAATTCCATGGACAGAGGAGCCTATTGGGCTATTGAGTCCATGGGTTCACAAAAAGTTGAACAGGACTAAACAACTAACAATCTTTCTTTTCACAATAATTATATTATTTTTAAAAGTCTGTGTTTCTAGTTTGTATAATGTCAAACAACTGAAAGAAGTGTTAATCAGCTTTCACTTTTAGTGTAAATAGCCAAATTGTGGAAAAAATATGGCTCATTGATAATACTTTTCAAAATATTTTTGTGAACATTATTGTAAAATGACATTAAAATACCAACAATTTATTTTCCACAAAGATTTCTCTGATAAACTTTGTAGTAACAGATGGTCAGACCACAGGTAAAATGATGTCCATTTAAATCTGTGAAAGTAATCTTTAGTAAAATGTTTATAAATCTATGCAGACCTAAGCAGTGCAACAGCAATTTTCATGCAAATATAGTACCAAATTAGGTACAGTCAAGAATTCCTAACAAAGTTTATGACAATATATTTAATTCAAATCTATTGGAAATTTTTTCCTTTTAATATATATTTTTTGAAGGATAATTGCTTTATAGAATTTTGTTGTTTTCTGTCAAACCTCAACATGAATCAGCCATAGGTATACATATTCCCCTCCCTCTTGAACCTCCCTCCCATCTTCCCCTCCACCCCACCCCTCTAGGTTGTCACAGAGCCCCTGTTTGAGTTTCCTGAGCCATACAGCAAATTCCCATTGGCTATCCATTTTATATTTGGTAATGTGAGTTTCCATGTTACTCTTTCCATACATCTCACCCTCTCCTCCCCTCTCCCCATGTTTACAAGTCTATTCTCTATGTCTGCTTCTCCATTGCTAACCTGTAAATAAATTCTTCAGTACCATTTTTCTAAATTCTATATTTGTGCATTAGAACACAATATTTATCTTTCTCTGGATGGACATCTAGGTTGCTTCCATGCTCTAGCTGTTGTAAATAGTGCTACAGCGAACAGTGGATACATGTGTCTTTCAATTTTGGCTTCCTCAGGGTTTATGCCTAGGTCTGGGATTGCTGGGTCATATGGTGGTTTTATTCCTAGTTTTTTAAGGAATCTCTATACCATCTTCCATACTGGCTGTATCAATTTATATTCCCACCAACTGCAAGAGCATTCCCTTTTGTCCACACCCTTTCCAGCATTTATTGTTTGTAAACTTTTTGATGATGGCCATTCTGACCAGTGTGAGGTGAAATCTCATTGTAGTTTTGATTTGCATTTCTCTGATAATGAGCGATGTTGAGCATCATTTCATGTGTTTTAGCCATCTGTATGTCTTCTTTGGAGAAATGTCTGTTTAGGTCTTTTTCCCACTTTCTGATTGGGTTGTTTGTTTTTCTGGTATTGAGTTGTATGAACTGCTTGTATATTTTGGAAATTAATCCTTTGTCAGTTATTTCATTTGCTATTATTTTCTCACATTCTGAGGGTTGTGCAAAAGTTCCCACTTGTTTACTTTTGCTTTTATTTCCATTACTCTAGGAAATGGGTCATAGAGGATCTTGCTTTGATTTATGTCATTGAGTGTTCTGCATATGTGTTCCTCTAAGAGCTTTATAGTTTCTGGTCTTACATTTAAGTCTTTAATCCATTTTGAGTTTATCTTTGTGTGTGGTGTTAGGAAGTGTTCTAATTTCATTCTTTTACATGTAACTGCAGTTTTCCCAGCATTTATTGAAGAGGCTGTCTTTGCCCCATTTTATATTCTTGCTTCCTTTGTCAAAAATAAGTTACCCATAGGTGCATGGGTTTATTTCTGGGTTTTCTGTCTTGTTCCATTGCTCTATATTTCTGTTTTTGTGCCAGTACCATAGTGTCTTGATGACTGTAGCTTTGTAGTATAATCTGAAGTCAGGAAGCTTGATTCCTCCAGCTCCATTCTTCTTTCTCAAGACTGCTTTGGCCATTCGGGGTCTTTTGTGTTTCCATATGAATTGTGAAATGTTTTGTTCTAGTTCTGTGAAAAATGCCAGTGGTAATTTGATAGGGATCACGTTGAATCTGTAGACTGTATTTGGTAGTGTAGTCATGTTCACAATATTTATCCTTCCTACCCAGGAATATGGAATATTTCTCCATCTGTTTATGTCATCTTTGATTTCTTTCATTAGTGTCTTATAATTTTCTGTGTATAGTTCTTTTGTCTCCTTGGGTAAGTTTATTCCTAGATATTTAATTCTTTTTGTTGCAATGGTGGATGGAATTGCTTTAATTTCCCTTCCTGATTTTTCATTGTTAGTATATAGAAATGCAAGTGATTTCTGTGTATTGATTTTGTATCCTGCAGCTTTGCTAAATTCACTGATTAGCTCTAGTCATTTTCTAATACTGCCTCTAGGGTTTTCTATGTACAGTATCATGTCAGTGAGAGCTTTACTCCTCACTGAGTGAGGAGTGAGAGCTTTACTTCTTTTCCTATCTGGATTCCTTTTATTTCTTTTTCTTCTCTAATTGCTGTCTAGAACTTCCAGAACTATCTTGAATAATAGTGGGAAAGTGGACACCCTTGTCTTGTTCCTGATCTTAGGGGGAATGCTTTCATTTTTTCACCATTGAGAATAATATTTGCTGTAGGCTTATCATATATGGCCTTTACTATGTTGAGGTAGGTTCCTTCTATGCCAATTTTTTGAAGAGCTTTAATCATAAATGGGTGCTGATTTTTTTCAAAGGCTTTTTCTGCATCTATTGAGATGATCATATGGTTTTTAACTTTCAATTTCTTAATATGGTGTATCACATTGATTGATTTGCATATATTGAAGAATCTTTTCATCCCTGGAATAAACCCAACTTGATCATGGTGTATGAGCTTTTTGATGTGTTGCTGAATTCTGTTTGCTAAAATTTTGTTGAGGATTTTTGCATCTATGTTCATCAGTGATATTGGCCTGCAGTTTTCTGTTTATGTGTTGTCTTTGTCTGGGTTTGGTATCAAGGGGATGCTGGCTTCGTAGAATGCATTTGGAAGTGTTCCTTCCTCTACACATTTCTGAAAGAGTTTTAGAAGGATAGGCATTAGCTCTTCTATAAGTGTTTGATAGAATTCTCCTGTGAACCCATCTGGTCCTATGCTTTTATTTTTGGGGAGACTTTTGACCATGGCTTCAATTTCAGTGCTTGTAATTAGGTTGGTCATTATTTCTTTTTATTTCTGGTTCAGTCTTTGAGGATTGAACTTTTCTAAGAATCTGTCCATTTCTTTCAGGTTATCGATTTTATTTCTGTATAGATGTTTGTAATAGTCTTATAATCCTTTGTATTTCTGAATTGTCTGTTGTAATCTCTCTTTTTTCATTTCTAATTTTGTTGATTTGATTCTTCTCTCTTTTTTTCTTGATGAGTCTGGCTAGAGGTTTGTCAATTTTATTTATCTTCTCAAATAACCAGCTTTTAGTTTTGTTAATCTTTACTATTATTTCTTTCATTTCTTTTTCATTTATTTCTGCTCAGATGCATTCTTTCCTTCTACCAATTTTTTTTCCTTCTTTTTGCAGTTGTTTTAGGTGTAAAATTAGGTTTTCTATTCAATGCTTTGTTTCTTGAGTTGGATAGCATTGCTATAAACTTCCCTCTTAGAACTCCTTTTGCTACGTCCCATAGGTTTTGCATTGTTGTGTTTTCATTGCCATTTGTTTCTAGAAATTGTCTGATTTCCTTTTTGATCTTTTCAGTAATCTGTTGGTTATTTAGAAATGTGTTGTTTAATCTCCATGTGTTTACATTTCTTACAGTTTTTTTCCTGTAACTGATATCTAGTCTCATACAGTTGTGGTCACAGAAGATGCTTGATATGATTTCAATTTTCTTAAATTTACTGAGGTTTGATTTGTAACCCAAGATGTAGTCTATCCTGGAGAATGTTCCATGTGCACTTGAGAAGAAGGTTTAGTATTCTGCATTTGGATGAATGTCTTGAAGATATCAATGAGATCCATCTCATCTAATATATCATTTAAGATGTGTTTCTTATTAATTTTATGTTCTGATGATATGTCAATTGGTGTGAGAGGGGTGTTAAAGTCTCCTACTATTATTGTGTTACTGTCAATTTCTCCTTTTATATCTGTTAGTATTTGTCTTTTGTATTGAGGTGCTCCTAATGTTGGGTGCATTGATATTTACAATTGTTATGTCTTTCTCTTGGATTGATCCCTTGATCATTATGTAGTGTCCTTCCTTATCTTTTGTAACATTCTTTATTTTAAAGTCTATTTTGTCTGATATGAGGATTGCTACTCCAGCGATTTGTGTAAGCTTCATATAGGGTTTGGCAGCCCACTCCAGTACTCTTGCCTGGAAAATTCCATGGACGGAGGAGCCTGGGTAGGCTATAGTCCATGGGGTCACAAAAAGTCAGACATGACTGAGTGACTTCACTCATATAGGGTAGGTGAGATTTTTGCTGAGTTTTTGTTTGTTTGTTTTTCCTCTGATGGGCAAGGCTGAGTGAGGTGATGATCCTGTCTGCTGGTGACTGTGTTTTTGTTTTTGTTTTGTTTGTTGTTTAGATGAGGGGTCTTTCACAGGTGCTACAGGTGGTTGGGTCTTGTATTCAAGTGGTTGCCTTTGTGTGAGTTTCCACTGTTTTCATTATTTGATATTTGGTGACTGCAGCCATGAAATTAAAAAACGCTTACTCCTTGGAAGGAAAGTTATGACCAACCTAGATAACATATTGAAAAGCAGAGACATTACTTTACCAACAAAGGTCCGTCTAGTCAAAGCTATGGTTTTTCCAGTGGTCACGTATGGATGTGAGAGTTGGACTGTGAAGAAAGCTGAGCGCCAAAGAATTGATGCTTTTGTTTTTGTTTTGTTTTTTTTTTTTAATTTTATTTTATTTTTAAAACTTTACATAATTGTATTAGCTTTTGAACTGTGGTGTTGGAGAAGACTCTTGAGAGTCCCTTGGACTGCAAGGAGATCCAACCAGTCCATTCTAAAGGCGATCAGCCCTGGGTGTTCTTTGGAAGGAATGATGCTAAAGCTGAAACTCCAATACTTTGGCCACCTCATGCAAAGAGTTGACTCATTGGAAAAGACTTTGATGCTGGGAGGGATTGGGGGCAGGAGGAAAAAGGGACAACAGAGGATGAGATGGCAGGATGGTATCACTGACTCAATGGACGTGAGTTTGAGGGAACTCCGGGAGTTGGTGATGGACAGGGAGGCCTGGTGTGCTGCGATTCATGGGGTCGCAAAGAGTCGGACACTACTGAGCGACTAAACTGAACTGAACTGAGTGTTAGTTCTCTGGTAGTCTAGGGTCTTGGAGTCAGTGCTCCCACTCCAAAGGCTCAGGGCTTGATCTCTGGCCAGGAACGAAGATTCCACAAGTGGCTTGTTATGGCATTAAGTGAGATTAAAACACATATCCAAAAATGAGAAACCAAAGATGAACCCCAGACAAATGGCAGTTAAAAATCAGGCCAATAATAATTAAAATAATGGAATATACACATATACATATACAACCATGAACAAGGTTTATACAGTCCAACAAAAACAAAGTACAGCAGGTTGACCTGGCAAACAAAGGAAATCAAAAATTATATTTACCAGTTAAGAACAAAATTAACTAAAACACAAACTGGAAAACAAAACTAAAGCAAGGTGCCAAGTGGGGAATAAAGCAATGAAAGAAAAACTAACAAATATGTTGAAAGGAAAGGAAAGAAAGAATAGATACATAAATCTATTGGAATTTTAAGGAGTTTTTTTGGTAAGTAGTTATAAAACTGAAATGGCTTCAGTTCAGTTCAGTTCAGTTCAGTCGCTCAGTCGTGTCCGACTCTTTGCGACCCCATGAATCGCAGCACGCCAGGCCTCCCTGTCCGTCACCAAGTCCCGGAGTTCACGCAGACTCACGTCCATCGAGTCAGTGATGCCATCCAGCCATCTCATCCTCTGTCGTCCCCTTCTCCTCCTGCCCCCAATCCCTCCCAGCATCAAAGTCTTTTCCAATGAGTCAACTCTTCACATGAGGTGGCCAAAGTACTGGAGTTTCAGCTTTAGCATCATTCCTTCCAAAGAACACCCAGGGCTGATCTCCTTCAGAATGGACTGGTTGGATCTCCTTGCAGTCCAAGGGACTCTCAAGAGTCTTCTCCAACACCACAGTTCAAAACATCAATTCTTCGGTGCTCAGCTTTCTTCACAGTCCAACTCTCACATCCACACATGACCACAGGAAAAACCATAGCCTTGACTAGACGGACCTTTGTTGGCAAAGTAATGTCTCTGCTTTTGAATATGCTATCTAGGTTGGTCATAACTTTCCTGAAATGGCTTATTCTCCTCAATACTCCAGTGAAGTTAAACATATATACTTTTTCAAAGAAAAAGCTCATGTAATGGGAAATTAAGATTCCTATAGCTGTTTTTTTTTTTTCCTCTTTCAGAGACCATAGCTGAATTATTTTCATTGACACTACTAATTATACAGTGATAGGATTTAACAGATATTTATTGAGAGCCTTTTATTTCACAAAGCACTTTGTGAGCAGAAGGGAAGGGATGAACAAGACCTAAAAGAATTTACATCACATTAAATGAAACAAACAGTGAAATAATAAATCCATAAGGGCACATGAAAGATAATTACATACTACAAAAAAGAAACTAAATAATTTTTAGGTATAGATAATATTAGGCATTATTTATTTATACTTCTTTTTAAAACATTTATGGTATTTCAAGATAATTCTCATTTTGGCTTCATGGCACTTAATTGTGTATTTGAGAAATGTGTAATATTTAGAAAGCATAATAAAACCATATAGTTTAAACTTTTAAAGTTGGAACATTAGTTAGAATAGAATTTATCTTTAAGAAAAATTATTTGAGGATTTTAATAATATCAGTAAGTTGCAGAAAAATGTTTAACCTACTTATGTAAAAGTAGCTCAAGTTTTCTACCATAGTTTTAGCACACTGCATGTTCACAATGTGTTAATTTTAAGTTAATCATATGTTTTTAAAAACAGGTTCAACAATTATTATACTAAACAATAATGTATTTGTTCAATTAGTATATGTGAACTTTTGAGTATGAAAATGTTCCTGCAAATATCCTGGAATTCTAAAATTTAATTACATAAGAGTAACTTTCAGTTCAATTGCTTTGAATGAATAAGGCTGTTGTTTTATTAAAATATTTTAACATGCATTGTTTATATTCCAAAAAAAATCTAACAAAAGTATAGTCTAGTAGCTTTTATTTTTATTTTATGAAATTTTACTTAGAAAAGCTCTGTCTTAAATATTAAAAATAAGCAGTTGGTGAAAATATATGTTCTATTTTACATGTACCATATATGCATTTTATTTTTAAAATAGGTTTTTCACAAATAGCCCTACCAGAAGGCAGTATTAATTTTACCCAGATTTTGAAAACATAGTACTTTAAGGGATTTTATTTTGAATATTTAGCACATTAAGGGTAGTACACCGGAGATGTTTACCTTTGTACATTCCCAGTTCATGTACCAATCCACTAAGAAAAAAGAAAAAATAATGACCAGTTGTTCATTTTAACTAGAATTAATTTTTTGTTCTGTATAAATGTTAAATGAGTTAGGATATCAGGAAAGTATGAAAATTTGAGTGTTTTCCTAAGTGCTGGGCATTGTGTAGATTTCATGTCATTTAACAAGCCTGTGAAATACCATTGGTTCTAGTCAACAGTGAGGAGACAGAGGCTAAGGGTTGTGATGAGTTTGTGTAACTGGTGGTAGGTTTTTGGTGAGAATTAGAAAACCTTCAAACCCAAGCCTTACATGGCTTAAATCAGTCATGAATCTGCCTCCTACAAACCTGGAAACATAATGATTATCCATACAGACCAGTCTATGTAGAAGATTTGAGTAGATACATAGCTTACTTTTTCATTGTCATTAGCTAATTTGAGAAAAATGTTAATTAGTGCATTTTGGTTTACCACTCATTTCTTTCTTTCTTTTTTTTTTATTTTGAACTTGAAGTATCATTGCTCTACAATGTTGTGTTAGTTTCTGCTGTACAATGAAGTGAATCAGTTATATGTATACGTGTATCCCTTCCCTCTGGGGCCACCCCCCCCATCCCACCCATCTAGGTCATCACAGACCAGCTAGCTGAGTCCCTGTGCTACAGGTGATTCCCACTAACTATTTTATACATCCCAGGTGGCACTAGTGGTAAAGAACCCATGTACCAATGAGACATAAAGAGAGGAGGGTTTGATCCCTGGGTCAAGAAGATCCCCTGGAGGAGGACATGGAGACCGAACAGAGGTGGACTACAGTCCACAGAGTTCGAGTCGGGTACAACTCTGCTGACTTAGCATGCACGCAGTGTGTGTATGCGGATTTCCCTGGTGGTTCAGATGGTAAAGAATCTGCCTGCCGTGCAGGAGACCCAGCTTTGATCCCTGGGTTGGGATGTATTCTTGCCTGGAGAATCCCATGGACAGAGGTGCCTGGTGGGCTACAGTCCACGGGGTCACAAACAGTAGGACACGACTGAGTGACGAACAGTGCTGACATAAGTGTATGTATGCCAATCCTCCCAGTTTGCCCCACCCTCGTGTCCACATGTCCTGATGGCAGGAATAGAGACTTCACTGGCTACTCCATATGGCCCATAAGACTTTTTTTCTTCAAAGTTTTTTGAATTGGTGTGCTGGGTAGTGGGTTTTGAACTATTACAAGTAATTAAGAGATAGTTCAGCCAACAAACCATGAAAAATAAGGGAAGAGAGGATGGATTGCAAAGCTCTTCACCAGTGGACCAAAAATAAGGTTAAATCTCTATCCTGCATCTGGAGGAGACCTATTAGTTTATCCAGGACTTTCCTTTCACTTAGTGATAAGGTTAGAGAAATATTTCTCTCTGCTTAGAACCATATAAATGGACTGAAGTGCCTTAATTTATTTGAAGTTACATTTTCCATTGGCCTGCTGTGTGCAGATAGAGTTTAAGATGACTGCTCTGACCTAACTCTGCACAGGCCAACTTGGTCCTAATTGCACATATTTTTATGATGTCATGTAAGGAAGTGAAAGAGTGAAATGTTTTATAGTAAATATTACAGTGAAGTTAAGAACATCTGCCTTGAATGTGCTGGCATTTACTTTCTAAGTTTGTCATTCAGTCACTCTCCTTTTAACCCCTACAAGGGTCACAATATAACTTTTGCTCTTGTTCACTATTCTGTTCCCACCTTCACATAACTTATGACCTACTGGGTGAAAACATTCATTATTAATTTTTTTTTGCTATTCAGTTTCATTTTTAAAAGGTTTATTGTCTGTCAGTTAAGTACAAAACATTTTTCAAGTAAATGTTGTATTTCTACCCTTCAAAATATTGTACAATAGTAACCTGACATTTTTTAAATGCTACCTATGCATTGCCACATATGATTATACTTGCCATTTTTTTTTTTGCTGTTTTAGTCCCTTTCCATTTTAATAACTTTTTTTTTAAACAGATCAAAACTGTAAAACTAAAACACAGTAGAACTATGAAGCTTATGCACTGTCCAGTTACTTGAAATAAGAAGAGAAATTCTGCCTTTGAGCTTTCATAATTGGCTTTTAGACATTACTGAATTCATCAGATAATCTTTTAAAAATATTATGTGGACTACTTCTAATGAACTTGAATTTATTCAGCAAAAAGTTTATTTTTGTAGAGCCATTCCCCAAATGAACAGACATTTAAAATATGCTGAATGGAAGCACTTTTCATTTCTAATATTTTATGATTTAGGAATAAACAAGTCACTGTTCTTTTAGTAAGTATGAGTTACTAAAGCATTTGCCAAATAATTTGTTGTTAGTTCAGCAGATTAATGTTTTCTATGGTATGCCTTTAAAATTATTCAGTAAAAATTGAATCAGTATGTGTTCAACATGAAATTTTTATTCCACTATAACCAAGCACTAACAAAATGGATTTTTCTAAATGAGAAAATGTATCTTCTGTATTTTAAGCAGAACAAATTTGAATTTTGATTCTAATAATAAAATTTTGAACAGTGATGTGTAATTCATCACTGTCTTAATTTTCTGACATGTACAGAGAAGGCCAAGATAAATAATATCTTCTCCCTTTTAAAAGTTATGCTTCTGTTCTTACTTGAGAACCAATGTTTAAAATTCTGAATAGACACACTGTAGAGGTCCATGAAAAAAGAAAAAAATCACTTTCTTTCTTGACACATTTTTAAAACTGTACACATGCTGAAGCTGGAATAAAGAAGTATGTATTTGTGCTATACTGTAAAAAGGAAAAAAAAATTAGTCTCCTTTCTAATTATATGCCTTTAGAATAAGTGAAATGATCTGCACTTTGGTAAAAGCGATTTCAGCAGAAATGCTTTTCCAGATTGCTTTTTAATAGGTTTCCATGTTCTACAGACTGTCAGGATTCCTTGAATTTCAAGAACAGTTTTCAATAACAGGAACTATAAAATATATATCATCACACTGCATAAATAGTACTCAAAGTATAGTTTTCAATGTCTCTTGATTTTCTAAGGATTGTTCAGAGAACATTAAGACTTGACGCTGCATAGCTGTCCATTTAATCCTTACCCATGATACTTTATTCAGCTATATGAAATTCTCCTCTGCTGTTGAGTATGGGAATAAGAATCAGAAGGCCTTCCAAGCCAGAACCAAGAATACTCTTCTTAGTATTATGGTCAATGTCCGCATTAGCTGGAGATATATAGATGCATATATATGTGCATATCTCATATATAGAGTCTTCCCAGGTGGTTGAGTGGTAAAGAATCTGCCTGCCAATGCAGAAGACGTGGGAGACACGGATTTGATTCCTGGGTGGGGAAGATCCCCTGGAATAGGAAATGGCAATCCACTCCAGTATTCTTGCCTGGAAAATTTCATGGACAGAAGAGCTCAGAGGGCTACTACCCATGAGGTAGCAAAGAGTCAGACGTGACTGAGTGACTGAGTGACTGAGCAAGCACTATAGATATCATATATAGATGCATATCTTATATCTATATCTATAATCATATAGTCTCTTTATCTCTTTGTCCAAATGACTGTTCTCTAGAAAACAATCACATAGATCAGAAAATGGCTATTGCAAAATATAAATTGGGGTTATAGAGTATGGCTCTATGCATTTGAAGAGCCTGTCAAGTGACATTAAATTATACAGACATGGTAATAGGAATTCTAAGAATCGTGAGGGAGCTTATGAAGAAAACAATTCTCTCTGGTCCCCAGCTCTAGCGATTCTGTCTTATTGGTGTTGGGTGTGATGTGGTTGTTTGCATTTTGAGTGAGGATTGTAGTTGGGTCTGGTAGAGACTGTCCATCTAGACCACACTTTAAGAAACACTGAGTGGGTGGGTAATGGTGGTTCTCCGCCTGATGTTAGACTCAACTGAAATAGCTTTTAAAACATACTTATGCCTAGGCCACACTTCAGTTACAGAAGAATCTTTGGTGCAAGGTATTTGCATTAGCAATATTTTTAAAGCCCCCAGATGATTCTAATACACAGTCATAGTCAAGAAGCTCTAGGCAGCAGATACCAAATTGAACTTTCAGTAGCATAAGCAATAATTATAGAATGTTACCGAAAGTACCTATTTTTTAGAAATTTAAGAATTTCTGGCAATTGTTTAACATTCTTTGAATATAAAAATATAAAATATGTTCTCAGTGAGTTTAATTGTGAAAAGCAAATAGGAGGCTTAAACAACTGACCTTACAACTGATTCAGCACAGAAAGCTGACTGGTTCCCTGCCATCTACATAAATGCCTCATTTCCCCTGTGTTCCCACACTGACATTTTCCTGTCACCCACTTTGTCTTATGAATATCATCTTGTGACTATATACACATCTACTATTATCAGCAATAACAATTTTTCAACTTTTGTTTTGCTTTGAAATGGTGGAATCTTCCAGCAAACGACTGCACCTTTGCTCTGCTGAATAAACCAATTCTTTTTTTCTGCTGCCCATTTCCCAAGTGCCTGAAATCAGAGCTTGGGCCTAACATGTGGGTTAAAATTGTTACATCAGGAGGATAAATTCATCATAAGATATTCTTAACAATTGCTATCCTCTGAAATATTCTGTTAGTTTCTGAAATATTATTCTTTTTCCCAGTTCTTTTCCTGGGTCTTTTACTCTAGTCTCCCTACTCTTTCTCTCTCTCTTGTGATCTGCCGGCTGAGCCTCAGCCTTTTTCAGCCATAGACACTATATTTTCAACTGACATTGCAAAAGAATAGTGTGAGTTTGGAGCTTTTTCTATACTGGTGTGCATAATAGAAAGTGACATGTGTTCTTGAGATTGTCAAACAAGACCCAAAGGGCATCTGGGTGCATCGAAACTGCTTGGGTGTGCTCTGCAGTCGTTGTGCTCACTCATTGATCCTTTAGCTCTTGGCTTCCCTTGGGTTGCTGAAATTCGCTTTCCTTTCCTGAATTATCTAGCTAAATACAGATTTCAGAACACAAGCAATTCTTTTTTTTTTTTTTTCACTAAAAAGGAAACTAGAAACATTGTCACCTGTCACCTCTGGAACATGGTCACCTCTGGAACATTTTAGCAAGCTGTTAGAGGGTGAATCTTAGCAGGTGATGCTAGTGGTAAAGAATCTTCCTGCCAATGCAGAAGCTGCAAGAGACTTGGGTTCGATCCCGGGGTTAAGAAGATCCCCTGGTAGATGGCATGGCATCCCACTCCAGTATTCTTGCCTAGAGAATCCCATGAACAGAGGAGCCTGGCGGGCTACAGTCCATGGGGTCACAGAGGCGGTCCTGACTGAAGCAACATAGCACAACACAGAACAGAAATTATTCACTGGAGAACTCTTGAGCCGTAAGTGGCCAAAAATATCTTGAATCTCCTTTATTCTGCTTTTGCTAGGTTTTTTCATTCTCTTGTACCCAGTAGCAGTGATCTCCAACCTTTCTGGCAACAGGGACCAATTTCCTGGAAGACAGTTTTTCTTCCACAGAGGGCATGGGGCTGGGAGGTGTTCAGGCAGTAATGTGAGTGATGGGGAGTGGCAGATCAAGCTTCGTTTCCTCCCCCACCACTCACCTCCTGCTTTGTGACCCGGTTCCTAACAAGCCACAACAGTATGGTCCACAGCCTGGGGGCTGGGAACCATTGCCTTAAAGGTAGTTATGTCCATATGATTTCATATTGAACCTGTTTTTCAGGCAGAAAGGAAATTTTGTTGTAAGGTAAGACCTTCTAAGTTGGTAGCTTTTTATTAAATAATCAAGATTATAATTTGCACTATGATGAATGTCATTAAGACATTTATGACAATTTCAGGTCTATCCAACAACTGCTGGGTAAGATAAGGTAAAAGAAGGAACTGCTTAATGAGCAAAGATCTATGTTGAAGTCCTAAAGGTAAAGCTTAAAACAAATGAATTCAGTGCAGCATTACTAGGTAGACAGACTGCAAAATTTAGCCCAAAAAAGGGATTGGAAAGTCACCTTGCTATACTTAAGATGGTGATGGACTTCAGAAGATAGAGGATATGCAGAATACAACAGGTATCTAAAGGACTACAGTTAGTATGAATATATTATACAAACGACTGTAATTCTGGTGCTTGTATCACCTTGCTATTTTCCTAGCAATATGTGAATGAAAAAATTGAGTAAAATAAATGGAATGCTTTATATAATAAACATGAGTACCAAAATAACATTAATTTCAATCCTGTTCAAACTACATAGAAAGAGTAAGAAGTGACTGGTGTTGAGATATTCAAAGTGTGTGTGTGTGTGTGTTTATTTATTTTGGATGAAGGAGAAGAGTGAGGAAGGTTGAGAGCAGATGACATAACTTTTAACCAAGCATATTTCCACATTAAAAGAATGAAATTAGAGTTTCATATTCCATATTCAAGTCAATTTCCAATCATTTTGACTCAATTTTTCAATTTTCTAGTTTAGAAACTCTCATCTTGTTGCATAAGAGAAAATACCTGGTGACTGAGGGGAGAGATCTATACTTTAGCATAATTTTATTACTTTTGGTTCAATAGAAAGTGATGTGCATTTCTAGAGCCATCAAATACGATTTAGTAGATATCTTGAGTACATAGACAGTCATATCTGGATGTGCTCTTGAGTGCAAAATGAAATACCCAAATCTAATTTTGGCCAAATCAAACGAAAAAATCAAGTTGCCTTTTCTGGTCCTTTTGCGACCCCATGGACTGTAGCCCACCAGGCTCCTCTGTCCACGGGATTCCCCTAGACAAGAATACTGGAGTGGGCTGCCATTTCTTTCTCCAGGGGATCTTCCTGACCCAGGAATCAAATCTGGGTCTCCTGCACTGCAGTCAGATTCTTTACAAGGAAGCCCTAACAAAATACAGGAATGCTAATGTTAGAGGTGGTATATAGATATCTGCTTGTTTTGTCACAGATTCATTTTAAAATAAGAGCTCTCATGTGTTAATTTTCTAGTCAATCTCAGTTACTTGGGAAAAAAAAACTTGAATGAAAGTAAATCCTTTGTCTGAATTTTTTGTGCAAATATTTTATTCAGTTTGACTATGGTTAATTACTTACCATAATGTTTATCATCACTTGGGAGGTTTGCTTTTGTTAATACAGACTTTATACAGATTGGCCAAATTGTGAGAATAGAGCAAAATATCTCTTAACCATGTTTTAGGGACTGTACTCCTGCAGTGTAATGCTCAGTCCTGTCTGACTCTTTGCTACCCTATGGACTGTAGCCCACCATGCTCCTCTGTCCACGGGATTTTTCAGGGAAGAATCTTCCCAACCCAGGGATCAAACCCAAGTCTCCTGCATCTCCCGCATTGGCAGGTGGATTCTTTACAACTGTGCCACCTGGCAAGCCCACTATACTTCTGCTGCTGCTAAGTCACTTCAGTCGTGTCCGACTCTGTGCGACCCCATAGACGGCAGCCCACCAGGCTCCCCCGTCCCTGGGATTCTCCAGGCAAGAATACTGGAGTGGGTTGCCATTTCCTTCTCCAATGCATGAAAGTGAAAAGTGAAAGTGAAGTCGCTCAATCGTGTCTGACTCTTAGTGACCCCATGGACTGCAGCCTACCAGGCTCCTCCGTCCCTGGGATTTTCCAGGCAAGCGTACTGGAGTGGAGTGCCATTGCCTTCTCTGACTATACTTCTAGTAATGCCTAAATATGTAGTTTCCTTATAAAGAGCAACTTGATCCACATAGCTTTTATTTTATTAAAGGTCCAAACTCTGAATACTGCTAAGCCAAATATCAATTAAATATTGGTTATTTTTCATACTTAAGTCAAGAAATTAATATTTTTGTTCTTGTTAAATGTTATTATGTGGGAATTTAAGTATTCTGATCTTGTTATCTATTATACCTCTCTATGTATGAATAGGGTTACAACTTTGTCTTGAATGAGATGACATTGTTAAATCTCATCTTAAATCATGAGATGAGATTGTTATCAATATGCCAGCAGATCTAATACTTGCCAACATATTCTCATTTAGACATGTAGATCCTATGGTTAGTTAGCATTTATGCGGGACTTGTTTGGGGGAGAACTCTGCTTATAGACTGAGCTTCCCTGGTGGCTCAGATGCTAAAGAATCCACCTGCCAATGCAGGAGATGGGAGTTTGATCCCTGAGTTGGGAAGATCCTCTGGAGAAGGGTATGGGTTCCCACTCCAGTATTCTTGCCTGAAGAATCTCATAGACAGAAGAGCCTGGTGGGCTACAGACCGTGGGGTCGCAAAGAGTAGGACACAACTAAGTGACTAACACTTTCACTTTTCACACTGTTGCTTATACACGAGGGTTTCCCAGATGGCACAGTGGTAAAGAATCCACTTGACCATGCAGTAGATGCAAGAGACCCGGGTTCAATCCCTGGATCAGAAAGATCTCCTGGAGTAGGAAATGGCAACCCCCTCCAGTATTCTTGCCTGGAAAATTCCATAGCAGAGGAACTTGGGGGTCTACGTCCATGGGGTTGCAAAGAGTTGGATGTGGCAGACCATGCACACATGCACTGCTTATAATCTATGCCCTGTATATTTCAGGGGTTCACTAAAGTTGTTAAAATAAGGTGATAACAGAACCCTATGCTTCTTCATTTCTGATAACTCCACTTTACCTATCTCAGAAACATTAAAATGGTGGTCACCAACATGTCATAAAGCCGATAAATATTTTTACTCTATTATCTTGGTATCACTTTAAGAAGACGAGTCGGGTAGATGTTTTTCTCTCACAAGGTTTTCAAACACATCTGAATAAAACCAACTGGAAATCTTATAATTTTTATTAGACATTGATCTATTATTCACAGCTACATTTTTGGGGGGTCAATTTGAAAGCTCTCTCTTCTGAATATAGTTCTTATTGGCTATACCATCTATTTCACCCTTCTTTGATATTTTATCTCACAGTGAGATTATACATTCTTCAGGGGTAGAGATGATTTATATCATTTTTTGACAGGAGGCTCAAATATAATAAATTCCCAGTCACATCTTCTTGATTGAGAACAACGTAAGTGCCAGTACAGAAACCAATGGCTTTCCAGTATAAGCAAAATCAGCACAGAGCAAGAAGTGCTCGGAAGATTTAGAAACATAACTAAAACTAAGAGTGTTGATCATTTTAAAGTATTACAAAACTAAAGCTTTAAAGCTCACTCCATTTCTTTAACTTGTTCAAAAATATCACGTTAGAGGAACACTTGTTACTGACTTTGACCCACTTGGTAGAGAAAATAGAAGAGAAGAAGAATAAGAAGATGCTATTTCATGACACATCTATTACAGTAATTCATTTATAGTACGGAAACTTTGCCAATGATAAATGCACGCTACTATGGTGCGATTATAAATGTACCTTGGCTTTTAACAATAAAGCTGCCAAAAGGTTGCAAAATGCATAAGGGAGAAAGAAATTGTAGTTGAAGAGCTGAACTAACCAAGAAATGTATTTTTTTAAAAGCATCTGTATTTTTAAAGAGAATTTTATTCACTGCTAATGTTAAACCGTAATAGCAAAACACACTTTTCACAAAATATTTTTTCAACTTCACATACACTTGATTTTGCATGCATGCTACCCCTTCAAATTATCTCCTTATAGAAAATATTTGCATTATTAATTTATTATTATGGTAGTAATTTATTATTACCATAAAAGTGAATCTATCTCAGAAAATGGTGCACTTTATGGCTTTGAAATTTCTTGCAAGATCATGGATTGGACTGGGACAATTTTGTCAAGCTTTTATTCCTTGATATTTTAGTATGAAACGGAGGTGAAGGTGAATTATACATTCCTCTGACTCACATGCCACTGCTAAGCTTCATAATGCCATAAAATGTTAAAGGTTTAAGCTTCAACCACTATGGAGCTAATGAATGGTGAATTTGTATTGACCTACTATCCAGAAAAGCATCTACTTCTGCTTTATTGACTATGTCAAAACCTTTGATTGTGTGGATCACGATAAACTGTGGAAAATTCTGAAAGAAATGGAATACCAGACCACCTGACCTGCCTCCTGAGAAATCTGTATGCAGGCCAAGAAGCAACAGTTAGAAGTGGACATGGAAAAACAGACTGGTTCTAAATAGGAAAAGGAGTACATCAAGGCTATATATTGTCACCCTGCTTATTTAACTTATATGCAGAGTACATTATGAGAAATGTTGGACTGGAGGAAGCACAAGCTGGAATCAAGATTGCAGGGAGGAATATCAATAACCTCAGATATGCAGATGACACCACCCTTACGGCAGAAAGTGAAGAAGAACTAAAGAACCTCTTGATGAAAGTGAAAGAGGAGAGTGAAAAAGCTGGCTTAAAGCTCAACATTCAGAAATCTAAGATCATGGCATCTGATCCCATCACCTCATGGCAAATAGATGGGGAAACAGTGGAAACAGTGTCAGACTTTATTTTTTTGGGCTTCGAAATCACTGCAGATGGTGACTGCAGCCATGAAATTAAAAGACACTTGCTCCTTGGAAGAAAAGTTATGACCAACCTAGACAGCATTTTAAAAAGCAGAGACATTTCTTTGCCAACAGAGGTCCATCTAGTCAAAGCTATGGTTTTTCCAGTGGTCATGTATGGATGTGAGAGTTGGACTATAAAGAAAGCTGAGCTCTGAAGAATTGATGCTTTTGGACTGTGGTGTTGGAGAAGACTCTTGAGAGTCCCTTGGACTGCAAGGAGATCCAACCAGTCCATTCTAAAGGAGATCAGTCCTGGGTGTCCATTGGAAGGGCTGATGCTGAAGCTGAAACTCCAATACTTTGGCTGCCTGATGTGAAGAAATAAGTTATTTGAAAAGCCCCTGATGCTGGGAAAGATTGAAGTCAGGAGGAGAAGGGGATGACAGAGGATGAGATGGTTGGATGGCATCACTGACTCAATGGACATGAGTTTGAGTGAACTCCCCCAGGAGGGAACCCTGGCATGCTGCAGTCCATGGGGTCACAGAGTTGGAC